>NC_091823.1:8252500-9727500 GCF_038994185.2 Dermacentor albipictus | reverse complement strand
AGCGGAGGATAGATGGGCTGCGCTTTTGGGCAGCCCCGAACTCAACGACCAAACCCTGGCCGTACAGAGTGCCCGCGATCGGGCCGTCAAGCTCGACTTGGCGGTCCCTACGTGGGACTAGCCGGGTGGCGCGGGGTCTCCCCTGCGTCTTCTCTGGACCGAGATAAAGTTACCTCACTCACTCACTCACTCACTCACTCACTCACTCACTCACTCACTCACTCACTCACTCACTCACTCACTCACTCACTCACTCACTCACTCACTCACTCACTCACTCACTCACTCACTCACTCACTCACTCACTCACTCACTCACTCACTCACTCACTCAGCCAGGACCCTATGGAACGTGCACCTTCCAGAAGCACTGGCGTTCAAAGCTGATGAGACCGTTAACTGGTCAGTGGTCGACATCAGCGAGATAGTCTTAAGAGTATTGCTGAAAGCAGGGAAGATATGATGCCGGGGTCGTTACAGGAATAGATAACATTAAAATACAGAGATCTTTTAATTAAGAGAAAGAGTATGAAGTAGAGATAGGCAAAGTGCGCGCCTCTAGAAATCACCATCACCATTGAATTATGGGGACTGCAGCACGTGGTCTCCCTTCCGACACTATGAAAGCATGACGCTTTTTTTTTTTTTCGGGGGGGAGGGGGGGGTGAGCTGCATGCATGATGCATAAATTGACGATAAAGGGACCCTCCCTTTCCCCCTCTATCCTCTGATCTTTCATTCCCCGCCCCCATCCCCAGTACGCTGCGCCGTGCTCCCATATGGGCTGCAGAATTGAGCGTACTTTCCCTCTCCCAAATCACGAAGAAGAAGAAGATAAAGGGAGCACGGTTGTGCATTAGCTGGGTGCAGTCGTTGACACTGTCAAACGCTTAGCGTTCCTTGCATGGTTGCACAAGGTCAGGGAGGCACGTTGGGTACAGATATTTGAAAAGCTCACGCAGGCGTTATCGGCCAGCTGTAACAGAAACAAAAGGGAAGTGGGTATACGTTGGTCAGGAGGTGTAGATACTGGCAAAAAGCTTTTGGAAGGCTTAGTCCGTCCCATGGTATTCCAATAGCGCGAGATAGGCGACAAAAAAGTAGACATGAGCGCTACATACCAGCTTATCCGCAACACAATAAGCGCCATAGAAGCTGTCGTTCAGAAAGCAAAGTTCAAAGCACTATGGAACGGGAAGTCAGGCGTATACAGGTCATTTACACTGAGACACAAGAACGGAACTAACGACAAGAAGTGTCACTTCTATCAGGACATTTTTGTCAGTTTTCCTAGAACGGCCTAGCAGTGTTCTTTTTTTTTCTGTAATTGGAATAGGTTGCCAACCGACACACGAATGAGAATGTCTGAAAAAGCGCAGGCCTAGTACAGGAATTGTAGCAGTTGCTTACAGAACTTATCAGCCTTAAGCCATACGTGCATAACTTCCAGTCTGATCAGTCCGAAGATAGGAGGGCAGAGGAGCAGCAGATGTCCGTTGTATATATGCTGTAGCAGATGACTATGTACTGCAGTTAGCTAAGCTTGCGACAGAGCTCAAGGGTGGGGAAAGGGCGAGGTTCGTCAGCCCACCGAATCCTCAACTCCTTTCGTGCCTAATGGCGACAGGTGCGCATCTGGAACCACCGCGAGTCGTCGGCCGCGTCCCTCGTGCAAGAGCTCGCCGCCCGCGGCATTCCGGCGCGCTACGAGGCGTCTGCAGAGGATGCCGTGCGCGACGCCGACGTCGTCGTCACCGCCACCTCGTCTCCCAAGCCGGTCCTGCAGGCCGGCTGGCTCAAGAAGGGCGCCCACGTCAACGGTCCGTGAGCACTCGCATATACGTGTACGCGCACGAAAACAGAATTGCGCGATGCGCATTACGTGCAGGGTGAGCAGGTGAATACGTGGACGAACTTTGGTGCCGGTAACTCCTAATTCTACAGCGGTTAGACCTTGCCCGCTTAATTCAATTGTGTGCGAATGCCCCGGTCATGTCAGAAATGCAGTACAACTTTGTTGGACGAGTTGGTTAAACACTGTTACGAAATGTATCTTAATTAACGCGACAAAAAAAATAAGAAAGAAGAATAAATACGACGATGGCAAGCTCCTATAGGTCTGTCACTGTCGCGTCTCTTGTGTGTGTTGTTTTCGAACTCATATTGTATGGGCAATTCTACTAATTCCTCAGTACGTAGGCGTGAAGTTGATGCGGTTTGCGCAGGGTTCACAAAAACCAATAATTTGCCTGCGTGACATCAAGCGTTCTTCTGCTTACTCTGAGTAATTTAGGCAGGTTGTTTCAAAGATTGTCCGTCAGGCACAAAGACTGTTATTTCAGAGTCCCTCACTATGGCGTGTCTCATAATCAGGTCGTGGATTCGGCACGTAAAACCTCATAATTAGATTTTTTTTAAGCACAAAAACAAATATTAAGCATGGCTGGTGAATGTATTGGCTATACGATCCTTGAAAAGCTCCCCGCATTTGTGTTGGGGCATTAGATGGCTTACACGCTGAAAAAAGTCGCGCAACCGAAGACAGCACGTCGTAGAAGGCAGCCGACCTTCCACGATCTATGCTCATCACTTGCAGATCGACGCATCACAAGAATTCCGCGACGCTTCAGCGATCTCGCAGGTGATGCTCTACGAGGCTTTCTTGCCCTCGGTGAAGCCCGAACTGAGGCTAAACTTTACACTTTTGGAGTTCGGTATACCGAAGCGTCCGGTGGCGGAAGGCCGGTGCACTTCGATCCGTGACGTCATGCTACCTTGCCCGACTGCCATAGAAGCTGATGGGGACGCTCCCGAGTAAGCCTGAACCCTGTAGCCTGTCGACAAAATTCTCAGACCAATCGTTCAGCCCTTCAACAGTGGGAAGCTGAACTTGGTACAGTCTGACAAAGAAGGAGTGTTTTTCGTGCTTCCAAAAGTTCTCTTTAAAAAAAAAAGCACTCCTTGCCATTGAGAATTTTCGGCCTGCGGATGTGTCGCCCACAGTAGGTCCAAGGCACAAGCAATAAAACTCCTCAAGAAACTGAAGCCTGAGGCCTTACAGAAAGCCGTAAAACAAAGTAAGGAAGATGTGCTAAGTGTGTTTTTTGCGGCTAAGATTCGCAAGCCAGAGGTCCTATTTCGTGCTATCGTCACAGAAGTAGGCTTATGGCAAATCACGGTTCGTCGGTTCCTGCAGCGCACGTCGAAAACTGGGTACTTCGGATTCTTTCGGCGTCCAGAGCTCCTTGGTAGTGGTAGACTGGTTAAAGTCAAGCGAGATATGTGCCAATGCTGCGATGTCTGTAGATATTCAGGACTTGCTCTATTCTATCCCACACGAGGACCTGTATACAGCTGTACGTGTTCTCATTGAAGAAAGAGGGGAAGTAGTTCTTATGAATTCATGCGCTTTGTCACTTGAGTATTTTATGGAACTTCTTACGTTTTAGCTGTCAGCTACTGCAGTGTCTTTTAACAAGGATGTCTTCATTCAGAAAAGGGCATTTGCATCGGATCTAGGGTTGCTGCTGTACTGTGTCACATGTTTTTATCCGAGCTTGACAGTAATGTAATTCACAGGCTGCAGGACAAGCATATTGTGCGAATTTCGAAGTATGTGCTTTTAAGGTTACATTCCGATGATAGCCTAGAATCATAGGCGAGAAGGATTTTAACGTGTTTTGAGGAGTCTTTTTGGAATCTTAGGTTCACCTTTGAACTCTGCAAAGAAAACTCGATTAGATTTCTTGATTTGGAAACTAGAAATGGCGTCACGCTAGAGTTTTCGCGGCGCCGAGCAAACTGGCTAAGTTGCGCAAAAGCATCACAGGAGAGAAGAAAGATGCGAGTAGTGGTTGTGAAAAGAAGCACACCACTTTTTTTCACGAGAAGTGTGCATCTTCGGTCGTGTATCACATACCTATCTCACGCGGACTGTCCAACGGTGGCCAGACAGGCCGTTGCATCAATGATCGCATGCGTGAGCATCGTTATTTGCTTCCTACACGCACAGGAGGGAACTTGCCCTTGCATTGCAAAAAAACACGAATGCCGATCAGATTTTGAAAATGTAGCGATTGTGGGGAATCAGAATCAGAAATTTATTATTAGAAGTTGGGTCACAATTTCAAGTGCTTAGTATGCAGAAGGAGGTCCCATAGTCAAAGACTGTATCGGGACCTCCTGTACAAGAACAATTATTGTAGTTAACATCTAAAGGCAACAACAGCATATAATAAGGAAGTATACAAGCAACAAGAAAAGAACGGTTACAGAACAAAATACATGATTGATTACAAAAAATAACAAGGTTTAACATCTCATGGTAGCAGCAAAATTGTGCGCGAACAAAATACCAGCAGTTTATTCATTTAAAGCGCAGTAAACTCGAAAGAGAAATAAGCGAAACGCTCCACATCAAAAAGCTAGGTGCGCGTATATGTGCGAGTTGACCTCAGTCCATCTCACTGATAAACAATTTAATTTTTTTTATTTATCGCGTTAGTTCAAGTGTTGTTGGCCTTGTCGGGAGGGGGTGTGGCTAGGTTTTAGGGCGCACCTGGCGTTCCTTTTTGCCATGTGGCGTCGCAGCCAATGGGAATTCATGTACCGTTTCTCTGCTACAGACGGCGGCTTCTTCGCCCAGTGGGCCATTTGATGCTTTCCCATCAATGAAGTCAGGGATATTCGTTCAAGGAAGTGCTGACGTGTCAGTGTCTGCACTCTCACGCAGCGGTGGGCGCTCCCCGCCCCGACTGGCAGGAGCTGAGCGAGGAGTTGATGCGCCAGGCGGTCGTCTACGTGGACAGCACCGAAGGCGCACGCGCAGAATCCGGTGACGTCATCATATCCGGGGTAAGCATCCGCCTTGGGCAAACGTTTTGCCTATATATACAGATAAAGACGGAGTTCAGTGAAAGCTAAAGGTGTCAACCCTGCTACATGAAATCCCTGCTACTTCCTATATGAAAAGGCTGTAGATATAGTATATCCGTCTTGCAGTGTCCTTATAGGGAATAAGCTTTTGCAATTTCGCAAGGCGGTGGAAGTTCCGTGAAAGGAACTGTGTCATTTACTCGATAATGGCGCGTTGTTTCGTGGCGCTACTTTCGTGTCGTTGAGGGAGGAGGAGGAGGAAATAACTTTATTGCGTGTCCTGCGAGTTGGTGGGGAGGGCCAAAGGCCCCGCCTAGGTGAGGGCCAGGAGTTCGCGGGTCCTGGCGGCATCCTCGGCCCGCTGGACGGCCCCTGTCATTGAGGGTTAGTAAGAATTTTTCATGTGTATATAGCGGCGCCCAAAGAAGTGCTGTTTGCATAAGTGTTCCAAACACGTGAAGAAAGCTCGCGCTGCCAATCTCTTTGTGTGTTCGACGAATAAGTCCAGCGTAAATAATGGCTGTGTGCGATGAGGTGTTTGAAAGGTGCGCAAACTGTGATTTTTCGTTGCCGAGAAAGGGCTACACCATGCCCTTCAGACATGAATTGATTCTGTCAGCCGGAAATTTTGTTTCACTAAGTTTCTTCCACCTTCTGCAAAATTAAAGAAAAGCGCCAGCGCCAGGAGAGACTTATAATATTGATTTTGCAGCGAGTTTGACTGGAGTTCATAAATGTTAAGCCCATGCTATACTGACACGCGCATTTATGTTTTCCCGGTGACTGTTTTTCACCGGCTCACAAATGTTACAAACATTGTTCTGCGCAAGACGCACCTTGCTGTATTAGAACTATCTCCGTGCCGCCTTTAATTACATCGTACAAGCAAAACTTCCAAAGTGGGTCGCTTTTGTGACTCCAAGGCAGCCCTTCAGAGTCTGCAGTCAACCTTACAACGCAAGGTTCATGAAAATCTGGTGTTTGACACCAGAGAGGTCCTTCATCAAGTCCTCATAAACGGACACGCCATCATCTTCCGATGGCTACCGGAGCACTGCGGCGTCGTCGGAAATGACCTTGCTGAGGATGCCACCCGCTCAGCCCCTAAGGAAACCTTGACCCTTCCTATACCCTTATCAAGGACAGACGCTGCGAGGGGTCTTCGTTGGCTTGCTTAAACCAAGACTGAAGCTTCGTGGAAAACTCCGATATTCTCGAACGGTATCCTCCACCGGCTGGATCCTAAATTGAAGCGGAAGATTCCACCGCAGTTCCCCCGCCGTTATGACACATTACTGTGCCGCCTCTGGTTAGGGGTGGCTTTTATGAAAACCTATTCATTACTTATTGGAATGGCCGACAGACCCTGCAACTGTGAAGAGAAGATCGAGCACGTGTTGTGTTTTTGTGATCTTTAGGACATCGAACGCGACGTTCTTCGGAGTGTGTTAAACCGATTAGACAGCAGACCATTTTCAGAGACTGAGATTCTCAGACCATGCGTCGCGGGGTTACAAAGCGTCGCGGGCATTTCCACGATTCGTGAAGTAGGCGTGACGTAGGCGTGACGATTCGTAGGCATGACGTGGTGGACCACCGCACGTGTTCACACGACAGTGCCTCTTTCCCTCCCTGCCCTTTCTTCCCCCGCGCGTGGCAACCGGACGTGCGTCTGGTTTTCCTTCCTCCTCCTCCTCCATCTCGAATGTTGCAACCTCGTTCGATCGGATTGCGTGCGCGACGCGAATAGACATCCGCGAGCACCGATGATTGCGCTGCTGAAATGTGCAGGCATGAATTGCCGACGCGATTGACATCGAATTTCGACGACTCTGCAATCGTTGTGCTATGGGTGTCTGCTGTCTGCTTCTTCACCGTCACTACAACGTGACGATATGCGGGGTGATAATTTTTAAGTTTTTCCGGACATATTTAAAACCCACCGTGGTGGCTATGGTGTTGCGCTACTAACAACGACGTCGCCGGATCGGCCACGGCGGCCGCTTTTCGATGGATGCGCAATGCAAAAACACCCGTGCACTTAGATTTAGGTGCACGATTTTTTTTTACACCGTGGCTGCACGTTAAAGAATCCCAAGTGGTCAAAATGAATCCGTATCCAAACTATATCGTGGTTCTGCGCCTAAAAACCCATAATCTAATTAATTTAACTTAATTTCTTTTAAATCGTCTATTGCAGATAACATAATTCCAGTCATTGAGCTGGATTAGTCAGAGAGACGGACATTGCCTGCACGCGAAATCGGAACGCATATTCAATTAATTAAGGAGATTATATAATTAACTTCATAATTAATCACTTTACGGCACACATTGCAATTTACGAATTGTAACCGGTAACTTGCAAAGCGCACTTGTAATACATTTCCAGGATCACACCAGTTTAGAGATATTCGCCATCAAACTCGCCCTAAATATTCACTGTTCCGCTTCTTTATCATGCAGAACGGTATGTTATGCATTGTAGAACAAAATCAACTGGAACAACCATGCATCTTGTGCCACACTTTGGGAAATAACACCTCGAAACTAGTGTCGTACTGGAGATTCAAGTGAATACGTCTTGCAATCCAACCGGCTAAAACTAATAAATTACGATATGTGCCGTAATGTAATTAGTTCAGAAGATAATTATATTTTGTTAGAAGATAGATTTTTTGTTAATTTGCTGAATAGGTGTTTCGACTTCCCGTGCTGGTAATGTCTGCCTCTACGAATTATCCAGCTCGAGGACAAGGATTATGCTATTTGCCACAGGCGATAATAAAATTGCCGGAAAATTTAATTGTGATCACCCCGTACATCCACGAAAAGTTTTATATGTGGCTGGGAAAATTTAGCATATATCACATACAATGTATAACTCGCCTATCGATTTTAGTAGTTCGCTTGGCGAAAATATTTACTGCCAAAAGAAGATAATTTTCTATAAGGCCACATACCGGAATTTCCAGTAACCAATCACTCGTCTATAACTTTCAGTGCGTTGTCGTGACGTGATCTGTGCATTTTTAACCAAATTTATAGTATACATGCAGGTCTAATCGTAGCTGTCTTTTAAACATTGCTTCGTTTTATTACTTTTGAACACACCATTCGAGGTAGCGCAGCATAAACGGTTAAGGAATTGCATTGATTAGTGCTTGTAAACATGAGCCCGTTATACGGCTTGTTCAGGTGCACATGCCGTGCCACGGAGGGACTACATTCGAAGAAAAAAAAAATATTTAACGTGGCAACTTTCACGAGGATTATACCCGGGCCGGAAGAGCCGGAATACGCGATACCTATAGGAATGCACGACCTCGCCACGGCATGCACAGCACTCTGGACGTGGGATCTTTAAAAACAAGGAACCAGAACACAACAAGACATACTTCCTTGGGAATTGATTTTCTTTTCAGCCAAGAAATTCAATGTAGTTTTGAAGCAGTAGTTAATGAGCACAGACGTTTCTCATTAGTGTTCCTTTACAATACGTAATCTATCCGGTTGTGTATACGCGCTCCTATTCCTATATGTGCAAATGTTTTAGTTTAACACTGTGCGTGATCGTTTATCACACCATTCAGCAAATGATTACGTGCTATTTGATCTTGCCGTTGAGTGCGGGAGTTGGCCGACGTTGCAGTGGACTTTGAGAACGGAAGGTTTGTTTACATTATGTACAGGAATACGTCCAAAGCAAAGTAACAGTAAAATGTCATCGACGGCCGGCAGGAAATTGTTCGCCGCGGCCCGTGGCAAGAACAACGTCTCTGTCTCTTTCCGGTGGTTCTCCGTCATATAAAGCCTTCAGTCCGTCGGGGTCACGTTATTTTCAACCAATCGTCGAGCCCATGCAAGTGTCATTTTCGTCCTGTCGGCGAGCCCGTACAGGTGTCGTCATTTTCATCCAATCGTAGGGCCTGTGCAAGTGGCGTCACGTTCTGCCAATGGGAACACTCCATGAGCTCTATTCTCCAATGGCTGCCTCCGTCCGGCGTTGCCTCCTCCCCTCGTAGGCGCTCACCCGGGGAGGGGGGGGGGAGGTGCTGGTCGACCTTCAACGACCTTCCAGTGCAGAAAAGCTGCAAAGCAGCTTTTCTCAGGACTAGGGTCAACTACCTAGAACCGTGCCGGCCTCCAGTTGCACTTTCGGGAAGCGTCACACAGAGCGGAGACAAAGGCTCCACGCACGGCACACGAGGGCGGGATAGCCAACTTTTCTGACGGTTCCGACTTGACCGATGCTAGTTAATGGTCCGTATCTAACAGCGCCTTAGTTTATTGTGTTCGAGAGGACTTGTGTTTACCTGTCGAGAGGACGTTGCCACTCGTGGACACCGCCGGCTGCTACTCTTCTCTTAATAGACCGATATACGCCAAACGGTAAAACAATTTCAAGTAGAGAAGAAAGAAGAATATAGTGAGAAGAGTTCTAGAGTTCACATGCACGCACAACATACAAAGGTACAACTGTTCTTGAACCGCTAATGAGTTTTCCATTTCTCCGAATTCTATTCAGGCTGATATCTTCGCCGAGATTGGAGAGGTCGTGCTGGGTGCAAAGGAGAACCGGCGCTCCGACACGACAGTTTTCAAGTCGCTGGGTAAGTTGTTTCTTAATTCAGGCCGCACTGTTGCTTACATCTCGCCCGATAGACGTGCGTGCAAAAACCGTGCATTCCGTTTCCCTGTCTTTTTCTTCCATAGGCATGGCGATGGAAGATGTTCTGGCAGCCGACCTTGTCTACCGTCACTTAACGAATGATGAGAGCTGAATGAAGAAGAAAAGGAGAAAGGGAGGAAGAAAAGAAAGCTGGCTGTACATGTAACGTGCAGAATGGTCTGACGACCTTAATAAGGCGCACCCCTTGCAGATAAAATAAAGCAACGTAATGCTGCAATATCTGAAACGTTTATTGCAATATCCGTGGGTGTATATATAAAGTAATGCTGCAATATCTGAAACATTTATTGCAATATCCGTGGGTGTATATATATAAAGTCAAAGCGATCTATTCTGTCTAGCTGTGGTGCGTATACGCTGTTGACGTTGCCAGAACCCATGCACCGTAGAAGTTCATTGAATTTATTAACAAATTCCACTATAGTAATAGGAGCTTACTTCTCGCACCAGTCTAGAGCAACTTACGTTCACGGAACTCCTCGCAGAGCACACTAAGTTTCTACCTCACACGCCTGCATTGCCTGGATTGCTCCCTCCTGCGATCCATCCTCCATCCTGGCTATCCAGACCCGAGACAACAGTACCTTGACGAGTGTGGCTTCGCGTGTTCTGTCGAGCATGTCTTTTGCCGTTGTCCTCGCTACAACAACACACAGGCGGTCGCTCGCAACCTCGTTGGCCCGTCTCGATGACCGGCCGCTTTCGGGGCTGACAATTAATCCTGGAATGCCGGCCTCTGCGATCGTCACCACTAGTCGGCCGAGGCGCGAACATGCCAGTGAAGATCTTGGCAATCTTGACTGCTGAAGACAGCCGACGTGTGCGATTGTATTTGATAGCGTCGATGAACGTTCCAGCTCGCGTGCGCGCACATTCATTCTTTCCGCCCCCTCTTCCCCTTCACCAACCAGATGCGATCTTGGTATAACATCCCTGCCTCTCCTTCAAAGTGTTCCCCCCAGTGCTGCCGCAAGTACCACGTGTAACCCGCCTGAGCCTTGGCAAGAGCACCTTCCAATAACGTATGCGTATACGTATTTTTTATTTTCTAATAACGTTATCTATTCAGTAATACAATCTTATTCTGACTTAAGAGGAAGCTTTAGCTCGGGCGCTCCTACCCAAGTACATGTAAAAGGAGAATTCGTTTTTCTCGGCAACTACTGCACCAAATTTGACGAGGTTTGTTGCATTTAGAAGAAAACTTAAAACCTAGTGACTGTTAGTCTCCAATTTTTTATTTGTGCCGTCATTTTTTAAAATGGGCGAGAATCGCAAATTTCGTGAAAACGAAACTACCAAGTTTACAACTCTCTAACCCAGCAAGGAAGAAGGATATCACAACTCTGTGAATTGCATTTGATAGTATATCTGAAGCGGACAAAATTAATTACACATGAATCTAAACCAAAGTCAGTAATATGGAAATACAGCTTTTGAAGAGCCCTTGTACACAACGTAACAATTTCACGTAAGATATAAATTGACATGTCGAATTTATCCTCTTTCAGTGATCTAATGGGTGCCGTTTAAAGAACCACGATATCTCTTCTTGATGCAGAGCTGCTAATTTATAAACTTCGTGCTTCTATTTTTTTCGAACTTGCTGATTCTTTCAAAATGTTTTAACAAGATTCAAGCCCTAAATCGAAATTACGCTTCCAACAGTCACTAGAACTTAACTTTTTCTCTGAACTGCAACAAATATAATTAAAATCAGTCCAGGGATTATCTCGGTTGCTGTGTATTACATGTAGTTGACTAGGCCGCGTCGGAGTTGGGCCCTAGCTAAAGCTTCCTCTTAAGCCTCTCACCAGTTTTCGCCATTGCAGACGAACAAGCCCGGTGGCCAGGTTCTTTATTCTATGGCCAGCACGTGATGTCGAACTGCTCAATATCTAAACTAAAGCCCGCGCGCTCTCATTTTACAGCGAAGCTGTACATTGCTATGGTTCCACACATTCTTGTTCTCCGTGAACAAAAACTATCATCATCAATGGCTCATACTCCCGTAAGTAAGCTAAAAATGCAATGGTTCATAGCACCGTAAGGCAGAGGCTACCAGCGCTCAACAAAGTGAAGGGAACGGTGCTTAATCTCTTTCTAATCACGCATACAACATACAGAACAGCATGTCGAAAACTGTCATCATCAATGGCTGACCCCCGTGATCAATGGCTCATAACCCCATAAGCAAACAAAAAATGCAATTAATTATAGTACCGTAAGATTCATGGCTACCCACTTTGCGTGAATTAGCTGCGATTACACTACCCTTGTTGTCGTTGTCGGTATCTTTAGTGTGGATGTGTCGGTACCGAAAAGGGAGCGATTTACGCCCTCCGTGTTGCAGACATATATGCCTTGCAATGCCACGCCGGTCCTGCCCAATCGACCACCAAGCGGCGTACGTGAATAGATTTGACATTATCAAAGAGTGCGATTGCCGTTGCGAGAGAAATAATGACCAGCGATACAGACAATAAATGAGTGTGCGTACCTCTCGTCACGATGACCACCCATCAAGACAATAAATGAGTTCGTACCTTTGTTCAAAATTACGTGTCACCTTCGTGTCGCGTGCTAAACAGCTTCGCTGGTCAACGACCTTCACAGAGTGGAGTGGCTCGTGATATTTTTTAGAGCAATGGCAGCCCCCTCGCCCGCAACGGCGACTACGTCACTTAAGAATCTCACCTGCAGCCCACAATTAGAGAGCACGAACAACACGGGGCTTGCGCGTATATTCCCATGAATCGCGGAGCTTGGTCAACCGCCTCTGATGGGTGCACGAAGCAGCGACAGCGGAACAGGGAAACAGAAAGGAAACGGGGATCGCGACGTAAACGTGACGTGGGCTTTCGGTTCCCATTCTTTCTCGCTTTCTATTCCGTTCGCGTGCGCCACTCTCTTGCTTATTGAAAATTTACCAGTCATAGCTCTATCAGTAACCTCTCATACATTGGACAAGACAGGGGAACAATCTTGCTTGAGCACGCTGCTCGAGGCAGTAGGAGAGAGCCTATATATGCATGCGGGGAGGGTAGTTCACCTCCTTGTAGCATAGCCTCACTATATTTAATTTGCTTCTATGTCGACTATTACTAAACCGTTTAAAAATTATTGCTCTATATAGGACGCTCCCTGGGCGGCGCTTTACGACGTTAGACCAAGTTTCCGACAGCAGGCCCTGGTGAGGGTCCCCTCCTGTTCGCCACTTGACATTCGCTACATGTGTACGGGAAACGAGTTCGCCCCGCATAATTGAGGTCGTCAGCTAAAGCGTGGTAATTCTTTGCGAGAGGCAACGAGGCTTTTGTCGCCTGCTGCTTCAGAAAAGTGAAGCTATGCTGTGCACTATCAACTTGGTTTTTCACCGGAATTTTAAACACCGCGTACCCACAACGCACTAATTTTCAATCTACACACGTAAAAAATGCAAATCGAAACAATGCAGGAATTCACGAACCACTTTTGTTCTAAATAAAGAAACGGAGGTAGTTAGCCCGCGGATTACCCTCGAGTGAGCGCAGCACTTTCTAGGCGTCACTTTCTTCGAGGCGTCACACAGCTGAAACGGTACGATGCGATAAATGCCGCGTTACTAAGAAGATAACTAAATAAAGCACGATTTTTTCGCCAGTACACATCGTGCTCTGGACTGTGAGGAATGTGGCCACGGTGTAGCGGGAAGGGCGACATCGCCCCGCGCTGTTCTGGCGTTGTCTGACTACCGCTATCCGTCTTCGCCGACGCGGCTGCAGTGGGGACTTTGCCGCGCTAACCGGGCGCTTGCACCGCCGCGAGGCCTACGAGACCGCGAGCAGTTTGAAGAATGTATTTTGGGGACGTTTTTGCTACTCGCCCGCCGTTCCGAGCAGCGGGTTCGCCCGTCGCCTCCTGTTTTCCAGCCCAGCGTCGAGATATTTGCGTGCTGCGCTACGAAGGCGCAGCCGCTGTCAGGCCAATTGTGAAAGAGCACACGCCCGCGCACAGAGTATTCCTCCGCCTAGGAATCCTTCATCCGTTCAGCTATAAACGTGCAAAAAACACCTGGAAGTAATAACAGAAATGCTGAAATACACATTCTGCAGCCTTAACACACATATATATATTTCTTGGCGTACGGAACTTGGATTAATATACTTTAAGAGGGACGGTCTACATTCTGTAGCGTAGGAAGAAACGCAAGACTGCTCACCCTCAGGTTATACTGCGCTGCACAGAACTACTCGTCTGCTACACTTCGACCGAGTCTTCGAAGCAGACGACGGAACCCCGGACGAAGCATCGTCGTCAGCTTTTGTCGAGCACGTGGGGCAACCGGGCGTCGAATAGGATAGACAAAAAAAAAGTATCCGCGTAGTGCTGCTCGCCAAAAACATGGGGACCATGCTTGCGGTGCTGTGCACGTTGGCCGGACTCGCCGAGATCGCCCACTGCAAGCACAGACCGCGGGCAGCCGGGGACTCGTGCTGGGTCTCCACCGACTCGCACCTCTCCAAGAAACGGGTAAGGATGACGTCCTCGCCGCACAGACTGTTTAAGGTGTGTAACGGTTGACTTTTCCCTGTGTAGTTGTCGACGGAACAGTGTTTCAAGCAGTGGCTTTTTCTGAAGGAAGGCTCATCAAAAGTTCTCTTGTACATCTAAGCGTGCTGCCGACAAAGAGTTGCAAGAATCCTCGCCAAGGCCTTCTTTAGTGTGTACCTGTCTCACAACTGTGAGCTGTGACCGCTGCGGTGGCGTTCTGCTGCTTGAGTATGACGACTCGGGCTCGATTCCCAACCGGCTTTCCGTAATGCAAAGACGGTCATAACTTTTAGTTCTCTGCGAGTGAAAAAGAAAGCTGGTTGGTCAAAGTTAATTGAGACGTCCTCTCTACGGCGTCCCCTACAGTGGCTCTGGTACGTCATAGCGCATTAATTGTTAGAGTTACAAATTACTGGTTACTGACCCCCTCACTCTGGTGCGTTGGCGTGCTTAATGATGGAGATGTTCGCAATATGTCAATTATACAGCGAGCAATCCCACCCGGCGCGGCGTTCATATAAAGCTTACGAGGCTCAGGGCTGAAGTCGGGTCGCCATTGGAATAAAAGCAGTAAAGCGCTAAAAACCGTGGAAATGGACGTAAAGGCGGGGGGGGGGGGGGTAGAAATGAGAGGGAGGTAACGTAAAATATTTAATACGCGCCGCTGTCACAGTAGTTTAACTGCGCCAGATAAAGCTTGTTGCATATTTCTCGATTCCATGGCACCAGCAATAACTTTTATGGTAATTTTTTTATGGCTGTGACGTATGTCGTCGTATACTGCATTTGGTCGTAAAGGATAACGTTGAGACAAGTCCAATATTCAGGACAGAGCTTTTAGCTTAATCTCGGTGTACGCGCCTAATCTCGACCCAGACATTGTGATTGCAGCCTTTTAATTATCACCACGTGATTGCCAGCGTGCTTTAATTCAAGGCACTTCGTAAGGGCCTTCACTGCAGGTGTAGAGTTCCATATAAACTTATATATTTGTGTTCTTTTTTCACTTGTTTAGAGTCGTTGTTCCTGCCCGGTGTGTAGAAATCAAGCACAGTGTTTCATACTTGAAATCACAGTGGGGCGAAATCTGTCGCTGCGTTTGTTTAGCGACCACCGTGCGAATGACCACAATGCGGTAGCCATTTTTTTTTTTTTACGATTTGGCGTGGCCAATTTGTTGTGAAAGCACACTGCGTGGCTAGTTTTATTTGATGCTTACGGTTCACGTGTGCTTTGTTATATATATTCGCAGGACGTATCTTAAGTCCCATGTCAGTGTTTCACGTTTACACCGAATTCATTGTATCACGTGATTCTCATTGCGTAACTGTCTATACTCGGTGACAACCTAAGAATTCAGCACAAGCCCCGCTTACAATATCGCAGTTCACCATGCCCTCTGAACCTCCGCGCTCCGAAATACAGTTCGTGAGTGACGCCAGTATTGAAACGAGTTCGTCTTCGCCGTGACGTCATGGAAGTGAGCGACGTAATTGGCTAGTGCATCGATGCACGTTATTTTTTAGGTAGACAGTGATCCACAGTCTGACTCACATTTATCTGGACTAGTATAGCCGGCTGGCAGGCTGCGCCAGCGTGCGCAGCTGCTACTTCGCGGTATAGCTGCCGAGTTTTGACTCTCCTATAACACATGGACCAAGCATTCGGCATGACCATGTGCCATGCGCTTGTGCCACTGGATCCCAGAAGACGACGAGGACGTGCTAGCTCACGAGCTTGCATCAAGCGAGGCGGCAGCTTGTCTTCCGACATTGTAGGGTCAGCTCGCCTGAAGAGGCGCACGTCTTCCACGTACATGCCACCCCTGGACCCCATAAAAGACACAATATAGTTTTATCTCTCTCTCCACGTACATAGCCACACTCTCATTAGGTTTCTGAATGCGAGATTGGAGGGCCCATTAATCTCGTTCCCGGCGATCGGAGCCGGCGTAGGTGTCCAAGAGGCTGCGACAGAACGATCACGCCACGATGTCAGGACGTCTTCGCAGTTCTGGAACCACGTGCGAGCACCATCCAAAAGGCTGAAGTAGGCGTTTCGGAGCTTCGCTTCGTCGTCCCATCCACTGAACTCCGCTACGCGCTCCAAGTCCGTCAGCCTGTCTTCCACGTCTTCAAGAGGCTCGCCATGGAAGGGACTTGGCACGCGCGGTTTTTGCAGCGTGTAATGAGGAGTTACCGGAGTCGTGGTAGTATCGGATGTAGCATCCATATACCTGCCGACGCTGTCGTTGTCCTCGCTGGTAAAGGCTCGAACGCAGCGGCCCATCCCTGGATTCTCAGGCTGGCGCGGTGTACTGGCGTGAGCTCCGGTATCGGTCTATCGGTCCTGCTCCTGGGAGGGGTCTGTTGCATGGGTCTAGAAAACGCCGCACCTCCACCAGAAGAATCTCACGTTTAATAGACAGGCGACTTCTAAAAACGGCCGTTAAACTCCGAGTCGTCGAAGGGGAAACGCAGCACGGCCAAAAAGACCAAGGCGCGAGGACCAGGACATCCTCGTCTTCTTCTGGGAGCCAGTGACCCAAGCCCGTGGCAATATCCGTGATCGCAATGCAGCGTCGGCCTTTGTGTACTTATTAATGTTCGTCCTTTATTTCTTCCTTTATTTTTGAATATGATTTATTTGTTTGCGATAGACCGCAGCAAATTCGGCCGACTGACCACACTAGTCAAGTGTGATTCAGACTGCACTTGCGATTGCATTATTAGCTTGTCACCGACATTAGAGACACTTTTTGGGGTACGCGTGTCACCAAGTATATATGTAATTTTGGAGATCGCACTCACTGTGGGTAATTAAATTTTACGTTTCAGACAATTCCTTGTACTTGTAATGCTGTGAAGACGGTGCGATGGTACAGAAGTCGGACCGTAAATGAGGCAAATTGTTGGGCCATACAAAAAATTCGCGACGGTTGTTCGAAGTCAAAGGCGCGGAGATTTAAACAAATCCATGTATACTACCGATCAATGATCATCGTACATGATAGATGAAGCGCTGCACCAGAAGTGCCAGATTACGCTCTGTGTTATAATCAGTGATATAGACTGATTACAGCCGCCTACTGTGACGACTGTTTTGGAGAAACGTAAGAACGCCGAAGAGATTGCGTATTTGCCATGGTACTTTCGTAGGTCCCCTCCCCTCCACCTCAGCCCCCCCGCTCTAATGAAAATTCGTTCACTGGTGCCTTCGCCTGACATGGCGCACTGTTGCATTTATCGCATTGGCCGTTTTGACTTTCCGCTTTGAGAATGCATTTGGCGGAAGCCGACAGGCGGCACGTTGTGCTTTGGCCCCTTCGTCCTTCTTGTTGGACGAAGATGTCGGGCGCAGAAAAAGTTACAATGGAGTTTTTTTTTCGTTATAACTTTCTTAGGTGCGTGAGCTGAAAGGTCATCGTGCTTCGATTATTTCCCTTCGCCCCTTGTGCGGCATTCGAATTCCACTTGGTACTACTACTTCTGTCATAACATATATTGTGTACCTTGCACCCGTGTTTACTTTTGCCTTTGAGTATTGGCCTTTACAGTACTTTCCATTTTCCTTTTTTGTCCTGTAAGGTATCCTGAAGAAAGAAACAAATATGCCACAGCAGGCTTGTTAAATTTCTGTTAACGTTAGAAGAACACCACGTATATTGACAAATTTAACAGACGCCAGTTACGTTACCGATCTTTATTATTTTTGCACTCACGGTATTTCTCGATGTAAGCAGCAAACCTCTCCTCCGTGATCGAACCAATCTTGTTTGCTAAGGTACGGTTTAGAATGGGAGATGCACGTAATTTAATTACCCTGACAACATTTAGCTCAGTCTGTCTCGACACGACTACAGCTGCAGTAAAAGTGATGCCATTTAAACGCGCAAGTGTCATTCGCAGCGCCTGATGGCTGCGCACTACATATAGAAAGCTACACTGAATAAATTACTCATGCGCTTACACACTTTCTTACCGCTGGTGTCAGTTGTGACTTTCGATGAATACAGTATAGATATTGTAGGGACACATCTTTTGAATATACTGGCTGTTTCTGCGAGGACTTTTGCCAATCTTCAAAGATCACCTGTGGCAGATAGCACAATTCTAATCATTGGACTGTATTTCTCAAACAGGCCGGGGGACATTATTTGCATGACAAATCGAAATGCATAATTGACTCACTCGTTTTTTTTTGCTAATTTCCTTACGACACATGTTGCAATTTACGAATTGTAGCCGGGAAATTCGCAAGGATCCACTTGGAACGAATTCTCAGCATTACACCAGTTTCGAGATAATAATTCCTGAACTTCGCAAGAAATACATTGGCGGTGCAGTTACTTTTGTGCTTCGATGCATAAAGCAGTGTTTTGTTAACCCTTTACTGCACCTTGTTAATATAAGTGGAAGTTAAAATAAGTGGAACGACAGTGCATTTTTACCCCAACTTTGGTGGCGCATATTTCGAAAATGGTTTCATCCACAGAAATATTTCCAAATGGCTTGCAGTCTAACCGGCTACAATTTGTAAATTGCAGTGTATGCCGTAAAGTACTTAGTTAAACATTAATTAATCAATTCTTTTCAATTGGTAGTTTATACATTTCGATTTGTCACGCAAGTAATGTCCGCCTCTTCTAGTAGGCCCGATCAGGGCTTATAGAATTGTGCTACCTGCCACAGGCGATTTTTTTTTAAATTTCTAGATGTGTTCGCAGGAACACCCTGTACATAGCCGACGTTCTTTCGGGCCCAACGCACGCCTCGGTGTCTGCATATGTCACGTACGCGTGCAGAGTTCTCGCTGAGACCCCCCCCCCCACCCCTCCTCCTCCTCCTCCAGGCGGTGCACGCAGACAGCCGCCAGGAGCTCTCGGGTTGTCCCCCGCCTGTCGTCCCCGACGTCTAGACGCTGGGCGCAAAGCCAGCCGTCGCGTGCGCAAGACTGCCGCCTTGGAGTCGTATTTCCGCCTCCGTGCTCTGTTTGCGCATTCTTTTGCGCTGTCGAAACTGTCGTCTCCGCGCGCCCGGGTTACTCGTTCCCGTTTATTTACCGCCCAACTTGCGACGGTGCCGGGGTGCTGAGCGGCGGAAAACGTGCGCTGAAAGAAGCGGCCTGGCCGCGTCTGTTTTGTTAGTGTCATAACGAGAGAGTGTTAGCAAAGAAACTGAGGCGCTTCCTTTACTCCGATGGGAGAGTTAGCCAGGAACCGATCAATGTGTTTGCATGAGCAGGGTCGTGAACTTAGCGAGTTGCTTCTGCGGAAATCGCAAGCTGGAGTTAATGTTATGAAAAAAAAAAGAACTATTGTCATCCGCCCGAGAGTATATAGGACACATGAAACACGAAAGGATCTCTCAGAGCGAAAGCTCCTCAGTTCGAGAAAAATACTTTAGTTCTTGTGTAGGAATCGAAACGGCGTGACCGATGCCTTTCCGGGGTGGTCTCGCAATAGCTAACGGAGAAGCGCGAGGCCGATTTTTAATTAAGAACTTGAACACGGGTGTCCTGTGTTCTCCCTGAGTTGTCCGCGTCAGCTTGCACGCTGCTTGCAATGGATAACTTACAATCTGCCCGCTTCATCGTCTTTCCTTCTGTACCATCGTGCTACTGTCGGGAAAAATCAGAATTTCCCCCTTTCAGAATCTTGAATTCTCCGAGGCGACACTTCATTATTATTCAAACGCTAATACCAGCATAGTTTTGCATTGAATTCCTGGAGATATCAGCTTAATCACATCGGCCAAATTATGTTCCATCAAGTAGAAGAAATACTCGAGCTGTGTCAGGCTAAAGAGTAACGCTGTCTTTCGCCGAACGGTGGAATGCGTTGTTCTTTCTTTCCTCCAACGGTATACAGCTTGTGTTTGGGTGGATACGGGAGACCGAAGCCATTCCTGTAACCGGCTTCCTTACGCAGCGGCGACTCGAAAGTGCGCCAGCCACATACGAGCAGCTATCAAGCCAGCCGCGTTGGCTCATATAGTGGCTATATGGCGTTGCGCTGTTGACCTCGAGGTCGCGCGGGTTTGTGCCTCTTTCACACCATCTGTCCCCTCTTTCCGAAGCCTTACCTACTCCCATTGCAGTGCTGTTTGAGGCGTCCCTGCTATAGAGACAGTTACGACGTTGGCCACAATTTCTTCCCTTTCTTCGGTAATAACGTACAAATTGGGTCCCAGGCTTTCGAGGCGCGTCGCGTCGTCCCCCGCTTTGGCACGCGGCGACCATTTCTGGAAGCTTTGCTGGAAGTGTGCACTCGTCCTTGACGGGCCGTGTTGCCCGCTACATGCAAGCGTTCGGAACACCGCTGTTGCAGTCGCGATATCCGCACCGGAAGGCAGCCTCTGACGACTCTCCGCGCAGATCCCGGTGCAAGTGGTCCGCCAGCTGAACAAGGCCCAGGACCTGCACGACGTGCTCCGCATCTGTTCGGGCGGCACGAGCACATCGTGGCGGCGCATCGGCACCTACGGTGAGTGTGCACACTCTCAGCTCGCCGCGTGCTAAGCGACGAGCCTCCGCGTATAGCACGCGAGGTGTGAGCATGACGTGGCACCGATGCGTGTCTGTGCAGCAGCCGCATGCAAGGGCTAACGGAGTTGTGCTGCAGCTGCCTCTCAGCTGTTCGGCTCTGCTTTGTGGCACGCGTGTGGGAACGCAGGTCAGTGCTGCGGAGTCACGATCAAACTAAAAGCGAGCACCCAAATCGGAAGTTCTTGCTTGAGGCTGCACTGCTGACTGCATGGGAAACCATGAGTGCCGTCATTTTGACATGTATAAATCCGTCACTGGAAATCGAATTGCGCGTGCATATTCGAACTGTCCCGTTCGCTTTTGTGCGTGCACGTCTGTACACAGATGCGAAGCATCGGGACTAATTACCGAACAGTGCTGCTCCTGGTGCCCATCCCTGGCACGAGAACAGCGATGTCTGCCGTTTGATCCAATGAGGTTGTATATATAACCTCCTTGGTTTGATCACTCACTGTAGATTGGGGCTGCCGCGGATGAGACGAGTCATCGCCTGACAACAGTAAAGCGATGTACTGCCACGCTTTTTGTTCTATGCTGTCGCATGAGTGTATGTCAGTCGACGAAAAGCATGTCGGTCGGAGCTCTCTCTCTGTCTCTATTTCTCTCTTTTGCCGAAGATTGTGTGCCGGCGAATCAATGGAATCTACGGTGTCGCAAATGTCTTTATAGTGCGTATTTCCTGCAAGAAGCTACAACAACGACTTTACATCAGTATGGGTGCAACTTCTCATAGTTTTCCAGCAGCGCACTCTAACATTTAGATGCCAAATATTCATTGAAACGAAGTAAATGAAAGAAGCACCGATAAAACAGAAATGAGAGCGTCTGTCTGTAATTCGAGTGATGTTTTTATTTTTAACACAAAAATATTAAAGCTTAGGTGTCATAGTGTTCGTGCCTGACATGCCAATATTTTATCTTTCCCGGCAGGCTATCTTCTGTGGCAGATCCGCTCTTACGAAGGGGATGCCATGATACAGCACCTGAAGGCGACCGGTGAAGCCACGTATGAACGTGAGCTTTATTATGATAGTTCCCTTGAATTTGCTGGGGTCAATAGTGTGCACAGCTTCGGCAAACGAACGGTTCCGATATCTTGCTGTTTGGACAAATAAATAAATAAAATGGTCGGAGGTGCGAGCTGGCGAGGGATAGACGGCCTTTTGGTGACTGATGCGTTGAGAAAGACGCTTGCAAGGATAGATACTGGAAAGGGTGCGATACGGTGCATGTGATAGAACGTATGATATAAACAGAGGTGAGAAACCTTATGCCGTAAGGCTACTGCTTTGATATTAGCCCTGGATTTAAGAGCGGAGATACAAGTAAAATAAAAATATTCTGAGTAAACAAAGCTAACTGCATGATCTTGAATTGCCTTGATCGTGCTAATATGGTTAGATTAGATATGAGTCCCAGATAGCACAGGCGTACCCTAGTTTAGGGCGAGTTATGGTTGAATAAGTTAAGATTTTAACTGAGGGAGGGGCGAGTCTTAAGTTACGGCGTAAGTAGTGAAAAAGACGGTTAGCTTCATTCGTTACGTGAGCTACGTGAGATGCCCAACACAAATCATACGTGATGTTAATGCAAAAGTAATTGAAAGTTTCCTGAGACGGGACGTCAGCGTTATTGATGGTGCACTTGTGCGGCTGGTAGTGTCACGGCCGCTCGATAAAAAAGCACCTATGCTTTTGCATCGAGCGGCCGTGGTAGTGCTGCCGGCGATGGAAAGAAACATGTCCTGATTTATTTTTTTTACGTTCAAGATTATTAACCATTAACCATCAGAAACGCAGTCGCGTGCAGACAGGCGGATGTTAGATTGTATGGAAGAAGGTACATTATTTATGTAAATCCAGGAAAGGAGAGCACCGATGACTGTTCCCTGTGGTACACTTTAAGGAACTTTTCATAGGGGGCATGCATGAAGCAAAGACAAATTGCTCACGATTTGTTAAGAAAGCTTTCAAGTTTCAAGACGAGACGTTTGTAAGGAACTTCAGCTAGTGCTTTTTTTAAATCAAGGAACAGGACATCAACTGCGGTGTTAGTAATTATTGGCTGTAGCTAATGTCATGTGTGAAAAGGGCCAGCAGTGTTTCGCAAGAGGCGCCGCGCCGACAATCGTGCTGATTAGAATAAAGAAAAGCTGAATCGATGAGGAATTTCACTGTATGAGAACAAATTATGCGCTCTATTATTCTTGAGCAAATCCAGGTTAACGATATGGGCCGGTATTGATTACTTGCAGATGCCGGGCCTTTTTGGAGGGAGTACCGGAATTTTTTTTTTTTTTTTTTACTTTCAAGTCGGACGGAAGCCCTCGTAATGAAAGAGGCTGTTGAAAAAAAAGGGATGGAATTATGCTCGAAACAGCCTTAGTATTTTTTAGCAATTATTTATTAATGTTATCTATACCAGCTGCCGATGTTAACAGTAACGAGTTTTTTTGCAATACCAATAGGTTCAGACATTATCTCAGGCGTGGTGTTACGATTAAATAACGGGCTATCGGGTAGCTCGTCGTCAGGTTAAGCATGGAACAGAATACATCGTTTAGAACACTTGCGACGTCATTATTTTGTACAGGATGACCAATTTCTTTAGACAGTCATAAAAGCCGTGCCTGGGCCGTGGTCAGTCATTCTGATTCTCCATAATTGTTTGGGGTTATCGAGCAACATTGTATGCACGGTGGAAGCATAAAATGCGTGCTTAGCGTTACAAGCTGTGTATATATATATATATATATATATATATATATATATATATATATATATATATATATATATATTCATACAACTTTTCAGCACTGCGGTACTTAGCCCCACATGCATGCGGAGTGGGAGCGTTTCGCAAACCGAAGAGAACGGGAATAAACTTTATTGAAAACTGGTCTGGTAATTTTCCTTCGAGGCGAGACGGGGTAAAAGGGAATTGGCCTCTGTCCCGTTCCAACCTTCGTCGGTGATGATGGTGGTGGTGGTGCCTAAGGTGACGGCTCGTAGTCCTCTGACCCGGGCTTCGGCTTGCCGGACAGCCCAAAGCTAGTCGCGGCCAGCTCGTCACCGGTGGGTGCCGCCTCCCAGCGGCGGCGACGCCGACGGAGGTGACGATTGAGCTCCAAGTTTCTCTAAAACGTGAGCGGCGGCAGCGTCCTTTCCGGCACATTCCCGAAGCATGTGTCGCAGCGTGGCTTTGTTTCCGCACGCATTACACGCGTCCGTCGGGTACGCACAGGCTCGGGTAACAGTGGCGATGGATCGCCGGGCTGGCGTAGGTGCGCGTTTGCAGTAATCTCCCAGGATGCACCCTCTGGCTCGTTTAACTTGTGTGGCGGCCGATATTTGCATCTGTTTTGTCTGAGGTGTCGGGTGATGTCCCCGAACGCGGTCAGCTGATCGCCCCGCGACCATTCTTGTTGTTGTTGAGCACTGTTGTTCCCCTGGTGTTACGTCCTGCTCCGCCATCGCCAGACGGTTTTTATTTTGTTCGACAGTTTTGGCGGACTGTTATATTACGACGAAGATCAAGTATCACGGGCGACTCGGCATCGAAGCGGGAAGTCTCGGTGCTGCCATGTTGTTCCGCCAACGCGGTGTACGGCGGAGCGTTCCGGTTAACTTACACCGGAGGCCCTTAACTCCGCGCATGCGCAGTCGTGGCAGCCGGTATACGACAACGCCCGCGGTATACGGTGATATACGGTATACGGCTATTCCGTGATGTTTACTGTAGGAACGCGCTCTCTTATTAGCTACTTACTGCATTTTGTTTTTGAAAAGACACCACTTAGTTTCTACGAAGCTTTGCGAAAAGTCAGCAAGAAACTAGTCGCAAAATTCGAAAGCTGTTCACATCAGCGTAATTACCTTTGTCATAAAGTATTATGGCTTTTCGAGTGTTTCTTTTTTTTTTCCTGGTAAATGCATGAGCGACGTGACATTATCGGGGTTTGACGTTAGTACCAGATGCAGAATGCTTGAAGAGTGAGCGGACTCACGAGTCTGTGCAGAAACAAGTTGCGTGAGGCCGAGAATGTTAAACACGTGTTTACGAAACTACCTTCTTCTTTAAGTTTACATGACTTCATGGTTGGATTAATTGAACATATAATCGAGGGAAAACTGAAGTCATGAAGGATAACTACAGGGGCCTGAAAATGTGACGTGGTGAGTAGATTAAGAGCGTTGTGGAATTCCGTTACGAATGAAATATCAGCGTCAGGGGGACCAGAGCAAGTACCCATGATTAGAGGTGGAAGCTGTGCAACTTGTGGCAAATTCGCATATTTGCCTTCATTATGCGCTGTGTTTGTTGTTCCGTTACATGTGTTGAGCTCTCTCTCCATGACTGCGACCAGGCAGAAAACTGTCGGACGCCCCACGAAACAACCGGGCGGACACCATCGACGACGAGATGATGCTGGGTGATGCGCCGGCTGAACAACGAAGTGAGTCAATCTGCATGGCAGGAAAAAAGAATCATATTGGACAGAAGTGCATCCTTTACATTTCGCCTGCAGTACAAAGTTCCCGGTTGAGCGTAGCGTAAACGATGTGCATGACTTACCTGCATTTCATATCGGCAACCCGCGTGAAGTCACTTGTGATCGTCTCGTGACCGTCTCGTATAATTTCTTCCCACATAATGAGTTGCTAATGAGCGTCTCTATAAAACCATTTTGCGGATGTTGACGTTGCATCCTGGATTTTCATGTCAACTCGCGGCATTCGTAACACACAACACGTGTGCTTTTCTGTCGTCCTCGACGAGACAACAATATAGATCAAATTATTGTCATTTTTCACGAAAGCTGGCGGCAAGAACATACTTAATCCACTTTCAATATCAATCTGCATGCATCCTGTACTCTATATGAGGCACGAATATTTTACGTATGCCCGCTTCCGAGTTAATCTCGAAAGGACAGTGTGAATTTACAAGCGGTCGCCGCGAGGTACTCCTTCCGCACAGACCTCCGTGAAACGAATTCAGTGTCAACGCGATCGGGTCGCGTTGCTTTCAAGCCCGGCCTCTCGGCGTCGTGCCCACGCAAACGAACAGGCGGAAGAAACGCAACGTGGCGTGCGTACACGCAGAGCGGACCCTGCGCCTGGACAAGCGGGCCGCGTGCAGCCCGAGGTCGGTGCCCGTGCGGGTGCCCCAGCCGCGGGAGCCGGACACCCTGTTCTACCCGACCTGCGCCGAGGTGGAGCGCTGCGCCGGATGCTGCGGGCACCACCTGCTGCGCTGCAGGGCCAGCGCGTTCCGAAACGTCACCAGACAGGTGGGTGCCCTTCTAGGGGACGGCGCACCATGTTGCCAAGCCCGCACATTCACGTGTGTTATGCTTTGTGTGTGTGTGTGGTCGCTTGCTTCGCGCTAAACCTGCATTTGTAAGCAATCATGCACCAATAGCCCAACTACAAGTTCTGCCCCAGGGGTGAATCTCCGCATGGCTGTCATTGGCTGTTTTTGAGCAGACGCACTTTCGACGCTAGCGCCAAGGTCCCCTTGAGTTACGGCCCTAGCAGGAGGGCGATACTTTGGTGAAATGGCGGCGCACACCATTGTTTACGTTGTCATGGCAACAGGAACAGCAGGCTATAAAAACGCGGACTCCCGAAAAGGTGCAGTTCTCTTCATCCGAGTACTGGCGAACGACGTCGTCGACGAAACGCGCAACATTCGGTCTCTTGGCGAGCGGCCAAAACATGATGTTGAAAGCTTGCTTGAATACACTAGCTTCCGAAGCTTCTTCGTCGCTTGAGACCCCACTGGTCGATTCGTAACTTGACCTAGATGAATCATCACTCTCCGCAAGCAGTAAAAGCGCAAGTTGACGATGCGAAGCACCACTCATTGCTTCCGAGAGGCCGCGATTTGCATTTACGGG
Source organism: Dermacentor albipictus (assembly GCF_038994185.2). Classification (NCBI taxonomy): domain Eukaryota; kingdom Metazoa; phylum Arthropoda; class Arachnida; order Ixodida; family Ixodidae; genus Dermacentor; species Dermacentor albipictus. The sequence goes on along the minus strand of NC_091823.1, from coordinate 9,700,952 downwards.
CGCGCGCTCCATAGGGCTACGTTGACTGTGGGTGGCCTGACATCACACGACTTCCGGTCCACTCCGTCAATTTTTGCGGAGTAGAGAGCGCTGCTCCCGATCCGCCAATGAAAGGTACGGGAGCCACTCTCAATCTCTCAATGAAATAGACTTGCACCGCAAGGATCAGAAAAACTGCTACCGGAAGTGCTTCGAATCTGCGATTGGAATTCACCATTTGTGTTTCATATGACGACCCGCTCCGCTTCCTTTTCCCCCTTCCCCATGCCTTTATTTTTGCCTGTCCGCGGTGCGTTCTTTCTTTTTTTTTTTGCGAGCGCGCGCTGCGTCAGACATTGGCATTGTGAACTGACGCGCGGTGCGCCGTGGGTTCTTTATGCGTTTGCACGCACGCAGTCTTGTCCATACTTTGAGTATGCCGGCATATGCAAGAACATAGATAAATTCCACTTCCGACACAGCAGATATTTCACCTCGTTTTCCGAAAACGAAGCTTTTTGCAGAACTTGGTATAATACACGCGCAGAAAATGAACAAAAGTGAACAATTCATGACATGCACATGATTACTAAACAACACAAATGTTCACAGACAGTGAAATAACAAAAAACGAGGTCGCGAGATCGAATCCCGGCCACGGCGGCCACATTTCGATGGGGGCGAAATACGAAAACACCTGTGTACTTAGGCTTAGGTGCACCTTAAAGAACCCCATATGGTCAAAACTTCCGGAGTCCCCCACTACGGCGTGCCTCATAATCACAAAGTGGTTTTGGCACGTAAAACCCCATAATTTTTCTGAAATAACAAATAAAATAAAATTAAATAAAACTCAAGAAAACCCGAAGACCGTTTCATGTACGCAAATATTTAAAAAAAGAATTTTATATAATGCCCTGAAGACCAAAGTGTAGAAGAGCTTCTGATATGCGCACTTAGAACTTCTCATATACTTACTGAGATATTGTACAATACTGCGCGACCTGTATGACACAGTATTGGAACCTCAGTGCTGACACCCGTTGTTGCAACCGGACCGTTGGCGCCCGTTGTTGCAAATGGGTCGCAAGCCCCAAGGGTAGCGTTGGCCTGGCGGCCTGGGGCACACTGGAAGCATCCGAAGGTCCCAGCAAAGCATGAGGCTAACAGAACAACTTGTTTATTCTAGCATCGCAAAGAGTGGGCGTTCAGGTCGACCGAAGTAGAGAGACGGGAGAGCACGTTACTCAACAGAAGTAATCGGAGCCTCTCTCCTGGCGTCCGGGGGCAGCTGCTCTTATACTCTTGGCGTCGCGGGCAAGAAGGAAGGTCACGGGACGACACCACGTGACAGCGAGGCACGGACGGACTGAGACATGTAGAGACGAGTGTAGTGACGCATCAGCCGGGCCGGCGCCGGTCAGACCTCCTCGCTTCACACTTGGGGAGCTCCTCTCCCCGGCTGCCGCGCTTTGACAAGCGTGGGCACACACACACACACGCACACACAAAGACACGTGGCACTGAACATGCCGGGACGCGCTCGGCGGGGATGCGTCGCGGCCGCTCCGAACGGGCCAAAATGTCCGCCGCTTTGAACGAAGCTCCGGCGTACGTTGCATCCGCGCCGGCTTTATCGCGCGTCGTAGGCGAAACGTAACAGACCGCCCCGCCGGGGGAGGGAGATCCCGATGGTCAGGGGACTGCATCCGCTGTCCGGAGGGGTGTCGCTCGATGATGCTCATAACCGAAGTCGGTCGTCCCTCGGCGTTTCTTGAGCGCAGCGCACCAAGAAGGCCTCGTTCTCACGTTCAGGTTCACACAGGACACTGCAAAGTGACTTCAGGAGAGTTGCCATTTTTGTTCTCTTTCCCAGCAAGCGTTAGAACTGCGCCGAAACTCAGCCACTCAGTCAGCAAGCACGGCACAACCCTCACTAAGCCATGCCAGGCTCTTTCCCCTTTTATACTACTGCCTAGTTCCTTACAGTAGTCTATAGCAGCACTCAGAACGCGTCCACAAATCGGAAAATTGCACTAGAAAGCACATCATCACTTTGAAACACTACACAAAAGCAATATGTTAAAAATCCTGCCTCAGGAAGAAAAACATCAATAACAAACAATTTTGAGGCTGATTCCCACGTTAGGGGCTTCGACTTAAGCCATCGGCGTTACCGTTGAGACTCCCCTTTTTGTAACGCACCTCAAACGAATATTGTTGCAAAGCGAGGCTCCAGCGCAGGAGGCGGCCATTTTTGGGAGAGATGGTCTGCAGCCATTGGAGAGGGCAGTGATCCGTCTCAATGATAAACCTCGAGCCGGCTAGGTAGCATGACAATTTCTGAACGGCCCACACGAGACACGCACACTCTTTCTCGGTGGCGCTGTACGCCTGCTCACGACTGGTCAGCTTACGACTAGCATACAGGACGGGGTGTTCTACTTCTCCATTTTCCCGTTGGCACAGTACAACGCCCATGCCTCGCTCGCTAGCATCGCACTGAACAACGAACCCTTTTGTGTAGTCGGGCGATCGTAGCACGGGCTGGCTTGTTAGGGCGCTCTTTAGGGCGCTAAAAGCTCTTTCCTTTGTCTCGTCCCAGACGACTGTTTGCGGCTCTGTCTTTCTTAGAGCATCCGTCAGGGGAGCCGCGATATCAGAGTACCTGGGGATGTACCTCTGATAGTAGCCGGCGACACCTAAGAACGACCGAATATCGGTCTTCGTGCGCGGTTGCGGGAAGTCTCGCACAGCGGCCACCTTTATTTCAGAGGGGCGGCGACGACCTCGACCAATCACGTGACCGAGGTAGACAACCTCGGCCTGTGCTAACTGGCACTTGGGAGCCTTGACTGTCACGCCCGCTTCGCGCAGGCGGGTTAGCACTGCCCGCAAGTGTGCCAAATGCTCAGACCAGGATGCGGAGAATATCGCTACGTCGTCTAAATACGGTAAAGCGAATTCTTGCTGTCCCCGCAACACTTTATCCATGAGGCTTGAAAAACAGTATGGCGCGTTCTTCAAACCAAAACTCAACACTTTAGGACGGAATGTTCCCATTGGTGAAATGAACGCCGCATACCTACTAGCCTCTTCTGTAAGTGGAACCTGCCAATAACCCCTGACAAGATCTAGGGTGGAAATAAACTGAGCGCTACTAACTTTCTCAAGGCGCTCCTCGATGTTAGGGATCGGATAAATTTGATCCTTAGTTATGGAATTTAGCCTGCGGTAGTCGACACAAGGACGAGGTTCCTTGCCCGGTACCTCAACTAAAATCAAAGGGGAGGTATAATCACTCTCACCCGCCTCAATAACACCGAGCTGTAGCATCTTCTTTACCTCAGCCTCCATAATCTCGTGCTGGCGGGGTGACACCCGGTACGCCTTGGATCGTACTGGCTCTGGGGAGGTAAGTTCTATATCATGGGTAAGGACAGAAGTCCTACCAGGCCTCTCAGAGAACTGACCTTGAAACTCTTGTAAGAGCTGGTGTAGTTCGGTTTTCTGCTCAGGCGACAGCGGTGCTTTACTGATTAAGTCACTAATGACTTGATCGGTGTCTTCCCTGTTCGTCACTGAGCCTAGTCCCGGAAGCTCGACCGGAAGCTCTTCGGGAGCGTTTACCATCATACACACTACTGCTTCCCGTTGCTTATAGGGTTTGAGCAGATTACAGTGGTAAACTTGCTGTGCTTTCCGTTTTCCTGGCAGACTCACCACGTAGTTAACGTCCGACAGTTTTTGAACAATTCGTGCTGGGCCCTCCCACTGCACGTCGAGCTTGTTTTTTAGCGATGTGCGCAATATCATGACCTCATCGCCCACCTCAAAACGACGGGCCCTGGCTGTCCCATCATAATAAACTTTGGCCCTCTGCTGGGCCTTTGCCATTGCTTCACCTGACAACTCCTGTGCCCTTCTTAAGCGTTCGAGGAGCTTAAGCACGTACTCCACCACGACTGGGTCGTCGCCCCTGCCTTCCCACGATTCTCGAAGCATGCGAAGCGGAGACCGCAGCGAGCGACCGTACACCAGCTCAGCTGGCGAAAACCCCGTAGCCGCATGCGGCGCGGTCCGTAATGCAAACATCACCCCAGGCAGACACAGCTCCCAGTCAGTTTGATGTTCAAAACACAATGCTCTCAACACGCGCTTCATGACGGAGTGGAGCTTCTCAACGGAATTCGACTGGGGGTGGTGCACTGAGCTGTGTAACAGCCTTACCCCGCACCTTTCGAGAAAGGCTGTCGTCAAAGCGCTAGTAAACACTGTGCCCTGATCTGATTGGATTTCCGCAGGAAAACCAACTCGCGCAAATATGGACAGTAGTGCATTGACTATCTCAACTGAGCTGAGTTCTTTAAGCGGCACTGCTTCAGGGAACTTTGTCGCTGGGCAGATCACAGTCAAAATGTGTCTGTACCCCATGGCTGTTACCGGCAGAGGTCCCACTGTATCAATAACGAGCCGTCTAAAAGGCTCCGTAATGATAGGTACCAACTTCAACGGCGCCCTCGATTTGTCCCCTGGTTTGCCCACCCGCTGACAGGTGTCGCATGTCTTCACAAAGTGGTCTGCGTCCCGAAAACACCCTGGCCAATAGTACTCTTGCAAGAGACGGTCCTTAGTTTTCTTAACTCCTAGGTGTCCGGACCACGAACCCCCATGCGACAAGCGCAACAGATCCTGACGATAGCACTGAGGCACGATCAGCTGATCGAACTCCACTCCTGCGGTCTATATACTTCCGGTACAGGACCCCACCTCTTTCCACAAAGCGAGCATTTTTCATGGCGACACCTTCCTTGACAATGCAGCGTATGTTTTCTAGGCTGCCATCCTTCTTTTGCTCGGCTATCAAAGCCGACCGGCTGACTTTTAGCAACCTATTAAGTCCGTCTGACCGTAGGCGCGACGAGCAAATCTGCAGATAGCTCTTCTAACTTTCCCGCATCGGGAATTTCTTCTCCAGTATCTGGTGCCTTTAACGCTACAGGCTCAATTTTATTCAGTTCGGGCGTGCTCTGAATATCAGCTTGCTGCGCCTCTGACCCTTTCTCATCGTTCGACAACGTCGGCCCCGCAACTACCGCCTTTGCAGCGAGCTCCCGAACCTTCGATCTGGTTAAGGCCTGAACGCTAGCCTCACCAAACAAAAGCCCCTTCTCGCGCAGGAGGTGATCGGACCTGTTCGAAAATAGGTACGGGTACTGGGGGGGCAGCATAGATGACACTGCCGCCTCCGTCTCAAGTGCTCCGAAAGGACCTTCAATAAGCACTTTTGCTACGGGCAGACACACGCTATGAGCTTCCACGGCTTGCTTGATCCATACTTGATCCTTACGTAGAACCCGATATATCGGGTTCTACGTAAGAGGGGTGAACTACATCCATCGTAGCTGCGGAATCGCGAAGCACTCGGCACTCCTTCCCGTTCACGAGGAGGTCTCGCATGTAAGGCTCGAGAAGCTTCATGTTCTCGTCAGTGCTGCATAATGACAAAAACACTACTTTTGTTTTTGTTTCCGGACACTGCGCCGAAAAGTGACCCGGCTTCTGGCACGCATAACACACGCGCGCTTGCCTCGTCTCGAACCGCTTTCTGCGTTCGGCTTCGGCTGCCGCCGTCTCCTTACGTTCGGTCGGACTGCTTTCACTCGCATCCGCACTACGTGTGTCCCCCTTTGCTCTCATGGGCGTGAACTTCGGCCTCTCAAACTTGGAGCCAAATTCACCCTTTTGACCGTCCTTAGCTCCGCGAGCCCGACGCGTCACAAACTCTTCGGCTAGCTCAGCGGCTCTAGGCACCGTACTAACGTCTGGCCTATCCAAGACCCAGTACCGCACGTTCTCAGGTAACCGACTATAAAACTGTTCTAGCCCGAAACACTGCAGAACTTTCTCGTGGTCACCAAACGCTTTCTCTTCTTTGAGCCACTCCTGCATGTTTGACATTAGCCTGTAGGCAAACTCTGTATATGACTCACTTTTGCCCTTCTCATTTTCTAGAAACTTCCGACGGAACGCCTCCGCTGACAGCCTGTACTTTTTTAGCAGACTCGATTTCACTTTGTCGAAATCCTCTGCCTCCTCTCTCTCCAAGCGAGCGACTACGTCGGCCGCCTCGCCGGGTAACAAAGTGAGCAAGCGCTGTGGCCACGTTTCCCGAGAGAACCCCTGCTTCTCGCACGTTCGCTCAAAGTTAACCAGGAACAAACCAATGTCCTCTCCAAGCTTAAACGGCCGCATTAGGTCAGTCATTTTGAACAATACTCGTTCTCCTGCACTGTGTGCCTGATTTCCATTACGAGCGCGTTCCATCTCTACCTCGAGACGCTTCATTTCCAAAGCGTGTTGACGGTCACGCTCTTTTTCTTTCTGTTGTTGCTCTCGTTCTAGCTGTTCTTTACGTTCACGTTCATCTTTCTCTTGTTGCTCTCGTTCTATCTGTTGTTTACGTTCACGCTCATCTTTCTGTTCTCTAAGCTCGCGCTCCTGTCTTTTTGCCGTCTCCCTCTCCTCAATGGTCTCAAGGCATTCCGACAGCTCGTCATCCTCAGCTCCTAACTCAAGAATAGCCCTTAGCAGTTCTGGTTTTCTGAGTTTGTCTGAGACATCCAAACCCAACTCTCTTGCAAGCTCCAGCAATTTCGGTTTGCGCAACGACTTCAAATCCATGGCTGCTCTGAATGCTGCTTTCTCTACTGCCTATTATTGTCTTGCCGCAAACTAACCCGGCAGCAACGACAGCCACAATTACCAGCTCTGTTTCTGACACTAACAAAAGCCTGGCAAAACTCAGAAGAAGAAAGTCCCGCACTCACCAAACCTCGCAGCCAAGAATTCAGCGCAGTCGTTCCGCTGCAGGCAACCAGTCATCACACAGGGCTCGTTGCACTGCTCCCGGATGGTCGTTGTGCTGCTCAGCATACAGTCAACCGCATATCTTCGCTGCTGGCCTCCGTTGTCGCGATCTCACCGCTGGCAACCAGCTATTTGGTCCCACCGATGGCACCGGCTGTTGAGATCCCACCGATGGCACCGGCTGTTGGAACCTCAGTGCTGACACCCGTTGTTGCAACCGGACCGTTGGCGCCCGTTGTTGCAAATGGGTCGCAAGCCCCAAGGGTAGCGTTGGCCTGGCGGCCTGGGGCACACTGGAAGCATCCGAAGGTCCCAGCAAAGCATGAGGCGACTGCTAACAGAACAACTTGTTTATTCTAGCATCGCAAAGAGTGGGTGGTCAGGTCGACCGAAGTAGAGAGACGGGAGAGCACGTTACTCAACAGAAGAAATCGGAGCCTCTCTCCTGGCGTCCGGGGGCAGCTGCTCTTATACTCTTGGCGTCGCGGGCAAGAAGGAAGGTCACGGGACGACACCACGTGACAGCGAGGCACGGACGGACTGAGACATGTAGAGACGAGTGTAGTGACGCATCAGCCGGGCCGGCGCCGGTCAGACCTCCTCGCTTCACACTTGGGGAGCTCCTCTCCCCGGCTGCCGCGCTTTGACAAGCGTGGGCACACACACACACACGCACACACAAAGACACGTGGCACTGAACATGACGGGACGCGCTCGGCGGGGATGCGTCGCGGCCGCTCCGAACGGGCCAAAATGTCCGCCGCTTTGAACGAAGCTCCGGCGTACGTTACATCCCCGCCGGCTTTATCGCGCGTCGTAGACGAAACGTAACAACAGTCATGACAACTAAAGAATAGGAAAATTCACTGGTAATGGCAAAAACTATGACACGCAAAATACCTAAAAATAGAATAGAATAGATTGTTTTATTGACAGTCATACAAAAAAACTTACTTATATACCTGCACAAAAGTATATGAAATGCGTGAAATGTTTATTACTGCAGAACAAAATGAAAAAGACATGGCAGAACAAAAATAACATGGTACTAAAAACGAAAATACACATTATCACTTTATTTTGCACTTGGCCACAGCTTGAGTAACGGTGGCAAGGGGCAGCAGAAGGTAGTCAGCTTTTGCAGCAGCACGTAGAAAAACATCCGCAGAAATGCCTATTCCCCAATCAAAGACCAGGTGAAATAAGCCAACAACATGACTTTTCTTTCACCACGAATGCAATGCTTAGGAGTAAAATTACTCAACCCGCCGTGGTTGCTCAGTGGCTATGGTGTTGGGCTGCTGAGCACGAGGTCGCGAGATCGAATCCCGACCACGGCGGCCGCATGTCGATGGGGGCGAAATGCGAAAACACCCGTGTGCTTAGATTTAGGTGCACGTTAAAGAACCACAGGTGGTCGAAATTTCCGGAGTCCTCCACTACGGCGTGCCTCATAATCAGAAAGTGGTTCTGGCACGTAAAACCCCATAAATTAATTTCTTTTTTAAATTACGTCACTTAGCACAGTGAACTGCTGGGCTAGTTGGTTAACCGACATAATAAAATAGTTTTGCGCCAAAACCACACGCACAAAAAAAACGCCCGTGTTGTCTCCTTAAGTGCGTGGTTTTGGCGCAAAACTCGTTTGTTATGTCACTTAAGGCCCTACGTCATAGTTACTGGGCACACCTTTGTGTAACAAACACGAACTGCAAAAATCTGCATATAAGACGCTTGCAATGCTCATTCTTTCAATAAGAAAAAAAAGCGTATCATGCCTACACATGAAGGTTGTTCGCGCGTTTTTTCCATCGGAAATTACTGAGATAATACATAAGCACGAACAGTAATTTTTCAGCTGTTAGTACGTTTGTAGAACGGTGACACACAGAAAAAGCACAGAGAGTGGAATGGAAAGCTGGGCGAGTTACTGAAGTTCCAGAATGAGACATGGCACAGAAAAACACAAGTCAAAGACCAGGTGACAATGGGGAGGAACATCTATTTGTCAGCTTTCTCTACCGGTAAGAGGGACGTATAGCACAATCAATGCGCAACGACGTCCGGAGACTCGTGGAGAACACACGTGCACAGGCCCGTGTTCGTGTACACGCGCCTTCTGATGTCCTTGGTTCTTCCGGGCGCCTAAAGACGACAAGAACCTTGCAGGCCTTGTTTTTGAGATATTCGTGCACCACTACACGATGCACGAGTGATGCGAGTCGTGAAACGGGTGAAACATCGCGGAGCACAAGCACACACTTACCGAGGACCACGAAACTGACGAAACTGCCCACGCTGGCACAGGCACAGCAGCGCACGCATCCCGATAACAGCAGATAACGAAACACGAAACTTCATGTAGCGGGCTAAGCTGACCAGCTGGCACCGGGCCGCGTTTTTACAATTGCTAGTAGGTACAGCGGGTGTGGTGCTTCTGACGGCGCTCGACGTTTCTGACGCAGGCGCGAGTAAGAGCGGGTGCGAGAGAGAAAATATGGGCGCCTTTGCTCCTTGAGTATGTGACACTGCCTAGGCACTACGGTGGAGAAGTTGCTTTGCGCGTGTAGCGTGCGTTTGTCCCTAGGCGTGATGGCATGGCGGAGGGGAGTCGAGCTTGTTTACGCTCCGCCGCTGACTGCCCGCGCGGTGAGGCAATGGGCACGGACGCCCCATTTGGTGGTCACTGCCTCTGAAGGGGCAAGGTTCTGACTGATGTTGTATAAGTCGCGGGTCACTTTGTTAGTCGCGACGATAGATTGCATTTCTTTACAAGCACTGCTCCAGGAAGGCACATGTAACCGGCAAACGGAGGCCTCAGGAGAGCACCTGAGGTTGTGCCTAGGCAGACTGACTTATTCAAGGTGCAAAGGCCCCCAGATTTTCTCTCTCGCACCCGCTCTTACTCGCACGTGCGCGGAAACGTTGAGCGCCGTAAAAAGCGCCACGCCCCACTGTAGCTACTAGCAATTGTAAAAACGCGTTAACCATCTGTACGGAGTGCTTGCGCGGTGATTTTGGTTTGTTTGTTTTGTGCAGACGTCCCAATAGCCAATTCGGCACATTTAGAAGTAGTACATTTACTTTCTTGAACGCATTGGTTTTGCCCGTTCTCTACACGTGGGTCGTTTTCCGGTCGGTTTATTTCTCTTCTATTTTTATTTTATTTTTGCCACGAACTTGTTTTTGCAGCACGTATACGCTCTCGTGAAAAATAAAGCCATCACTTTGGCTTTGGCCCGAAGCAAGTTTAAAGAGAAAAAGAACCGCGACTTCAGACGTGACGTGACGAAGGAGTGGACAAGACGAGCGGTAACTAGCAACTGACGTTTATTGCCATGAAGCACAAAGCAGCAAAATGTCGCATCTGCGCGCAGTGTGCTTTCACATACTGTGAACAAAATTAAACACACGTGGCAGAAAGCACCCTATATGACTATGGAAAGTGCCAAGGGGCATGAAATAAACTATCACAGGTTAATAAAAAATCGGGTTTCTTTATCTAGGAGAGCCACCGAAGGCTCACTTACACACGCGTCTATAGGCCAAGTCTGCGCATGTGTGCCGATTCCATAATTTCTCGCTCGAGTATATATAGAGTCTCCCCGTCCTACAATGATGGCTTGATTGAATTCGGGTATAGCAACGTTTGCATTCCTTAGTGTGTGTGGGGAGCTTGGCGCCGCTATCACCCTTCGAGGAGCGGAAATGCTGTCGCAGTCTATCAATACATTGGCCAGTTTGGCCAACGTAAACACTGCCGCATTGCAGCGGAAACTGGTACACCACATTGGTAGCACAGGGCACGTACTGATACCCGTGCTTAGTAATACAGGCGACCGTGCGCGGACCCATCCGCCACACGCCTACATAGTTGGGATAACTTGCAGGGGGCTGAGAACACGAGTCGACTGCCCTGTCTGCGCACATAGGGCACGACTTCTAGGGGTCTCTGTTGAGGGGGGTCGCCTGCTCCTGCCCACGCGCCTTGTGCCGCAGCTTCCACAAGAGCGATTCACCCACTGCCCGAAGAAGGGCCAAAGGAAAGCCTGCCTGTTTCAACTTATTTACTTGGGTCTGAAAATTTTCAGCTGTCTTGCGCTGGGCATGGTTTCAAAAGGGGCTTACCTCAAACAGGTGATAGCTACGCCTCTCTTTATTAGTTTCGAGTGTGAAGATGAGAACGGTAAAATAGCCTTCTTAGAACGCGGCATATAGGCCCAGCACACATGATTAAGCATCTCAAACGAAATTCGTAAGTCTAAGAACTGAATATTCTCTTCTTGCTGCTGTTCGAGGGTAAAATTTAAGGATGTGGAACAATGTTTAAAAACATCTAGTATTTCCCCAGCGACACTGCTGCGACTCGCTTTGCGGCCAACGTTTATCAGGACTAAGAAATCGTCTACATATCTAAACATTATTTTAACACCATGGTTGGTGGCGTCAAGCTGAGCTTGAAGCTGGCGGTCAACCTAGCCAGGTAGATTTCGCACAGGATAAGCGCTACACACGAACCTATGCAGATGCCCCGTTTCTGGGTGTACAGGTTCCCTTCAAATTTTACAAGAGTTGCGCATAGGTAGAACCTTAGAAGTTCCAAAAAAACCTTCTATGGAAACGCCACAATCGTTTTGAAAAGAGGCTACACCAGACAAGTCAGTTAGATGGCTGACCGCGCAAAAAAGTTCATCTTGTGGAACAGAGTAGAAGAGCTCTTCCATGCCTATCGAAATGCTGAAATTCGCACCTAAGTCACTTTGTTGAAGCACCGCGCTGTCACATATGCCGAACACTTGACCTTGTACGGGTCTTCGATTGTGAAACTGTTGAGATGCTTCATAAGGTATCTGCTGAGGATGGCCTGCTGCCAGCTGCCTTTTTCTGTGACTATTGTTCGTAGAGGGCGCAAGTCTATGCGTCTTAGCGCAAAAGAGCCATCAGCCTTAATACCTTCCATTTGTCTGTGCAGGGTTTGAAGATCCATCTCCTCGAGCAGGTTCAAAGAAGCAAGTTTCTGACGCGAAATTTAGCTGCACGCGCACTCTTTCGATGCGGGGCCAGCAGAGCCGGGATTTTGAATTTTTCTATGCCTATTGCTGTTCGCACGTGGTCAGAGCGGCGCTTCGACCGCGTTATCAAGGGGTTTTTGTTATCAATGTGATCAGTTGGCCTTGAGAGACGGATAATAAGTGTGGCGTAGAAGTCAGAGGTAGGAATAGCTGCGAAACCTGATGTTAATGCTCCTTAATTCCGTGCTGGTACTCCTTCCGATGCGCTGTCTCTTCGGGTTTGCAACAGGCAAAGCAGTTGCATTCAATCAGCTTAAGGGCGCTGCTTTATGATCAGGGTAGTAACGTGGTATTTTTCATATTTCGTGGGTTTTATTACCAGTCCGAAAAAATTTGTGCGCAAGTAAGGCGTCGCTGAAAGCACATTTAGATGTCATTTGGGGGTGCCTACAAATGCCTCATTGACATTTGGTAATTAGGACAGTACTGCTCGAGTTAGACAATTAATTATAATTACCTTATTAAATCTCAGTAACGCAAAAATTTCTGGCGGCTGCTCCATCGGATTGGAGAATATGCACTACAGATGTTCTTCGAGCAACGCAATTGCTATTTTGGGGGGCTTGCCCATTTTTTGGTGCAAACTTGGTGAATATTTGAGACACGTACCCGGTACAAATCAGTCAATAACCGAAATGAGGCCAAGCCGGATTAACTCGACATCAGAATCAATAGCAGTCATGCGCAGCAGCGCTTCTACTCGAACGCACAAAAAGAAATAAAAGTAAAAAAAGAAGAAGAGCTAGGCTGCAGTTTCTCCGGAAAGGCGAAGCAGTAATAATGATAGCGAAGTATAAGACAATTACACGAAGGAAGATTACACCACCGCGAGATGCCTGAGGGGACTCGGGCTGTGAAATTGGACTGTCGCCTCCCACAATGAGGTCTTGTAGATTTTTGAGTGAACAATTCTTCGAGGTCACACGAAGTTTCTTCAAGTGCAACTTTTATTACCGATTATATATATATATATATATATATATTTGTGTGCGTGTGGAAACGGAAAAATGAAAACTGCGCGTATGGATTCTGAGTTACTAGCGGATCCAGCTAGAGGGAATAATTGGGGCATAAAGGGTGCTTGTTTATTTCTTATTGGTAAAGATGAATTACATTGTGTTCTAAAAGAGTCAAAGACTGAACTTGGCAAGTTTCAAGAACTGTAATGAGCCACAGCAGCTCAAATACAAAGAAATAGATTGAATATCCGTGACGTCACTATGACTTACTGGCGTTGGGTTTATGGCGCGAAATTCAAGAAATTGAAGTTTTACCTTCATTCTCCTTTCTAATAATCAATCCATGACCGTAAGATTTTTGTAAAGATGAAGCTTTCGGAATATAATTCATCAGTCAAAACTGATTTAGCGTTTGCCTTTAGTGTCGGTCAACGTTCTCGGTGTTCTACGTTGAACTTTGGTTACAATGTGTACGTTACGGTCATACGTTACAGTTATACACGGACGCGCGTTAAGAGGAAGCTTTAGCTTGGGTGCTCCTATCTAAATACATGTAAAAGGAGAATTCCTTTTTCTAGGCAACCACTGCACCAAATTTGACGGGGTTTGCTGCATTTAAAGGAAAACTTAAAATCTAGTGACTGTTGGTTTCGAATTTTTGATTTAGGTCGTCAATGTTTTATAAAAATTTGGCAAAAATCGCAAATTTTCAGAAAACGAAACTATCAAGTTTAGAACTCCGTAACTCAGCAAGAAAAAATGATATCGCAATTCTGTGAATTGTACCTGATAGCACATCTAAAGCGGACAAAATTGATATGTTACACATGAACCTCAAAAAATGGGGAAATGGGTAATTACAACTTTTGCGGAACTCTCGTAAACAACGCAACAAATTCACGTAAGATGTAAACAGACATAACAAATTTGTCCGCTTTGAATGGTCTAATGGATGCCGTTTACAGAATCGCGATATCTGTTCTTGATGCAGAGCTATTAGTTTGTAAACTTCGTGCTTCTATTTTTTTCAAACGTCTGAATTTTTGAAAATCCTTTTAACAAAATTCAAGCCCTAAATCAACATTCCACTTCCAACAGTCACTAGAATTTAACTTTTTCTCTCAAATGCAACAAATTTCATTAAAATCTGAAGTAGTAGAAGCTTGATGTGGGTGAGTTGGTTATGCATACTTGATGAAATGAGCGCTACGAATACGCGGACGAAAGAACACATGTACGACAAACAATACGCCTTGTCTGTCGTACATGTGTTCTTTCGTCCGCGTATTCGTAGCGCTCATTTCATCAAGTATTCATTAAAATCGGTCCAGGGGTTATCTCAGAAAAACGTACTTGCGTTTTTACATGTATTTGAATAGGCCGCGTCGGAGTTGGGCCCGAGCTAAAGAGTAGACCGTGAGTCGAAAGGGCGCTCACTCTCCGCTGTGCTCGTCCCGACAGGTGTTCGCCCTGCGGCTGGCCTCGAACAAGTCCAACGCCATCAACTTCGAGGGCTTCAAGAACGTGCGCCTCGTCGAGCACACCCAATGCCGCTGCGAGTGCAAGGTACGTGCAACAACCGCTCGATAAGGACCGGTTCTTGCGAGGAGGGAGGCTGCCCGCGACGCCGAGTACACCGCCGAAATCGGCCCGCTCTATCGCAAGCGCCCGCGAGTTCGACATACAACACAGGGCGTCATTGCACGCAAAGGGCCAATGACATTTGAAGCGTTTGAAGTGACATACACGTACTTTACCGAGATAGACGCCGATTGGCTATACGTTATAATAGGCGGCCGTTCTGACGTCATGCGACTGGCACAGTACACGCGTCGCGCTGGCCGATGAAATTCCCTTTTTGTTTTACCCTTTTTATTTTGTCTTCGAAGGTGGTATTGGCCCTGCTCGTGCACATCTTGGTATACGCGGCCGCGAAGCTCGAAATCGGCGCGCGACGAACGCCATGGAGGAAGGAGTATGTTCGAATAGTAAAACATTCCAATCGAATCTAACACAAATATTTGAGGAAACAGCGACCTTAGAATATCGATTCAAATGTTGAATGTCTTCTCGTTTCCAAACAAAATGAAGTATGAAACTTGCATGCAGTTCATTTGGTAAAAAAAAATGCTTACATAATTATGCGATACACGCGCAAAGTCGAATTGATCAACTCAAAGCAAAGGCAAGAGCTTGACTTAATATTTCTACGGAAACCTGCAAGGTGGAGGGAAATAATTAATGAAGGGATAATGAGACGTCTACCCAATCGTAGGAATTGCTACAAAGGAAACCCATACGGGTTCCTTGAAAGAAAAGCCTCACAGTTGGAGAGAATTAATTAACAAGGGGAAAATGAGACATCCGCCCAATCGTAGCAATTGCTACGATTGGGTGGATGTCTCACTTTTTTTTATTAATTAGTTCTCTTCACCTTGCGGGTTTCTGCACAAGTATTATGGCAAACTGTTGCCTTTGCTTCGAGTTGTTGATAAATTTGACTTTGCACTTCCACCTGCTAGCCGCCTGGTTAGCCGAGATGGTAGAGCGGGTGCACCAGAAAGGCGGTGGTCCTGGGTTCCAGTCCTGGACCAGGACAAATTTTTCTTCAACTGTGAGGCTTTTCTTCCGAGGAATCCATATGAGTTTCCTTTGTAGCAATTGCTACGATTGGGTGGATATTTCATCTTCCTTTTATTAATTAACATTTGTGTGCAGCTTCACCAGCCATGTAAATGTAGGCATATTGATCTCGTATGTGCAGATCGATTGCTCTGATTTATTAAACAATAGTTTCTTTCTGCACAAGTGATAGCACTAAGATCATGGCTATATAAACTTGTAGAGTGAATACTCTGATGTGTCGCATAGTGTCGGGTGCATGTCTTGTTAGTGGTGTTGTGGCGCTATAGGTTATGTATAACCCGGCTCCATATGGCAGTATGGCAGAGGCTTCGGCTTGAAGAAATCAAAAGTTCGGAAGTTGGGAAAATGCAAACCAACAGGTTAACTTGCACTTACACAAAACTTATTTACATCATTGAATAGGTGAAACAGAAAATGGTCAAAAGTTTAGCAATGAGCATCTGGATAAGCCTCGTTTCCATGGCCCAGAGAAGCTTTCCTTCTCTCTGCGACCGTCTTTATAACACCACTGTTCAAGTCCTCCACCCTGGTGGTAGCCAATTACGCAAAGGTCACAACCCACCAGGACGACAGCCAATCTAGAAGCATAAACAACACTTTCCCAGACGGAATATCAGATCGGTGACACCACAAAGTTACAGCAGGTGCAAAGGTGGAGAGAGGGTCTGGCCATGGAAATGGGAGAGGAGATCTTTTGCTCCCAACTGGTCTTTTCCACAGCTTCTCAGTATGGGGCAGGCACCAGTTCGTGGTGACTTTCTTCCGGGAACGTCCACAGCCCTTCACATCATCTCTGCCTCCCCTGGAGCGGCAACTCTTTCTTCCCCTTGTGGCGCTTCTTCCCTGACGAGGGGAACTTCTTCCCTGACAAGTTGCCCACAGAATTCTTTCCAAGTGGATATGCCCTGCTGTCTCAGCTACAATTAGTAAATTGCAATATCTGCCATAAGGTATATATATATATACATACACACACACACACACACATACTATCAATCAAAGCCTCGGTTCTTGATGGCTGGATCGACAGGTGCGGCCCCACCACTGCGGGCGGGGCCAGACGTACAGGGAGGACCGGTGCCAATGCGTGTGCACCAATGCGTGGATGGCGAGCCAGTGCAGCAGTGACGGAGCGCATGTCTGGGACGCGAGGCGCTGCGCCTGCGTATGCCGACATGCCGACACCGAGTGTTCCACGGGCATGCGCTTCGAACATGCGCTCTGCAGGTGGACGTTTTTCTTACTCAAATATACCAGGTGCCCCTTTTCATGCGGAACACATACAAAAAATAAAAAGGAAAGGACATCTTGTGTATCTAGGCCCCTGTAGTATTTAGAGAAAGGCTACATGGCCATTAGCAGCAAGTGACAATTCCCCAATAATTTTGCTAATTACCAAAAATTGTTAATTAACTTTTTCAATCAGTAAATTTAGGGCCCATGTACTTGCAAAATTGAAGTCAAGGAGCAGTCATGTCTCCATAACAGAAATCCTAAGACTGGCATCACTTTTGAATGGTGCAACCTTAAAATGCGTTATGAAATACATTGGCATTCTAGTTAACAGTTTACCAAAATCGTGCCTTTAACAGTTTGGGACGATCTTAAATGGTACACCGAGGTACTTTTTTTAGCCGATATTGGGGATTATCTTGAAAGTGGTGCTAGTCTTGAGTTTTCTGCTAAGGCGACTTGGCTACTCCTTCGCTGCAATTTTGGCATTACAATGTGTGCCCTAAAGTTTGTAATTAAAGATGTGAGATGCAGCATATTTTAGTTATTCGCAAAATTATTGTCAAGATTTTCTTTTCTTGCTGCTTATGTGCTGAGAGGGGACAAATGCTCAGGCAAGTATAGCAATGTGGAAGCAGAGACGTAATTTTTATACAAATGTTTATTGTAAAAATGCTGCTTGGTCTTACCACTCTGAAACAACAGTGACTTCAAAAAGCACAACAAAAGTAAAATTTCCTCCTGTCACATCTTATGTAGGTAAAAACATTTCTCCATTAAAACCATCTAAAAGCCATTTACAGTACATAGAAAATAGCAAATGACTTTTTAAGACCTGCCAACATGCATCTGCAGTAAAAGCGCGACAAAAATTCCCTAAATAAGACTTTAGGCAACAAGCAACATTTAAAAGATACATATTCATAATAAAAGGGTTACAAAAAGACCCCAGTGGTGCGTTTTTCAAAACCATCATCAAGTGTGTACAAGCTCCTCTCCAGATTCTTCCCACTAAAGTGGCAAACAAACTTAAAACTAACATCTGTAATGCCAGTGCGTAGTTCACAATGTTTCAACAATTAGCAGAGCTTGAAGAAATCTGTTTCCTTCATGTGCCTTAAACGTTCATGTCAGCAAACCACCAAGAATCACTTATACAAAATACTATTGATGACACCAGCAGCTCCTACAAAGATGCACACTCATTTGTTCTTTTCACATCTCCCAACATTCAGGCACTATTACGCACATCAAGGGGTTAAATGTAAGCTTAAGTGAATCCTTCATTACATGCTGAACAAAACATAACAAAAAAGACAGCTTACATGAGACGACTGCGAGCCATGCTTGAAGCTTGGTGTTTGTGCAATGTTCCAGAGGATATGACGATGAACTAATGAGAGGCACTGTGTTTACATGTAACTTTAACTAGTAGCTCAACATGTTATTCATTCTGCTCCTCTCAGCTTGCATGGCATGCTGGCTTATGAATGAAAGCTTGATTGATGTGTAGCTTTTATTGGTGAAAGGGCCAGATATGGCCAAAGATCACCATCATGAGTGAAAGCTCATTTAGGCCACATTAGACAAGATATTTGCCCAAATTATTGCTGATGTATAGAAATTCATTTAAGACTTCAGATCAACCAGTATTCTGTATTTCATGGCAGCTGAATTTAGCACGAACAGCTCACACAACAAAGGTGGCTACATCTAATCTAATGCACATCTGGAAAACTTGTTTTGCAGAGTAACCATGAAGATTGTTCAAATGTTGACGTACTATGATAACATTCAAGGAAATTTATTGTTGTGTAAAGGCCTCCAGCAAATGTAATAGTACAGCTGCACCCATATCAGATGAATTTCGTGGCACAACGATACTCGGCTAGTGAAAAATATACATAATACTTTGTCTTTTACTCATACGAGCATTTTAGTACAACATAGATCACACAAAGAAAGTGTTCTTCTATGAGCTTCTACAATGTACACAAATATTTATGGCAATATATATACCTATATATATATATATATATATATTTTTTTACTTTCAGATGTGTAAAAGATCTCTACAACATGGCAGTGATGACTTGAAGGACTTCAGACTGTGCCCTTCTGATGCTTATCAAGACACACACTGCCTTTGTCACTACTCCACGAATGTGCATTTGCACACAGTATTTCACATTCATAACCTCACGCACTGGTCAATGCCATTCCTATTTTTTTTTTTCTCCCTGCTGATCTCTAGTGCCACAGATACTGGACCACAAACAGGAACACTAACTCCAACACATAGAGTCGCCATGTCAAGTTCACAACTACTAGGCTACCAAGCACCTGCTGTAATAAAACACTATTCTTAACATTGAAATAGTGTGTTTAAAAACTTATTTACATATTGTACAAGGAGGTGAGATCAGCATTTATAAAATGTGCGCTCTGGTTTTACATAAGCACTCGCAAATGAGTTCTCGTCTCCCTGACTCAGAGAAAGGTCTGGCCTTTCACGATCTGTCCACAATTTCTGCATCCAACAATGGAAAGTACAACGTGCCACATCCCACAACAATACGTGCTAACTGCCACAATTAATTACCATATACACAACCACACAGGAGCCATCAGCAGGTGCTAACTACGTCACATTTTTACCCACAACAGTATGCGCACAAAACAAAAAAAAAAGGGGGGGGGGGTAGACAGGTGTGAGGTGGGGACGCTGAAGGACAATATTCGCTGTGCTGTACAAATATCAAACATAAATCAGCTTTGAACATGGTTTAGACAATAATCTACAATCAGTTCATTATGCGATGGCTAGATAATTGAGCAAAACAGGTTACAGTAACGCCAAAAGGCTCTTTCTTATAAATAATGAAATATTCTTTCAAACTAATTAAACTAAAATTAATTTCATGTTTGCACCGCAATGGTGTCTGTAATAAAAAGGCTTTCATAATTAAGAAGCAGCTTTTCGCCTTGCCAATGTTCGAAGGAATCAGCTCGCATGGATTTTTCCTACAGCATGACATGAAACATTCCAGCTTGCACCTCCCTGTAGCTGAAACACAAAACAGATCATAAATGCAATTGCATAAATAGTCAAGCCTCGTTATGATTAATTCATATCTGACACAAAAATACCTTCATTATTATACATTTGTTACATGCTCATATTGGTGAGAAGCATTTTAAGTTTACTTTGTTATATCCAGCGTTCGACTGTAGTTGCCCCTCATTTAGTCTTTGCTGAAAAATTATTACTGCAAATAAGCCCCGACTTAGTAAGCAGCATGAGCAAGTAGTTAGAAACTATCATGCAACATACATGCCAAGCGAAACAACCTCTTTATTGGTGTTGTTTTGCAGACCCTTATGAGACACTGAATAAAAGCTATAATTGAAGGCATGGCATGTAACTGGTTTTTCCTTGTTCATTTTTAAATGTTACTATTAGGTGGCTTTTTCCCAACTTGTCCTTACAGATGACATGCCTTTTGTTTCCTCAATGAGGATAGCTGATAGCCTCACGTAAAAACTGAAATAGTATTAAAGCTTTACATGTGTAAAACCTGAATACTACGCTAAAAACAATGTTCCTTTTTTCTGGTTACAGAATATAGCTCAATGTAGAAAGTATGCACCAGCCATCTCACTTGATCTCATTATCAAACCAGGCTTTCTAATGCTTAGGCCCACTTAGACGAACAACAATAGCACAAAGTGAGGAATGAAAGGAATTGCACAAAGTGAGCAAATCCCAAACAGGATATTGCGATCAACTGCATTGCAGTTTATTTCAGACCATCCTAGAGCTTAATCCAATGTGCCTTTTTTAAATGTTTGCATGGCTACTATCTGGCTTAATGAGCTTGTACTGCAGGTCAGCTGCATTATTGAAAGTCTCATTGATGCACATAGAAGAACCCATCTGCAAGAGGCACTCAGCTGACAATGTGAACAAAACATTGACTCGTACACACAGCCTACGTTGTGTAGAAAGCCTGCATACCACATTGGAGAGTTTTAGATTAGGGGCTCCAAATGTTTGAGGCCCCAAAGAAATAGCATCAATACCGCTGCACAGTGTGCGAGACCCAAACTGTGTTTGGGATTTGCGTCAGGCACGCTATTTCACTGATTTAGCGGGAGCGCCAAACGCTGCCCCAAAAG
The DNA here is from genome assembly GCF_038994185.2 of Dermacentor albipictus. Taxonomy (NCBI): domain Eukaryota; kingdom Metazoa; phylum Arthropoda; class Arachnida; order Ixodida; family Ixodidae; genus Dermacentor; species Dermacentor albipictus. The sequence goes on along the minus strand of NC_091823.1, from coordinate 9,680,014 downwards.
CTTTGCATCAACAAACATGGTGGCAGCCATCGAAGCAACGGCTCTAATCTAGCACCAAACTGGGTAATGCATGAAATTCGCAAACTAGGCAAAGTGACTGCGATTGTCGCTTTCTCTCAACTTGCCTGTGTTATGAAGATTGATCCATCAGACGTCGCTGATTCCGAATTCGATTGTCGATTTCATGGCTTGTAGGCCTAACATGGCTGGTGAAGCCACATAAATTTAGTTACTCAAAACTAAGCGCAACTAATTGCTTGCTGCTAATAGAATAGCCTCTAAATTGTAACTAAATGCGGAAACACAAATGTCAAAATTACTCTTCTTACCATAATATGCTATATCTTATTTTAATGTTTATGATATATTATGGCACTGCAAGTGCAAGGTGCTATCCGCAAATGCGAAGCCCTATTCTAAAACTCTTCACTCCTGCATGCTCCAACGCTAACACCCGCAAAGCTCTTTGGTGATTCAAACTTTTTAGCCCCTATTCTCAAACTCTCTATTGTGTACGCACATGCTTTCTATACACCGTTACCCTTACTTGCCACAGTGCCTTAATGGCTACGGTCTTCTGCTGCTGCCGTGGTGAGGGCATTTTGATGGAGGATGATGTAAAGCATTCATGCACCAAGCATCAGGTTCACATTAAGGAATCCAGGTGATCAAATTTATTCTAGAACCCTCCATTATGGTGTATCTTACAGCCCCTGTGTTCCTTTGGGAATCAACGCTCTATTACCCTTCAACATGAAGTGCGAGATTGCACAAATGTGCGACGCTACAGAAGCACGGCCACTTACTTGAGCTGACTGCTCAGAAGGTAGCCTTCGACAGCAAACTTGACTTTAGGTATGTTCAATGCGCTGTGTGCACCTCTGCCTGTGATGACCCTGAGCGTCTGTTTCTTCTGCAGGCACCAAGATTCTCGTTTCTTGAGCTTCACATAATTCTTCAGTACTTGAATGGCCTCTTGCACGTGCAGTCCGTGCAGGTCCAGAGTGTTGTCATCACATTGAGCGTTGCTTGAAAAATGCAAAGACAACAACATTGCCGAGAAATTAGTGAGGTCAAAGCTCCGGGAACTAAAGACTCCTTTATATCAAAGACAACCACATGGCTGGCTGAATGGAGGACTTTCTAAATAAGGGAGTTTCTGAGCCAATATATTTACTTTTAATAAGTTAGTCTGTACTGCCAGCAAAATTAAGTTGGGAATGATTGCTATTCTTGACAGTTTGAATCATTCCATTCATCTTCTAGCAGTTCAGAAGATATGTGTTGGAAAGTTACGAATGTGCTCCAAAGCAACATCAAATGATGGCCACAAGGTGGTACTCATGGCTAACCTAACTGGCATTCAGTGCTTCAGTTCCGATTGTCTGTACAACCACAATTTTTCTCTGTACATCAAACTTCTATGTAGAAATGTGCCATGCAAGAAAAGGCTGCCATGCATGTTATACTGGTGCAGAGTGACGTGCACGTCTTGTGCAGTCTGAAGCTAGTGCAAGCATCAAGGACTCCATGTTTCTTTTTTATTGTGACAGATATTATATGTACCCTCCAAGCGAATTTCTGCAGTCGCTGTCGCCGTTATGTTTCATAATGTTTTGCATAGAGTCCAATGACATTGCGGCCAAGTGCCATATGCTGTGGGTGCAAGTGAAAGACTGTGAGGGTGAGCCAAGAAGGATGGTGGCTTTATCTTGCGCACACAACGGAGGAAGGCGGGAACAAAGTGCACCATATGGCATTACAGGCATGAAGGGGGAAGGGGGGTCCTACTTTGGCGGCTGCATATAGCATGACTGGGCGGGCTCTATCTTGGAAGCAATCCGCAGTATGTACAGAGTCTAGGTGCGCCGAGGGTCGGTGGCTTTGTGGGAGCTGTGTTCTTGCCGTTTAGTTCGCGTTGAAGCAAGAAGCAGCACGAAGGGCAATTCGCTCACTGCTGCTGCCACTGTTCCTCGCAGCAGTGTTCTGACAGCGAGTGTCCGCAGCCACTGAGTGAGATGTGTTCATGTTTGCATGTGCGTGCGTAACATGCTGCTTGTTAAGTTAGTAAGAAACATTTACAAGTTTATACGGCCAATAAAACTACTATCCTTACTTCTTATAGGTGTCTAAGAATTTCCTATCGCAATCGATGATTTGCCTTTTGGGCGAAACTGCAACATTTCTTAAAGGAGTCCACACTACGAACACAAACGATTTCAAGCAATGCTCTTCCAAAAGATTTATTCTCACTTCAATAGAATGTAGAGGTCTCTGCTACATTCCTCCCAAATGCAGTTGCTTTTCGTTAGACTTACTCTGTACCATGAGAGGCTAATCACTGTAGAAAACCAATGCAGAACCTTATATGTGGTTCTGTCACCTAAAGACGCAGAGAAGAGAATGGCTACATAACAATTTGCTCTGCATACATTGCAAAAATAAAGAGAAAGGCTACTACTGAGATGGAAGTCGCTAAAAGAGCTATGAACGTGCCCTTACCTGAGCTGCAGTAATTTCCATGAAGCACGTTCATTTGCTTCTCTCATCTTTTCTGCATATGCTCGACCCTAAAACAATGTCAAGAGATATGATGGGTATGCTTGGTACATGGAGACAGAAAACAGAGATATTTTAAAGTAGCTCTGTACATCCTGGAAATATAATGGCCAGTGATTATGTAGCCCTACCACCCCAAAAGCATTCCCCTTTTATTGTGGACACAAGAATGTTTCACATCTTCATGGTGTAACAGTGCACACTGTGCTGCGATGGAAAGATTTTTGTAGGCTTCAACTGACTTCTCAACAGGTCATATAATGCTTACATATTGAAGGACTGTTTTCCTCTCGTAAAATGTGGTTTCTACAGACTAAATTAAGACTAGTGCAATGAGCATAAGATGCACAACTTTGATATAAAAAGTGGCAAGATTCAGTCACACAGGCAAGCAGGATGTACATGCTAGCCATACAACACACCATCTCACTAAATGTGAACAAGAGGTGTACAGGCATCACGGTCCTCTATTTCTGCATACATATTGCTCTAGTCATGGTGTGCTCATGAGTTTTTGTATTGTACAGACTAAAGTGTCTGCTTATCAGTGCTCATACAAGGTAGCTTACAACATAGGTTGGTATACTCACTCATGAGCACCCCGTCATTGAGCGAAGAAAGGTGTGAGAGGACGTGAGTATGAGCAGCAGTGAGTGCTGGTTAATGTGAGCCTGAACGAAAGTCACTGACGGTGATTGTGAGTTGACGTGAATATGTGTACATGAGCTACTGTCAGCAACTGTGAGTGGAAATGAGCATGAGCGCGAGTGAGTAGAGAGCCAGCAAAAATATTGGTGAGCAAGTATTTGTGATACTGCCAGTCTCAGTGAGATCAAAGCAGGTGGGCATTGCATTAGATAGTTTTACAAAATAAACAAACAGGTCATGTTATATGGTAGAGTAAAAGAAAAAAAAGAGTCCTTAACTACTGCAGAAATCACCAATGACAATGTGAAATACAATACTTTTGGTTGGTATAACAATATCGCTCAGTAACAAATATAGTATTAGTAGAATTTATATAAAAATAGTGAATAAATGACTTATGTAAGATTAGAGAAGTTAGCGTATTACTTGCATAATGATTGCACCCCTGAATTTTGTCGTCAAGATTTGTTTTTTTCCTTTCCCGTGTAATGATCGCATCCTGAACTTGCCACAGCGATATGTTGTGTGCAAAATCTAGCTAATGATGATTGCGCTTACTATCTATCGAATGCTATGCGAACGACTCTTCCAAGGCATACCAAGTGGTCTGCACGCACCAAACATTCTTAAGCAGATGCCCCATTTTATTCCTTTCATCACTTTCTGCACTTCCATGAAAAAAAGCTACAACCAAACTTGCCTTCTTGGCTTTATTATTTGTAGGCTTTATAATGGTTGTGGTCAACAACAACAAAAAAGGCGCTTTTTGATTTTTCTCGTCTGCACTCGTGGGCACGCAACAAATAGCGACCAGCAATGATGGTAGCCACATTTACACTGATATGTTAAAAGAGTACCCTATTCATATGCCGACACTTGTAACACAGCTAAGATATTCGCCCACCCATAGCAGAAGCGTACCATATTAAGATAGTAGTGAAGACAAATGCCGCAGTTTCCGCAGCGTGCCCACCATGGGTTTCCGTCACTAGCAGCTAAGCGCACCCATCTCTCTTTCTGTCCCCTCAAAGTGGTCATGGCTATGTTATTGCCGCAAGCTTGCCGATAGTAATGATATTATTCATTGCTGATACAGAAGAAACTGTTTCAATGTACGTAATGTACCCGCGAGAAGAAAAAAGAAATCACGTTCGGTGCGTTCGGCTTGCTCCACTGGCTGCCATTTTTGTTTTGGTGTCCCGCACTGTTACAGCGGCAGCCGCCTATTTGTTGACCTGTTGTCATGCCACAGCAAATGCGGGATGAAAAATTTTCTTTTTCTTTTCGTGGGAAATTTAACCCGCGTAATGATCGCAACCCTGAATTTGCCTCCATTTCCTTGACAAAAAAGTGTGATCATTACGCGAGTAAATACGGTACATGTATACAGCTAACACAGATAACAATGCAGAAGTGACGAGTTTGGGGCTTGAAAAGCAGAAATTCTACGTGCAGAAATAAGTATTAAAGTTAAGATATGTGGATGTGTTAAGTGGTGTCTTTTCTGTGTTTGATGTCTCTAGTAGGTTGATGAACGATGAAAGTGATGGAAAAGAAACCATGTCCGAGTGGAGGAGATTCCATTCTTTGATCGCACATGGGAGAAGTGAAAACTTGAATGTGTCATTGCGGACACTGTACTGGTTTAGTGTAAATTGGTGCTTTTTTCGCGATAGACGTGATGTAAACAAAGTAATGTACTTAGCTCGATCTATCTTATAGCTGCCGTGCATTAGTTGGTAGAAGAATTTTAAGCGGGCTTGTTTGGCCCTAACAGATAGTGTTTTAAGACCTGCATCAGCCAAGAGGTTTGTAGGGGAGTTGTAGGGCCTGTATTTGTTAAAGCTGAGCCTCAGAGCTTTGCACCTCTTCTAGTTTTTATATGTTAGTTGATATGAGCAGAAACCAGAAGATGTTAGCGTATTCTAAGACGGGCCGAACAAAAGTTGCATAGGCTAGTAGTCTGGTGTGCTTCGGTGCAAGGCGTAAACATCATCTAAAGAAAAAAAGTTTGCGCAATGCGATTGAAGTAACATCATCAATATGTAAGTTCCATGAAAGGTCAGAAGAGAATGTCAAACCTAGGTATTTGTGGTTATTTACTTCACTCAGGCAAGTTATTCAGTATGATTCAGAACCTCCCTATTCTGCCGACCCATGGCTTGCAACATCATATGAACTGTACTGTTCTCACAAGGGTATGGCTAGCGAAAATGGCAATCTGACTGAGATCACACGCAATCAAGTGCATCATATGCAGAATTCTATGCAGAATTTTCAGACTGTCCACTGAGTAGCAAGTGTGGCTCAAGTTACATTATACACTGCCATGTCTATTACTAGTGACTTCAGAGTTCGTGTGCAGATGTCATAAAGTCACACCTTGATGTATAACTTTTAAACTATTGTGCAGAGTGGCGGCTACAGTGAAAGCTTGGTAATTCGAAATTTCTGATAATTCGAAGTAGCCACTGCGGTGCGCCCAACAATGCATTGAAAGCAATATGTAATGCATCCTGCTAATTCACACTGAAATCTGCACAGCCACCGATAATTCTAACTCCACGCCATCGTGGATGGGGAGAGTGCTAGTGAGCGGGAGCATGGTGGCCATGCTAGCATCGCTGTGCGGGCCACACAGCTTTGCTCTTTGCATCTGTGGCAGGCACATTGTTTAGGCCTGACTGGAGGAAGACACCTGGCCAGGCATGGCCAACGCCTCTGTTGCAGGTCGGTTCTCTCCCTCTCTCAAGACTTTCAAGATGCGGTGCTGCGTGTTTTTGTTTTCTTTCTTTTTTTCATGTTGCATCTTGGAGGCTATGCTCTTTTTCTACGAGGTGTTCTGCCGTGAAGCGGCACCAAGTAATGTCTGAAACTTGCCGGCCGTGACAATTATCAGCGCTTGCAGTACTAAAAAACGTAGCCTTTGAAATTCGTTGCAATTACTCGAAGGAAAGCATCATTGGGATACATGTTTGGACGTCACCTATATGTATAGTGGAACTCAGCCGCATGCAACCGGTGCAGCAGGTTGTGGTGTGTTTTGCGAGTGCATTTTAGAGCGCAGCTCTTCTTTCTGCGGCAATTATCAGTGGTGCAAAGGCACATTTTCAGCGCGCATCGCTTTCGGCCAGCCGTGCTATGCTGCTTGCGCAGTGCCAGCCAAAATTCCGTCCCCTGTAGACTGCGACGCGTGCGCCGTCGGCTGCTCTCTTCGGAGCATGCGCAGAATTATCCCCAACCTGTGCACGACGGTCAGCGTACGTTGGCGAAGTGGCATACGCAGACAGTTGGCTGCTCTCTTTGGAGCATGTACAGAATGATGTGCACAACTGTTTGCGTACGTCGGCGAAGCGGCATGGGCACTGCTTTTCCTCTGCATAATGCATTGTGGGTCGGCGCAGTCACTACAACGAACACGTGGATGGAGCAAGAGCCATTTCGACGGCAGGCATGTTGGACTGCGTTGGCCGCGACTGGTTACATTGGTGCACCAGTGCTTTGTACTACAAGCGTTGTTCTCGCCAACGTGATGTGGCGTGTGCGCGTGTGCTCACACTATGTCAGACTACACGTGCACCTTAACTGAACGATTTTTTTCTCTGAATTTCATTCAGCCAAATACATCCGAATTAACAAGAGTTAGATTGCATTAAATAATGCATATGCTTGCCGGGAACAGAGGACGACTCCAAGTTATCGGATTTTTTTTCCAAATTGACGAGGGTTAAAACGAGGATTTACTGTACATAGGGTGGGGGCAATCCAAGGTAACATTTCTCTGCAATAGAGGTGGGGGGATACCTTTACTAATACAATTGTGAATAATGCCTACCGTTTGCCATAAATACGCATAAACCTGCAGAAGAGAAATGAAATAAGGTGTATCTCACAGGTATGCGTGTGTGAGATACACCTCTCTTCTCCTTGACAAACAAGGAACCACATCAAATGGACTCGCATGAAGAACACTGCTAAGAACAAGTAAACAAGCGAAAATATAAAATAAAGATTTCTAGTAGCATTTTTTGAATTAGGTCCGGAAGAATTGTAGAGAAATATACATTTACGGGACACTAACAGTTCTTTTGGATCTCTTGTTTACTGCTCTACGAAGTGCCAAAACCAACTCGTATTGTTATTTGGGAAGTTGCGTAACGGTGCATGGCCGCCAGTCCTGTACAACCACGTAGATCGCAGTACGCTGCGGTTCTAGACGTATTGCGCCCACCGCGGATGCTTAGAAAAACACCCACATGAGCACAGCAGAGAAGTGGCTACGTGAAGCAGCTTGACTGATAAATGTAGAAGCGTCATTCAAAACACATAGCATTATTATTATCCACTTCCAGTGGCGTTTTCTCTACTTCTTTTTAAATAAAATGATGGTGATTCATAAACATTTTCACAAACAACGGTTAAATTAGTTAATTTTCGCTTTTCCTTCCTGTTTGACCGTTGCCTCGGGTCTCTCCCTTAGTAGATAGCTTAATTTCTCAACTGCTTGCGACTCTTGATTCCAGTTGCCAATTTTGCACTAATCGTACCGTACAATTAGGGAAAAACCAGACATACGTGCCTGCTCGAGGGTCTAGAGTTGACATATAATAAACAGATTTATTATGTGAAACTTCTCTAAGAAGAGCATCACCTGCTGAGAGTAGAATGCAGCCACTGTCTTCATGCCCCGGTGATAAGCCTCTTTGGCTTTGCGGAACGACTCTTGACGCATGTGGTAGTGGACAGTGGCCTCTCGACGAATCACGTCATAGTCTCCTACCAGCCGCAACCTGTCGTACATGTCTTCGTGGCCCTCGACAACAGGCTGCCACGTGTTGTCGTCTGCTTCATCCTGCATTCCGTTGCCAAATGGTGTGACGGCTGTTTGTCCAACACAAGTGGCTTTCTCACAAATTTCAGTGCTAACCACATTTGCCTGACATCAAAGTACTACAGAAAGGATTCCCATGTCAATTTTGGACTTTAACTTCCACTGCGCATAATTTCAAAATAAGCCAACCTTTAGTTCTGCTAAAATATGTTCACTGGCTGTTTCTCCGATTGCTAGTGAAATGAAAAAAAAAAAGAAAAGAAGAAGCTTAACAACTTTACAGCAATTGTTTTCAGTATGAAACGTTCTTGTTATCTACTGAATACATGACTGTTTCATTTAAACGCTAATAAACCTGCACTCTGCCAGCTGTACAGTCACGAGCAATAGTTTGGAGATCATGGCACAAGCAAAAAATTTTAATTTCTCGTAGCACAGCTTTGCAACGTGAAATTGCTTCAATACGTTGATTGGTTTAACAGGCTGTATCATTTGATTTCAGCCAGCATGACCAGGCTGCAAAATATTATGATTAATTTCTTTTGCCACCACTGGCTTCAACTTTTGCTTGTGACTATACATGTGCACATCAACGCAAACAAAACTTACCATTCAAATTAAAACCAAATTCTTTTTCCTACACCTTCTTGCTGAAATCATAGAGTTGGTACACTAACTCTAGAGCGAAAGCTGGGCAATAAAAGTGGCAACCACAAAGGTGCTGCCACATTGTTATTTTTCACTTTTGCAAGGCTGAAAATATTTGAAATATGATGCAAAAACAAGCATTTACACATAGCATGTATGTATGGACAACGGCTAAAGTTCATTCCATATATTTTTCAGAAAGACCCGATCACTATTTATAACAATTTCATGTAAAATTTACGGTGTGTGAAAGAATGCATTTGCATGTGCCTTAACTAGACAGTGCCACCATAATGAGGGAGGCTCGAGATCGCATTGATTGCATGTCTCATCTGAATTGTATTTCGTCATCTGTGCCTGCGCACAGGTATAAAGTAGCAACAGGGCACTGCCATTGCGGTTACCAATGGGGAGCTTTTGTTCTACAATTGGTTATATTAACTCTATGGCTGAAGTAGACTGCGCAAAACGAAGGAGAAATAAAGCTGGAATGCTCTCAGTGGCCTGCCATTTTCGTTAAGTCTTGTGAATAGGACATATAGCACATGTACAATTCTAACAAGTGACAGCAGCTGCAATATTTCCTGCTAACAGACAGTGACCTGCACTTTTATTCTATGACCTTTAAGAGATTCTTCTGTTTTGCCTTTGCTAAAGTATTTCGGCATGATTGCATTTTTTAGTATGCATCATTCAGTAGACTTGGCCATTATTTGCCTTATTTTTTTATACTTTATATGGTGACTGAGGGCAAAAGCAATTTGTCATCAACAGCATCTGGCTTCTACAAAAGCAAAGTGTACATGCGACAGTAGTTCTTTTCTGGATTAAGGCAAGCAAAAGTGCCAAGTGTATTAGTGAATAATGATGGCTGATAAATGCAATCTTGTTGCAGACTTTGAGTGAGTGCAAAACCAGCTGCAAATATGAAACACTTTTTCAGAGTTGTCCTGACAAAAACATGGGCCACTGAGATTTGGTAACGTCACATCAGTGCAGGAATCAGTAGTGTGTGTGTACAGTGTTACCTCTCGCATGCTTTCCATTCCGACAAGATCCACAATTTGCTTTTCATAGTTTTCCATATCTTCTTCTTCAGAAGTCACCCCCAGGGTTTCATTGATAGTCAACACGGACTGGATCAGCGAGTAACTGCAATACATGCAAGAAATGGGAGGTTGCAAAAATGCAATAATACGCTTAACCCTTCCTGTGCAAATGTTTTCCTCTCCAACACCATCAAACTGTCTAAACATTATTCTTTTTTGCTCGATCATTAGAACACTGCAAGAATAAAAATGGCACTGTTCTCTATTTATGGTCATGAACCATTTATTTTTATAAGAGTGTGGATGCTATTACAGTGCCTTGTCTATTAACATTTGTACAAGTTGGTATTCATATATTAATAATTACTATTACAAGAATGATGTTTTGCACAATGGCTGACTGAGAGAGCAAGCATTACATTTGCTAACAACTTACAGCTAGAACTGGATTTTCACAACGCACTATTGACAGACCATGACCATATGTGCAATGCTGCCAAAGCTTTCTGGCTTCTCTCACTCACAAATAAGCAAGTGGTTCATTCTGAAAACTATTCAGTGGAACTTTAAGTCAGTGTTTGTACATCACCAAGTGAGCAATCAAGGAAGCAGCATTTTCAGCACACAGAATGCCAATTTTTCACAACTATATTGCTGCATATTTATCAATAAAACTGACTGCTTTTGTGCTATGTGATCACCAGAGTTGGTAAACTGTTTTCTAATTTGTTGTATACAACCTAGTTAGTCGAAGCAGAGGACATACAAATTAAATGCAGCTGGTGGTTGAAAGCATGCAGCAGATCACGCACTGTTCTAGGGAAAGCTAGACTTGTGAGATGTCCTAGCCACCCCAGCAACATTATGAAAAAGTGTGGAAAAGGCCACGTCTTTCAGCAGAGCACAAATGAATGTTTGGCTGCTGCAGGTAAATCCAGTATTTGCCATGCCTGAGTGCTGCTTCCTGGGAACAAGTAAACACTTTACACAACATCATCTCTGTGCAAGACCAGTTATTGCCAGGAACGCTGGCAGTAGTTGTCACATCACATGCCCCATTTAAGTAATAACCTCATTGCCTGCACATGGCTTGCATTAATGCGCACTTCTCCCCACTGCATAAACTGCAGTCCATAAAAAAGTGCTGCACATCACCCAAAATGTTGCATATGACACAGTACGCTGAAGCTGCATAGCCCTTCTTGTGCAGCAAAAAATACTAATGATCTGTGTCAACCCCCACACAGTCCTTATTTGGTTTTACAAAGCAGAGCTGGGACAAGCGAGCCCAATGACAATGGCAGCACAGCAACTAAGAATGAATGGCCTCGTTACACTAGATGAATGCTGGTGAGCACATTTCCTTGACAAATATTACACTGCCTGTGCTCGCATAAGACTTAAATTCAAGTGCGCTGAAGTTCTATCAATTTGTATTGATGCTGTCAATGCACAGTGAGCATGCAATTATTTCATTTGCTGACACATCTCTGTTAAAAGGCAAGTGTGACTTTTTCTGGCATGGAATGACAACATGGCAGGCCCAGTGGACAAGGCACGAGAGAAAAGGTAGTAAGAGAACGCAGATGCCCTCCTCCTTCCGTAAATAGGCAAAGCAATTGCTTTCAGCTTAAAAGAACTGATACAAGGGTACCTCTTAAGTAAATTGCTTCCTTTCTGGAAAAGGTTCAGCCACTATGAGTTCTGAAATAAACTTACTTGCTTGCTACGAAGATTTCGTCCAGTGCCTGTCTATCAACACCTGGGAACTTCTCGTAAAGTTGCTTGAGCTTAAGTTTGGTTGCCATATCCATGTAAGTATTGTTCTTTGTCTATGAATAACAGAGACAAAACAATTTCATAGTCAAAAACGACAAACCATAATTCTGGGAAGAACATGGTACGAATGAATCCGTGAGACAATTTTACAGTGCAGTGTGAGCAGAAGTGCTGTAGTCTGGTAATAAGAGCAACAACAGGCCCCATCACTTTTCATACCCAATCTTTTCTTTTCTCTTCCAAGGCTGCTTCCATTTCCATGATTTCACGAAAGCTCATTTCATGTGGTGCTTTGTTCCAGCGTGGATCATCGTGCAATGCAGGAGGGGGAATGCCTGGAATTTCAGGCACGTTTTCCTTCGAACAACCCTCACCTCCCATTTGCAGATGTTGTGGTTCATCTGGAAAAAGGCAAACCAGCATGATTTCATGCACACCAAACCCCCTTTCACTGACAGTAAGAAAGATGGAGAGCAAGAACGAGAGAGAGATTAAAGTAAAAAAAAAGGATACAGTAATACCAGAGTGATTACCCTGTATCTGCCAGAAGTGAATGCATAATATAATACTGCTTGACAGCATATGACAGCAGCTTGCCTTTGCTCATAAGTCTCACAGAAATTGTAGTCTCGAGCTCTGACAAATGAGTACACGTGTATTGATTTCAGCCATATATTTGCCATGATAAACCAAAGTCTTGAAAAGAAAGTTGAAACTGACTTTCATGAGAGTCGGCGACCATCTCCAGCATTTCTTCTTCTTCCTTTGACATTCTCTGCTTCAGAGTATCCATCCAAAGTTGATGTAGCTGCCTGGCAATCTCGCTGGTGAGTGTGACATTTAGGTCAACACTTCGGAAAGCATCTGGACAAATGGAAAAGTTGTGAACGACAGCTGTACAGAGGTAGGCAGTGCAATAAACATAAGAGATTCTCTCAACTTACCGATGGATACATGCAGCCCTTCACAACCAAATGTTTCCACAAGCTGACATGCAAATGAGTGGTCAAGCTGAAATGTAAACTCCCTGTCAACACTCGCTGGCTTTGGTAGAAAAGTTTTCAAGGAACTTTTCTTCAGCCTATTATCAGCAGGCATGGTGTCAGCTGATGATTCTGCACACTTTCTTTCATTTTCTGCTGGCACTACAGAAGTGTGAACTTCAGGCTGTTGGTTTGCTGACTTCAGACCACCAGTGGTGTCTGCTGCATCACAGTCTTCACTAATAACAAGTGGCTGAAGGTCACAAGAAACATCAGAGTCCAACAAAAGATCAGCTGCCCACACATGATCTCTGTGACAGTGCTGGAATATGTCCTCCAGATCTGGAGGCCTTACACCCGGCATGCACTGCTGGAGCAGCAGCAGCTTACCTTCATCATCTAAGTCATCTGTAGGAAGGTCATCGGTGTCTGTACTCCGAGCAAGTGTGTTTGCCTTATAAGCAGGAGCAAGGTGTATGTGCTCCTGATCCAGCCTCTCTGCAGGGTCTCTGGGCTCCACAACACGTAGCTCATCAGATTCACCAAGCAGCACTTTCCCCACTACTGTAAAATCTGTGGGGTCAGTATAACTTGAGGCATCCTTGTAAATGTGAGCACTGTTTTTCACTTCAGTTTCTGGTTGGGTGGACTCAAAGACACTGAATTCAGGAAAAGTCCAGGTACTGCTGCGGACGACCTTCTCCAGCCCGAATATGGGACCACGAACTGAAAAATGTTTTTGCTTTGACGTCTCAGCCACTTTGGGAACAGTGTGTGGGGCTTCCTTTTCAGGACTAGAGTCTGCCTTCTTCTCGCTTGACCTCTTGGGACTACCCTTACCTTTCTGGGACCTCTGTTCTTTTGGAGTCTTTGTAACAGGGCCCTGTGTTTCCCCTTCAGGCAAGTCTTCCCATGGAACAGTGAAATCTGCAAGCTTTTCAATCACAGGAGTGTTATCCACCCTAGTAGAGCCCCCATGGTGCCTTGGTGACTCTCTCGGTGGCTTTGGTGTGTCATCAACACTTTCCTTACTTTCAATGATATCTGGCCAAGCTTCTGTCACAGCTTCCACTAACATAGCTCCAGATTCTGGTTCTGTTTTTACCTCCTCTAATTCAGTTTCAAGCCTGGTACCATTCTCTTGTTCTGAGGCATCACTCTCTTCAAGTATGGTTTCATTTACTGCAACATCTGCTTGTGCCGGTGCTCTACGGGAAGCCCAAAGAAAGTCATCATCACGTTCTGTCCCATCCTCCGAGTCGTTGCCGTCATGACCAGATGACCAAGAATCTGAGTTCTGACGGCTCCTGCTTCCAGACTCTTCACTGTCATTTTGAACAAGAGCGATGAGATCTCCCAAGCTTATAGTTTCTTCAGGGGCTGCTGTGGAAGTTTTTTCAGATGATGATGTGCTTGGGTTTTGAGGTGCTTCAAGCGGTGGCTCTAATAGCGTCTTATCAAGGAGATTAGAGGAGTCACTAACACTGGTTTCTTCTATCTCCAACGGTGTACAACTAGGCAAAACTGATAAATTGGAGCTTTTAGGAAAAAGCCCGAAGCTTTGACACAACGATTCTCCTGTAATGTTACGATCATATCGTTCCAACATGGAGTCTATAGTTCGTTTTGGAACCCCATGCATATTCTTTTGTGTCAACTCCCTAGAATCAAATTTCCAAGGAGTATCTGGCTCTAAAACACACACATGATATGTTGCCCTTAATGCAAGTGCCACATAAGGCATCATTTCCCACATTTCCACATTAGTGTTATCTATTATAATTGGTGAGCGACCTTCCTGAATAAACTTCCTTGCCCTTCTCTTATTCCATTCATGTGCCTCTGACAATCTTGACTTATCAAAGTTATACCTGCCACCTTGACAAAAAAAGTGGTCTGCACTCAAGACTACACCACGGCCACATATCTTCTGGGCTAGAGTTGTCTTGCCACTGCCCGGAAGGCCTCTCATCAGCACCAGCACGCACTGACCACTGTCCACCAAGCTGCGGATCTTCTGAAGTTCTTTTGCAGAAGCAGACAATACTTTAGGCTTGTTGTGACTTAAAGAGGGAGTGATGTTAAAGCCTAGTTGGCATCCAGGCCCTGTCAGCTGACTCCACATTAGTGGAGGAAGTGAAGCTTGCTCTTCCAACACATCAGCACGCTGAGTTTCCGTGGTGGCAGATGGGCACAGGTTCGGAACAAAAGGTGGAGCATTCACATAGAGTGCCAAGTCTGACGATGCACGTGCATTTAGGTCGACAGCCAGGGAGCTTTCATGCTCACTCTCCTCACTAGACTTGTGAACCTCTGCTTCAGAGGTGACAATGTTTTCTCCAGCACCAATACTCTCGCTGCTAGAAGATGAAGACAAGTTGCTTGGCTGTGTCGGCTGGACGATACTCGCCGCACTAGCACTCGAGTCTTGTGGCAGCAGTGTGAAGAGGGCTTCCAAGGCATTGTTCACTGAAATGACAATTGCACCACTAATCAGAGCAAGAGCCACTGCACAAGAATGACAAATGTTTACATGTTGGCTTCAATCACACACAGCTCTAAAATATTGACTGAGACGCATAAAATTATCTTGATAGATAAGAATGCGCCTAAGGCTACTTTCCCCTATGCTATGATACATGCTTCCACCGTCGAGCAAGGCCTGCCCTTCCTCGCTTCCCATTTGCCACTGGAAATTAAGGATGACGGAAAATAACAATGCAGCAATTTCCTTTCTGTACGCACACAACAACAAGGAAGCTGACCTGTCCCGGTTAGAGTACAAGTTTTCTCCCCGTCAAATGGATAATAGGCCCCAACAGAGATATTGAGTTAGCGGGGAACCAGATGACACTGATTTCTAGACGTGTAATCTCGCTATGACAATTGTAATCACAGTAGGCCTTGATGTGTTAACAGTATGCCATGTGCGCCAGTGACGATAAAATCAGGGTCACCCGGTACGCCTATAAATCGTTCGACATGAGAGAAATATGGCCATGCCCGATAACACAGACATGATGCTAACGTTACGCAGACTCAAAGTGCATGCAGGTTTTCAAAATACAACGGAGATAGGTCAATGAATACACGGATCCAGAAGGTGTCTTTTACCATTGAACTCGCATTCGGTGAGCACCATGTGTATGACATCAGCGTCAAGCTTGCCCTCGAACATTTCCTGAATGTTGCGAAGACACTCCGCAGGATGGATATCTTCGCCGATGGCAAAATTGTTACGAATGATTCCATCGGGCATAATGGCATCGCCAAGTGCTTGGAACTCATCCGGTCTGTAAAGGCCGCTCGTGCTAGCCGCAGCATCACCTGCAGATCGTTGCAGGACGCGCTTCTTCCGAGGCATGACTGGAACAGTTCGCTTGGTTACGTATGCGGGTACCTCAGGTAAGAATTTTGCTCGGAGAAGAACACACTGCAAATGACACTGCTGTAGAACGACGCATCGACCATTTTTCCATACGAAGTGGGACTCGACTGCGCTGCAATTTCCCCGTTTACCAATGAAAACTCCATGTCATGTTACGGTACGGCTGACTTTGAGCCCACCGTTTATGCTGTCGATGCCGTCGATGCTACTCGCGCGTTCAGTATTCAAAGATGTGAAACGACACAAACATTATATGTGGGCATAATTCACGTATCAATGTAGTTTTTACTTAACTAAGAATGGAAACACATTTGAATTTAATTTATTATACAACTATACTTTAAAGATTTGTCTTTGATCAACGCAATTTATTTAGTTTTAGTATAAAAGCGTATTACGTGCCGGACCACCTTGTGACTTCTTCAATCATGCTCGTGATGTGCATCGAGTAGACGAACAGCAAGGAATTGTTTCAATTACAGTTATTTGAACAAAATATTCGACACAGTAGTTTGGGTAAATATCGATGCAGGACACGCAGAAGGTTGGTTCGAACTTTACTTTCCTGCCACAACTAAACCGTGATCGCTAAACGCGTTTTGTATCGAGTCGCCTCTGAACAGTGCGTGACCGTAGTTGCTGCTGTCCTTTCGTTTTTTGTTGAATATATATGTATTTGCATATTTGTCATCGACGGTCAAGACAGCTAGTTTTGGACAGTTTATTACAATCTGTGTTGTGCTTTCTAGTGCACATACTTTCTTATTCAGTATAATAAAATAATGTACGCAGCTATAAATTGGGAGCGAAGCGACTTTGTGAAGTACCAGTGACTGCTCAGGCAGCGTAACGTCTGCGCTTTTAAAGGTCTTGCTCAAATATCTTACATGGCAAGCACTGACCGTGACTCGTGGTACCGTAACCTGTCGGCGTAGGCGCCTAACGCAGGAACGCCCTTGGTACGCAGCTTCGTTGATGTCCGGCATTTGCTTCTCCAGTGCCATACAACAGATTCTAGGCATCACTTGAACGTAGCGATCTCTTTAGTAACTTCATTTATTTTGGCTTACCTTTATTTTGCTGTCGCTCGCTTCCTTTTGTAGTAAGACAGTACCTTGTAGTGATTACATTTTATTTTTATTGTTGAACAAAATGGCTCTCGTTGGACGGGTGATACGAGCGTTGTTATTCGATCGGGCAACCCCTTTTTCTTTTTGCCATCTTAACATAGTAATTCACCGTACGACGCTTTGGCGTTACAGTTTTGTTCTTACGTGTACTGCGAACAGATTTTGTAGATACTGCTCTCCCTTAGAAAGCCCCTACGCTATGATGAAGTAAGCTAACTGGTCGTCAGCTGCGCAGTTAGGCTGATTGCGTTGTGACGCTAGTTTTCGGTCTTATTTTTTGTTTCTGGGTATAAGCTGACATTTGGTGCATTACAACGTAGGTAAATTTTCTTGCTTATGTCCTATCCGTGCGGTCTGTAACCTTGTTTATGCGCTTGCGCATTTGTTTTTGTTTTGTAACGCTTGCAGGAATGCGACTCATGCGCGTCCCTCGATGCATCCTCATTAGTTGCCCCGTTTGCTCTCTTTTTGCATTTCAGTCACCGTGGCGCACGCTAACACAACAAATTCGTCCTTCCTCCAGTATTCGTTTAGGAATCTAGTGAGTGTACAGATTCGTTTTTCATAGTCTCTTGATGTCTGTCCTGTTTACATAATAATGTTATAGATGTTGGTGCCCAGAGTTGAGCTCTTACACGAACCTTGCTTGCTGTGTAGCAAAGCTTTAATGAATTTTTTTTCCCGTTCTGTTTTGTATTGCCCAGAATCGCATTTGAGCATAGTTTACATCATAGTTTATGCCACTAATGAACATGCTCATTCAGTAAAATGTTAAGTTGATACAGGAGGCAATGGACACAGGCACACAGTAACTGTAAATTATTTTACCAGTTGCTGCTGTGTGCTCGACTTACTATGGTCTGAATAAGCTTGTTACATTTAGCTGTGATGTTTTTTGCAGCTGTCTGCTGTTGCTTTGCATTTTCTGCCAGGGTTAGGTGCAGTTGATGTGACCAGTTAAAGAAAGTGGCCTTATAAAATTATGCGTTGACGTCATGGAAGTCTTACGATCAGCTGCAAGTCAATCAATGACTATCTAGCATGACCACGTTGTGAATGTAAATCTAAATGTATAAGCCATCATGACCATCATGCAGCAGTTTCATCCCAAGTCTATTCCTTGGGCCGTATTCTTAAACGATCCATTTCGGCGATAGTTCATTGTCAGCCATGCGCTGATTGGCTGGTTGAGCAAAATCGGATGACGTAGCTCATCTGGTTTTGCTAATGCAACCAATCAGCGCATGCCTGACGCCGAACTATTGCTGAAATGGATCGTTTCAGGATATCGCGCCTTGACGCACTTTGTCACTAGCCACAGTGGCACTCTGCCTACATCATAACCAAAATCTGCCGATTGGGAGCGGTGGATGACTCGAGTTGAGTACACAAGGGAAATGAATTGTTGCGTTATATTGGCCCAGGGTTCTTCACAGAATGCCTTCACTTGCAAGCAAGACACTTGATATTAGGATAGAAAAATAAGGCTGGAACATGTAGCCTTAACGTGAGACGGGTGGTGGGGTCAATTAGTGTCAAATGTTGCAGGCAAAGTGGCATAGGGTAGACAAAGACACTAGTATGAAGATGCACATGCACACGTCTCTGTGCATGTCTTTTGTCATACACTGCTTTGTGCACATGGGAATAAACTGCTGTGCAGAGTGCAAGACAAGTTCCCTAAGAAGTGGACTTCGCAGATCATTTCACTGGCTCTCTGTTTCTTTTTACACACACGGTACCTGTGTGTAGAGTCACATGTATGAAAGAAAATGTAGAACCATTTCCCTTATATTGCTACATGACCTTGTGCTCATTGTAGATTTGCAATGTTGAAGCTGTCATTGCCTTGTTGCTTGCTCTAATTCTAATGTGAGGAGAAAGTACTGACTTCTGGCAGCTTGCACAGAGAGGCTGACCCACTTATTTTTCAAGTGCCATTGCATCTGCCTTTGGACGCTGTTTTATTTCTTTTAGTGTGCTCTCTCTCTCTCATGAAATTCACTATAGTGTCAATATTTAGATGCTGTGTTACTAGCTGGCTGGTATACATAGCCATTCGCAAATATTGTCTTCATTCTATTCGACAAAAACGTTTAGGAGAGTACTGATGCATTTTCAACGGGTAATTTATTTTTAAATGCAGGCACAAGCCCTGCAAACACTGTAAAACAAATACTGGTAAATATCATGGCACTTTAGATAATTTACAATCTTTGTTTCTGCAAACAAGTTTTTGTTCCGGTATCCAGGAGGAGGGTGCATGATGATATTATGAACTTATGATATGTTGGCTCATTTTTCTCAGTCGCTGTGGGTGCCATGCACGAGCACAGCAAGAAAAAATGTGCACAGCAGTCTTTCTTATTTTTTCAGAAGTAACATGATCATACCGAGCTTTATTGCTACACGATTTCAGGGAATTACGTATTGTGTCATGACATTGCGATAATGCTGAGACCAACTTTAATAACAAATTAAAATCTCTTATGAGTGTTTCCCAACCCTCATAATTGATAATTGTCATTCTTTTTTTTATGCAAGAAGCTTGTGATATAGTTCCTACAGCTTTGAAAGTATGTGTCTGTACTCCTTTAATAGGAATGCACTGCTGTGATTGGAAGCAATCTTTTGTAGTCTTGGGAGGAGGAGCTTATTGTGAGCAGCCTGAATACTTGCGTTGACATGGTGCTTGACTCTTGCCCTATTGTGTGTGTGCGTAACCAGACGCTAGTGGAGTCAAGCAACGTGTTGACAGGAAGCTGCAGCAACCACACTTGCAGTGACCAGCCCCCGCTCTGTAATCAAGCTCAGCCGCTAGACTTCAGAATGGGCCCCCAGCGTCGCCGGCGTGCTGACAACCATGATGATGATGCTTTTGGTGCGAGCAAGCGACTACGTGGAGGAGCACACATTGGGTGAGCATAATTGCCTTCCTTGCTGTCGAGACGTGAATAGCAGTATACAGAAAATGCTTGTGCTGTGGAACTGCCATGGTTAAATTGTTTTACTTTCTTTTGGTGACCACACTGGCCAGATTACCGCTATTATTAGGTTATCACTCTACGCAAGACGTGCTTGGTGTATTCAGAGCTTTGCTAATATTGTTGCCAAATCCAGAGTGAGACAGCCATGTCTAATTAGATTGCATGCTTTACGCAAACAGCATTGTACATTCTCAAATCTATATGAGCACCAGCGATTGCTCTGGAGTATATGCAGACTCCTGTCTACATAATTAACTGACACAAGCTATAAGGCTAAATTCAACAACCGTCAATACCATTATCACTACAGTGTTCTTTTGCTTGGTGGGCACAGGTTCAACCAGTGAAGTGTTGTCACTCGCTATTTCTTATAGTGCTTCTGCTTCCTCACCGTGATATAGCTGATTAGCTGAAAGGCATTATGCTATGTAGTGCTTGCACCACATCTGCTTCTCTTTGTATTGCAGTTTTAAATGCTGCAATTTATCAGCATGTGGCTTTGTTGCCTTGTGCAACTGATCAAATCCAGCTAGTATATCAGTTTAGTGATAGTAACATACAAACTTCCACACATTGATGGTCAGCGATATGCTAACCATCAATGTGTGGTGCTCTGCAGGCTCCGTACATAAGTTTGTCTCCTAGCTGCTGTCATGTTCCAGTAGAGACAAAAATTGAAGTTGCCCATGTGCTCAGATGCTTGTTAAAGGACCCAGCCATCCCTACTGATGTGGCACATTAAACCCCATCAGTCAGTCAATCAATGAATAATAGCATTGGTGAATTCTGGAGATGAACAAAGAAGATGAGAGTAAGTTACACACTACAAATGCCAATAACATGATCCAATGGTCAGCATGCTTTTAAAGTAGTTGAGGGGTTGAATGCAACAATATGAAACTACTGATGATGTTTTTGCAGTTTTTAGATGCTGTGCTAAACACATGTAGCATGTGCATAAATATATATATGAATATAGCTGCATAAATTTGTGTAAATGTTTTCAGCATGAAGAGGCAAAAGGTCTGTATTACCTGCTTGACGTTTTACATAAGCACCTTAAGTTGTGCTGTCATGTAGTTTTGGTACCTCTTGCCAAATTTGCTTTATATATTGAAACATGTCATTCATTTATCGTGCGGAGTTTTCGCTCTGTTCATATGTGTGAAGAACTACTTCATGCGCATTTTGCTTATTCTTCTTGCAATGTATAGTGCTTGCCAAGATGCTTGTTAACACATGCAAAATAATGTATTCCTTGAATAATGAATTCTCCTATAAAATCGCACTGAACTGCTAGAGGAAGGCTTTTGGCAAATTAACTGGAGCGCCAATGTATTTCATAGCACATTATAAGGATACTTATTCAAAAGGGATGCTAGTCTTAGGATTGCTGCTAAGTAGACATGACCTGACTGCTTCTCAGTTTTAATTTTTAATTTGCAACATGTGCCCAAAAGTGACTACAGTAAATTTCCTATAATTTGACTCTGGTTAATAAGATTTTTTTGGTTAATTTGATACTGACCGAAGCTTCTGGCAGGCACCCAAGCATTTCTATGGGTCCTTGGAATGCCGACATGACCTGTCGTTGCACCGAAAGTCGGTCAAAGGCTTTGTTGACCTTTTTACATGGCAGTCGCCTATTAGAAAGACTATAATGATCCCATTCCGTCCCTTCTCACTTTTTTTTTCACGCTCTTGTTTCCGTCTTTACTTCCCTTTTCCCTTCCCTATTGCTGGGTAGCAAACCGGAGGTTTTAGCTCTGGTTAACCTCTCTGCCTTTCTCTCATTTGCATCTCCCTCTCTCTCTCTCTCTGTGGGTCCAAATTTCCGTTATTTCAATCTCAAAATTGGTCTTTGCTGGATAATTCCAACTTGACTGGCTAAGTGTCCATCTCAGTGCTCGTACTGTGACTGGAGACGTACCGTTACATATGCGTGTGCAAATTAAGGAACATGCGCTGTGTCCCATAACAATGGCACCTTTCCCCGCTTGGTATAATTCACTGCATAACATGGTTGTACTGTGGTGAAGCTAACTTGAAGGCAAATACTGTCAATTGAATCACTACATGTTTCGGCGTTTTTTCTGTATTTTGTTTATTTCGACCAGTTTTGTCAATCCCGCCAGGGGTGCAGTAATGGAAGTCGACCTTAACTACAAAGTTAACTAGCGATTCTTTTTATTTAGCTACCTGAACATAGCAATTTGTGATGCAAGTAATGTCTGTGATTTCAGATGATTTTCTCGGAACAGGCTAAGTCACACTATATACTCCATGCAGTGTTCTAAATATTTGTTCAAAAAAAAAGAAACACCTAAAAAATGTTCTCCGAGTACACTCTACTACGGCTTGAATTATTTCTCTTGCTTTTTATCACGTAATCGTCACTTTGGCTTCATTCTACCTCTAGGTCTAAAAGGACTCTTTTCAATAGCGAACCCACTATGTCGAGCTTTTCTGAGAAACGGTGCCTTGCCCTCTTCCAGGAATACACAAGTGAGTTCTGTTACATGTTACAAGTTCTTTTGTGATGGCTCTGAAACTTTTCAGCATAGTCAAGTAAACACTACATGCCATATCCCCTTCAGGTGCTGTGTGCGCAAATGCGCATGACAAGATAGCATATCATAAGCATTGATGAAAATAATAAAATTTAGAACATGGCACATATATCTTGGAACACATATCATTGGACCCAGGCTGCAAATCTGAATAATAAGTGTGAAGTGTTTCAGTAAAATGAGCTGGAATGTAGATGGCTTGATATTTGCCCTAATTACCAGTATGTTGTCATGTAGCGGGTTTGCTTCTTTCATTTCATTCCACGTTTTAACAACGTATATTTTTCAAGTGTTTGGATAGGCACTTTATAAGTGTGCTGGGAATCAAATAATTGATATATTATCACATTTTGCATTTCTGTGAAGAGTTCCTGTGAAGGAGGGGATATAATATATGCAGACTTCTGTAACACCATTTATAACATAAGCTTTCACTTTCTTAAATGGGAAAAAGAGAAAGTGGTCAAGCAGGCATTTGCTTGTGGCTTTCTTGATAGGAATCTTGGACTCAAAAGTTGCAGACACCAAAGTTGTCTGTACTTTTAATGCAGGGCCACATCCGTAAATGCCAACTAGTTAGGCTTATAGTAATAATTCAGCCCAATGTTTTGGGGTTATGTTCAGACTTCAACAGGGGTGAACTCGGGTGCCATAACAGCATTTTATGTATCTGAAACATTTGGTCCAATTAAACCTAGTTGGTTGGCGCTTGGTCTGACTTCGTGTTTCCTAGCCGAATTAAATTTAATGTGTACTTTAAATCTCTATTTTACATATTGTATGAAAAAAATTGACAGTTCTTGTACATACACAACTGTAGAAAATGAGCCTGCATATACAAAATATATGGAATATAAAGTTCTTTTTCATCCTAGAGCACTCTAGAGGTTGCGACTTATTACTCATTGATACACCAGGTTAGTTGGCACAACTTGTAGCTCTCGAATTAAACTCAGGTTTCCTGCAATTGTTGTATTCTTTCCTTTTTACGATGCCAGAAGTTGAAGACTCCAATAAGAACAGAGATTGTAGAATAGTATATTGGTAGTAATACATCCAAGTGCATAATGGATAGACAATTAGCACTGCTATTTTATTGTCATGTGCGATGAGAGCACGGTTGCTGCACCATTCATTAAAACATTTGAACTTTTTTGTTCCCTTTGTACATCAGCGGTGGACGACCCGAAATTGATGGGACCTGACGGCATGGAAAAATTTTGCGAAGACATTGGCGTCGAGCCTGAGAATGTGAGTTTTTGATTTTGTTTGTCAAACTGGTTGATGTGTGAAACGTTCAGCATATGTACGTCATGTGTAATGTGCTTTATGCACTGTCTAAATGAGTGCATACAGTCTGTGTCTTCTTTCTCATCTGCTAACACAGGTTGTCCAGAGTGATACCACGTGTATGTAAAGTGTTGTTGCGTTAGCTGCACATTGTAGCCTAATGTGTGTGCTCTCTTTGCTGATGGGACTGCAAGACTCTGGCCTTGTGTAAATATCTCTTCTTGAGAATGCACCAGTTAAGACATTTCAATATTTCTCACAGACAGTATGAACTTTTCTACTCACATAATTCTGGATGTGTTCTACTGTCATAAATCGGACATGCTTGAGCACTTGGCTGTTTAATTTGTGTGACAGCGGAGCAAGTGTTATATACTTAAGACTTTTTGTGTGGTGATGTTATATGACAGCATGTCTCTTAAATTCCTGTTTTTCTGCAGGTAAATAAAAATTTCCCCGATGATTACGATGCTCCTAATGCAAAATTTGAGTGCAGCTCTATATGCGTTTTCATTTCGCGCTGTATTGGCTGGCACGAACGATCTGTCTCGTGCGGCATATTGCAAACGGAGTGAAATGTAGTGCGGCTGCCACGCTAATCTAGAGATCACAAGAGCCAGCACGTGGGTGACGTGTGGGTGCAATTCACAGCAGCCGCTGCCGACAGACCTCCCAGACGATGCGCACTACCCTGGCGCCATCTCGTAGCCATCGTCGCTGCTCTAAGCTTTTCTCCTTGCTCTTTCGCCACGCCCTCCTTTTCCACTTTCCACCTCATGGTTTCGCCGCACCCGCCTCCTCCGCTTTCCTCCTTGTGTCTTTCTCCCGCTGCGCTCCACGTTCTGTCTTTCATAGGTCACTGTGCTCTTTTGCTCTATTATGCTACCACTCTCCGCTGGAATGGCTGCCTAAGAGCTCCACTCTAAAATTTCTACAGATAGTTATGTTATCAGAAACAATCTGGGGCATTATTTCAAATGTGGGAAAAAATCCTTCTTGATATGTGTGTTGCTGAAATCAGTTCGAACAGATGCCATCGTCTTTCAGCACTACAGCCCCTTTTTAGCTGGGTTCACCCGACAGACCAAATACCACGTTGTTGTAAGGTGACATCAGATGTTGGCAGTGACTTGTCCATGGTTATAGTCAATATAGGCCAATCAAGAAGAGCACTTTTCTGTCTTAAAAGGGAGCACAGTACTTGGTCCTCGAGACACCGTCTTGCTTTTTTGGATGTCTGGTATCTCACACGAATGCCGACTACTGTGGGTTCGAGCTTAGCAATCTCAGGGCTGCATCAGCCTAGCGTGCCACTGTGCACACGCTCAGGCTGCAAATTCCCCCTCCACCGAGCACTGCACATGCAAGAAAATACAGGATTGCCCTAAGTTAGCGGAAACAGTTTGTGTCTGGTGACACTCGGCACTGAACAAACACCCACTTCTGGGACGACGTGGAAATCAAAGGGGCTCTTGTGCCGAGGGCGGAAAATAAAGAAAGAGGGCACCGCTAGCACGTCGCCGTGGGAGGATGGCTCCTGGCGACACACTGCTGGAGAAGTGTCTCCCCGGCTACGAGAGCTAGGGCGATCTCCATCGGCTTAGACTTCAGATAAGCGCTGCTCGACGTAGTACGACCACGCGTGAGGACGGGGCACCGCTCCTCAGCTTAACATTCGGAAAAGGAGCAACACAAAGGTATGTGACCCGCTGGAGGGGCAAGGCACCGCTTCTACCATTGAAATCCACGCCTACCAGCACAACAATAGTAGCTTGTGCATGTCTGTTCATACTTACTAGAGGTCTAATTCTGTCGCAACCACATGGTGCAACAAGCAAAAATGCTCCCCTAATGGAAAGTGAAGAAGCTTTAGTTTTCCAGCATGCTGCTCGAGACATAGGTTGCGTGGTGGCATGACAAACACAACCCAACTAACACACATGCATACTCAATTCTTAGCTACCAAGTCGGAAGGTACCTATCTATTAACATTTCTCTTGAATGACCCATAAGAACAAGCACTCCAGGTACAATTAAATCAGAAAAGGTGATGTGGTTCCATGCTTTTTTTTTGTCAAATCTAATCCTTGATCATTTTGTTAAAGACAATATGACAATTGTGTTACTTGAAGTAGTGAACTGTGATCTAGCAATCCATACAATGGTTTGATCAGACATCCTATCGTTTACAGGCTATCACTTACGTAACATAGTTGTGCCAGAATTGGCTGACTTTGTTTCTGTTCTTTCCATCTTTTTTTCTTCGCAGATTGTCATGCTAGTTCTAGCGTGGAAAATGGGTGCCAAGCACATGGGCTTCTTTAGTGAAGAAGAGTGGCTCCATGGTCTCTCATCACTTCAGTAAGTTTGCTTGTGTGCATGCTGCATGCATAGTCATGGTTTAATGGACACTTTTAGCATTGAGGACACATAGACATACCATACTTTTCCCCGTATGACCCACACTCCCATTTACAACACCCCAGAAAGAAAAGAAAAATGTGTGCATATAGCCAGTGAAAATAGAAAGTCTCCAGTCGTGACTTTCCCTTATTTTATCTTCAGCCAGCGGCTCTGTTCCCCAAGTCTTACTCGATGCTGGTAATCTTCAGCTTCTGCTGCTCTGTAAAGGACTCCTGTTGAACACGGCTCATCGTGATCCGAGTTCTGGTTCACAAGTGCTGCGTGAACTGTTTGCTATTTACTAATAGAGCCAAAACTCAAATAGGTGGCCTCAAAAGAAGGAGGATGGGCAATCATGAAAAGAGGGTGAAGGAAGCTTGAACATGTGGGTGTGTGTAAAGGAAAAAATATTTGGATGCCAAACTTAAGGTGTTACTTTTTCGCAGCTCATGCTGGACTGCTGTCAAGTCACATCTCAAAGCGAAATTCGCTATCCGCAACTTCAATGTACTGTGCAAATTTTTGAATTTTTGGTTTGGGTTATACATGCGAAAATATGGTAGCATTCGCCTATGCATTTGTGCTAAATGTGGCATATACGTTTAACATAAACGTATACGTACTGGAGTACCAGAGGGCTTAGCAGATAATGGCACTACTGAGGGAGATATGTTCTGAGAGTTTGTGATTAACCTTAGTGCACCAGGGCGCATTCCTTTAATGCGCAACTCTTTTGTTCGAAAAAGAAAAGATACAAAATTAGAATTGGCCACAAAAGTTACGGGCATGGGATTCCCACAAAGCTTGGCACGTAGCCTGAAATTCAGTTTCTATAACTAGTAGTTCTTGCGATCTACACAATGATCCAATAAATTATTTATTCATATGCAGTCGAATCCACTTATAATGATACCGATTTTAACAATATATTAGTTATAACAATGAAAAGCTGCTGCATTGTCAACTTTTGTATCAGGAAATAACCCGCTTACTACAATGTCCCCATGCCACATTATCGGTTATAACGATGAAGTTTGGCTGCTGGGTGTCTGTGCTGAAAGGTAATGGAATGCGAAATTCTTGAAAAAAAAAAAAGTGAAATGGGAGCCGCTGCATGATCGCCCGCCACCCGAACTGCCGCCGCGTGCTTCTCTCCATGAGAGATGCACGCCAGCCGCGCACGCATCTATCACGTCGCCCTTCCACCCCTCCAAACACAAATAGGCTGCGCCTATAGCTCTGCGCCCCACACCCTCCGAAACACGAATGGACTGAGCCAAGTGCGCTCACAACGCTGCCGGCACTGCTCCCAGGTTGCCCACTTGGACTGCTGGGCCCTCACAGATGGTTCTTTATTCTATGGCTCTCATTCTGTGCAACTCTGCTAACGGATTAAGTTGCTTGTGCTTGTCTTTGTTCGTTGTGTCGAAGTCGCTCTTGGGCACATTGTTTCTCAGCCTTGTTTGACTTGCCACCGAAACGGAAGATGCCTGATCCGCCCGCTGATCATTGGCATTGCACGACATTGCCGGGGAAAGGAAATCGCACTGCTATAGATTTGGAAATGAAGTGCTCCTAGCCGATGAGGCGATCGTCGCGAACATGCTTGCATTGTATAGCGACAGTGATGGCCTCGACGGCAGTGTTGACGCGGTAAGGCAGGCTGCCTCAACATTGTCCCCGCGGTAGGTCATGTAGATCATTCAGTCCCTCATGGGTTTGATTTCGCAAGGGGTTTTCCGCTTCACTACGTGGAGCACCTGGATGCCTTGGAGAAAGATGTCGGCAAGCTTCGCGTCAAGCAAGCAAGGCTGACGGCAGCTTTATGTGAAAAATTTGTGAATTTCTCCACCGTGGCAGCTCTCGTTCCCAGGTGTAGCTTTGGGATGAGCTTGTGAATCAGTCAATGCAGTGCATCGGGACATACAAAATAATATCAATTTCTGTAGTATTGCCTCCTGCTCATGGTCATGCCAGATAGCTTTTTTAAAGATTTTGTTGTGTGGTTATTTGCACTGTTTGCATGCTTAAGTTTTTCTTTTTCATAAGTTGTACTAAATAAGAGTGCACTTTTTGTGCTGCTTTGTTATATGTGTGTGTCTTGCCAGAGCAACAATTGTTTCTTACCAAATGCCATCTTATTTACTAGCTCATTATCAAGGTCCCAGCTCGGCAGGGCATGCTGGTTAGGGCATCAGTTGTAGAGTGAGTAAACTAGAAGTAGGGGCTTGGGCCTGTTGGTATATCTTTGATGAACAAAAAATAGCATGATATGAAAATGGGCATACAGTTGGAGATGACGCTTTACGCTCAGATTCAAGCCTATGTTTCCTGCTTAGGAATCATTGCTGCACTATTTTGTAAGAATGAATGTTCAGGTGCAGCAATCATATTAATGTATACAAATATAACCATAACATTGTTATGAAATCCTAACTCTCAGATTTGTAGGATTATCACCAAGCAGGACTTTGATTTGAGTGAGTTGGCGCATAGGTTAGTTTGGGAATGCAGCACAAGGAATACAGGGACAAAGAAGTCTAGTGTTTCGTGTTTTCTTCCTCCCTGTGTTCCTTGCACTGTGTTCCCCAGCTAATTGCCACCAACCAATTGATAGTAAGCATTTGATCAAACGGTAATGAAACAACTTTATTGCATTATTTTTCAAGCACACCTAGATAAAAACTAAGAATTACATTTGAACCTCTAACCAGACAATTTGCTTCTTTAAGTCAGAAAGAATACAGTTGGGCAATTGAAGAGTCAATGGAGATGAGGCCTCAGCTTGAACCATTAGAAAAGTTCCAGTAATAATAGTATACTTGCATAATTTTTAGTCTGTAGGTTCATTGAGCGATGCAGAAACACATAACTTATCATATCTGAAGGGTTAGCTCATCTGCATGGTGGAGTACTAGCTGTTCTGTGAACCATGCACACATGCTGATATATTTTATTTTACAGGTGCGACTCCATTCAGAAGATCCAAGGGAAGCTGGACTACTTGAAGTCTCTGCTGAATGACCAAAATCAGTTCAAGAGTATCTACAGATATGCGTATGACTTTGCTAGGGTGAGCTTTTATAGTTGCTTAAAATGCTGGCACCATTACTCTTTTGGGCAACAAACGTTTTGCTCAATAAATATCCAACAATGTAGAATTCTGTTATCAGCAAAATAGGTATTAAAGAATGGTTGCAAGCCTCAGAACCATTAGCATAGCTGCCAACTTATATGATTAAATGGCCTGATGTATGGAGCTTGTTTATGATTGTTACATCAATAATTATTATTTTTGACATGAAATTTTTGTGCTAGGCTTCACCAAAACTATTCACCAAAACATCACGCATTCATCATCACACAACTCCACGAGATGGCGATACTTTGCCACTTTGTGCCTACCTAATGGCTAGAAAAGTAGGCATAGAAAGGTTAGAAAGGTTTGCTGTATAAAAGGAATTGTGCTCTTGATGATATATATTTGTTGCAATGAGGATATTTAGGTATAATTTGTTTTATGACTGAGTAATTTTGTAGACAATTTGGCTGGTACCCTAGACACCTATAAGGGTAGTAAGGATGGTAGTGCTTGGAATTGTCTTGCTGTCTGGCTCACTTGGCATTCTTGGTGCTTTTCTCAGGTGATTCTCGACAACCATCACCACTCATTCAGCTCTTACCATTTTCCCGTGCCTGCTCACCTTTAAACATATGTATAGACGCTCGTGTGTGATGCTGCCGAAGCTGTAAAGATGCAGTTCAGCCTGCATCTTTAAAAGCGTCTCCCATACTTCTCCAACAACTCCGGTCATGTACTAATTGTGGCCATGTCGTATCTGCGTTGGATATACCTATGAGGCGTGGTAGCCTGTATACATAGTGCAGCAGCTGGCCTGACGTGGTTGCCACCGCTCTCATTGCTTCGCCCTTTGAGTGAAACCATAATTAATAAAAGACTGTGCGCATTTATGAACTTGTATTTGTGAATGTGCGACGAAGCTGGCCACTGCTTCAGAATGTACAGGTTTCACACTCTTGTTATGACCAACTTCTCTATAACAGGGATTAACACCCGCCGTGGTTGCTTAGTGGCTATGGTGTTGTGCTGCTAAGTCTGAGGTCGCAGGATCGACTCCCGGCCACGGCAGCTGCATTCCGATGGGGGCAGAATGTGAAAACACCCGTCTACTTAGATTTAGGTGCAAGTTAAAGAACCCCAGGTAGCTGAAATTTCCGGAGTCCTCCACTACGGCGTATCTCATAATCAGAAAGTGGTTTTGGCACGTAAAATCCCATAATTTAATCTAAATTTTCAGGGATTAATAAATTTTTCATTGAAGTCCAATTTAGGGCAAAACTTATTTTATAAAATACGAATATAGTAGACTTCCAAACTATGGTTAATTCAATTTTTTTATTACTTTGATCCTGACTGAAGGTCTCAGCTGGTGCCCCTCATGCATTTCTATTGGCCCAAGCTTTCATCATTTTAATTCTAAAATTGGCCTTTGCCGAATAATTGGAACTTCACCAGTGAGCATGCACCCACCTGACTCCTATGGTGACCCAAATAGCAGCCTCTTTAGTGGCAGCGTCTGCCTCGATGGAGCTTAGGGGACAGTGTATGCTTTGAACAAACATCAACCTCCTGTCGAAAACACCTATTTTTGGCCTGCCCGAGGAGGATTTTCAAGCATTAACCGTACCTTACAATATCTGATTGATATTTACCCAATTCTAACGGGCATTTATTTTGTTTAGCTTCAAGAAAATTGGGCCGAAAATTGCCCGTGCTGTGCAAATTGCCTGTGCGGTGCAGTTTTCAGAGCTGGATTTTCCTGAGCTGGAGCAGTGTATAATGGCAACCAATATATCTTCCACCATTACATAAGTACTTCTCTAGTAAACTTCACTAATAATTTCTGTTTGTGGCACTGGTCATCCCAACTGCGACTATAAAGGGCCTGTTCACAGCATCACTACAAAAGTTATTTTAAAAAATGAACATCATCATCATAATTGGCCTATTTTATGTTCACTGTAGAATGAATGCCTCTCCCTGCGATCTCCAATTATCCCTGTCCTGTGCCAACCAATACCAACTAGCACTCGCAAATTTCCTAATTTCGTCGCAACACCTAGTCTTCTGCCGTCCTCTACAGCGCTTCCCTTCTCTTGGTATCTATTCTGTCACCCTAATGGTCAAAGGGTTATCTAATCTGCGCATTACATGACCTGCCCAGCGTCATTTTAGAGCGCAGCTCTTTGGCGTCCGTTCCTGGGTTTCGCGTCGTCGTCGGCCTCGTAACCAGCTCCGCCCCCCTTTCATCCCCCCAGCGCTAGCAGCGACCGACTGATACCGCTGGATGCCGCTGACGCCGCTAGAGAGTCAAGATAACGTGACTGCATAGAACACCGTCGCCGCCATGCAGAAAGAGGAGGAAAGGGTCCCCCCCCCCTGTTCTTGTGTGGCGGATAGGGTGCTCTTCAGTTGCCGACGCGCCGGTTATTTCACGTAGGCCCCGGCACGTCGACGAATACGTGACCACCTTCCCACGGCTAGACCTGGTTCTTAGCGCTGCGGAAGCGAGGGTATCATTGTTTGTGTCGGCATCGGCGGCGTTGTCCCTGAAACCAACTCCGCAGCTGGGGTTGACTCACTATCGGCGTCAGCGGCATCAGTCAGTCGCTGCTATCTCTTCCCTCCTCCCTTTATCGTGTTGTCCGCTTGCTGCGCGCGCTTCTGCCCCCATCGTTTGCCGCTGGGTGTACACGCCGCCCCCCTCCCCCCTCTTCCTGCGAGTCTCCGGTTGTCAAAGCGCCGGCTCGAACTTAATTCCTTTCTTCGCTCCTCCTCCAATGCAACCCCTGTGCGGTGGCAATCAGAGAGCCAGATCGGTGGCGGCGGATCTGTATATGTGCACCGCCCGAGCCGAAATTGCCGCTGCCGTTCGCCCTGTGCGGTGGCAATCAGAGAGCCAGATCGGTGGCGGCGGATCTGTATATGTGCACCGCCCGAGCCGAAATTGCCGCTGCCGTTCGCCACTGCAAAATTATCTGCCAGTTCTTTCTGAGGCATGAGCGAGACGACCGATGGAAGTCCTCCGTCTGCTGCTGCTGCTGCTGCTGCTAAACGAGCTGCCAGAGCAGAGATGGCGACGATTACGAAAGGTGAAACAGCTTATTTGCTGCGCTCAAGTTTCGCATTAGGAAGTAACGTAATTGTCGGTAATTTTTTTTCTCCTAATGTCGATTAGAATATTGTCTATACCCGTTCGCTCTCTGATCCAAGCTGCTCTCTTTCTGTCTTTTAAAGTTATGCCAAGCATTCTTCATTCCATCACTCTTTGCGCGGTCCTTAACTTGTTGTCAAGCTTCTCTGTCAGTCTCCAAGTCTCTACCCCATATCTCAGCACCGGTAAATGCACTGATTGTATACCTTCCTATTCAATGATAACTGTAAGCTTCCAGTCAGGAGCTCATGATGTCTGCTGTACACGATCCAACCCATTTTTATTCTGTGAATTTCCTTCTCATGGTCAGGGTTCCCTGTGATTGGTTGACCTAGGTAAACATACCCCTTCACAGACTCTTGAGGCTGACTTGCAATCCTGAACTCTTGTTCCCTTGCCCGGTTGTTCATAATTATCTTTGTCTTCTGCATATTAATATTCAACCCGCTCTTACACTCTCCTGTTAAGGTCCTCAATCATTTGTTGCAACTCGTCTGCAGTGTTGCTGAATAGAACAATGTCATAGGCAAACCGAAGGTTGCTGAGGTATTCGCCGGCGATCCTTACTCCTAAACCTTCCCAGTTTAATAGCTTGAATACTTCTTCCAAGCACGCAGTAAATAGCATTGGAGAGATTGTGTCTCCTTGTTTGACCCCTTTCTTTATAGGTATCTTCCTACTTTTCTTTTGTTGAATTAAGGTGGCTGTGGAATCTCTGTAGATATTTTCCAGGATATCTACGTAAGCGGTCTGTACTCCTTGATTACGCAATGGATCTATGACTGCTGGTATGTCTACTGAATCATATGCTTTTTCGTAATCTACGAAAGCCACATAGAGAGGCTTATTGTACTCTGCGAATTTCTCGATAACCTGATTAATTACATGGATGTCATCCATTGTAGACTCATCATCATCATCAGCCTTGTTACGCCCACTGCAGGGAAAAAGCCTCTCCCATACTTCTCCAACAACTCCGGTCATGTACTAATTGTGGCCATGTCGTATCTGCAAACTTCTTAATCTCATCCGCCCACCTAACTTTCTGCCGCCCCCTGCTAAGCTTCCCTTCCCTTGGAATCCAGTCCGTAACCCTTAATGACCATCGGTTGTCTTGATGTGGCTTCACACGCAAACGCACAGGGCGCTTGGAGGCCATTGTTTTGATCTCTGAGGCTAGTTGTTCTGCTGGGCCACCTGATGGAGAGGAAGCACTGCCGTGTTTGCACGACGAAAAATGAAAACTCTACGTGCTAACTGATACGTACACAATAAGCTGGTACGATTTATGCGGATACAAAACACACTATGTTTAATGGCCGCTGAGTCGGGGATTTGACTTTACTGCTCTTAAAGCGAAACTACCGTTTAAGCGGGTACAGTTTAACAAGGTTTTACTGTGCGTATATATATATATATATATATATAATTTGCTTACTGATGAAACAATAATGACACTTGGCTGTCAATCAGCACTGTGGTCTGTGTCCCTCTCTTCTTCCTGTTGTTTAGCGCTGTTTTCTGCTCGTAATCATGAACCAACCAGCCCAAATGCATAGTCTTCTCAAAGCTAAGCTGAACAGCCCTTGTCTGCACTGTTCTCCTGTAGGCGTTGTGTAGGCATTGCTTGATGACAGGCATTGTAGGCATTGCTCCGTATAGGCATTGCTTGATGACAGAACACATTTCAATTTAGAGTGCATACATAGGTTTGTTGTAATTTTTGTATCTGTTTTCTCTCAGGACAAGGACCAGCGTAGTATGGACATGGCGACGGCAAAAGCTATGCTGCAGCTTCTTCTCGGCAAGCATTGGCCGCTGTGTGCTTCATTCCACCAATTCCTCGAGGTAAACATTCTTTCACAATTAGTCCTCAGTCAAGTGGTGTATTTGAATAAACATACATATTTTTTTGCCTCTGTAGTTTGCAGCTTAAAAGCACACTTTGTATTCACAACCACGTTTGAAAATGTGCCGTGCTCGTCTGGCTTGCTTTATATCGTCGAGCTGTGAAAACAAGCTCTTCGTGTCGCTGCGTAAAATGTATGTTTTGTATCTTTAGATGACATTAGGGCCACATTAGGTTCACTCCATTGGGCCGTATTGTGGTCTATATTGAGCATTTTGCTGCTGATGCCTTTTTCAGTTTGATGTGATAGTGTACTTTTTCTCTTTTGCACTTTTGTGAAAGAAAATGAACATATATATACACTTAAACCTCAATATAACGAAGTATTTTTTTTTTTTCATAACCTCTTGTCCATAGAACACATGTATTTAGAACCTCAACATAATGAAGTGTGTTTTATGCCATTTCAATGTAACAAAATTTCACTGCCGCCACAAAGTAATGCCGAGACAATAAATGGAAACTCCCGTAGATGCAGATAGTCATGATTGAATTACAAGTGGCTGCTTGCAAACGCACGTCTCAAATTGCGCACCGCGTGGCAAGAGTGACTGCCGTCATGTTCTGTATCAAGTCCAAGTGCAATAATATCCTATCGCGCCCCACGCACTGTGTGCTTTAGATGCAAGTGAAAGTGTGTGAGGGCAAGGGAAGAAAAATAAAGAAAGATGGTGTCCTCATGAGTGCTGCCTTCCCGGGCGAGGAAAGGAAAGCGGGGAAGGGAGCGAGCTTGCGGTATCTCGATAATGTGCGCGCAAGGAGGCTTGGGGTAAGTTGGAACGCATCTTGGCTGTGGCTGCGTTTGGCTGTTAGCGCGGCTGAGCACGAACACAGCCACGCACCTTACTTTGGAGGTGATCTGCTGCATGTGCAAAGAGTGGGCTTGCAGAGAGGGCATGGCACCATGTAAACTGTCTTACCATGCGTTTGGTATTGGAGGTTGCGTAATCTCGAGTCTCAGTGACCCGCTAGAGCGAGAGGCAGACGAAGCATACGCTCCCCGCTTCCGGCGCATTTCCCGACAGCGCTGTCCCAGTGTGGGCGATGCTATCAGCCACTTGGCCAAAGTGCACGTGAAAGCATGGCTGGCTTCACTTAATTCATACCGCCGAGAAGATATAGACAAGAACAGCACCGCGAGCGGCGCTACTGCGCCGGCGTGAGAGCCCCGCATGCGGGGCAAAATTCAACTAGCGGGTGGTACGCCTCTGCCATCTCTCGTTCGCACCGCCTTGATTGCCTTTTGCACTGCACGTGTTTGGGCACGTTTCGTGCCATGCGCGGTGTGTGCCTACGTGCGTGTGTGTAGACGTTTTATTCGAAGTACGACGTACACGCTTCTATTTGCCTTTAAGAAGATCAGTACGCTTGACGATAATTTTTATGGCTGCAATGCGGTGAAAGGGCAGTGACTGCTTAGCCATGTAATTGTGACGCTGAGCAGGTAATTGGAAATGACGTCGTATGTGCCGCCGGAAAAATCATCTGCATATACAATGTGTGTTAGCTAAAGTCATTTTTGCAGTTTCCAACAAAAAGTTTGCTACAAATTCGTGTTGTCTGTGATGACGACAACAGACTTCCATCAACACTGTGCGGAAATAAACAAAATATATTGCCGCATAGCACAAGTACGACATGCGCACACAACTTTATCTAGTATGTCCCCTACAATATAGAATAAAGGGAGCTATGTAAATAGCTTGGCCATTCTTTAACTGTGCTCAAGAGATGGAAGTTGAAAGTATTCGTAATCATTTCTGCATCAGCAATGCAGGCGCAACCAAGACACGGCAGTGTATCGTCCAGTAACTCGATCGATTGGTGCAGTGGTAATGCAGGAATGAATTCCAGTCATGTTCAATGCATCATGCACATATTCAATTTCTCACCACGCATGAACTTCGGCAACTGCAGAAGTTCAACAGAAGTGGTTTCCATTCTCGGGCAGCGCACACCCAAACGAAACATGAGAAAGAAGACAGGACAAGTGCTGGTCGAACAACTGAAAGTTTTTGTAAGAATAAAGGTATTATATACCGAGTAATCATGAAATTCTTGTGGGTTACATATAAAAACCGTCATACACTCACAAGTGGTCAATGAACGAGCTCGCTTCGTTTGCCAGTCATTTACTTCGTTCGGCGGACCGCAGTAATCCATGTCTGTCAGCCTTTTTTGTACCATTTTCTTGTAAATCGGCAGATTAAACGCGGGCGCGACTGTGAAGGGAAGCAACGGCGGAAACCTACACGCGTTGGAAGTGAAATCGTTCAGCCAGGGGAGAAACGAGCGCTAGCGTCTAGGATGAAACTTGGCGTGCGGACGTCT
The DNA here is from genome assembly GCF_038994185.2 of Dermacentor albipictus. Taxonomy (NCBI): domain Eukaryota; kingdom Metazoa; phylum Arthropoda; class Arachnida; order Ixodida; family Ixodidae; genus Dermacentor; species Dermacentor albipictus. The sequence continues at coordinate 9,643,273 of NC_091823.1, read as the reverse complement.
ATTGTCAACGTGTGTGGCATGAAACTATGTCACCCGCCGTGATTACTTAGTGGCTATGGTGTTGGGCTGTTAAGCAAGAGGTTGTGGGATCGAATCCTGGCCACGGCGGCCGCATTTCGGTGGAGGCGAAATGCGAAAACTCCTATGTACTTAGATTTAGGTGCATACTAAAGAACCCCAGGTGGTCCAAATTTCGGGAGTCCCCCACTACGGCGTGCTTGATAATCAGAAAGTTTTAATAACTTTCTTTTTTTTTTTTACCCCATAATTCAGTGAAACCGTGTAATTTGTCAGCAACTCTCAAATTTATGGAAATAAATTTTCTCGTTCAAGTTTGTCTTTTTCGATTGCCCAATAATTAGGAAAATTCTGCGGCCCCTTTCTGTGTAAGAAAAATTGATTGGCGACTGTACTTATTTGCATAAAAGGTTGAATATTAATAGAACAACATTTCAATATAACGAAGCAATTTGCCGATTTTATCGACTTCATTATATCGAGGTTTAACTGTATTCACTTGTAAGAACAGCGCCTTTGCATACTTCTGTACTTATTGCCACATCTTTTCATGTTTCAGACCACTGTGAATTCCTTTCCTTTCAAATACTTGCAAATACAGCTATGCATAATCTGCTAATTCTTGCCTTGATTTGTATAATGATTCATTCCCATTGTATACTTATGCAGCAATCCAAATATAGAGTGATAAACAAGGACCAGTGGTGTAATGTCTTGGAGTTCAGTCGCACCATCAAGCCTGATCTGTCCAACTATGATGAGGATGGAGCCTGTGAGTGCCTTTTCTTATGTCAATCTTCAGTTGAACAGATCAATGTGTGCATGAGTTTTTTCAGTGGCTAGTAGATGGTGCTTGTACAGTCAAGACCGGTATCGAAGGGAACACATTGAACTATGTTCACGACCACAAATTTTGCTTGTATTTAAACTGAACAGAAAATACAGAGTGGTGGGTTCTTTGAGAGAGATGTTCAGCCGGTAGAACATTGTATATATGTTTAACAAAAATATGTGAGGATAAAAACATACTAACTGCAAAAATTTACGATCCGAAGTAATTGAAAATTTGACACACTCAACTATAGTTAACATCTACGTAATGTGAAGCGTTGCATGAAATCGTGTGGCACGAGGCACCCGCACATTGAGCTGGTGGGGCTTTGGCGGCCTGAGATATGTTGTTTTGCCATTGCATAGTGTTCTGAGACAGCGTCGGGGAAACCGAAACGAAATCGAGCTGCTGGGTGCTGCCGGATGCCGTCATGGTGAAAAGTGACGCTCGCATCATGCCATCTGCAGCAAAGAACAGCAACTTGTTTGCACTATCGCCTACTAAAAGCGTGCAGTATGCTTTCAATGGCACTACGTCCCACACGCTGTAAAACAGAAAGATGAAAATACTTATCTAAATAAGGTTGGCGGCAATAGCTCGGGAGGCGGCGTGCAACCACCCAGGAGGAGATTTGCTGGTACCAAAATCAAGAACTGGGTGCGCGCTGTCGTTTTCCCATGGCATGGGTGGGCGAGTGTTGCGGTGAAGCGGCCGCGGCTACCATTCTCAATAGCGCGTGCCTCATGCATTTTCTTGTTTACATATGATCTAGTGGCCGGAAAGCACATCATACGATCACAGTTTGGCGATGTACTGAACGTTAGTGCTGAAGTATTATCATGTTTTCTGGGAACATATCAGACAGTAAAAAATAAGCTTAATTCAATTGGGAAATTTTTTGTTCTCAATAGCAAATGTTAGCACCAGGAAATCACACAAAATGGGATCATACCAACGAGGTTCTACTGTAATAAAGGGACCCTGAAATTATTTTGATGATTTTGTACAAACGTACTGAGTTGTTAGTGTAGGTCCTTCTGATCATTAAGTGATACATTTAAACGCTCTGCCTGTAATTTATTATCAGGTTTTAAAATTTTACATCGCTGCCGATCGTAGCAGTGCCGCACCCCTGAGTTCTCAACTGCCCCACCCTGATCCCATTACCTACCCAGATCACGTCATCGATAATTTTATGCGTTGCATATTGCAATCGCTCAGTTCAGCCCTTGGGTGCGGCCGGGCAGCCACCATTGACCTTGAGCGCAACCACGTGACGCGACGTCACGACAGCCGGAGGAAAAGCTGGGCCCCAACTCGCGCGGCCGCAGCCACCACCTGACGCCCGCTCCTCCCGCTAGGGGCGCTGCGCCGGCGCGTGATACCTCGCCCTCAAAAAACATGGGCTGGGTGGGAATCGAACCAGGGTCTCTGGAGTGTGAGACGGAGACGTTACCACTGAGCCACGAGTTCGATGCTTCAAAGCGGTACAAAAGCGCCTCTAGTGAACGCGGTGTTGCCTTAGAAACGAGCTGTTTCTAAGGCTCAGGCGTGCGTCGCTTGCTCAGGCGCACATTTCGTTGTCACGCCAAACACTGCGTTGCTCGACGCTCACCGCGTCCGATGCGGGGCGTGTAGTCGCTGCGCCGTAGCCCATTGTCTTACACCCCTTGGCGGGTCGACGGGAACGCTGTCGCGTTCCACTCTTGAAGGCGAAGCTTAAACGTCCGCTTTGCAGCTGTTGTGACGTCATATGGTAGCTACGCGGCCGCGTGCGGCACAGCAAGGAAGAGCGTGGTTGTGCGGCTAGTATGCTTCGCATAAAAAAAAAAGACCGCGCAATATGCAACGCATTCTTGGCTTAACCAAGCTAAGACTGGCCATTTTTCAGACTTTATGGGGAACAAATGTTGTTCATAATAGTTGAATGTTGGTTAACTTGTGCATATAAAAAAATAAGTAACAGAAAAAGACTACACAACGACAACTTATCTCTGCACTCAAACACTTCCAGCACACATCAGCTGTTGTCCGCTTGTGTTACAACGTGCTCCGTGTTGATGCAAGCTGAACGGTCTGTATTGGTCTCGATCTGTCTTTTTGCGAGCACCATGGTTCGCCCTTGCGCTGTGGGCTGCAAATGTAGCGATCGGCGATATGTCAAGCTGCAACATTGTCTCCCTCTGCAAGGCAATCTTGAGAGCGGAGTGGCTGTGGCATCAGTTGTCTGTATCCGCTCGGCGCCAGTGTCTATGCTTTTGCAGCCGTCACTTCACACCGAAGGATTACTACCACAATAAAGAGTTTAACATGTTTGATGTTTGTGTAAATGAAAGTGCAAGTGGACTGGGCATTTTATGGGATAAGCGAAGGTGCAAATGAGAACAGCTTGCGCGGTGCAGCCACCTGGTGGCACAGAACTCAACCAGACAAATGCAGAGCTGATATAGCAGTAAGCAAGTGTATTCTATTTTGCTGCTGGTGTAAATTTTCGGCAGCAGCATAATGATGAACGCATTGTCTTTTTAAATACTTTAAATGTATTACACTTGGTTACAGCAATATTAGCTCTGTGTTTGGCTGGTTAAGTTCTGCGCCACCAGACGGGTGGATCGTGCAGGCCAATCAGGCTGCTCACATACGTATATCAGTGCTTAAGCTCCTTCGTCACAGTGGTAGGTGCTTTAACTTGCACCTCCACCCCTCCGTCAGTCAACACGCCCAGCTCACCTGTGGTTACTGGAATACCGGACACATTCGGTGCTGTGACAGATTGCACATAACGCACGCTACTTGGATAGCTCTTGCTGGGAATCGATGGCGAGGCGGCTAGCGGAAAGTTTGGAGAGGCTTTGCACACTGGCTCCAAGACAACCGGAAATAGATGACGCAATGTCACATCATGACGCACAGCCAGTGAAGGCGAAGCTTAGCCCCAGTCGCTCGGCAGAGTCGAGCAGAAAAAGCATGGCTAGGGAGGAGGGTGGGTAACTTGTAATCGTTTATAGCTCTCTTGATATGAGACGTTTCACTTCATTTGTGGCGCGAATGTTTTATGGTAGCTGTACCCTATGCGTCTACAAAATTTGTCTGAACCATTTCAGGGACATAATAAAGTGCAACGCCTGAGGTAGAAGTTCTGCAGTAATTGTTGCTTGAGTACCGATTATGTGCTCCTTTTCATATTTGCTTGCCCTAACATGCCGTCAGCCGATACATGCTGTAGAGACCCTGAAATTGACCTCGAAGTACCAGAATTCACTCACACATCTTTAGTTGTCGCATTTATCCTTGGGAATGCAACTTTCTCTATCATTTTCCATGCAGTGGTGGTAGGAAAACGAACAAAAATTTGGGTTCAGCTTATGATCAATGCTCTTTGTGAATGAAGGTAGTGCCATGCAACATTGAGCTGCACAAAATTTTCCAGTGTGGATGCATGCATAGTGCGACAATGCACAAGAAATTACAGAATGAAAAACAGACAGATGCAACTGTTTGCATCTTTCGTTGTCCTGTGCACTGCCACACTATGCAACCGCACCAACTGTCCTGGTGTTTTGTCATGATGCGTGCATCTTTCTTGCATCTGCATTTCTTCAAATGTTTCTTGTTGTCGCACTATTCTCAAAACTCAAGCCGCAGTATTATTGGTATATAAATGTGTGTTTTGTCGGGGTTGTGAGTTTAGACCCTGACATTCTCTGTTGTGACGAGAATGAGGAAATGCAATGTGGCACTTCAATTCCAATGCGCTTTTCTTAGCTTTAGCTACTACAGTTAAGGGGGGACAATGGTCTTAGAGACTAAAAAATCACGAAAAAAATCGATTTCTTGAAAGTGGTATTTTCATAATATACAAACATTGCTGCATGTTCTGACCAAGTTTCCGACGTTATGGATCAATATTTTAGCCGCAATATAAATTTACGTAACCGCCACGAGCTATATTTTGACAGAAAGAAGCATAAAAAGGGGGCTTTTTTCATGCCACGCCACTGCTGAACGACGTATGCTATCGTGCCCATCTTGGTCGCATTGGAACGAACTACTTCTCTTTTTTAATTTCCCGCAACATTTTCGTTCGTCCCCCTATTCGCTATTTAGAAATACCGCACCGAAAAGAAGTCCCAGAGTGCAGCTGGCGTCGTCTGCTACGGCACGCTTGAAAAGCGAACAACAATGCCATTTTGAAAGCCGCTAACATGGCGTGTAGTGATGTCAGAATGTCGGAAGTTTGCCACTCGAAACAAGTTTAGCAAAAAAAGATTGCGAGCGTGCTACAACTTTGAAAATTGTTCTGACCCAGCTGAAAAACACAGCGACGACCACCCGCTGGCGGTGTCAAGCGATGGCTGCGATGTGGGATGCAACGGACCTGGCGAGAGTGAGCTAGGCCTAACGATTTCGCCGGCCGATAGTGATCGCAGTAGCAGCGTTTGGCACAACACAAAGATAATAGTGTTTTAGTTGAGCGTCTTTACGGTACGCTTCGCTCCAAGCTGCCCCGCTAAGCCACAGCGGAGCGGCGGGCAATTTTCACGTTTTAGTTGCACGTTTAGCGTAGCGGACCTTTCGTAATTGCAGTGCCCCCTGGCCAAATTCATGGTAATGAAAGAAAATATACACCTATTGATCACTCTTATACAGTAAAACGTGTATACATATATATATATATATATATATATATATAAATCTTATTTATCCATGAAGTATCTAGACGTGCGCTTGTAATGCGTTACCGGTCCATTTTATCCAATGGAAAATAAAGTGCCGTCTTGGGGAACGCCACAATATAGCCAGCACGCTTGCTTTCTGCATCCAATCCAATCCTTTCTGACGCCAACGCTAGCCAAAGTGCTGCGCAGCATGCTCCGCTCAGGCAGCTTCTAAGCGGACCGTGTTCCTTGCTCCGCTAGCCCACTTATGACTGAGCGGACAGCACATGCATTCGCGCTTCCGCTCCACTTAGCTGCTTAGCGGAGCGTAAAGGCACTCAATTAAAACACTCTAGTGCACCCAGTGGAATCACTCCAACAGCAGAAGCAAGCAGGGGAAAACCTCCAGCAACTGGCGGGAACTTTGGCAACGAAGCGGAAATTCGACATGTGCACCAGCGTCAAGGACGGTGCAGACAGAGGTGGAGTCACACTTTTATGTTATCAGTGCGGTAGCAATAAGCGCTTTGGCCTCGCATCTAAAGTGCAGTATCTGTGGCAGCTCCATGACAGAGGAGCAAGAATATGGCCTTGCCGTCAAGCTTCTCGCCATTTGTGAAAACTGCGGTGATGTTTCAGAGTGGCGCTCCCTGCACGCGAAAAACAGCAAAACGGTTAATCCTTTCGTAGTGAACATTCTCGCTGCTCATGTGATGATTAGCACTGGAAATGGACAAACAACGATGAATGAAGTTTTTGCTGCCATGAATATCTCGCACCGTGGCATTCATAACAAAACGTGGCAAGGCTATCTCAAGCAGAAGCTGGCGCCAGCATCATCGTCTGCTGCCGAAAAGCTGATGGGCGCGTGTGCGCTATCAGTGAAGTTATTGTACAATGATTTGAAACTTGCGAAATCTGGGAATATTGCGGTATCCTACAATAGCTCGCGGATGACGCGCAGCCATTTGTCGCACATTGCAGTCGGCACAGTCATCAAACTGTTCTCCGGACTTGTGCTCGACTACGTTGTCCTGAGCAAGTTCTGTGCTGGGTGTGTGTATGGCCCGAAACCTGGTGCCCCAAGATTAGAAGGCAAGCCGTATGTGCCAAAAAAATACAGAAAAAAAAATAAAGCAGGGGAGATGGAAGTTGAACCGGTGCTTATACTGTTCCAGAGGTCACTGCAGCTACACAGTCCTCTCAGATGGTGATAGTCGCGCATTTCTTGCTCTCGGACGAGCCAAAGTCAAGCCTAGTCAAAGTCAAAGACAAGCCTAGTCGAGAAGAAAGATTGTGTGAATCATGTCCGAAAAAGGATGGGGACTGTTTTGCACACTCTCTTTACCAAACACAGGTGCTCTGCTTCTGAAACACTTGGTGGCAAAGGAAAATTGACGGGTGACCTGATCACCAAACTCAGTGCATACTATAGATGGGCATTAAAATCCAACAAAGGGGATGTGAAGGCTATGAAGAAGGCTGTGATGGCAACATACCACCACATCACATCACACAAGATTTCAAACCACCGTTTTTGCCGATCTGGTCCAGACCCTTGGTCCCGTCAGAATGCTGAGCAAACAAAAATTGAGCCCATCCTAAAGCATCGATGTAATTTGACTGTCCGTGTTTGTCAAGCCCTTCTACCAGTGTATGACCGCCTCTCGGAAGAAAAATTGCTTCAAAAGTGCCAGCGCAGCATGACCGAAAACAATAATGAATGCTTGCATTCCATGATTTAGGCACTGGTACCTAAGAAACAGAGTGCCCCACTTTTTGCTGTTGAAGCTGCTGTGGCTGAGGCAGCAATGAAATTTAATTCGGCGAACGAAAGAGCTTCATCTGCCATACTCCAGGAGCTTCATTTGAACCCGGGGCTACCGAACAGCATGAGAATGGCCAAGAAAGATAACCAGCGAGTAGCAGCATCAGCCCACATGCGTGCATCTGCAGAAAATCTGCAACAAGCCTTCAAGAAACGCCATTTGGGTAGCTGTAGGCAGACAGATTATATCCCTGGTAGCTACTGACCATTTAGATGGGTGGATATATCAATACTTTTTGTTATATTTGAATAAAAATGAGCTTGTCCTCTTTCTTTTTGCACTTTCTCAAAACATGAATTTTTGAATATTTGCATCCTTCTGGGAGCAATTTCGCAGTAATTGAGGCACCTAGAATTGTAATTTTTGTTGCAGTACTGAGCTACATTAATAATGCACACAATGGTAGGACCAGATTTTTGTATCGGTTTTAATATTATTTTATTGTGCGTGCATTAAACTGCCACTTTGAACCCGTTTTGAACAGAAAGCTTTGATGTGCTGTGTAATTGTTAATAATTGTTATACCAAAAACCTATTCCTACCATTGCGAAGCTTATGGTTCCTAGTATCCAGCTATGTGCCTAAAGCAAGATTGTGATAAATAGCTTTTGCTCCGTTGTTCCTAGAAACAATGCTAATTAATTTTAGTAAACATTAGAACTAATCGGCATATTTTAAAAACAATTGCATATTTGGAATCGGCATAAAAAACTGAACAAGGCTGTGCAGTTTCATTAAATTTGGTAGGGGAGTCTTAATGAAGGTCAGAATACCCACTTCTCCCCTTAAACCGCGATGTAACGAATGCTGATATAATCAACTAAATCTAAAATTTGGCTGGCTATGCTTTATTTCAATGCGAATTCTACTGCTTATAAAAGAATACTAATGCGAGATCCATGAGAATATTGGTTACAGCAAAACGAATATCTGTTTGCTCAGCAGCTTAGTGTATGCACCTAGTATTCTATAGCAAAAATGTCAAATACGTGCACAGCGCAATCCATTTATCATGATACCACATTCAGTGATATATCAGTTATAACATAGAGTTAAGAGTACAGTCGAGTCCACGTATAACGGCCCCACTTAAGACGAACTTTCGCTTAAAACGAACAAGATCCGTGCGACTGCCAAAATCTACGTCATTTCAATGGCATAAAATTGCACGTATAACAAATGTCTTTGAGCCCTGCCGATCTGTTACAGTGAACAGATAGTGTAAACCCAGCGTCGCGATACGAGAAAACGATGCCCTCCGACCCTTTTGTGTGCGCGGTCTGTTTTCCCAAGCCTTCTCACAGGCGAACTACCCGCTTCGTGCCCCGCTACTTCCCGCCGTCACGTCACGTGCTGCTCACGAGTGTGAGCGTGTGGCCACAGTGTAGCTTCCAAAGTCGCCCTCCCGCCCATCCTCGCAACTCCGCTCCCCTCTCCTCACTCTTTCTTGCAACTCCCTTGCTGTCTCAACGGGCAAGCTACGGTGCCGGCTTAAGTTCAGAAGTTTCGTTTTCTGGCTGTTACCGTGAAGCAGGCATCTTCACACTAGTCTCAATGCTTCCACGCTTCACGCTTTGTTCTAATCGTGCCCGAGTTGTATTCAGGATAGCGGACAGGAATGCTGTGCCTGCAGCAGTCACAAAACGAAAAGCGCTTGACATGGCAAAGCGAGCCATTTTGACGGAACTGTCTCAAGGTGCTAAAAACTGAGAGTTGAAGAAGCACAATGTGTCGATATCAACTATCTCGATGATTCTAAAGATCAAGGAAAAGATCACGGCTCTTACGCTGACTCGATAAACAGAAAGCACCTGCGGGAGGTCACCTATACAGATGTAGACGATGCGCTGCTTAAGTGGTTCGTCGACGCATGGGCTCGCAACATGCCGATAAGTGGACCAATTATGCTGTGCAAAGCCAAAAACCTTGCATTCCTGGTGGATATTCCTGACTTCTGCCCAGGCAATGGCTGGCTACATCAATTCAAAGTGCAGCATGGGATTGCTTTTATATCGATCTTCAGCGAGGCGGCTTCGGTAAGTGACCAAGGCGTTGCCACTTGGCTTGTAAGAAAGCGAGTCATTATTGCAAGCTATGCAGAGCAGGACATAGACGTAACTGCATTATTTTACCAGATGCTGCCAGACAGGACACGCCATGAAAGACAACTCATGCGCAGGCGGCAAGCACAGTAAAGTGCGCGTTACAGTACTTCTGTGCAATAATATGGATGGCAGCAACCGGCGCGTGCCCTCTGTAATTGGAAAATCAAGGAAGTCGCGTTGCTTTTGCAGCTATGTACCCATGCTCTACAAGCACAATATTAAGGCGTGGATGATGCGCAATTTGTTCGCACAGTGGCTAGGCACGTGTGACTGCAACGTGCAGAGGCAAGGCAAGCGCATGCTGCTCATGCTCAACTGCTCAGTGCACCACCTGACGGCAGTTACTCTACTCTTCCTGCCACCCAATACCACTTCGAAAACGCAGCCACTTGATTTGGGCATAATATGCGCATTTAAGGCATCGTATAGGTGCCGCATTGTGGAGCACTTGCTCATTGCTATTGACCGCTCGGTTGCCAACTTACCGCTTCGAGTTTCACTATATTCAGCTGTTGAGATGGTGAAGGCAGCCTGGGTGGAGGCGACGGCTGCTTGTGTGTGGAAGTGTTTCCACAAGGCCACTTTCGTCGACGCCGATCCTGATGCTTTCGAAGATGATCAGTCCGGCGGCGTTTTGTGGCAATGCGTCGTCGACTCTGACATGGGGGGCCATGACATTGGTTGGGATTACTTTATTTCTGCTGATGAAGATGCTGATATTGCGGAACCGTGCACAGATGAAGGCATCGTTTGTGAAGTGTGGGCGGAGAGTGGTGCAGAGAAATCAGATGACAATGAAACTTTGTAGCCAGCACCTATAAGTGCAGCTGTAGCAATGGGCTACATAGAGGGCCTTAGGCAACTTCTCTATGCCAAGGGCCTTGCCGAAGAGCACGTTTCTGCCTTAAATAAACTGGAGACTGCCCACGTCAGATCTGCACTGCAGAAATAGACTAGCATCACGGACTTCGTTCGAAAAAAAAACATGCATTTTGTGTTTTGATTCAACTCGTTTCTTTAAACTTGTGGTCCACTTACTTCGAACTTTGGGTTAAAACGAACTGACATCGCGTCACGCTCAGGTTCGTTATAAGCAGGCTCGACTGTCAACTTATGCATTAGGGCTATGAAAACAAAGACGTACATCAATATGTCAAGGTTGCATGTAGGATAAAAACGATTAAATTTTTTGCGCTCTGGGTGGCATTTTTCATGCAAAGTAAGCTTGACATTTGCGTAACCAAGTTCCACTTGAATGAATGATATCGAGACGGAATGAAAGGTTTGCCTAAGCGAGTTTGTATCTGCCGCCATTACCGCACAGCGTGTCCCTCATCTCGCGTGCGTGCCAATTGTGAAAGCCTTGGATACAAGAATGTGAAATCAAGAATGCTTTCCTTATGGCTTCTGTTTTGGTTCACCAAAAACTGATTAGTTCCTGTTGAACTCCAGAGCGAAATAATAATGTTTCAATCCAGTTCAAGTTAATTTGCATAACCGAAGAATAATTACAGAAAAATAGCACAAATTAATTTTTTGCAGAAACACAACGCTGCTGCTAGCTGCACTGAACGATTATGCCTATTGTTCTTCAAGCCGCATGTAGTTAAAAAGAATTATGCAGATCCAACATGAATGCTGGACTCGGTGTGAAGCAATGCTTTACCGAGGGGGAGAAAGAGAAGAGAATACATTGAGGAAATGCGAAGACCTCTATCCTGTTACTCTGCTTTGGGAGAAAGGGAAGATGAGAAAAATGGTGGATTGAGGGTTAATGATGAAGACAGGCAGTAGGATGCAATTATTTCAACGTTCAGGTTCAAAGAGCCCGTTCGCAGCCTTGAAAATAGGCCTATGTTAACTAAATACTATACAAGAGCCCTGATGGCTGGCTTCATTGATATGTAACGTCAATGGGCCAGAAACACTATTTCACTGAATGGCCTGTTATGTTGCGCTAACGAGGAGCTCAGTACCTGCTGTGGGTACAAGCAACAAGTATGTGTGCTTCACTGTCTAAAGTACTTTGCGCAGACCACAGTCTGGTGAGTCCGCGTTGGATGCAATGCAAATATTTTCTTGTTAACACAACACCTATAGTCTGCCCTCTGATGCTGTATGCGGAAAACAGTACTTATGGTGCTGCTATTTTTAAAATTGCAGGAATGTAGTGAGTATTTACAAACAACGTAGCATAGTTCAGTCAAAAGTGTAGGCAATGCATGAATGAAAAGCACAAGAAAAGGTGGCCAACCTGATTCGAAAACCATTATTTTTTCTTTGTGGTTTGCTCCATAGTGAAAAAGTTGTATTGTTCTGAGCAAAATAGCTTTTTCTGGTTTATTGGTTAAATTCTGTTTCATAACCCTGCTTGGAGAGCGTTGCGAGTTAGTGCCAGCTGCTCCGCATCCTCATCACTACTGCGTGGCTTTTCTCTCTTTCTCTCAGCAAGTGCTGAAATGCACAGTGGAAGCAGTGAATAGCCCAGTTTGTAGAAGATTGCACCGACACGGCGCAAAGCTGTGTTGCTTGAGATGAAGTTGCAAATTTTGCATTACTCAAGAAAGTGTGATCCCACGCAGTCGATAATTTCGTAGATTCTGAAAACCGGAAGCGCCGCGATCATGCTGGCCGTGCTGATCAATGAAAAAAGGAGTTAAGGACCCTTTTAAAACCACCTTAAACAGCTATTTCAGAAAGGCGGACTTTGTGTGCAAGGGTGAAACTCAAATTGATGGAAGCCGCTGACATTACCGAGCTCTGGAAGCATGTCTCTACTGACGATGAAACAGCTGGTAGTACTTAGATTGAAGAGTTTCTGAATGCAGGTTGTCCTGCCTCATTCTGCTAAGAGATCTCAGACGAGGTGATCATTGTCACAACGGAGCTAATGACAGCAGCAGCACTGACAATGAGATTGACAATGGCCTGTCCTTGACATCAATCCCAGTGTTCATGCAAAGTGCGCTGTTTTCGATCTAGATGCTGATGGATTTTGTGCGTGCTAAAGGATTGCTGCCAGTGTTTGTGCAGCTGCTGGACATGTTGCACACCACAGTTGGAAACCTGGAACTGATTTCTGACTACAGTTTACGCTCGTTACAACGGACCTGCATACAACAGACTTTCGGATATAACGGACAGTATTTCAGCCTTAGTTTGTTCTACATATTTTATTAATGCAGTGAAGTTAATTTTTAATGGACCATGCTACAATGCACTATCGGCTACTGCGGGCGAAATTAGCGGCAATTTAAAAAAAAAGGATAGGGCCCATAAAACATACTTTTGCCGTGTCGACACAGGCTGACAACCGACTTGTGCAGGTCAGCCGAAGATTGCGGCTCAATATTTCATCGTGAGGGAGGAAGGTGGGGTAGAAACGTGCCGTCTTCTTTTATGCGCAAGGCATGGGGAAGGAGAGGCGGAGGGGGGGGGGGGGGGGGTGTCTTGGAAGCGATCTGTCTGCCATGTGAACAAGTGCATGCCCGTGAATGCCTGATCGTCAGAGCGATCTGTAATGTGGAGAAAGTGCGCCCAGTGCCATTAGCTTCATATACCCTGAGCTTTCTATGGTTAGTTCGCGTTGAAGCGAGAGACAGCACAAAAGTCAATTCACTTGCTGCTGCTGCCACGCTTATCTTGCTGAATTTGCTACCGCAACCGATGCTTCGCCTTTCGGGCAAAACGGCGACCCTTCTTTTTTATTATGATTATTTTACTTTGGACGTTCGTCACTTACTTTTTGCAGTGAAGTTGTTAGACAAAAATTTTGGAAGCAAGGCGTTTCGGATATTACGGACTTCGGATAAAACTGATGTTTTTTGTCGGATTGCCAAGGTCCATTGTAACGAGAGCCGACTGTATTTCCAACTATTTCAGCACGCGTAATGCTTGAAACGCTGTATAGACATATAAATAAATGTTTTTCTCACAGCCTACTTTCACATCTACCCTTTAGCGCAAGTAGCAAATTTGGGTTTGGAACTACAAAGGTATGTTCAGCAGCATTATTTTATGACAGTCCAGGTATAGCGATCAGTTATGACAATAAAATTTTGCCTTCTTTTTGATGTCATTATAAGTGGACTGCACTGTGTAGCAGCAAAAAAAAAAACTTGGAAACGGCGTATTCGGCACATGCATGCACATTTTGGGCAATGGCTTGGCTGGCCGCCAACTGATGGCAAGCGTGCCGATCATGTACGATCACATGAATTGCATGGTTGAAACACTGTTGTGAAGTTCATTTGTAACACATTTGTGTGTGTGTGTGTGTGTGTGTGTGTGTGTGTGTGTGTGTGTGTGCGCGCGCGCGCGCGCGCGCACACCACATATCACCTTGTCAACCCAACAACAGGTGTTCAAAATTGATACATTGTTTTCTGGCCCCTCCAAGATGTTGCGCTGGAGTTTCTTTCAGATATACTCAATGGCGACTTCCTTTTTTCTTATTTCCACCGATATCAGTGTACATTTGTAATGAATATTGGATATAACAAAGCTATTCTTGCTTTGCCACATGCAATTTAGTTATAACAAGGCTCCACTGTATTAATACTATTTCACAGCTGCTTCTGTTGAAATGTCCAGTTTCTCCCCATTCCCTGTTCTTGCTAAATCCGTAGCCATTCCAAGGTCAAGAACAACTTAATTTTTGTGTGAGGTGCTTGTACCAAATCCTTGACTCATCACAGACTGTATGCACAAGGAGTTTTGACATGCAATCCTGGTGGCTTTGTTTCTATGCAGGGCCTGTGCTTCTGGACGAGTTTGTCGAGTGGCTGCGTGCCAGGTACCCCCACCTACATCGTGCCCCACACACAGCCGAGAACAGTAGCCTTCCCTCATTTGGTGCCGCCTCATGCAGCTGAGGGGAGCTTGCCCTCTGCCTCATCCTCCTCCTCCTCTCTCTGTCCTGGAGTACCCCTTCCCAAACAAGTGGAGCACTCGGTCGGTGCCCCGCACCTTGACCTCTTCCCTCTTTTGCACTCCCGGTTTCTGCTGCAAGAGTATAGCACTCCATGTCAAGAGGGCCAAAATTGTTTTAATGAACAGCTTCAGCCTTTGTCACCCTCTTGTCTTGCCTGACCGGCTTGTTTTCTTTAGTTAGGAACCGTATACACTACCTCTGTGCTGGACACCTGCAAAATTTTGTTGTGTGCTTGCCATATGGACATTTTAATGCGACAATTTTATTATTTTGTCTTGCAGGTTAGTTTTGATTTCAATAAGACAAAGCTTGAGAGAGTGCATTTAGGTTGAGAAGGAGGCGCTTTTGATGGAGTCAGCATGTGCCGCAGTTGTCACGAAATGGGTTGTTTATTTGTCTTTTTTTTTTCATCTTTTTTCATGGTCGTTCTTGTCTATTTATTCGTGTTGGAGTGGAGCAGCACACAGCTTGCTTGCATGCACAGCGCATCTTCCGATGAGAGCAGAGACTTCTCCAGCAATTTCTTTGCCATTGTGGCCAAAGGCAGTGCCAACTGTGAACAATTGCTCGCTCTGATCTGTACACGTGCCTGCGAGCTGCTTTCGTTTTTTTTTTTTCCCCGGGAAACGTACACTCCCTATCCCCCTTTTGCCCCAATGTGGTTCCCACAATGAAATTTCTTTATTCTTCACTTGATATCTTTGTTTTCCCGATGTCCCAACATTTGCAGAAAGAAAGAAAAAATCCTCTGGACATTTCCCCCCTTGACTAGAGCTCCAGTTGGCAAATGCGCCACATCCCAGCAAAGATAGTCATCAAGTGTGGCATATCATGTTCTTCAAGCGCTGCTGTATTGTGCCCTCTCGTCTGCCATTGTACCTAAGGGTGTTCCTGATTGGCGTAGTCTGCCTGTGCAAGCCTCTCATTTTTATTTTGGGAGGGCAGTTCTTTTTATAGAGTGTGTGTGTGTGGGCATATGGAGTGTGCTTTTTGTATGAGGTGGGAAGCAGCAAGAAAGCACCTTAAGCGAGTCAACTTGCATTCGTCAGCTGGCCAAGTATGTAGCAGGGCATTTTCAGGACTGAGAATTGGGCGAGTTGGTATAAGCTTGTGGCTGCGACAGCACGTACAAGGACAAGTGCTCACATGGTGTCCCCTATTTTTTCTTGGTTCTTGTCTTTAGTTGTGCTGTTGCAGCCACGTTGTTTTCCTGTCAAACTGCCGGTGATTCAGGTGGCCTTGTTAGGTTTGGATTGCAAAGCGCACGGCTACATTTAGCAATTTACCATAGCAGGGCCCTACAAATAAACTCTGAAAGGAGCACATTCCGTAGATCGAACTTTCTAAGCATTTGCTTTGACTATAATACCTTACGGTGGTGTAGTACACTTTTTAGCAGGTGCTGCTGCTCTTCCTAAAAAGTATGCTGTATTGAGACTGAAATTTTAAAGGAATAAACATTTGAACATGCAAATACACATTACCAGCTGCAACACCTAGCCTTTTACTTGTTACTGTTTGTTGTGTAGAAAATGAAATCGCTGCAGCAACTGCAACTAGTGCTCTTCTTGGACCAGTGACTATAGCACAAGACAAAAAAATTAATATGATCCACAAGGACATTACACAGAGATAGCTTATTCAACAGCAACTAGTTACATATATGGTTATACCACTGATGTGCACAATGCTTTGTGCACGTTAAAAGTAGATCGTACATTGTTCTCCAATCAAAACACACCCACATTTATGGAGTGGGGCTTATGCTCATGCTGTATATAACATGGTTCTTATATTCTGCTAGATTGCATGATTATGCACTTTAACCTGTGAATGCTGATCCATTATTTCAAATCTGATGCGCGTTGCATCTATTCCAACAACCGTACACATCTCCTGTTTGTATGAACAATGAAAATCTTTCAGATATCTGGCAGTTGTATAAGAAGAGCACTGGGAATTGTAGGAAGACTGCTGCTAAGTGGCCACGGGGTTTTGCTGCACAAGTTTGTGTTTGATTACAAGCTGCATTCTGATGGGGCCGGTATGCACATGAGATTTTAGGTGAACGCTAAAAAAACACCAGGTGGTCCAAATTTTTGGAGTCCCCCACTTCGGCGTGCCTCATAATCAGATCATGGTTATGGCACGTAAAACCCCATTTAATTTTTTATGCAAATTCTCATGTATCGTGCTCTAGGTGCACGTTAAAAGGCCGCCGTGGTATCTCACTTTCCTTGCCGGGTACCAGAAGAAAGGCTTCTCTATTGTCCGCCCTCGAAGTGACTGAATGAAAGCTTTAATTATTGGGTCCACAATGGGCGAGCCCCTCTCCTTTCTCAAAACACATAGCCAGCTCTCATGACATTGTCGCTTTCGTCCTTTGTACACCAATCAACAGCTTTTACCCTGGTGGCGTCACGTGTAGGACCCTGCCGGTGTCTTGATGTGCGAAGAGAGCAACGAAAAAGCCTGAAGAGGAGCTAGAGATCATTTTTAAGGCAAAACCTTTACTAACCGCGTCGAGCCGAGTTTCACCGTCAGCAGTAGTTTGACCTCCATTTGACCGCAGCTGTGCTGTAGCCTTGGCAACGCATCACATGACTCGCCGCGCCGAGCTCCACCGCCACCGACGGCTTGGCGCATGCGCTCTCCACAGCGGAATTGCCGCCTGACCAGGTGACTCGCCACACGCCTGGCTAAAAGGAGCGCCGCACTTGTCTAGTCGATGTGAGCTTGGCCATGGATCAGAGCAAGGCCGGGCCGTCCTCTCTGAGCGTTCCGTGGGAGGCTTTGAGCCTTCGTCTCCAAGCGGTGTCTGACCAGCCCACGAATATCACTCAGTGAGGTGCTTCACTGGAGAGGGTCCGGAATGCAACAGGCGTCACACCGTCAAGATCAATGTAGCGACTGCATTTGCGCCCTGTTCATTTGTGCTTCGACGCTGTGCATGTTCGCAGTGTCTCTGCATGTCTAGCACTTGCGCTTTCCCTGTGGTACAACAAGTCAACCAAGTGCAACCAAGACTTAACCAGGCTAAACCAAGCTTTCACTTTCACTAGCTGAGCTAAGCCACAGCCAATTTTTTCAATTTGCGACTTGCCCGTGGCGCATAGCACCGCCATGTTCACCAGAGATGATTGTCAAAGTATTCTGCACACAGTGCATATGTTTGTTTAAAATGTGTTCAGAAATGTTAAAGGTGGTTTGGGGCCCGTCGTAGAGCTCCACATTGTCAAAATTCATCTCGAGCTCGTAAGTAATTTTGGGATGTTGAATGCCGCAATTTCATTTCAATCTGTGGAAGGTTCAATTAAGGCCTTGAGCTCTTAAGCTTATTTAAGGTACACTGCTCTCTTTAATACGAACTTGGAAATATTGTAGTATATGAGAAGTGCTCCGATCGAGAATATACAAAATTGCTATGAAAGCTCCTGAACTTATTAGCTTAATGGAAAATTGTGTTAAGATTATTTTACTGTGCTTCTGTTGATCAGCTTTGCTAAGCAGTTGCATCAAGTTACTGTCATGTTTCATGCCCTTAATCCTGTGCTTGTATTTCGCAAGATGAAATAATCACATTTTTGCGCATAAGACATGTATAAAAAATTATAAAAATGTAACAGTGAAGCCTTGAGGTGCTGCTTCACAGCAGCAAATGTGGTGCTGATGTGAAGCCGTGCGTTAAGGCAATGTTCTTCGTCGTCTAAAATTTAGTTACGTACGACGGAGCATCACCCCCACTTTTACGATTGCCTGTTTTCCATCTTTTCGGATTGCCATTTTGTATTTTCGCCGTTGGCAAACAATGCATGCCGCGTTGGCAAACCAGAACTCTGATAACAAGAGCTGTACTTGCGGCGATCCTTTACAGCGTAGCATGAGATGATCAGTGTCGCTGAAGAGGCAAGGAACAGAGCCGTCGGTACGACGTGAAAGAGTCGCACATCCACGAGACTTGTAAATATTTTAGCATTCTTGCTCTCAATCATTTATGCGGGTTATATGCTGAAAATACAGTAGTTGAAAATCACTCGTAAAGGTTAACTATATGCCTGACCTTGTGCAGTTTTACAAGCAATACATGTTGACCTAACTGTAGAAAATAATCTGGACAAGTGCAAAAGCAAGTCATTGCAGCTGTACCACAGCCTTTGTTTCAGGAAGTGTCCAAACAGGCTTGTTTTATTTTGCTTTTACGGGGAGAGTGGAGCCAGTTGGGCAGTAATGTGGACAGATCCTTCTCTGCACTTCAAAAAAAAAAAATGTGAAGCTGTATTAGTAAATCACATGTGCAAGGATTTTAAGCCAAAAAGGATTCAGAAATAAAGTATTGCTGGTGCCACCGCATACAGTTCTCGCACCAAATTGCTGTGATGACGTGGATTGACAGCAACTGTTTGAATCCAGTTAATTTTTAATGGGTAAAGATTGACTACACTGTATTCTAAAGGTGCCAAAAATTGACTACCATATTTGAACAATTCTGCCATGCAGTTAAATACCACCCAAATATGAAAGAAAAAATAACTGTGCCGATTCTACCTTGTACATCAAGTAACGAAACCCGAGTCGATGCATACCGTGTTGAAATGATTTTATGGAACATACAGACGCACACAGCTGAATTTTAACAGCTAGTTGCTATCAGAGTCCAACAGCACCTCGTTTCCACTTTCTACCGAGCAGAGAAAGTCATTTCTAGTCCCACTTAACGCATTAAAAATGCCATACTTCTTGAAGGCTCGCACAACCACCGTCTGCGACGGAGCATCCCACGCACAAGAGCGTTGCTTTACATGATCCGTTGGATGGCAGTGTGGCTAGCTTCCTTGCATTTAATTTTTTTTTTAGCAAAAACCGGTTTCGTTTTTTTAGTGGAATCTGTTACGATTGTAACATGCATGTAAATTTGAACGCACCTTTTATTAAAAAAAAGTGCACGTTAGAATCGTGCAAATATGGTAATACAGTTTGAAGTATTTTTCTACTGTGCCACAATCACCTGAATACCAGATACTGTGAAATTTGTGATGCCACATTGATTACCGACATAATGTAGTGTGAAGGCACAATTGCAAATAGACGCAGAACACATCACAAGTGCTGTACTTGGCTGTGTTGGCACATAATGTTTACTAAAACAAAGGTTTAACTTGTATTTTATTTTTTAGTATCAACCACTTTCTGCAAGTTAAAGAAAATGAAGTTCTTACAGAATATATTTTTGGTCGAAACTGATTAGGTGGCATTAAGACTTGGGTAGTTCTGCATCTGCTACCACTGCACACATCATGCTCTCAAATTATTTACAAAACTTGTCCGATTTCATTTTGGATCGTCGATCCAACAAAGCTTCATGGAAAGTCCCCTCTATTCTGGCTTTCTTCAGGTCCTTTCTGTCTTGCTGACTCACTCTAAGTCTTCTATCTTGGAAGCTTTGGAACTTCTTCCTGAAAGCAAAAAGATCAATGCAGTCATTTGTGTAAGGACAACAGATCAGAGTATGTTGGCGTTATGAGAACCCACATAACACGACAAAAGCCTTTAAAGCTTCTAACAGCCTAAGCAGTACATAGCTGTACATGTAGTCCTAGCCCACTACAGTTCTACAACGTTTGCCCAGTCACTTCTATACACATGGAAGCCAATTGTCTACAGCAGCAGCAACACATTCCCAGACACAGTATCATTGTTGTTGCCATAGGAGCATGAAGAACTTTCACTCTGTATTGACAGCTTTTATCCATAATATAAGAGTGTGGGAAATGCCTGGTGAACCACTGCTACTGCCAGGCGGCCTCCGGGCTCGGGATTTCTAAAAGCTATGTTCAGCCCAGAATGACGGCCTCTGGAAGTGAAGTTCGTGGACACTGCGGGCCTCTCCACTTTCAAGCTCGCGGCTTCTGACTGCTATCGCCTAGTATCTCGCCGTCAACCTTGGACAGCTCAACTGCATGCAATGGGTTGTTAAGCTTTGATGATGGAGTGCTAACACTTCAGGACAACACCGATATGTCTGCAGATCCTAAGAACGCCATACTTCTAGATCCACACCTCCGGACTTCACAGCAATCATCGGCTGAATGCAAGAGAAGTTCATGTCTCGCTGAAGGGAGCCAGGGAGACCAACATGGATCTGATCGCCATAACTGAAGACTTCAGCGGGTCTGAGGTGATCATCATTCATGACCTGCCCATGCGGCCCAAATCTTCCTACCATATGCTTTTCACAATGCAGATTGAGGACCGGCCTTCTCCTGCAGATGGCAAAAACACCGACTAGGACAGCGAGGCATCTTGCGGCATGTTAACAAGATTACCGGTTCGAGGACCTTGAGGAGCCTTGCTCTGTCAGCAGCAAGTCTGCAAAAGCGAAAGTTGCATTGCATACTAGCACCTCCTCTTTGAAGAAGCCATGTTGTAGACAACCCCAACGCATCGCAACCAACCACGAACAATGCGCCTAGCCATGTTCAGTGCTACAAACACTTTTGACGTCGAGGGTCTCCTGCTGCATTTTCCCAACAGCAATGGGCTAATCGTGTCCAAGCACTCAGTGCCGTTCGCCAGAGGAGCAGGTTGCACATGCACTGGACGACTCAACAACGACAATTCCACTTCCCAGTCTTGACGACTATGGTTCTTACCACCGTCAGAACCATCTTCGGCAGCATGACAAGTCGTAGCATGGCCGAGGGTAACAGATCGTGAAGACGCACGGTGGGCGCACTTGGACTCGGACACATGGAGAGAAGTAAACAGGCATTCTGGCAGATGGCCGATTGTCTGTTTCTTTACAGAGCATTGATACGTGCTAAAGAAAAGATGACGCCACCAGACATGTGCCACAGTGGTTGTTCAGCATTTCGGAAAGTTGCACTATCTACATAAATGCAATTACTACCCTTGCTTTGGTGTCACTGGGCAGACGTCAAAAAAATGTGGGAGGTCATAATAAAGCAATTGAATTTGGCCAGAGCTGCAGGTAATAATGTTTGCCTATTCTGTTATCTCGCATATCCGAGGATAGAATTCTAGTGTGCTTGAGTCTACTGAAAAAAAGAAAAAAAAATTGATGCACAACACTGGAGAGCACTAGATAATTAACAGATGACAAAGGAAACCCAAATTTCTTGTGTCTGCCCTTTATACGCGACTTATGTAATGGGCAGTTTGGACTCTGGCTGCAGTAACTATGCTGACAAAGAAGACATTGCATTAAAATCTAAGCTCGTGAAATGTGTGCAAAAAACTTGCTCTGAACAGCACCGTACAGACACTATATGCAGTCTTGCATTTCAAGTAACATTGCTTTTGCTAGGAAACAATATTCACTGCAAAGTGGGAAACTCAAACTTGAATTTTACCAGTGTCTGCAACACGTATTACGAAGTGTATAATGTGTGCAGTTCATACTTACACATAATTTACTTCACATTCTCCCAAGGACCCTCTTTCTTCTTCAGGAACGTCTTTCTCCTTTGAAGTGTCTGCTTTAGCCACAGCACGCACCTGTTAGTATAAGACAGCGCTGCAGGCTATTATTTGACTGCTGGCTGCGTTGACTAAAATTTGCTCGACATCTTCTGAAGAGCAGAAAGATGTAAAAAAAAAGAGGCAGGGGGGCAGCACTTTAGGTGCTTACCTTAATCATTTCATCGCTGCCTGCTGAACGGCAACTGGCCTTTATATCTGTACCATCAACCACTGTGAGGAAGCAGCTATTGCTGGCAAGAAGAGCCACTTTACCCTGGAACAGCAACCACAGCGCTTGTCAGCGCAAGTAATCTCTTAGTTTAGGTTTCTATGGCACTCACATCTTGGAAGACAGGTTCCCACTGTTCAAGTGGGCCTATGGCATCTGACCGTCCGACGACTGTGCCATCTGGCTGGACAGAAAGGTACTTCCCATAGCCAGATTTTAGGGCTATCTTTGTATCCGACAGCTTGACGGCAGTCAGAATCTCTTCTGGAAATGGGCCCTCGCCTAGAAAAAGGGTTTTTAAAAGATGTGCGCATGTATGGCATCACTTTATAACTTATAATAAACTTTACAATGCAAAAACTTTGCTCCGCTACATTGCTGCCCTTAATGCCTAGTACTAGGAAAGCAAAATGCCACCATTATACAAGAAAATCTCAGCGGCTAGTTACTAAAGGTGTGTTCGATGCATCGCACACACAAGATAGACAGGCGCAAGGCGAGACGTCTCGGAAGCGAATCGCAAGGAGAGGGTACGCTGCGACTGCTGCTTACCATGTGGGTGTGGCCCGCCGAGTACAAACAAGCCATTATCCTGCGACGACACATAGCAGTACGGAGTGAACTCAATGGCTATAGGACCCGTGTACTCTTCAAACGCTTTCAGCTCCCACCAGCCTCCTGAGACGAAATGCACAGCATGCAGAACAGTTATACACAGTTCGGTATGTGCCTTAGGTTGCGTAAAACAGTACCGTGGCTGACGGTGTCCTGACTTTCCAGCCTTTCGTCACCGCCACTGGAACTCTGCTTCGACTTGCTCTTACTCTTGTGTTTCCTGCAAGACTCCAGAGATATCAACTAGTGTGAGAATTGACCAATTCCAAAAATCTTTCTGTGCATGCGCCAAACCGGCGTGGCGCGAGTCCCCCTTGCAGTGGCTATCGTAACTAGACTTGATTGGGGAAAAACGCGGGGCAATGCGACTACTCCTGACTGAGTTGCTACGAAATGCTGGTGGTTGCGCTTGCGTTTCTTTTTTTCGAGGATGCCGATTAATTGTGCTGCCTTCGGGTGCAAGAACTGCTACCACGGAAACAAAAGAGCTTCTTTCGATTTCCATCTGCAAAATAGTATGCTAAGAGGGCTCTGTGGATATCTACAGTGAGACGTGCAAACTGGGACGGCACATTGTGGCAGCCAACAGAGCATTCTCGAACCTGCGATTCGCACTTCATCACCGGCAAGCTTTCTTAAAGAAAAAAAAAAAAAATCTAGTCGCCATCATGTCCTAACTGCCCTCTGTCAAACGTAGGCTGGCCGTTGAAGCTGATAAATCATCCAAAGTTTATATGTGTTGGCGTGTTCATGTACAGCAAGAGTCCAGGCGAGGCTGCTGTATGGTGGCACATCGGCTGTGTGAAAAGGCAAAGGCCCTGCAAACTTAAGTAGACAAACGTGCTGTGAAGAAAATTTGTATTGCTGCCCTGTGGGTCACGATGTTATGCCACCATGAATAGGGACTGCAAAAGGAGTGGTGTAGGATCACTCCAGAGCATTCATTCGAGTTGGCTCAGCTCCGCATCCTTTTGGGGGCAGTCACTAGTGTGGTTGCCTTGTTACCGCAGGTGCTTGCATGAGGCCTAAGACTTGCTGACGTGAACGTGGTTCGTTGTCACGTCGGCTAGCTTGTCATCCCCCGCTCATATTCTGAGTGTTTTAACGTATGTGCCATCGCTGGCCGCGTTTCATACATTTCCTTGGTATGCACTTTAAGAGGACGGCATGAGCCGAACCACCCCCCTCTTCTTCCTTTTCCCCATTTTTTGGGGGGCGAGGGGGGGGGGGGGCGGCACGCGATTTTGCACTGTGCACTGCTTTGAGTTTCATGCAGCCACACTGCTATTATTTTCTAATGTAAGGAAATGCAGCACACGAGTTATTTTAGGAAGCCGACGCACTAGATCGCGCGGTCAGCAGTATTTGATTGTGACACAAGCATGTCATCGCTGTGCAACAATGTGGTCCATTAGCATTTCCTCTTCCTTAAAAGTTAACATGGCCTGAAACTTACAGGCAACAAAAATGTGTTACTGTAATACAGTACCTAATGATCTGAGTATAATGAAATTTTTGACATTACTTAACAAATTTTAAGAATATCTAAACATTGTTGCTTGGCTGTATATAACACATCGTGTTATGTACAAACTGTACAGGATCTGCCAACACAACACCACGTACACACTGCCCGTCTCGTGGACAGCTTACACGTCGCTCGTACCAAGCAGTCCACCTTCTGAATCAGCTGTGGGGAAGCTTATAATTTGATTTGCCATGTAGTCTTTGTCAAGTAGCGCCCAGCCTCGATGCGCCTGACGAACGATCGAAGTGTTCGAGGACAGATAAACGCCGTCGTTCGTTTTGGAGCACTTCGAGAAGGCACGTGTGCGCAAACTGGAGGGGTATATATTGTCTTCTTCAATAATTACTCACGCACTGATTCAAATCAATTTAATAAAGCACTGAAACAACGCACAAAGCGGGTCGTATCGATACGCGGTGCACGGACTGCACGCTAGCGTCGACCTTATTTTCCAACCAAGCGGCGTGGTGCGAGGCTCTTCGTTTTCCCTGCAGCCGGCGCTCACAATTTTGGAATCGGTCAATTTCACGGATCAAGCTTTATATAAGCACAGCCGGCCTGGAAAATTCGGATTCCAAATAGCTCGCACACCTGCATAAACATGCGTAACCCCATCCGATTCTCTTGAAGCAACCTGTACTTCACGGCAGCCTATGCACTATGTGTTGCAATACTACACGCGCCATTTCTCAAACAACTAAATTACAATCAAACAACCCACCTTAAGCAACACAATCATGATAGCCAAAGGTGTCCTACTCACTTAGTTGTGCGGCCCTTCAACACAAGTTTCCCGCGACGCACCAAGCTGTAGTCAGCCATAACTTGTTATCGCTGGTGGCGTACGGGCTTGTTCGACAGTAGCAGACACAGCACTCAACCCAACATCTGTGGTCGACGGATTTGAGTAATTAAGTCGCTACAGCAAACTAATTACACCGTTCATACATCAAAGTTGACATACCTTGTACCACAGAATAAATAACCGGCTCTACTGTCTGCGTGCGTTATTTCGCCGTCTTGTTGATGTCTTTACCGCTGCCGATGCCCGTAATAAGTGAAAATGTGTGTAAATTATCCAAAAGTAAAGCACATCAACACTTTGATTTTGGTGGACTTATATGATTATGTGAATAAGTTAGACACGGTTTTACTTTTAAAATTGTATAGTTGCGAGCGTGTAAATAAATCTGACGTAAGTTCCGCCGGAGGTTTTTGATGTCAGGTGGGTCAGGTGTCTAGCCTCCGCATCAACGGCCTCGCGTTTACCCGCTCGCTGGCTGCTATCATTTTCATACGCTCCTTTTATTTTTTTTATTTTTATTTGCTTTTTTATTTTTTTGCGGCTCTGCTGCTCGCGAGCGCACGAAGCGCAGTCCGCGCAGTGGCAGCGGCAAGCGGCGCTGGAGTGGCAGTTTACGCTGCTTTTGCGTGCGCCGGGCGACGTAGCGTCCGTGAAGCGTTTCTCCGGATACTTGTGAATATCGGCGGGGCTGCTAGAGTTGCCGAGTGCTTCGAACATCGACGAACGCCGACGAGCAACGAAGTAATCTGCCAAAAGTGATCGCGCCTGCACGGAAGAAGCAGGGGTGAACACGCTACGATGTGCCTGCTTCCTTCACTGCACTACGAGCAACGGCTACTCTCCGGGACCTTCGGTGACAGCGAAGACAACACGCGTGCTGTGTAGTATTACACCCTGTGCAAAGCTTAGCTTCAAATGACTGCTACTACGACTAGTCGAAGACACGGATGCACTCGCCTCGTAATCTCTCGAAGTCGTCTTGGATATAAAACTTTCGAGTTCACTTAGATCGCCTTGGCTGCGGTGCTTTCGGTGAGTTTGTGTGGCCAGTTTTTTGTCGGCCCGTTCTCCTTTTTCGTCTTGTTGATGCGTTTGCGAGCTACTTCGTTGACGCCGTTTGCAGCAGATGCTCTCTTTCTCAGAAAGTGTGCGGGAGATCGCTTGCTGTTGTGCAGACCTTGAAGTGCCGTCTTTTAAGGAACCGCCGTCTCATGGGGAACACCGAAAACGAGATGCTGTTCCAAGTTTGCTTTACGTTTCTTTTCTGCGGAAAGGCCCTTTTTACGCAACAGTCGGCGCGCTGGCTAAAAACTGCCGTCGTATTCCGTGGGCGCAAAATTCAGATTTCTGTCCCAAGTTTCACGCTTTTTAATTTTCCTCAAGATGGGTAGAAACTTTGTGTTGCTTTTCTTTAGTTTTTGTATGTAATTTCACTTTTCAAGCGGACGCTCTGATAGTGCCCGTCGCTTACGCGTTTTTGAACTTAAAGAAATTCGCGGTGGAGCGAGTAGCCGACGTGAGTGGGGGGCATTTCTATTCCACCTGCCAAGTTTTTGCTGGCTGAGCAAGGCCACTTTTCCGAGAAACGAAGGGGGATAACGTCGGTGATTGTTGTGTTCAATGACGCCGTTCAACGCAACCGTATACCAGCAGTGAGCAACCTCGAAGGCGCAAACTTCGAACCCCTAACTTTTTTATGTTTATTATGTCTCAAACTTCAGCGACAGCCTCTGCTTTGTGGATTGTATAGGCTAGCATTTTGTATGATTCCGCGGTTACTTCCGTGGTTTCGTTTTTGCGCCCCTTTCCGGAGTACAGCTCGACTATCGGTTTCGCCATACTTATAACGAGCTCGCTCGTTAGAGCGATATACCGACCTGCCGACCTTGCCTCAGCTCTTATCGGTAACGACGGCAGCGGTGCGTTTAGGTGCGCTCGCGCTCTGATGGGGACGTGCGTACTGCGCAAGGCGAAGTACGCTCGACACCGATTGTGGGGCGCATACCGGCACACGCGGCGCGTGCAGATGGAAAGTTTCGCTTCGCCAGCTGTTGCGCTGGTCGTCTGTGGCGAAGAGTGACAATCGCTGGTGTCGGTTCTCTCGCAGGACCAACGGTTTATCACTTTTTTTTTCGGGTAAATTCTATCGTCACGTGGCGGTAAATTTACGAAGGGTTCGAAAGAAAACGCGAGGAAAGCGTTTGCAACGCAAGATCTGTAAGCAAGTGACTCATAATTGTCACTCAAGCTCTGCAGTCAAGTTTTGATCCATATGGATTTAAAAATGATTCTTTCATTCCCTCTCTCGGCA
This sequence comes from Dermacentor albipictus, assembly GCF_038994185.2. Taxonomy (NCBI): domain Eukaryota; kingdom Metazoa; phylum Arthropoda; class Arachnida; order Ixodida; family Ixodidae; genus Dermacentor; species Dermacentor albipictus. Next base: position 9,615,931 of record NC_091823.1, on the reverse strand, counting down.
AGTTAGGTAAGCGTTTAATGATAACGCTGACGGGAGCGAATGTCCTACTCAGACAAAGAGAAAACATCGCTGACGTAGGACGTAACCTTTGTGCGCTACGTGGAATCAGCTGCGATGCGGGGTAAACAATATGGACACAAAGGAGGAAATTAACACCGCAAATGTGGTGGCGTGTGTGCATGCGCGCGAGTTGTAGGCGTTACTCTGGTATTTCAATGCGTTTCACGTTGACTGAGTTACCTTCTTTATAGCGATCCGAATCGCAACTCACACAAATTTGTTGCATGCGGGCGTTGTCCGAGGCTGGCAGTGATTTCTATATTTAGCAAAGTATTGCGAAACAGCAGCGTTCTAGCTAACGAAGTCTGGAAATACAAGAAAAGCGAGCAGAACCATAGGCGGTACAGCGTTGCGGTGGTTGTGAGTCATTGCGCGAAATAGCAGAGAGGCGGAACTCCTGCTACCTCATAAACTAAGCTGTTTGTCACTGTCTTTCGACGAAATGTTCAGGCTTTGTTTTTCTGTCTTATCCGTCATTTCGTCGCGCTGCAGCAAGTACTCAACGTTGTGTTTATTATTATTATTATTATTATTATTATTATTATTATTATTATTATTATTATTATTATTATTATTATTATTCGCGCAACGATGATATTCTGGTTGCAGGTCAATACCGGGTACGGATGCCTGACTAGTGGAAATTTGTCGAAAATCTAGTTGCGGGATGATCACGGAGAGCAATTTTACGTTGGCACTCAGTTTTGCTGTAGCCTTAGGATTTCATTTTTTTTTTTTCGCAAAGCAGAATTGTTTTTGGATGTCAAGAGCGCATTGGCATACCCGCATTTTCGAGAGTGCCATACCTTGGTCATTCAAGAACCGATGTAGTGGTGCAACATCTTAGTCACTCGATGCAGTAGCTATTGCGTTCCATTAACGAGCACCAGCAGGTCGTGCGTTCGATTCCCTCGAGAGCGTAATGCAGCAGCCCTCGTGCCCCGGTGGCCGAAATATAGTCCCCTTACTGCGCCCTCTCTTACGACCCGTGAGTTTCTTTAGAAGGCTACCATAATTTAATTTTAAATGCTTTCTCTCTCCCACCTGATCATAATACCACCTCACTCCTCCCCTTCTGCTCTCCATCTAGATGCCACAAACGAAAATACGTTAGCGTATCACGTTTGCTCTTGCGCAATTTCGCGGTTACTAACGGTGCCGAGGCATTGCGACCTTTGTCTACATAGCTTTCACTATGCTCCGATTGTTTGCGTTGTTTGTTGGCAGGGCATGCTGTGAGGAAGGAAATTTGTAGGTTATGGACCATCCTAATAAGTGTTATTTTCACTTCTCGGGGCATCTGTAGGAGAGGCTCGAAAGCTTATGCTCGAAAGCTCGAAAGCTTATAGCTGTAGTGCAAACGCTGTGATGTCGATGGGCTGAAACGTCACGCATGGTGCATTTTAAGTTACAAAGCCGGCCATCGGATGCTCGACCCTTTCCTCCACCTCGACTGTTCCTCCTGTTGCGCGATGATTCGAGACAGTGCTCAACGCGCAGAAATACGACGTCGCTTCGAACACGTTTACGTCAGCAACCTAGTCGACCATTGTAATAAGAGTTCGAAATATGTCCCGACCAACGTGCTACGGCAGTCTGCCAGTATTGCACGATCTCTCCAGTATTCCGTAATGTTCCAGTACACCGCCAGTCTTCCGCGACTCTATCTGCGAGTATCCCATTGTTTCGCTACCCGACTTCACTATAAAATCCCCCCTCCTCTTTTTTTCCTTCTTATTTTACGATGTTCACGAACGCGGTACGCAAAGGAAGTTGCAGAAGCGGGCTTCTCCTCACAAGGCCCATTACTGCGGAGAAGGTGGATTTGAAGGCGCCTGCTACACACGTCCAGACACCTTCGAAACGGCGCAGACCGGTTGGGTTTGCAGGTTATTTTCCTAAAATATACTTCGCTAACGTAAAGCTTTTGTTAAATTTTGGAACTACTGCTTGAGCGAAAACAACGTCTGCCCGTTCTCGCGGCGGAGCTAATGTCACATCCCCCTCGCTCTAAAGCTTTGTTTCAAGTGATGCTCTATTCTCGTAATTGCCAGAGCTTTCCAGCACCTAAGGATCCACTGTAGTCACTCCGCACGACCTGATGACAGCTTTGGTAACTCGCTAGCTTCAACATATTTGACAAACATGTCTGTACAATATATTTCCTTTACCCGCCGTGGTGGCTTAGCGGCTTTGGTGTGGCGCTGTTAAGCGTGCGATCGCGGGATCAAATCCCGGCCGCATTTCGATGGGGGCGACGTGCAAAAACGCCCGTGTCCCGTGCATTGAGGGCGCGTTAAAGAAGATCTGGTGGTCAAAATTAATCGGGAGTCCTCCACTACGGCGTGCCTCATAATCAAGTCGTGCTTTTGGGCATACGTAAAACCCCAGAATTCAATATTTTCTTTGTATTGTCCTTTGACGGCATATAAGCGCTTTCGGCGTTTGCTTGACTGCTCTTACGACGAACTTGGTGCTGTCAAGATGTTATTTGATGGTTGTGGTTTTATCACATTCTTTGACAAAATACTTGAGGGTGTCAGTTAAAGTTCCGCTACCACTGCAGTCTCGGGAATTTGGCTTTTTAAATATAATTTCCCCGTATTTTAAAAATTGCATATATATATATATATATATATATATATATATAGCCATATCATGAGAAGCCAACAAAGACTGACACCAAGGACAACATAGGGGAAATTACTTGTGCTTAATAAGTGGAATGAAGAAACGATAAATTAAAGGAAATTGAAGTGGATGAAAAAACAACTTTGCCGCAGGTGGGAACCGAACCCACAACCTTCGCATTTCGCGTGCGATGCTCTACGAATTGAGCTACTGCGGCGCTGTTTCCCCATCCACTTTCTTGGGTATTTATGTGTACTAGTAGAACCCTGGAAGTGTTAGCCAGCGCCACCACTATATATATATATATATATATATATATATATATATATAGATAGATAGATAGATAGATAGATAGATAGATAGATAGATAGATAGATAGATAGATAGATAGATAGATAGATAGATAGATAGATAGATAGACACGCAAATAAATTCAGCGGTTGTTGATAAAGCATTTCCACTTTTCCAAGTGTTCAAACAGTAAAAAGGCAGTTTAAACCTTGAAACTGGTGCTTAAAAGATTACAGACATCAGCTTGGTTGCATTTTTTGTCTTGCAATGTTGCGTTTTCAGCCACTGAGCACTAATCCCAACGCAGAATCAGCCACCGCCATACCATTAATTTATAAACCTTTGCAGTGGCTCTGCTGTATTGTCGCTTATACAGTGAAAGCTCGTTAATTCGAACTTCAATAATTCGAATTTATGGATAATTCGGACTGTACGATTTGGTCCTGTCAAGCTCCACAGAAGTCTATGTATAAAAAAGTCCGTTAGTTCGAACGCGAGAAGGTTCCCTCACGGATAATTCGAACTACGCTCACCTGGCACACGGCCAGAGAAACGCGCCTACTGCCTACACACAAGGCTACATCGCCTTCGGAATGGAGACAACGGCGAGAGAAGGCAAAATCGGAAAAAATCTTAACCGGCGCGGGGTCAGCCAGAAGGCAGCGGCGGCTGCCACCTCTCCGCTCTACGTAACCTCTGAAACTTCTTGTCCGTTGCGAATCTCGGAGGCTTTGCAAATTTTGTGCAGCTGCTAAGTTGTGCGGAGATGGTGCGGCAAGCACCAAAACACAGCGAATCAAGTGCGTTGCAGCTGCGCTTGCAATCAAGAACCAACGAATCGGGGCCTTCGCCACCTTCACATGTTCAGCTTCTTTGTCTCGGCAGTCTTCATCGGTTGTGCACGTCTGTTTTCAGCTTAGGAGGTATCGGCCGTCGCGATTCATTGTGATAGTGTTAAGCCTCGGCTGACGTTCGTTTCGGTGGACATCGGTGGTGTGGCACAGTCGGACCCAGAGATGGCGTGTGCCCGCGGCACACGCCATCACTTTCTGACACGCCAAATTTCTGACATGCCCTACTGCTTCCAAATCGCAGTGTACTGTTGCTCTCCTTCACTTTCGTTAGTTCGAACTTTCGTTAATTCGAATTGAAGCGGTTTCCCCTTGCAGTTCGAATTAACGAGCTTTTACTGTATATATAGAGTCGAGGACAACGTCTGGCGATGCATTGGCGACGACATGCCCGGGTCTGGCGTAGCGCGGCGCGCAAGCCTTGTCTGTGTTTGATCGTATTTGCTCAAAGAAAAAGTTTCCAAAATGAGCCTTGGTAGTCTGAAAGAGGGTTCCGCGATGGCTAAATTTTAAAAAGAATTACAGACACCTTTACCGAGCGGTGCAGCGATTGCACATAACGCTTGGAAAAACGCGTGTAAGAGGTATTCGTTATTGTTATTTTGATCCTTTTCACATTTGCGCTTATGATGATGGCATCCGTGCGTAACCCAGCGTTGAACATGTTTAGCCGAACATGGCGGTTTGTGTGGTGTATCCGCAGGGGCAAATCGGGAGGGTAATGCGTGATTTATCTTTATCTTCTTACGCATTAAAAAAAATATATTTACGTTCAAGGAAGACAAGGTTGGCGAGTTCATTAAAATCCATTCGTAGGACATATCAAGCAAAAACAAGGACATAAAGAAGATCCACCACTAGTGCCGACTGTCGCGCGAAAACAACAAGCATGCAAACCAAACCCAAGCAATTATACAGATAAGCGTGCAGAGGAAAAGGCGATGACTAAACCAAAACCATAGCCGCGCGTGCACATAGGACGAATGATAAGAGCCACGTCTCCCCTCTGCACACCAGATTCTGGTTTTGTCTTGAGCTTTTCCTTTGCACGCTTGTTTTTCCACGGGATACTGTGCAGTAGCGGAGCGCTTTATCGGTCCTTCGTCCTTGTTTTCATTGCGCTGTTCCCAACGTTTAAAAATGGCCAGTTCATGCACTCCCATATGGCGCGTGCGTTCACCGAAGCAGTGTTTTTCAGTGTTATAAAACTTGCACCGGTTGCCGTCAGTACATTTAGGCTGACGAGGAGACGCCACTGCGCCTCGGCAGGGACCGTCCGCGTGTCGCATGCGAGTTGCGCACCGCACGTGCACACACACACGCAGCGGAGATCAGTCGAATGTCCTTGACCGCGCGCCGTAGCAGGTTGCGGTGAAACTACCGCGCCGCCGGTGGCAACACCGTTGGGCTCAGTTCGGCCGGGACGCTCGTTTCAGTTCGCGTTGGGCAACGAAAAGATGAGCTGCGGAGTACGTGGCCTCACATTGGTCGCCGTGGCGTGGAGCTCCTTTAGCGCGTCAGGCGCGCTGCCGTCTGCACAGCGTCATCGTTGAGTCGCCGTGGTATTCGCTGGTTGGCTACGGTGGAACGTCCCTAACCAGGAGTGTGCTACTCTGGGCACTGTCGAATTTGTCATTATTCGCTTCATTTTCATGAACTTTTTTTTACATGAAGATTTAGGTGCACGTTAAAGAACCCCAGGTGGTCCGGTGTCCCCCACTACGGCGTGCCTCATAATCACATGGTGGCTTTGGCACGTAAAACCCCATAATTTCATTTTTTTAATGATCTCGACGCTAGCGGATGGAGTTTGAAGTCGAGCTGACGCAGCCCGATTCGCGAGCGCGTTTACATGCTGCTTGCCTTGCAAGCGGGTTCGGCAGTTCAATCTAGCCCTTGCAGGCGTGTTGAGTGGACTCGCCTCAACGCTCGTTCGTTCCGATCCACTGGCGTGTGCATGAACACGACGACCGGTTTCCTGCCTAACAAGCCGACTCGACTCGACTTTGTCGGGCTCACATAAACGCAGCTATTGTCGAATTCGCCATCTTGTCAGCCCTGATGCAAAGAAGGCCCTTGCCGCGCGCCCCTATAGATGTCGACCGAGTTCTACGTGTCGTACATTCTCGACGTCTTGGCCCTTAGTAGCAAGGCCGGCCCGAGCATGTCGGAGTACGATAAGGTTAGTCACGTCCTCAAAGGCATTGCTGACGTCGCCGTCAATCTACTGGTGGTCAACAACGTCACCAGCACCGACACGATGCTCAAAAAATTCCGCCGTCTCGAGCATGCTAAAAGCCGCCGAATATCCCAACACAGACGCTATGTCATCTTGTGACGACCTCTTCCACCATCCGTCACAATGTGACAACTTAACCCGCATCATTCGTCGTGAGGTCGAGGCCGCTTCATTATCGTCATCTGATCCTTCTCCAGCGACGATCTCCTTGATCCAGGCCGTAGTCCGCCAAGAATTGTCAAACGTCGGCCTTCACTACGTTCGTTCCGTGCGCTCTGAACCTCTTTATCCACACACATACCCTACCCGTACCTTTTACTACTCTTATGGACAACGCAACCCGTCCGAATGGCACACCATTGACGACAAGTGATATGTTTTGACTGCCGACCCATCGGGCATATCGCTCACCATCGCCGCCGCTGGACTTCGCCGACGCGCCATTTTTCTGTCGGCCACGCTGTTCCCTCGAGTTAGCCCTTTTCGTTTGCTCCCTCTATGCCCAACCCATCATCTGACCGTGTGCAACCTCTAACAAGCCCCCGCTACGCCCGCTCACCTCCTCCTTCGCCCTGTGTGGCAGAGATACCTTTCACCGCGGATGCGTAGCTTAGCACCGGAACGGTGTTTCTACTGCCGGGGGTGACGATACGGAACAGCCGCCACAGTGTGGCTGGATACACTGAAGGAAGACGACGTGTGCCCGATTGATTAAGGGTCGCCATCTTTTGCCACCGTTGGTCGACGTGTAAATACATTGTAAATAGACTTGTGCATCACCTACGCGTAACAATATTTTCCCCCACAAGTCCTTTATTAGCATTACTACCTATATAAACGGAATCAAAGAACAAGCAATTGATTCATCCATAATTAAGCTACTGAAAAAATGCACGGAGCTGGATTCGGAACCCGGGAACTTTACGTGGAAGGCAGACGCCCTATCCGCTGCGCCACACGGGAGCCACCTTAAAGCTCTTCAAATCTTGATGTCTATATTTGTAAATTGCTGGTAAATTGTCAAGAAACTCAAACTGCTTCATTTTATGAGACACTTTGCATACGGTCACATCTTGCCTCCCAGAAAGTGCGTTTGTTACGCTTAAAACCTAACATCTTGACAGCTGCAAAGGCAGTTCTTAACGCAATCGGACGTGCTATATATAATTAGGTGTTGAACCACATTTCGTATAAGTTTATTTTTTATTTTTATTCAGCTTTGATTTTCTCGCGTACGTCCGTATTATTGGGGTGTTTTGATCAAATGGGTACACTCTTTAAAAACCTCGGTGCCCTTCCCATCTTTGAAGGAGCATGACCAGCGAAGCTATGTAGGCCGCTTAATGGCGAACTGGTTGAGGTCGAGACCTCTGCCGCGGATCGGCCCGGTAGCTACTTTACAATTGCTAGCATCCGGAGGAAGGAAAAAAACTCCGGAGACCCCCTCCGCGCGCTAGGAGAAAAGTGCGGAGGAAGTGACGTGGTAGTTTCGTACCGTGGCAAACGCGCTGCGCCGCGTTAGTCTCCGTGTTTTGTTGCGCTGTGTTAGCTGGGCCGTGCTCTCCCTGATATTGCCGTGGCCAGGTGGGACAGGAGGAACTAAAGCTCGTGAAATCAACGCTCGTGCAACGCTGTACGCAATGTACCCCGCCATGCAATGGCGACGGACGAAGGAAGATCCGCAAGAAATTTTGCTCTCTTCGGCGGAATCATGCTAACGTGCAATCGCAGGCCGAAACCGATGCGTTTCAGAATTTGTACGATGAACGCCTTGCAGGTCAATGATTCCTGCTTTTGCCAGCGCACGGTGCATTTGCGGCACGTAGAACGTACGTTATTCAAGAATCCTGGTTTTAGAACTTCGTGTTCATTAACAACTTGCTCTTGTGCACATTAAAACAAATGTTGCTCAAATGTAGCTTGTTTCTCGCAGTACTCGCGACAGCACGAACTCTTTTATGCAGAGCGCGTTCGAGGGTCATACACACCTGCATAGGTGTACCACAGTACACCTGCTGATAGAGCTTTAAGCAGAATATGTGCACTTTGCTGCCCTCGGCACCGTGCGCCGGCCAGTCGACGGTTCATCCGGGAAGATGGGAAAGAAGCGGCTGCTTTGACTTAAGGAACGGATCCCCCCTACCGCAGGCGTGTCTTCTCTGTGCGCGCGAGAAAACCAAGGAAGTGAAGGGTAGCGGATGCTCTGCAAGATTGAGCAAGGCTCCATTGAACGTACGCCTGCGAACGCATCAAACGGCTGTTCCATGGTCGCACGTACGCCGGTTCTAAGCGCGTACTGTTCTGCACCGTGCGCCGGCTATCGCAAAACTTTGGTTCCGTGAAGCTTCATTTACTGTGGGAAGAAATTAAGGCACCTCATGCCGCAGTCGATGAATCTAAACGCGGAGTCAGAAATGACGTTCTGCCTCCTCGCCGGCACGCTGCGTATAGTGATGTGTGGCCACTGGAAATTTGTTCAGTAAAACACGACGATTCCTCAAGAAACAGAGAATACGTGTTTGTGTTCACTAACTCCAGATGGATCGCAGATGGGTCGTTGTGTTGTGTCTCCAGCGCATTCTTACAGTGCAATGAGAATACGTACATTTTTTGGTATCGCCAGACGTCTAGCTCGCAAGTCCGTCTGAGAGCCACAGGAATCCCAAGCAGAGAAAAGCGAGTAGAAGGCATCGATGAAGCAGCGGCCGGTAGGCAGCGGTTGATGAGAACAGTTCAGTTGACTGGCCTTATAAGGCATGTTTATTTTCATACAAGCCGGTAAAAGCAGCTGATTCGACCTCACGGCCCAATTTGCGAAGTTCATTATGAACTTATTTCAACATGACTTCGGCAACGGTAATGCAATGAGACATCGCGATTGCATCATTTGTTTAGTTCCTTTGCCACAGTGTTCTGGAAGGCTTTGCCTTCCAGAACACTGTACTCGAGCTTAGGTATGGGAGAACCGAAGGAAGGAATTTCGCGTGCCCATTTGAAAAATGTTTGCGGCAGGACGCTCCCTAGAGAACATGTAACAACTTACGTTTGCTGTGTGGCCTGGTGAGGGACCCTTTGAGGCGATAGGCGATGTACTGTACCTTGAAAATAACGTCACAGATGGTTCCGTGGGAGTAGTAGGGACCATACATTGAATATCTAGAAGGCAGAGCGCATTAGCAACCGCGGTTGAGCGCGAATGGCTGAAAGGCCGCCGGCGACGCTCGGCGCCCCTGAAACCGCTATGAGAATACGTGGCGCTACCCTAACGCATTTTATGCTAACCTAACCTATATAACGTTAACCTGACCAAACGTGGTCGATACGCAAAGACAATAATCCTCATGGCGTAACCGTCGTGAAAATACACCGCACCACCCTAAGGCCTTTTACGCTAACCTAACGTGGTCGAGAAGCAAAGCCGATAATCCTCACGGCGTCACATCAGGCAATGGCGTTCAACCGTGGTTGCTAAGTTTGCTGTGCATTTATTTAACTGAACCTAAAAATGCTCCTGAAAAGGCGTGGACAGCAGCATACGAAAAGCCTGCCAAGAGCGCAGATAGGGCACCATGCAGGAGAGCAGGCCCGGCCTCTACTGCTCCCCCCGAAAAAAACAGTGACTTTTTTTTTTTAATGTAGACACCGTAAGGGGCGAGAAAAGTTAAATCCGGCACGATTAACTCAGCACGAGCGCCGCAGACGCGAGAAAGTGTCCGATGTACCTTTAGACACAGCGATCACCAAATAGGGCCGTCCGTGCCCACTGCTTCGACGCGCCGGCAGCCAGTATCGGAGAGTAATCAAACTCGGCCCCATTCCGCAGTGCCTAGGAGACAAACACACACAACACGAGCAAAGAAACTTCGCCGTAGTGCCTAGGCAAAGTCAGATATTGACGCGACAGCGTTGAGGAGCTCGTGTCGCAACAAAGCCGGTGTTGTCGGTGTCGGCCGTGAGCGAAAAATTGCGGAAGGCAATTCATAAATAACAACTTGCAAGATGGGCTGGGTGGAAATCGAACCAGGGTCTCCGGAGTGTGAGGCGGAGACGCTACCACTCAGCCATGAGTTCGATGCTTCAAAGCGGGACAAAAGCGCCTCTAGTGAATGCCGCGTTGCCTTAGAAACGTGGCGTAGAAAGTTATACTGCGGTGTATATCGGTAATTATGAGCATGTAAATTACAGAAGTCGCAGTTAAACGCGTAGCGAAGTACGTTTCCGCTACATTTCTTCTGCGCTTGCCGCACACGCAGAGCCATCTTGCGGCAAACACAGAAGACACCCTCCTCGCAATATATGGCACTGCCCCGACAGGTGGCGCGCCACTAGCCCGCTTCTCCCCTTCGTCTCGTTTGAGCGCATTGGGGCCGTGCGGGGACCGGTGCGAGGATGCCCCAATACCCTTGCGTTTAATAAGTTTTCTCATTCTCTCCCCTTCCAACTTCCAGCGTGCGTCACTCGAAACCTCGTGTTTAGGTGACGCGGCTCCTCTTTCCGCTCACAGCGCGATTCCTAGGTGCAGCGTGCTATGCGGGACGCCTCTGACGTGATCGCTGCGCCGTAGCGCGTCTGGTGGAAAAGCGTCCCCGCGATGTGTGCCGTGCTGCTGGCGAGGAGTCATGCGTCTGCGTGGTGCTCCCAAGCGAGATAGAGGACGATCCCATCAAGGCATCAGCCCCATGATCGTGTCCGCCTTCATGGCGCATCGCGGCCCGGTTGTCCGTGCCGATCACGACGTTTGGCTCGTGTAGATCGTTCCTCCCTCCGAGACACCGAGTTCTTTGGTTCGGTCCGCGTGCTCAGGCGCTCGTTTCGTCTTTGTGTGACTCAAGAGCATACCGAGCGAATGAGTGGGCGGTGCGAACGGGGGTGCGATAACGCTATCGCGTTCCACTCTTGAAGGCGAAGCTTAAGCGTCCTCCAAGTTTTTCAAGGCGCAATAGCCCCCGGATTTTCTTACTCGCACCCACTCTTACTCGCGCCTACGTAGAAACGTGCCTCGGAAGTGCCTCGGGTAATGCCACGTCCCGCTGTACTTACTAGCATTTGTAAAAATGCGTCAGGTATTGCACTATCTTCGGGATGGGCCCACGTATGGGGAGTGCTTAACCCCTGCTTCACCTCCGCACCGGGTCGGGCCAGTATTGCACAATCTTCGGTATCGGCCCACGTATGAAACATTGTTGGTCTATGTCTACGGAGACGATATCCGCCAGATCCTAGCCATAGACAGCTTCGCTGTAAAGAAATTACACGAATTGGGGCTTACCTTGTCCCACACTCTTAAAAAAAGTTTCCACACTTTGGGACGTGTGTTGTCCCACAACAATAATAATCTGTCTTGCCCGCATTTCCTTTCTTTAAGGCTGCGAGCCCGATAATTTGAAGTCGCGAACGGCTTGCGCGTTATCAGCGTGGCACATCATTCTCGACAGGAAAGTATTGAGCGCTGCGTTAAGAAAGGAAACGCAAGCAAGGCAGACGAAAATCATCGTTGTGGGGCAAGATAAGCCCTAAAGGGTGCAAACTTTAAGCTGCTTTAAGAGTGCATAATTTTTACACGCTTACAATGTTTACTGTGTTCTGTGCTAGCAACTTGTAACGGCAGTTGAAAACGCAGCGCGCAACGTTGACCTTTGGATCCTTATGTTCTTGGCTCGGCCTGTATAAATGAAGTTATCGGTCAACAGGTCAGCTCGGAATTTGGAAGAATGCAACTGCAGAGGTCCCCCGCTTGCCACCGTGAACGGACATGTGATATGCATGCAAGTCTGGCTAACACCGCGTTTGCCGCTTTGGTCGGCCACGCGTCGGCACTGTGGCGTCACGCATGCCGCAGACCGAATTCTTTCGGCTCGCCCTCGCACCGCGTTCCACATGGTTAACGCGGTCCGCAGTGGCCGCTCAGAATGGCGAATTCGCGCTGTTAAGCCTCGTTCCGGCGCCGCCTCGACGCAGGGCCGGCGGCGGCGACATGGCGGCGGCGGCCGCCGAGGATTCCAGCATGGCGTCGCTGTCGCTGGCCGCCGAGCGGGAGGCGCCCCGGAGACGGCGGCTGGGCCGCTGGCTGCGCGAGCTTCTCTGGCGGTGCTGGGGTCGCGGCTGCTGCTCGCGGGCCGGCAATGACGGCGGCGCTCCGGGGGGCGAGCCCAACCGGCGGCTGGTGCCCAACCACACGGTGCCGGACGACACGCCCGCCGCGCAGCAGCCGAACCGCGGGTTCGCCGACAACGCGGTGCGCACCACCAAGTACACGCTGCTGTCGTTCGTGCCGCGCAACCTGTTCGAGCAGTTCCACCGGTTCGCCAACCTCTACTTCCTGGGCATCGTGCTGCTCAACTGGGTGCCGCAGATCAACGCGTTCGGCAAGGAGGTCGCCATGATACCCGTGCTGTTCGTGCTCGGCGTGACCGCCATCAAGGACGCGTTCGAGGACCACCGCCGTTACGTGTCCGACAAGCGCGTCAACAACTCCACCTGCCGTGTCTACAACAAGTGAGTAACCGACCTCTTCTTTGCGCCGTTGGCAGATATATGTAGCCGCGACACATTTCTTAGTAGTTGACGCGCAACTGCTTTGGCTTGACAGCAGCACAGTCTTGCCTACGGTAACCTTACCGCGCAACATCTATACAACAGTTTTCCTCACTGATATCGAAATGAATAATTGCTACTGCCTTTCTATAGATAAGATGGTGGGCAATCTGGATGATTGTCTGTTATGTACGTGTGTCCGCATGCATCTATCCCATTGATGGACATATGGTCTTTCAACCTACTTGAAGGCGTCGGACTGCAAGAGCGTACCCTCATCTAAAAGGGCAGACTGATGATATGTATCTTGACTCCTTTCCAGCGCCCAGTGTGACGCATTTGGCTGACGCGGCACTCCGCGCGTGCTTGCAGGCCTCCTACAGACTGATAGTCGTTGCGTGCAAAACAAGCGAAAATGCATCCTCTGAAGCTAGGCATTGGTAGTACCGCTAACTGTAGGCATTATTTGTGGGTGCAGTACCATTCTAGCAGTTTGAGACACAGATATCGTGTGACCCCACCCGACTGAACCCGCGGACTAAAAACCTGTAATAACATCAGTCTTGAACATATATTTCCATTCTTGTGTGAGACAGGGGGAAGTGTTGATGACAGGAAGGGGAAGTAAAGCCAGCCAGAGGGAGTGTGGGGTTCTCACTGTGCAATCCCCACTGCTGCTGGTGTCTCAAGGTCAAGTCGGGCTTATGGTTTGCGCACATAGAAACCCGCGAAACACGCTTCGACATTTCGAAGGAGAGACATTTCGGTTAAGCCCATATAGGCAAAGGATTAGATGAGGAGGTCGGAAAATTTCAGAAACAGATGCGGGTCGCACTCAAAGCCTTGTCGAGCGGCGATCCATGATGTTATTGCGCCCCAAATCGGCAGTGCGCATTCTACAGGTGTTTCCCCGCAGGCAGCTTTTTTCATCAGCGCCCCGCGCCGACTGTCACGTGCGAACAAGGAGACTCGCTTAGAATCGACAGCGTCCGCCGCCCTCCGTGGAAGCGGTAACGAGCGCTAAGACTAATCTCGTAGCTCTGATAAGATGACCGTCACGGAGAGCAACGAATCCAGTCGACGGCTTTCGTGGAGTGTGCATTACCTGCTTCCTGAAGGGAGCGCGACCGATATCATTTTACAGATTGCCTCGTCCTTGCATCGAAGGTTGGATATCAGAGGCGGAGTTCCGGGAACTTTAGACCCCTCTGATAGACCGCAACAATGTAATCGAATTCCCTTGTGTAGGGAACAAGGGAAGAAGAACGTTTTAAAGGGCCACTCGCCAGGTCTGGCAATTTTGAGCTGACAAGCGCAAAGCATACAATGCGCGTTAACGATCATGTTTGCAAAGAATTACATCGCTACTCGCCGCGGAAAGGTCTGAAATTTCAATACGAACGCCGTTTGCCCTTTCCTTCGCGGCGACCGCGCTCCAAGCTAGACGATGACGTACTCGTGTGCCTGAACCTACGTACTCGTGACCGCAGTGTGACGTCGCTCGTGGTGACACGTGGCTTCGAGAATTATTCAAGGCAGCATCTGTTATTTGTGTGATCTGTTGCTTGAATTGACGAATTGAAGTTTAGAGAAATAATAAAACGCACAAAAGGAATGTCTGCGTGTTTGTTTTTTGTTTGTTTTACTTCGCACCAAAGCAAGAGAGATGTACTTCCTTTTCGAAACGTCTGCTTGTTCCCACGGTCGTGCAATCAGTGCGGTGATACCGAAACTATGCCATTTTCTACCGTGTTCCAGCACGTGATCATGCCGTGCGATCCGTTTGTCCTGCCTCAGTATTCGTGTAGCACTGAATTATACCGCTAGTCATGTGTCCTTGTGCACAGCGCGCAAAATCGTGCGCTGCGTGAACCGAGACAATAGAGAGTTTTAGTATAGCGTAAAATCCTTGCGTTAGCGTTAGCGTGCTACGCAACGCTAACGCAAAGAAAGACTGCACTGCGCGGCACAAGGTAGTGTTTTAGAATAGCGGAACGGAGAAAAGCGTTAACGTTAACGCAAACAAATACAGCGCCATCTAGATGTAAAGACACAAAGTACTGGAAAGCCAAATCCACACGAAATGTCGAGCTTATCCAATGCCGAATCCGCAAGTGTGTCCCTAAGTCACGGAGGAAGGAAACTAAGGAGAGGCCCTGACGTCACTCTTTGTGAAGCAAAAGTGAAGCCGGAAGTTGGCGTTGCTCATGGCGATGCTCCGCCTTTTGTGCCACCCTCCTCTCTTGTTTACATCTTTCGCGAAACCACGCCGCGCTGCGCGTGGTGTCGCGCGCGGAGCGCTCGCGCTCGCGCAACATCCGGCAGAGCACGCTGCAGGTAACACAGCGCAACAAGACACGATGACTAACGCAAACCCGCCCACACAGCGCCTTTGCCACGGCACGAAACATACCAGCAGAGCAACACGTGTGAGCGCTCAAAATCAGAACAACGCCGCCATTGTGGCCCAAAAGGCGTGGCCATACAGCAAGAAAAATAAAAAAGCAGCAAAAAAATGAGAACCTACTACGTCATTTCCGCCACACTTTTCTCCTAGCGCGCGGAGGGGGTAGGGCCTCTCCTTAGTTTCCTTCCTCCGTGCCCTAAGTCAAGCTTATCGAAAGCCACAGTCGCTGCGTTAATCACGCATGTAGGTGTTTGGTTTGAGCGTTGTTTTGCCGAGAGTCGCGAAACACACCGATTAATCTTGGCATGCCGCGATCGAGTGTTCTGTGGGACCCATATTACGTGTCCTTTTTAAGTTGGGATGACATAGACGCCCTCATGCTTCGGGAATGAGAGCGACCGCGCAGGTTCTACGTGTCCTCAAGATCCACTCAGCGTCGAAGCTATACCGGAGGATATGTTTCGCCGGCGATTTCGCTTCCAGAAAGCGGATTTCCCACTTCTTTCCAATTTTTTCCAACGGACGCCCACCTTGACGTCCATCCGAATGGGTTCAAGGCGAAAACCTCCTTCACGAGGTTCATATCGTCGTCGTTGGTAAAACGCACACGCATTGTGACCACAGCACCGACCACACTACTGTGTTTTGCCGCGGAAAACATGACGTGCATCGGCTCCACATGCGGCTTTCCACCAAGCGAACGAGCGAAATACACTTCGGCGCCATCTCGAGGCGGCTACAGCAAACATTAGAAAACCCATAGAGTTGTTCTACTAACTCCATGAGCAAACCCTCTAGTTAAGCCTACTGCCCGGCTAATCGAGAACGTATATCGCAAACAACGCCCATTTGTCACCTGTGCGCCGCTGCCGAAGCATCATCACACAAATCTAAGGCGAACACGAGCATTAGTGGGGTAGGATAGAGCCTAGCAGTGCAGGCAGACGACTCGATAGATCCGAAGCGGGCTGCTCTCACTTCGACTGGCGCCGCCATCTTGCCGTACGTAAGGCTCCCCTTGCGTGCGTTAGCGTTCAACGCTAAATCCTGAAAATAGCGTACGTACGTAAGAGCTCCAGCAGCGTTTACGTATAGCGCATGCGCAGTGTGGTGCACGCAACGCTAACGCTAACGCTAACTCTTTGCGTTTGCTGCTTTACGCTATACTAAAACTCTCTAATATACAGTTTTAGAATAGGGCGTTTGCAACCGAACGTAAGCGCATTACGTATGTAAAGAAATAGCGTCGTCCTCAATGCGCGTGCTCGGAACGTTATTGGGTTTCTCCGGTTTACGTGCGCTATGATAACGTACGTTATTTGGCGAGTTTAACGTTCGTAATGTTAACGGACGCAGAGAAATAGCGTTGTCGAACATGGCGGCACCCATGGCTCCCGCTTCAGCGTGAATTCTCGTGATGGCTACGCTCTCACTCATGTTGATGCCCAGTAACTATTGTAATGAGCTTTCGCTTTCCCTAAACTTACCTTACGTCTTGGCTTGGATACGTTTGGCAGGAGGCACCAGACGGTGCCCTGTTTTATAACGTCTTCTTTACGTTTGTGTTTCCGTACGGTAAACTAAAAGACTGGAAAGGACGCGCACCGTAACGTCCCGCAAAGGTGCTTACGTTTAACGTACTTAAGGCGACGAACGCTATTCTAAGACTGTATAATGACAACAGCTCGCGCGCAACGCCGTCAACTATAAAGCGCAGCGCCGCAAAAAAATCAAGAAGAAAAAAGAAGAAAACGATAAAAAAAAATGAAGGTGGGACCCGTTAGGTATGCGTCACGCGATACTCAAGGTCCGGTATGGGAGAACGCAGGGAAGGAATTTCGCTTGCGGAGGCTAGACGGGGCCAGTGGAGAGAATGTCTAGCTATGCAGTGGAGCTCGCCTCCTGAAATCATGGTTTCGCGGCACTGAAATGTTTTCATCTCGGCTATTAATGAGCCGATCTGAAAAATTTTGCGGCAGAACGATCCCTAGAGGACACGTAACAACTTCCAGCGTATAACCGAAATTTGCTATGGGACCTGGTGAGGGGCCCTTTAAATGTGGGCATTTGGTGCAGCGAGATGAAGTGCTGAGGTGTCCTGACGTCTGCATACATGTGTATCCTGACTAGAACCTGACCACACTTGTTTCAATATGTAAATAATGTAAAATAAACCCACTGTTTTCAACTCCTGCTCCCGGACGTACTCATCTCTATGGCACGGAAGATCCCTTGCCTAAACGCTACCCCGAATCCCAAAAATGTAGAGGAAAAGCCGATGACAAATTGTGATGAAAGGGCTGCACAACCAATACCGATAGAATTTCCACATATAAATTTGCATAAATCGGTTAGTTTTCTTTTTCTTAGTAGACGTCGGATTCCAATATAATACCATAAGCTGAGACAGTGTCACTTGACAGATGTACTTTGTACTGGACCTCCATGATGATGGACCACGGCAAAACGCGGTAATTCCAACTCATATTTGTCTTCCGCCTGGATAGAGACAAGCGGCTCGATCGTCTTACGAGCCGTCGAAGTGGTGTAGCGTGCTTGCCTCAGTAAATGGTCAAATCGTGCGAGTATAACGAGTACGTACACCACAGTTTCTTTCATCAGGGTCCTTGACTACCAACAGGGCTGTGCTTTCACCTCATAGGACACCTGTGGCACACCGCGTGCTTGCACTATGCCGCTCCGTTCGTTACCGCGTCAACGTCGCGCTTTTGAGGGGCGCGATCGGAGATCGTCGTTCGGATGGCGCGTCTCGCCGCGCGCGGCTGGCGAAGTCGGCGAGACTGAACGCGCCCGTCATTCATTCCCACCGCGCCCCCGCTGACCCCCACACGTCGGCGACGAAGTGCGGAATCGCCAGCATCGCTTCTGACATCGCAGAAACACCCCAACTCGTCGTGCCGGACGACCGTCGCTCCAGAACGCCCGCGAGAAGGTCGACGCGCAGGCCGACGTCAAGCGCGCAGCTTGCCCCGCGCCTGCGCTCACGCTGTGTGACTCCGATTTCACGGTTTATTCAGGGTCACCGCGTTGTATAACTGGCCCTCCCCCAGTGACCCCTGCGTGGGGTGTAGCTCAGTCGCGGATGCGCCGCAGTGTTGTTGGCGAAAGCTGCTGCACGACCGTGTGTTGTGGCGCACTCTTTCCTCACCGCGCGCGCCTTGCCGCACTGCCCACCCAGTGTTTTACGGCGTAGATGCGCATGCTTGTACGGGTCAATGCACGGCGCTGTGTGTGTGTTTGTGTGTGTGTGCGTGTGTGTGTGCGTGTGTGCGTGTTTGTGTGTGTGTGTGCGTGTGTTTGTGTGTGCGTGTGTGTGTGTGTTTGTGTGCGTGTGTGTACGTGTGTGTGTGTGTGTGTGTGTGTGTGTGTGTGTGTGTGTGTGTGTGTGTGTGTGTGTGTGTGTGTGTGTGTGTGTGTGTGTGTGTGTGTGTGTGTCCTTCTTTTCCTTTCGTCTAAGCGCTGACCTTCCGAAATCGGAACCACTGTGGGCCAAGAATCGGGCAGCACAGAAATGTGAAATTATGGTGTAAAAAATAAAGCACAGGTTGGGGATGAGTAAGTTAGAATGAAGAGAAACAGAATATATATATATATATATATATATATATATATATATATATATATATTGAGGAATAAATGAAAACAGATAAACGTAACAGGTAGAGTTGTCAGGGATTTTACGTTGCCGACCCATACTTGGGGATGTCTGTCGTGCATCGCACACTCCTCCAAAATGCGAATATTTTGGCGACCCATCCTGCCAGACTGGCCTTGTTTTTTTTGCCTGGACGAAGCTCCAGTCAAGTTAAGCATGACGATAGACGATGTTCTGGAATTCGACGGAGACTGGCGTTGTAAATGTTTTGGATTGCTTAATTTTCGCAATAACGTCACGGTGGAACTGTACTCTAGGTAAATGACATGCTGCAAACGGCAGGTCTTGGAGGAGAGATTGTCGTGGAATACAACTACGGAGTTTTATTATGCGGGTGTCGCACGACCACTTTCGATCGCGATCAAGCCCTATCCGGATGGAATTTCTCGGTCGCAATTGGTCGAGAATTTCGATCCGTATCGGGCTTGATCGCGATCGAAAGTGGTCGTGCGACAGCGGTATTAGATTGACCTCGCGACGCCCCTCTTTCGGGAAAGTGCTTTGTCCCTCTCGCAGTGCGCGTGCGTGTGACGCCGTTCGAGCGGAAGTCCGGAGTTGCATTGTGCGCGCGGACGGACTGTCGCTTTCGTTCCGCTGCGGAACCGCAAGCGGAAGTTGTTGCGGGGCGACGACGAAGACCGACGCACGTCAATCGCTCGGCGGCGTGTGTCACCAAGGGCAGCGCGGTTCGTTCGGGCGCGTCCGTCCTCTTCCGACGACACAGTGTCCGAACATTTGCCAGCTGCTGTCGTTTCGCTGACTCCTCGTTTCCCTTCACCCATCTCGGCCACTCCATGGCTATAGGGCACAAATTATCGTGCTGCAAAATTATTTGCGTCGTTCTTGCTTGACCACCCTTTTTTTCTTTTTTTTTTTACTGGTGGCGCCGCAGTGTCTCGTCTTGTTTCTGGCAACACCAATCATTTTGTTCTATCTGCCAAACGGAGGCGACATATAAAAACACGAGATCGGAATTTTACATAACGTCTCGTGCTAGAGGGAACTGTGGCGCTAGTGTCTGCGGGCGGGGCGGTTCAGCCCGCATGATGGACTTGCCTAAATTTCGTCCTTCTGGATTTAAACGGCTTCGTGACTTTGCAAACTGATCATCTTAAAGAACGTACTGCGTTATAAATAATAGAAGTGTCCGAAGAAGTGTCACGTTTTTTTATTGTCGTCATCGTTTCTCGCTTATGCGAAGTGCTACCTCCGTAGGTGCTTGCTTGTTTATAAACGTGTCTCGTTCAAGCTGGGCATCGCGAGAAACGCCCCTCGGTCGGGCCTTGGAAACGATGGCCTGCCTCGTCGCCGGCTTTGTCGCTGTCTGCGCCGTGCGTTGCGGGCGAGGGGGGCATTGGGCCAACTTCTTCACTACGCCGCCCCACCCCCGCCTTCCGCCTCTTGTTGACCTTCGCGGTTCCCTTCGCCGCTCACGCGTTTTTCGCTCAACGCCGCCGTTATTCTTGTCGCGGGTCCCGGAAGTTGCAACGATTATTACTGCGCTAAACGTTCCCGGGGCATCGTTGTGCCCGCAGCGCTTCGTGTTTATCTGCAGGCGCGAACTCGGGCGTCACCACGAAAGCTTTCGAAACCCGAGTTCGGTCACTCGATGCCGCGTGGCTCGCTGCAAGACGATTTGCTGCTACGAAGCCATCTTTGGTGGCATGTGGCGATGCCGCTCGAGGCCCTCGGTGATATATGGCAGGCACCCATGATCGGCGACTCGGAAATATAGGCTTGCCAAATCACGATGGTATTGGCGATCACGGAAACTCGTAGTGTCTATCGATGAAGGCGTGTTATATAGTGCTAAACATGGCCTTATATTACATAACCTGACGTGTTAAATCCTATGACATGTCGCGGCGCCTGGTATTCGTGTCATAAGTAGCGAGCGAGAGATAGAGAGAGAGAGAGAGAAATAAAGTGGTCAGGTAGATAAAACATTTTACGTAAATAAGCGACCCAAGATTTAGTCCAGTTTAGCTCATATCAGCCAAACTTGGCAACCTGGCCGCAGATGTCACCGGCCACGCGCTCTGTTCAACGACCTGTAAACTTTTGGCTAAAACTGTATACTTCAGTCTGCGCTTCTCGGTGTGTATGTGCTCGGTGTTTTCACGAGGCAAGCCCTCCCGTTGGCAAGCCGACCTTTCCGCGTTCTTGCGCGTTTGCCCTTGAAGTCACTTGGCATGGCATACTTTTGCCGTCCTAAACATCCTCAGAGAAGGAGCCGAACAGAGCAGCCCCGAAAACGGTCCGCGCGGAGGGAAACCGCAGATTCTGACATATTTGAAACGGTTGTTTCGGCTGGCTGCGGACCGTTCTGGCGGCAACGTCGCGACCCAGACGGGCGGATGAATGCATAAGCAGAGACGCGAGCAGGAAGCCGCCGCGCGTGAAGGAGAAAGGGAACGGGGGCCTGCTCAGCGCGCTAAGAGGAAGCTTTAGCTCGGGTGCTCCCATCTAAATACATGTAACGGGAGAATACGTTTTTCTCGGCAACCACTGCACCAAATTTGACGAAGTTTGTTGCATTTAAAATAAAAAAAGAACTTAATATCTAGTCACTGTTGGTTTGGAATTTTTATTTAGATTGTGAATTTCTTATCGATAATGGGCGAAAATCGAAAATTTTCGGAAAACGAAACTATCAACTTTACCATTCCGTAACTCGGCAAGGAAAATTGATATCACAATTATATGAATTGCATCAGATAGTAAATCTAAAGCGGGCATATCTGATATTTACACGTGAATCTAAAAAAAACTTCCGCAATATGGAAATACAGCTTTTGCAGAACCCATCTGCACAACGTAACAAATTCACGTAGGATATATATATATATATATATCGAATTTGCTCGCTTTTAATGATGTAATGGATGCCGTTTACAAAACCGCGACATCTGTTCTTGATGCAGAGCTATTAATTTATAAACTTCGTGCGCCGATTTTTTTCGAACTTTCGAATTCATGAAAGTCGTTTTCGCAAAATTCAGACCCTAAATCTAAGTTCCGCTTCCAACAGTCACTACAATTCAACTTTCTCTTTCAAATGCAGCAAATTTCATTAATATCGCTCCATGGGTTATCTCAGAAAAAAAGTTTTTTTTTGCGTTTTACATGTAATTGAATAGGCCGCGTCGGAGTAGGGCCCGAGTTAAAGCTTCCTCTTAAGCTCGCTGTGAATTTTGTCGTCTGCTTTGCCTTCTGCATGCTATGGTGCCGCGTCTAGCTTTGCCATTTTCCTGGAAGTGTCGAGAGTGTGTTTTTCTTCTCTTCTTCCTCCTCCGCCCCACCTTTTTTTTCTTTCGCTTCCTTTCACTGTTGTCTTTTCCCTTGTTGTTCCGCGCCGCATTTCATGGTCTTTATAAAAACTGGGTTGTCACTTCAGCAGCAGCAACAGTAAAGGAGGGGGAAAATATAGTAAAAATAAAGCGGCAGGCGGTAATAAAACTGCCGACACGTGCGCAGCCCGAATGCGTGCGCACTAAGAAACAGGAACGTCTATCTCTCTCGGTGCTGTGGTTGTTGTGGCAGTAGGCGCACATATATGCGTGCACTCCGCAGCAGATTCAGACTGCACGCTCCTTGGGCCGGTAGCCATTGTGGCTGCGCGCCGCGAGATTCCTTCCCGAGCGCGTGTATGGATCTGGAGCGCAGGCCTGAGTGCGTCCGGTTCCGAGACGCTGCGTCTGGCTGGCTGGCTGGCTGCTGGAGCGGCGAAAGGGAAACCAAAGCTGTGGCACGTCGCGCTGGGAGGTCTTTGACCTCTAAATTTTGGCGGGGGTCGCACGAAAGATTCCTGCACGGGCGAGCGGGGTCATGTGCAAGCTACTGAAGGCGGCGATGACCCGACGCTATTTGGTCACGCCAATTGTCAGGACACGACCCTTTGCCAAGTTATGGCAAAGGGTCGCCCGTTGAGTGGCCGAGAACTTCGAACTGCCCTGTCATCTATGGCTGAGGAATGAACAAACGGTAATGCACCGCCCTAAAGGGCAACCACACGCATGCGCCGTGTTGACGGCGTTTTCGGGTGTGTGTGTGTGTGTGTGTGTGTGTGTGTGTGTGTGTGTGTGTGTGTGTGTGTGTGTGTGTGTGTGTGTGTAGATAGATAGATAGATAGATAGATAGATAGATAGATAGATAGATAGATAGATAGATAGATAGATAGATAGATAGATAGATAGATAGATAGATAGATAGATAGATAGATAGATAGATAGAAAGAAAGAAAGAAAGAAAGAAAGAAAGAAAGAAAGAAAGAAAGAAAGATAGAAAGATAGAAAGAAAGAAAGAAAGAAAGGTAATGACGTTCAAGTCTCGTCAGAGACGCTTTTCTTTCCTATGTGTGAATAGTTCATTGACGGTTCACCGACGGATGCAGCGCCAAGTATCGCAGTCAAGTATCGTGTGCGAAACATTGTATCGCAACGGGACTGCGTAAATTGGAGACGCCGTGAAATAGCGTGCGCTAAGCTAAATGAGAGAGAGAGAGAGAGAAAGACGTCAGGTGTAATGATGACGATGGTGGTGGCGACAAAAATGTCTCAGAAAGGGACACGGAAATTCCTTGACACAAGTCGTACTGGCGTAACTATTAAAAGTGGTAAAGTCAACGACTCATCGCATCATCGCTGAGATGGTAAACGTGTCTCTCAGCAAGAGCATTACTGTAGTATGTGCGAGTTGTTCATACATCTACACTAATTATTTTCTTTTTTCTGCATTTGCAACCTTCAGAGCTGATAAGTAGCCTCGCTTTTATGTCATTGTGGTCGGCGTTGTTCGCAGGAGGGCCAGACTTAACAAAGCTATTGACGGCGCAATAGCAAGCGCTGATAGGAAAAAGTCTGAACAATGAACCGACAGCGGTGAGATCTTCTATGAGATTGTTGCATGCCATGTTTACTGTGGAGTAGCAAAATCGGAATAGCGATTGTACTACGCTACACATCTGCGGCTTTACTCATCTCTCCATCTCCGATATCCGGTATATATACGCTCTAAGTCGCATAATTTCTTTCTCCTATTAACTTTATCTATCTGCTGTTAGCAACAAGCACCCTTCCCGAGTCCTGTCCAGCCCTGATGCGATCTCTGCCGGGTGAGGTGGGTCTTCACCGCAAGAATCGGGAAACGACGATGAAACCGGGCATCGTGAGGATGAAAAGAAGGTAGAAAAGATTGTATTCGCTTCATTGGTACATGGCTGTGACTCTCATCCGAGTCTCGAGCGGTTCTGACTAACACGTGGGCCAAGACGGCCTTAATTACCCCTTGCGGTCGTCGGTATCTCCATGGGGAGTCTGTGGAAGTATTAGTGCCCTCGTCATGTTCTGCCGTCGACGCTTTCCCCCCGGGAGTTCTCGACGAGCACCCTTTCATCGATAATGGGCAGGAGGGCGACGTTGCTGTCTTGAAGTGAATGATGAGGCGTGAACGTCAGCTGCGTGTTGCTGGTGGGGCATCCCCCGTCGCCAGATGTGGTATAGTCGATGGCTCCTTGGAAAACTTGGGTCGATCATAACAGCCTTCAGTATATAGTTTAAATGATCAATGGGCACTATATACAACGATTCAATTAGCGTACAGTTATATATAACTGGAAGGATGAGCGGCGGAGTCCGGAGTTGCATACATATAAACGGCACGCGTTGTTGTTGCAGTATACCCGCTGCGGGTACAGCACAGCTGCGGCTACTGCGTTCGATCGACGTTGGCGATAAATGCAAAAATGCTTGGGGATACTTAGGTTTAAAAACGCGCGTTCACGAACCCCAGATCGTCAAAATTAATCTGGAGCCCTCCACCCACGGCGTCTTTCTTTATGTTCCCGTGTTGCATGGAAGCGTTAAGCCCTACAAATCAATCAGTCAAGCCAGCCATCTTTTTACACGCGTCCCACCGCACAGTAAAGGAAAGAAAGGAAAAGGCAGTGCAGAAACAACAGTAAATGTTTTGTATTTTTGACGTGGTGCGTACACCCCTCGCCTTCCTGACGACCGCGTACGAAGAGCGCCCCTTCGTAGCTACACAGACGTCAGCAGAACGAAGGTTGCGGCACCGAGACGGGACACAAGAGAGATCCTCGCTGCAGCGTCGTGTGGATGTCTTCTCCCGCGCCCAGCTCAGCACGGCAAGCGGTCCGGACAGCGCCGCTCCCGTTTCGGCGTGTTTCGTCACGCGCTCGCTTCTTCTTTTCTCGTGGACACCGTTGCTCCAGCCTCGCGGATGAAGCATAACCTTTGCCTGAACAGCTGCCAGCGCGCCCGCGGCGAGCCAAAGACAACACGGGGCGCGAGGTGCTCGCCCCCCGCGAAGTTTGACGCCTTCCTCCGCTCTTCGGGCATCAAACGCGGACGGACAGACAGACAGACGACGACAGCGCACGCGTCGACTCCAAGGGCTGTCCCCGTCTGCTTGCTGCACGTTTTCGTGTCACGGCGAGGGTGAATGCCGCTGGGGGGAGCGTTCGCGTGTGTGTATACAACGCTATATCACACCTAAGATTTCGCACTTGTAATTACGTTGCGTTTTGCTTGACAATGATTGTTTTCGCTAGCGCGTCTTATTGGAGCCCGTTGTCGGCCCAGCGGCAAGTCACGTGCATCCTTGCTGGACCTTATACACTAACTGTATCGCGGGCTATGAGTAACAGACTAAAGCAGAGCAGCGGTAGCTTTGCAGTTACGTCGTCCGTATACGAGATGAAACGACCCGAAGCATTGTCGTTGAGCGCGCCCCTAGCGCACTTTCCGTGCTCGCCACGAAACGGCCGTGACCAGCAGCTCATCACGCTGTCGGTATACGTTTTTGCTATATGGGATACGTTGGTGGCGACGCCAACAATATTGCGTTTCTTCTCCAATTGGCTCCTTCCACCTGTATTCCATCTCGTATAGCGAGGGGTATATGCCTATATATATCTACATAAATCATAAGAAGCCAACAAAGGACAACATAGGAAAAATTATTTGTACTCACTGATTGAATTAAAGAAATTTTAAATTAATGGAAGTGAAAGTGGATGAAAAAAACAAAAAAATTGAAATGGCCGCAGGTGGGCAACGAACCCACGTCTTCTCATTACGCGTGCGATGCTGTTACCATTTGAGCTGCCGCGATGCCGTTTTCCCGTCCACTTTCTGGGGTATTTAAGTTTTACTACTAGAACTAACGCTGGGATTGTTAGCCTGCGCCACCACGTATACATACCTTGGCGGTGGATGTGGAACATCCTTTCTGCCGCAGGCGTCACGAGTACGTGATCTATTTGGGTGGCGGCAACTGGTCACTAAGCACACACTACATGAAGGCATCGATGTTGCCAGATTCGAGACCCTCGTTATGTAATGAACGAGAAGAAATAAGGCTGAACAAGGGGCTCGATATATATATATATATATATATATATATATATATATATATATATATATATATATATATATATATATATATATATAATACACACACACACACACTGTCTGGCTACACCTTGTCTATAGCTTTTGCAGCGGGGCGTTTCGAGGTGGAAATGTGTTAAACTTGATCGTGTGCTCTGTATTTTGCACATGCTCTCTAAACAAGAACGGCGTTTCTCGCCAACACCGACGAAAGCTTCAACGGATTTCCATAGTGCGTGATATGCGCACTATGTGTTACTATACTTTCGCTCAGTCTCCGCCGGAGCGCGGTGACTGTGACCGGGAATGGAGCGTAGGCCACCAAGGTTTGCAACTTCAGCACTCGGTCAGCACTGGCCTGGCGCGCATTTCTCTCTCAGATGGCCGCGGAGGGTGGCTACCCGCTCTCTGCGCTTGGTTGAGGTGTCCTCTGCTGAGAGAAAGTTACTGCGCTGCACTTTACCCCAACCTTTCCTTCCCAACATCGAGAATCTCCTTCTCTCTGCGCTCCGCGGCGACAGCGCCTTCCGCGCGCGCGCCACGTCGCGCTCACGTGGCGACGTCGGCGCGCGCCGCAGGAAACCCGGTTATAAACGGGGCTGGGCACCGCCGATAAGTGAGAGCGACCACGTGGCGCCGCGGCGACGGCAGAACGTGGCTGCACCCGTGTGGCACGCGCACAGCGCTGCCCAAGCGCTGTTAGCGGCACCGCCGCCTTTGCCGCGGCACCGGTGCTCCCGTGATTGCTAGCCGTGCCCGTGCTTATAGTTCTCGTGCGAGCGGCGCCCCTAGTGCGTGTCGCAAGGGCGCGGTCGGGGCGTTCACTGGCTTCGCGCGCTGTCCCGTTGCGAAATGGCGCGACGCGACGCACGCACACACAGCCGTGCTCTGTACCACATGGCATGTGGGTGGCCCCGTTGCAGGCGGCCTCGCCGCTGCTGTTGCAGCTGCCGCCACGTTTGCCTCCCGGTGATCCTCCCACGACCACGAAAGACTTCCGAAGCATCCCGAGTTCGTGTCGCGAATGTGTTACGCCCGCGACGGGGCCGCTCTTGCGCGCGCCGAACAACAGGAGGCGCGATCACCTTTTTGTCGGTCGAGCGTTGTCGTAGTGTTAGGGCACGGTGGGAGAATTCTTCCGCCGTGGTTAGGGCCGTAGTGAAAATATCCGCGCGTCCTTCCGCCTGCATCAATCACAGGCCTAGCATACCAGCCGTATCAGTCAGGCTTGGAAATGCGGCCGTCTGTTGCAACGTGTTCTCGGTAACTAGCAGTTGTACGCAACCCGTAAAGTTGGCGTGTGTCATTTCGGCGTCAACAACACGCTGTGATATTACGCTGTCCGTAGACACATCAGCTTTATTGTTTTGTTGTTTTCTTCCTTGACATGGCTGTGCCCATAAATTTGGGGTTGAGGGTAAGCTCCGTTGTCTCTCCTTTTCTTTTTTTTTCTTTATATTTTTACCGTTTCTGCCACACCTGCGAATTTTCGCCGCTGTGTCCGTGTCAACATCTGCTGAATTGCATGGGGTGACAAGCTTTTTGCGAGTGGTCAGTCATCGCAGCCTTGAGCGTACTTTTCGTACTACTGCAGAGGCGGATGGGGAAGTGACTGTCGTAAGCTCCAAGTGATAATTCTTACTGGATAGTAGCAACAACTGTCTTATTCGGTGGTGGACACCTAAACATGTGGTACGATAGGGAGGTAGTGGGGCACAGAAGGGGCCGGGGAAGTGCAGATATCGGCACAGGGCCATCTCGATGGCTGGATGAACTCACAAACTGGAGGAGTGCGTCTATTTTCGTGGGTTTCCCAAAACTCCGTTGCGCATACTGCGGCCGATTTTATAGCGATAGAGTCACACATTATAGGGCAGGACCCACTTTAGGCTCGCAATAAATAGAGCACTGTCAGGTTCTTCACCGTCGCTGCGACGTGTGACGACATACAGAAGTATCCTGGTGGATGAATGCGCGTCTCGAGCGTTGCCGTCGAATGCATGTTTCATCCGGAGTCCCAGTGGAATCGCTCATTGTCATTGCAGGTTCGTGCCAGGCAACGCTGCCTGTGCATCGTTATTTTCATTTATTTGGGTGTGCATTAATTTTTGGAAGAATACTTGCTGCGTGCAACAACGAGCACTCGTTAATCATACCATGACGAAGGCAAACGTCGAAGCGTTGGCTCCAGCCTCGAATCATCGCCTGCTCGACCATTGCTGGTTACACTGTATATTATCTGAGTTGTACAAGCCGAGCAGTCAGCTGGCGTATAAGATTAATTAAATTGGCTGGACGTTGGAAGCGAGCTCGGACACGGCGGTGGACCAGGACGATAAGGAATGTCCGATATTTAGTTCCACACGTCTAAATGTAGTAGCATGTTCGTTACTTTCGTTCTATAGTCAGCCAAGTACAGCGGGCAGCATTATTGGACACGGTATGTCATGCGCGTGTCTACACCAGACGAGCTCTCTTTCCAACTTACACATTTAATTGCTGCAATCGCTGCTCGAATAGCTGTTTTCTCCGATATTTGGTCATAAATTGTTAACGCTGAACTAGCCTTCATCAGAACGGCTGCGTCGAGCGCAGCTCTGGTCGTGTGACAGACGAGAAGAATAGGAACAAAGGAGTTTGTGTGTGTGCCTTCCTTTTTGCCGGTTTTCCGCGAACGGCAGTTTGGCGAACAGAACGGGCCTCTCGGGAGTGCGTGCGTGGGAAAGCGTGGAATCTCAATGGGGCGGGCTTCCACGTGGACCAGCCGCTCCAAGCGAGCGCCTTCGTCATCCTCGGCATCACGACCGCTGGCTGTAAACTCGACGGCGACCTGAGAATTACAAACAAGCTGCGCCCACAAGGACGCAGTGTGCCTGCCCTTCACCTCTGAAAGAGACCCGAGCCAGCTGGAGTCCGCTCACAGCTTAACGACTCTGCTTGTCTGACATAAATGCTGGCATATTAGAGAAAAAAGAAAAAAAAAAGAAAACTCGCTGTTTCGAACTCAAATATTAACTTGTGCTAAGCGGGATACCAGGATCACCTATAACATCTGCCCTGGACATTCATGTTTCCTCCTGAAACCTGTGGCACAGACATATCTCTTGCAGAACTGCTGCTTCTATATGGGGAATACCGCTGGGCGCCAGACAAGTAAGCGAACCTTATTGGTTGTATATAATTTGTGTGCGATTTTAAGTGGACTCCTGCTGGCTCGGCTCTCTTTCAGAGGTGAATAGCATGCAGGTGCACTGTGTGCTTGTGGGCGGAGTTCGTTCGTAGTCCTCAAGGTTGTCGCCGACCGTGTATACAGTTCACTATACTGCGAACTGCCCCCGGCCACGTGCGTGGCGGGCAATGTGGCGGGTAGCTGAGCGTATTCGCCGAGCATGCAGTTTCCTTGCAAAGCTTCTGAAATACCTGCAGCGGGCAGAAACGCGACACGATGTACGGCGCCCGTCCCGTCTTTCTCGTGTTGTGCGTTCGTTTAGTTGGGCGCTGTAAGTTGTCAGAGTGCACTCGAGCCAAGCAGCCCAGCTCTCCGCCTAAGTCTCGCAAAACGTTCGGTCAAAGTCGGATTGGTTTGATTCGCAAAATACGGGTTACAACGGGGCTATCGGTATTCTTCTCTCCTTACATCCCTTCCTCTCCCTCATGACTTGTAGGAAAGCAGAACGGTTGCGTGTTTAGTTCACTTGCGATCCTACTCTCCCATGGGTGCGCGAGGCAGTGACAGGCTTCGGCCACAGCGGCGGTCCTACCGTGGCATTTCAAATTCAAATTCAAGTTTATTTACCAGACAATATGCTGGAAGGTCCGCTGGGCTAAAAGCCGTAAAAACGGCTTGACGGGGCCCAGGTAACCGTTACATGGCAGCGGCTATACAAAGTGCAGAGGAAAAGTACTAAGATACACTGTTACAAAAAATGACTCGGCTCCATGCCCCCGCTCCCCCCATTTTTCTTCTTATTCATATTGTTCTTCCCGAAAAGGCACGCGGAATGTGGCCCCGTATACGAGCTCTTGATGTCCTCATTCCGATTCCGTCGGTAGCATTGCACGAATGCTTGTTCGCGTGTGTCTCACCGCGGCGCCTGCCTTAGCAGCTTCTGGAGAAAGTGCACGAGAGCGGCTATCAACTGCTGGGCCGTAAAGCCGCCCCACCGCGGGGTTCCGTAGCGTTCCGCGCGCGGCCTGTGTTCCTTCCTTCCTCCCTCTCTCGGCGGGTTTTCCTGCTCTGGCTGCGTGGAAAGCGGGCGCGCCGCCGATATAACGGTTACAAGGACGTCTCCGGTGCAGCGTGCAGCGGCCGCTATGTACGCAGGCGAGCCGCACGATCTGATCCACACTGCGGCACTCCTGGCGTGTGCTATCGCGATCGGCGACAAAGGGGGGGGGGGGGGGGGGGGGGGACACCGAGTCGCAAGGAGTTATGACGGCTAACACAGAAACAAAGAAATTGTGTGTGTGTGTGTCTGTGTGTGTGTGTGTGTTTGAGAGAGAGAGAGAGAGACCAAGAAAGCCGCTTAAAAGAGCACCGACGTACGTAAAGTTGTGGCTCCGAAGGCGCGTGTGCACAGTCCGTAGACAGCCCGCTTCCAAGGTTGCGGCCTTGGCCTCTTAACTCTGGGCGCCGCCTTTTTCTTTCCCTTTCTCTCTCTCTCTGGTCGGCGTTAAAAACTTTCTCGTCTCTCCGGCGACCCCGTCTCGTTCGAGTCTCGCGCGTTGTTACGCACCTTGCGGCGGATCATCTCGTTCCCCCTTTTCGTTGTTTTTACCGCTGCTTTGTACGCCTCGTATCCCGCTGTAAGAGCCTAGGGCGCCCGCGATTATCACAAGCTTAGCGGTCAGTTCGCGAGGGCGAATATGCGGATTAGCTGCATAACTTAGCGTTGGTGTGTACGCGCCGGGAGTGAAATGCACCCCGTGGTTGACGTACGGCTGCAGGAGCATGGTGATCGGGTGCTACACGAAACAATGTCATTTCCATCGGCGACTTGCGTGTGCGTTCTCGTGTGAGCATGATAACTATATAACTATATATATATATAACTATATATGTATATATATTGTAATGTGGGGGTGGGCAGGGGAGGGGCAGTGTGATATCGTTAAAACACGGCCTATGGTACATTCCACTGGTTCCTGAAACGCTCCATTTCTGAGAGCCTGCCCCAGTCGAACGTGCTCGCTGCTGCTCCGACAGCAATCGCAACCGTCGCGTGATCGGGTTTCTGTCGCGCTCATTGCCCGCAGGTGGGAGCGCCTGCGAGCGTTTCTGAGCAAGGAGCGCGGCCCTCTGAATAAGCGCGGCTAACGCGTTCGGAGCGCTCGATTTCGACCAGCCGAATGTGAACCGCACCGCGAGAGCGCTATATATATATATATATATATATATATATATATATATATATATATATATATATATATATATATATACACACACACAGAGCGACAATGCGAAAGCGCGCCGCAAAGCGCTCGCACATTGTAGCTCGTAGTGAGCGCGATACTAGGCTATATATTATATATCTCGCTATATATGATCTCGCTACTATTTCGTTACAACGACCGCATACGTGTACTACCGCGCCGTAATAGAAACACCAAGATGCCACTTTCTATAATCCCGTATAATCGCATGAGCTGATGAGGTTTTTTTTTTCCTTTTTTACCGGATTTCATATGTTCATGTGGAATTACGGATATGAAGTGTACGTGAATGTTAAGATAAAGACATCCTTTTGATCCCGTAGGGCAAACTAACGCAATAACAAAGGGGGAAAAAAAGAAGACAGCGCGATACTGACGTGCATGAAATAAACGCCGTGGAACTCTTTTTTTTTTTTTTCCTCCCTGGTCCTGCATACATGCACTTCGCATATTCGTACAATGCGCGAAATGCTGTCAAACTGCGGCGCGTTGCATTGCGCATTGTCTGGCAACGCATGTGTTCGTCCCTCGTGTGTCGCCACGCCGCCCGCTGTGAGCCTTGCATGCACACAGCCGAGTGCCTGACCTTGTAAGGCAGCGCGCATATGAGGACAATGCGGGCAGCAACAGCATGCGTGGGGCGTGGTCCTGCCATGCAAATGCAGTTTCTTCTTATGCACCGCTCGCCTCAACGGCTACTGCTCGCTTTCTTTTGCGGTGTATCTGTTTAAATTCTACCCCGCTTTCCCTTGCTTTACGACTACGGCTCGCCCAAGTTTTTCATATTTTACGACAGGCCGATGGTTAAGCAGTCTGGTGGACCATATATAACGCGCCAGAGCTGTACATTGTCGTCTCTCTCCTTGCGGCTGGCGGCCCATGGATGGGTTGAATTTACAAAACTTTTCGTTCGTGAGTGCTGTTTGCCATGGTTCGGCCGCTTTCGTATGATATGTACATAATGGTTAGCTGGCATTTGCTCTTATTTCATTTCATTTATTAATCCTAAGGGCCGAGAATAAGGCATCACAGAGGGGGGGGGGGGATAACAATAACAAGAAACTTCAAAAGGTGGGGTGGGGGGGGGGGGGTTATAAGCATAAAGGTCAAAACACAACATAAAGAACATAACTGCTTTCAGCATTAATAAGATACAGTGCATCTAGTACTAGAATGGCGTAATGATTATATAATGCAATAACAGAAGATCGAACTACAACACTATTTAGAATAACGCAACAAATGCATGACAGTGAGCCAAGGTAGTAGGGCGCTCAAGCAGGATAACATGGTAGTTAGGAAAAGATCAGCTGGGATGGCAGGCTTGCTCATTAAGGTAGTTTAGTAAAGCCGATTGGAAAGAAGATAATTTCTTAATGTTCACAATGAATGGCGGAAGCACGTTCCACTCATTCATTGACAAGACTAAAGGTGAGTGTAAATATTTTATAGTCCGCTCGAAGGGTGGGTACCTTTTCGTTCGTGGTCAATACGGGCGGAGATGTGGGCTGCTGGATGAATGAATTTGCGTGAAAAGGCACTGTCACTGTACTGAACACTGTCAAAAAAGGATAATCGTGAATATTTTCTGCGTATTACAAGGGATAGTTATATAGCGAAATAATTTTTTTCCGAGTTTGAGACTGGGTCAGGTGCCTCGCACATCTTCCTTCCCTTTAGTAAGTCGTTATAGAAGTCCTATAGTTGATTTATGATGTATTTATTTTAACAACACTAGGGCTACGATAGGCGCCGTATAACGGGAGGCTGCGGGTTAATTCTGACCACCCGTGGCTTATTCAGCGTGGCTTGCGGAACAAATACCGGCCCAAGATCCTTCGTCACATGCTTCGTCACATCCTTCATCATATCCTTGGTCACATCCTTCAAAAGCGGTCTCCAATCACGGACTAACGTGAAACAAGCATTTAATTTACTCCGAAACTTCGCGCACGAAGCTTCCATAGTAATCCACACTTAGCTCAGTTCCCTTCGACAAATATGTAGCCTCCAGCCAGCGCTTAAGTGTATAATGGACCCGATCCGATAGCTTAATCCTTTTGCGTGCGGGTCCGGTAGCGTCCGCCGATTTGGTCGTACTTTCTGCCAGAACCTCCTCCCCGTTTGGTTGTTGCGGCCTGGGTATAACTTCTTACGTCGACGTGGCGCGTTCTTGTCCCGTAGAGCTGTGACGGACTCGCGGCGAGAGTGGCCGGCCGCCGTGACCGGAATGCCAATGCTCCGCCTCTCCTTGAAATCCAATCGGCCGGCAGAAAATGAGAAAGGCTCTCTTTCGACGAAAGAGGTCGGCCGGAAACCGGCGAGGAGACTTCGCTTGCGCCACTTCGTCTGTGTCGTATCTCTCTCTCTCTCTCTCTCTCTCTCTCTCTCGACTTGGTAAGGAAACCAGGTGGCCCGGGGAGGCAGGCGGTGGCATGAGCGTATGGAGCAGCAATTGGTAACAACAGATAAATGAGAGCTGTGCGCTCTCTCGCCTTTTCCAAAGTGATTATGTATCTTTGACTTAGACGCACATTTTTGCTGCCGAGCACGAGGTCGCTGGTTCGATTCCCGGTTGAAGCGGCGGCAGCATTGCAGCGGGAGCGGAATGCGAGCATGCCTGCGTGCGCCCTGCCTTCGTCGCCTTGTGATCATTGCTAGGTGGTCGTAATTATGGCGCCCTCCGATACGACGTCCTCATTAATTCCCAGCTGACTCCCAGTCGTGAAACGTAAAGCTACATTTTAAAGCGAAACTTCTACTGAAGACAGTACGCACTTAGTTCAGACGGACATATTCGAAGGCCCGGTTTCATTTTTCTCATTTTGCTCCCTAATCGCCGCGCCCGTGACGTCAGTGGGCGGCGGTTTTTTTTTTTTTTTTTTCTCTCGTTCGAGACCCCCTGCGCAGCAGCAGGAAACCGCGCAATATAGTCGCCAGCTCAACGAGTGGACTTCTGAATTCGATGTTTTTTTGGTGTTTTAATTGATAAGCAACTGACAAGAGCCGAGCAGACGTTTCGGAAACATGTGACGCCGCCTTGAGCTTGCGCGGGAATGTGAAGGTCAGAAACAACCCGCCGTGGTTGCTCAGTGGCTATGGTGTTGGGTTGCTGAGCACGAGGTCGCGGGATCGAATCCCGGCCACGGCGGCCGCATTTCGATGGGGGCGAAATGCGAAAACACCCGTGTGCTTAGATTTAGGTGCACGTTAAAGAACCCCAGGTGGTCAAAATTTCCGGAGTCCTCCACTACGGCGTGCCTCATAATCAGAAAGTGGTTTTGGCACGTAAAACCCCAAATATTAAAAAAAAAGGTCAGAAACCGCGTGTTGTCTATCTCGCATACCGTGGCTTAAGTATCCGCCGCCACGGTGCGTCCGACCTACGTATAAGTAAGTGTAGCTTACCGTTTCGACTTCACCTAACCTACCGCTTTGGTGTCCGTTTATGCGGCGCAAGTTACTATATAATATACGGTATAGGCCACGTTGGTGCCACCGCCTTGTATATGTGAACGAAGGGGAACAAGGGAAACCGAGGGGCTCGATGTTTGTTTGTCACGACCGTATAAAGACAGTGATGCCAAGGAAAGCATCGGAGGAAATTAGCTGTGATCGAAATCGAAATGTAGAAAATAATAAAGAACACGGAAATGAAAGCGGACGAAAAAGTAACTTGCCGCCAGTGGGAGCCGAACCCACAACCTCCGCATTACGCGTGCGTTGCACTACCAATTGTGCTACGGCGACGGCTATCAATCCGTCCACTAATTTAGGTATGGTGTGTTTCCTAGATGTATTCGTAGGGGCGTGTATATATATATATATATATATATATATATATATATATATATATATATATATATATATATATATATATCCTTTCCGTATGCGTTCTTAATTCCATGTTTTGCACACTTTCCTTGTGTAATATGTGCCCAATTGATCGCATCAACGTGTCTGGAGATAGTAAATAGAGGAACGATCTTTACAGATTTTACAAGGAAGTCACGGAGGGCATATGAAATTACTTGCTGGCACGTGGAAGCGGTTCGGTATCCTTCGTTTCTGCCGGCGATGCAACGTTCTTGTCCATTATTCCGCGTGGGCAGTGGAGCGAGGCGCACAGGAAAGTCTGGACTCGCTTGTCGAGAAGTGTACATGTGCAGAGTGTCCTTTGCTTCTTGCATACCTTTGCTGTATTCTCATGGCCTGACGAATGCAGTTAAACCGATAGCATCAACACGTGGACAGTTCAATACACTCCGCGCCGGACGCGAACGCGTTTGCGCCAACTTGTGGAGAAAGCGCGTGTAACGGTGTAAAAAGAGAAAGCTGTCAACGAAACGCCGCCATGCGTGGCGGAATGCCACTGGTGATAAGTGACCGCTCAAAAGGATGCTGTGACCGAGGCGCGCTCTGCGCGGGGGGGCCGCGCTTCAGCCGGTGTGTGTCGCACCCACTGGGCGTGCCGCGGCTTGCATAGTTAATTACTGTCGAAGGACGGAGGGAATATTGAAGGATATGTGCGCCGTCTCTTATTCGGGTTTGCCTTGTTCGCACAGTTGTCTGTAACGCCGGGGCTATCGGAGGCTGTTTATAAGTCACTGCGGCTGTAGAGATGACACAACATGGTGGACTTGTACATACTCACTTTTCTCTCTGCATCATTATCATCAGTCCTTTTCTTCCCCGCTCCCCCTGTGTAGTGTAGAGGGCAGCTGGCAAGAGCATAAACTACAGTTGCGCCGATCTCTCTGCCTTTAAGCAGAATATCTCCACCTCTCTTTCTTTTTTGTCAGTCAATGCATGTCCATTTCGTTGCAGGTGTCGTCCTCAGCGCATACGAGAAGCGGAATTATCTGCTGAAACAGACTTCTTCCGCGGATATAGAGGAAGCGTACTCCTACGCGATCAGGTCTATGTCACGTGCACATACCACATCTAATTGCAACCGTTTACATGTGTCACTTGTAGTCACCCTGTTCCATGTCCAGATCTTATTTATCCTTTTTTTTTTCCTGTCTCAGAGTCGCAAACGCCCATCGCCAGCGACGTCAAC
Organism: Dermacentor albipictus; assembly: GCF_038994185.2. Classification (NCBI taxonomy): domain Eukaryota; kingdom Metazoa; phylum Arthropoda; class Arachnida; order Ixodida; family Ixodidae; genus Dermacentor; species Dermacentor albipictus. Next base: position 9,579,335 of record NC_091823.1, on the reverse strand, counting down.
GTGGATTTCTCTTCGTCGGACCCCCCTCTCCCTCCCTCCCTCCCCCTCCTCAGACACACACACACACACACACACACACACACACACACACACACACACACACACACACACACACACACACACTTCTCGGATATTGGTATTGGCGGGACGGTTCGTGGGAGCTGCCTCATCCGTTGTTCTCCGTAATTTCGCGATTGCGAGCGCCGCGCAACCGGTCGCGTGATAAAAAGGTCCCGATAGTATCGCCGGAACTGTGCCGGCGGCCGGCGTCCCCGTGGGAACGCTTCGCCGCCTCTCCCCGACCTTCCCTATGGGTTCTGTCGGATTTCTTTTCGGCACACCTCGATGCGGCCGGGGGGCTACCGCTTGCTTGCACTCGTGATAGGCATCGCAGCAGATATTGGTGCTCGGCTGGGCGAGAGGGGGGGGGGGGAGGAGGGGCGCTTCCGTGATTGTGAGCCCGTTCTCAGCGCACGCAGTTATGGGCCAAGCTTTCCCCTGCAGAAGGACGTATGCGTGTCGCGCGCGAGTTGCGGTCTTTATTGGCCGAGTGAAGAACAATGGGTTGCAGTACGAGCCTGTAGTTAGGCTCATATTAGTCCCGTCTCTCCTCCATTTCAGTGCAGGGTGGCAGATCCTTTAGTTAGCTTCCTCGCTTTTTCACCTCCTCTAAAGGGGGCGATAGTTGCACGTTATATTTCTCTGAACTGTCGGACCATAAAGTGGACAAATTGGAGCGTGCGTCCGGTCAATCTTGTTCACTTTGTGTAAATTTCTCTGTGCACGCTGTGCAGACCTTTTCTTTCTTTCTTTTTTTTTTTCCCGTCGAGTGGGTGCAGAGCGCATTTGCGCTCTCGCAGGGCTGCGTTCGAGCTCTGTGCTTGCTTCCTTTCTTTTCCTGGCTGCTGACTGCCCTCTCAAAGGACGACACGTCTAATAAGACGGCTCGTGTGCGCCTCCCCTCCGCAATTCTTGTCCTCGTCTCCTCTGCGCAGTGCACGTATGCATGCACCGCGCAGTGCCGCGACCGCCAGCCTGCGCAATCCGCTTCGCCGCTGCACGCGCTCCCGCTCGCTGGCGCGTTGCCTCCGCTGCAGATCTGGAGCGGCGATTAATTTTGGGGTCCCCACTGCGAGCAGCACGCGCACGTCTCCGACGTGGTAAACAGCGGCACGGGGGCAAGCCGAACGGAAAGGGGGCAGCGAAAGTGCACCGTTCTGGGATTTACATATGGCCTGGCATCGCCGAGTAAAGAAAATAAGTTCTGGGCTTGGTGCGCAGAGCAGCCGCCTCCGCTCGGCATGCATGGATGGAGAAGGAGCAGGGGCCGGTTCTCCCTTGTCGCCGTGTCCCTCCGCACCTGCCGCGTCCCGCCGTGAAACATGTCGACGCTCGTGTCAGATCCGCGGTGCAGCTGCCGCGTCGCGACCGCGAAAGTTCGCGCGCAGCTTGTAAATATTGTAGTTGGTCCCCCGTTACTTCTCCTTTTCTTTGTTATTTCTGTCTATACACAATCGAACATCGTTACAACGAAGGCGCTTACTGAGAAATGGCGTGTATAACGAAGGGGACAACGGCCCGCTATCTTGTGCGCCTTCTGTGAGCGCCGCCATGACGAATGACATTACAACGACTTTGCATGGCCACCTTGTGGTCTTTTAGAAAGGAGTTACGCCAATCAAAGCGCCTACGCGATCTTTTCGTTTGTAATTTTGTGGCGGCAGCGTGCAAGTCTAGTTAGTGCCTGAATAACAGGCTGAGGCTGAACAACTCTTTTGCCTCGAAGGTGCGAAAGTCTTGCCAGCGTAAACCAGAAGCAGTAGATTTCATAAGCAGCGCCCGTCGTGGGAGTTTTTCGAACATCTCAGCGTGGTAAAAATTGTTTGTTTTATTACTCTTCTTAACGTGAAGGCATTATATATCCCATGAGGCACAAAAGCCGGCGTTGTCCGCAACGAGTGCTAATAAAGATCATCATCCGTGACGTCATCAGCGTCTTGTATGACGTCAGTAGTAATACAGAATTAAAGTCGGAACATGTTAGAGTAAGGTGACTTAAGGTGGGGTAAAGTGAATTAAGGTAAGTGACTGAAGGGGAATTACAGTGGAATAAAGTATATATAGCGGTGGGGGCGAAATGCGAAAACACCCGTGTACTTAGATTTAGGTGCACGTTAAAGAACCCCAGGTGGTCGAAATTTCCGAAATCTTCCACTACGGCGTGCCTCATAATCAGAAAGTGGTTTTGGCACGTTAAACCCCATATTTTTTTTAATATAAAGCATATATAGGTGCATTAAGATAAAGGTTGGTACAAATTGGGGAAAGGTGGGTTAATGCTGGTACAATGTAGAGAAAGGTGAATTACAGTGGATTAAGGTATAGTTGTGAAGGACACGTCACAGTGTATGATCTATCATGAACGGAACCAATTAGAGAAGCCATTATGCTTTCCCATTCAAATCACGTCAGCATATCTAAGTGACTGTCAATTTTGTTTTAGCTTTATCTAGTACTCTGAGAGACGCCACCGTTATAGCGAAGTTGCCTGCTTAACTAACTATATTCCGGGTATCGCTCACTTTGTTACAAAAGCCTCTGCCTGTATTTATCTTCTATTCTGCTCATCTTTTTTTTTTTTTATCCCGTTACCGCCGCCACCACCACGCCTTCCTGCTGGCTACGATGCGGCCAGCAGATTTTTGCTCTCCCTCCATTCACCTTGGAAAGATGGTATGGATTTGGGTGAGTGAGAGTTATTGCCAAACCACACTGTAAAATAATTTACACCCAAAAAGGTGAAAAAGGGATGTAAATGTGTCTGTAACTCACACACCTAGGGTGTCCGTTATACAGATAACACCCTAAGTGTGCGAGTTAGACAGATTTACACCCTTTTTCACTTTTTAGGGTGTAAATTATTTTACAGTGCACGGCGCGGCAATCAGCGCAGGAACGCCAGTGAGCGCGAGAACACCGAAAAAGCCGCGTCGACACAGCGCACGTGTCTATGCGTCTCTCTCCAGTGCTGTCTATGCTTGCGTCGCGCCGGTTTCCTGTCGTGTGTGTGTAGTGATTTTTGAAGGAGAGGAAGAGAGAAGTGCAGTGCCGTAGCTGTCTCTCAGAGGAGGACACCTCAACAGCACTGCACAGGGAAAGGGGAGTGGGGAGAAAAAGATCAGGGAGAGAAGGAAAGGAGGGCGGAAAAAAAATGACAAGAAGCGCCGGTTTCCTGTCGCGGCTTCGTTCTTCTTACAACCAGAAACAAAAATAACATCGGAGCCCTGCATGCACAGAGTTTCATGTTTTCGCTGAGCAGCCGGTCGTATGTGGCATTCGGTTGCACGGAGCCTCATTTTCGAAAGATAATTCCCGGGAACCGTTTCACCTTGGCGTGGCGCGTAGCGCGAGCGTGGGACATGTTCCGTCGACGCAGTCGAAAGTCATACGCATGCGAGCCGTGAAAATGGCGCAGACGGCAGCCACTCTTTTTCTTCGCGTCCACTTTCGGCTGTTTAACTATAATCGGCGCGTACTGGAAGTGATGCACCGACAGCGCGGTGCTCCCACAGCGCTTACGTCTGTGGCGGCCTGTAGCGTTAAAAGGCTTTGGTATACGAGAGGTTAGCCTCAATTAGGCGATAGCTTTCTGTCATATATAGACCTCGTGTTGCCTTGACCCGCTCACCCAAATTAGTCGCTCGATCAATCAATGCGCACGAGGAATCGTGAATGTATACACTGGCAGCGGACTGCATACTCTGTATATACAACTGCATTACGGAATGATTAATTAACGCCGCCGATGCGTTGATTCGTTGGCTAATGCACGTACCTTTATTTTTTTTTAACTTCTGCGTATGAAAGAGAGGTCATGCATGCATTACTAGATGAGCGCATCAATATTGCTTTTCGCAGCTGTCGCGAGCGCGTGAATCCGCACGCAAGCGTAGGCGTGGCGCTGCTGACAAATGAACGCCCGACGCGACGTGATGTCTGTGTGGCGCGGCGGGATGAATAAAACTATAGGCCCCGCGCGCATAGGAGGGTGATTTGTGCACAGCGCCAGCGCTTTGTCCGTTAAAAAAATACGCGTCATTTGCGGCGACTCTAGAGAGAGACAACAAGAGCCGCTTGGCGCGAACTGCGCGGTCGTGCGCAGGACGGCCACGTCCGACGGCGCACGTTGCAGACCCCATTTTGTGGCGTCGCTTGCTGCTGCTGCTGCGTGCACTTGGCGTGCGCATGCCGCACACTTTGCTGCCTCCCCGGCCGCCTGGTTCCAGCGACAGCCGAGGTGATGACCACGCGAAGGCCGCAAGAGCAGCAGCTGCCTGTTCTTATTCGCTGCTGCCCGAGACCTCCCCATTCTGACGCGTGTTCGCTATGAGCGGTCGTTCGGCTTCTTTTTCGGAGCGGCGCTCGTCTATGTTGTGTTATAGCTTGCGAGCTCCCAATTTGTGTCCCATTGCTACGTACTGCGCAACAAAGCGCGGCTTTGTTGTTACCTTTCGTGATGTTTTCTAGCCTCTTTCTTCGCCCTCCGTCCCCCGATGTCCGTTCTACTTTTGCGCCACTTCGCGCACGGGATCGAAACGAGAACGCGAGGCGTGTCGCGCTCTTTTTGTTTCGACTTTCCCTTCTTCTCTCCCCCTGGTGCGGGGGGCTGTGTCTGCGCGCTGTTTCATTTGCGTTGCAGTGGTCGACGTCAAGCTTGTCGTTCTTCTTTGAGTCTTGTTAGAGGATCTGTTTCAATGGCTCTAAACGATGTGTTATTAGAAGTTTCTACATTATTCGTTTCCTTTCTTTTCTTTCTCTTTTTCTTTTCTTGAAATATTCCGGTTTACCTCGATCTGCTTGCTGTCTTCCATGCATCATCATCATCATCAGCCTGGCTACGCCCACTGCAGGGCAAAGGCCTCTCCCATACTTCTCCAACTACCCCGGTCATGTGCTAATTGTGGCCATGTTGTCCCTGCAAACTTCTTAATCTCATCTGCCCACCCTAACAATCTGCCGCCGCCTGCTACTCTTCCCTTCTCTTGGAATCCAGTCCCTAACCCTTAATGACCATCGGGTATCTTCCCTCCTCATTACATGCCCTGCCCATGCCCATTTCTTTTTCTTGATTTCAACTAAGATGTCATTAACTCGCGTTTGTTCCCTCACCCAATCTGCTCTTTTCTTATCCCTTAACGTTACGCCCATCATTCTTCTTTCCATAGCATGGAAGCTCGTAGCTCGAGCTACGAGCTTCCACGCGCTGCCTTGCAACTGATTGTGGCTTTTGCAGGCCCGTACGTTGTAGCTTCTACTTTCTTCGTAATAAAATATTAGTGGTCGTTGTTGTTGATTGCCTATAGGGAGTAATTGGGGAAAGTCTGAGTTGTAGGTGCGGGACGGGGTTAGTGCGCGGTGGATCCTGCAACTGCCCCTCAGTGGTGAATGAGTGGTCGGTGTAATGGTTGGCGACCGATTCGGAGCGTCCAAAGTCATCGTAACCGAACCGCCTTTGAGGGGGAGGGTTTGCACACTCACTTCCGCACAGGTTTCGCTAACCACACCGAGGTGAGAGGGTTCTCGCATCGATCCTGCCCCTAGCAGGCGCCTCTTCATCCCAGAGTTGACTCTGCAGACAGTGGCCGCCGCGTCTGTCCATTGACTGACGACTTCTAAGACCCGTGTGGCGGTGCCGCAAAACACCTTCTTCCAGGAGTTCCACCGCTTCAAACAAACCGTGACGGTGACGGCGAATCCATTAAGAGTATACTTGGTCCGCCGACCGCACCTAGACATGGTGGCGCCGACGGGCTGGGGACTGTCGTATTGTCGTCCTTAGAAAGCGAGTCGCCGCAATTAAACATGGTGGCGCCGTTCGGTTGGGGACTGTCGCTTCCCCGAAGATCGCCAGCCTCCGCAGGTCGAACGAAACATCGCATCGCACGCAACGAGACGCTGTCGTATTACTTACGCACCTCTTTTGTGCATGTTCGCGCTCGCACGTGTATTGCATTTATCTACGTGTGAAGGGATAAAATTATGACCGGGGAGAATCGCATATAAACAGCTTGGTAACAAAACTAGCTCAAATGACGGGCGCATTAAGTCGTGTCAGATATCAGCTAACTTCAAGAATGAAACTATTTGTTTATAATCCACTGTTCCATTCTTATCTAATTTATTGTCAACTTATAAGTAGAACAGCAAGACAGTCTTATTTGCAATGAATGCACTTGGTTCAAAAAGATGCATTCGTCACATTGATAACGCAGCGTATGGGTCATCATGCGCCGATTTGTTTGAAAAGTTCCATATAGTTAGCATACGTAACTTACATAGATGTCGGCTAAGTGTAAAATTTCAACTAGAGACGCAAGGAAGCGTACATATAACCTGGAATGTCTGGCGCACTTGAAGCAAAATATATTGCATTACCCAACAAGCCATGATGAGCCTTGGGTTTTGCGTACGCTTCGTCATAATTATATCAAGGAGCTAGTTTCTGCACGTTGCAGTGCCTTCGCTTCTTAACAACTATCTTACTAATTTTCATATCTTCGCTTGCAAGTATCGTGACGTACGTGAAATGTATGTGTTAGCTGTTATATTTTAATAATTTTAGTGTTATATGAAATGGTGTGCTTTCATTATTGCTTTTATTTGTTTGCTTATGCAGTATTTTACTGTTTGTGTAAGCTGATCTTGTGATAATTGTCTGCGCTGCGTCATGCTGATGCCAAAACGTATTTAATTAGGTGCTGCGGTCTCGTCAAGCTGCGTAGCGGCAGCTTTTATCTGCATTCCTAACATCGGTTTTCGTTGTGTGTAGTAGCAGATAAACTCATTTCATTTCACAGTTAAGGTTTCATGTTGCCTCCTCTCCGCCCGACGAAAACGCTGCTGCTGTGCGTATGCTGCAACGGAGAACAAAATAAATCACCCGCCGCGTTCTCGCAAGCATTTAAAAAGAGCAAGCTGCGAAGAGCTCCGTCGAGTGCTCGTTCATATCGAGAGCCCAGGTGGTGGCCCCTCATGACTCACGCGGTGCTTGAGTCAGCCGCAGTGCGTAAACACGTCGTGCAGCTTCACAGCTTGTGCTCTTATCAGATTCGCGAGTCCCCTATAGACGAGGCAACCTAAAGTTTGCCCGCGCGGCACCAGCGCCGAATGCTCCCCTAGCGGGCCGATGGAAGTTTCGAGGGTCGTCGCTGCGCTAGCGCGCGCCCGTGTTTTGTACGGCGGGAGCGCTCGTGCGCGTGGTTTTTGCGATGCCGAGTGCGACCTCATCAGCCAGAAAAGGTGGCACGCAATACTGATGTGTTGTTGATTGCCACAGCAGCCTCTAAGACAGGAAAGGTCGTACGCCGCCCATGAAGTTCTACAGATTTCCTGGGAAGTGGTACGAGAAGGACAGACGACAAGCATGGATAACTGCAGTGCGCAGCCGAGTCGAGTAAGCCTCTTACTTTCGCATTCGCGTGTAATATCTTGAAAGCGAAATAGTCATATGCCTGTTTTTAGTGCACGGCCGTTTGTTTAGGCGTGTCGCGTTGTTGAATTGTGGTGGCATCCGCCGTTTGCTAGCGGTAAATTCATGCGTGTTGCGACGCTAAGCTCTACGACGCGTGCTCGATTCCCAGCTACGGCGGCCGCATTTCGATAGGGGCAAAATGCAAGAACACTCTTGTTACCGTGTGCTTTGATTTTTGTGCATGTTGAAGAACCCCGAGAGGTTAAAATTATTCCTGAGACTCCCCATTACAGAAGGCCTCATAATGATTTCGTGGTTCTGGCATGGTTTTGGCACTTAGAACCCCCGAATTTATTTGATTGCACTGTGCCTTCCCTCGCGATCGGCATGGACGAGCTCAAGATAATTATTTCCCTTTTACAAACGCTGCAACTTAAATTACTAGTTGTTCAGGTAACGAAAGGGTCCGCGCGCTACATTTGTGTGGCAGCAGACCGTATTTAATGCGAGCCGCGGTCGTCGCGTGCGTCGAGAAGCAGCAGATCGGAAAGCAGCCGCTCGAGACGTGCGCGTTATGTTTGTTGTTTGCCCATGCTTTCTAAGTATCTAAGTGTGCAAGTATCATAACTTGTAGTGCTACCACTCTTGTAGAATAATATATGCACACAATCACAGGAACGTTACCTTTGCAAACATATTATTGGGAGTAATTTATACCCACAACAAAGAGGCACACATACTGTTTCATTTATATGCGGGCCGCATTTCAATGGAGGCGAAATGCGAAAACACCCGTGTGCTTAGATTTAGGTGCATGTTAAAGAACACCAGGTGGTCGAAATTTCCGGAGTCCTCCACTACGGCGTGCCTCATAATCAGAAAGTGATTTTGGCACGTAAAACTCCATAATTTAATTTTAACTTAATTTATATGCGATGCAGATGGAAGCGGCGCCAAAATGACCAATGGCAATCACAACAGTCTTCTTAGCAGTCAGCACCACCGGGACATGTGCTTTCGTACTGCAGCGACACAGCTCTTGAGCACCAGCAAGACACGTGTGAAACAGACTCCAGAACATGCCTTTGTGAAGTGACGGAACCGTCAAGAAGCAGCCCAATGTATCTGCAGTTATGGAGTAGTATGACAACAGAAGTTCCTGCTGCCAGAGTGACCTATGTTGTAATTGAAATAAAAGTGGCTAAATTTCTGAACATGGTGCGTACCTCTAACTCGACGTCGTCTACGATCTTGTCGGACACCTGTGACACGCACTTGGCTTTCACTCTCACATCACCGTCCACAATTTGTTCAACGCCGTACACGTTCGGAAGCAGACGCTCCCCTATCGTGAGGTTGCCGCCACGAAAAAAAAAGCTGTCAGCGTCGGCAACCTTCTTGAAACCGCACGGCAATCTTTGCATCGCTGTTGCGCAAGCAGGCGATCTGCCGCCGTCTAAAACGGAGCGCCGTGAGAACGAGCAGCGAAGAAAAGCGCGGACGGCACAATACAAACAAAGCGGAGACTACGCCCACGACGCGACCGCGCTGCTTGGCGTTTCCACATTGGGGGAGGCGCAGCAGCGCCGCCTGGCCATGGTTTTCTCGTCTATATGCCGAGGCGTTGCCCTACAATCACGTACACGTATGGGCGACACAATGGAGGAAGCCGGACCTTCGCTCGGGAGCTTTGACGTGCAGCGAGGAAAGAGCAAGCGCCTTTCGGTGTATAGCGGGGACAGCGTCACAGCGTTACAACGCGGCATCCGGCAATCGCGCAACTGGCCTTGGTGCAGCTCATTACCCCCGCTCGGAACAGCAGTTCGCTTTCGCGTCCTGTTCCGGGAAGGGTTTATGGGCAGTGTTTGTAGGGGTCGACGCAAAACTAATTTCTTTGCAACGGCAGACTGAAAAAACGAGGAAAGCAATAATTCCTATTCAATTTCTAACGCCAGCATGCAGATTCCATCATGTTGCGGAAGATGAACATAGTGAAAACAGTGGTAGGTCAGAATGGATTGAATGGGCTTGAAGGCGTCGTCCGCAGCCCATTCGTGCTTGTACTTGACAGTGTGGGTGCCCGCGAGCTTCTCGTTCAGTCGCAGTTTGGCTCCATGGCTGTTCCCCATAAGTGGCGCCACATGGCTACCTTCTGACTACTACTGCACCTCGCCCATGAGCCGTGGCTACTTTTTTTTTAGTCCGGAACGTGGGTCGACCCTGGGATGGACCTAAATTTTACGCACGCTGTTCGTCACTCTGCTAAAAGGTGCAAGCAGAGTTTTGGTGCAGTGTGATCTGCGGTGTATCTCCCGAGTGCACTAAAGTTACCGAGTCTGCTGTTCCTCAACCTATCATTATTGCGTGTAAAACGCCCGAAGCAGGGAAGGAAATTCGCTTAGCTGTTCTACTCAAGTGGAGAGAAGAAAATAAGTTGAGCCGTCTTAGTACGCATGTCCTTCGGCAATACCAAGAAAAAGCCACTGTCACCGCGAGAGGGGGATTTGTGAGCCAGAGAAGACGCAAGAACGAGATACCGGCGGGCTACCCGCGACGTCGTGACCTTTGACGGCTCCTGCTCAGACTGTAGGGGTTGAAAGGACGGACTCCGGGATGAAATACAAAACTTGGGGGTGATTTATTCTACATTTATACAGGGAGGTGAGAGATAAGTAACATTCGTACACTCATTACGGGCCGGCAGCAACTCGGACGCTGCGGCCCGCGGCAAGAAGTTCGAGAGAGGTGAAACAGGGAAACAGGGCATGTCCCAGAATCCTCAGGTCTCTCTGGAAGGCGTCTTATAAACCCTTCGAGCACTGCAAGTCACGTCATGTTTGACCAATGGGAGAGTCCACTCCGATGACGCCACTTTCAGCCAATGGTAGGCGCCCGTGTCGTGGTGTCACACCTGGCGGCTTGCTGCGGTCTTGCATCGCAGACTGGCAATGCACTTCGAACAATGAGAAGGGGAGGGCTGCACCTGCTTCATTGTCGGATGCCCACCTGCTAATCCCGGCGGCGCACGAACTTGTTGGCACGTAAACTTGTTGCCTTAAACTTGTTTGCTCGGCCGCTTCTCTGGAATGCGCTTTCCTGCTTCTGCATTCCTCAATTAGCTGTGCTGCAATCCGATGTGGTCTGGGGAACTCGAAGTAATCGCAGGAACCAGCTCCATATCTAACAGCTCGTCCTCGCCCCGGTTGTTCTGAATGGCCGGTGAAATCAATTCGCTGGCCATGAGGAACGCTGATAGAAGGTGCAGGGTACTGGGGTCGAGCCTCGTTTGACGAACTTCGGGATCCTTGGCCCTGGAGAACAGACGTCAAACAAACAAAACAGCACAGCGCTGCACCACGCGTAAGCGCAGGCTCTTCACCCCTGACTCGCCAGACTATTACTGAGTCAAAATCAACCCTGATCTTTTATTTCCCCAATTTCGACAAAACAATTCCAACCACCCTTCCAAACCGCTATCCATTTCTCCTCGATTGCCCACAAGACCAGACTACTATTGTTGTCGCAAACAAAAGGGTCGTTGACGATGCAACCAACAAATGAAAATAGCCGAACATTACATAAGTGGCCTAACTACACGAACAGCATGTTTCCAATCTATCGCAGTGGCGTACTTATCACACGTATTGGTGCCACTGAACAATCTGGTCAACCTCACAAGTACGTAATCACAAGCGCACTAGCCTTGTGGTCACTAAACAAAACGCGTACTTGCGTTGTAGGCAAACTTTTCATTCACGCTTACTCACGTTTCTTTCCTGAAAGTCCTACAGGACACGTGACATAAACGAACAATTAAACTCGCGGGACTTACACACTCCGCAGAACTCTTAAAATGATGCGTCTTCTACTAACTCTTTCCACGCACGCTCACTAAAGAAGTCAGAATACGGCTGCCCTCCACACACACTAGCAACCCAGTCATAAAGTCTGCTTCCTTCCGTCCACACAGGACACGCGCTAATGGAACTAAGAACGCTTCGCCGTGCAAATCATGCACTCACTGAAAACCTACGCGCTTAACCTTGCAAAATTCAACACTTAAAAAGAAAGAAGGTTAAATAAAACACACGCGCGTTACGATAGGCCTCTCAACAGTAACCTTGACCCTCAGGTTACTCACACACACACAAAAAAAGCCTATCTACTTATTAATGAGCATCTCGCGAGACTACATGTTTACTTAAAGCGCATCTTTCAAATCTCGGAGCTTCTCAAAAGAAAACACAAACAAAGCTCATACCTTTACATATTGAAAGAAATCCTAGTCTCCAATCGCGAAAAACTTGCCGGTGCTCAAAAATAAAAACAACACACTTCATTTCTACGGAAGGGCTCTGGGCCTCCCTCTCCAAACGCTTACGTCTGACTCATACTTTGAGTCGAACGCGGGGTGGACGTGGTCTGAAAGCTACTCTGGCTGCCGGGGAACAACAAAAGGGCTGATTCACTATCAGCTCCCCCAAGACGTTACGGTCTCCTGCCAATTTGCGTCCTCGCGCCCCGCTTTCAACACAAACTCGATTGACCGCGTCGCCACTCCCCACCTGGTCTCGTCCTGCCACCTTGCGTTTCTTCGAACTGCACGCTGAGCTGTGAAAAGAACTACGGAACGACGAGGAGCTTAACTGCCTCGTGCCCTTTGTCCGCGTCCGTGCAGAACATTCTTCGCGGTCCCCCTTTGACCGGTGGCTTGAACGTTTTCGATGCGTCAACATCGTCCGAGACGACCGCACCTTCTTCCTCGCGCCCTGCCCTTTTGGGTTTCTCGCCATCTTTGGCGGCGCTACATTAATTACCGTCTTCCGGTCTTTACTGCGCTTCTTTTTACGGCACTTTCTCTTCGCACTCACTTTCATGTCGCCTCGTGCCTCGTGCTGGCCGGTACACATTTCGTCGGCCCGGATCGGTCTCTTACCCGCACAGTCTGAGTGATTCTCACTTAAATCAACACTCGCTCTGCCTCGACTGGCGGACAGCTCAACCGACTCTGGCACAATGCAGCAGGCTTTACTCGAGTAAGACAACTCGCACTCTTGCGAACTGCCCTCTGCTACATTGCCCAGCTCACGCTGTGCATCGGCACACAGCCCGTCGGTATCGATCGCTGTCTCACGCGCACAGTCCGAATGATTATTAACTGAACCATCCCTATCTAGGCTATCTGGACTGGCGGAGAGCCGCACCGATCCCTGAACAATGCAGTTGTTCTCTCGTGGACTACGGAGCTCGCCATCCCGAGAACTACTCTCAACTGCATCGCTCAGTTCACACTTCACTTCTGCACGCACATCTGGCTCTACATGGGTGCTCGCCTCTGTCTGGTCAGCAGTACCCTTTTCTTCGCTAGCAACCTCGCTAACATTACCAGCGACGCACACACGCGGTAACTGTGCCAATTTGTTCGCAGCTGGCCTAGCTGTCTCTACAGTCATCTGTTGGCACAGCACCTCGTCGCTCTCCTTGCCGCCTTTAACGGCCTCTGTTGCCACTAAGGCATCGTTAGCAGCTAGCCTTTTCCCTTCACCTATCAATCTGCAGCCAATCTCACAGGCACTACTCTTTTCGTCGGCTTCTGGCGAAAGTCTAGACACTTCCTTATTCTTTCGCTCTGTACTTCCTACAGAATTCTCAGACAGCCGTTGTCTCTGTGCCAATAACTGATCACAATCCTGTATCGCTTTGATCAGTGCTGCCTTCTCTCTCTCATACTTTTCCTCTCGCTCACGTTCGCGTGCCTTCTCACGATCGTGACGCTGACACCTAAGAGTAAGTTCTTGAAGCTCCTGCTTCCGTTCATTCTCGCGTTCTTCACGCTGACGCTCACTCCTAAGCTCACGACGCTCTCGCAAACGTACACGACGCACACGCTCCCGTGGCTCCTGTATCACTTCCCAAGCAAGCTCAATGCTTTTGTCATCATTGCCACTATCATTAATCGCCTTTATGATAGCTGGCGTTTCCATCCGTTCGTCCGCCTCAACTCCCAAATCGTCGCACACCAACAACAAGTCTAACCTCGTCAACCTTCTAAGATCCATGGCAGCTGCCCCGACAGGTGGTTAAAACTGTTTTCCTTAATTAATTTGTGCAAACACACAATGCAACAAATTCCCGATTCCCAGAACTATCAAAATTGAACACACAACCTTTGAGTCTGGCGAATCATAAGGAAAAAAACCACGCGCTCACTTACGGTTGCAGCACCCTGCCATCCGGTTCGTTCGTCCGCTGTTGCCGGTTCCTTCCGGACTCCCTGGGTCGAAGGCTCGCTCCTTCTTCGATACTCCCAGTCTCTTCGGACCTCTTTCGACGAAGGCTCTCTCTTCTTCGCTCTTCCCGGTTCTTTACGATCTCTCTCGACGAAGGTTGATTCGTAGCGCTGCCACCAGCTGATGTATTCGGAGGCGATCCCACCGCTGCCAACCAGATGTACGGGTTGGAGGACGGACTCCGGGATGAAATACAAAACTTGGGGGTGATTTATTCTACATTTATACAGGGAGGTGAGAGATAAGTAACATTCGTACACTCATTACGGGCCGGCAGCAACTCGGACGCTGCGGCCCGCGGCAAGAAGTTCGAGAGAGGTGAAACAGGGAAACAGGGCATGTCCCAGAATCCTCAGGTCTCTCTGGAAGGCGTCTTATAAACCCTTCGAGCACTGCAAGTCACGTCATGTTTGACCAATGGGAGAGTCCACTCCGATGACGCCACTTTCAGCCAATGGTAGGCGCCCGTGTCGTGGTGTCACACCTGGCGGCTTGCTGCGGTCTTGCATCGCAGACTGGCAATGCACTTCGAACAATGAGAAGGGGAGGGCTGCACCTGCTTCATTGTCGGATGCCCACCTGCTAATCCCGGCGGCGCACGAACTTGTTGGCACGTAAACTTGTTGCCTTAAACTTGTTTGCTCGGCCGCTTCTCTGGAATGCGCTTTCCTGCTTCTGCATTCCTCAATTAGCTGTGCTGCAATCCGATGTGGTCTGGGGAACTCGAAGTAATCGCAGGAACCAGCTCCATATCTAACAAGACTTAGCTGAGCCTTTACCTGTAAAGATAGACCGCATTGTACTCTAAAAGAGCCAAAGATTTAACGAGGTTCAGAAACTTTAACTCGGCTACAACTGGCCCGAGTGCGCCAAGAATGCTTAGAAAATACGTGACTTACGTCCTAGCACGCGGGTTCCGGCGCGTAGACCTTCATTTTCTCGCCTAATAATCGACCTGTTACAACGAACTATTACAAAAACAGCATTTCGAATTAATGCCTAATCAGTTTAAGCCGATTCTGGGGTTTAGTGTGTAACCTCTCAACTGCCAGTGCGAGCACCCGCCTCGTCGTCGGCCGTCACGAACAGCGGTCGCGCTAAGCAGGCTCGCCGTGCATGCGCTTGCGAGGCATGCTCTCGATTCGACGACGCTCATGTAGTAGCGCACACGCGCCGTGACGGAGGAGCGTTGTTTTCGAGCCGTCCGCTTTCTTTTTCTCTTTCTTCTTCTTCTTCTTTTTTTTTTTTTTAAAGGCCAGCGGCCCCCGAGCAGCGGCGTTCGCGGACCGGACGTAAATCTTTCGCTTCTATGCGGCGCTCACCTTTCTTTTGCGCCTTCGTGTGTCCCGCCTGAACCGGATCACAGTCGTTCCACGGCGTACGGACACAGGGTGTTTCACTTGAGCCAAACATTAAAAATATGCGAATGCCACGTGGCTGGGCAGAACCAAGGTAATGTTGTTTGCCGTCGCTTGGAGATACTCGGATTATTTTTTTGCATTCCGCCTAGTTACATAGTCGGCATTGTATAACGGTGCCTGGTAATTCTTTCTTTAATGCTCGCTTTTCCTCTGTTGCCAGTGTGTAAGCAATGTGTTGTAATGCAACAGTTTGTACGTATTTTTCTCGTTTCACGGATATTCGTTCCACGATGACGTTTATAAACTCTCTTTACGTAGTAACATAGACATTTTTGTAACTATTTCTTAACTCACGATATGCTCCGATTTAAGGGTCGAGTTTGTGAAGGATTTGTGAAGTAATGCTGACGCAGTAGCAGTTTTAACCACACAGCACGTGTTTTTGTCATCTGGAATACTTTAAAAGAAAGTTTCGTATATATAAACTATGCTCTGTTTGCAGATCAGCTACGCGAATAGGCGGACATTAGCAGCATGAAAAAATCTACGGATAATTTTCCAAATTACCTAAGATATGCTAATTAACTTCAATTACTAACATTCGGGCGCATGTTGTATTTGCGAAATCGAAGCGTAGCACTAGCGTAATCATGGTTGCTTTGGGGCAGAAATCTGAAGGCTTTCCCGAGATCTGCGACCTTAAAACTGTGCAACGAAATGTATGCATTGGCATTCCCGTTATGTTCCCGTGAATCGTGCCTCTTGCACTTCGGAGCGATGTTAACTGGTATGCCGAGCCATTTTGTGTAGCAGATTTCGGTCATGTATAGCTCGAAAATGGTGTTGGTCTTGCCGCCGTGTCCTAGGAGATTCCTCCACTCAACAAGCGTTCTATTGCAATCGCAACGTGAGCCCTAAAGTTATTACCTAGAGTCACTAAAGCTAAAGCACAATGAGGAAATAAAAATAAGTCTGCGCACATGCTCAATCGTTGTCAGTTGTCGCATTTATACAACGCGGGATTTTGTCGGTAATTTTTTATTTGCAAAGCTAGAAAGTCGTCCGTTTGCATGTATATATGAGGAGGCAATTTAGACGAACCTATACCCCGGCTGAGCCGGCCTATACACTTGCAGCTCCCGTGGTCAATAGCGCCAGGGTTACGTCCAGCGATTCCTACAGTAATTCGCGTCCAGTGATTACTGTAGGAAAGCTTGTGCTTTTCTCTAATGGCCGCATGTCGAGCCAATCGGAGAGCGGCGACCTATCTGGTGCAGTGGGACAAGATGGCGAATCGGACAAAGTGGCGGGAGGGGCCAAACTCCATCTTTGGCGGCCGTCGCCTCAGCTCGACGTCCTCAAAGTGACCAGCGCTAAGCGCTTCTCGGCAGACGGCGGTATCCAGCTGGTGCACGCGCGAGGCATATAGTCGAAGCAGCGGGTGCGCCAAGCTTGTGCGCATGCCACTTTTCGCCGCGTTTGCGGGACTACTGCGACGCCTCGATCGTGGATACGTGCCGGCCGCAGTCGGCAGCCGAGGTCGTTCTCCGTTCGCCGCTGGGCGTTCGACACAGGAGCGCGGGAAACGAGTGGCGTATGCGCGCTCACGCGGTGTTGGCGTCCAGGCTCGTCGTTGCTGTACGCGCATACGGCGAATGCGCGGTTGAGACGGGCTTCCTGTTGCGCACTTATTTGTCTCCAGACGTCCCCAGTGTGCATACGATGCGCCCGAAGCTGAAATCGTTATTTACTAACGTGTAATACACTCGCTCCGTGTGGGTGTAGCATCAAGTACTGAAAGCCTCTATAAGAGCTGCTGTTTGTCTTCGTTTGTCGACAGGTAGCTAGAAGTGGAATTGAAAGTGTTTTCGTTTTGTTTTATTGTATTACTCTTGCTTATGGCGCATGTAGGTTTCTATTCAGTTCGTATAGTTACCCACATCTTGGTTACTCTTGTGCAAGTTACCGGAGACTGTTTCTGACATTATATCGCCGTTCCCAATCGTGTTGTGTTGCACGGAACCGAACGTGAACTAGTGCAAATCGTTCTGAGTATGTACTTTTATAATCACTATCAGATATAGCGAACTCAATTTTGTTTAGGCCGCGACGTCGTTGTATCGGGGCTGGCCATTTATACTTGCGTGCACGCCGTGTACGACCTTCGCCATTTTAGCAGCTGTGTTAAATTCACCGAGGCGCATCGAACGTTCTTTTGTGCCGATCGTTCTTTTTATTATCCTCTTCTGTCCGTTTCGCTCAGTTGGCATCGGTACACCGGCTTAACCTTGCGTGCTCTATAACATCCGGCGACCGTGTATTCTTTCTCGCAGCGCTTGGCTGGTGGAAATGCCCCTCCTTTAATTCAACGCCGGGCGTATATCTCTCCGGTATAGCCCAAGTTCCGGTGTGTTGCCTTTTCGCGTCACTGGCAGATTAGCCCTGCATTAAACTCACCACTGAAGCACGCACGACGGTCACGAATTGTCTGTCTGCGTATATGCGCCACGTGTAAGCCGTTGAGCGCTAGCGTGATCTCATAATGGTCAGGCGTATGCGAATTGCATCTATTGCATGGCTAACCAGCATCCCTTTAACGTAAGCGTATACTCTCTCGTGCTCTTCCTCCCAACTCCACTTTTCCAAATCGTTCGCTACCTGGCATTTAATCTTTACCAACAACCCTCTTTCGCGTTATATACGTATAGGCAAATCCGGGTTTTGTTCTCTTGATAAACGCGTGGAATTCGTAGGCGTGCGGGTCGTGGGCTAAACCCGACGGAGCTGTTTTCGTTGTCTCGAGATGCAGTGCAAAAGAAGGAAGTACAGCTGCGGGCTTTGGTGCCGCGTGGTCAGTCGTTCGGAACGACGAGCTTCTTGCGCGATGCGTGCGCATGAGCGGGAAGTCCCGTAGGGCGTTGCGGATCGGTCGCGAAATGCGTGCGAACGCCGTGTCTGGAACTCGTTGTTTTTTTTTTTTTTCGCCAATTTGTCCGGTGCCGACGTCGAGTGTAAAGAGACGATGGATCAGAGCAGCACTGCTCCCGGGGCGACACGCATCCGTTCCTCGGCGTCTCACGCGACTGGATCATCCACGAAGCTTTGTTCAGCCTGTCGTCGATCGAGCTATGACGGATCGTGTCTGACGGGCCTCCTCTCGATTCGCCACTTCTTTACGTCGGGGTGTCTCGTGCGGTGCTCTCTTTTATTTTACAACCGCACCCGTCAACTTATATTTCGGCCAAATTTCGCGGAGCCTGTCGCAAGTGTCGTCATGCTTAACCGTTATATTTTGTCAGCAGAAGAAAACTGTATATACTTGTCCCCAACAGAAGTGATTCGATAAGTCGTCATGTCGTCGTTGCCGTGACAGTGGCCCTCAACAGTTTTCCCCCCTCTTAGTATATTCTTCCAGGTAGTTCCGGATATAGTTCGCGTAATCCCATTTCTTTGACGCCACTATTCACGAGAGGCGTTCTTTTGAAGATGTTTCGTAGTTTAATTTACGACATATTTCGCGCAAACTTTTTCTTTCCCCGGTGACATTCGTCTCGTGGCTGTGAAACATGGCTCCCGGGGATTGTGTACCGAACGAAGAGGCAAAAAGGCGTACCAACAGTTACTGCACAAGAAAGACTGCAACGGGTCTGGAATCGTGCTTGTTAGGTGAAACCCCGGCCGCGACGTATTTTATGTCCGCCCCTACCGGGCCGTACGTGTGAGCGAAAAACCACTTGCGCGCACGCTAATTTCGGTCCCATCGGCAGGCTGCGACGTACACAGTGCGGTATATACACTATAGGGAAACACGTGAATGTATAGAGCAAGTGCGTGTTCTCTTCAGTGGTAAGCGCACAATCGCGCGGCTTTGCAGCAGATGGCTTTTGGTTGATGGCGTCTAGCTGGCACCTTTCTGCAACTGTGCAGTGCATTGGCATAGCTTCTGCCGGCACTTGCTGCATGGAGCGCCAGTACAGTGAGAGCCGCACATTGGAGTTGATTCCATTTAACAGTTGACCGCACTCGGTACGTCTCATTGGAGTAACGCGCACTGGGACTCATTTCTGGAAAGTCTTTCGTTACTAGCTGAGCGCACGCCTGGTAATGGACGTAACCTTGCCCCCTAGAGACATGCAGGTCAGCCTTCATAATGGCGCAGTTTTGCTTGTCTACTTGGCGCATAACACTTGCTTCACGATGCGAGCCTCTCGAAAGGAAGCGCATATTTTTGCTATTTCTGTCTCGGACGCCATTGTGCGAGGAGCGAGATGAAGATCGCAGCTTTCATTGTTGAGCGAGGCGAGCATTAGCTGCGTCCGGTGGCCGCCTGCGCAGATAGTTTTCGCTGAACGTGGCTTAGCTGACCGGTGGCTTGTATAACCTTGGCCGCCCAGTCCGCTACGGAGGATGCGCCCGATCGCCTATCGTCTTTGTGTTCCCGGGCGCCCGCGGTACGATCGTTCTGCGAACTGTCGAAGTGTTAAGCGCTACGCCTGCTTCGCTGCAAATCTAGTGGCGAAGGCTGTTCGTAATTGAATTTTGGTGTTTCGGGTGCCAAAACCACGATTTCATTATGAGGCACGCCGTAGTGGGTTACTCCGGATTAATTTTGACCAGCAGGCCGGGTATCTTTAACGTGCCCCCAATGTACGGGACACGGGCGTTTCGGCATTTCGCCCCCATCGAAATTCGACCACGGTGCGGCCGGGATTTGATCCTGCGACCTCGTGCTTAGCAGCGCATCACCATAGCCGCTAAGCCACCCCGGCGGGTAGCTGCACTTGTCGTAAGGTGCGTTTGTGAGTTTGCCGAGCGTTTCGTGAATTACCTGCGCACTTTGTTGACCAGCTGCTACAGTCAGCTATATGACATATATAACTGAAGCGGAACACAGTGCACAGCCTAGTACCGTCGGTAAAACCACGGAGGAAAGAAAACGGCTGTACGGTTGGGAGCGACTCCCTCCCCACGCGAAGACGACGTCTACAAGAAAGGTTGTTAGTTATTCAAACACGCATTATCTTATTTTCTCTTCGTTGTTTCTATAGTGCTTCTTGTCAGCCACGCATTAAACCAGCGAAGAAGATACGCTTCTGTTGATCTTCTCGCGGCGCCGCGTTTAGCTAGCAGCTGTCTGAGATCGGCCTCCGATCAGCTTGCACTGCGTGCACTTAATCTCCGCATGGCATCTCCGCATGGCATCTCCGCATGGCAGCTCCGCATAGGTTCTCACTACGGTTTTATTGGGACCGACGGCCTCTGCAGGTCAACTTTGTTTTGGCCTATCCAGAGAGCGACCCGACGTCTCTCGTCCCCCGCCCTTCTCTTTCTTTTCTGAAGGCGAGGCAGCGTCCGTCAGCAATCGGCACCATCAAAGGATTCGCTCCGTTCCTCCTTCTATTAGCGCCGAAACTAGCGATTTAGTGTCCGTCCTTGATGATCTCGTGCGTGGCTGCGCTCACGTGACGACGGTGGCGACGGCGGAGGCCAAACGACAGGAACCATCTTGCTTCAAGGTTACCCGAGCTCCTCGTCTTCACGCTGCATGCTGCCCTGCCCCGGACGAAGTCGCTCCGCCGTCTCAAGGCCGGTCCGTGTGCTGAATCGCACAGGGGCGCCGGGTGCGTGGACAGCACGTGACGTGGCGGGCACGGTGAACGACGGCTCCGCGGGAAGCCATTTGCCTTAGTTTCTCTCCACGTTTTATGTACGACCTGTGGCCTCGTGCGTCGCTCGGTGCGACGTGCTCGAATTAATGATAATGCTGCTCCGCCGGCCGAACACCAAAAGCGCAAAATCTGGAAAGTTTTTTTTTTGTTTTTGTTTTCCTGCGTTGTTGGCTTGCTATAACTCTCTCGAATCCTATTTCGACTTGTCGTTACTGGCCTATCTATTTTGTTCGTATGTCTCCTTCAAGAGCGGGTAGCTCATCGTGTTTAACTTGTCACAAGGTTGCTACATCGCCAGCAGCTTCTGTGTATAGAAAACTTAACTTTTGGTTCGTATGTGCATTGCGAGCTTACTCTTGTGCGCGGGGTATACCGAGTACACCCGCTGCTAGAATGCTTAGCGAGATTTGTTTTGGCAGACTATATAGTTGCTGGTTAGACGCGTTGGGCCGCTGTTTTGTTTCTTCATTACACGATTCCAAGCGCAGTGCAATAGACAGGGAGAGAGTGTGTGTGAGTGTGTGTGTAGACCAAGGAAAGACGAGGAGGTTACCCAGAGGATATCTCCGGTGGGCTACCGTGTACTGAGCGAAGTGGAAAAGACGTATACGAAATATAATAGAACTAGAAGGGAAGAACGAACAATATAAACCTGCGTGTGTGACGCGTGTCGAGGGCTGCGTCGAGTTATGGAGTGGCTCTCCGTGTGTATATCTTTGGGTTGTGGGGCCCCAAACCACAGCAGCCCTTGCACCTGTAGTGCGGGTTTGGTTGACGCGCACTGGCAGTGCCAATTGGAGGGAGAGGATGCCTTTGTCAGTGGATGACGACGACGCTGTTACTTGTTGCCGTGCAGAAGTGCTTTTCCAACTCGTACGTTCAATGCACTTATTCTGTCTGCGTGTTTTCAGCGAACATTTGTCAGGGCGGTCACGTTCATGTAACGTAGCCTTAGCGAGACGGATATGCAAGGGCATAATATGCGAGTTTCAGCGGGAAGCGTTCATTATCAAGGACACGAGGGGAGCGTCGATTCCAAATATTATTTTATTGCAAGCAACGAGAGCTAACGCCGATATGTTACCCACGATTGCAAGTAAGTTCGGCCCGTGCAACTTTGGAAAAGATATACTTCACGCTCGGTGGCTCGCTGCGCGAGCAGCGTTTGGCGGTGATCTCGGGGTGTGGAGATATGTTCCGATGCGTCTGGGGACGTTTCGTCTAACAGCCGCACCAAAACTTTGGCTCTGTACTCACAACTAATATATATGACAGAGCCAGTTTGGGAATATTCGCGCTGCGCGGTAATATAAACTGAACTTCGGATGGGTGGACTCTTCGTCAATTTCCTCTCAGCAGCCTCTCCAAGCCCTTTTAAGTGCAGACTTAGGCTCTTTCAGACTTCTTGTAATATCTTATATCCAGGGTTCGTACGCCTCATTGAAATCTTTGAAAACTCGTGAATTTGGTAAAAGAGATCCAAGGGTCCTTAAAACTGCTCAAAAATAAGTATGCTTCTTAAATTTCTTGTAAACTGGAGTTTGGGGCGACTTTTGAGTATTCAAAGTAATAAACTCCGCATAGAGGCTAGAATTCTATCGATATCTTCTTTTGAGAGTGTCGCTGAATGATTGCCACAGCCACCAACGACAGGCTTGTTTGTTTAAATCACCGTTGCCGTCGTGCAGCTAGACAAAGCCAGACCAAGCAACCAAGCTTCGCCACTAGTTTGTTGTTTTGCTAGTGGTTCACACCGCAGCCATCGTGGCTTCGTGTTCTAGCCCTGGGCTCAAGAAATGCCTGGCGGTATGTAAGCTTCAGCCATTTGACATTAACACGACGTGTATCTTTGGCTGTAGTCGGACACTACTAACCATCGTGCCAGAAGACAATTGACATGCATTACAGTGGGAAAGCACAATTCAGCAGCGCAGCTGAGAAGGATATTTACTATTTTTCGGTGTAATTGTGCGAATAAGATTTGTTTTCTACTCCTGGAATTTCGGCTTTAGGCATCCTTAATAATCCTTGAGTTGTTCTTGAACTTGAAATCAGATATTCTGTGCGAACCCTGTATATGTTATAGACGATTTTTACTACTACTACTACTACTACTACTACTACTACTACTACTACTACTACTACTACTACTACTACTACTACTAATAATAATAATAATAATAATAATAATAATAATCGCTCTTTTTTTGCAATGGCAGAGTAGTAGTAGCAGTGTAGCGATTACATTATCGAATATTATTAATGGTGGGTTCCCGAGTTTCTCAGCGCCGTGACTCGCTGGAAGCGCTAGCTTTTTCAGTGTTTTACCGATAGTTTGCGCCTGGTAATGTTGGTCACCGTAGGTTGTTGCCCGAGTCTGCCACCCATCAGTCGGTGGGCTATAACAGGAGTACGGGTTATAACAAAAGCACGTCCGAAGTATGCGCGGGGTGTTGGAGATAACGCCTGCATCGGCGGCACAGCAATGTACGCTTGGATTAAGTGAACCGGCGCCTCAAACCCAAGGCTAAGGAAAGGCACACCCGTCTACAATGGGCGAGAACTGAGCTGGCCCCCACATCCTCCCCCCCTTTCCCCTGCCCGCTTTCGCTTCCTTCGCGGTATGGGCACAGTGGATGCCCCCGACTTGCACACACTGCGGGAGATAGATTCCAACTCTGCACTTACACTGGAAGTGCCTCCTGCTGCTTCGCCGTTGCAGATTTGACAAGCGCGCATCCTACGTAGCACGGGACTCTAAAGGAGGGACACACAGGAAGGACATGCGCTAGCGCTTGCTCTGTGTGTGTCTCCTTTATAGTCCCGTACTGTATAGGATGCACGCCTGTCAAATCTGCAAATACGAACAAACTATAGCCCCGCAACACGTTCTACTAAGATACCCCGCCATTACTCCAAGCCGTTGCACTCGGATAGTTTTGCACG
Source organism: Dermacentor albipictus (assembly GCF_038994185.2). NCBI lineage: Eukaryota > Metazoa > Arthropoda > Arachnida > Ixodida > Ixodidae > Dermacentor > Dermacentor albipictus. The sequence goes on along the minus strand of NC_091823.1, from coordinate 9,555,598 downwards.
GAATCGATCAATCGTGTTTCTCGCCTGGCGAAAGGATGTCAGCGACACGGCTTGCTCAAGGTGCCCGTAGGTGTAGGCGCCGCGGGCTTCGCTCAAGGGCTGCACGCAACCTTCAAGACGCTTCGCGCGCGCTGCCCGCATCGCCGGCCAAGCGTCGAGCCTCGTTGTCCGCGCTCCACGCAGCCGTATGACTCGCTCGCCGGCGTTTGTGTAGAGTTCGTCCAAGCACGGCTCGGTTCCGTGACAAGTGTGGCTTTTCTGCGCTATTCAGTGTCCGAGGTCGTTCCCTGTTTCCTTTACTTCCGGTGAAGCGAGGTAACCCGCCGCGGCTGGCTGCGGGTGACTAATGGCGTTCTGCTTCGCTTATCACGAGGTGGGGGTGTTCGATTTGCAGTCCCCTACGGCGCATTCTTACGGTGGAGCGGTTCAGAAAGGAAAAAAGAATAATAATTATAACGCCCGCGTTTATTTATACGTTAAATGGCGTAGGTGATTGTCACGGCTTGTCACCCGTTCGCCGTCGGCGCGAAGTCGTCGACTGGGTATGCAAGCCGGTTGGTAGTTGCTTACTCAAGCCAATAGAGTGAAGAGGTCAGAGTCGGGAGAAAGAAAGAAAGAAAAAAATTATCCACTGACAAGGATACACAAATTAAAAGAAACACATGAACACTAACACACATGCATTTAATATAGATCAATGACGACAACGAAATAAATACATCGAGCAACTAACAGTTAATATAAAATCTAACACTACACAAGAATACACATAACGTTGGTCTAGTATGAGAGTTCAGAAGAAAACAAATGACGGCATACGCATGACCGGGCAGCAGCAGCAAGTCCATAAAGCGTGGAGTCGACGGCAGAGCTTTCCCGAAGAACGCTGGCAAGCCGATATCGTTGCGGTGGATGCGATTGCTGGGCTGGGTTTCCCGGGAGTCTAGTTCTGACGTCTTCCCTCGAGCAGGTTGTGCTAACTTGAGGGGAACTACCGAGAGCTTCGTTGCGGACGTTTTGTTTGTCGTCTTTTACGTCAATTAACCACTCGGAGTTCAGACGTGACTAGGCGGCCCAGGCAATACTGGACGGCACTAGCCCCTCGACGCTTCTCAGCAGTTGATAGGTTCAGCCTCTAGACGGCTTAGCTCGGTCTAAAACCTGCGTTTAAATAACTTATCCTTTCCCCATTTCCCTGGGTTGGGTAACGGCAGATATTGGCGATGATCCAATCAAGTTCACCCAATTTTATCCCAGCTCCTCCCAAGGTCTTGGCCGCGCCCCTTTTAATTAGGGCCGAGGGAACGGGCGATTCCCCCGTGCTGTTAGAGGTCGCGCGCTTGTATTGCACCACACAGATGCACACCCTTGAGTCCGCGGCGGGTCTCTATTTAGTCCGTTCACAAACACAGGTGAAACGACGGCAGCCGGCCATACGGCGCCGTCGGTACACATACACTGTCAGCATTTCGGGGACGCGGGATTGCGCAGAGAAAACACGCATTTCGGGGTATTCGCACCCCTGCCGCCTTAGCAAGCTTCTCAATGCACTCGCGGGGCAGAGAATACACAGGGATTCCTACAAAAAGCTGTCGGGGCGTCACAGTCGCGCCTACAAGCCTGCCTCTTGCTTTTTCGGAATTATTTTGACCGACTAGTTCTTCTTCTGCTTCTTCTTCTTCTTCTTCTTCTTCTTCTTATTATTATTATTATTATTATTATTATTATTATTATTATTATTATTATTATTATTATTATTATTATTATTATTATTACTTCGCGAGATTAACTTGAATGGAGGACGCGGGCGCTATGTAAAGGGTCGGTTGTGATATGTAGCCGCGAGGACATAGATATACATTTCAGAGAGAGGTGTTCCCGCTCCTCTTCAAATTTCTCCGCGATGTAGGGCTGCAGTGTGTATGGGGAGCTGTTTTGGCTGGCCATGGCAGGACTTGGTGGTGTACATGGGGTGTTTTTTTAAGGGAAAGGACGCCAATTTCTGCAGCCCATCTGGGAGCACGGCGCAGGGTGGGGACGGGTGGCGCGCAGCCTGTTGATGGCGCATAGTCCTCCTCGCCGTTAGTCTTGTTCCCTGTTAATTGTGATTCACCTCGTCCTGACAAGTGGCGCTATAGGTCCGCCTTCAACAAGCAGCTCTCTTCCTCCTCATCATCGTCATCATCATCACTGGGCCTCTTTCCTGTATATGTTTATAGATAACAGATGTGGCGAAGCGACGTGCTTTGCGTAACATAGAAAATTGACTTTGAACAAGTTTTGCGGGATATATATATATATATATATATATATATATATATATATATATATATATATATATATATTGTGTATATATACACACAAAGTGGTACCGCTACGCTCACTTTTGTTTTGCATAATACAAATGAATTTCTACAGAACACGTGATCACATAGTGTTGGCTCATATATGTATGTCTAATGCGCACAGACCTTCTAATGGAATAGCGCATTAAGTAGTCAGTGGAGTCTAGTTCATTGGATTTTCTTTGATTCAATGATTCGGTATAATGTTGCTGTGTGTGTACCCATTGTTGGCCGATGCTCAATAATGGGTGTGCGCCGCGGGGTCACACAATTTCGCACGTAGAGCCGTCGCCGCCGTTCTTCGCTCGACGATCACCGTGCGTCGCCTTCGTGACACCGCTGCGTAGACGCCTCGCATTGTGCATCCGCCTGGGATTTGTGCTTGCATTTCGGCATGTAGCTTGTGAGAAGTGTAGCGCATAAACGATTGAAAGAAAAAAAATTGTGTGGGATTAAAGCTGTGACCTTTGTGGTAGGTAAGCATAAGCACTGCATGAGATTACGTGTCGCATATAGGATGAAAGTAAACGCAATGGTTCTCATCGCCACTCTTGTTCTATAGCACTTAATTAACCGTTGCAGTGAAGCTTCGCTTCACGTAATTTTCGACATGTGCGTTGGATCTGCGTAATCATTCTATTTGTATTTAATTTATTGTGGTGATTATTTCAGAGCTTAATTAGCTTTTGTGTTACTACACTCACAGGACACTTTTTTATTTTTCTTAGGGTAGGTTTGTCACTGCAACAAGAGGGTCACGTAATTGATAAGATTGAAGAACACTGGGCTAGTGGCCGACCAGTGTACGAAGTGCTTTGTGGATACAGGCAGGACGCACAATCCGTGCTTCAAGCCTGCGATGCTTATATGTTCAAAGTGCACCGCGATAGAAGCTGCAGTCTGTCTCTGTGTGACTGGAGTGATGCACGCGTGGTACACACAGTTCGCGTGCTGTAATGAGGAAGCTTCCTGGTCGCAAATAGACGCTCCAAACACGCGCGCGAGAGAGGGAGAGGAGGGGAAGGCGCGTGGCTGGTGGCGCGCGCGCCTTCACTTCCGCGTGACGTCGCGCACGCGAGAGTGAATGGGCTCGCCGCGGTTGGGGGGTTTCGCGACGCTTCCATGTATACGTGTAGTACACACCGTGTGAACTCTCGCAATAGCCGCGTCCATTTTCTCTACGATTTCGCGCGAACCACAGGGTTTAAACAATTGGCCGGATAAAAAACGAAAAAAAAAAAGAAGACTCTTTCTTCAGCGCACTTTCCGGCCAGTCTGTCTGTTCATTTCGTGGTGTACGATAGATGATTTTCGGTAGGCGCCTGTCTTTCTCGTCTTCTTTGTACGAGAAGCTCCGGTGGCCGGGGGAGGGCTTAGTGCACGTGGTTTTCTCGCGAGTGTTGACGGCGTATTTACTGACTAAATGAATCTACTGCGTACATTCCTTCATAAGCCGAAACTGGGGGCGCAGAAAAGTAGAGAGCGCAGCGACGTATACCGTACTGCTACTGCAGCTGACGGCTACGCGGGCTTCCTTCGTTTCACTGGCCGTTGGTCCGGGCCTTTAGAGCTTTGAGTATGTCGCGTACAAGCACCTAGAGATAACGCACTGGCTCTGCCCTCTGAGCACTGACGTCACTTAGCGCGGACTGACAGCACTTACGCCGACGGCGAGAAACTGCAAGGACGTGCGCTCACCGCGTCCTCGCCTTCGTCACGACAGGCCGGAGGATGGAAGCTCGCTGACGCCAAGTTACGGCTCGAAGCACTGAGGCCTTTGAGCCGTTCTAGGCGGCGTCGCCTATGACATGCTGTTAAAATTCGGAAATAGCCATTTCTTTGAAGTCATCCATTCAATACATGCTGCACGATCGAGTGCGGCTAAACATTGGTTCGCAACGGCGTCAGAGAACAGAGAGAGAGAGAGAGAGAGAAAGGTGGGGGGGGGGGGGCAAAGGAATGACAGGGAGGTTAACCAGAGAATATTCCGATTGGGGTATATACCCTTTACCGTCGGAGGGAGGACGGGATGCGTTAGATGAGAGACAAATAAATACGGGAAGGAAAGAACACAGATGCGCGCGCACACGCTGCAGAACTGTTTTTGTGCGCGCTGTAGCACAGTCTGTGAAAGCGTTACATAGTGTTACAGTGTCAACGTCCCACTAATACATTCTACGTCACACAATGCAGAGGCATAACTTTCTCACAAACCGGTGTCTTTTGAATAACGCAGCAGTGCCTTCATAGCGGCTCGCGCTGATGTTTGTGTAGGCCAGTTTGCAAGAGTGTTGTTTTCCGTGAGTGTGGAGGGGGGCTTGTCCAGTTGTACCAGCGGGCTGCTCTTTGCCGTTTGAAACTTGGTGCGCGGTCGTTTCGCTGCACCCGCAGAAATCGCAGAGTGGGCTGTTGGCCATTTTCCGATCAGAAAGGAGTACGCATTTGAAAATGCTACTCCTAGCCATATAGGCAGACTAGAAAGGTGCAATCGCGTCGTGGAATTTCGGACGGAGCTGCAAAATTAGGTTCAGGGCATGAAGGCAAATAAATGTGCGAAACACGAAGGAACCAGCAATATCATCCATGCTGTGCGCGCCTTCTTGTTCTGTTGTTGGGTCGGAGTAGGTTGGGTTGATTGGTTGGTTGGTCGAGTTGGGCTGTAGCTGACGACAGCACCGTTACAAGCCCGCAGAACAACGTCTTAGTTAATCTCGTGGGTGCAAAAAAAAAAGGAGAGCGAAATAAAAAAGAAGACCGCGAACGAAAAGAAGACGGTAGGGCACACTGCCTTTCGCTCGCCCCCTGTTTCCTCCCATTGGAACAATACTATGTTCTCAGCCAGAATCAACTAGCCCTACCTTTCTTTTTTTCGATCTTATACGAGTGCGGCTACCGAGCGAGCCTCTGCGGTACACCGTCATCTGTCCGGTTTGTGCCGGCGCGCGTGCGGCAGCCTCGCCGCAGTGCGCGCCTGCGGCACCGGTGCTCGGCGCGTGCCTCCACTTCCGGCTGGCGACAGCTGCTGTTTGTTGTGGGCCGCGCGGAGAACGCGTCGAGCGAGTGCGCTTGCGCCTTCCTTCGTGCACGCGCACGCGCTGCACTGCGGGAAAGTGCGGCTCTGTGCACGCGACAGCACGAGAGTGCGCCCTGCTCTCGCGCCTGTTCCTGTAAAGTCGCGCGCTTCGCGGTGGCTCGGGGCATGGCTACCCAGTGAACCCATGGCTGCTCGCGGGTTTCCATCGCGAAGTGGTCAAATTAATCCGGAGCCACCCCGCCACGGCGTCTCTGCTAGCTAGTCCTAGTTTTGGGACGATAAACCGGCACGAATCATATAGGTGAATCTTAAGTTACTGTTTGGGCTGCGTCTGAGGCGTGCCTTGATGCCCACGTCTGCCTTCGTGCAAACCAGTGGCGGTACCGACAACTCGGGCAGAACGCAGTGCCAGCATTCATCCGTCAAGTACTAGCAGTTTCGCTGGCAGATAGGTGTAGGGTTCTGCGTTTACGTAGTCTGCGGTGAGACAAGCTTACAGGGCTTTTCTTTCCTTTTTCTTTTTTTTTCGGAATTTACCGGATATTTTTTTACGGAGCAATTAGAATTCAGAGTTTCACGGCTTTTTTTTATGTGATGCACCGTTGGGTTTGGTCCACCCCTACAAAGCAACATATGTTTTTAGTTTTTTAAGGGGGGAATATACTATTAGCCGCAGGTACATTGCTTATTTACGGTCAGCATTTGCAATATCAGACGGGTTTATCGCAGTTAATGTTTACCTAATTTATGCAGGCTTATTTACCAAAGTTGAAATTGGTCATTATTATTTACGGAACGGAACATCGAGAATACCTCTGCAGCGTCCGCACTATAGTAAATGCCAGTTGATGCAGCGAAGCACGTGAAAGGACAAGCCATTCCCGGGCATGCTACCTACCCCCCCCCCCCCCCTAAAAAAAACAAGAAAAAAAACGTGGGCTCGATTACCTCGCCAGCAAGGAAGTAGTACGAAGTAATAAAATAACCGTCCACACGCATGTCGAACTCTTTTGGCAGGTTCGCCTTCATATGTGGGTTCACAATCTGGGCGCGGTGCCAGAGAATGACTCGCTCGTGTAAGGCGAGTCGTAAGCAGTGTTTCACTGCTCGACTCACGGCTCGACTTTCCTGCAATGTCGACGTGCTCTCGGAAGCTGCCGGTCCAAATCGCACCGCTTCTGCCCGTCCGCAATGCCAAGCATGCATAGGGTCAACGACAGCCGCGCGCGCACAGGTTGACATGCGTGGGAGGTTCTGCGCACCCAATGTTAGGGGGCGCGAACCGCCGGGAGTGTACAAAGTTAACGCAAGCGAGGCGTGGGGATTTTGGTGCGCAAAGACGCCAAGCTGCGCTGTCTCTTTGCGCAGCTTGGCGCTGTCTTTTTGCGCAGGCGTGCACGAAGACGATGCACTAATTCGGGCAAAGCACTAGACTCGGCTTTTAGTTCCTTGAATTTTAGAGCAGATCGTTGTGGGTGATGTCGATGAGTCCAGGTCCGTGCCGTTTCGACACCAACTTTAAAGGGACCCTGAAACGATTTTAGCGATTTTCTACAAACGTACTGAGTCGTTAGAGTAGGTTCTTCTGATCATTAATTGATGCATCTAAGTGCTCTGCGTAAAGCGTGTAATTTATTATAAGGTTTTAAAAATACCCATCGCTGCCGATCGCAGCGCACTGCTCGGCGGAATTTTAAGCCGCCCCTACCCATATGATGCAAATAACCCATATTACGTCACATGGGCGAGCTATCTGATTGGCTGACCAGGGCGCGTGGTCGATAATTTTTCCAACTTTATGGTGAACAAATGATGCTCGTAATAGTTGGAATGTTAGTTACTTTGTTTTTGTAAAAAGAAAATAACTTAAAGAGAATAGACAAGAATAGTTTTTTAGTACACTTCAGCACTTCCGGCACACAGCAAGTGTCGTCTGCTTGTGTTACAACGTACTCCATTTTGACGAGAGCTCCGCGGTCAGAGTCGGTCTCAGTCTTTTCGCGAGCACTATGATTCGACTTTGTTGCCTTGTGGACTGCAAACCTAGCGACCTGCAAACCGCGAGTCCAGTATTAGGGCAAGCGCAAGGGGACAGGGTCTGGCCGCTTGACTGTGCCGGGATGAGCCACGAGATGAGCAGAAGGGCAAATGTGAACGGTCTGCACGGTGCAGCCACCTGGTGGCACAGAGCTCAACCATACACAGTAGCAGCAACGAAGTGTATTCTTTGCTGCTGGTGTGTATTTTTCGCAGGAGTGTAATCATCAACACGTTGATTTATAAATGTTTAAAATGCTTTACACTTGGTTAGAGCAATATTAGCGCTTTGTTTGACTGGTTAAGCGCTGCGCCAGCAAGTGTCTAGACCGTGCAGACCGATCAGGCTGCTCACGTACGTCTACGCTGAAGTTCCTTCATCAGCTTGAGTTTATGCCTCCAGTCATTTGCCGAAATGACCAGCTTGCCTGTTTTTAGCGGAGTACCGGACACGTTCGGCGCTACGACAGAATGCTCGCAACGCACGCTGCTTCGATAGCTCTCGGTCGACGGCCAAGCGGCTAGCGGAGAGGTCTCGCGCGGGAGGGGGCGTGCTCCTAAACAACCGGAAGTGAGCGATGTGACGTCGCATCGTGATGCTGAACCAGTGAAGGCGGAGCTTAGCGCCGCTCGCTCGGCGAGCGAGTTGAGGAGGAAAAGCATAGCTAGGGAGGAGGGTAACTTCTAATCGCTTGCAGCTCCATTAATACGTAACGCTTCACTTAAATTGTGGTGCGAATGTTCTACTTAAGCTGTACCCTACGCACCTACAAAATTTGTCCGAACCGTTTCAGGGGCCCTTTAATATCATATTAAAATACTTTCTCGTTGTTTCCCAACGTATATATGGTATACATATTTGCCAAGTGTGTCATCCTCTTGCGTGCGAGGATCTTGCGGTAGAGCTTATATGCAATTTGGAAAATATATGTGCGTGTCAGACGACACATCACAGGATTCAGCGCGCGCGAACCGTCGTGCGACTCTATAACGTGGCATAATATGTATCGGAGATGAAAGTGCTGCGTCAACGTGCGCCATCTTGCGCCAAACTATCGAGCTGCGCCAATCCGCTCCAAATATCTAATTTCGAATGAAGTTGCCAAATTTAGCAGGATGTGCGTGTTCGGTGGCTACCATAGACACGCGGTGGCTTGCGCTTATCCCTGCAGTCAAACCCTAAGCAAACCGCTTCGGCGTCGTGTAGCTGTGTTTGGTGGCATAATAGTAACTAGGCCACGAGGAAAAGAAAACATTTTTTGTGGTATATATTGCATTACCAATGTTTTATAAATGTACTGCGCGCTTGCATACACGCGAACCAGCTAAAGATGATATTGACTGGCAGGCACTTCGTGGGGGCAGTCGGGAATAAAAACCGCGCTGAATAAATAAAATTGCACAGACTGCTCAGCTCATCAGTTTCGTTATACATTTTAGCACTCGCTTTCGCGCCCTGCTGGTACGAATGCATCGATTTGTGGGCTGACGCCGTGCGTGTGACGTTGTAAATCTATTTGGCACGCGCGCACCACGTCCTGTTACCGGCACGATAGTGCGACACGCTGACAAATGACCTCCATGCTTTCATTAAACTTCTTAGTCACATATATCCAATGGCAACCGCAACCTTCACTCAAATTTGCACTCGGGCTACACTATTTTCTTCCCGGCCACACCACACAAAATCGGGCTCTTGCCGCCGCAGAACGCGAGCCAAGGATCGAATATTTAGTCAACCTTAGCAGCCAAATTGTGGCCCTAGTTACGTTCGCGGCGAAACCGCGAACTTTTTGACGGTTTGCAACCGGTTTGACGGTTTTTGACGGTTTGCATACTGTTGCGCATGCGCGAACACGGCTGTCACGAGCGCCCTCTACATGGTTAGGTACGAGAAGCAGACGAACAACCAACGCAGCTATAGCGCGCCTTGAGACGACGGTTTGTGGTGGTTTTGATCGCGGTATTTTCGTGAAAAGGACGGCTCGTTGTGCTGCGTGTTGTGCACAAAGTGTTTCACTAGCAAACGGAGCACGAGTTTATTTCGGTTTCCGTCCGAGAAGAGCTATCCGGTGAGGAAAGCAGCATGGATAAGCGACGGCCGGAGATGCCATCACAGCACACAACTTGCTCGCTCCTCGCAGAGCCGGTTCTCATCGCGCTACTTGCTGCTACTGAATTGTAATATGCCAGCGCTACGAGGTTATATCGGCCTGCAAGCTTCGAGACACCCTTAAACGCAGCTGCATGTTGCCGGAATAGGGAAAGTTCAAGATGGACGAGGACGGACAGCGCTTGCGAATGTACAGTGGTGTCACTCAGTTGTCGCTGACATGTTATTATACTGAATATTACAAAGTGATGTCGAAAGTGCGCCTCATATGACAATCAGCGCCTGGTACTACGCCACTGAAGTGATCGAAACTCTCCATTCGAGGGCAGTTGGTGCGACCGACGGGCAGCGCGGAGCGACCGCCGCGCGACGGAGTTCGGCTGGTTTGCTCTTTTCTGCCGACGGTGTACAGATAGCCAAATGTATTTCTTATTTAGCCAAATTATTAGAAGATCTTTATATTTGACGATCTTTGCAATTTCTTTGAATTTGTATTGATGCATGAGTTAAAGAGCTAGCAAAAAAACTATGCGTTCACTTCCTAGCAGAAGCTTCTTCGTAACCGGCGACACTCACGGCCAGCGAGCGAGGCCTACCGGCGCGTCGTTTGAGACGTTCCCGTATTTGCCGTGCGCGAAAAAAGGACCGCCGTAACAGGTCAAACAGCTCCGTGAAGCTTTGCTTTGTTCCAGATGGGCCATATTAGTAGGATAAACACTCCTAAGCGGAACATCACGCTCGGCGCGCTGACTTTGTCGGCAGCCGCCGATCGCTCGAGCCGGCAGCTCCCTGTTGTCGAAGCAGCAGCCGACGGCGCTTGTAATGGAAACGGAGCGGGCCATAAAGTGTTTATTTTCGTGAGTATTTTAGCGTCTGGACGATTATGTCGCGGTTAAATGAACGCAGGGTTGGTTCTCTCTATACTCCGACGGCAGCCAATAGCAACTAAGGCTAGCCGCCTTGCACAGTGGTGGCTGCGCTCGGCCACTCTGCGAAACCAAGTGCGGACACTTGGCGACACATCGGCAGCGTGTTTCGACTACGCGCACTCTGCTCTTTGTTGAAGGAGTTTATTTCGCTCGCATCAGTCCCGTGCTGGCATCAGCAGCCCCAAATATACGATATTTTTAACGTGATCTTCCTTCAGTGCCGAGCCTCGATGAGCCTGGCGAATAGTGGCAGTTATAGAAAGCAGATATTGCCACACGCGATCAGTTTGAGTGGTACGCTTCGAGAAGTCGGAGGTCTATGACATGCACGAAAACTGGAACGGAGTGACGGCGTCTCCAATTATTTTTGACGCCATGAACACACGGAGTTGCCGCGGCAGAGGCAAGGCAGCAGCCGAGGAACGAAACTCGCTCTCTAACCACATACTCTCGCACGCAGAGAACTGCAGCTTTGCCTGTTATGCACCAGATGGCGCTCACTATTTTGCAAACCGTCCAATTGCGTTCGCGGCAACGATGTTCACGACGGGACTTGCAGAGATTGTTACGAACGGCCTGCAGAGGCACCGACCTACAAAATTCTCCCAGCCCACCGCAGCTGCGGGGCTGGCGATCTACGGAGAAGCGACCGCCGAGTCAACAGGCCGTTGGCACCGGCATGTCTGCTGCGGCGACTCGCTTTGAAAGGACCACAATGCGCCCCATCCCCAACCGAACGGCGCCGGGATGTCTACACGCAGTCGGCGGACCAGGTATTAACGCGATAGCGTTAAGGAGCTCGTGTCGCAGAAAAGCCGGTGTCGTCGGCGTCGGTGTCGGCGTCAGCGTTTTGCGGCGTTGACCGTGAGCGATAAATCACGGCAGGCACTCCATAAATAAAAAGCAACTTCAAAGATGGGCTGGGTGGGAATCGAACCAGGGTCTCCGGAGTGTGAGGCGGAGACGCTACCACTCAGCCACGATTTCTATGCTTCCAAAAGGTACAAACGCGCCTCTAGTGAATGCGGTGTTGCCTTCGAAACGAGCCGTGGAAAGTTATACTGTGGTGTATATCGGTAATTATGAACATGTAACTTACAGAAGTCGCAATTACACGAGTAGCGAAGTGCGTTTCGCTGCATTTCTTCTGCGCTTTCCGCACACGGAGAGCCATCTTGCGGCAAACACAGAAGACCCCCTCCTCTCCATGTACGGCGCTGCCCCGACAGATGGCGCGCCACGCGCGCATTGGAGCTGTCGCGGCTCGGACTCTCTCCCCTGACAACGCTTCGCCTGGCTCCCTCTGTAGAATCAAGCGTCCTTCCTTTCTTTAGATCACTATCTCTCTATCTCTCTGCCCGTGCCGATCACGGCGTTTGGCTGGCGTGCATCATTTCCCCCTCCGGGATACCGAGTTCTTTGGTTCGCTCCGCTTGCTCAGGCGCACGTTTCGTTGCTGCGCCGAACGCCGCGTTGCTCGACCATATGGCTCGACGCTCACCGCGTCTGATGCGGGGCGCCTCGTAAGTGATGGCTGCCCTGTAGCCCATTGTCTTACACCCATTGGCGGGTCGACGGGAAAGCTATCGCGTTCCACTCTTGAAGGCGAAGCTTAAGCGTCCTCTAATTTTTGTTTGTGGAGTCGCCGTCGCCTTCACAGTATTATTGGAGCGGGGGAATTCCTGGAATAAGGAGTTTTTCGGCGCCGTCTCACGGTTCTTAGAAGTCGTAAGTCAGTGGACAGACGCGGCGGCCACTGTCTGCGGAGTCAACACTGGGATCAAGAGGCGCCTGCTCGGGGCAGGACCCTTGTCTGCGAGAACCCTCTCACCTTGGTGGGGTCAGTGAAACCTGTGTGGAAGTGAGTGTGTAAACCCTCCCTCTCAAAGGCAGGTCGGCTACGATGACTTTGGACGTTCCGAATTGGTAACGGGTTGAACGGCCGTTTTTCCCTCACCTAGGGATCTAGGGAGGACAGAGTGTTTATAAGCAGCCGTGGTGCGGCTGCATAGTGTGCATTCCTCTTTCAGTCAGGCTAGACTGATGAACTGTAACGTTATCATGTAGATACTGTAAATAAATCCCATATTCCTCGTTCTCGATGATAACAAGTCCCTGCCTTCAACAACGTCCTCAGTGTCGATGAGTTAGATGTCGGCATGGGCCAGTTACCATCAATTTCGTGTCCGACCCCAACCACCACAATGTGCACTACTGCGTTCAAGTTTGGTAACACCTTACAGCAGGTCGCAGAGCAGGTGAAATCATTCCGAAGCGTCGCACGTCGTATATGAACGTCTAACGGTGTCATTAATTGGGCGAGTTAGTGATCAGTAAAAACAAACAAAGAAAAAAACATGAGCCGTTCCACTGCGTGAAGGTGGATGAACAGCGAAACTGTTCAACATATCACACAGATGTGGCACAGAATTTTGAACGAAGGTACGAACACATTTATTGTCCATATCAATGGTCATCGTGACGATCGGTACGCACTCACATTCTCATATCACCTCTGTTATTAAATACGTAAGCATTTCTATGCCTACCGAACGAGAAATTTGTACGTCACGTAAGACAATCGATGGCTCATATACCGTCTTAAGCAATGGCTCATACCCCCATAAGAAAGCAAAAAAAAAGTCTGTTGATCTTGAAAATTGTACCTATTGATAGCTAACCTACTGAAAACGCATGTCCAAGTGATGAGACGTATGAAATTTTGCATAGAATGAAATGATTTCGCATCGAGTTTTGGAGCTCACTTCTTGCACAGATTTCTTGACGTACACGAAAAATGCACGGAACCTTATACCATAAACAGCTTCGCTGTAAAAAGAACGTGGTGACGGGCGGAACCACCAGAAAGGCAGTCAATCTGAGACGGGCGCGGTGCTGACTCGGAACTTCTATTTAAGAAACGCAGTACGTAAAAGCCACATGCATCACATTATAATATAGCGTTGCACAAAACCAAACCACGGTGTACAGTTTGGCCTTGTATCACGGTGCAATGTCTGTCGTTTACCTCGCGAATTCTCGAGGTGTCCCGTCCGGTGTAATGCAACTTTTTTTTTTTTTTGGTTTGGCGACATCGTGCACCGCGCGTTTGCCTTCGTCGACCGACCTCCGTGACAGCGCCGTTCCTGACGGAATCGCGCGCAGGTTGAGTGAGCACACATCGGCGTCCACGTGGCGACGACCTCGTTCTGCGGCCTGTTCGGCCTCGCGCGTTGCAGTGACGCAGTCTTCATTACGTCAAGGTCGGGATCAGGGAACTGCCGGTGCCCGTACACATCCTATGGAACGAGCTCGGCCGGCGCGTGCTCCCTCCCTTTCGCAGTTTCACATTCGTCCCTGCAGCGTCGCCCATGCACGGAACTGTTGAGTAATGTGAGTGGGTTGTCGAGCTGCAGCTGATATCGCAGCATTCGTGGCGTTTGGGAAGCGGATGCGATGGAGGAGCGTTTACGCAAAGAGAAGAAAGGGTTTCCGCTGCTGTGCTCCTTTCCTGCCACGGCTCTGCGCGAAGGTTCGCCCGTCGTCACCTGTGACGCGTTGTCGCTTCCATGTCATTCGTGGTGTTCCGTTGTTTTATTTTTTATTCCGTCTTTTCCTGCACCCGTAGCCATCAGGTCGTAGCCCCGCGCACTACTCCCTCTTGCCTCGAGCGGACACGCGACACTACGTCAATTGTGTACCTACTTTCTTTTTCTGTGTTCGCCGTTTGTGAGCGCAGCGTTTGAAAGGGAACTCCCCAGCAGCGGTATCATAGTGCTGTGAATATTAAGTGAGTAATTCCGTGAAAAATTGAGTTTATATATATATATATATATATATATATATATATATATATATATATATATATATATATATATATATATATATATATATATATATTCACTTTAATTTCCATTAATTTATCATTACTTTATTTCATTTATTAAGCACATGCAATTTCCCCTATGTTGTACTTGGTGTCAGTGTTTGTTGGCTTCTCATTATATGACTAATAAATATCGGGCCCCTCGGTTAACCCCCTTTCTTCTCGTTTATATATATATATATATATACTCTTACAGGCCGCAGCGCTGGACCACATAAAGCCGAGCAAAATGCCATTAAACCATTTAACGAACTGGTGCATGTTCCGCGGCAAAGCCAACTTGGTGCGTATACGCACTGCAGTGGTGGGTAGTATCTAAGATACTATCTTAGATACTCTTTGTGTATCTTGCACCTGTGTATTGATACCCCTGGCAAGACGTGTATCAGTATCTGTATTTTAGATACATTAAAGAATGTATCGTGTATCTTAAGATAGAAGATACTGGCTATCACAACATCACCGTGCCACACTATAAACGTTGGCTGAACTCCGCTTCTCAAGCTGATACTGCTGCCACTAAAAGCCGCCTGAATAGAACTTAAGGCAGCGGCACTCTTTTATATTTCCACCAGAGGCTTCCAGCGAGGGCAGGCGATGAGGTCTGCGCGTCTCTATTGGTGGAGCAGAGTCACGTGGTGGCGCTCGCGCCCTCTTGCAACAAAGACAAGCGCGCGAACGTCCGCGCGCAGCCGCCCTTTTGTTTTCTTGGTTTTTTTTGTTTTTAGTTGCGTCGGTGCCATGACACTTGCCTCGTAGCCACCGTACTGTGCTGCGTGCGCCAATGCGTGCGGCGTCTTTAGTGCACATTCTGATGCCGCTATGGTGTCGTTATTAAAGTTTCTCTTGCGTGCTGCTTTGTTACGAACTATGAAGAATGCTAGCATAGGGTTGCCTCGCGTCTAGTGGCTTCCACACATTGTTTTGGAATGAAAATATTATACTTTGCGCTAGAAAAAAAATAAAAAAACATTTTGAGATACTAACAGACAACTTGACAGACGCTAACTGACAGACTGCTCCCAAGCGTTCCGCGCCGGTTGTGTTGCCGCTGCGTCCGCTTATCGCCACCGTGAACCGCCCCGAGGGAAGCACATCGCTTGGCGTAAATCGCACAGCCTGCGCTTTCGTCACGTCCCTGTCGCCTTTCAAGCGCCAGCACGCCCTGCTAGATGCCATGTTCGTTTGAACGCGGACCGTTTGGGAGCGCTGCAATCACGGCGCGCCAGCGGTTATGTCACGTGGTATTTCTTTGTATTTCGCGGGCATCCGTAGTAAGCTGCGAAAGACTTCAAAAAATTATGGGGTTTTACGTGCCAAAACCACTTTCTGATTATGAGGCACGCCGTAGTGCAGGACTCCGGAAATTTCGACCACCTGGGGTTCTTTAATGTGCACCTAAATCTAAGTACACGGGTGTTTTCGCATTTCGCCCCCATTGAAATGCGGCCGCCATGGCCGGGATTCGATCCCGCGACCTCGTGCTCAGCAGCCCAAGCAAAAGATTAATATATAGAAAGTTAGAAATTGTTTAATCGGATTGTTTGCAAAGGACTCTACAACTTTCTAATTAGAATGTTTTGCCGAATTTCGTTGTTTCAGAAGTTTGTCAAATAATGTTGACTAATTATGTAATTAAGCAAAATACAGAATATAGCGTGACACACTGCATACAAAAGTGAGCCACATGCACATGGTCGCGTCGTCTTAGAGTGCATCGGCATATTTTTTAACTCTGGCTTAAGAGCAGAAACACCCTGTCGATCTATAATAAGAAATTTGCTATTGTATCGAAGTATTTTAATATAGAAATGTAAAGTATCGTATCGGATGCAATAAATATGGTAGTATCTTGTATCTGTATCTCAAATACTTGTTGCCCGAGTATATTGTATCGTATCATGATAGAAATTGCAACGCACCTTTGCCTAGCCCTGTGCACGTGTAATGTTTGAATCCACTGCGCGCGTAATCGGTGTTCCGTTCGGGTTACTCGCGAGTGCGCCCTAACTAATAGCCGACCTGCTGGCAACAAGGCTGGCGGCGTTCAATGCTTTTTAATCTTACCTGCTGTTCTCTTATTGCGGTTTTGGTCCTTCTAGTGCTGTTTGACTTGGAACTGAAACTTGAAGCGATGTTCTAATTCACGGGCGAGCTGTATTTGGTCGACGTCGCTATTTATGAACATCGCATCCTTCTGTACACATCAATTTAACCACATCGCACCGTTCTCCTGGGACACCACGGATTTCACACAGCAGCTATACCTCTGCTGTCGTCGGGTTGTATAAACTCTACCCACGTGGAACCGATTTCCGACGCTGTCTTCTTTTTTGGGGCGGGCCTCGATCGCCACACAGGTATATATTTTTTACGATGGTCGCGCTGTAATTCCCATCAGAGTGCGTTTCATGCACGCGGTTTCCGATCGAAGGACATTGTCCTGCACTACTCACTTCGGCCACGAGTGCACTCTGCAGCGTGCAGTTAAGCCGGAGTAACGGCCAGTGCCGTTCAAATGCGTGTGGTTGCCGCTCAGACATCCATGCAGTGCCGATCATTTGTCCTTCGGGTCCCTCCGCACGCAGACTGTCTGTAGACACGCATGTCGGCCGCCGTTTATGTGGGCTATAGCGCATCATACGCGCGCGTACGATGGCGTATACGTGGTGCAGCTGGGGCGAACCAACGATGGCCGTTGTGCTGCTTGTGACTGAGCGCGCGCGTCAGACGCGGCCACTTCGTCGGGGATTGTGAGGTGCGCGAGCACGATTGTGCACGTGCGCCACGGTGGATCAGCTCGTATAACGTCTCCGGCGGCCGATGGATCCAGCGGCGTCCATTGGTGCAGCGCTTGGGCAGGGTTTGACTGCTTCGGAGCATACTCTCCTTAACGCGTTAACCTGCTACAGGAACCGCCGCGACTTTATACGCTTTTCTTAATCGCAAGGCTGCGTTTTCTGATTCCCGCTCGCGGCGGCCGCATTCCTCGTCGAGAGCGGAATGCGAGGACGGCCGTGTCACATCGGCTTGCGCTCCGAGTATGACTCCGCAGATAGTCAAAATCGACGCCTCCCCCCTTCCCCCCCCCCCTTTTTTTTTTCGTTGTAGGTCTTCCGACCTATCCCAAGCTTTTCGTCGTAACAAATGACCGGGTCAGTCGATCGGCCGACTGTTCGCCGCGACTAGATCCTCTCTCGTTCGGTGCAGTCGAGCCATGGGTCGACCCTCGTGAGACGTCGTTGGTGCTTGATGACACCACGCTCGTTATTTCTTATTCTTCTGCGCTTCCTATCGGCCCTTTAGTACCCACGGCTCATATTGACGAACCATCGAGAGAGAGAAAAAAGCAAGGATAGGAAAGGCAGGGAGGTCAACCAGAAGAGCATCCGGTTTGCTACCCTACACTAGGGGTGGGGGAAAGGGGAATAGAAAGAGAAGGGTAGAAAGTGAGCACTGGGTGCGTGTGGGCGGGACACTGTGCACAGGGACACTATAAACGGTCTCGTAAGCCGGTGCACTTCAAGTATTGCACTAATGCACGATTCGCTTTTCGTTCCAGTGACGGGTGTGGCCACCGTCCGAGTATCTTTGACTCGGTGAACGGTCTTAAGTCCCGTCGCTGCAAAGTTTCCCGCAGACAAACAATCGAACGCGATGAAAAATTATTGCCCTAGATGCATTTTCTTTTATCATTCAGTGGGTTCCCCATGCATGCGTGTTTACGCCACGAATATACTCCAGCCGTTCTTATACAATTTTGCTTCTCAGATTTATTAACCTTTCCTCTACCTTATGCTTCAGTAGGCCAAGGCCTCGAGCAGAGTAATTATGCGCTCATTTACGTGGACGCATACTGCGACGTGCATGCTAAAAAAGATATGTCCCATGGTTCCTGCGCTATTCCCACTTTTCTTTATAGGCAGGCATGTGGTTGTCATCGGCAAATTCTCTACTATAAGCAATAACGCCGCCTGTTGGCAAATCTCCCTTTGGATGGGCGTCAACTCTCGGCTTTGCTTAGGTGTTACATACCCCGCACGTTTTTTTTTTCCCTCGTTTTCTTCTTTCGCGTGCGCGCGTAATTGAAGCCTGTTGACGAGGAAAGCTGCAGACGCGCAGGCCGCAGTTGCAGCGTGCGTGACGCCCTGTGTATGTGCACACCGCTGTACGGCGTTTACGTGGTGTGCGCTCTCGACCGCCAACATTTTCGGAGCACGGAAGCCGCGTAAAAGCTTAAAATTTCTCGCGGCTTGGTCACTAAAGCCTGAAATTCCTACGGTATTCGCGCTGCTAGATACGTACACACACACACACACACACACACACACACACACACACACACACACACACACACACACATATATATATATATATATATAATGACAATTTTTGGTTAGGATTAGAAGAGCCACGGATAAAGTAGACAAGCCACGTGGCGCGACGTTTACCGTGCTATGGCGCGAAACTGCGAGCCATGGCTTCGTGTGTTCGGGCCTGACATGCGATCACTCAGGCGTTCACGCTAGAACCGTTGCCCTCACCGCGCATGCCTGTGTACGTGTACACACATCAGATGCCACCTGCGCAGCCGTGCATGCCATGTCAGAGGCCGGGCTAACGCTGTGCACTCGTCAAACCAACGCGTCCATCCTCGTGGACATCGGCGTTCATCCTTTTCAGCGTTAAAACAGTAATAATAGTATCAAAATATCCCGGGGATCTTATTTTCCCGGGGATTTTCTTATCCCTTAATGATAGGTGTAACGTTAAGGGATAAGAAAAGAGCAGATTGGGTGAGGGAACAAACGCGAGTTAATGACATCTTAGTTGAAATCAAGAAAAAGAAATGGGCATGTGCAGGACATGTAATGAGGAGGGAAGATAACCGATGGTCATTAAGGGTTACGGACTGGATTACAAGGGAAGGGAAGCGTAGCAGGGGACGGCAGAAAGTTAGGTGGGCGGATGAGATTAAGAAATTTGCAGGGACGGCATGGCCACAATTAGTACATGACCGGGGTTGTTGGAGAAATGGGAGAGGCCTTTGCCCTGCAGTGGGCGTAACCAGGCTGACGATGATGATGATGATGATGATCCCGGGGATATAGTTAAATCCAGGTAAAGGCCGCAGTATACATCAAGCGTTTTATCATTTTCTCGCCGGCGCTCTTTCGAGCAGATGCTTACTTTGTGAGTGACGTGTGCCAGCAACGTACGTGTAGTACACTTCGAGTTTCACGAGATGAGGCGGTAATACAGGATGGAAAGTTGAGGTAACAAACCACCATGCATGCAGGTTATCTCCAGGAAAACTAGATCCATTTTATCTGAACGGAGTCGAGAAATGTACTCCTTGTATGCATGCATACATGGAGGTGCATCTGTGCGAATGTACCCGTGTCGTCTTAACAAGCACTTAGTTTCTCGGGTTCGTAAGGGACCGGTCGGCAATAAGAACCGACTATAACATGTATTAGGGAGTTTTTGAAATAGCGCACCAATTAAGCGTCTTCGCGTACCCAAAGCCCCACGGCCTGCTTGCGTTCATTTGTGCGCCTGGCGATTCACGTTCCCTGCAATTTCGGGTGCTTGGAACCTAAAGCTGTTTGTAGCGCGCGCGTCACTAGGATTATATTTGTTCTGAAGAGGATATGTCGAGTGTGGTAAGCGCACGCACAGTTTTGCATTTCCATTCGTACAGCCGAACTTGTAGTGACAGGAGCAGAGTATATATGTAAAGCAATATCCTTTTATATTGTTATACTCGTGTGTGCGCGATCGCCTTTTCTGTGAAGCGGAACGACGCACTCGCTCTATTGTGCAGTGCATCTCGCCGCATGAACAGGTTAGGTGCACGCGATCGACTTCGAGGGGCGCTTGTCGCCTTATCTGGATGTTCTCGGGGCTGCATGCGGTGTTTGAGGAACTCCTCGAGTGGCAGGCAAGAGGCGATAAGGCGAAGCGAAGAGGTTAGAGTTAACGTCACCACCACCACCACCAACAAACAAAAAAAGCGTTAAATTCGATTTGTCTCGAGATGCGCACGGCATACGGCGTCTTTCGTGCGTTCCGTGCAGTTTCGGCGAAGAGGCGCGGTGCCGAGTGGACTCTGCCTCGTCGCCTGTTCTGCAGACATGTGCGGAAGTACTGTACTGTCGTCACATCGCAGCACGGCTCTCTGCGGCGCTGCGTGGACGGCTATCAGCAGCAAGCAGCAGCGTGCCACCAGCTCTCTCGGCAATGCTAGATATCCGCGCACGCCGGCTATTATCTCCTCGCGTGCGTGCTGTGTTTGGACAGCGGCGAACGCGTTCGCACCCCCTTTTATCGCCTTTTGTCTCGACACAGAAGCGCTACTCGTCGCTGCCTGTCGTTGTTCTCTCATCCCCCCGTCAGCAGCGAGACTGACTGGACAGCCTGGCTCAGTTCCGGGGACGTCGACCGACAACTTGAACTGGTGGACTGGGCGGTAAAGGCCAAGCAGGCCCAGGGCCTTACTTGAGCCCTAACCCTCAGCCACGTCCCTCTTTACCCTTCCCCCTTTCAATAAAGTTTATCACCACCACCACCACCATGTGCCTATACCGCTCGTGCACGTTTGCGCGCAAATGGCCTCGGCTATCTAGGCTGCAGCAGCGTTTTTCGTGTCTCGACCGCGTCCGAGATTAACAAGCGTTCACAGTTCGAGCAGACTGGAGCAGAGGGGAGCACATTTAGGAAGTGTGCAGTCTCGGAGAAAGGTTTGCAGACCGGGTCTGCGGAGAAAACGCTCGCTTTCGGCGTGTGCTACGCATGCGACTTCCAGCTCAGAAAGGCCAAATAAATTTCGTTGCTCGATAATCGCATCACATCGTCCAGTTGTGGATGTGCACGCTGAATTGGACAAAATTCAGCGTTCTCCCTGCATGTGAGCGCGCTGCGCAAATATTTGCCCCCGAATGTATACGTAGTACGCTGTCTCGAATTCCGGATCTTTTAACGGAAGAATTCCCTGATGTCTGTTGCTTATGGGGGTCGTCGGGAGCGCCTTCTGCGTAGGCGCATGGGCGTCTCCGACGCAGGTGTCAACGTTCTTCCGTGAAGACGTATACGTGTAACGTAATGAGTGAAGACCACTCCAGTGCGATTGCTGCTGCTGCTGCTGCCTCGCGTTCAAAATGCCAGTATCGCTGCAGTCTTTCCAAGGCGACCTTTGCTGCCATTCGAGTGCGTGCTACGGAGAGCCGTAAAGCGTAAGAGCGGCCGTAAAACTTGGGCAGTGGACAAAGCAGACGGTGCAGTCGTCTGCACCAGAATGTGGTCGCGTATGCTGCGCCTCCGACGGGCCCGGCAAGACTCATGGAGTCTTTACTTGGAGGCGGCGGCGAGGCCAACCGAGGCAGGAAATGAAGGCCGGCTGACACGCTGCCCGCTTTGTGCCTGTATATGCTATATATACAAAACCACGCGTGCGAATAGAGCGGGGGCAATTATCCTCGACGAGCAGCGCGGTTTGTTTTGCCTCGTTGGTCGGGTGGCCAGCCGCCGTCGCAACGAGTGTCGGCTGGGCGCTGCTTTTGAAGCGCAGCCGCAGACAGCTGGGCCGCTGTCTGTCCGGGATGCGGCGCATGCGGAGTCGTGACGCGTCCTTGCCACGAGACGAAGCGGCTGGATCCCATTGCCTTCCAGCAGACGCGGCGCTTCTCGTTCGCGGGCCGGCAGTCTCGTTGTCATACCTCTATTGTTCTAATGTCTTCCCTTTTTCTTCTTTTAATCGAAATAAAAGTAAAATATACGTATATAGTTGCAATGGTGATGGCTGCTCTTTCTTTTTTATTTGTCGTTGTATAGTAATAAAATTAAATAGGAGAAGGGGAAATCTAAGCAAGGCAAGGGTTCACAAGAAAGAAACTCGACACAAAGACCAGTGCGTCAGAGAGATTATTGAGGCGGTCAAGATTGGTCGTGACGGGTGTTTAAGCATGCCATCGCTTACATTTACCAAGGAAGAGCTAATGTTTTTAGATGGTTGGTGATTAGGAGCTTGGTGAGATCACCTTGTGCCGCTCATGCTGATTGTTGTTCTTTTCCTTTCCCCCTTTTTTTTTCTTTTTCTTTTCCTGCTGGGGCTTCGTATGTGTACATATGCCTTGCATCGTCAGCAGAATAAACAGTTGGCTTTTCACTCGGTCTCTATCGTCCTCCCTTCCTTATTTTTCTTTCACGCTGTTACATAAGCTGCAATGAATCAACCAGACCAGAAAGCAACGATTCTGCAGGAACTTAAGGTCGAACAAGAGTTCTATCGGGCGTCGACGTTTCTTCAAAAATTGAATCCTCAGACATCCCTTGTTCGACCGTTGGCCGGTGTAAGAAACGTCACAAATTCACAAAATCAAGCGCGAAGAAAGCCAAAGAGTATTGTCAGTCGTGCATTCGCAACTGCGTTCCCGGCATTGCAGTCTTTCTTTCCTCAACCAGGGGGCGCGTATTGTCAAAACATCTCGTGCGCAAAGGGGTGACCGGCGACACGGCACGCTCGCGCGCCTGCCGCTTAAGATGATGATGATGATGATGATGATGATGATGATAGGCGTGCCATAGAGATGATCGCCGCGGCAGTAGCCAGTTCCGGACCACACTCACGTGAGATAAATTGTGTGCATTCGACACCCTATCCGAGAAATGTACGACTTAAGTTTTCTGCCCTCGCAAGCAGGCTTTTTATTTATTTATTTATTTATTTATTTATTCAATACTGCCGGCCGCCTTTTGGTAGCCAGGGCAGGAGTGGGTACATGACGCTTTTCGTATTAATGGTCCATCAAGAAAACAACAACAGTAATAGTTACGACAGAGAACAGCGGTGCGCAGTGGTCTCTATATTTGGTTTGTGCTCGCTCCCATCTTTGAGCTGTCGTACATTTTCTTACTATCGGCGTGCAGTGCCACCAATTTAACCACTGCAGTGTGAAACAAGTCGCATTCTTATACTAATTTGTTGTTTGTAGACTTACCATGCAACGCAGCACCTTGAAAGTATCGCTAAACCACCCGCACGTGACCTGTCTTTTTTCCTACAAGATAAACTGTTACACGTCTCATGGGAGTCATTAGAACTTCGAGAACGCTTCTTTCTTCTGACCATGCAGCTGGGTGGCATGATCAGACCACAGATCCGTGCTAATAACAGCCCAACATTTTTTTGGTTACTCCTCGTGCAACACATCCAGGGAATTTGCCAACTTTTTCCCAATTTCCCAAATTTTCAACTAAGAGTCGTTTGTACAGTAAAGCTCATTCCGCTCTCTCCCGTGAAATCGTAAACAAGGTGGGAGCCTGCGGAGGCGCCACGACTAATAAGGTATGTTCGCTCTTGGCAGGCTTTTCTTGTGCTGCTATCCGCGACTTTTCAGGAGCTATTTTGAGTGCTCCCCTTTCAGTGAAATAAGCGCACAGCGCCTTAGCAACCGCAGTTGAACGCCATTGCCTGATGTCACGCCGTTAGGATTGTTGGCTTTGCGTCTTGCCCACGTTAGCTTAGCTTTAGCTTAGTTTACGTTAGGTTAGCGTAAAAGACGTTACGGTGGCCCGGCGTATTCTCACAGCGGTTACGCCGTGCGGATTATTGTCTTTGCGTCTCGGCCAGGTTAGGTTGGCTTAACGTTAGGTTACGTTAGGTTAGCGTAAAACACGTTGGGGTAGCGCGACGTATTCCCATAGTGGTTGCAGGGGTGTCGAGCGTCACCGGAGGCCTTTCAGCCACTCGCGTTCAATCGCGGTTGCTAAGGCGCGCTCTGCCTTCTATATATTCAATATATGCCGCCCGGCCTTTACTTCAGTCCCTACTGCTCCCACGGAAACATATGTGATGTTATTTTCAAGGTATACATCGCCGTCAGGCGCGACAAAGGTATGATCCGGCACGACTGACTTGGCACGAGCGCCGCAGGTGCGACCACTGTCTGACACAGTGGTCGTCAAATGGGGCGTCGATCCGTGCCCGCTGCTTCATCTGTTTCAATGCGCCGGCAGCCAGCCTCCGAGCGTAAACAAACTCGACCCCGCTCCTCAATACCAGCACGTCTAGGAACAAACGCATACAACAGGCGTTAAGAAACTTTTCCGTGATATACCTATAGGCAGAGTCATATTCAAGGAGCAAAAGCCCCCACATTTTCTCTCTCGCGCCCGCTCTTACTCGCGCATGCGCACAAACGTCCGGCGCCTTGGGAAGTGCCACGCCCCGCTGTACGTACTAGCAATTGTAAAGTCGTCCCCCGGCGCCTCGCGCGCGACGGAAGACGGCGGGCGGTTCCTCCCTGCTTTCGTCTCTATCGCGCGAGATTGAGCCGGCTCCCTTCGCGCGCGGCAGCAATGCCCTTGGACTTTATACGGAACCTCACGGCGACGCCGACGGCAGAAGTTCGCTTGGAGTCTCCATGTAGTTGCTATCGGAATAAAATTCGTCCTGGTCCGGGACTCGAACGCGGGACCAACGCCTTTCCGGGGCGGTCGCTCTACCAGGAGGCTAGCAGATTGTAGCGCGAGGGCGAATTAAGGACAACTCAAAGCTTAGCGACGCATACTATGGCAAATCAGTTCTGCGGAATCCCGCAAGCTGGAGGAGGTAAGGAAAAATTGTCATCCACGTTGGTCCCGGGTTCGAGTCCCGGACCATGCAGGACGAACTTTTCCTCAACTCTTCGTAACCCACACGGGTTTCCTTTGTAGCTTCGTGCTACATTCGGATGGATGACACTTTTTCCCTTTCATGATACTTCCTTGCGGGATTGATTTGCCATGTATATATATATATATATATTTCCTTCTTCTTCCCTTCGACATCGTAGACTTCCCGCGGCTGCCGCCTTCGTGTGTGCCGCTTGTCTTCGGGCGTTATATACCGGCGTACGTGTCACTAGCTATACTGCGACCTCGTTTTCGGGGAGTCCCTCGGGAAACTTGGCCGCGCGGGCTGATACCGTCCGTCGCGGCATCGCCCATTGTTCTCAAGAACGCCAGTTGCACCAGCGTGCGCACTCCGCGTCGACAGCTGCATGCGTGCCGCCGTCGAATCATTGCCGTCAGGCGACCACACGACGGTTTGACGTCTTTCTGTGCCGTCTCACTCCATCCGATGTCGACTGAATTAAAGGCTGCCTCACAGCGCGCTTGTGTCAGCTAGGTCGACCCCCATTCTGACAGGATGCGTCCAACAAACCGTAACACGATTGCTGTGCGAGTCGCTTCGCGCTGCTTATTTTTCCCCGAGGATCAAACAAACGCAACCGCTTGCGCTCCTCGGGGTGCAAGAGTGCTTCCCCGTTCTGTGCGACTCGTGGTGCAACCGGTGCTCCTGTTGCGGAAAGCGCCCGCCTTCGTTGGTCCGTCTGCACTTCCACTTTCCTCTGTTCCGCGCTCTCTCTTCCCCTCCTACCTCCTCCACCATGTTGCGTCACGGCGCCGCAAGCCGTCGACGTTGCGCGCGTCTGTTCCTCGTTCAATCTAAAGCCCCTCCATCTACGCGCCACCGCCGCTCTCTTAAGTAGCGCCAACCTTTGTGTGCGCCGCCTTTTCCCCTCACACCAAATCCGGTTCCGGCATTTCCGCTTCCGGTATTTCCGGTTCCGGCGTTTCCGCTTCCTGGAGTTGCGCTGCGAGAATTTTCGCTCCCATTGCAGACGATGGTGAGGCGCCCGTGCTAAGCAACCGGTGCGAATCTGAGTTGCTCGCGCTAGCCATTCCACCAAGCGTCATTCGCGTGCATCTACGCGCTTGTTTGCGTACGCTGCGCCCACACGCTTTGCCTGTCGTCCTCTTTCGCTGACAAAGTGCGGAGAGCCATGGACTGTGGCTGCATCATCGGCTGCTGCATGTGTCCGGCACGTTGGAAATCACCCGCCCCGGCGCCTCTCGGCGATAACGACCTGTATGAACTTTCTTTTTACTGCAAGGTGGAGGACAGTTGGCCTTTACGAACAGAATATATACAAAATGTAGGCATATGAAGTGTTGACAGAGTGGTACATGCAACGCACAGTATTTGTTCATACAATAGCAGTAGGTGTAAGCCAATTTCACATTTACTTCACAAAGCTTGAATAACTCTGAAAGCATTCAGCAAATCAACGCTGCTCCACTTCACCAAACAAGTAGGTGTCTTTTTGACCAATAACTAAACTGACGTACATCAAAATTTGGACGCTTTGAGTAAAGTTGAGTAAGTAAGGCTAAACAAAGCCCCTCCATCCTCGCTTCTGCCGGCATAAAACTTCGGTGGCGCGTAGATGGAAGTGCTTTAGCGCTTAGGCCAGGGACGGATACAAGCGCGACAACAGAAGTATGACACACCTACCGCCCGAAATACTGCCGCGTTCGCCTCCTGAACACTCGCAATAAAAAAAAAAATAGCCATCGTAATTTCACGTTGCAACACACAATTCGCCGTACACCTTTGCTCACGCCACAACACACGAACATAATTCGCCGTACACGCGAGCAGATGCTCGCGTCACAACACACAATTCGCAGTGCGCATCTGCTCGCGTCATCCACACAATTCGCCGTCCACCTTTGCACGCGTTACAATACGCGCACACGCACCAATTCACTGCACACCTCCGCTCATATCGCACAAGAAAAGCACACTTGTTTTCACCATGTCACTGAATGCCCTCCACGCAAATTTGGACTTGTTATATTTCATAGCTTCACGTCATTGCAGTCCTTCACGTAGTGCACGCACTTGGGACGTTCGCTACCTTCGATCGTACGAGACAAGTTCAACCTCAGAATCAACAGCATAAACTCTATGCGTCTGCCGTACAAATTGGCGTCGCGAACTCCTTCACTAAAGTCCCTCCATACGTGCTGGCTGGAGGGGATGTATGCTTCAAAACAACAAGAATTAAAAGGGGACAAGCTGTCGTATTCCGCTGAAGTAGTAGTTTGCGGCCGCTGTTTTCCAAATGCACGAAAAACGGGAGCGGTCTCCAAGCGCCCAGGCACTACATTCCACTGTACGTTGTCTCTCGTGGCATAACCCGTCGCAGGTTGACGCGAAGCAGCGAACACGACCAGATCGCCGATTACAATAGGCGGTGGTTCTTGGATGGAATCGCATTCACAGTTTCAACCGCAGCTGGTGCAATTAAAGCCTCTCTATCGACTCGAAAGTAAACAACGCTAAAAACATAGCGTCACTTCCACTCGGAACAGGAAGTTGAAGCTACGTAAGTTCCGCTTCACGCCGGAAGCTAAGGGGGTGAGAGGAGAGAAGCGTGGAGGAAGAGGTTAGGTTGGCGGTACTTAGCTTGGCTGGCGGTGGCGCGTAGATGCAGGGGCTTTAGTTCAATCGAGCGGCGCGCCTAGCCTACGCGGCAAGCGTGGAGGCTTTTTTATCATTCGTAACGAGCCCGCCGTGTGCGTGCGTGCGTGTGTGCCGCGAGCACGATGGAGCCAGACGCCGCGGCGCATGGTCGCCGACTTTTTCCCACGTACAGCGCATCTGTCATTGCGTATGCGCTCTTTTGCTCATGTTATTAGGGCGACAAGCGTTCAACAGCTTTAGCGATTTAGCATATCGCTATAATCTAGGGGTATACGAAATTCCGGAAGGCTTAAGCGTATATGGTGCCAGCTCAGGCGCGAAGAGCTATAGCAGCGCTGGCGGTGGCCACATTTTGCGACAGTCGATCCGCGAAGCTCTTGTTGCAGGAATTGTGACTGCGTTCCGCTTACCTGCGGCGTAATTGTGCGGCTAGGTGTGCTGTCCACAAAGCTTTTTTTTTTGTTAACTTTTCCATTCTCAATTTCCAACGCAGTATCGCCGATTATAGTCACGCACGCTATGTTGACGCTGATCTGGTGACGCAAGATGTCCTTCACCGCTGGTTGGTGTGGCGCATTGCTGTGTGGCCTGTGTGCTGCATACACGTGGCACCTCCGAGTGGCGTACTGCTGTCGAGCACGAGGTCGCCGGTTCGATCTCCGGCAGCAGCAGCCGCTTTCTGACGGAATGCAAAAGACGCCTGCGTGCATATATTCTGGTGGACCTTAAGGAAAATAACTCTCACATTGGTAATCCGGAGCCATCCCTCTAAACCCGATACAACGCCTCCCGTGTATTATTTGTTGCTTTAGTACGCTAAACGTTGTCGACCGATCGATCAGTCATTCAGATCAGCCAGTCCAAGTCAGTCAGTCATGCAATATTCCGATATATTGTCTTTTATACGCGACTCTACGAATTGACTGGACTGTTTTACCAGGCATGCATTCTGAGGTTGCATTCGATGATTTCTCCGGAATGGGCGTCAATGATGTCATCTGCGACAACCCAGGCGTTTCGTACTTCTGTTGCGTCGCTTTCCTTTGTGGGGGCGTGCGATCGTTCGAAAATTTCGAATAACGAATCTGTCCTATTGGATTAGATCTGCGAATCGAATAGTCAGTTTTCGTAAATGCGAATATTTTGCGAATAATTCCCCAATATTTCAGAACGTCAGCTGCGCCCAAATACGCATAAAATAGGAGCAAAATCGGTAAAGTTTCACTCTCGCGGGCGTGGTGTATAGACATAAAACATGAGAACTTGCCTAGTGGAGCAGGCTATGTCGCCTAAGTAAGCCATACGGCGGTCATGCACATTCTCCGAGGAGCACTGTGCGTGCGAAGAAATGACCTGTTCGCTCCTAACGATTCACTTGTGGTTTTATTAAACAGCGCTTCATAACGTACTCTGTACTAGCAGAGACTTGCTGACTTTAGCAACAGTAAAATGTGAACATCGTTTTATATTATTTGTCTAACAACTGTTCATTATTCGAAAGGTATTCGATTCGATTCGCTTCTCGCACTATTCGATTCGGTGTCAAAAATCCCTATTCGCACACCCGTAGTTTTTGTTATCGGCGACGGCGCGGCGCTCCTATATCAGCAGTACCGGCTACCGTCTGCGCCCATCTGTGCGAGCTGTTACTACATTGCCCACGGCGGACAGAGGCGTCCTCCTCGCCGGCGCTGCGCCTTCCGCTGTGTCGTGCCGTGCCTGACGACGACGCGTGCGAAGGTCACGGTAAGCCGCTTCCTGCGCGACTTGCCTGAACAACAGGAATTGCTTTTTTTCTTTCTTTCTTTTTGCGTGGAAAAGCCCACGCGTTGCGGCTGTAGGTCTTTCGGCACCAGTGCACGTGCGAACCCGTGCTCTCGGGTGAGAACGGTCTTACGTCGTCCCTGAGTTCGCCGCGGATGGAATGCTCTATAAAAAGAAAAGAAACGAAACTGTAATTACCGCCGTTAAGAAGGTCTTTGCACTCGAACCTTATAAGATGTTGCGACACAGACAAAAGGTAAAGGCAAACTCCAGCTGCGAGGCAATCTGAACTTCGACCCGCCGCGGTGGCTTTGCTGCGCTGCACGAGGTCGCGGGATCCAATGCCGGCCACGGCGGCCGCA
Source organism: Dermacentor albipictus (assembly GCF_038994185.2). Lineage (NCBI taxonomy): Eukaryota > Metazoa > Arthropoda > Arachnida > Ixodida > Ixodidae > Dermacentor > Dermacentor albipictus. The sequence goes on along the minus strand of NC_091823.1, from coordinate 9,525,813 downwards.
TTTCGATGGGGGCGAAATGCGAAAACACCCGTGTCCCGTGCAATGGGGGGACGTTAAAGATCCTCTGGCGGTAGAAATTAATCCGCAGTCCCCGACTACGGCGTGCCTGATAATCGAATCATGGTTTTTGCACGCCACACATACCAGAATTCAATTCAGTCATTGTCAGTTAATTGTCAATTCAGTCAAGATAATTTGCTGTTGGTCTAGTTGGCGCGTAGTATTTAGAACGCAAATAGCGCAAACTGTACGGAAGAGTCTGTCAGTCATAATGAGTAAAAAGTCTGGCTCCTTATTCCATGTTCCATTAACTTGTGCTGTTTTCATGCTAAGTATATGCAGTCTGGTTTTGATTGTAACTCGTTTTTGTCCCCTATACCGGGTGTTTCAGCAAACACTTTCTTCTTTCTTTTTTTAAACTGCCTGTAGAAGATAGCATAATTCTAGACCATGAGCTGGTATACTCGAAAAGGCGGACATCACTTTGCTTAAAAAAATCGAAATGCGTAAGGTAAATGCATAAGTAGTCCTTCGAGGTCGCGTACATAGATAGCGTACTAATCTCGCTTCGAAGTCCCAAAAGCTCGCTGCTTGCGCATTTATTATAAAACGTTGCGCAACCGCCCGCTTCGAAGGCGAGGCAGCTTTACGACCTGGTCCCGAGTACCGAGAAGCCCTTTCTTTTGTGTACTTATTATTTCTATACTATCCCGTCGAAAACAGCTGGGTACGTGCGAGTAACCTTGTATTCTGTTTCCTCTCTTGCCGGTCACGGTTGCAACGTGCGCGACTGGATCCTGTCGCCAAACTTCCTTTGACGTCACGGTCGCCGCCTACCGCGCCTCGGCTCGCGTCGTCCATTTCGTGTCCCCGCACATTTGAGGACTTCTTGATGTGTACGTCCACTCCCCTTCCGCTAGAAAACCGACGATCAACACCCGCCTCCCTGCCCCGCCCCCCTCTCTCTTCCTGCGCATCCCTTCGTCGTGGTCTGCGGCCGCGTTGCGCAAGTGTGTGTGTACATGTGCAGTCTTTGTAGAAAGTTTACTAGCCGCTCCCCGCGAGCGGCGATATCCGTCGTCGCACCTGTCGCAAGCTTGGGATACTGAGGAACACAGTCGCGTTTTCGGTTCATAAAACGAATACGCACAAAGTAGTCGGAACTGCGAGTGCTATTGTAACTCCTTCGTGGCGCTGCGTGCACAGTTGTGTATATGCCAGGATAGTGCACCAAATGCAAAAGCGCCGATTAAAATAGTATGCTGAGAACGTTTCGCATGCAGCTTGACTCACTTCTCATTCGACCTCTGCTGCAAATATGAATAATATGTGTAAAGCGTTTTAGAAAGAGGACATGGAATGTAGTCGGCTTGGTGTTTGCTCTCGGTACCTGTATGTCGTCATGTAACTGGTCTACTTCTTTCTTTATCTTTCATAGTGTTTTACATCAGACATATTTTTCAAGTGACTGAATGGGTGCTTTCCAATTAAGTGTACTGGGCATCAAATAGGTGATATGTTATCGCATCTGACGTTTCTGTAGAAAGTCCACATTCTGTAAGCTCGACAGAACTCGCTGAATGAAACAGAATTTAAATTCGCGTTTGCAGCTGTACGCTTTTCGTGATTCGCGAGATGCACAAACTGTTGTGAAACTAAAGTTTGAATGAACAAAATTAATTGGCGTCTGAATAGCACAATTCATGCTTTTTGCCGTGTACATCGGGAGCGTCATATCGTGTGCCCTCCCATTTACCTTAAAGGAACACTAAAGGTTACTATGAAGTCAAGCTAAAGCGATAAAACAATGCTCTAGAACGTCTAAGGCGTCAATATAATCGCGAACAGAGCTTTAGTAACCGAGAAATTGAGGTAAATGCTTGACACGATTTGAGACCCCCCAGCGACATTCCGGTACTAGCCCGTTGACGAAGGCACTCCTCACCGTAATTTATGTCACTAGTACTCAACTACTGGTATTAAAAAGATCATGTCATTAGGTTATAAGACGGAAGAAAATGCTACTTGTCTACTTCTGTTTGATTGTAATAAAAAATAACATTTTGACGTTAATCTTCAGTAGTATGGGTGGTCTAAAGGTTTCGTTTTCGCTCGACTTTGCGCGCTCGACTCTGCGCCGCGCGCGCTTTGGAGTTTCAGTTGTTTCGTTATCGCGTCGTGCTGCGCTGGTTCTGCTGGCTCGCGAAACTTGCATTTGGAACAAGCAGCGAGAATGTCACGTCCATGCGATGTCGTGGGACGCGCGAACGGTCCGCGGAACTTGGCTAAGGGCAGTTGCAGCGGCGAATCCAGTCACTGTGTGCCATCGAGTGAACCTCTCCGTTCGAAGTGGTCAAGTGCCGTACCTCTGCCGCAGCGCGTTGGCAAAGAGCCGAAAAATTGCGTAGCGTGCTCGCTGCCCTTTCGCTCAGAGGATTATGAGTTCAATGCCGACTTACTGAAGTCGTGTGGAGTGCCTTTCAAAGCAATGCTTTCCCGTAGCGCTGTTCCGTCGGTCTTGCCTGCATTCTCCGAAGCGCAAGAACAACCGCACTTCGAAGACGAGGCGGTAGTGCGGCATTTGGTTTTCACGAAGGAAAAGCTACAAATGTGCGAATATGTACAGCCATGGCATACAGTTGCCGTCGTAGTAGTACGCAATGACGCCGGCAGCGCGAGCCCTCAGCAGCAGGTCACGTTCATCAGCGCTTAAATCGCTGAAGTCGAGCCCAGCATCGCGAGCCAATGTGTCGTTGTCAGGGTCGTCCATTGCAACGAGCGTCAAAGTTGGCACCATAAAATAAGGAACCAGCTTATCGTCGCGCGCTTTCCCTTCCGCTAGCGACCATATATAGTTCCGCTTTCGCGGTGCTGTCGCCTCTGTCGTGGCTCTGTTTCTGGCCGCGCGTTTGCGTTTTGCGCAGAAAAGTCGTAGCGCCGTCTGCTGGCGCCGTTTTACTCACCGACGGCGCAATGTCACTATGAGACCACGACCTCACCACTCCTCGATCGGAGGGCGGGCGATTTGAACTGCGCTAGAGGTACGCGGACGCTTCAGAACGCATTTTCTCTTAAAATAAGTCTATTCTTCGCACGAAACAAGCGTTTCGAGGTTTCTGGGATGGTATTTCAACAGTCCACGTTGACTTAATATTAACCTTTGGTGTTCCTTTAAGTACCGTTAAATTCTCCTCCATTGATTCATTTGTGATTTTACGTCCCAGCACGACTTGAAAGCGTGAGTTTTTGTATGAGTTGTAGTAAAAACGTATTTATTTTAAGAATCGTATACTGGCCTCCGTGCCTAGCTTGGTCTCTCATCTCCTATATTAGAGAACCGAGGCCAGAGTCCGAGACGAAAAAAACAAAAAACAAAAACTGATTGGTTTCTTGGCGAACTGGCAGCCTTCCGTGTATATATGGTAGATATTGCAGTAGCGCGGACGTGATGAATGAAAAGTGCAAACACCCCCACGGCTGCTGAGTGTGCATACGGGAACACCCGACGGAACAATACACGTGTTATCCTTTGTGTTAATTGGCAGCGCAGCTGCCGTATACGCGCCACGCAGGTGCTGCCATCGTGTCCTTTCATGGCCGCGTCTCTCTGTGTGCGTTGTCTCTAAATGACGTGATTAGAGAGCACTGCCTTACATGCGCCATGTTTGTCTCGCGATGACGGCTTGAGGTGGGGGGGGGGGGGGGGCGACTGGGCGGCAACCGGCGGCTTCCGCTGAGCACGCGGAGCCAAGGTCCCTCTCAAACCGGACGCGTCTTCTCCGGGCGGGCAGCACTCGTTTCGCCTCATCCGTTTGCGTTTCTTCCTCTCCTGTCTCACAACTACTTCACAGTAGCTTCTTATCGTCGTCGTCGTCGTCCGCTTTAGTTGCGCAAGACAACGCGCAGCCGGCTGCAGTGGTGGCAATATATGCACAGGGGTGCGTGCAAATGATACCGTCTCGTTTGGTCTTCGAATGCGCCCAAGCTAGGAAGCTTTCCAAGCGTTTCTTTCCCTACGGTCACCGTCGCATCGTTGTCACCATAATCAGGGTAATTTGTGTCCGCTGTAGGTCGAAGGTCTCTTCCAGTGAACCGCAATTACCCCTGCGATGTGTCAGCCGAACCTTAATCTCACCACCTAGTCATCTGCTGTCCTCGACTATACGTAACCAGACTATATAACGTTTCCGGCTTATCATTACAGTTTACTTCTCTCCTCAATTACGTTACCCCATTTTGTTAACCTGATAAACCAGCGCTTATCTATACCTACGAACATTGCATGGCCTAGCAAACACTTCTCTCTCTCTCTCTCTCTCTCTCTCGTAATGTCAAATAGAATCTCAGTTACACCCGATCGCTATTTTTATTTCGGTCGCGCGGTCCTGTTGCTTCTTTTCGGGCTTCTTCGTTATCTTTTCATCATCCTTCCATGCGTCGTAATTAAATCTCGCCATCGCGCGCTCTTCTCATTGCGGTTTCACACCACGTCATATCGGCCCGTTGCCACGTGGCTGAAGCTGACGGTGTGTCCCGTGCGGTGCAGAAATGCTGTTCGACGTCACGGCCAAGCACCCACACTGGCGCGTTCGGTAGAAGCTTCTCCCAATACTCGGCCACTGATAACGTGCGGTCGCTTCAGTTTTGCCCGTTGCCCCAGCCCTGGACTGAGGGCCCCACTCATCGAAGAAAATTTCCTACTTGTTTTGCCAAATAAAAGTTTATTCTCACCCGCCGTGGTTGCTTAGTGGTTATGCTGTTCGGCTGCTAAGCACGTGGTCGCGGGATCGAACTCCGGCCACGGCGGCCGCATTTCGATGGGGACGAAATGCGAAAACACCCGCGTACTTAGATTTAGGCGCACGTTAAAGAACCCCAGGTAGCCGAAATTTCCGGAGTCCCCCACTACGGCGTGCCTCATAATCAGAAAGTGGTTTTGGCACGTAATAATCCATAATTTAATTTAAAAGCTTATTCTCTCTCTCTCGCCCTCGAAGCGACTCTCTCCGTTTACATGTCGCCGTGTGTTTCTTGTATCATGCGTCTGCCGTTGCAACCTTGGACACATTTGCGAGTGCAGTGTGCGCTGTTGAGTAAGGGGAGACAGAAAAGAAGGCTTGCCTGCAGCATTGTGCACAGAGACAACTCCTGGCTCTATGGCGAATTTCCTTTCATTTATAGAGCGTGTTCGCTGCGCGGCGGCGAACAATGCGCAGATACATATGTTCCGTTTTGTCGCCGCTGCGTTTGTCGTTATTCGCGCATGCAAAACGAGGCGCTGCGAGCATCCGCGCATTGAAACGGCGGCCACTCGCGAGGTCGCACCGAGCTGCCGTCTGGGCTCCTCCTGCCGAGGGATGAACATTGTGTTATTGCCCAGTTTCTGTGCAGAACACAGCCCGGCCTCGACTCGTTGTCTCCCCCCACCGCGTTAGAGTGACACAGCGGTGTCGCGCTACTGATACCTGCGCGAAGAACGCGTAACTAAGCAGCTGGTCGCCAATCCTTGGCTTCACATCTGGTGAACCGTTCAGGAATTCCCGTGTCCGGTGTTAGATATGGAGCTGTTTCCTGCGATTACTGCGAGTTCCCCAAACCACTTCGAGTCGCAGCACAGCTAATTGAGGAATGCCGAAGCAGGAAAGCACATTCCAGAGGGGCGGCCGAGCAAACAAGTTTAAGGCAACAAGTTCACGTGCCAACAAGTTCGTGCGCCGCCGGGATTAGCAGGTGGGCCTCGGACAATGGAGCATGAGCAGCCCTCCCCTTCTCCTCGTTAGAAGTGCATTGCCAGTCTGCGAGGCAAGACCGCAGAGAGCCGCCAGGTGTGACACCGCGACACGGGCGCCTACCATTGGCTGAAAGTGGCGTCATCGGAGCGGACTCTCCCATTGGTCAAACATGACGTGACTTACAGTGCTCGAAGGGCTTATAAGAAGCCTTCCAGGGATTCTGGGACATTCCCTGATTCCCTGATTCACCTCTCTCGAACTTCTTGCCGCGGGCCGCAGCGTCCGAGTTGCTGCTGGCCCGTAATGACTGTACGAATGTTAATTGACGCTCACCTCCCTGTACATAATGTAGAATAAATCCCTCCCAAGTTTTGGTTATCATCCCGAAGCCCGTCCTTCAACCCCTACATCTGGTTGGCAGCGGTAGGATCGCCTCCGAATGCATCAGCTGGTGGCAGCGCTACAGATAAACCTTCGTCGAGAGAGATCCTAAGGAACCGGGACGAGCGAAGAAGAGAGAGCCTTCGTCGAAAGAGGTCCGAAGAAACTGGGAGTAGCGAAGAAGGAGCGAGCCTTCGACCCAGGGAGTCCGGAGGAACCGGGAACAGCGGACGAATGAACCGGATGGCAGGGTGCTGCAACCGTAAGTGAGCGCGTGGTTTTTTTCCTTATGATTCGCCAGACTCAAAGGTTGTGTGTTCAATTTTGATAGTTCTGGGAATCGGGAGTTTGATGCATTGTGTGTTTGCACAAATTAATTAAGGAAAACAGTTTTAACCACCTGTCGGGGCAGCTGCCATGGATCATAGAAGGTTGACGAGGTTAGACTTGTTGTTGGTGTGCGACGATTTGGGAGTTGAGGCGGACGAACGGATGAAAACGCCAGCTATCATAAAGGCGATTGAAGATAGTGGCAATGATGACAAAAGCATTGCGCTTGCTTGGGAGGTGATACAGGAGCCACGGGAGCGTGTGCGTCGTGTACGTTTGCGAGAGCGTCGTGAACTTAGGAGTAAGCATAAGCGTGAAGAACGCGAGAATGAACGGAAGCATGAGCTTCAAGAACTTACTCTTAGGTGTCAGCGTCACGAACGTGAGAAGGAACGCGAACGTGGGTATCAGGAACGAAAGCTTGAGCGTGAGCTAAAGTATGAGAGAGAGAAGGCAGCACTGATCAAAGAGATACAGTATTGTGATCAGTTATTGGCACAGAGACAACGGCTGTCTGAGAATTCTGTAGGAAGTACAGAGCGAAAGAATGTGGAAGTGTTTAGCAGATTTTCGCCAAAAGCCGAGGAAAAGATTAGTGCCTGTGAGATTGGCTGCCGATTGATAAGTGAAGGGAAAAGGCTAGCTGCTAACGATGCCTTAGTGGCAACAGAGGCCGTTAAAGGCCGCAAGGAGAGCGACGAGGTGCTGTGCCAACAGATGACTGTAGAGACAGCTAGGCCAGCTGCGAACAAATTGGCACAGTTACCGCGTGTGTGCGTCGCTGGTAATGTTAGCGAGGTTGCTAGCGAAAAAAAGGGTACTGTTGACGCGACAGACGCGAGCACCCATGTAGAGCCAGATATGCGTGCAGAAGTGAAGTGCGAGCTGGACGATGCAGTTGAGAATAGTTCTCGGGATGGCGAGCTCCGTAGCTCACGAGAGAACAACTGCATTGTTCAGGGATCGGTGCGGCTCTCCGCCAGTCTAGATAGCCTAGATAGGGATGATTCAGTTATTAATCATTCGGACTGTGCGCGTGAGACAGCGATCGATACCGACGGGCTGTGTGCCGATGCACAGCGTGAGCTGGGCAATGTAGTAGAGGGCAGTTCGCAAGAGTGCGAGTTGTCTAACTCGAGTAAAGCCTGCTGCATTGTTCCAGAGTCGGTTGAGCTGTCCGCCAGTCGAGGCAGAGAGAGTGTTGATTTAAGTGAGAATCACTCAGACTGTGCGGGTAAGAGACCGATCCGGGCTGAGGAAATGTGTACCGGCCAGCACGAGGCACGAGAGGGCGACATGAAAGCGAGTGCAAAGAGAAAGCGCCGTAAAAAGAAGCGCGGTAGAGACCGAAAGACGGTAACAAATGTAGCACCGCCAAAGATGGCGAGAAACCCAAAAGGGCGAGGCGCGAGGAAAAAGGTGCGGTCGTCAAGGACGATGTTGACGCATCCAGAACGTTCGAGCCACCGGTCGAAAGGGGACCGCGAAGCATGTTCTGCACGGACGCGGACAAAGGGCACGAGGCAGTTAGACTCCTCGTCGTTCCGTAGTTCTTTTCACAGCTCAGCGTGCAGTTCGAAGAAACGCAAGGTGGCAGGACGAGACCAGGTGGGGAGTAGCAACGCGGTCAATCGAATTCGTGTTGAAAGCGGGGCGCGGGGACGCAAATTGGCAGGAGACCGTAACGTCTTGGGGGAGCTGATAGTGAATCAGCCCTTTTGTGTTTCCTCGGCAGCCAGAGTAGTTTTCAAGCCGCGACCACCGCGAGGACGGCTCAGAGTATGAGTCAGACATAAGCGTTTGAAAAAGGAGGCCAAGAGAGCTTCCGTAGAAGTAAAGCGTGTCATTTTGTTTTATTTTTGAGCATCGGAAAGTTTTCGCGATTTGAGACTAGAATTTCTTTCAAGGTGTAAGGTGTGAGCTTTGTTTATGTTTTGGTTTGAGAAAGCTCCGAGATTTGAAAGACGCGTTTTAAGTAAACATGTAGTCTCGCGAGATGCTCATTAATAAGTAGATAGGCTTTTTTTGTGTGTGTGTGTAAGTAACCTGAGGGTCAAGGTTATTGTTGAGAGGCCTATCGTAACGCGCGTGTGTTTTATTTAACCTTCTTTCTTTTTAAGTGTTGAATTTTCTAACGTTAAGCGCGTAGATTTTCAGTGAGTGCATGATTTGCACTGAGAAGCGTTCTTAGTTCCATTAGCGCGTGTCCTGTGTGGACGGAAGGAAGCAGATTTATGACTGGGTTGCTCGTGCGTGTGGAAGGCAGCCGTATTCTGACTTCTCTGCTAAGTACGCGTCGAACGAGTTATTAAAAGACGCATTATTTTAAGAGTTCTGCGGAGTGTGTAAGTCCCGCAAGTTTAATTGTTCGTTTATGTCACGTGTCTTGTAGGACTTTCAGGGAAGAAACGTGAGTAAGCGTAAATGAAAAGTTTGCCTACAACGCAAGTACGCGTTCTGTTTAGTGACCACAAGGCTAGTGCGCTTGTGATTACGCACTTGTGAGGTTGACCAGATTGTTCAGTGGCACCATTACGTGCGATAAGTACGCCACTGCGATAGATTGGAAACATGCTGTTCGTGTAGTTAGGCCACTTAAGTTATGTTCGGCTGTTTTCACTTGTTGTTTGCATCGTCAACGACCCTTTTGTTTTGCAACAGCGATAGTACTCTGGTCTTGTCGGCATTCGGGGAGAAATGGATAGCTGTTTGGAAGGGTGGTTGGAACTGTTTAGTCAAAATTGGGGAAATAAAAGATCAGGGTTCATTTTGACTCAGTAATAGCCTGGCGAATCAGGGGTGAAGAGCCTGCGCTTACACGTGGGGCAGCGCTGTGTTGTTTTGTTTGTTTGACGTCTGTTCTCCAGGGCCAAGGATCCCGAGGGTTGTCAAACGAGGCTCGACCCCAGTACCTGCAGCTTCTTTCAGCGTTCCTCATGGCCAGCGAATTGAGTTCACCGGCCATTCAGAACAACCGGGGCGAGGACGAGCTGTTAGATATGGAGCTGTTTCCTGCGATTACTGCGAGTTCCCCAAACCACTTCGAGTCGCAGCAGAGCTAATTGAGGAATGCCGAAGCAGGAAAGCACATTCCAGAGGGGCGGCCGAGCAAACAAGTTTAAGGCATGCGGAGTTCACCCGCGACGCTCACGGCGCGCCGGACGACCACCACCGCGGGTTCGAGCACTCCGAGCCGCAGCGCGCGCAGGGCACCGCGCGTCCGCGCCTGCTCCGGCCCGCTCCGTGTGCCGACGCGCAGCTGCGCGCGTACGCGCCCCGCCGGCCCCACAGCTTAGGGGAAGGCGAGACCGCGCGCGCGCAGCAAGGGAGACCCTAGGCAAAGCTCTCGAGAAGACAAAGTACATTTATTAACCTGGGACTCAATACAAACACACGTTTTAAGAGTTTTAACATCACGTCCGAATGTGAATCTAATTAGACAAAGCATGGCCGAATGGTCGCCGGTGGCCGCTAGAATGGCGCACCGCGACAGAGAGAGAACAAAGAACCCCCCAGCAGTAAGAATTTGCCTATCCTTCGGTCAACGCCTGCCATCGTGCGCCCCAAAGCAGAGAAAAGGGAAATAGAGAAAAACGACAGACGAACAGACGGGGGCACGATCGGCAGACGCTGCCTCAGGACATCGAGACGACGGAAGAGTGCGCGCGCCGCCCGCCGAGGCCGGGACCCCGACGAGCCGAAGTAACCATCGGCCGGCGGCGGACAAAGGGGGCCGCCGCCGGCAGAGAGGACACGTACGCACCTTCCGACGCCCCGATGTGGTCTCCCCGGGACCCGTCTTGCGCGCGCTTACCCGGAGTGCACGCAAGCCGGGCCCGAATCCCGCCAAAATGTCGGCCAATAGGCAAAGCCTGTTGACCTTCGCGTGGGCGGGGTGACAGCAGAGCGACAGTGTTTTATGACCCGCTGCCACCCCGTCCAGGCAAGGAGGAGAGGGACACGGAGCCCCCGGCAACACAACGCAATGGCTCCCATACAACCATCGCTAGAGCCTGAAAAACGCCTCGAGAGCGCCAGAAACCCCACATCCTTCCCTCCTTAAATGCTCCCTACCAATGCAAGGCTGGTGGCTCCGATGTCAGCCAAAGAAGAAAAGAAAACAAAGAACAAAGAAATAGTCATTACATTACGGAGCTATCCATTGGCAGTTTGAACCTAAAATCACCAGCCCCCCAAAACATAAATTAAAAAAAAGACATGAAAGGAAGAAAAGCAAGCTATTAGAATAAATTAAATAGGGAGGTCAGAGGTACACTACAGCAACACAAAAACGTCCACAAGAACCCACGCTTTACCGCGAACATGCACAATAAAAACATCCACCGAAGAAAATGTAAGACTAACAAAAAAGACAAACGCTTAGCGACATAATGACATTCAGACACAAACGCGGACAAGGGAAAAATGACAAAACGTTGGTCTATACCATCACTCAAAACAAAAGAGAATAACATAAAGGGTTCAAATGACGTACAAAGAATGTCCACGCGATAAATCGCCGGGGAGTCCAAACACCAAGCCCACATGCCACGCGTGCGACTCCAAGCTGCTCTAACAACGTCCGGCAACGGCCTCTGGGTCCGGTGCCTCTGGCGGTGTCCGCTCCGTGGTACAGCCATGGTCCGCGCCAGTTGTCGTGACCGCACAGCCCGATCCACAGCCCCGCCGTCACCAGGCTTCGATGGAGGTCGACATCACCCGTTGACGCAACACGGCAGCGAAAACACACGCGAAACATTCCCGAAACGCAAAACACATAGATACAAATAGATGACTAACACAAAAGCAACACGAACCATACCTAAGGAAACACATGCACAAAAGCAACACTAAGACGGCTAGGTAAGACACAGAGAACCAAGTAACGCAGCGAGGACACACTGAACAAAGGGAAAACAAGGACAGAGAAAGACGGATAGCAGCCTGCCTGATTGCAGCGAAGAGGATAGCTGAGAGCTTTTTTGAAGAGAAGTGGGTGGCTGATCCAAAGTTGTGGATCCGCATAGGCATGCCTCATCTCAGTATAGGTGGTTACTCCGTCTGAGTTCAGCCGGACACAGTAAACGTGGTCTTCACTAGCGCGATGACATACGACTTCGACGCTAGCGGAAATTCCTTCCACGGACGCACACTGTTCATCCGCGACACCAATCAAGATTGACTTCGAATACGCGATGTCTATGTGATGAACAGACGTGGAAGGTTCGGCGATAGACGAAGAGTCGCTCCACGCCGGGCCAAGTCACAGCGCGAATCGATTTTAACGAAAACCTTGGCGCTGTGATGACCGTGCGATATATTTGCCGGAGTGGCGCTAAATCGCGTTTCTCCGGCGCCGGGGGTTACTACCTTAAACGCACCTTCCACATTGCAGTGTTGGCGGGTGGCACGCAATCTTCCTCGGCCGAGCTCGTTGTGACCCCGCAGAGTGAACCCCCCCGGGGCAACAGCGACACACGCTGTATCCGGCCCCGCGCGCCCGTTGCAATAACAGCAACGCTACGGCGCCCGCGCCCGTGCAATACCAGCCACGTTCCGGCGCTCCGCCTCCCTGAGGCCGTCGAAGAACTATTTACAATTATTTACAACGGGTCACTCTGCGGTCCCTTCGGCGCTCTTCGGGCCGATTAAAAAAAATAGGAAAAGACGATTCCGACACCCTTTGGTGGGGGTGGCGGGTTTCGTTCCCCCGGCTGGCTTTCCACCCCGGCTGTCCTCCCCGTCATCGCCGCGGGGTAGCGGGGGAGCGTCCCCTTCTGCGCGCGCGACGGAGGGATGTCCGGGGCGCTTGCCTCTTCGCGGAGTGGGCCTGTTTCGTGGCCTTTGTCTCCGCTCGGCTATGCGCTGCCAGCTTTGCCCTCAATTGGTGGTGCAGAAGGCACCACCACTAACCGGTCTTCCTAAAGGTGACAGAGGGCAAATTAATAGTGCGTCAGCTATCATGGCTTGAATTTTGCGAGGAAAGGCGCGCATCAACTGAGAACTGCCGGGCAAGCCACCAAGCCGCGCCAACAATAGCAAAACCGAGAACTTCTGCAGAGTTAGCCGGCCTTAGAGGCACTGTACCCGAGCAGTCCGCGCAATTAGCAGCCGCCAGAATGGTAATGATGCTAGAGACCCACGAAAAATCCGTCGGACTCACCGAATCGTTGAGCAGATGGAAGGACGGAAAAGTCAGCCCTCCCGGTACGAATCGGCGAGACCTCCGGCCCCGCATGGTCTCCACAATCGAGGACGACTGCAACATCTCGGCGGCCACTTGACTCCTTTCCTCGTCCACGCTTCGCAGCACGGAACTTCGAAGCGGTTGTCCAATGCCCTTACCACGCTACTTTTACTGAGGCAAGGTATGACAGAAAGAGCGAGAGGAAAATAGAGGAATTCGGCACACGGGGGAGAGACATGGCTCGGTTAACAAAGCGCGTTCGCAACGCAACCCCAGCAACGCAGCGGCCCGGACACTCGGCGGCCAGAGGCTAATTAGGCCTCTGGCCCCACGTTGGGCGCCAATTTGTGGAGTTCACCCGCGACGCTCACGGCGCGCCGGACGACCACCACCGCGGGTTCGAGCACTCCGAGCCGCCGCGCGCGCAGGGCACCGCGCGTCCGCGCCTGCTCCGGCCCGCTCCGTGTGCCGACGCGCAGCTGCGCGCGTACGCGCCCCGCCGGCCCCACAGCTTAGGGGAAGGCGAGACCGCGCGCGCGCAGCAAGGGAGACCCTAGGCAAAGCTCTCGAGAAGACAAAGTACATTTATTAACCTGGGACTCAATACAAACACACGTTTTAAGAGTTTTAACATCACGTCCGAATGTGAATCTAATTAGACAAAACATGGCCGAATGGTCGCCGGTGGCCGCTAGAATGGCGCACCGCGACAGAGAGAGAACAAAGAACCCCCAGCAGTAAGAATTTGCCTATCCTTCGGTCAGCGCCTGCCATCGTGCGCCCCAAAGCAGAGAAAAGGGAAATAGAGAAAAACGACAGACGAACAGACGGGGGCACGATCGGCAGACGCTGCCTCAGGACATCGAGACGACGGAAGAGTGCGCGCACGCCCGCCGAGGCCGGGACCCCGACGAGCCGGAGTAACCATCGGCCGGCGGCGGACAAAGGGGGCCGCCGCCGGCAGAGAAGGAACACGTACGCACCTTCCGACGCCCCGATGTGGTCTCCCTCGGCGCCCGTCTTGCGCGCGCTTACCCGGAGTGCCCGCAAGCAGGGCCCGAATCCCGCCAAAATGTCGGCCAATAGGCAAAGCCTGTTGACCTTCGCGTGGGCGGGGTGACAGCAGAGCGACAGTGTTTTATGACCCGCTGCCACCCCGTCCAGGCAAGGAGGAGAGGGACACGGAGCCCCCGGCAACACAACGCAATGGCTCCCATACAACCATCGCTAGAGCCTGAAAAACGCCGCGAGAGCGCCAGAAACCCCACAGGCAACAAGTTCACGTGCCAACAAGTTCGTGCGCCGCCGGGATTAGCAGGTGGGCCTCGGACAATGGAGCATGAGCAGCCCTCCCCTTCTCCTCGTTAGAAGTGCATTGCCAGTCTGCGAGGCAAGACCGCAGAGAGCCGCCAGGTGTGACACCGCGACACGGGCGCCTACCATTGGCTGAAAGTGGCGTCATCGGAGCGGACTCTCCCATTGGTCAAACATGACGTGACTTACAGTGCTCGAAGGGCTTATAAGAAGCCTTCCAGGGATTCTGGGACATTCCCTGATTCACCTCTCTCGAACTTCTTGCCGCGGGCCGCAGCGTCCGAGTTGCTGCTGGCCCGTAATGACTGTACGAATGTTAATTGACGCTCACCTCCCTGTACATAATGTAGAATAAATCCCTCCCAAGTTTTGGGATTTCCATCCCGAAGGCCGTCCTCCAACCCCTACACCGGTTTTCCAGGGCCGTTTGCGGGAGAACCTAATTGTTCTTTTTTTTTTGTTTCTCGTCTTTTTCTTTGCTCTGCATAGATCACAATCATATGCATCTTGCACACTGAGTCTGGCGATTACTTCAGCAATGGGCATTACTGCGAATGGCCACCTCCCACCAACGACCTCGGGCCGAAAATGGATTCGCGCTTCCAACTCAACCGAAAGCGGCTTCAGTTTTCCACATGTACAGTTGCCGTACACTGAACGCGCGCGTCCGTCAACAAGGTTTTCCTATAGCAACAAACAAACGAGTGGCCTCCTCGCGGCGAATGTCGCGCTATACTGATAACTGCGCGAAGACCGCGTAACTAAGCAGCCGGTAGCCAATCTTTGGCTTCACATCTGGTGAACCGTTCAGGAATTCCCGTGTCCGGTTTTCCAGGGCCGTTTGCGGGAGAACCTAATTGTTCTTTTTTTTTTTGTTTCTCGTCTTTTTCTTTTCTCTGCATAGATCACAATCATATGCATCTTGCACACTGAGTCTGGCGATTACTTCAGCAGCTTCGCACGGCATGTGCCGGCAGCGCTCCTTTGGAATTCACGGGCTGTTCAGTACTACCGGCGCTAGAAGCCGTTTCCCATTATGCTGGTGTTCCTTTTACTCGCCGTACTTATTGTTGCGTAACCCTACGGTTGGGTTGTATTTTCTGTGTAACCTTTATTTTTCTTGCTCTTTTATGCGTACAGTTAAAGCTCGATCTAACGAAACCCGATTTTACGAAGTTCCTGACCTAACGAAGAAATTTACATTCCCCCGCAGGTACTCATAGGGTTCGGCGTTATCATCAACCCGAATTAACGAAACAAACTTGGCCGAACTCGATTTAACGAAATTTTTCCCTAAATAAATGAGCAAAAGAAACAATGTCTTTCTAATTTTGACACAGACGGGTTTTTTCTTCGAGCGTGCGCTCTAAAGCTATCGCGTCAAAACATCCAGGCGCCATGGTCACATCCCAATCTTTATTTTGACGAGGCTGCAAGCCGCGTACGTACGTGGAACAGCTTTCGTTATTTCATGGTTTATGCGACAGATGGCTGGATTAGCGGCAAATACAACGCAGCAGTAGCCTTTGCGTGTCGCTACGTCACAATTTTGGATTTCGAAGGATCGAAGAATTCCTTTCTCGATTTTATGAACTTCCCGATCGAACGAAATAATTAGAGCGTTGTAATCACTTCGTTAAATCGAGTTTCAATGTATGACTAGGTTATTTCGTACTCAGCATATATTGTAATTATTGCGTAAGTGATAATTGTTTATTACTTATGCCTTATTCCCCTCAGCCCTTATGCATAATGCCCCGTTACTGGCTCTTTGTTGAAATTTAATTCAACAATTAATTATATTCCCTCTTCATAATAGTTGCATATTTTTGAAAGGGAACTATAAAAGAAAAGCCGTTATAGTTGGCAGCTTGAATCAGTTTTCGGGGTGCACGAACGCCCGTGTACGGTACATTTGTGCACGTTAAAAAGCCCCAAGTGGTCAAAATTAATCCGGAGTCCCCTATGCTGCGGCGTGACGCCTTGGGTCTGGCACGTAAAACCCAGAATGTAAATTCCCAACTATGCTGCAGACGGAAAAAGCGTGTTAAAGCTAGAGTTTTCACCATGCAGAATTGTTTGGTGGCTGAAGAACATAGTTTTTTATGCACCGTATACGAACAAGTGGAATTCGGGAACCGTTCGGCTGTCAGCCTCGGTAACTCTATAGCTGCAGGGTCTATCCTTGGGTGTGTATAGGTTGTTTACTTCCAGCGGGCGCGCGTCTAAAACTGCGCAGGGTCACTGGCATTTCCCCGCTCTATGGTCGCGCACGTGACCGGCACCGAGCGACCCTGCGACAAGGTCGCGACTCCTCGGATGACTGATCCGTAAACAGCGAAAGACGGGCCGCGCGAAGGAGAGAGAGCGCGGATTTATTTCCAACTCGACATCGGCTTTCACCGTCTTGAGACGCTCCGCTCTGCATGCTGCCGCACACAGATACATCATCGCTGCGTTTGTTTTCTCCGCCCAACCGGCCGTGTTTGTTTGTTTGCTTATTCGTTTGTTTACTCGTTTGTTTGTTGCTATAGGAAAACCTTGTTGACGGACGCGCGCGTTCAGTGTACGGCAACTGTACATGTGGAAAACTGAAGCCGCTTTCGGTTGAGTTGGAAGCGCGAATCCATTTTCGGCCCGAGGTCGTTGGTGGGAGGTGGCCATTCGCAGTGAGAAAAAAGGGGAGAGAGCGAGACAGAGAAGCTCAGGAAAGGTCGCGGCCCCAAAGACTATTTTAGATTTTTAGCGAATAGATCGCGAAAGGACGGTGATGACGACTGGCTCGGAATTTGCTCTTTTTATTGTTTCAGTTGTTGTTAGAGGTATTCTTTGTTATTATTATTTATTTTTTACTGTAGCTTTAAAAACATCTTGCGGTAGTGAGTCACTGATCGAAATATCAAAAGGAAAAAACGACCTCCGATTTTCTAAAATAGCTTCAAGTCTCAAGATGGTGCGTTGTCTATAGGAAAGCAGCTTCTATTCACCCAGGCGGCCTAATTATTGACCAGTTTCAGAAGCAGCGCCAAATGGAGGCGCATATATCCTCTTTGAAATAAAATGGGGGCGGGGCACTAAACTTAGCCAAAGTTGCTTGAGGAATCTTAACGGGACAATTTACTGGTAATTTGCGTCACTAAAACAAAACAAGAAAACGTCACTAAGGCTTGATTCCAAAAAGTATCGTTAAGGTGAGCAAGAACTCGCTAAGTTTACCGACTCTCTGTACCTTGCACGGGTGGGTGGATTTAAAGAGCAACGTGGGCATGCGCGCGTGCACTCATAGTTTGCCAGACGACCTCATGTGATAAGGAAATAAAAACAGTACGTCGGCCACAGTTCGGAGGGGTTAGAAAGTATCTCGGCTGCCGCGTGGGAGTCACGCGAGTCCCCATCCATCCAGTAGGCTTCCTAAAGAAATCGGCAGATCCGACGCATATCGACTTCATGATGTAGCTGTTCTTTGCAACAATAACAAATAAACATGGACACATGTGATGAAAAGACAAGACGCGCGCTCGTCCTGCTTTTTTTTTTTTAATCTTTGTCGGCGTTCTTCCGCGTTGTACGTTATTAAGTCAAGCAGACTGGCGAAAGCTTCCGCGCTTCCCATGCATGTGTGGGGATCGGTTATAATGATGATGATGTCGCGCCTGCTTCTTCACTGCGTGGTGTTCTGCCTGTCTATTCGGGCGCAGCCAGCGGCCCTATGGGGCCAACAGCAGCGCCGCATGGCCGGTTGCCCGTTGGGCCAAGCTTATAAGCGGCAAGACCAGCGGCACCCTCGAAGTGTAAGGATGAGGCTTTGCTTTAAAGTTTAGTACCAGAAGAATAACACTGGCGCTGCGATCATACAGCTGTAGCATAGGAATGATAGGTCTGTCTAACATTCGTGCTTGTGCGTTATTTATCGCGCTTATCTTTTTTTTCTTTGGGTATCGAAGAAATTATATATACATATATAAATATATATATATATATATATATATATATATATATATATATATATATATATATATATATATATATATATATATATATATAAAATCACAAAAAGCCAACCAACAGGCAACAGTGGGGAAATTACGTGTACTTACTAATTGAAATAAAGAAATTATAAATTAATGGCTATGAAAGTGGATGAAAAAACAACTTGCCGCAGGTGGGGAATGATCCCACGTCTTCGCATTACGCGTGCGATGCTCTACCAACTGATCCACCGCGGCGCCGTCTTCCCATTCACTTTCCGGGGTATTTGTGTGTTGCTACTAGAACTAATGCTGGGAGTGTTAGCCAGTGCCACCACTCACTTGCTGGAACTAAAATGTGTGTGTGTGTGTGTGTGTGTGTGTGTGTGTGTGTGTGTGTGTGTGTGTGTGTGTGTGTGTGTGTGTGTGTGTGAGAGAGAGAGAGTTAACCGAGGGGCCCGATTTTATTATATATATCGTAACGCGTATTAGTCGTAGTGCCGGTTACATCAGCGGGCTGGAGGCGTCCAGGAGGAAGCAGAGCTGCGCAGGTAAGCGTATAAATTATATCTCCTACAGGCAATGGTCGTTAACTGTCATTACAGAAGCGTTGTAAGGAAGTGTTGGTAACTCTTCTTGCATCGAAAGTACTTGCTTGCCCCACATTTAACTCCGCTTTCGAGAGTTGCTTCTGTACTCCCCTATACGTACCTTACCATTCACTACGCTTGAACCTACACAGAATGAACGCACTTTATCGCGTAGCACGAGAACTGTCAGAAATTATATTAAATGTATATGACCTCTGCAAAAAAGATTGTTACTGGTACTCCTTTGTTCTCAGTTTAGAGCTTGAATCCCTCAGTCACGCTGTCTGCACAAGGTTCGAGGTTCTCGTTCGAGGTTGAACACACAGGCGCGGAGAAATGCGCACGATAAAATTTTCGGTCGGTGTAACCTCGCCATACAGAGTGCAACAAAAACACTTGCGATAATTCCTATCTGCCCGAGTGCCGACGACTCGACGGCTATCGGGGAATAGCGATGCGCGATAAGATTTCTGAATGGAGATAACGTTGGTCCTGCTGCAACTCCACGAATATAGTATATATGGTCAGCAAGCGGACATCACTGACGCGAGTAAACGCATCGTCTCGGCCGTCCTGAACGGTTGGGAAGCAGCGGCGACCAGTAACGGGACAACATTTATTCGCTGCGTCCACGACGTAAATAGGTCTGGTCCATTTTGATGTTGCGTGACCAGTGACCGTAGCTTGCCAAGTGAAAGTCCGCATCCGCTGTGGTTTCCTTCCAAAGACAATACAACCGGATGTGGACGCGCATTGACGTTGATGCACACGCCTCAGCGAGCGTGCGCCGGCGAAGCAGTTGTTTTTTCGCGTATGCACTCACCCTGCCGCGCATGAAAGGGCGTGACCAGGCAGTCACCGTGTTGGCCTTGTCCTCTCGTCATTGTCACGAAAGCGCTCACTGTTCTGTTGGGCGATCGATAATTGCGGTCGGTCAAGTCCATTAGCTTCACGCGGCAGTAGCTGCTTTTGAATGCGAGCGTACCCGTTTGCTGTAAATGGTTCGGATATCACAGCTGTCGCTGTAGTTAATCCTTCAACTACGCGGCTGCCGTGCGTTTCCTTTTAATAAGCTATCAGTAGTCGACCACAACACGTGCGGCCTGAATGATCAGATGGCTATGGTGCCTGCCGGGACTTCTGCTGCGGATATGTTCAAACGATGAAACGCATTGGTTTGTTGCTCACTTCGCGCTTTAAGGCAATTCTTTATTGTGTTTGGAAGAACAGTTCCGTGTGCGTGTGTGTTTGTGTCAGCATGAAGATAAGATGGGGTGAATGCCCTCTCTGTCCGGTCGCACGCTCTGTGTTCGTTTTTTTTTTGTTGTTGTTGTTGTTAATGGCGAAAATAGCCGGCCCAGACGAGAGGTGACAAGGGACCTGTTAATTCATGCGCGTTTTGTGGAGGTGACGTCCTCGGCGGTGCTATAGCACGCCCGAAATCCACGCAGAGCAGTGTCAGCGGGAGTGCGATAATCCGATAGGCATGTAGACACATCCCGTTGTCCTTTCACGGCAACACGCGCTGCCAATTGCCCCCATTGTCTTCACGAATCGTTAACCACAGCGACAAAACAACATCACTGGCAAGGTCACGAGTCCCCGTGTTTCCCGTCCCTTTCTGTGTCTCTCCTTCCTGTTTTCCTTTTCTTCTTTTTTAATTTTCGCTGTGCTACAGAGCATTATTATATCTCTGCTGCAGTCATGGTCACCTGAACAACGCATCTCTTAGTATGGTTCACTGACAGTGCCGGCGTCAAAGGGTTAAAAAAAAAAGTGAACGCTTCACTCACTCTTTGTTCTTATTTCTGTACAAGCACACGACGTTTTTTCCGCTTTGAAATTCATGAGCAGCGCAGCTGACAGTTCTGTCGCAGCCGTTTGTTCATCTGTGTGAGAAGTCGCACCGTACAAGCAGCAGGTCGAAAGCAAGATACCTCGCATTGACGCACCCGCTCAAATTGTTGCCGACACATGGGTATAGATAGCGGCGAGACATTTTTCGTTCAACATACATTCGTCATTAAAATCAGCCTTCGACTGTACGCAAAACATTGCGTGTGTCTGACAAATATGAACGTGTCATACAATGAAGAGACAGAAGAAAGATATGTCCCATGTTATTCGCGTTCACAATAGTGTGTCTTAATCGCTTAAAATAGCACCTCAGCCAGTACACTGAGCTCGTTTTCTTCGTAGACTATGGGCCTACGTTGGGAACATGAAATATGCTTATTTGTCCGGATCATTGCAATAGCGGGGCGATATTGCTTACGCAATTTTTTTTTTATAAGAAGGTTATGTGAACCTGCGTGCAAAAGATACGTTGCTGGTCTATAGAGCCCCGGCCCTGATGGACCTACGGACCGCGTTGACACATGATCACGTGGTTTCTACGTTGATGTATGGAGGCATAGCATGGTAGCATTAATGGCGGCATAGTGGTCATGCCGAAAATATTCGGTTTAGTGGGAAAGCTCGCACACAAAAGCCGTTTTTTGTTAAAGTGAACTTTACTGAAGTAATCGATCTCACACCAGACATACAACGGAACCCTCGACTGGTCCCGGTGCTTACGATAAAGGAATGCTGTATATGGCCACCATTTGTTTCGCGCGTTACAAAAGACGTGGTATACTGAGACCTCTTCCACACAAATAAGGCAAGGGCCACAGCGTAACAACAAGAACGGGATTCGAATAAGAGCTTGTTTATTTACATATCGTATTTATCTATCTATATCCATCTATATAATACTTGGACTCTTGTCGAGAAGCAGCTTTTTTTTTTCTTTATTTCATCTGCCTGCTTATCTGAATTTTCTCTCCGCCCGCGTGCACCACCCTCGAGGCGAACTCTTTAAGCCCAACAGGCCTTGGCCCGAGGGAGCCGTTTCCATAACGACCGGGGCCGGCCTCCATCGGCGTGCGCTGCGAGTTGGCCGGGCACTAAATGGCTCTGTACACACACACGCGCACGCAGAAGCACGTAAACACGAGGCGGGCGCAGGTGCTCGCGGCTCGTGAGTGCAGCCGCCGCCGTGGTGGTGGACCCTGCGTCAAAACGCCGGGAATAGACCACGTCCGCCCGAACGCGGTTCTTCCGACGCGCGACATCGCTCTGCACCTCGTGGCACCCCCGCCCGCCCCGCGCTGCAGAGACGCGCAGTCTGCCGAATTTACATCGCGCTTAGGGTTGGAGGTGCTGGTGTGGTTTAATTCAGCTCGGTTGGATTTCAGTGCGGCAGCTGTGCCGAAAAATCCTCCCAGCTTCGCGCAAAGCTGCTGCACATCTTAAGGAACTGCGTCTTGTTGCGCTTCGCCCTTCGAGGCCTTGGCTCGATCCGTGTCCGTTAATTTCCAACATGTTCGACTAAAATCTCGTTAACTCGAGGACCTGTCTGCTCTGGCAACTTAAGCGTCAGTTCCGGGTCCTGACGAACATCTTACCGCCGCACCATGAAGGGTCCTACTGGCGCGGCGGTAAGATGCGCATTTGTCTAAGATGTGGTTATCTCCAGCTTATCTTTGGCACCTCCTCCCTTATACGTGTACAGGACGTCCTTGACGAGACACACGACATCTGTAGCAAGTCTAACCCGCGCTCGTGCACTCTATACGGCTTGATCGGTGCCTTTCTGTGGCTTTTGTGACCACGATCGGCCACTCCGCTTAGCTATTGATAAGAACGATACGAAGCGTCGTGCTTT
Source organism: Dermacentor albipictus (assembly GCF_038994185.2). Lineage (NCBI taxonomy): Eukaryota > Metazoa > Arthropoda > Arachnida > Ixodida > Ixodidae > Dermacentor > Dermacentor albipictus. The sequence goes on along the minus strand of NC_091823.1, from coordinate 9,503,602 downwards.
ATTAGGCGGCGAGGAGCGAGGATCGTCGCTGCTATCTGTTAATTTCAAACCGAAAAAAGAAAGCTATTTCTCGCCGTGCTACGCCCCTACGGTTTCCGTTCAGCGCGCGCGTGTATTTTATATGGGCTCCTCGGGTTGCGTTGACCCTTTGTAAACAGCAGCGCCTGCTCGCTTGAGAGGAACCACTCTTGGCGCCTGGAACAACGAGGGCCGTTAGCATTTTACTATTTACCTCATATTCGTTATACTCTTTCAGAGTATAGGCGCCATCGGGCCCGGCACGTACCCGCCTGCAGACGTAAACACGCTGTCTTTCCTTTGGCCTTTCTTTTTTCTTTCAGCTGTTTTTGAGGTAGCGCTTTCGGAGCAGCTGTGTCGGCGAGGGAGCAGTCGGGCGGCACTCTGTCGTGTACGTGAACTTTGAACTAAAGAGGCGGACAAAAGAAGCATTTACGGTGATAGGATGGTATAGGATAGGATAACATAGGATACACTTTATTGCTCTAATTTACAGAGTCATTCAGTGGTCAGACCGAGTACCTCCATCTTCTTCTTGTCGATGGTGACTCCAGTCTTGCAGGGTTGGCGCCCCTAACATTCTGACTCGCAGTTTCCGTGGAATAAATTCATTATACATACGTGGAATATGGAACTGTTCTGTGTGTATATATATATATATATATATATATATATATATATATATATATATATATATATATATATATATATATATATATATATATATATATATATATTTTAGAAGAGTTAACTGCTGGGCTAGTTGGTGTTCTTGCATACTGGAAAGATTTTGCGCCAAAAAACACAACACACACAAGAAAGACGACAACACCACGGGCGCTACTTCAACTGTTTAATGAGAGTGAAAGCACTCGACATATATAGCCATCCAAAACATCGCGCATGCGTACAAGGCAACATGGAGTACATAGTTTTATCAAAGTAGGCGTGATAGAAACTTCAGCTCAGCCTCGTAAAGAAAAACCGATGTAACACTAACACAGTTAGGACCCGCTTTCTTGATGTAGAATGCTTCCAGTGTTTCACGCGATGTCTGATGTTTGCCTCTACCCAGAATCCTCGCTTCGCGGAACCGTGGAACGCAATCGGTGCAAGCCCTGCAGTGATCAACAAGTCGCTCACCTTCATTATTTTTTATACCTTTTGCATGTTCCCTAAGCCGGTCGTTGACACAACGCCCCGTCTGTCCAATGTAGGATTTTCCGCAGGACAGGGGAATTTCATACACGACGTTTGTGGCACACTTTACGAAACGCTGGCCATGCTTCTTCTGACAGCCAGGCCTTTCGCTTTCGCAAGTTATGCGACGGCTTAGCTGGGCAAGCTTTTGGGGAGCGGAGAACACCACCGGTACATTATACCGGTTCGCCACTTTTTTCAGGCTGTGCGTGACTTTATGGATGTATGGTACCACTACAGGCCACTCTTTCTTCTTCGGCTCTACCCTGCTTACCCCAGCCTTCACCTTCTTCAAAAGCGTTTCTGCCACAGGGACCAAGACCGACTCAGGGAAGCCAGCTGCAACGAGCCTGCCCAATTGGTTGTCAAAACTTCCTTGCATCTCATGCACACACGACTTCCGGAGCGATGACTCCAGGCAGAGGTTGGCGATGCCTCTTTTTACTACCTTTGAGTGGGCCGAATTGTACGGCAGGAGCCCTTTTTGCGCACGAGGGGAGTAAGCCCAACAGATGTGCCCATCAGAAAACTTTAACTGTAAATCTAAAAACTGAAGTAAACCATTATCCGGTAGCTCATAAGTAAAACATAGCCCTTTCCCCAGGTTTCTAAAATCATCTAAAACACTGCTCACTGTAGCCTCATTCGAAACGGAGCACTGCTTGTTTAAAACCACTAAGAAGTCGTCCATGTAACGAAACACTTTAAGGACTTTGTCATTAATAAAATGGTTAAAACGATCGTGTAGAGAGCGATCGATGGATGATAAAAAGATGTTGCAAAGTATGGGGGCTATGCAGGAGCCTATGCATATGCCTTTCTTCTGCAGGTAAGGTTGCTCGTCAAACAAGATAAAAGTACTTCTGAGGTAAAATTCTAAAAGGACTAAAAAGTTATCAACAGTGATACCAGCGGCATTTTGGAAAGCCACTGGGCCGCTCTCGTCTATGCAATCTTTAACAGAGGCAAACAGGTCCGGATAAGGCACTGAATAAAAAAGGTCTTCTACATCAACAGAAAAAGCATAATCTAGGTCATTCTTTTCTTCGAAAAAATGGGCTACTTCCCCTGAACTTTTTGTAAGGAAGGGATCAGTTATTACTAGGCTATTCAAACTTTTCTGAAGGAACTTACTCACGCAATGTTGCCAGGTACCAGCTTCACTCACAATGGTACGGAAGGGAGCTTCGGGTTTGTGCGTTTTAACGGAAAAGAAAACATTTAACGCCCCCCTCTCACTCTTAGTTACCCGAGGAGCCCTGACGACCCTAGTGTGTGACAAGCGTGGGCCGCGCAGTCGGGCGAACATACGCCCCGAGCACAATTTAACATATACCTCAACCTGCGTACTCGGAACGGACTTTGTGCTACTACACTGGTCCTGCATCCCGATTGCCGTTTGTTTGCGTGGCACGCCACTGCATTCGTTAAGAACTATTCGACATTGTACGATCGCCGTGCCAGTTGGAAACGTTTTCGAGCACGTTACGAAGGTACCGGCTGTTTATGAATGCGCAGCACACGACTGGTGTATTAGGAAACTAAAGCCACTACAAGGTCCGCAGGTAGTCTCAGAAATTAAAGGGCCACTGAAAAGAAAATTAAGTTGAGCTACGTGTGTGAAGGAATTACGTTTCCGCAATAGGGGGACAAAAAGGCAACCTTTGTCGTGAGAAGCTTTAATTGCACACACACACACACACACGCACGCACAAAAAAAAAACGATAGGCAGATGGGAACTTGACGTATTAATTCTGTTCTGAACTCCTACTTGATCGTTTATCGATAAAGGTGGCTTGCGTTGGCCGTCTATGTTGGACAAATGACCAGAAACTAAACTCAGCAAGTTTCTAGAGCTCTTAAGACCTGTGCCAAAACGGCATAAATGCGGAGAAATGCGTGACGAATAGGCGGCGGAGCCTATTCACACACCGTAGCTGCCCGACGATCTCGGAGGCCATTGTTTAAGCGAATTGCCCGCTTGCTCGTCGTTGCGGCACACGCTCACCTCGTCGACGGCGAGCCTTGTGCTGCCGTCCCGGCGCCGAGATGCAGGCCAGCAGCAGCGAAGCATCGATTTTGCGGCGTCTTGCCACGGGATTACCGAATCCGGCGCGCTTTTCTGCCGCGCTACACGTTGGCTTCATCCACTATACTTCACCCCTCCAGGCGCTGCGGCTACAAGCTGTAAAGCTGTAACATCACCTTACATTTTAACCCGAGTCGTAATGATGTATTGTGTTAATTGCACGGGCCCAGAAATAGAAGTGTTGCTAATGCCCCGGGTGGACTTGCAGCAATGTTTCTGCAAACATATGGAAATAAACTGGTCATTCATTCATGAGGCGAATGAGAAATTATAGAGGTGACCACCTTTCTCAAGGAATCAACTCGAGAGAACGATTTCGCGCCGCACCGCTGCTTTATCCTGTCGTCAAAGATGGTATAAACAGTCGGACGTCACTATAGCGAAGTCGCAACCCACACGAAAATGCCTTCATTGTGACCAATATTTGTTATAGGCATGTATTCCTTAGACGCTGATATTAGCGAGAAACGTTTTAGATTCACTTCACTAGATGCAATATATAATTATACCCGTGTTCATTACATGGAGTTTTGACTTACGGGCATCGCACTCGCTGTGCTGCTGAAATCATGCGTGCCATGTACAGTACACGAGATGGCGAAGGTGAAAGTCAAAAGAACGCTTTTTGTGGTTCCTTAACTTGTTTGCTTTTCAATTGTTCACGACACGCGCCAAGATAGCTCTTCAAAATTGGAAGCAACAATGAAACCAGCCACGTGTATTAAAATGCGCGCTTACGTCCGAAGACACTTCTGGTTCAACTAGCGGTTCAAATTTTATTCATATGCCCGAAGTGTGCAGGAGAAAAAAAAAAGAACGAGTCATCGTGTATACTTCGGTTATATTATTTCGCTTCTTGTGACAGCAATGATTTTACTGGGCCAACTTCTCAAGTTACTCACTGTTCGCCAAGCACGATAGCAAGTGAAAGAGTCGCTGTCGCTTCTGCACGCTCATGTGTCTTTTGAGAGTTTGGTGCGGTTCGACTCAGTCAACAAAACACGCTCTGAAAAATTTCAAGATCGTTGATTTATATCGTGCCGTACCTTTTAATGAAGATACAAGAAATGTGTCTGAACTGTACTTTCATGCGACCTAATGTACTGGTGCCTAAGGCGCTATGTACTACGCACGCTTGAAGATAATTCTGCCGGTGGTCTGGCGGTCTGATAGTTAACGCTACCTTTCGCGCCAGAATTTCCCGATGGTATACCCGTAGGCTTGAGACGAGCTATCAGTGTCCTAAGTATGTACCTGCCAGGCAAGGTTTGCTTGTTTCATTTTCAACGTTCCACATTTGCAGCGGCATCTCATATAAAACCAGTTCCGTGGAGACCGGGATGGAATAATAACAATAATTGCGAATTTACATCCAAAAGGCAAAGTTCGCGTGGTCATCGATCTCACCCAGCTGTTTGCTCAATTTCAAGGGAAATGTAGAAGCTCTTAGAGGCCAGCGCGCTTCACGACAGAATAGCCTTCGAGGCTTTCTTCGTTATTTTGTTATTATTATTATTATTATTATTATTATTATTATTATTATTATTATTATTATTATTATTATTATTATTATTATTATTATTGCGAAAGCATCCAATGGCCCATTGAGCGACAAAGCCGACGGCCTGTGCAGGAGCGTAGCGGCACCTAAAGCCGTGTCACGAGCGCGCCTCAAGGGAGCAGAGCGGGCGAATCGGAACACCTGCTGCTGCTTCGTTAGCACGTCGGTGGCATACGGCGTCCTTGATTTCTCAGCAATATCGTCCAAATGATTCCGGTTTTCAGCCAACATGCTAACGTAGAAACTGAAAAAAATAATTTGTATGTATAATCTCCTCAGGGAGTTATCTGAATGATGCGTAGACATATCGTGGTAACGACGTGGTGTTCAGTGGTCGTGCGCTGCTGTGTCTGGTTTAATTGCGAGAACGACCGTGAAAGAATCGTCAGATGGGGAAGCGCGGTTTCAACACCGAGCTGTAGTGAGACCTGCACGAGATGACGTAGAAGAGGCGAGTAGATGCAATGTTCGCTCGTGGTATAGAGAGCCCGCAGCGGATGTGGACGTGGGGTGAAATGGCGAAAGAGATGTAGGAAATGAATGCAGCTTTCCCTAGAACTTCAGGCGGTGTCGGCACGGCCTCTTGTTTGTTGCGTTCGGCAGCGTCGTTTGTTTGTTTCTGGCGTAATCTGTATTCACGCTGATACTCTGCATTCTTGCGTTTCCGTTATTCTTCACCAAGCGGCTGCGGTCGTCTGACGCCATGACGGTAGATGCGACAGCGCTGCGGTGACACGAACCGCTGCGGAAGGCGGCGCAACGTGAACTGATATAAGCCTTCTTTCATTCATTGCTGCTGTGATTTATTCGTTCGGAGTGGCCTGTTTTCGGTTTCTGTCTGCCCTGTGTAGTGAAACTTTATTCGAAAAATGCTCTGTTTTGTCTGTTTGTGGATATCTCCCGGTCGGATCGCACTATAGTCGGATACAAATTTAGAAAAAAGGGGAGGCCCCGCCCAGATGACCGAAGCGGCGAAGTCACCGGCCGTCCGGCGCATGACGTCGGTCCAGAGTGCGCGCCCATTGGTGGATGCTCGTGTGCGTCCGCCTCGGAGGAGTAAACGCCCCCTTTTTTCTAAAGTTGTATCCGACTATAATTATGTTGTTGCTGTTGCCAATGCACATTGCGTTCTTGCAATGTTGTTACACTCATTGTTCCTGTTCCGCTTCGAACTTGCAAACAGTTCCTCCATACGCTCCCGATATACAAGAACACGATATCCTGCAATCCTTGTTCGCTCGTAACAACTGTATCTGGTCTAACGTCCAGTCTTAATGTGCTCCAGTGTGATCTAACGCGAGATGTATTGAAGGGCAGTTACACGTCTATGCCCGTATAGAAGGGCACCCTATAACCTCCCAGCGTAACGTAGTTCTGTGTACTCTTCATAGCTGGCAGTGAGGCTTGTTTATTGGTCACGCTGTTTGATAGTGTTACCTTGAGACATAACAATAACAGACCTCTGTATTCACTCTGCGATTGTTTCAGAGAGAGAGAACGGGGATGCACGAACGACTATGTACGCGTGACTGGCAGCGTATAGGATGACAGCAACACATGTGCCTATCGTGTATACATGCAATCATTAAACATAATATGTTAGCATTCTTTCATTCACACCGATCTGTTATAGGACTGATATATCATTACCAGCCGCGGACCCTATAGAGAAACAGAACCATGCTAATTCTAAGAGATTCCTTATGTACACACACCGAGCTTGCATACTGAACGTGCATTGGCTACGTTATTACCGTCCGGAGCCTGCAGGAATATTGCCCAACCTGCAGCGGCAGTTGCCCCATCTATCTCTCTATTTCTTCTTTCTGTGATCGTGTATGCACTCCTAATGATAATAATAGTTTAGCGCATGCAGTTCTCTTTTCGGAGTTCTTCACCGGAAAGTGGCAGCAGCTCTCGCAACTTTTGTCGCGGTGTCGTTTATGTGGAGCGCGCGCGGTATACGGTATACATCAGCCCTGGATCCGCGGCCCCACCGACGGCTGACTCACCTCCGCATGCTGTCAGCGGTCCGTGTGCTACATACGCATCGCTGAGCACCTGCAGGGGGTCCGCGTTTGACTTTGCCTGCAGTTGTGGTTCAAGTGCACCGTTATTTGGGGTATATATATAGTCAGGAGTACAGGAGGCATAAGTGAATATCCTGGGAAGTATCTACAGAGACTCCGCAGCTACCTTAATTCTCCTCAACGAAATTGAAAAAAAAAGAAAAAAAAACATATCAAGAAAGGGGTCAGGCAAGGAGACACAATCTCTCCAATCCTATTCACTAATTGTAATTCATAAATAAATTGAATGTCATCAACAAAAATATCACTGGCGGCTGCACACGCGAGAACATTGCACTTGGTTTTCTTCGCGTAGAATACGGCCCGTCTTTCTTTAACAAAACGCGAAGCGCAATAATTGGGACACCCTGTACACTCCACACTGCACTTCAGAACAGCTAATGGCAGTTGAAGTTGCCATCAGTCGTACACAAAGAAACTGCGTCAATTTCTTTTTTTTTCGGCGTGCACAAAGATTGGCTTCACGCCGCGTCATTGGCTTAGTATATAAGCTGCATGGCACAAAAGTTGAATTAATGTGCGCTTGCATGTGCATTTCAGCAGAGCAAGACAGCGTTGGTCGCTACGAACACACGGAGATACACGACCCGCTCTCGCGCCGTGGCGGCGATGGGCCCTTGAGCCGGCAATACCGCGTGCGCAAACCCACTGTCCGGCTCCTGTGAAACCTTGCACGAAATCCGATGCAACGCCGTAACTGGCCACCGTTTCTGCGACCAGATGCAAGGCGGTTAGAAGCGGCACTATGTAGTTATTTGTAGGTTTCCCGTAGAGTTTCTCACTATATTAGGGGTTTCCCTTGGCGTCCGGGCTAAGGTTACGCGGAAGAAATGGCAGGAGTCGACGAGAGGTGGAAGCAAGTTGGGAAAAGAACCGCGCTTGGAAGCCATGCGTTGTTGCACGCCGCAGAGCTTTGTATTAGTCGATATGTGAAGGTACACGTGCGCGTATATGAGCATTCCGCCCCATGGGAATATGCGGACGCCGCTGCCGGTAATGGAAATCGCGATTTCGCGCTCATAGCGCACAGCGTATAGCCACGTGTATGATATACGATACGCGAGTATCGTGTGTAACTTCGTGCTATTTCGACTGAACGACAAGTCTTCCTTTCGTGGCCCTTTCTTATTACGACTATACAATGGGCCATTGAGGCTGGTCGATTTCAGGAATTGTAACTGCGCCTGCGTTGCTTCTTCCCGAGCCTGCATCGCATGGGGCCATGTTCCTAGAATCTGAAAATGGTCCGGACTTGAGCCAGTTTAGCGCGGTGGGCCCGCTGCTGGTATACTGACAAAGCGAGCTGGACATCCGTGCGTCTGGTTCAGCTCTCTCGTGACGCTTTCTCCACAATTAAGCTTTCTCTGCGTGTGATTCATCAAGTGCACGTTTAGCCGTCTGAAGTTATCGGTGTTGCGTGTAATCCGTAACACCCCCGCCTTCTTTATTGTTGCTGTTTTCTTGTTCTTCGGCATTCATACATTGCGCGCTGTCGTCACGTGACAAAAGTTGAAGCCCGAACGTGCATGTATACGTCCATTGCAGATGTTCGTGGCGCCCGAGCTGACCTGACGCCATTGTTCGCCCACTGCGGGCGCGCATCGAGGCCCCTAAAAATAGCTGCTGCGCACCCTTCCGCCCGCGCCGCGCGATACTGCTGCTGCCGCGCGCACTTCGGCCGCGTTTGTGTGTATGCGCAGCTACTCGATGACCCAAGCACTGAACACGCGCGCGATGAATGTACACGGAGCACGCGTACCGATACAAGAGGCATAGAGGAACGCCTGTGTGACTCGCGCGTATATGCGAAGATGCAGCGTCCAGGACAGGTGTTCTTCAGTGTTTCTTTTTCTTTTTTTTTTAAAGCACGGTTTCCTGGCACGCGCGATTCTGGGATTCTCTGTCGAGGAGTTGGCTCTAGGGCGAGCGCGTGTCGCGGACTCGAATTTCGCGTCACACCGTGCGTTGAGCCTTTTCCTGTCTGGGTGGTCTGCATCTCGATTGAGTGAAGGGCAGCACCTAGTAAATTGTGCACGTATATATATATATATATATATATATATATATATATATATATATATATATATATATATATATATATAAAGACCGGTGCAAGTACACAAACGAAATCGCAACTCTCCCGCGCTGCCGACGAGCTCAAGTTAAAGACGAAGCTTGCGAAGCATATATATTTCAATGAAACATTGCCTAACCATATCAATCACAACCCTAATCGCTCCTGGAACTTTTTTCGCGCACGCCCCGCAACGACACCAGATCGTCCACGCGAGGAAAAACTGGCACTCGCTGATAAATTTAACCAACACTTTCAATCAGTCTTTACTAAAGATAACGACACAATTCCATATTTGCCACCGTCATCATTTCACACTATTGACACATTAACAATAAACGACTCCGGAATATTTAAGCAGTTACTTGAGTTAGACGTGAAGAAATCAAACGGTCCAGATAACATCCCCAACGAGTTCTTGAAAAGATATGCTGAATATAATAGTAAATATCTTGGCCTTATTTACCGCAAGTCACTTTCGACGTCAGAGCTACCTGAAGACTGGAAAATTGCCAAAATTGTACCGATTCATAAGTCAGGCGATACTAACCTGCCATCTAACTACAGACCAATTTCGCTTACCAGCACATCATGTAAAATTTTGGAACACATTATTCTCAAACACTTAACCGCATATTTTGAAGAACATATTCAAGTAGATGTTCAACACGGTTTTAGAAGAGGCTTATCGACAGTCACTCAGCTAACAGAGGTCGTACACGATCTTGCTTTAAGTATTAATAATCATAATCAAACTGACCTACTTTTACTAGATTTCAGTAAAGCGTTTGATTGTGTGTGCCATACTAAACTAACTGCCAAAATTACAGCTGCGATTGGCAATGGACCTTGTGGTGTTCCCCCGCGACGCTCACGGCGCGCCGGACGACCACCACCGCGGGTTCGAGCACTCCGAGCCGCCGCGCGCGCAGGGCACCGCGCGTCCGCGCCTACTCCGGCGCGGACGCGCGGCCTAATGGCCTCCTCACAGCCATCGCGAGAGCCTGAAAACGCCGCGAGAGCCAGAAACCCCACATCCCTCCCAGAACGATGGCTGTGAGGAGGCCATTACGTTGTATTGCCGAGGGGGCTCCGTGTCCCTCTCCTCCTTGCCTGGACGGGGTGGCAGCGGGTCATAAAACACTGTCGCTCTGCTGTCACCCCGCCCACGCGAAGGTCAACAGGCTTTGCCTATTGGCCGACATTTTGGCGGGATTCGGGCCCTGCTTGTGTGCACTCCGGGTAAGCGCGCGCAAGACGGGCGCCGAGGGAGACCACATCGGGGCGTCGGAAGGTGCGTACGTGTTCCTTCTCTGCCGGCGGCGGCCCCCTTTGTCCGCCGCCGGCCGATGGTTACTCCGGCTCGTCGGGGTCCCGGCCTCGGCGGGCGTGCGCGCACTCTTCCGTCGTCTCGATGTCCTGAGGCAGCGTCTGCCGATCGTGCCCCCGTCTGTTCGTCTGTCGTTTCTCTCTATTTCCCTTTTCTCTGCTTTGGGGCGCACGATGGCAGGCGCTGACCGAAGGATAGGCAAATTCTTACTGCTGGGGGTTCTTTGTTCTCTCTCTGTCGCGGTGCGCCATTCTAGCGGCCACCGGCGACCATTCGGCCATGTTTTGTCTAATTAGATTCATATTCGGACGCGATGGTAAAACGTGTGTTTGTATTTAGTCCCAGGTTAATAAATGTTCTTTGTTGTTTCTGGAGAGCTTTGCCTAGGGTCTCCCTTGCTGCGCGCGCGCGGTCTCGCCTTCCCCTAAGCTGTGGGGCCGGCGGGGCGCGTACGCGCGCAGCTGGGCGTCGGCACACGGATCGGGCCGGAGTAGGCGCGGGACGCGCGGTGCCCTGCGCGCGCGGCGGCTCGGAGTGCTCGAACCCGCGGTGGTGGTCGTCCGGCGCGCCGTGAGCGTCGCGGGGGAACACCACAAAATGGCGCCCCACGTTGGGCGCCAAATATAGGGGTATTACTCAGGCTCGCGCGTGCGCACCTGACCCTTCTCTGGATCGCACAGCGCCGGCGGAGCGGCAGTCGCTCCCTAGCACTTTCGCAGCAGCCCTAGCAGTCAGAGCTGTGACCCCTAACCCGCGGTTCGCAGTGAGTTGCGACCACGGCGGGTTCAGGCCAGTGGGGACAGGGTGAGTCTCGACCTAAGGTGTTTATTCACCTTAGAGTACAATGATTCCAACAGACAGCAACAGCCACAACACACGTACACAAACACAACACAACACAAAACCTCAGCGGCGGAGCATTCCGCACGTCTGGGGCGAAACAAACCGCACAATGTGGGAACCACAAAAGAGGCTGATAAGAGTTCAGCTCACCCAAAAGTGGATCCGCGCTCGGGCCCTGGGGCGGTGAGTCGCACACAAAGGCCGGGCGCAACACAGGGGGACGGTGTGCGGCGGTCTCAGCGGCTGATTTGAGATGCGGCCTTTCGCTAGCTCTTCCGCCGTGAGACAAAGATCCTTCGGGGGAACAGCGCTGCTCCCCGAGCGGCGGAGAGGGAAGTCTCCCCGGTTCCAAGAAAGGGAAAGGAGGGAACGGGGTGCCTTGGCTGCAGCGTCGCGGCCAGGCGCGAAGAGCAGCGGGAGCGACGAAGGTGCCCTCTCCCCGCTACCCTCCGCGAGCGAGCACGTGATTATCGCGTGATAACCGCGTGGCCGCTCCGGAGATATCGGGACGCGCGTGCGATCCCCACAACCTATTACTGCATGGATAAAAAACTTTTTATCTAACCGATCCCAATTTGTCGTCATCGAAAACACCCCATCTGCTCCGGTGCCTGTCACATCAGGGGTCCCACAGGGCTCAGTAATAGGTCCGCTGTTATTTTTACTTTTTATCAATGACATTACAAATAACATTGATTGTAAAATCAAACTGTTTGCAGACGACTGCATAATATACAGAGAAATACGCAATCACCAAGATCAAGTTCAGCTCAATAACGCACTAGCAAAAATAACCGAATGGTGTGATAACTGGCAAATGACCATTAATACAAACAAAACGGTTTGCATGACAGTAACGAGAAAAAAGCGCCCATCGTTTTTCCACTACACACTTAACGGCAGCCTCGTAACTAGAGTTCAACAGCATAAGTATCTTGGTTTAACAATAACGTCCGACCTTAACTGGACAGCACATATTAACAACATTACTTCTTGTGCATTACGGAAACTCTTCTTTCTCAAAAGGTGCCTGCGGTGGGCACCAACTAACGTCAAACATTTAACTTACATTACATTTGTGAGACCTGTCCTTGAGTATGCTAATGTCGTATGGTTCCCGCACACTAAAACAAACATATCTAAACTGGAAAGGATCCAGAGAAAGGCAATTAGATTTATCCACCGAAAATACCGGCGCAGTGATTCCCCTACTCTCCTTCTAACACAGTCAGGGCTTGCAACTTTGGCTGTACGAGCAAAACGAGCTCGTCTCAAATTTCTGCATCAAATATTACACAGTCGACTAAAAATAAATGCCTCTGCATACGTTACCTTTTCTAAATCCCGCGTACTTCGTCATAATCATGCACATACACTAAACGAGTTCCTTTGTAATAACGATACTTTTCAGTCTTCCTTTTTCCCCCGTGTTGTTCGCGAGTGGAATAACCTAGATGCATCTGTAACTAACACAGTATCGCAATCTGATTTTGTTAAGTTATTAGAAAACGAAATAATTAATTCGGAAAGAATAGATCTTATGCATATATAATTGTCAGAACCCCCATTTTTTTAAACTATAGCTAAACATTTACCCCCTTTGTTTCTTTCTTAGTTTTTATAACACTGTAATAATCCTTACGTACACGTAACCTGAAGTGTACTATTTCTGTGAGTTTCTCTTGTTATTCATATTATTAGTGTTGTAAAATTGTGCATTGAACCTGTTTTATGTATCTCCATTTACATGTTTTCATGTTCTCACCATTCGGTATATAAACCATGAAATGTATGTATAATCATATGCCCACCTGCTATGGTCTCGATATGAGACTGGCAGTATTGTATACATATATATATATATATATATATATATATATATATATATATATATATATATATATATATATATATATATATATATAGGGTGTTTCAGCTAATAGTTTCAATTAAAAAAAATTGCCTGTCGCAGATAGCGCAACTTTAGGCCATGAGCTGGTCTATCCGAACAGGCGGACATCAGAGAGTTTTAGATAGGGGCCCCACGCAAACGTTTTGGGGCCCCAAATAAATAGTGTCGAAGCCACTGTGGATGCGTGACACGCAAACAGCATTTGGGTTTTGCGTCGGGCACGTTGTTTCACTGATCTAGCGAGAGCCCCGAAAGTTGCGCCAAAAGATTTTCGCCAACAAAGATGACGGCTCTAACCTAGCACCAAACTGGGCTCGATTCCGGGTAATGCGTGAAGTTCGCAAGCTAAGAGAAGTGGCCACGGTTATCGCTTTATCTCAACTAGCCTGTGTTGTGAAGATGATTCATTAGACGCCACTGATTCCGAATTCGGTTGTGAATATTATGGCTCATAGGCCTGACACGGCTTAGCTTGGCTGGTGACGGCACATAAACTAACTTGGACAGAATGACATCTAAATTGTAATTAAGGGGACCCTGAAACGCTTTTGATGATTTTCTACAAACGTACTTAGTCGTTAGAGTAGGTCCTTCTGATCATTAATTGACACATCTAAGTGCTCTGCGTAAAGCGTGTAATTTATTATAAGGTTTTAAAAATGCACATCGCTGCCGATCGCAGAGCACTGCTCGGCGGAATTTTAAGCCGCCCCTACCCATATGACCGATTGATTGATTGATTGATTGAAAACTTTATTGTTCCACCGAGCTGGGGTGCCCGCCTCTTAACCTACACGTAGGTAGGGGAGGAGGACGAAGCAGTCCCCGCGCGTTGAGGACGGTGAATCTTCACGGCCTCAACGGCCAGGCGGATTGCTCGACGCTGGTCGTCTTCAGCCTCGCTCTGGAATCACCCACATGACGTCAGTGGGGCGAGCTATCCGATTGGCTGACCAGGGCGCGTGATCGATAATTTTTCCAACTTTATGGTAAACAAATGATCTTCGTAATAGTAGGAGTGTTAGTTAATTTGTTTTTATAAAGAGAAAGTAGCAGAAAGAGAATGCACAAGAACAATTTTTCAGTACACTTAAGCACTTCCGGCACAGCAAGTGTCGTCTGCTTGTGTTACAACATACTCCATTTTGACGAGAGCTCCGCGGTCAGAGTTGGTCTCAGTCTTTTCGCAAGCACTATGATTCGACTTTGTTGCCTTGTGGACTGCAAACGTAGCGACTGGCAATATGTCAAGCTGCGACATCGTGTCCCTCTGCAGGACAGCGTGCGAGCGAACTGGCTGCTGCGCATCGGACTGCCGCTATCCAATCGGTGCCAGGACTTGCGCGTTTGTGGCCGTCACTTTACACCGGAAGATTACTAACGCACTATCGCGAGTCCCGTATTAGGGCAAACGTAAGCGCAAGGGGACAGGGTCTGGCCGCTTGACTGTGCCGTAACGGGATGAGCAGAAGGGCAAATGTGAATGGTCTAAAGCCCCTCAATCTCCCAAAGTAGCGCCATTCACTTCCCTCCTCCTCCGCTCGGCGCGGCCTCGACGGTGGCGCCGCCGGTGGTGGGCCTGCCGTAGCAGACGACGGCTAACACGCTACGGGAGGAAATCCGCGGAAACGTTCGTTCGAGTCCTGCGGAGCAGTTTTTTCAATCTAGATCTTGCTTTGTCAGTCGGTAACTGGCCTTAAGAATGTCGTGTCGGATTTGCGGAAGAAATAGAGAAAAGCACCATTATTCAAGGCGTATTTAAGGCGTATTTAAGGCGTAAAGCGCGCGCACGTTGAAAGTTCGTGTTGCTGAAACACGACACAAGCACGCGGTGTGCTCAGACACGCGAGTAATTACCAGAGTTTCAGGTTTTGACAGCGCGAAAGTATGTGCACGTGGTTTCGTAGGTTAATTTACGTACCTGCAGGATGCTTTTGTTCGGCCGGCGCGTGAGAGATTCCGACTGTCTGCGGTCAGCAATGCCTGGCAGCAGGGCCGTTTCTGTTCCGCGCCTTTTACAGATGTACGTAGCTCATGCACAGGTTGTGGTGGCCATGAGCAACGTTTTCACACATAGGCGGTATAGATAATTTTAACAACGTACCAGCATATGAAATCGTTATTTATTTATTACAGTGCAAATGGTTAGAATTTGATAGAAAAGAAAGAAGGAACTTGATGGGACAACTGGAAAGAGGTTCAGAAAATAATTATCCCCCTCCCTCATTGGCACCAGCAACACTTTTGTTGAACTGCTAATTTTATCTCTGTATACTACGTGCGTCTGTATTCTTTTGCGTTGTAAGTTTTCACAAGGAAGCAGTGTTGCGTTAACTGGAACAGTCAAGGCACACAAGACAGAAGAAAAGTTGATTCTTGGGTTTTACATCCCAACACCACGATCTCATAAGGCACGCCATAATGGGGGCTCTGGATTAATTTTTTTTGCAGCTGGGGTTCTTTAACGCACCCCCAATGCACTGGACACGGGCCCGTTTTGACACGGGCGTCAAAAGAAGAGGTTGGAGGAGCCGTGTCACTTCACAAAGCCGCGCGTTCTTTGCCACTTGCTCGAAGTCAGCCCGCCCGATCTTGTGAATCCACACTTTTCTTCGTTTTGCGTTGCGCCCGGCGGATGGTAAAACAAAAAGCTTTTTGCCGTCACTGGGTCTGTTGTAGCAACCGTAGGCGCAGCACCACGGCATCGCAATTAAGCACTCGGCCCTAACACATTGTATAAAACTAACGCGCTCCTTCAAACCGCCTGCCGTACTTCGTCGCGCAGGCCCAAGAATGGGGGTCGCAGGCCCAAGATTGGGGGTCGCAGCGCGCTGGAAAGAAAAGATATACAAAAGCGCGGCGCCTGCTCTGCGCCGGAAAGAAAAAAATATACAAAAGCGCGGGGCCCGCTTTCACGTGACACAGATTGGCCAATGGGGGAGCGGAGGAGGCTGGGGCGACAGGAGGAGTGGAGGAGGAAGCGCCTGGGTGAGCGGGGTGGCGGAAAGATCTAAGAATGGCGCTACTTTTGGAAAATTGAGGGGCTTTAGAATGGTCTGCACGGTGCAGCCACCTGGTGGCATAGAGCTCAACCATACACAGTAGCAGCAACGAAGCGTATTCTTTTTTGCTGCTGGTGGGTATTTTTCGCAGGAGTGTAACCATCAACACGTTGTTTCTATAAATGTTTAAAATGTTTTACACTTGGTTAGAGCAATAGTAGCGCTTTGTTTGGCTGGTTAAGCGCTGCGCCAACAAGTGTCTAGACCGTGCAGACCGATCAGGCCGCTCACGTACGTCTCCGCCAAAGTTCCTTCATCAGCTTGAGTTTATGCCTCCAGTCATTTGCCGATATGACCAGCTTGCCTGTGGCTAACGGAATACCAGACACGTTCGGTGCTACGACAGAATGCTCGCAACGCACGCTGCTTCGATAGCTCTCGCTTGGGGTCGACAGCCAAGCGGCTAGCGGAGAGGTTTCGCGCGGGCGGGGGCGGGCTTCAAAACAACCGGAAGTGGACGATGTGACGTCGCATCGTGACGCAGGACCAGTGAAGGCGGAGCTTAGCCCCGCTCGCTCGGCGAACGAGTTGAGGAGGAAAAACATGGCTGGGGAGGAGGGTAACTTCTAATCGCTTGTAGCTCCATTAATACGTAACGCTTCACTTAAATTGTGGTGCAAATATTCTACTTAAGCTGTACCCTACGCGTCTACAAAATTTGTCCGAACCGTTTCAGGGGCCCTTTAAACGTGAAAACATGAAATTCAAGATTACTATTCTTATCATAAAATGGTATATTTTATTTAATTATTTCTAATAGCTTTTCTTTGACGCCGTAGTGGCGCTGTCAGCGCAAGACGCTATCCTCAAGTGCAAACCCTATTCTAAAACTCTTCACTCCTGCGTGCCCCAACGCTAACACCTGCAACACTTTGGGGCCCCTATTCTAAAGCTCTCTATTACTTGCACAAGAAATTGGAATGCATAATTGGCTAATTAACAAAAATAGATTAATTTAATGTTTAACTGATTTCATTATGGCACATATTGCAATTTACAAATTCTAGCGGATGAGACTGCAATGCAAGGCATATTCTCTTGAAAGTAACTGTGTGCATGACACCATTTATTCGATATGTACCTTTAAACTTGTGGTAAAAATGCACTGTCGTTCCACTTCTTTTTTTAACAAAACATCGCTTTATGCATTGAAGTACAAAAGTAACTGGAACACTAAGGCATTTCTCCGCAAAGTTCGGGAAATAATATCTCGAAACTGGTGTCATCCTGAGCATTTGTTCGTGGATCCGCCTTGCGAACTCTCCGGTTAGAATTTGTAAATTGCAGTATGTGCCGTAACATAGTTAGCTAAAACTCAATTAGTGATATTTTATTAGTCAATTATGCATTTAAGTTTTTTGTGCAAGTAATGTTCACCTCTTTGAATAGACCAGCTCACGGGCTAGGCTATCTGCCAAAAGCAATTTTTAAAAATTGTGGAAAGGGTTTGCTGAAACACCCGGTATATATAGCACGTAAGCACATGCTTTTCACAGCTCGGGTCTGCCCCAGATGTCCAAACTCCTTCAGATATCGATTTTGTGGCTATTTAAAAGCAGAGCTGCTTCAGCCGTGTGAAACATACTGCCCTGATTTGGCAGTTATCAATGTCAGTGGCAATAAGTGTTGGCTGTTAACTTGACAAAATGTCTCTCAAAAGAGAGTGGTCTGATATCGGTCATATACGTGTACGCCCGTTCGACGTACTCGTTTGTGAAGGTGCTAGGCCTCTTTTCTTTCTTTTTTTCTTTTCACTTTTTCTTTCCTCTCCCTACAAGGTGTGTGTAAAACGCTCCATCATTGGAAATTCTCGCATTCGTGCCTGCAAGCTTGAGCATTTATCTGCCTTGCATGTCGCAACTCTTTTGACCACTTGACTATGGTCCACCTTTGTCGCTTACTATTTGGTATCGGATACCACAGAGTCTGCACGGTGAAGCCGTGGCATCCCACTTTTTCACGTCAGCGTGCAGCCTCATGCACTTGAACTTCTCGTGTCATCGCAGTCAGCTTCATAGCCGTCTCGACGTGACAGTGACAGATGTTTCTCGTGCATCAGATCAGCGAG
Source organism: Dermacentor albipictus (assembly GCF_038994185.2). Lineage (NCBI taxonomy): Eukaryota > Metazoa > Arthropoda > Arachnida > Ixodida > Ixodidae > Dermacentor > Dermacentor albipictus. Next base: position 9,485,354 of record NC_091823.1, on the reverse strand, counting down.
CCACCACGCCGGCGCCCAAACCTGACAGCGCATGTCTGCGCTTGCCGGTGTGCGGCTTAATTCGCTGCTGCGGTTCTCTTTTTGAAAGTGTGTAAAGAATTGTAAAGTGTTCATTGGTCATCCAAGGAAGATCCTTGGAGTAAAGCCCTTCACATAGCTATTAAGCATCGAAGATTGCAACATTGCATCTTGACATGCATGTATTCTACACGTCACGATGTGTACATCTCCAGTGGTTGGTTGCATAGGATGCGGCATGGATTTAGAGGAATGTATTTGAGCTTGGGTAAAAAATGATTGAAGGCCTGGAAACCATACTTTTGTTTGATTGATGGCTATACTCGATCTGTAATTATTGGGTTTCGCACTTTTTGTCCAAGTGTATATGAAAGATGGAGGCACATTTCTATTGAATACTCGCTATAGCACAGTGTTCCTTCCAAGTACTCCCAAGATTGTCTTATGCCCACTCGATTGCATCTCTGGCTTTTGCTGAAATATGAGAGGCAAAAAAAAAAAGAAAAGGAACATTATGATCAATTTGTGCAAGGCGTTCGCTACACAACAGTCGAAGTGTAATAATATGTCCTTCGCACGCACTTTTTTAGCATGCAGCAGGAAAACATTGAACAGCACATACTGATAAGCAACGCATTGTTTTTAGATCACATATACTTTTTCAGCGACATTGCTGTAGCCTCTATTTCACCTGCTTTATCATAGAAACTTGCTCGAAAGAGCACCGCGCCCTATCTTTGAACTCCAGTTCGTAAAACATGACACAGTACTTGTGAAATTGTAGAATGAGCCTGAATTCGTAAATTTTATGAGATATTCGGGAGCTGGCAAGTATGGCTATGTGATTGTCACGTTTTCAGAGAGCGGCGGGCTAATGTGTACATATTACTTATATATAACCTATATTGCCGAGTGTTGTAACTGGATAATATGCTTGTAGCTTGTGTGGGTTTCATGCTCTTGTGAATGTCATCTGCCAGCAGTATTTAATAAATCGTTTTTTTTTTATTTGCAGGCAATCTGGCCGCTATGTCAAAACACTCTGGAAGCATGTTAGAGTTGGGGACATTGTCCACCTGTCCTGCAACGAGGTCATCCCAGCAGACATTCTGGTTTTGCGTTCGAGTGACGAGCAGGGGCTGTGTTACATCGAGACGGCCAACTTGGATGGCGAGACAAACTTGAAGCAGAGGCAGGTCGTCCGTGGATATGCGCAACATGTAAGTTAGTGTTCCACATGTAAACGGCAGCACCTAGCTCTCCAGCTGTGTGCGTTTAACAACATGAATACTGTTTTGCACACAAAGGGGGCTTTGTCAAAAGGCAATTGCAGCAGTTTCTTTATCTGCAGATGTTTACAAAATTTGCATATTACCCGCAGCAAACTGTGGACAAGTTGGAATACTTCCATTTCCTGGATAACCTTGACAAAGAAAGTAAATAGCATTCCGTGGCAGTTATCTTTGTCTTTCCTTTTTTTGGCATGCAGTCTTTTTTTCTTGCTGTTTGCCTTCTGAGGAAGCACGCAGCTAGCTAGTAGCCATCTAACTTCCAGCTTGATCTAGCTAAGGCTGCAGCTAGTAACTGTCTTTTGTAAGCTGTACTCTAGACCTAGACCTTTACAAGCCAGCTGGTAGCTCAGCTAATGCTCCCTCCACTTACGGCTAGTAGTCACCTTGGGAAGCGCTGCTGTAGCTTTGGCATAGACATTCAATGTCCAGGCTTGTTTCAGCTTTGTAGGTGCTGTAGTTAGCTCTACTTACCATGTTTACAATCCTGGAAGGTTGATTTTACATGTCACTACAAAAGCACAAGAAAGGCAACAACCACAGTAAAATATTCACTTTGACTGTGGTCAGTGTCTTTCTTGTGCCAAGTTAATTCTCAACCAGATGAGCTGTTGTCAATCCCTTGGTTTCATTCCACATTAATATTGCACAGATACCAAATTGGTAATCATTTAAAGAAGTAATAAATACAGTGCAACAAAAATACCTTTTGTCCATGTATAGCACCAGTACCGAAATAGTTATCTCAACGTTCACAGAGAAATGTATTTGTACTCTATATATTTTTCTCCCACAACCTTTCTTTTAAACTGAAAGTCTTTGCCTAAGCTCATACAAGTATAAGCATTTCTAGTGATGAAATGGTATCGGCACTAACCAACTTTATAGTGTACCAAAGTTAGTTATAAAAAATTGGAGGTTTTCATACAAAGTATGACATCTGCTGCTACACCTATGGAGCAGAAAAAGTGACTTTTCGTTATGCCTCTTCATTTTTTAAGAATTTAAGATACAGCTTAAACAAGTGTAGCAGTTCAACCTAAGCATACACTGAGTGCACTTAGTGCGTTACAGTCCACTCATTTTGTTCAGCCATTCTCAACATTCGAGCACCATGCCTGTAAACAGTTCTACATCTTCAGAGTCATAAAGGACCATTGTTTTATGATACTAGTGGATCAGTATTAGCATACTATACCATGCATGCCGGCTATAGCAGTGCACTTAATAAGCATGTCTGTCTGAAATATTGGAACAAATGTACGATTATATTTCCCTTATTCCACAGACCATAAGTAGGTTGCACTGCATATGCATCTTATGTGCCAATAGATTTGCACTGGTATGAAAATGCATGGATCCACATGCAAAAACCACATATACCATTTTTACGACCGAATACAGACAGTAAATACCACTTCACCTCAGATAAACTGCACTATAAACGGTTGAATGCAGTACTAATGGCAGCAAAACTAAGTGCAAGTGGGTGGAGAGGGCATAAAGAAGCACGCAGAAAGGCTGTTTCCTGTCTCTACAACACAGACACAACCTCACATAATGGCTCATGGATGCTTAAGGGGGCAGTAAAAAATACAATTTATTTTTTAAATACAAATGTGATTCAGTACGGTTGCTATGAATGTGGCTAATACAGCAGGCCCCTAGTAAATGCAACTTCTTTACAGAGAACTTAGGAATCTTAATTATCATTGCAACAAAAAATGAAACAGTCTGAGTTAAAATCATACTTCAAATATTTAAAAATGGGTACAAGGAACAGTTAGCTTTTCTTGAGGGCATCGCTAAATGCAGTAGACTTTATTTTCAAATATAAAGCCAACAGTGCAGAGAAAGAACAGGCTAAGACTTGGACGGAATTGTAAGCTTAAAAGGCAGCAAAGGTGCATTCACAATGCTTTCTTGAATTTATCTTTCCAGTGACCAATGTTCTAAAACACTTGTTTTGCCTAAATCATGGCTGCAAAAACTATACCATCGTCACACCACGCGCACAAAACTCATTTGTAGTGCTTTCAAAAGTTACCAATTGGAATTGCAACTGAACTGTGGCTGGCCTACCACAAAGAGCTCGTTGTGGGCCCTAGAGCCATGTTTTGATTAGGAGCTAGGCCCACAATTTCTGCTAACCGGAAAGGCCTAGTTTTCACCCTGGAATACTTTGTTACAATCTTCTATGGACAACTGGGCTTCCCATGCAGTAAATTGGTCGATGACGTCACAGCTACAGAACTTCCTTCTTTGTGCCACCTCAGGGAAAGATGCAGCCATTCATTAATCGCCCTAATGGCAAAACCGTGATATTTTTGTTTTCCTTTCTTTCTTTTTTTCTCTTACGGCATGTGTCCTTGATAAATTGTCCAATGCAAAACCACCATTGAAAGTGCGCTGTGCAGAAAAAGAAAGAAAGGAGGTCGAGCTCATGACGTAAACGAGAAGCAGCCCCTCGTTTCCAGTATAGGAGAAGGCAAAGAAGAAAGGGCTCTTGCAGATGCTAGTCGGGGCAGGAGAGAGTACGAAAAATTTATTGTGGTATAATGCTCTGTGGACAGCGCTTGACGACTTCCAGTGTATAACCAAAATTTTCGGTGGGGCCTGCAAAAGGAAGCTTTAGCTTAGGGGTTCCTATCTAAATACATGGGAACGGCTGAATCGTTTTGCTTGGCAATCACAGCACCGAATGTGATGAGGTTTGTTGCATTAAAAAAAAAAAGCTAGAATCTAGTGATTGTAGGGAGCAAACATTATATTTAGGCTATCAGAAAATTTTTGAGAATTACAGAAATTAAACAACTCAATTATCAAGTTTACAGCTCTATAACTCGGCTATGAAAAGTGATATCGCAATTTTTTAAACTGCTTGTAATAATACATCTACAGTGAACAAAATTAATATATTATACACTGCTCTGAAAAATGCCTCTAAATTGTGAGCAGAACTTTTGCAACACCCTCGTAAACATTATAACAATTTCATGTGAGCTATAAATTCATGCATCAAATTTGTCAGCTTTAGATGCTCTAACAGATGCGGTTTACAGAACTGCGACATCTGTTTTTAATACAAAGTTGAGGATTTGTAAACATTGTGCTTTAGTTATTTTTAAATTTCTGAATTTTTTGGAATTTTTGTATGAACATTGCAGGCCCAAGATCAAATCAACATTTTGCTTCTATACAGTCATAAAGTTCTTCCTTTCTCACTCAAACGTAACAAGTTCTATTCAAATCAATCCAGCAGTTTTCTTATAAAAGCATTTTTTGTTCTATATAAATTTGAATAGGCATAGATAGGAATAGGTATATATTTGAATAGAAATTGAAGGTAGCCCTGCATTAAATCTTCCTCTTAGTGCACTGCTCCTTTAATGTCAACCTTAAAGAGCTACCATAAGTGCTCTGAGGTTCACCCCAGCTGAGAAGAAACATTGTGTTGAGAGGGAATGGGGAAAGTAAACATTGCACTTGTTATGTATCTCTGTTTTTATTAGGTCCTTTTTAAATATGTCCGCGGGAATATATTAATTGGAAACGTCGCATTCCCTTTGGTTTGTTCTCAGATTTGAAAAAGAAGTTGTCGTAGGACATGTTTTGTTGTACGAGTTGACTTACCCGATGTGCGGCAGGAGTCACCAAGAAATTTAAAATAGTAAGTCATTAAAAAATTGTCAGAAGTGCCCTTAAGTGTTAACCATATGGGGCAAATTTTTTACTTGTTCTTAGTGCATGTGGCATCGCTTCAGCATCTGCACATATTCGTGCTATGTGATGTCTGTGGTGTAATGCCAGTGGAAATGTATCGTGCAGTTTTCAACTTAAATGAAATCTCTATTGTACAGATATTGGCCGTAGCAGCTTGGCTATCATGCTGCATCAAATGGACGTGCTAAGTTAAGCAGCAGAGCTCATTTGTTTTCCATGCACCACTCAAGCTTCCATTCGCTGAGCTTGGTCACATGGTGCAAAAAGTAACCAGGCGGTGGCAGCAGCACAATTTTTCACCTTCCTTCATGACCAATGGCCATTCATTTGCCTCTGAATTTGATCTGTGTTGATTATCTTTCATTCGGTGCAAGTGTCCCCATAAGCATTTCTGTTTATAGTTTTTCTTCCTTGAGGTTTGCTACATGTGGTGGGTACTTCAGCAGATTCCATTAGAGCACTGTTCATGCAGTAAAGCAAATAGGCCTTGGCACAAGCAACAAAATATTTCTACTCACTGCTTAAAAAATCAAGTGAGCACCATCACTCAGATATGTTTAGGGAGTAATTGAGTGCCCTTGAATTTACCCTGCAAGTGGGCTGGAAGTGCACTAGGTAATTGCTGGTGTTGGGCAGTATCTGGCTCCTGCAAGCATTAGGAGTGGCTTCCCTCGTAATAATAGTTCATTTTGTGCCCAAGATGTGAAGCTTCCATGCAATTTCGCTCCCTTTGGAGGCATATACTGTAACTCTGGGATACTCAATCGTGGGAGGATGCCATGCCGTGCAGTTATATTACAGCAGCAAATGACCTGACTGTGATGCAACAGATATTCTAGGAGATGCAGTCGGCCTTGTGTCCAGTACCTCCATTGCATCAGGCCAGGACAGAAATGAACCTAATACATTTGTATTAAAGTGCAAGCATATATGTCTTTCAACATGTACCTCAAGCTGCAAAATGGGCTCCTCTGATCCCTGAATTAGCCAACAGCACTCTACCTAATGAGAAAACTAAACTGTGCTAAAATAAAGCCAGCAGGTAGATAATCTGCTCCAAAACACATTGGTTTATAACTGCTGGCCTCCATTCATTCATTTTGTAATTTGCTCATAAGGGATGGCTCTTTCCTTTTATGCAGAGGGATGCCTTTCATCCGCTGTCATTTACAAGCACAGTGGAATGTGACCCACCAAACTGTAAGATCTACAGATTTCATGGATTCATGTAAGTTTATAAGTGTATACATTCACTCTGTGCAAAGTTTTCATCATGAAAAGGCACAGTGGCTATGGCATCCTGCTGCCGAGCATGAAGTCATGGGTCCCGGCTGCAGTGGCCGCATTTCGATGGACAAATGCTCGAGTACTTAGATTGAAGTGTACATTAAAGAACCCAAGGTAGTCAAAATTGATCCTGGGCCCTCCACTACAGCATCGCTGATAGCCCCTGTGTTGTCTGAATCAATCAATCACTTTAATAAAGCCTAAGCATGTCTTGTAATGACTGCACTTAAGTTTGGTCTGGAGAATGTAGCTTGTTTTACAGAAGAGACAGTGCAATGATAGCTAAAATTATATAAATGTGACAAAAGCAATTGCAGTGCATTTCTTTGCAGTAGGCACGTAGCAGTGGCAGTAAACCAAACATATGCACCGCACATAGAAGCTTTAATTTGTGTAGTTGACGTGCATGCAGTTTATTTGATTTCCTTGCAGCTGCCATCCTACTGGAGAAAAAGTGCCAATCACTTCTGACAACTTACTTCTTCGAGACTGCGTTCTCAAGAATGCAGACTTTGTCGAAGGCATTGTTGTGTATGCTGGTACGTACCTTGGAGTTCTCACTAATGTTAGCATGCTTACAATATGAGAATACTCCAATTGAGTTCACTTCAGATGTAGATTTTTCCAGCTCCTTTTGATTATTTTTGTTATTCCGGAGTTGTGAATGCTCACGCAATTAAGAAAGACCAACTTAAGCACTATAAACACTCTCTGCAGGAGGTTGTACGTATATTGCAGTTCTTGCCATCTGCTAATAAGTGTTCAACATGCTAACTATAGTATTGTGCAGGTCTTGACTGTTCCATGTCAGTTCATTTTTCAGATGCATATTTTTCCAGCTCCTTCTGATGAACTTGAATTTGCAGTTTGTGAATGCTCATGCATTAAAGACCACTCTTTGCAGGATTTGAGACCAAGGCAATGCTCAACAACAATGGCCCAAGGTACAAACGCAGCAGGCTGGAGCGATTTATGAACAGAGACATCGTCTGGTGCATTGTGATACTTCTCGTATTGTGCTCTGTTGGTGCAATTGGTAAGTGCTCACATGTTTAGTTACAGCACCTGTGAAACATTGTAGATATTTAAACTATCAGATTAAGAAAGCATCTGAAACAAATGACAACCACATTTCAGAAAATGTTCAATGGGTCCAACTGGTTTCTGTCTCAAGACATAATATGAACCAATGAGAGTGAGTATAGGTTGATAAAGATAGCTTATGTTTTGGGTCATATAAACCAGCTGGCATGGTCACAATATTGCCGCGGCAACTTGGTCACATTCAAGTTGCACACCCTTCGTATTGGACACTATGCATGCCGTACCGTGGTCTTGTTCAGCAACAACAGGCAGCGGTCTTCGTGGCACGTGTAGCCGGTTGGACCCAGCTCGCATGCGCCACGCGCACGAGGTATCTTGCGAGAAGAAAGAAGACGACGATTCGAGGCCAGTTTTAGAACGCAACTGTCGGGGATTTCTTCATGACTGCAGTGACTTAGTTGTGGGCACAGGTTCGCCCTTAATAAATATTGTTGTTTTGTTAACCTGTGTTCCTCAACAACGTTACAGTATGTTTAAGAGGAAGCTTTTGCTCGAGCCCAACTCCGACGCAGCCTATTCAAATACATGTAAAATGCAGAAACACATTCCTGAGATAACCCCTGGACCGATTTTAATTAAACTTGTTGCATTTGAGAGAGAAAGTTAAATTCTAGCAACTGTTGGAGGCAGAACTTCAATTTAGGCCCTGAATTTTGTTACAGATATTTTCAAAAATTCAAAAGTTCGAAAAAGATAGATGCATGATGTTTACAAATTAATAGCTCTTCATCAAAAACAGACATCACTGTTCTGTAAGCGGCATCTATTAGAACATTCAAGGCAGACAAATTCGATATGTCAATTAATTTCTTTCGTGAATTCATTACATTGTGTACAAGGGTTCTGCAAAAGCCGTATTTCCATATTGCTGCATTTTTTTTACATTCATGTGTAACTTATCAATTTTGTCTGCTTTATATGTGCAATTAGGTGCAGTTCACAGAATTGTGATATCGTTTTGCATTGCTGAATTACAGTGTCTTAAACTTGATAGTTTCGTTTTCTGAAAATTTCCTATTTTTGCCAATCTTTAGTAAAAAATTGATGACCTAAATCAATAATTCGAAATGAACAGTCACTAGATTCTAAGTTTTTCTTTTAAATGCAATAAAGCTCGTGAAATTCGGTGCAGTGGTTGCCGAGAAAAACAAATTCTCCTTTTACATGTATTTAGATAGGGACACCCGAGCTAAAGCTTCCTCTTAATGTTGGAATGTTTCAGTTCTATTCACCACTCCAGAAACTGCCATAAGCTTTTCTGGCAGCTGTTTTTCCAAGCAAATGAGAGGTACAAACAGTATTGCACAACACTTTACCATGATAGTTGAATTTAGAGTTTGGGCTCTGCCATACAGTTAATTTGCTGTCTGAAACTGCTGCATCACCCCATCATATTGGACCTTATTCTTTCTAGTTGTGTTGTGTGGTGTATCTATTTATGGCCCTATGATTGTTTTAACCCCCCCCCCCCCCTCTTCCCCTTTCTTTTTTCAACAGGTTGTGCATTGTGGTTGAGATCTTTCGAGAACCGCAAGGAAGTAATTTTTATACCTTATGAACATGAGAACAGGTACATACCAGCTGTTGAAGGCTTCATCGCATTTTGGACTTACATAATAATTCTACAGGTAAGTGCAGTATTCATACTGCATGTTATTAGATTCAGAATGTATCAATGTCACAGTATATTGCTACGGCATGTGAGACTGTATATTCAGTTTTGTTAAAGAGCCGAGTTCTGTCATTTTGTCCAGACATTGCTATTAGCTGAATTTAGTTCTCTTGCCCCAAGGATCTCTTTTTTTCACACTACATGTGGGTGCGATGTATCGAAGCACTTCAACTGCCAGCAGGTCACTGCAGCCTTGTGCACAGGAAAAAGCAGGCATTTAATAAGGCTGTGTTTGCTAGCATTGGTGGATGTTTATAAGCATGTTTATAAACATCCATCATCATAAATACATTTTAACTAACCTTTTTAAACAATGCAATTTACGTTGCGCTACTAAGCACGAGGTCACGGGATCGAACCCCGGCCTTGGCGACCACATTTCGATGGGGGTGAAATGTGAAAACACCGGTGTGCTTAAATTTAGGTGCACGTTACAGAACCCCAGGTGGTCCAAATTTATGGAGTCCCCTACTATGGCATGCCTCATAATCAGAAAGTGGTCTTGGCAAGTAAAACCACATAATTTTATTTTTTTAATGCAATTTACCATTTAAAGGTGCCTCCGTGAACACGGAAAAGCCCTTTTGATGAACTTGTTCAAGAGCAATTTTCAAACGCTTTAGAAAACTTTGAGAGGCATATTCATACTGAAGTTCATTGTTATAAGTATGGCGAAATGCAATTACTTACAGAAGCTAAACATTTCGACAGAATTACCTGTCTGGTTAGGAAAGTTTATTAGGACTTTGAGAGTGACTCCAACCAAATAAGCATATTTATTAGCTCAACGTTTCGGAGCCCATTCGGCTCCTTCTTCAGGGGGTATTCTTCGGAGGTGGCGATGTGCAGCTTTTAAAAGGTCCTTCGTAAAAAAGGAGGGGAGAGCATGGAAGGTTGGGAGATACTTTACTGGAAACCTTTTCTTGAGAGATAGGAAGGGCAAAAGGATGGGGATGGCTGCAGTGATGCTAGTCAGCTGGGATGACCAATGCTGGGGGTGCTTGACCAGTGGGAATGCCATTGAAGGGGGCAGGAAGGGGGGGGGGGGAGTACACACATTTTGGTGTTGGTGACCGAGAGCTGGGATCTACCTGGCTGGGCGTCTTTTCTTTTTTTCATCGTGTCGCCAAGGCCATGGATATACACAGAGGGTAGGTTGCTCTTCACACAGTTTATATTACCTGCCGTATTCTGAATGTGCCATGACTTTAGTAGCAGCCTTTTTTGTGAATTCGTCTCTGTTTGAAGGATTTGAGTTTCTTGGAGCAATGCTGTCCTTCCAGCGAGTGGTGGTGTAATCTGGTGCAAGTATGTGGATAGTAATTGCAGTGGGGAGCATGAAAAGTCTATGATTGGCCGTAAGAGGATTCGGGGTTTATGGAGTTTTGGCAAGCCATAAAAAGCTGGGGTGGATCCGTTCCTACACATTAATTTTAAGTAAAGATTTTGAGAATTAGGGTGGCTACGGAATATTTCGACCAGCATCTTGTTCAGTACTGATTGGCTTCTCTTGATTCTCATAGTGGGGTCCTTCTTTAGCTTCTCATAGTCTTGGCTATTAAGTAGGGTGGAAGCATTTTCCTCATAGTCCTGTATGTTCAAAACGACAGTTGAGTTGCCCTTGTCTGCCAGTAGGATTACAATGCTTGTATCTTCTTTCAGTATTCTCGATGCTCATATTTATCGAAAGACAAGTTTCGTTCTCTTCTACGGTTGTTATTGGACTTATGCTGATGCTTTCAGTCAGACCTGTTCCCACACTTTGCGGTCCAGTTGCTGGATGCCGCTCTCAAGGGCGGCGGCCATCTTGGGGAGAAGGGGGAGGTTATCTGTGGTAGCATTGCATTTTTGTGACCTTTTACCAGGATTGAAGTTTCTTCTGTTGAGAGCTTCCTTGATGATTGACGTAGTAGTTCTGCAGAAACCCACAAGGTGGAGAGAAGTAATTAATAAAGGGAAAATCAGACATCCACCTGTTCGTAGCAAGTGCTACAAAGGAAATCCATACGGGTTCCTCGAAAGAAATGCCTCAGAGTTGAAGAAAAATTCGTCCTGGTCCGGGACTGGAATCCGGGACCACCGCTTTTACGGGGCAGCCGCTCTACCATCTGAGCTAACCAGGCGGCTAGCAGATGGCAGGGTGAAGTCAAATTTGTCGACAACACACGAAGCAAAGGCAAGTGTTTGATGTAGTAGTTCTGCAGAAACCTGCAAGGTGGAGAGAAGTAATTAATAAAGGGAAAATCAGACATCCACCCGTTCTTAGCAAGTGCTACAAAGGAAACCCATACGGGTTCCTCGAAAGAAATGCCTCAAAGTTGAAGAAAAATTCGTCCTGGACCAGGATGAATTTTATGGTATGAGATGCACCTACTGTATTTGAAGTTTCTTAACATTGTTGTCAATTCAGCAAAAGAGACCTGTTGAATCATATTGCTGAAAATATGTGAACAGTGTTGTGCACTCCATAGTAATTGCTGGAGCTTGTGCACGTTTGAAAATGTACCAACTCATGACTTGATGACAATGACATCTGATGACAATACTCACCAGCAAAAGATAAAACAACATATGCATTGCAATACTTCCAATAATTGCTTGCAAAATAATGCCCTTATGCCCACATCATTTGGTCAGTCTAGGCTAATTTTAAGCCCGCCTTCTGTATAAAAGTCTTCCTTTTTCGTTTTACAAATTTAAGATTGCCAAACAATAATATTAATTGATTGAAACAAGCCATTATTATTGTTGTGAAGCTTGTTACATCTTAGAGAAAGTATGTCGTGTAGAATAAGTACAGTCAGACATCATTATAACAATGTTGCATCTGATGCATTGATTACTTTGTTATATGCAATATTTGTTATAAGCATGTATTGTTTACATGCTGACATCAGTGGAAAAAATGCCTATATTTATTTCGTTATGCCAGATAATTCGTTATGCACATGTTTGTTATATTGAGGTTCGACTGTACTACAAATGATTGGTTGGAAGGCACTATTTTCACATGATAATTTCGATAATATGTTAGTATAGCAGCTTGGGCTTGTTGGTTTTCCATCCTGGTGTTTAACATTGCAAAATGTAGACGAGAGACGAGACGAGAAGACGACACCACAAGCGCTGACTTTCAACAATGTTTATTTTGAAAGAAACACGGCTTCTTATACCACTGCCCACATGTGTCGCAGTCACATGATCGCACATCATGTGAAAACACACACTTTCTTTTTTTTTTACTTAAGATAGTGGTAGTACATACAAAAGCTGAAGTTCTTTTTCTCTCGCTAACAAGGACGGCGTGCTTATGCGTTAATCATGAAGTCTGGTAATCTCGGCTGCCTCAATTATCTCCCAACCAACTGGTCATTGTGTTTCTTCAGCACTTGTGTGGGCAATGGTATAATAAGCCGTGTTTCTTTCAAAATAAACATTGAAAGTCTGCGCTTGTGGTGTCATCTTCTCGTCTCGTCTCTCGTCTACATTTTCCGCTGTTAACACCAGGATAATACGTTGCAATTGCTGAAAAAATTGTTTCTCGAATAGTAGACTGCTTTTGAGGTGAATGTGAAGTGACCTTGAAAATCAGTTCATCTTATCAGATAGTCACCTGAACAGAAGTGCACTGCATTTAACATAAAGGTTGCAACACTGTTCAGATTATTGTGGAGTTTAGCTTAAGAAATAATTTTTAGAGGGTGTGTACTCTAAGGGTTATGGCCCTGCAGCTGCTTTACTACAGAGCATACTCTTGTCAAGCATTTACTGTCATTCTGACCTTGTCATTGATTTCAGGTGATGATACCACTGTCGCTGTATGTCTCGATCGAGATCATCAAGCTCGGTCAAGTGTTTCACATTCACGAAGACATAGAGCTTTTTGACGAGCGATCAAACCGGCGCCTCGAGTGCCGTGCTTTGAACATTCCCGAAGAGCTGGGCCAAGTGCAGTACATATTTTCAGACAAGACAGGAACGCTCACCGAGAACCACATGGTGTTCCGGCGCTGCACCATTGGTGGCAGAGATTACAATCACCTTCACCCGAGCGTTTCTGAAGGTATGCACTAAGGCAGCTTCTGGATTTAAAGTTGCTGGCATTCATAATTTTGTAGAGACATTGTACACACGTCTGACAGCTCTTTAGAAAAATTGGCTCTTACCTCGTATTCTAGAGTGTTTTTCACTCAGCCCGCCACCTTGACTAGAGGAAGCGGATGGCAGTGCTGCCTCTTGACAGAAGTAGTCACTGCTCTTCGTTGGCGTGCCATGGGAATTCTTAACAAAGCCTAGCATCTTTTTCAGTCAAGGGGTAGTGCTTTGGTTGACTAGGTTGAGTGGAGGAAGAGCTTCAAGTGGAGGATCGTGTGAGATAAGGGGATTAGAGCCGACAAAGTTGTCACTCAACAGTGCTACGAGAAGTTCAGTGACAGCGAGGAGTGCTTGGTAGAGACGCTGTCAGGTGAGAGGCAGTAGAAGTGGGGATTAAAGTCAATGCAGGAGGGAAAGGGCACCACTGTAGAGGACTGAGAGAGACGATCTCTTGTCAGGGTGAAAGCCAGTCTGCTTCATTTTCTGATGTTTGAGAGACTTTGCCTTTCTCAGCACGGAGGTGCCACCACAAGCTCAAGGAGTTCTTTAGTCTCATTGTCAAAACAGATAATGTTTGTCGAATGCCAGATGTTAAGAAAAATTACATATTACAAATGCATCACGTGGTCTTCCATTCTTGCACACTTGTCGCTTAATAGTGTGCCAACAACAAGGCGAATAAATATATTTGCTTGTGAGCAAAAATGTTACTAGTCAAGTGGAAATTTTGGCTATCGTTCAAGTCTTACCTGTGATTTTCAGCAGCATTAATTTATTTATGTGCCCAGCCATAAATACATAGTGAAACAATCTCTGTTTAAGGAATATGCCTAATGGCAATATATTATAGATACTGCAAACTTACATTACTAGCACACAGCCAGGAGGCTTGTAGAAAAACTTGAGACGGTGTGTAAGAAACATAATTAACTGCATTTGGCATGTATATGACTAATGCTTCTTCGTACTAAGCAGTGTATAGTGACAACAGCCATGTATAAATCGTAGTGTTGCATACTGCTACATGACAAACACAATATTAAAGTGCCACTCACAGCTCCACAGTACTGCAGCAAATAAGCTGGCAGTAAACAGATTGGTAGAGATACTTTTTTACTCTCCTAGGGGTCCCTCAACATTGTGGCTCGAGCCTCATTCCGATGCCGCCTATTCAAATAGTACATGTAAAATGCAGAAACATTTTGCTGAGACGACCACTGGGCCGAGTTTGATAGAATTTTTCGCACACGAGAGAAAAAGTTAAATTCTAGTGACTGTTAAAGCAGAATATTGGTTTAAGGCCTGGATGTGTTAAGAGGAATTTTCAAGAATTGGCAAGTTTCAAAGAAATAGAAGCAAGAAGTTTACAAATTCATAGCTCTGCACCAAGAACAGATATCGCAGTTCTGTAAACTGGATCCGTTAGAGCATCCAAAGCGGACAGACTTGATATTTCAGTTTATAGTGCATGTGGGCTTTTCACATTGTTTACAAGGGTTTTTCAAAAGTTCTGTTCACATATTAATGGTCTATGTGACAGTCACTATAATACGTCAATTTCGTCCACTTTAGATATACTATCAGATGCAATTTACAGATTTGTGATATTGTCTTTTATTGCTGAGTTAGAGTTGCAAACGTAATAATATCATTTTCAGATCATTTTCAATTTTTATTAAAGAATTCACGGCCTAAATCGAGAATTCGCTACCAGCAATCACCAGATTTTAATGTTTTCTTTGAAATACAATAAACCTCGTCAAACTTGGTGGCGTAGTTGCCCCCCCCCCCCCACCTTTCCCAAAATGATTTCTCCTTTCCTATGTATTTAGATAGGACCCCCGAGCTAATGATTCCTTTTAATGTTACTGTGATGCAAGCACAAAAACATGTTTCTCATTATTCCTCCAAACTTGCTATTCCTGTGTTTTCTTCTAAAAAAAAAAAATGCATGCAGGGCAATTACAGTAATTTGCTGCACAAGAGTGTGCCTCTTAGTAAATACTTGTCAGCAGAAACTGTCACAGTTTTCTAACTCGTACTGTTCCTCCTAACCTATTTTGCAGCTGAGGAAAACGACATCAAAATACACAGTTACAGCTGTGGCTCCAAGCCATCCAAGGTAAGTAGTTATTGTAATTTCTTATGAAACATGGTCACAGTGCTAAGGAAGAT
Source organism: Dermacentor albipictus (assembly GCF_038994185.2). Lineage (NCBI taxonomy): Eukaryota > Metazoa > Arthropoda > Arachnida > Ixodida > Ixodidae > Dermacentor > Dermacentor albipictus. Next base: position 9,469,991 of record NC_091823.1, on the reverse strand, counting down.
CATCGTCAGCATCAGCATCATCATCAGCCTATTTTATGTCCACTGCAGGATGAAGGCCTCTCCCTGTGATCTCCATTTACCCCTGTCCTGCGCGAAGAGCGATGGAACGGAGAATGCTAGGCATAAAGTTAAGAGACAGGAAGAGAGCAGTTTGGATCAGAGAGCATATAGCCGATATTCTAATTGACATCAAGAGAAAAAAAAGATGGGAGCTGGGCAGGTCATGTAATGCACAGGTTAGATAACCGGTGGACGTTTAAGGTTACAGAATGGCTGCCAAGAGAAGGGAAGCGCAGTCGAGGACGGCAGAAGACTAGGTGGGGTGATGAAATTAGGAAATTTGCGGGCACTAGTTGGAATCGGTTGGCGCTAAGGAAGATGAAGACTTAAACGTGAACTGTACGGGACAGGCACGTGCAGTTTGTGTTTATGCGATGGTGGTGGTAGTAATGATGTTGCCACGTCTTCATCTTCCTTAGCACTGTAACCACGTTTTATTATGCCAATAACCAACTAGCCCAGCCTTCAACATTAGTGTTGTATAAGTTCTCATGTTATTAATGTTTTGTATATTTGATAGAAGGAGAAGTAACATTAAGCCTCGAAGAAGCTCAGTTTGAGGTAATAAAGCCTAGTCTATCTTTTGTATGTCGGCAACTAAAAGAAGGTTAGCATTAGTGACTGGTGACTGTAATGCTGAAATTGCAATACATGCCACTGCTGTGCAGGAATAGGCAGATAGCGAGGGTGCTGGGCTCTTGCCATCTTAGCAGCATGGGGAAGTTGGCAGTTATCTACAGTAGTGTTCAAGCAATCATGAATCTTACGTTCTCTCTCCATCTGGGTTCACAGCACACTAAGCACTGACTTCTAACGAACATAGAGCATTGAACTTCCAACGAACATTTTCAGCGACATATTGCGCTGTAAGCAAAACAATTTGCAATGATTACATATGTGCACAAAGTCTAATTCTTGTTCTGCATTTAGAAAAATATGACTGCTTGAAAATTTAGAAAGATAAAGCATAATGCACAATTTCAAGAGAATTTTTGAAGCCACAAACATGAAGATTGGACAAATCCACGTCCTAACCATCGTTCCCATGGTGGCTGAACAACAGCAGTGCCAGAGTTTTTTCTGCTGCCACTGTGCAATCCTGGGTTCCAAGCGCGTTGTGTTGTAAGGCAATTCCTTCTCTCACACACAGGATGACACAGTGTTCACGCTGAACCCTCAGCTGCAAAGGGAGCTGTCCAACATGGAGTACCAGCTGCGCATAGATGGGAGTGGCCAGCAGCTGTTCCTGAGCCCTGAGAGCCAGCGAGTGCAGGAGTTCTTTCTCCTTATGGCTACCTGCAATACTGTCATTGTCTCGAAATACCCCCACAAGGACACAGTGAGTACTATCTTTACTCCCTCCCTGCTCCTGATCCAGTACTTTTTGCAGTATTTATTTTTGTAGTTCCAATTTTTCTGCAGCTTTGTCACAACAGTGGTAATTTGTGTATCATGTCAACAAAATTATATGGTTCTGTCGCCGAAAGTGTATTGTCGTGTGCTAATGAAATGCGAAAAGCACAGTACAAACACGAACAAAAGAAAATGCAGGAATTTCATTCGTAGGTTTCGCATGAGGGCATGATTCACCTTACCCTGCTATGAACTTTGTACTGTGCGTTGAAGTACTGATCAAGCATGCTGATGTGTCCCCTATGAGCATAGTCATAATTTGTTCATGATGGTACAGTGCGCATCATCCCTGTGTAGTCAGCTCAAACGGCGGCTGCTGGTGTGCTGCAGAGCCAACCGGCGACATCTAAAGGTAGTTGCTGGGCCCGAGATAAGATGCGTCTGGGCACGTTTGGCCACACTTAAAGACAAGCCTGGGCTCTTTCACTGCCCAAGAAAACGGACGATTAACTGAACGTCAGTGAGAAGGCACTTTTCTTGAAACTAACACCAGTCTCGGCTTGTACAGCTTTGCTCTGCGTTTAAGCGAAACTGTGGCAGAAGCAAGTAGCGGTGCCAAGACAAAGGCTTGTGCTCCCGCGGGTGCTGACAGAGCAAGGCCTGTCTGTATTTGTGACCAAACATGTCCAAACATATCTTATCTTGGGCCCAGAAACTACCGTTAGGCGTTGCTAGCTGGCTGCAGAGCACCCTGGTGGCCGCTCTTTGCACGCTCTGCGCTAGGGTGACACGCACTGTACATGCACTTTTTATTTGCTCTTCGAGTTCATTGTCATTTGTCCATGATAGCACATGCGCTTTTCTTTTGTCTACCAACAACATGCTCACCCCAGGTGGTAAGGGCCACTTTAGGTTAGTTGTGGAATGGCAACGTGATGTTCAAGGCTCGTAGGAGAGTCTTCAGTCTTCATCAATATCAGCTTCTTTTCTTGCTTTTCTTTCTGCATTTTTCTTTCTGCTTTTCTTTCTGCTGTTTTCACCCGGACGCACCTACTTAATACGGCTCTGCAGCAGAATAAAATTGCGGTCGTTGTCTATCTCGACATAAAAAAGGCCTTCGATACAGTTGACCATCAGATACTACTGAACAAGATTAACAATCTAGGGTTTAGGGGCAAAATCCTGAACCTGCTTCGAAGCTACCTTAGTAACCGCAAACAGCAAGTAATACTTATAAACTATACGTCTACATTACAAACTGTACTAACTGGTGTGCCACAGGGTTCCGTTCTCGGGCCCATGCTTTTCTCACTTTACATAAATGATTTCCCTGCAACGCTTAGGCATTCACAGGCTTTGATGTATGCTGACGACACCGCTCTTCTATTTACTGGAGACAGTCTGTCCGATATACAGGATAAAATAAATGCAGAATTAGATAATGTTTTTAAGTGGTTCACGTCCAATGAACTGACCCTTAATCTTACTAAGACGAAGTATACAGTTTTTCATTCCAGGAAGAAAAAGCTCAATACTGAAATATTGGACATATCATTACGTGGCATTAAACTACAAGTTGTCTCCTACAAATATTTAGGCATTTTCTTTGATTCAGACATGCACTGGAAAACTCACATTAAACACCTTTGTTCTAAGCTAGCTTACGGATGTTACATTCTTCTTAAGGCTCGTGAATGTTTCGGATATCCTGTCCTACGCATTCTGTACTTCTCCTTCATTCAGAGCCACATATCGTATTGTATTGACTCATGGGGAAACACCTTTCAAACTTACCTTCAGCCAGTATTCAATCTGCAAAAACGCGCATTAAGAATTATTACCTCATCTAAGTGTACACAATCCAGTATGTACTTGTACAGCTCATTGCATGTGTTGCCAGTGCAGGCATTGTATGAATTGAAAATTGCTGAGGTAATTCATAGTATTATCGAAAACGATAATCCACTTCCAATTACTTTGTTTAAAATCCCGTTACGAAATACAAGAGCTGCAAGTAATCAGTGTTTTAATTTGCCCCCATGTCAAAATCTGTACGGGAAAAGGCTCGTGGAATTTAACGGCGTACTTATTTGGAATTCTTTGCCAATGCATATAAAAGAAGCCCGTAACTTTAGGTCTGCTGTGAGAAAATACTTTTTTGAAAATTACTGTCGATAAAAGGAACCTACTTTAAATCTAGATTCCTGTCTAAGTTGTACATGTCAATTGCTCGAGTTGTGAATGTCATTGTCATTGTTAAGTATTATGTCTGTTTTGTTGCTCGCGCGCGTTGAGGATAAAAGAACGCTGAGTTATATATACATTCGTGTCTGAGTTATCTATGTTTATATTACTATTACGTATATGTCTGCTGCTTTTGTGTGCTCGCCTGTTGCGTTTCATAGCCTAAGTTCACTATGGACCCGAGACTAGCCAATGGCTATGGGTCCAGTAAGGCTTTCGTATTTTGTAAAATATGATGTAAATAAAGAATGAATGAATGAATGAATGAATTCTGCTACCAGTCACATAGCTTTCTGCACTGTTTTGCCATTTCACTCTGAAGCAGTGCTGGAGAGCAAATTGGAATGTCTACCAGGCAAATACATTTGAGACTTGTCTGTTTACATGTCTTTTTTTTTTGCACCCTTGTTCTTTTGTTTGCTTACACATCATGGGTTGAGAGCAATATGACTTAAAACCAACAACCTCCCACAGCTGCATTGTTTCCATGTTCTGAATTTTTTTGTGCTCTACACTAATCTCTATTTGTAGTGTAGTAGCTGGACTATGCCATTGCTTGTCCACATATTTTGCTTGTAGTTGGTGCCGTCAATGCTCACTGAACCTATACTTTCTTTTTTCTTACAGATGAACAGCAGTGGCTTGTACCTAAACAATGGTAGTGCCCATCCAACATCTCCCGATGGCTGTAGGTCGCCTCTGAAGCAGCCATGTTACCTGCCTTCCTCGCTGTCATCACCCGTGGCTCGCAGTCCAGCTGTGGCTTCAAGCCCCACAGATTCCCGCGCTTCTACGCCGACGCGACCCTACAAACTGGCCCTGCCTTTTCTGAACTTTGTCACCAGCCCCTCGAGGCGAACCTTGACACCATCGCCCACTCCAAGCCCTCAGCTGCAGCCAATCTATGAAGCTGAGAGCCCAGATGAAATTGCATTGGTCGATGCTGCTTCACGTTACGGCTGCAGACTGCTTCGTCGCACACCAGATGCTGTCACTCTCATGCTGCCTGGTATGTAGCGAACTTGTGCAAGGTTGCATTTGGCTAAGGGGAAGCTACTGTTACAGAAAATTTTATTTTTTATTTTTTTTTAAACTGTGGGTCTGACTAAATGAGTTTCACGAAATCTGTGATACAAGTCAGGAACTGGCAACTGTTCTAAATATGTTTTCTGGTACCACCCATGGATCAAGCTGCATCTTCTACTCACTATGTGATCAGCTTTTGTTCAAAGCTAGAGGGCATCCATGATTTTCACTGAACTGATTGCTTATGCAAAAAAGGTGAGGTATGCAGACAGGACACAAGTCCACTTCTCTTTTCTTGTGTCCTGTCTGCACGCCTCACCTTTTTTGCATAATGAATCCTTACCAACTAGCTCAAATTTCTGTCATTCTAAGAACTGATTGCACTTCTTGTCAGCTTATACACATTCATGCATGCTGTTTCTTTCTCCCCCTTGGCCTTCTTTCTTTTGTTTCGTCATCATGATTTTCAACACACATTTCACTGAAGCCTGTGAAGCTGTTCTAATCCTCCTATTACTGTTTTATGGCTGTAGACCTCTTTCCTGGGCTAGTAAGTACTCTATTGTTATGGTGAAGTGAAAGTCTCTCAAAGAGCCTAAAAGTTTTTGCACACCACATTGACAATTATAAAAACGAAGAAAGAAAATAAAATTGTTTGGTGTTTCCATTGTGCAGGCGAGGGGCTGATTGAGTACCGAGTCCTGCATCTTCTGCCATTCGACTCTTTCCGCAAGCGCATGTCCATCATTATGCAGCACCCCATCACCAAACAGAAGGTGCTGTACTGCAAAGGGGCTGACTCAGCCATACTACCACTGCTAGCACCTACCAAAGACCAAGGTTAGTCACCCGACAGCTGCCTTGTGCAAGCTTGGGCACATTTCTTTTAGAGCACAGCTCTTAGGCGGCCATTGCTGGGTTGAGCGTCGGCGTCCCTCGGCGTAATTGCACAAACGTGCTCAAGCACTTGTCATTTTCTTCTACCACAGCTGGCTTGTTGGCGTCCTTCAGCGAAACCGCGCTCATGCCACTGCTCGGGCATTCACCATCATCTTCTTCCACAGCTGGCCCTGATGCCGCTCATCATGCCAGCATCCCATACTGCCTGTTGTGCTCATGCCATTGCTCAAGCGTTCGTCGTCGTCTTTTTTCGCAGCTGGCTCCAATGCCACTCATCATGTCAGAGTTCTTGTATTACCCCTTCCTCTGCGAAGGCGCGGGTGGCACTGGCCCACTACCAGTTGGTGCAGTGATTTCGGTCCCAAATTCTTTGCCTCAATCTATTGTGAAATGAAAACAGGTATCGAGCTGCACTCAAGTTTTCGCATTAGGGAGCATCATAATCGCTTGACACTTTTCTTTTTCCCCAGTCATACGAAATTTATATTCCTTTACCCATATTACATTGCCCACAGAAGATGCAGAAAGCTCATCAAATCCAATCATCTTTGTCACATTGCATAAATAGTACAGAAGAAAAGGCTGTGGAATAAAGCTTGACTACTTGACTAGCCCACAGCTCATGGTGTCCTTGCTTTGCAACAATGCAGAGCCAGTTTGAATACAAAAGCAATAAGTCAAATCAAGGAACGATATAAACTGTAATACATGAAGAACAACTGTCAAAACTCCATAATGTAACATTCGAAGTGTAGGCCGCTACAGTCAAGACAGATCTGTCTTAGATTAGCACATATATTATACATATGTGATTACATAGTGAAAAGCTGTTGCATTTCTTCAACCCCAGTAAATTAATGTTTCAAAGTCTTAAACATACATGCTCACATGCATGTATGAATAGTGATTCAGCAGTACAGCTGCAAGAGTTGCAAGGAGATGCCACGCATGTTAATGTAACATGACAAGGTATGTTTTCAATGTGGAGTATCGGTATCCAAATTATTTTTGTGAAGAGCAGACACAGCTCGCAGTTCACTGTGCCTCTTCCACTGAGCACTGCATCTTCACATTGCATGTCCCTGATTTTCACAAGTTGTCCGAAAACACCGGACTTTTATCATCCATGGATGGTTTTACGTAGAGAGAGGTTTTATTCAAGGAAAGGCAGTGAGGTTAGCCTGCTAGTGTTCTCCAGCCTGCTATATATTTTATATGGCCTAATTAACTATTTCGTTACCACCAGAAATGTACTCATGTTCGATTATTTTACATTCTAACATTTTATTTCAAGGTGTAGTAGTTTCAGTGTATACCGTTATACATAAAACTATAGCCTGATCACTGGTTTATTGAATGGATGTAAGGCATTAATAAATGCTGAGACAGTTTTTGAGAATTCTAATGTGAAACTTCAAACAACGTTAAAGAAAATAATAATTTGTTATTTTCAGTATAAGTACTGGGAGTAAAAAAATTCTTAAATATACAAAATATGTGCCTGTCTCTTAGTATCCAACTTTTGTAAATTAGACCATGCAACGAAAATTATTATGCAGAATTGTGCACGTAAATACTAGCCAAAGTGATACCCATGCTATGTGGGAAATGCACTACCTTCGCAAATGTAAAAACAGGTATGTTTCTTTTGGGCAGGGAGCATTTGTTTTTGCTTATGGCAGCAGGCACCTGGTTTGTCTTACTGCACTATTTAGGCTTGCAAAGGAATAGTTGTCAGGTCATGGAGCATGCAGAAGCATCCTCATCCTTGTATATTGCATTTGATCAGCTTTTCTGCACAAGCAAGCTGGTCTAGCGCATGTTCAACTGGTGCTGGAGCCTCCACGTGCTCGGTTCAGTGTTGCAAAGTATTGTACAATAATGAGGATTAAAGGCACTTGCACAGGCACTGTTCAAAATGTAAGAGGTTAGACAGCAAGCGTTGGCCGAAGTTCGATCTGAAAGCGACTGCATGCTCTTGTGTGAGTGAAAACCCCACAAGACAGAAAGGGTCGCTCGTAATAACTTGTACATACATTGTCAAAATGCTGATGGATAAAAGCCACCACTGGTGGGAAAGATAATGTTGCACTTGATATCAGTCTAACACAATTATCAAAACAAAAATTTGGAGGACACTTAAACTTCGCCTTTAAAAGTGGAGTGCGATAGCATTAAAAGATCCCTGACTGCTTCTCATGCTTCCCGGCAACTGGAGTGTATGTAACCTTAATGTTTACCTGGAAACGTTTGCTGCGAACGCTATGCATGATGGCGAGCATTGTGGTAAAACCACAGCCTCTTGCATGGGCCACGATGTGGCGGAGGCGAACGGCAGCTGGAGTTAATACAAGGAACCAGGCGCGCTGCTCCGAGGCCCCCAAGACACCCATTGTGCCAGCGCACGCAAAATGGCAGATGCCGTGGCCGGTCTGTGAACCCCATGACTGGTTTGTGTGTGTGAAGGGGTTTCTTTCAGTTTTCGCATTGCAGAATTACGTTTTCTCATATAGTCAAATTACAACCGAGAGATATCATGCCTGTAGGTTGTGTGCAAGTCGTAGTTTACAATTTTTCTACGTATTTTAGCTTGAGAAATTTTATTAGTTCAGTCAATTCCTTGCATCATATGGAAGGCCTGGGTATACGTGGTTCGAAAATATTTTTGCCCATGCGACATCTGATGCCGGATGTAAGACGCTGGATTTTCTGCAACACAGGCTTCAACAATAAAGATTGTTGCAAGTTAGCGCCTGTGTGTGTCACGTCTCACCTTCGTCCTTGTCTTTTTAACGCGCTATAATCCTCACAGGCTTCTTAACGTTATTGCGTTAACACGCACTTATGGGCACCTACCATTGTTTCAGATATCATTGAAACAGCCTAGACAGCCTAGGATTGGAGAATTAGACAAGCCACAAGAAGCTTCTGAGTCGACTACAGCATGAATTTTACATTATTTTATCGAGGAAGTGCTAGGAGCACTAGAGGCTAGTTTCGACAATACCTTCAGTCGGTGTTTTATTTTTCCAGACTCCCCGATCTGCCAAAAATTGTCAAACCTGAGCAATAGTGAGAGTTTAGTCATCATTTCAAACGGTGCATGGCGTTTCGAGTAGAAAGATTCCAGCAAAAATATTTCACGTCTTGAAACAGTGTCGACCAAATTGACCGACTTATATAGATAGCCCCGGCAAGGAAAGAGTTAACGAGCTAAAACCCATGTCTTAGAAAACTTGCTGCAGCAAGTTGTATAGTTATTGTGTGTTATTGGCCTTCTCAAAGAAGCTTGAGAACAGGTTAAGGACTGCACGAAGAGCAATGGAATGAAGAATGCTAGGCATCACTTTAAGAGACAGAAAGAGAGATGTTTTGATCAGAGAGCAAATGGGTATAGACAATATTCTAACAGACATTAAGAATTAAATGAGGAAATTTGCTAGTGCTAGCTGGAATCGGTTGGCACAGGACAGGGGTAATTGGAGATCGCAGGGAGAGGCCTTCGTCCTGCAGTGAACATAAAATAGGATTATTATTATTATTATTATTATTATTATTATTATTATTATTATTATTATTATTATTATTATTATTATTATTATTATTATTATTATTATTATTATTATTATTGGTCGTATGTTGTATAGTTGCTGCATATTCAGTTGCCGCTGGGGATTTGCACAGGTCCTGCTTTTCTTGCTTATGAAAGCAAGAGCTGCATGCATTCACAGCCATTAAAAAAAAAAATGCATTGCCATGATCTTTTTTTACAGCCATGCGTCAGGTGATACTGCGCACTCAGCAGCACCTGAACCAGTACAGCAAGAAGGGCCTTCGTGTTCTTTGCATGGCCAAGAAGGTAGGTGAACTGCAGAACTCTTCAGTTGGAGCGTGCTCATCACATTGATGATTGTGATCGTCTAGCACTCTTGCTGAAGAGACAGCTGAATGCAGGGCAAAGGCCTCTCGCTATACTCTCCAATTACCTTGACGTGCACTGACTACTCCTTACGCCTGCAAAACTTCTAACCTGGCGAATCCATGTGGTTCTCTGCATGTTAATATTTTTCCTATCCTCTGCTATTCCCAACCATGTATGACATGCCTTGCCGAAGCTCTTTTCCACTTGACTTTTTCTAAAGCATCATCGTCTTTTGTTTGTTCTCTAATTCATTTTGTTCCTCTGTCTCCTAATTTGGCGTGTTATCATTTTCCCGACAATCCCTCACTGTGCTGTTGTTTCTTTACAAATGTTCTCATTTGTCGCTGAGTTTGGCTTCATATGTGAGAAAAGTACTGTATGTGTTTCACAATAATTCATTCTACTGCATAATTACGTTATAAATTGTTGAAATGGGGTGATTCTGAAGAGAGGAAGAGAAAAAGAATGAGGGCCTCTACGTAAACATATTTAAGTGGGACCAGCTGTTCCAAATAAACTCATAGCACACTGTTGCACTTGCAGCCAGTTAGAACATCTATAAGCGAGTAGAACATGCCGCAAACAGCAAGACTTCAGAGTATACTTTAAAAACTAAACTATTCTGCACAAGGTGAACCCAAGAATGAGTTTTCTTAGCACAGCTTCATTGTAGTGCTTGCCAGTTTCTCAGACTGCACTGGAATTTTCATATTCTTGTTATTGTTGATACCCTGTAAACTTTGTCATTGATGTGATCACATTCAGCTGCTGAGTGGTTTGCACTTCATTACATCAGGTGTTGGAGGACGAAGAGTACGAAGAATGGCTGGAGCAGCACAAGGCCTCTGAACTCAGTGTAGGGGAGGCTGAGGAGAGGCTTGTCAGTTCAGCTCGCCTTATGGAGACAAACTTGGAGCTGCTGGGCGCAACCGGCATTGAGGACAGGCTCCAAGAAGGGGTGCCCGAGACCATAGCAGCACTACGTGCAGCTGGCATTGTCATCTGGGTTCTTACAGGGGACAAACAGGTCAATCTCTACCATTCTCTCACTTTTAAAGCCATAGCTGTTGTGGGCTCATTCTCCTAGTGATTGTGATGTCTGCCAGGGTCACCAGTCTCTGCCAGTGACTTGCCAGAATCCCAAAGTGCTCAGCGAGAAGGTTATAAAAAAAGTAAAGAAAGAAAGCCAAGTGTTCCACCATAATTTCAACTCGGGACCCGCAGGAGGCAATAAAAGATTTTACCTCTCAGCTACTCCACTGATGCTGTAGCAGAGAGAACATCGCACCTTGAGAGCATACTTGCACCACCAGCTGCTCTGATTGGCTGATGCTATGCTCTCAGACTCCATTCCTCTCTGTTGGATGGCACTGGCATCAGCCTCTCCTTTGTCTTCTAATGCGCCGTACCACTTGTGAAGAGTGTCTTATGTTTTTCTTTTTCTTCTCTGAATCTTTGCTGCAAACAATACTACATAAAAAAAATGGCTGTGGCTTAGGTAAGGTTAAGCCCAGGATGCGAAGCATACTAGCCTTTATTTTAGTTGTTGAACCACTGTTTAGCCTGGTGAACTGCTGTTGCTTGGCTATATTTGGTTCGGCTAGACGAAGAAACAACTCATGCATTACTTCTTCGCCTTCAAGAGTGGAACGCGACAGCGTTCCCGTCGACCCGCCAAGGGGTGTAAGACAATGGGCTACAGGGCAGCGACTACGCGCCCCGCATTGGACGCGGTGAGCGTCGAGCAAAGCAGCGTTCGGCGCGGCAACGAAATGTGCGCCTGAGCAAGAGACGCACGCCTTAGAAACAGCGCGTTTCTAAGGCAACACCGCATTCACTAGAGGCGCTTTTGTACCGCTTTGAAGCGTTGTACTCGTGGCTCAGTGGTAGCGTCTCCGTCCCACACTCCGGAGACCCTGGTTCGATTCCCACCCAGCCCGTCTTGCAAGAGTTGAGCCAAAGCCACTTCTCCTCTGTCGTGACGTCACGGTGTCACGTGATTTCATGGTCACCGCCGCGCCTGAGGAGCTGGGTTGAGCCCTCGTAATATGCTTCGCATAAAAATGCCAGACTTACCGCACATAATATTGGGCCAGCTATCGCATAACTCTGCATTGTGGGCAAACCTGCAGTTTTTTTTTTTCCATTCTTGTGTTCTGCACAAACATTTTTATGTTCAGTGCCTGCCAATCATTAGAGAGTCTGAGCAGTAGAGACAGTATTAGTAATATTGTGGCACTCTTGCGTGCGTAGATTAGTGGGTTTACGCCTCAACAGTATGTGGGTCATCGAAGACAGGTGAAGGAGGAAGACGATTGTGCGGCTGGCTAGCTGAATCTCGATAGGCGCTCAGCTGATCAAGGCCATTACAACTAATGCTACCTGACTTGTCAATAAACGCCTTTCGTGAGCGTAACAATATATAACTAGAATACAGCCGACTTCTGTTAATTCAACCCTCACGGAATGGATGAAACTGATTGAATTATTCACCAGGTTGAATTAAACAAGATGCAGTAAAAAAAATACATAAAAACTTACCACTGGGGTTCATTTGGCAGTATTTGTCCAATTCTAACATACCCCTGAATCAAGTAAATCGGAGTCAAATTAACAGAAGTCTGCTGTATCAGTATGTGACCAGGGCAGCAGCTGTTCTGGCAACACATAGTCAGTATTCTGTGCACAATGCATCAGCAAGGAGAGAGTTTCTCTACATATGAACACCCACATGAATGTTCGCATCTCTAGCAGAGATGCAAAACTAACACCCCTTTGTTGTTATTTGACCGTAATTTCCTGTAACCAAAAGCAGGGAAAGGCACTTGATTGTGCACCTCAGCTAGCAGCAGTGCCCCAGTACTAGCACATCACAACTGAATTGCAGAGCTGAAACTTGTCATTTCTAAGACTCGGCAACAATTATGAATGTTTGGGAAACAAAACAACTGTGAAAAATTGAACAAAAATAATGGAGCTCTCTTCAGTTGCACACCCCCTTTAGCAAAAGTATATACAAACCACAGGCATGCCGAAACAACTGTATTTGTAATTCAGGTGCACAGACTGAAATTCACAAGTGCACTGGAAAGTTCGCAATGCCAAGTTTGGACTGCAGTCCTCAATTTCAAGTTACATTCATAGGTGGAGAAGAAAATCGGCTTTATTGCAGAATCCTTGGTTCATATACTTTTGCTCAAGGGAGTACATTGCAAAATATTGACAATTCCTATTACTCTCTTTTGCAGGAGACTGCAGTCAATATTGCTTACTCATGTCAACTGTTCTCAGCAGACATGGAAGTACTAACACTCAATGCTCGTTCACAGGTAAGTCGACCTTGGCTTGTTTTCAAATGCTTGAAGGCCATTTTAATATAGACATGGTGAGCTTGAAGAAATTAATGCAGCCATCCAAGTCAGCACTGTAATCTGTGTTGAACATGTTTTTACTGTTACTAAAAAAAAAAAAAACCCAAAGGGCATCGAAACAGACTTAAAGCGAAGCTTTTATTGTGGAGCAAAATGGGCTTTGAAGCTGCGGTGGTTGAACTGAAAAGAGGAGGAAGGAATGTGGAGAAGGGTGTGGTGGAGAGGCTGTGAGAGGGTATGTGTAGGGCACGGCAGCGTGAGTTGGCTGTGACAGTGATGATGTCATTTTCACTATGGAGGATGCACACATGCCCTTGGTCATGTCAATAGTGATGCGCCTCAGTGACATGCGTCCGGCATGCATCTTGCCAACCCAGAGCTCTGAGTTGGCATTTTCAGCGTGTCCACCAACGTGGAATACCAGGAATTCTGAGCGATTTTGAATAGTCCGGAAATACTAAGGAAAACTCGGGGAATTGGTGCTTCTATCAGGGTAAATTAGATGTAGCTTTATTTAAAGGGTTGCTAAAGCCAAGTCTATAGTCAGAGAAATCTTGAATTCCATCTGCTTCGAGATCAAGAAGATAAACGAACGACTATCTGCAGTGGATCAGCGACTCTTGGCCGTGGATCAGAAGTTAGACGCGCAAAATATCAAAATTCAATGCAAACCAGGTGAGCCACCAAACCAAAGAGCAAACCAGGTGAGCCGCCTTGCACGGTGGTTGCTGCGCACGGCCAGTCTGCAGCACCAAGTGTGGTCACTCAGGAACACATTGGCAGTGTGTTTTGATGACGTACTCTCTGTTCTTTGTTGAAGGAGTGCATGTCGCTCGCACCAGTCCTGTTCTGGCATCATCAGTCTCGAAATACAGTGGAAGCTCGGTGATACGAATCTCAAGGGGTGGCGAAAATATTCGTATCACTCGAAAATTCCTATCACCAAAAAACGAGAAAAAAATAAGTTTTAGACCAGAGGGCCCACGTACAAGGAATTTTTTCCATGAAAAGAAGTGCAGGATGTCTGCTTGCATGTTCTTTTCGACCAGGTCAGCCGTCAAAGAACTTTGGAACGAAAAGAACTGAGCAGATGTGTTTTCGCACACAGTCTCTGATGCAACCACGCGCCGCAGAATGTCAAGTGCGTCCATTGTTTCTGCTGCTGTCGGCAGCTGATCATCGCAGCTGTTGTAGTTATCTTCGTCATCACTGCTCGCGACCTCAACTTGCGATGTGTCCACATCATCCACAGTGTCTGCAACACTTCGCAGACCGCAAGTTACAAGGTCGTCATCCTCGGCCACGAATTCGTTGGCAGAACAGTCCACGCCAAGTAGGTCCCAATTTTTAATCTGGACCAAATCTGGGTCTTGTGAAGAGGTTGCCATGCTGGATTTGAAAATGCCACACTTGCTGGAACAGTTTGCAATTGTCATAGGCAACACACAATGCTAAGCCATTACAATAAAGTGTAGGGCATCCAGAAGATTGATCTGCAGGTTTGCGTCCTTGCAGTCAATTTTCTCCAGGAGACATCGCACCAACAAGCTTTTATAATGATGCTTGACATTCTTGATAATGCCAGCATCAAGCGGCTGCAAATGTCTGGTGGCATTTTCTGGCAAAAATACAACTGTCATGCTCTGCAGCATCATCCCTTTTGGGTGTGCTGGGCATTGATCTAAAATCAAATCAGTCTTCCTGTTTTGACTAGACATCTTCCTATCCGGGTAAGCAGCAAACTCCAAAAACAATGACGAAATCATCCACACCTTTTTGTTAGCTTTATAGATGCAACATAACTGCCCGCCTACCTTGAAGCATCGCGACTTCTGTGATGTGCCTACGACTGTCAGCTGCATCTTCACCGATCCGTCGGCATTGCAGCAGAACAGCACAGTCACGCACAGCTTGCTCTTCTGCCCACCCTGGAAGACTTCACATTTAAAACACAGAATCTTCTTGGGCTGCAGGTTGTAAAAAAGTCCAGCCTCATCCACGTTGAAAATGTCTTCAGCTTCGTAGCCCTCAATAAACGCTGGCAATGTTGTTTCCATCCAATCCTCAACAGCAGAGGCGTTGACCTTCTTAGCTTCACCGCAGACGGTCTTGTAGGCAAGGCCATGCCTGGCTTTAAACCTGTGCGTCCATCCTCCGGAGGCCTGAAAATCTTCTATGACGAGCAGCTTTTTCACATACGACTTTACCATCAATGCTGATGCCAGCTGCTCTCACTTCTTTAAAACACGTCAGAATAAGTTCTTCCAACTTGACATGATGGCAAGATTTAGCCTCCTTTTTGTTGATGCCAAAGCGCTGTACATTGAGCATGATTTGGTCGCACTGACTAACAAGGGTTCAGTAGAGGACACTAGGCCTAACTCCTTGGCCAGGTCTGCACACTTATTCTTCAGTTCTTCATCCACTTTCTTCAAAATTTATAGTTTTTCATTAAAAAAGAGTGCCTTCCACTTCCACGACATCGTACCTTTGGAGGCTGACATGGCTCTTGAGAATTGATGCTTGTGCACAGACGCACGCACACGAAACAGACGCGCACACACAAGTGGCCCACCACCGCCGCCACCACCAGGCTTCAGCTGTGATGTCACTCTGGTTGGCTGCTCCGTAGAGTGAACGGGCCAATCCGCAGCGGCATATCCGTTGTGTGCAAGCGAAATGGTGAGAGTACTCAACGTTAGAAACGAGGGGAAATGCTTGATTGCCACGACGGCCATGGTTTATAAAAAAAAATACTAAAAAGGAAGCTAGAGGCACCTGAGCTGCAGCCAGTGGGAGCAAAAGGGACAGCAAGAAGGTAGGTAGAGGTAAATAAAAGGTGAGAGGGTCAGGGAGAACGAACAGGCATAGGAGTGAAATGCTCTGTTCATTCAGAGCAGCATCTCACCCGCTGCTATTGTAAACACGCCAAGAGGAGGAATACCGTGAGCGGAGGAGGACTGATTGCTTTTGCTTTTGAGGCCACGCACATCCACGGCTGCAAGGAAAATCCCAACCCATCTGGCCTCCTGCCCACTTCGCCGTCCGCTGCTCACGTATTCGTATCACCCGCACCGGAGTGATAAATGTATACGGATGATCTGAATTTTTTTACCATATATACAATGCACTTTGACCGGGGATTTCGAAAATTCGTATATTTGTATCAGCCGAATTCGTATCACCGAGATTCACTGTGTCATCATCATCATCAGCAGCTTGGTTACGCCCACTGCAGGGCAAAGGCCTCTCCCATACTTCTCCAACTACCCCGGTCATGTAGTAATTGTGGCCATGTCATCCCTGCAAACATCTTAATCTCATCTGCCCACCTAACTTTCTGCCGCCCCCTGCTATAGGATTTGGAAGACGATCTCGCTGCTGCCACCATCTGTAAGGGTTGAAGTTCGTGGAGAGGAACTTGGGAGGAACCAGGCGTACAGGGTTTATTTACAGTATTTACATTTTAAACAAGAGATACATCGACAGTCTAGTGGGGCTCCCAAATGGAGCATGCAAGACGAGCATACAGCACACAGCTAACGAGCACACAGCTCACGAGTACGATCACAGAGCACACTGACAAGCACGATGACGAGCACACAGACAATGCAGCTCACGAGCACACCTAGCAGCCGACGAATAGCCGCTTATAAACATTCCGTTCTCCCTAGATCCCTAGGTGAGAGAACCGTTCGACGTCGTCGTCAACGCAGTCGACCCGCCGGTTGTCCATTATCTTGAGTCTTGAAAGGCGCGTCGATACCCCGAGCTGACCCCCGCTGCCCATTGTCTTGCGTCTCTAAATTCCAAAGCTGCCTTTCTCCTGTAGTTGCCACGAGTGTCAGCAGACTGTGACGAATCTTGGGGCCCCTGTACCGCAAAGCACCCTTTTGTTAGGGAAGCTCTTCTTGCTGCCGAGAGAGACCATGAAGACCTGGCAAATCAACCAGCAATACGTTGGGCGCCAAACGTGGCCAGCCCTGCTGCCGTAGTCTCCAGTTCTCCAAAGGAAGTTCATGGTCGGTTAGCGCTGTCATCCTCGCTGGTTCGCTGAAGGGTGTCACCACCGCGGATCGATCGAAGCACCTGCAGCGGGCTGAGATAGTTTTGCAGAGCACTAACCCTGCAGGCCAATCCTAACAGTGCTAAGCTTCCCTTCTCTTGGAATCCAGTCCGTAACCCTTAATGACCATCGTTTATTTTCCCTCCTCATCACATGTCCTGCCCATGCCCATTTCTTTTTCTTGATTTCAACTAAGATGTCATTAACTCGGGTTTGTTACCTCATCCAATCTGCTCTTTTCTTATCCCTTAATGTTACACCCATCATTCTTCATTCCATAGCTCGTTGCATCGTCCTCAATTTAAGTAGAACCCCTTTCATAAGCGTCCAGGTTTCTGCCCCCTACGTGAGTACTGGTAAGACACAGCTGTTATACACTTTTCTCTTGAGGGATAATGGCAACTTGCTGTTCATGATCTGAGAATGCCTGTCAAATGCACCCCAGCCCATTTTTATTCTTCTGATTACTTCAGTCTCATGATCTGGATCCGCAGTCACTACCTGCCCTAGGTAGATGCATTCCCTTACCATTTCCAGTGCCTCGCTACCTATCGTAAACTGTTCTCTTCCTAGACTGTTAAACATTACTTTAGTTTTCTGCAGAATAATTTTTAGACCCACCCTCCGGCTTTGCCTCTCTTGGTCAGTGAGCATGCATTGCAGTTGGTCCCCTGAGTTACTAAGCAAGGCAATATCATTGGCGAATCGCAAGTTACTAAGGTATTTTCCATTAACTCCTATCCCCAATTTTTCCCAATCCAGGTCTCTGAATACCTCCTGTAAACACGCTGTGAATAGCATTGGAGAGATCGTATCTCCCTGCCTGATGCCTTTCTTTATTAGGATTTTGTTGCTTTCTTTATGGAGGACTATGGTGGCTGTGGAGCCGCTATAGATATCTTTCAGTATTTTTACATACGGCTCGTTTGCACCCTGATTCCGCATTGCCTCCGTGAATGCTGTGGTTTTGAATGAATCAAACGCTTTCTCGTAATCAATGAAAGCTATATATAAAGGTTGGTTATATTCCGCACATTTTTCTATCACCTGATTGATAGTGTGAATATGGTCTATTGATGACTAGCCTTTACGAAATCCTGCCTGGTCCTTTGGTTGATGGAAGTCTAAGGTGTTCCTGATTCTATTTGCAATTACCTTAGTAAATACTTTGTAGGCAACGGACAGTAAGCTGATCGGTGTATAATTTTTCAATTCTTTGGCGTCCCCTTTCTTATGGATTAGGATCATGTTAGAGTTCTTCCAAGATTCCGGTACGCTCAAGGTCATGAGGCATGGCGTATACAGGGCGGCCAGTTTTTGTAGAACAATCTGCCCACCATCCTTCAACAAATCTGCTGTTACCTGATCCTCCCCAGCTGCCTTCCCCCTTTGCATAGCTCCCAAGGCTTTCTTTACATCTTGCGGCATTACTTGTGGGATTTCAAATTCCTCTAGACTATTCTCTCTTCCATTATCGTCGTGGGTGCCACTGGTACCATATAAATCTTTATAGAACTCCTCAGCCACTTGAACTATCTAATCCATATTAGTAATGATATTGCCAGCTTTGTCTGTTAACACATACAACTGATTCTTGCCAATTCCTAGTTTCTTCTTCACTGCTTTTAGGCTTCCTCCATTCCTGAGAGCATGTTCAATTCTATCCATACTATACTTCCTTATGTCAGCTGTCTTACGCTTGTTGATTAACTTGGAAAGTTCTGCCAGTTCTGTTCTAGCTGTAGGGTTAGAGGTTTTCATACATTGGCGTTTCTTGATCAGATCTTTCGTCTCCTGCGACAGCTTACTTGTATCCTGTCTAACGGAGTTACCGCCGACTTTTATTGCACACTCCTTAATGATGCCCATAAGATTGTCGTTCATTGTTTCAACACTAAGGTCCTCTTCCTGAGTTAAAGCCGAATACCTGTTGTTCTGTAGCATGATCCGAAATTCCTCTATTTTTCCCTCTTACTGCTAACTCATTGTGATCGGCTTCTTATGTACCAGTTTCTTCCATTCCTTCCTCAAGTTTAAGCTAATTCGAGTTCTTACCATCCTACGGTCACTGCAGTGCACCTTGCCGAGCACGTCCACATCTTGTGTGATGCCAGGGTTAGCATAGAGTATGAGGACTATTTCATTTCTAGTCTCGCCATTTGGGATCCTCCACGTCCACTTTTGGTTATCCCGCTTGCGGAAGAAGGTATTCATTATCCGCAAATTATTCCATTCAGCAAACTCTACTAATAACTCTCCCCTGCTATTCCTAGTGCCTATGCCATATTCCCCCACTGTCTTGTCTCCAGCCTGCTTCTTGCCTACCTTGGCATTGAAGTCGCCCATCAGTATGAGGAATTTTGTTTTGACTTTACCCATCGCCGATTCCACGTCTTCATAGAAGCTTTCGACTTGCTGGTCATCCTGACTGGATGTAGGGGCGTAGACCTGTATGACCTTCAATTTGTACCTCTTATTATGTTTCAAAACAAGGCCTGCCACCCTCTCATTAATGCTATAGAATTCCTGTATGTTACCAGCTATATTCTTATTAATTAGGAATCCGACTCCTAGCAGTTCTCGTCTCTCCGCTAAGCCCCAGTAGCACAGGATGTGCCCGCTTTTTAGCACTGTATATGCTTCATTTGGCCTCCTAACTTCACTGAGCCCTATTATATCCCATTTATTGCCCTCTAATTCCTCCAATAGCACTGCTAGACTCACTTCACTAGATAACGTTCTAGCGTTAAACGTTGCCAGGTTCAGATTCCAATGGTGGCCTGTCCGGTTCCAGGGATTTTTAGCACCCTCTGCTGCATCACAGGTCTGACCGCCGCCATGGTCAGTTGCTTCGCAGCTGCTAAAGACTAAGGGCCAGGTTTTGATTGATGTATTCATATAGGAGGTTGTGGCCAAGTACTGCACCAGGGCAGCCAATCCTGCTCTGGTGAGTGAGTGCGCTACCGGTTCTGGTCACCGGGATCAGGCCGCACTCTAGGCCTGTTTATGCAATTTTATCAACATGTGGATTTTTTTTCTCTTCTCTCTCTTTTTTTTAATATCCGGTGGAAAATTGCGCAACACCAGGATTCAAACCACAGTCCTCTTGCATGCAAGGCGAATGCTCTACCTCTATGCCACCGCTGCATCATGTTCGGCTTGGTGCATGGTGTTACGAACTTGTACCGCTGCACCACGATTACGGCTTTGTGGTCCCGTAGCGCTCGTCACCCGTTTCGTGACAGAGCGTTGGTAGCGAAGACTCCGAGCCTGGCGTCGATGAGAATAACAAAAGGGACTTTATACATTATATACAGGTTATCATACAGGACATGAACGGGTCGGCACTGGGGCCGAGTGCTCACAACAAACGCGACTGTTCTCACACGACGACGTCCGGCGAAAACGCGTGACACATCTCACCCCAGTCGGGAGCGACACTGTCTCCCGGTGGGTCGGCGGATCCTGTTTTTCAGGCAGCGCGTCGCTGCTTTTATAATCCCCGAGGAACCATTGTCACTCAAACGGCCCTATACAAAGTCAGCACACGACGGTCGTCCGAGGGGTCCAACCAGCGACCGCGCTGGCCACCCGGTTCAAAGTTCGCGCGCGCGGAGACCTCCATGCAAAAGGAGGTGCGGCGCCGGGCTGTCTGGCACACGCCGACACGTCCGAACACGCTGCTCGCCGAGGCTTCTCCTGCAGGACACCGCTGCCTGACGGCTCAGCATCTTGCCTTGTGAAGGGAGAATTAGGGCGCTCGCAGGATAGATTCTGCATCTTGCAGATTCGGAATCCGGGCTTGTGGTAATGGCACAACAGCATCCCCGCCCTCAGATAAGGCGCCGGGAAGACGAGCTGCCTCCACGTGGCTCGGATGCCAGGCGCGCACGTTCGTCAGGCTCGTCCAAGTTCACGTCCAGTGTCGGGACGCCAGGTAACTTCACGTGCCCAGGTCCGACTCGCCAGGACAGGAGCTCTGCTCACCGCGTTGTCGCCAAGGCACCTCGACCAGCTCCGCTCGGGTCGTTCCTAAGACCTTGCTTCTCGCCACTGGTCCCGGTTGGTCGTTCTGCAGCTTGCAAAACCGACCGGCAAAAGGCAACACCCAACACGAACAAGTGCCCTCTGTCTCCCGTCAAACACCAGACAAGGCCATAATTCAAATCAACCTAACTAAATTGCTATCCCCTTTTGCTCCCGCTGCAACAAGAGGCAGGTGTACGATCTAGCACACAAGGCTCAAACAATCAGTTTTCAAATTAACAACACACCAAAATAGAAACAATTAATAATCAGCAATAATAATGACAAATAGAATGGTCCCCTTGAAATCACTTGGACCGAAAACATACTTCTGAGGAAGCAAATGAGGTCATTCATTTTTCCCGGCGATATTTTCGCGGAATCCGAAGCTGCTTATATTTGCGACCCTGCTTATCCGTGTAGCGGCGGTACAATAAGCCAGATTCCTTGCCAAATGAAACCCTCTTTTTTTTCACTCCCCGTTTGACGCTCTTCCTCAGATCGGCTAATGAACAGCCTTCCTGTTGCTCGCGAATCAGACTTTCTCTTTCAACTGCAGCCTGCTCCTGCCGGCTGGCGGAAACCGGAGCGAGTGTGGAGCCCGCGTCGCCTAATTGCGGCGTCGCGTCTATATCGCGGCTAGCACTGCACGCGTCACTCCCACTCACTTCCAGAACCCGCTCGCCTAGGCCAGCCTCCGAGCTCTGCCTCTCTCGTGACTGCTCGCCACTCAAGTTACCGTGATCGGTCCGTGTGCCGCACCGCCTTTCGCTCACCGACGCTAAGTCAAGTTCCCTCGACAGCGGGCGCGCTTTGGATCGCGTGGGGGCCATGTACGCCACGTCGGCAAAGAATGATTTGCCCTGATCCCTCAGCAGCTGCTCCGAGTTATTTGAGAAGAGGTAGGAAAATTGCTCCGGGAGGGCGGCTGACACAGCGGCTTCGGTGTTAAGTTTCCCAAACTCTCCTTCAATGATAACCGTTGCGATCGGTAAACAGACACTCTCCTTCTCGGCCACTTGCCGTATCCTAACGCACTCTCCCGTAAAATCACTCGAGGAGACGAAAGACGGGTGAACAACGTCCATAGTTGCTGCAGAGTCCCGCAGTGCTCGGCACTTCTTGCCGTTTACCTTAATTTCCTGCACATAGGGCTCCAATAGACGTATGTTTTTGTGAGTTTCCTGTATCGTTGCAAAAGCAATTCTCTCTGGGCAGCTTGCAGCGATGTGCCCTTGCTTTTTGCAATTGTAGCAGGTTAACGGTTTCCGTTTTTCAAAAGAACGCGTCATTTCGTTTCGCTGTTTCGGACCATCGTCATCATTCTGAGATGCATTCTGTCCTTCCCTTACAGTTTCTCTGGTAAGGGATTCGTCGTCCCGAAACTCGCGACGCGTGATTTGCTTCCGTTCGTCGGGCTTCCCGGAAAACCAATCTCTCCTATCAGCTTTTTCTACGCGCACTGCCTTGCTGTGCAAGCTGCGGCGTGTGTAATACTCTTCCGCTAACTCTGCTGCCTTGTTTAGCTTAACATCCTTTAGCCTATCTTGCAGCCAGAGCCGGACATCCTCATCAATGCAACGGTAGAACTGCTCCAACGCGATGCATTCGACAATTTTGTCGCGGTCGTCGTAAACCTCTTCGCCCTTCAGCCATTCCACCAAGTCGGCTTTTAGACGAAACGCGAAGTCAACATTCGACTCCTTGCCCTTTTTTGCATACCGGAACCTCTGCCGGAAAGCTTCGGGCGACAATTTGTACTTCCGCAGTAGCGCTTCCTTCACATCACTGTAGCTCTCAAACGCCTCTTTCGATAAGCAAGTTATTACGTCTGATGCCTCCCCAGGAAGCAAGGCTAACAGATTCTGTGCCCAAAGGGATCGCTCAATGCTATTCCGTTCGCACACGTGCTCAAATTTCACGAGGTATTTGGCCATATCCTCTCCGACGACAAAGGGTGGAAGTTGATCGCGTATTCTTGGAACGTTAGAAGTGAGACTAGGCGCCGGCGATCTATTTCGGGTCTCCAACTCTTTCATTTTAAGCTCGTGCTCACGAATCTCTCTCCTTTCCTCCTTTTCCTCCTCGCGACGTTGCTGTTCTCTCCTTTCCTCCTTTTCCTCTTCGCGACGTTCATTGATACCCGCCAAGGCCTCTGCGGCTTCCTCAGCCGTTACGTCCCCAGTCCTCATGACCTCAAGGATCGCATTCTTTCTTTTGGTTGAGCCCAACTCAATGCCCAACTCCTCACAAATTTCGAGAAGTTCCTTCACCTTGTACTTCTCCATCGTTCACACTGTCCTCCTGCTGTTTACCCTTTTTGAATATACCTGCCGTACGCTACTATAACACTACTAGTAAGACATATGCAAGTATATCACACACTGCCCTGTTTACCCCCTCAGCATCCCCTCGTTTTCAAAACACTCTTACTAGGCTTGAAACACACAAGGTTATCACAATGCAACACCAAATCCTTCCCTAAGCTACTATAACCTGTGTCAAAGAAAGTCTGGTGTTTGAGGTAAACTTCAGGCACTCACCGCGCCGAGGTAGCTGATGCCGGTCAATCCCGTAGCTGCCATCCAGTGTTACGACTTTGTACCGCTGCACCACGATTACGGCTTTGTGGTCCCGTAGCGCTCGTCACCCGTTTCGTGACAGAGCGTTGGTAGCGAAGACTCCGAGCCTGGCGTCGATGAGAATAACAAAAGGGACTTTATACATTATATACAGGTTATCATACAGGACATGAACGGGTCGGCACTGGGGCCGAGTGCTCACAACAAACGCGACTGTTCTCGCACGACGACGTCCGGCGAAAACGCGTGACACATCTCACCCCAGTCGGGAGCGACACTGTCTCCCGGTGGGTCGGCGGATCCTGTTTTTCAGGCAGCGCGTCGCTGCTTTTATAATCCCCGAGGAACCATTGTCACTCAAACGGCCCAATACAAAGTCAGCACACGACGGTCGTCCGAGGGGTCCAACCAGCGACCGCGCTGGCCACCCGGTTCAAAGTTCGCGCGCGCGGAGACCTCCATGCAAAAGGAGGTGCGGCGCCGGGCTGTCTGGCACACGCCGACACGTCCGAACACGCTGCTCGCCGAGGCTTCTCCCGCAGGACACCGCTGCCTGACGGCTCAGCATCTTGCCTTGTGAAGGGAGAATTAGGGCGCTCGCAGGATAGATTCTGCATCTTGCAGATTCGGAATCCGGGCTTGTGGTAATGGCACAACAATGGGTAAGATGCTCGGTCCACTGTACATGATATCTTTAACATAATCTTCCTTCAGTGCTGAGCCTCAATTCACCTGGTGAACAGTGGCAGTTTTAGAATGCAGATAGTGCCACACACGATCAGTTTAATGGTACGCATAGAAAAGTCTGAGGTCCATGTCATGTACGAAGACAGGAGCGGAGTGACTGCGTCTTCAATTATTTTTGCCACAGTGAAGAACACATGTAACTGCCACGGAAGAGGGCAGGCAGAAGCCAGGAAACGAAATCTACTTTCTAACCACATACCCTCGCATGCAGAGTGCTGCAGCTTCATCTGTTGTGCGACAGGTAGCGCTCACTATTTTGCAAACCGAAATGCGGCCATAATGAAACACAGAACGCTATGGAGATACAATAGGTATGGGGTGCGCCGGGGTATGTGGGAAGTTGTAATGGTTCTAGGACTTACATCTGGAAATGTGGTTGTTCGCTTGAAATCACGGGTACAATAGCAACCAAAGGTCAGTGGGACGGCTTGCATTGGGCGCTCACAGGAAGTCTGCAAGTGAAGCTGTGCAGGGTGGTATGGGCTGAACAAGTTTTGAAGTGAGGGAAGCTCACAGTAAAATTGATTAGAAGAATGACTGAGGAATATGGAAGAAAGTAAATGGGCTGGGAGAGTGTTGAGGTATTTGTACAGAAAAAACATTGATTCACAGTGGAGGAAAAGAACTA
The DNA here is from genome assembly GCF_038994185.2 of Dermacentor albipictus. Classification (NCBI taxonomy): domain Eukaryota; kingdom Metazoa; phylum Arthropoda; class Arachnida; order Ixodida; family Ixodidae; genus Dermacentor; species Dermacentor albipictus. Next base: position 9,445,066 of record NC_091823.1, on the reverse strand, counting down.
GGAAGCTTACCAGCAAGTATGCGGCCTGTAGGGCGAGCAACACAGCAACAAAGAATGTCAAGCAGAAAGTCAGAGAGGCTGAAATAATCTCATGGGTGGCAGCAATGGTAAAGAAACCTGCCAGGAGACTTAGACTACCTAAGAGGAAAAAATGAAATCGGAAAGAATCAATTTATGACAACTCAAAGGGAAGCTCATTACTTTCCGCAGTGAGATCGGGATGCCTTAGAACACGCACTTATAAAGCGAGACGCAGAAAGGAAGAAGAAGTGTGTGCTTGCTGCAGTAAAGATAGGGAAACAATGGAGCATGTTTTATTAGAATGTGAAGATATGCGCCCAGCAGTTGATTTAGGCACCTCTGGACTCCTTGAAGCCCTTGGGTTCAGCGAGAGTAGGGGAAAAGCAAACATGTCTGCAATAGACATTACTAAGCGGTGATTGGAATATTGGTGGAAGAAAAGTAGGAAAACGGCAAACAACATAGGCATTCAAAAACAAAGTTCACAAGAGGGGTTCAGAAATTTGATTATAGAAATTCGTCACGAGTTATTTTCCTTTTTTTTTCTTCCTTTTCTCTCTTTCTTCTTTAACATAGGTAGGATGTTAGGCAATATATTAACAAGAGCTTGATGCCACAACCCACCACCCCGTTCCAAAGGGGACGCTCATAGCATCCGTCCATTCATCGAAGTTCGAAACAGGCTGGTACGTCAGTGTGACATCACAGACTTCAAAGTTTTCTCTCTTTTTTTGGCCATTATGGCTCTGTAAAGGTTTTTGAAACTTGCATCTGTACCGGTAAAATGTTAACCTTGCTTGAGCAGACGCCATCAAAATGCATGATGTCACGACAAGCTGGTGCGGGAACTTAGAGTGTCGTCACCCGTCTCTCGTTGTCGCGTTTTTCCTGACTTAACAAGCATTTGCGGGTATGGTAGAATGGTAATGTACTAATACAACTAAATTTTTTTTTTCTTTTTAGTGTCCCTTTAAACAAGTAAATTTGAACTTCTGCTCTGTTTGTTCTCAAATTTTGAAACACTATATATTTCGGTTCGTATCGTTAAATATAAAACTTATCATGGTCGCAGTTGTGTGGTCAATTCACGAAGGAGAAGAAAAAGAAATAAAAAACCTGTGTCGTATGAACAGGAGTCAGCTAATCCATACATCGTCAATTTGCCGCTGTTAGCTATGGCGCTGACTCAGCCTTTGCCAGTTTCCGAAAGTAAGCTTTGCATTGAAAGGTATCTGTATAGCGTAACAAAACAAGGACACAAGAAAAAACTAAGACGAAGACAAGCGCAAACTATCAACAATGAAAATTTTACTTCCAGGATCGGTCATACTTAAACCCCCAAACAACCATGTGCACACTATGATATCAACCATGAGGATGCACTTATGTACATTACGGTGTGAAAACAATCTAAAACCGATACAACAGGAAAACACAAGAAAAACTAGAAACTTTAAATAAAATATGGGAAATGCAGTTCAGCTTATATGCCATGCGCAAATAATCCCAACTCTTTTGCGGACAATGACAGTGACGGTTTTCTGAAGCATTGGTCAGCGGGCAAAAGCGTCTGCTCCATTTCTATTATTAGTCTTACACATTCGCACTTATCCCTATCTATAATAGTGGTATCTTCTAGAAGTGGGTGACATGGCTGACATGGACACGTGGTTGTTTGGGGGTATAAGTATGACCGATCCCGGAAGTAAAATGTTCGTTGTTGATAATTAGTGCTTGTCTTCATCTTCGTTTCTTCTTGTGTCCTTGTTTTGTTGCGCTATACAGATACCTTGCAATGATGACTGACCAACAAGTCCATATTGCCACCCTCGTCGTAAGCTTCGCCTCAATACAGAAATGTTACGAGGTGAAGCATACGCAAAGTATTGCGGTGAAGCTTAACAAGTGTGCTAAGAGGCAATTGTTACGGGGCCCAGTATGTATTCCTTAATTGCACACGCGTGCACCCGCTATCTCCTGTCCCAGTATGAGCACTGATATGCCTAGCAAATGTACTGGCAGGCCTTCAGAGCTTCTTCGAATGTGCCTGTGGTGATTTGGGCCCTTTAGGGCAGTGAAAGACAAGTTCATTTTTTCAACTTACCTGATTTTTCGTATGTTTTCGTGGCCCCGATGGACTCTGAAAAATCGGATGTTGATTGTACTACTGACCAAGAGGATGCTTCACATGGTCCGTGGGGTGAACACGCAGCGTAAGGAGGACGAGAACAGAAAGAATCGACACATTGAGGAATGAATAGGAAAGGAATTCGTATGCCACCGCTTCTTTGAAGGAGCTTGAGCTCAAAAAACAAAGTGTTGGCTGATGCCGAGATGCAAGTGTTCCTCATCCAAACCAAAATAAACATTTTAAAGCAGTGAAAGGCAATACTGAGGCATTGTGCGCTGGCTGAGAGTATGTCAGGGCAGTTGAGGTTGACTTTCCAGCTGCTGGGAGAGAATCTCACTCGTGACAGAGTTCTGGACTCATACCAATGAGCTTGCTATCAGTTAATACAAATAGCTCAGATTCGAAAATATTTGCTTCTGTATGCATCTCTTTTTATTAGTATTTGAAAATGTTCAACTCGATTTGCAATGTACCTTACCATGTTTTCCGAAGCTATTTGATTTGCTGTGCATTTTACTAACCGCTCCCTTCTGTTTTCTTTTTGAATAAAATAAACACTACTCCTTACTTTTCAAGTTAGATTAAGTAGCTTTTTTTATTTTTTAACGACCTTACTGGAGACTGAAAGCATCGGGTGACATTGTGTCTGCCCGTCTTGACATAAAACAAAGTTGTGAGTCACTCGGGGAATTTTGCAAAGGCACTCGGGGAAAACCTGGAAAACTGTGAGAATTCGGAAATGTCAACTTGGTAGACACCCTGCACTTCGTGTAACACTGCAGAGATGGTTCCAGATGGAGTGGCCCATCGATCACTGAAGAGCGATGCCACATGTGAAGTTCCTTTTGCTAAAAGTTGAAATGCTCAACAGCAGCGAGTGGCATTCGAGACAGTAAATTAATGGAAAACTTCTGTAACGGCTTCTGCATAATTTTTATTTTACACCTTCACTTGGCCAGTAAACTAAAAAATTTATTTGTTGTGACACTCAACATGACAAGCTTTCATTCTACCCTTGACTACATTCTAGTGCATGGTTTTCTTCAATGCTTGCAGGAGGCCACTGAGGAGACCATTCGCTTCTACCTAGAGCAGGTCGACCGGTGCCTGACCTGCTTCACGGCGGACATGGAGGAAACCCAGAGGAAGCGCTCTTTTTCCATGCTTCTGTCACGACTTGCAAACTTCCTTTTTGGGAGGCGTGGTACAGCAATAAGCGAGCCGGTGGATGACATGCAACCAAGGTTTGGGGCCTCCCTTCGGCACCGAAAGAAGCGGGCACTAGTTATTGATGGCCGCACACTAAGCTACATCCTCGAACACTCTGTGGATCAGTTGTTCCTTCGTCTGGCGCAGCAGTGCAGCGTGGTGCTGTGCTGCCGGGCCACACCCCTACAAAAGGTGGGCAGCATGTTGGTAGGCTAGAGAAGTTCATGCATGTGATATTGGAGTACATTGTGATTCTCTACCTTGGAGTGGATCGGAGATAACTGTCTCCCAATATTCAGAACAGGAGATTCGAGTTAGAGTGGTCACAGCATGACGAAAAATTGGGCTAGTTGTGCTCATTAACCTCGTAATGCCCTGTGTTCTACTGATAACCACAGAAGGATGCCGTAGAAGACACGTTGTGTGTCACCGTCCAGGTCTGGTGTGTCTTTCCCTGGTTATCGGTGGTACTGAGTGCATAACAAGATTAACAGAGTGGTCATGTTTGCTGCCCATGATTCATAGTACCAGCAGATGCCAAATTAATGCCAGTCAGGTCATTTATTAAGTAATGTTTGGTTATCTACATAGTAATTAGTTACTTAGGGCCCATGTTTCAATTGCATTATCAAAGCCACTGAATAGGATTCCTAAGACTTGCACAAGTATCAGTATCCATCCTTGAAATGCATTAGCATTCTTCTTAGCATTTTTTCAAAAAGCCTTCCTTATGGACTGCAAGAATGTCACGGCATGTTTTGTGATCAATGTCCCTTAGCCAGCGGCAGTTTCAGAATTCCTACTAACTGGGCATGCCTTGAGCATTGACTGGCTTGTATTCTGCAGTCATAATGCATACTCCCTTGAGCAAGAGTATATGGAGCACGGATTCCACCATAAGGCAGACTTTCTCCGCAGCCTATGAATGCAAGTTGGACTCAAGGACCACAGTCCAACCTTGGCATTATGAACTTACCAGTGCACCCCTCAATTTCAATTCTTGTGACTTAATTACAAGTTCACTTTTTCTCAGCGACTCTGTGGTCCGAATACTTTAACTCATGGGTGTGCAATATGATAAATAAGTAAACACTAATTAGTATAGCTAATAATAATAATGGTCTTATTGGAAATTATCTCATAACTTCTCATGTACACGATAGCTATTAATCTTGGCCAGCAGCAAAAGTTGCCAATTTGTATTTAATCCCTTAACCAAGGCAGTAATCGCTGAGACACCTTTTATATAACTACAGACAGGTTGAATTCACTTGCATTGCTTCAGCTTTCACACTGCCAACTCGGTCTGTGTAATTTAAATGTTTTAAGCACTACGGGAATATTTCATCCTTTATGCTTTCACAAAATTTTGTCGCCATGAGAAATGTAGCTCTGGCAATTTATACCTTGAAATGTTCCAGCACTAGCTCTAGATCAAAAGATTTTGTTTAAAATGGTTTAAGGTGACATTTCTTTTAACCCCCTTCCAGGCGTGTGTTGTGAATCTCGTTAAAGACAGGCTGAATGTGCTGACCCTTGCCATTGGTAAGTTTTACTCTGCTCCTTTTCATCCAGCGTTTCTCAGCATTTTTTTTTAATATTGAGTTGTTTTACTCCTGTATGTGGCTGTGAAATTAAATTACTTGCAGGTTCTGTACCGTCTTTTCTTGCTGTTCGCAGGTGTTCACAAAGAAACCAATAAGTTGTCATCTCACATTCTTAACTTTGGGTGAAGAAGGTGTAATGCTTTTAACTGTAGAATAGAACTTGTGCCTTTTGATTATCACTTGATGTTAATTATTATTTGATGTTAATTTATTGTACTAAATTACACTGTCCAGCAAATGATGACTTTGTCTGCGCTGTTGTTTTCAGGTGATGGTGCCAATGATGTGAGCATGATCCAAGCAGCTGACATAGGTGTTGGCATCAGTGGTCAGGAAGGCATGCAGGCTGTCATGGCAAGCGATTTTGCCCTCGCCCGTTTTCGCTACCTTGAGCGACTGCTTCTAGTCCACGGACACTGGTGCTATGACCGGCTGGCCCGGGCTGTAGTCTACTTTTTCTACAAGAACGCTGTACGTCCCTCCTGCTATCTCATCGCCACATTTTGCAGTGTTACATTGCGATTTTTCACAGCTACTTGACAATTTAGACTTTTGTGTCACCAGAGCTGTTAAGAGCCTTTGTTGGTTTTATTGATCCACTCTCTGCCAATGCCTGATAATTCATTGTTGACAGGTCTTGTACAACTTCCTCGGCTTTCCTACATAGATATATTTGTTCCCTTGCAATATTCATGGATACACATTCCTCGCTGCAATCTTAATTGCTTCAGTATTCCATCATCCCGTGCAGAACAGATTGTCTCACTTTGTTACTGCAGCTACAGAGCTGACTGTTAGATCCAGTGTGTGCTGCTGCAACTTGATTTTTGCTTGCATTTTCCATGCTAACTGCCTTTTAGGTCCTTCTTTTTTCTTTTTTCTTTTTTAATGCAGTGCAATTTGTCAAAAGTGTTAACCCACTAGTGGACACTAGAACCAGTCACTAAGTAAATAATGAAATAGCCTTTTGACACTACTGAAGCATGGTTGTTTGCACTGATCTAGCACTTTGAACGCAAATGCTACAATTACTTTGCATCTTTTGCCTGTTTCATGGAGCTGCCCATGTGTTTGGCCTTCAGACTCCTAGTTATATTAGCAGTGGTAGTCTTGAATGATCTTTATGTTGCACTTGTGGAATAGGCTGTTCCGGACTGACTCTGTAGTTGCTTGGATAGGTATATATATTTTTGTAGAATAGCACCTAAAAACATCGCTTTCAGTAGGTACAGTGACTCCCTATTGGAAATTGGTGGTTCTGGAATTCTGCAGCTGAGCATCGGGTTGCTGGTGTTCTTATACAGTTGAACCTCAGTACGTATAGCAAACATAAGTATAACGAATTATTGGATACAGTAAAACCTCGTTAATGCCTACCTGCCAACCTGAAGATTTGGAAATTCGTAAAACTGTTGTGGCAAAGAGCAAACACTCCACTGGGGCACAATTTATTTTTGCAGTCATTTTGCTGTTGCCGACTTTGCCTGTTTCAGAAACTTCCCCGTGTAGGTTTGCCCATAGCAAGTACCACTCTGGTGCCCCTTGATCACCAGCAGACTTTCTAGTGTTTTCTCACACACAGATGAGCAAAACTCCGAGTTTTGTTCACAGTGCTGAATATTCTCTCACATTCAGCATTGCTGTGGGGAATAGAGAAAATACTCAGCATAACCATTGAATTTCTGTGGAACCTGAGCGATCCGTCGATGCTTCGAACGTTTCCTAATTGCGACCACTGCATGTGGCACCTTGGCTCATTCAATATGTCAGCTGGAACCTGATATGCTTGCAAGTTGGCAAACTCGACTTCAAGTGCGTAGATTGCTTCTTCTTTTGATTCGCCACTCTGCTGGTGTAGGATAGCAGGGAATGCCATAATAAAATTATGTACGCTGTTGAATGAAGCAGTTTCCAGAGCTTGTATTGAGCACGTTGTCGTCATTGATGATGACGTGAATGATTGGCCTGCGGTATCCGACACGGCTAGTGCATGACCATCATGAGGTCGTTCGCAGAGTAGTGGGGCGTGATGAAGCAACTGGCTGTGCTTGAGGATGCCATCGCTGCTGCAAGGCCGCCACGGCAGCAAGTGAAAATCACTGATTTTTTGCTGCCTGCTCACAAATAGAACTTGCCTGCACGTGTGTTTCAGCGAGAATTGACATGTTTTTTTGGCCAGTAAGTCTACAGCTGCTCATCTGCCATTGTTGGTTAATTAATACATCACTTAGTGCATACTTGATCCACGTTCCCCACCAGCTACGTATTAACGAGGCTTTACTGTATAGTGAAGTACATCTAACATGTTTTTACCGATATCCCCCCCTCCCCTTTCATATGTAACAAATGTGTGGTCAGACAAAAATCTCATATAAAAGGCTGTTCTTGTGTTTAATGTGATTTCTTTGTTATGAGCTGCGATCGTGATCAGCGACTCGCAGGCGGCAATCCGCGGCTTTGCGCGCGGTCGTGTCTCGCGGGAAGCGGCCCGCATACTCCAAATTTCTGACGACGGCGACTCGTCATCGCCCTCGCAACCCCAAAATTCTACGGTCTTCCTCCTCTGGACCCTGGCACACACCGATGTTCCGCTAGCGGGAAACGAGGCGGCCCACGCCACGGCTCGAGGTCTCACACGCCGAGCCGCCGCTGATTATGTGGCCGCCTCCGCCCCCGAGAGCGGGGCATCGGATCTGCCGGATCGGGACACTACAACAGAAACACAGCAACAAGAAACACACTGGGCGTGGGGCGATCGCCTAACCACGTTCAGAGACCTCACCCAACACTACAGACTCGAAAGACGCAGATTCCCGCCACCACACGATAAACTGAACAGGAACGAGGCCGTGACGTTACGCTTGCTCCAGACACACACCTACCCTAGCCCCGCTATCTTACACCACTGCTATCCGCGTTTGTACCCAACAGACGCGTGTAAAACATGTGGACGCAGAGCAACGCTGCGACACATGCTCTGGGAGTGTACTGGCAACAACGGTAATCAAAGCAGCTCCGTTGGCGACGCGTCTATAATCGCGGCTGTTGCCAGAGTAGAAGGCTTGAGCTCCGTTCTTCCCGACGCCGCCCCGGATGCGGGAGCCGCCGGGGACCTTCTCCGTAGGCGTCGCCGCCGCTGGGAGGCGGCTATCAGAAGTTCAGAGCTGGCAGACCAGCTCTGGGCCGTCCGGCAAGCCGAAGATGCCGCTCGAGTCCAAGAACTTCGAGCCGTCACGTGAGGCCACCACATCAAGAACTGCCGGACTATTCTTTACTAAAGTTTCTTCTTCTTCTTCTTCTTGTTATGAGCTATTTGTCGGTCTCTACTGGATTAAACTGGTTACATTAACTAGATACACCTGACTAGGAGGTGCCAGAATTTTGCTCTATTAGAGCTAGTTCTATTCTTTGCCACAGCAATAATATACCAATTTGTACAAGATGCAAAAAGCCTGTGCCACAAAGAACCCCAGTTATACATGCACCTAGCCTCAGGTTTTCTATGCTGTGTTAAGGTACGAACACACTGGCGTCAAAATGCGCGCGGCACGCCGCCGCCGGCGCGCCGCGTGCCGCGAAACCTGCCGTGGAACCGGTTTCGTCTGCCGCGCAGAGAATGGGTCGAGGAGCCATTTTCGGCGGCTTGCCGCGTGCCGCGAACCAATGAGAGACGTCCAGGCTTTCTCCTAAGCGCCACCTCTTGGCTACTGCCGAAGTTAACTTCCAGCGGCGGCGGCGGAACCACGATCGACGACCGAGCGCTCCGAGCCAGCCGCGACAAACAGCACTAGTGCTTCGTCTGCGTGCCTTTTGCGCGCGCCGCCGTCGCAACAGCAGAGAACACACAGTGACCAAAACGCTCATGGTCATCAGAACATCGTCGTCTGCATCTGCCATTGCAGGAATCAACGCGATCAGCGCGCTATCTGCTAACCAAGCAAGGAAAAAGCGGCGGGACAACCGCGATATCGTGCCTATGCTCGCGCAGTTCGAGACAAGGCGAGATCAGCGCTGTCACGTGACTCCGCGGCGGCCTCCGTGCCGCGCGTGTCTTGCCGCCAGTGTGTCCGTACCCTTATTCAAGGCCAGCTCGCATGTAGCTTTGGGATGTGCAACCCAGTCAATCATTCAGCCAAGTAAGCACAAGCGCTAGCTTGCCACAATGATAGAATTGTGATTGCAGCTGTCTGGCTGTCTCACAGTTGGCCTTGTCCTTATTGCAGGCATTCATCTTCATCCTCTTCTGGTACCAGCTGTATTGTGGCTTCACAGGAGCAGTCATGATTGACCAGCTTTATCTGATGCTGTACAATGTGCTGTTCACCTCGCTGCCTCCGCTCATCCTGGGCATCTATGACCAGGACTGCCCTGCCCACCTCCTGCTCAAGAGGCCAGCCCTTTATACGCCAGGCCGAAAGTCCAAAGTGGGTAGCTTCACACTAGAACTGGACTAACCGTGCATATAGGTTTGGCAGCCCTGAGATAACTGTACTGACAGGAGAATACAACATTTGGACATGCATAGTAACTTTTCTAATAGCCAAGTTTTCCTTGCAGAAAATTGTCAGTGCCTGCAGTTGCTCAGAGGGACATGTGTTTCTTTGGCAGGTGGTATTTCTCCTGCTTCTTAGCTCATGAGTAGTAGTGGAAGGTGAGGAATCTGCCCAGATCAGCTTCGCAATGCTAGGCAAGCCTGCAGCAACACAATACTCCTTCACTCTACGTCACCCACACACATGCTTACAAACGCACTATACAACACTGCTGTCAACACTGGAATTGAGGAAGAGTGCCAAATCGAGGCACATTTGGGAATGTAATGATTGCTTGAGTGATGGCCTATGCCACTGTCAAGTGATATACTAGTACTGTGGTTTGAGCCACATGAATGATTGTTTCTTAATTGCAAATAACAAGTATCTTTAAGCCTAACTTCGGGGCTATTGTGGCCTGAACAATTCCTTTTGCTCTTACGACAGCAAATCAAACATTCTAAGGAACTAGATATCATGCTATGGTAGATAACACTGGAGGTCATGGATATTGTGTCTCTTGTGGTGTGGTTCACTAGACAAATAATTAACTGAAATCGTTGTCTGTTGTATGGTGTTCAGAGTAGTTGATTCTAGGCTGGAATGCGAAACAGCATACTTTCTTCCCATTTCTTGCTCACTGATCTGTCACTCATTTTCTTTCAGACATACACCAAGTACTCGTTCTGGGTCAACATGCTTGATGCATTGTACCAGAGCATTATCATCTTCTTTGTGCCATTTTTTGTGAGTATAGAGATTTGCTGACTCCTGCATGTTTTCAAAGAGCACAGCATTGGCAAACTTATTTGGCTGTGCCATCTTTCACCATGTTCCAATTAACTACTCTTGTCCCATCTTTTTCTCATTCTGTTTGTCTAAGAACCCTCTCATGGCTGTAGTTTTGCCCTAGCTGCAATTACTTCCTTGCTCAGCTAGTTCTTCCTTATCTTTTGCCATTGCAGATTAGTTACAGAGGCATTTTGATGCTCTTTTGGTATTGTTATGCGTAGCCTCAATTCGCCAGTTTTCCTTATAAGCACAAGTATATTCAGTAGAATAAAGCACATTTAGGGTAATTGTGTTATGCAAACAGTATAAATAAAATAAAAGGAAAAATTAGCCTGTATTACTGTTACGACAGCTTTCGCAGCAAAATAAACTATGTTATACGTGCAGTTCTTGCTCGTATACTTCAATATTTCTTACTGAACCACTGGTTGGCAAATGTGTTAAGGTTGGGCAGGAAAAATGATCACATATGATGCACAACTTAGGTGGTAAAATTGTTTCCTTTCACAATTTTAGCTCTAGAATGTAAACCTTTAACTTAGTAATGCCCTAACATATAGTGGAACATTATATTTTGGGAACTGTAGGTTAGAATGTGCCATTTTTTCTAACCTGTGTCTTGGAACCTGCCAACACAAGAAGTGTGGCTTAAAGAAACAGTCAATCTATCTACGAGTGTATGCCTTTTCTGCATGTATGCGTCTTCACCCATCCATGATTGCTAAAGGCAGGCCAACATTACCACTATACCGCTTTCGCTTGGGACTTCTAATGCAGTGCATTTATCTTTGCTTCTCTTTGTTTTGTTTCCGCTGCCTCAGCCCCCATTAATTTTGCTGCAGTGACAGAGATCTCACAGTAGAGAGCCTTCTTTAGTTGACATGCTTTTCCTTTGGTTGTCCCTCCTCCCCGCCCTCATGCTTTCCCTTCCCACCCCCTGCACCTCTCATCTCCTTCACCTCCCTTTCCCCGATTTCTTCCCCCTCCCCCACCTCCCTCCCCTCATTCACTATCACATGTGCACTGCAAAAACAACAACGTCGGAAGGTGTACTATGACAGCGATGTGGACATCTGGGAGTTTGGGACCACCATATGCACCGCATGCTTCTGTGTCCAGATGCTGCACGTTGCCATTGAGTGCAAGTCTTGGGTGAGAGGACCGTTCCTGAGTTAAAGCGAATGTGTGGCACTGTTACATGAGCTGCATGTCTGTTTGAAAAAAAAAATGAAAAAAAAAGTGTTATGGTGCTAGGTGCACCTAAAGGCACACTAAATATAAGTACATACTAAGTTAAATTTGATCAATAGAGTTCATGATTTGATTAATATATCTCTTGTCTGGAGTAAACAAAATGGGTCAGTTTTACCATAAGCGGAGGCTTTGTAAGCTAGGAATGATGCAAAAAGAAAAGATGGGCAGCATTGTCAGCTCAACATTTCTGTTCCAGCTCTCCGAGTCGTAGTGAATATGGAGTCTCCTCTTCAGGCTAGATAAAGGGACACTAAAGAGAAAAATTATTTCTTCTGTATCAGTAAATTACTCTCCCACAATACCAAACACACCACTCCTACCACTGAGAAGATGCTTGGTAAGCCAGAAAAAAATGAAAAACATGAAAGATGAGTGGCAACGCCGCCTTGTAGTTCCCACACTAGCTCACTGTGACGTAAAGGATTTTGACAGCGTCTGCTAGGACCCAGATAATACTTTAGTGGTGAAGATTGACTACATCGTGTTCTAAAGGAGACAAAGACTGGATATGACAAGTTTCGTGAACTTAAACTACCTTGAAATCCGTAACATTTCACTGACATACCTGCACTGGGATTTCAGCGCGAAATTCAAAAAATGAAACTTTCAGCTTCATTTTCTTTTATAATAATCGAACTACTATCATGCATTCATTGACAACAGAGTTTTCAAAGAATGCCTTATCAGTTTAAATCGATTTGTTGTTTTACATTAGTGCCCTTTTATAATAGTATTACTATCAATAGCCAATGACTACATTGAATTCAAAAGTAACCAAGCCTTCCAAGACCTTAAAAATGTTTTGTGCACAAAGACAGCATAAATGCATGGAAATCATGTGTGTTCCGTTATGTTGCACTAAGATCAATGGTGCCACACTTCAGGCAGTTTGAGAAAAAGTAAGTTTAGTCTCATTTTATGTGCTACAGGTGCTACATCTACTATCTGCTACAGGTGACAAGCTATCATTCCGTTCACAAGCAAAAGCTTATTTATTGTTTCGTGTTACAAAAATGGCACATCTCAAGCTTTTTAAGTGAATTTTGAAGTGAATTAATGTGAACTGATAATTTAAAAACCTACTTCTGCTGTCGTAGTGAAGCTTTAAAAGTGAATGTACATGCATTTTACCAGAAGAAGCTTCAATAGATTATGCCATTTATTGGTAAGTCAGTAGATGGCAGCCAAAATCAATGGACTTTACTACACTGCCACAGAGCACTAACAAAGCTTTTTGTAACACACAGTCACGAAGCATCAGTTTCACTTTGCTTGCGCTGTCTCTTGGCTTGTACGAGCCTTTAGAACACCTTTTGGATATCGCAGCATATGATTGCAGTATTATACTACGCAGCGCATGTTGAAAATGAATTAACTCGACTTTGTTCACGTTCGAAAAAGTTGCAGACATGGACACAAGAGGAAACGAACAAAAATTCTTGTCCATATATGTCTACACACCTAACTTTTTCTGACATGAATCCCTGCCAGCTAGCTAACTTTCTGTCGTTCTAGACTTTGTTAAGGACAGGGCATGAAACAGATGGTAAACACGAGTGACTGTAGTGTTTGTCACTTGCTTTATGTCTTGTTGTAAATGCCACTTCAAGCAAGTATCCACCAACACACCCAAATTAGCACGACACAGGCTTCCTATCACTCATGGGCCTAGTCAAATTGCAGTTCAGAAAATGCTTGAAAAGGTTCATGCCTGTTGTAGTTACTTCTCTCCACTTGTCCTTTGTGGTCTGTATTAAGGGGAGACATCAGACTGTTAATTGACCGTAATACTTGTTACAGCTAGTGCTACAATTCTTATTGCCCTTGTATGCACATGTGACCACATGTGTTGATTCACGAAATTCTCAGACTAATTATCAGCTCAGAATTTGGCCATGCATGGCACTTCTTTATTGAGCATTCTTTCCCTCAGTTTAGTTAACGGAGCTCTTTGTTTTGCATAAAGATATGTTCTACCTCACCTGCACCAGAAGGCACAAAACTGTGCACTCGGTATAGATGCAGTGGCGTCAAATAAATGAGAACAGAAAAAAGAAAATATTATACGTAAAGCACAAGTGCAATTGCGTGGGTGTCTATTTGTCCTTGTTTGTTTTGCACCATTTGTGCCTATACGTTTTAAGTTTCTTGTTCCATTTGGCTGGCACCTGCAAGTATCTTTCCTGACATCTTTCCAGACCCTGATGCATGGCATGTCTATAGTGGCCAGCTTCTTTGTCTACTTCGGATTCGCCCTTCTGTACAACAGCGTGTGCTATGACTCCCCCACCCTCCAGAACCCATACTGGGTCATGCAACATGCCATGTCCACTGCCCCGTTCTGGTTGTGCCTCTTGCTCATTCCAGTTATCAGCTGCCTGCCCAGGTGAGAGCTGCTTCCATCCACTCAGATAATACCCCTGTCACAGAGGCAGATGTGATGCTATTCAGAGAGAGCGTCCCTTGTTATTAGTGCCATTTACAGGCAGTCACATGGTTAACCTTAGTTTAGGGCAGTTGTTATTAAGTTTTAAAGAAGCTGCTAAAATAAATGCATCTATTTAACTTAACCTTCTACAGAGCACTCCCACCAGTGAGTGTAATCAGCAAACTCACTTTGCTTTGCCAATGCGCACCCTCATTAACAATGCGTCTCAAGTAAATAGAATAATATTCACGGGGAAATTAGTATGTGGTAGACTTCTTATCTTTTCTAAATTCTTGCGAGTGCAAATCTTATAAGCAAACAGTGTGTGCTATGTTGTTATGAAATACTACTTTTGCTCATAACTTGTCAGAAGTGTCATGACTGTGTCCACCACAACTGATAAGACACTGCCTTGTGTTGACTTTGAATAGGAGAGTAAGAGCTAACGCATCCTTTTGACTTCAGAAGAATAAAACATGGCAATGTTGATTTTCGATGCAAAGGATGTGTGCAAATTAATACTAGAATTCCTACCGAAACGACGGTGTCAGAGGTTTGACGTGAAGAACTTATATCACAAGTCATCTTCCAAAAAAGTAGAGAAAAAAAGTATCGTTTTCTCAGAAACATGTTGCTTTTGTGTGTGCATTATGTGTGTGCATTTTGCTTGCAGGTTCGTGGTGAGAGCCTTGCAGACAAGCCTGACCCCAGGAGATGTTATGCTTACACTGATTGAAGAGAGAACACGCAAAAGGTCACGTGACTCCACACGTGGCTCAGTGTCATGGTCGAGGAATTCTCGAGGTGTTTCAGTGGTGTTTCAGTCAGCGTGCCGGCTTCCTTCAGACGACTTGCCATCCGTGGCATCATCAGCACCAACTACGTCAACACTGGCCTCATCGCACTGCCTCTCGGCACGTCCTACGTCGTCTGCCGAAGACATCAGGGCTGGATTGCCCGTATAGCAGCGAGAAAGGTGTATAGCTAGGGTTATGTCATATTGTTTTTCAGACAGACGGGCATTTTCTGCTGTCTGTAGGCTCCATGTGCCTTCTGTTTTATTTATTGTGAATAGATTTATACGACAGCACTGATGCTAGGACATTGCACAAAAATTGGGAGCCAAGTATTTTGTGCTTGGAGGCATTTTGTGCACATAGGTGTGCCTTTCTTGCTGTATCTCATGAGTGCCAGCACTACTTACGTGCAAACCTGCATTTTCCAGCCGTTTCCACAGTCCATAAGGAGTTGTTATGGGACGCAACACGGACAACTTATAGTACTTTGTTTTTGACCACATGCCATTACAAACGACAATATGGCTTATATAATTGTAACGGCTACAATGGTTACTTAGACATTTTACTCCCAAATTAGGTCTTAAATTTCATGTGACGGAAATTGTACACGATAGTAAAATGACATAGTGCAGGGCGTGTTATGCCAGTTTGATGTATTTTTCATCAGCCCCTGTGATGAGTGTTTTGCAGCATCTACAATAGAGAAATCTAAGGTTTGAATGTTATGTATTAAAAAAAAACTGTTTTACAAATGGTAAAGCATTGACATTTGTACATCATTTTTACATCAACCAATCCATCTATCAAAAATTTTTTTAGGCAACATTCATTAGAGAAGTATGTTAGTTAAGTCATTCACATCACGAGTTAAGCATGTGGTGCCCAATGTGTTAGCACAACCAACATTTGAGAGCCTTGTTTTCTATACAAGGAAATGTCCGCATGTGAAGCACTGAGGACACTGAAATTATCTCTGATGTAGCAAACACTTTAGATAACAAAGCTTGTGTGTGCTTTGTTGCAGGCATTTGTTGCTGTATGAAATAAGTTGGAAAGATCACTGTGTTTTATGTTAATTTCATTTACATTTTAGTCTGCACTGAATAAGTCTGCACTTTAAAATGCAGGAGTAAGTCTGCGAGAAATCACTGCCATCATTGTGCAGTTCACAGAAGTGCTGCATAGCTTGCACATGCAGTCACACTAGTCATATTTTCATCGTTACACCATGAAAGTGGTTCAAGTGGCAGTTGGAGACAGCTGAAGTGCCATGACTTTACTTTTTGATGTGTGGCTGCCAGTTTTTGTCACCCTAATGGTTACTACTAATGCATTTCTGTATTGTTTGCAGCATTTGCAGACAATGAGTTGTATGCTGTGCAGTGTGTGTGTGTTTGTGCATGCCTGTGTGCCTTGCCTTAATTGGATGCCTTCTGAGCTTACATTTATACTGGGGCCAACAGTCACTCTTCAGAATTGAAAACGGCATCGCCACGTCACATCATCATCATATTTACGTTGAATTTTTTTTTTTTTCAATAATTGTTGAGGAACTTGTCTTTCATACTGAGGCAGTGTGGGTGTACTTATGTCAGTGAACAAAACAGTTCCCTCTTAATGTTGAGGTGCAGATCTTACATAACATTCCAGTTTTTTTGGAAGGTTGCTTTTTTTTTGTGGGCATTGGTACTTCGTCGCTCAATCTTGCTTGCCATTTTCCCAAGTTCCATATCGAGAACATGCCGTCTCAGACCTCCTTGCTAGAAGGAAAATCTTCTTTGAGGTGCTGATGATTGCTGAAAGGTGAGACATGAATGTTACTTGTGCAACAAGACCATTACCATGATGTCCTGGTGCCTGTTCGTTGTAGGACCGTTCTAGTGCGTGAAACCTCTTAAGCATTTGGACTACAATTTCAGCCACACCTAGCTACCTTCAAGGCCAGTGACAATATAGTAAAAAAGAAAAAAAATTAAGGCAAACTGGACACCTTTACCATCTCCAAAACGCTGAGTTGAGAGTAATAGAGTGATTCTGGTGAGACATTTTTAAACCTCTTTCATGCAGTTTTCGAGCAATATGTATGTTGCCTGCCTGTAGTTCAGAATGAAATCTGTTGGCACATTCTGAATGAATGCTTTATCTGTCCTTTCTTCCTCTTTCTTTATGCTTATGCATGATGTTTGGTGCATTTGAAGAAGTGTCGATGTTTTTACACTTAGAAAATACTGTTTCCATTGTTTCCCACCAGAACGTCAACAAGTTTCTTATTTTGTGCATGACTTCAGCAGGTAGCCCATGCAGTAAAGTAGCAGAAGTCATTGTAATGATTGTTTTGTCTGAGTGACACACATCACATCATTCTTTTTTTTGCCTCTGATTATTAATGGTAATTGCACAGAACTATTTATATAAGGTCGAGTCACCCGTTGGAATCATAATGTGACTGCCTCTTTTCAAGCACAATGTACATTTTGTACATAGAACAAATGCTTGTCAGCCATGTAAATACTTGTGTTTTTCATTGACCTCTTCTGGAAGAGGTGTTTCTTTATGCGTCTGCAGCAGGGTCTGGCGCTTCCACTTTTTCTAATTGTGGCACATCGACAGCGGCCATCAAATGTGATAATTAACGAACGCTTGTCTGCAGCACTGCGCATGTGGGTACCCATGCTATGCACACTTTTTCAGACTACAGGAAAGGTTATGAAACAGTGCCTGTCGGAACACTTACTGTTGTTGAAATCAAGCGACTCCTCATTGCAAGAATAAACATTCACAGTACGTTGTGTCACTTTGTTTGTGCTACACCAATGGAAAGGAAGCTATGCTCATGACTCCCCCCCCCCCTCCATTTTCCCCCATGAATATTGGAACATGCAGAAAAAAGGTTAGTGATGTATTGTAATGTATTGTATTGTAATTTTAATGTATTGTAGTTAATTGTATTGTAAAAAGGTAATGATGACCAGGGTTTGATGAAACACCATCTGGCAAAGGTGTACATTTTGTTGAAAGTAGTTGAATAGATGCTGGCCCCACTGATTTGTTTGGCGACAGGCGGCAAGACCAGTCCACGACCATGCACAAGAAGATAAAAATGACCATGAACCATTAGCTGACTACTGTTCATACAACGCAGGTTTTCTTTTTTTCTTCTTCTTCTTCATGAATTGACCACACAATTGCGACCATGGTAAGCTTTATATTTAACGATACGAACCGAAATATATAGTGTTTCAAAATTTCAGAACAAACAGAGCAGAAGTTCAAATTTATTTGTTTAAAGGGACACTAAAAAGAAAGAAAAATTTAGTTGTATTTGTACATTACCATTCTACAATACCCGCAAATGCTTGTTAAGTCAGAAAAGATGCAACGAGAGACGGGTGATGACACTCGAAGTTTCCACACCTGCTTGTGGTGACATCATGGATTTTGATGGTGTCTGCTCGAGCATGGTTAACATTTTACTGGTATAGATGCAAGTTTCAAAAACCTTTACCAAGCCATAATGGCAAAAAAAAAAAAAAACTTTGAAGTCCGTGAAGTCACACTGACGTACCAGCCGGTTTCGCACTTTGATGAATGGATGGATATTACGAGCATTCCGTTCGGAATGGGGTGGTGGGTTGCGCTGCCAAGCTCTTGCTATTATACTGCCTAATGTCCTGCCTTGGTTAAGAAGAAAAAAAACTATGCACGATGAATTCCCATAACCAAATTTTCTGACCCCCCTATTGTTAACTTTGTTTTTGTATGTCTCCATTTTTTTTCCTCTACTTCCACCAATCTTCCAGTCGCCTCTTACTAAACGCTACTGCGAACGTGCTTACTTTCCCCCTGCTCTCGCTGAACCCAAGGGCTTCGGCAGTCCAGTGGTGCCTAAATGGACTGCTGGGCAGATATTTTCACATTCTAATAAAACATGCTTCATCGTTTCCCTAGCTTTACCACAGCAAGCACATGCTTCTTCTTCCTTCTTACATCACGCTTTATAAGTGCATTTTGAGGCATCCTGATCTCACTTCGAAAAGTAACGAGTTTCTCTTTGCGTTATAAATTATTTCTTCCCCAATTTCCTTTTTTTTCTTAAGTAGTTGCTCATGGCAGGTTTCTTTTCCATTGCCGCCACCCATGAGATCATTTCAGCCTCTCTGACTCTCTGCTTGACGTTCTTTGTTGTCGTGTTGTTCACCCTACAGGCCACATACTTGCTGGTAAGCTTCCTATTTCTTTTCCTCCCCTCTGAATTAATGTTTTTTCTGTACAGATACCTGAACACTCTCCCAGCCCATTTATTTTCTTCCATATTCCACAGCCGTTCTTCATAATCAATTTTACTGTGAGCTTCCCTCACTTCAAAACTTGTCCAGCCCATATCACCCTGCACAGCTTCATTTGTAGTCCCCCCCGTGAGGGCCCAATGCTAGACGTCCCACTGACCTTTGGTTGCCATCGAGCCCTGATTGTACCCCTGATTTCAAGCGAACAACCACATTTCCAAATGTAAGTCCTAGTACCATTACATCTTCTCACATGCCCCGGAGCACCTTGTACTCGTTGTATACCCATAGCACTCTGTCCTTCATTATGGCTGCATTTCTCTTCCCCTTTATTGTTATAGTTTTTTTCCTGTGTTCAATATATCTGTTGCCTTCGTTTATCCATATGCCAAGATATTTATATTCTTTTACCCGAAGCATTTCCTGGCCCTGTATTGCCACTATCTGTTCACTGTTTTCATTGAATACCTTAAAACTTGATTTTCTAATGCTAAATTTCAAACTTAAATTCTTGCCTTCCTGTCTACAGATATTAGCCAGACGTTGCGAATCACTTTGCTTGTTAGCTAGCAACACAATGTCGTCCGCATAAAATAAACCTGGAAGCTGCTGCTCTACTACTGTACCTGCCTGTTTGTACGAGAGATTAGACCCGATATTACTTCTAGTGCCCTCCCCATCCTCACCATGTCCATCATAAACAACAGTGGGGATTAAAGGGCACCCCTGCCTCAGTTCCTTGTTGGTATTAACTTTCTCCTCGCTCCTCATCCCTTCCCATTCAACGCAAACGGTATTTTCTAGGTAAATCTCTCTCAAAAGCTGTACCCAAGCAACCCTAGCCGACTGTCGATCCTTGGCAGATTGTTGAGAAATACTAGTAGGAAGCCGGCTTCACTGGCCACCTGCCTTCCGAAAACAGTCGGCCCGACGTCTACTTCCAGCTACATCAGCACGCGGCCAGCCACACAGGCTGGGCCTCCGTCGGAACATGACTGGGCGCCGAGCGCACCAAACGCTCGTCGGTGCAACAAGCTGAAAATGCATCGGGCCGGCTTTAGTTGCTGATTGAATTTTGAATCCACATATTTTTTTGTTAGATAGCATAAAGTGTATTGCACCAAGTATATAACTACCTTAATAACAAGCATTTTGCATGCTGCCACAGCTGATGCAGACTGCAGAAGCCCCAGACTGCGACTCTGGACTTTTTCATTTTTAATGAGTTTGCTCATGGTTTCAACTCGCGTTTCGCTAAAAGGCCACATTTTTTGTTTGTCCACATTGATAAAACACTTTGGATTGCTGTTAAACTAATTCATTCGCAGCCGGTCCGGTTCAGCTGGGCTGGAGGTGCCTTTTTGCATGAACCATGGCAAGCAGAAATACTAATTAAACACTCTGTGAAAAACACAAGAAGAAAGAATGCGACCTCATTGCGAAATTTGAGTGTTAACGAACAAGCAATGTAAAGGATACATTCTTTTAAAGCTTGTTAGAGCAAACGCACATGCCTACTTCCAACAACAAGCTGATATAGCCTCTGACGACTCTGGCTAAGAGAAAATAAAATAGAAGTAAAGAAAAACAGTCCAGAGGTGGGGAAGAATGCGGCCAATAGGGGAGAAGCGAGCGCAAGGCCAGGTAGCTTGGCCGGGTAACCACAGTATCGAGCTAGTTGGGGAAAGAAGACAAAAAGAAAAGAAAAAATTCGCACCACTAGGGAAGGCAGGCGGAGAAGCACGAGAAACTTTTCGACCGTTCTTCTTTTCCCTCCATGTTTTCAACTAGTCTCTGCAGCTGGGTGACATCTTCTGGAGTTGTACGCTGCGCTTGCGGCCGAGAAGCCAGTGGTGTCTGTCGTCAGCAAATTTTAAATAAATGGTGCGATCTATCTGAGTCCAAGATGAGAAATTCAGAAACACGCCTAAGGCAGCACCACAAAAGCACTTGCATGTGGAATAATTAATGTGGGTGCATGCACTATAATGCGTCGCAATAAATGTACAGACTAATTGGAATACTTTTTTTTAATCAGTATAGTTTTACCTATACAGCTTTACCTAATATACTTATAAATATCTGTCTGAAACTTGGCTTACAATAGTCAATATTATACAGGTTTCTTTTTTCCTTGTCCATCAAAGCTGCTGTCAACTTTATATGTTTTCACATATAGTGTTTTTATATTCGCCCTTGTGCAAGACGAAGGGCCGTCTGGACAATGGCACCCCTTCCCATATGGCAGACTGCGCGCTGCATGCAGGCACCAACAGCTCCCACGTAAAAAAAAAAAAAAAAAGCTTCGTCATTAGAATATCCGACTCACTCGTGTTCTTTCTGCCTCAGTATACGAAATCACATCCGTCGGAAGTATCATTGTGGATATTTTATATATGAAAGATGTCCAGTCTTCTGGCATATATACGAAGGAAAAAAGCTGTTTATTATGATCGAACTTTCGGGTTCCGCATTAGAATGTTTTCTGGTTCATATGTGGGCGCTATGACGGACTACCGCGCTCAATATGAGCTACAACGCGAATGTGAGTGGTAAAGCTGTCGTGCGTTGTAGCTCGTACCATCGCAACTTTCACGTACGGTGGCGCCGTCATGCGGCGGCGGCCGGAAATAATCGAAAGATTATACTCGCCGCTGGCTGCCGCCCGTTCGTGTAGCGTATTGGTGTTGTCTACGCTTTTCCTTCCCTTTGGTTGGTGTTTTAACGCGTTCAAAGCTCCCGTGGGATCCTGAAGGACACTTAACATGCTCAGAATGAGCAAACATAGCAGTAACCGTATTTGCTGCGTGCCGCAATGGGTGCCGAGCGGTAGTTATGCGGTTGGTGATGTGAGCCTTCACTCATTCCCACCGGCTGCGTCCATGAAGAAGAAATTGATTATTAAGCTGCGGATCGACAAAGGTTTCACAGAAGCGATGAAGGTTTGCAGTGCGCACTTCATGCCGGAGGACTTTTTTTTTTTTGGAATACGACAGATGAGTGACAATTCCGAGCACTTGAAATCACGAATAGACGCACGCCCATAAAGACGCAGACATAGCACTATATTATGTGCAGGGAAAGAAATAACGCGGAATTTTAACTCATATATGTTGTAGGATGATTGATGCTTGCGTTCTTGCCACTCATGCCCTTGCGGCTACGTTGGAGCGCATTCTCCCTGAAGCCTTGTACCTGGTTCAAAATTTCTTGTTCTCGTTCATACATTCGTGCTGTGCAACGCCGGCTTGACATTCCACCATTTTCGAACAGAGAGACGAGTTTCTCATTTGTGCATCGAAGCAAAGTGACGCAGGCGTAGAGGGACCTGGAATTCGTACCTCGTCTGCCACTTCGATGCGCGGTTGCAACGTGTGCACAGGTGCGCATGACTGCACTCGTAAAGTAACAAATCCTAGTCCAACAAGCGTTAAACTACTGTGCAGTGTTTGCGTAGCGAACCCTCAGCTGATCTGCGTGTATATTATTTTATAAAGATAACTGGAAGAATGAAGCGAGCATTACCGCGGACCAGTAAATGTCGGCAATGTATCGCTTGATCTGTCTATAGGCAAGACGCGGTAGGACTCACGCAGGCTGTAAAACTACCGTAAGACTGTAGCTTGCACAGCACGCATAAAGCGCAATAACCAAATTGCAAGGGTGAGCGGTTATCGTATTAGCTCGCGAAAGCAGTGAGATATGGTTTTTTGTTTACTTCTGACATTCAACATACAGCTTTGTGAACACAGGCAGCGATAACTAGACAAGAAATTTTCGCACACAAAACGCTGTTTTAGGGCTGCTTTTCACGCCGTCGATGTAAATGACTTCGGTCGCGCGACACCAGGAAGGTTTTTTTTTTCTCGACACGGCGGCTTATTCAAGCGGTCTAAGTAACAACTTGCAGAGAGCACCACACCGTATAAAAGTTCATGGTACCCACTCAAAGAGGTCAAATTAATAGAATAGCAAATAAAAAGCACGGTCACTTCTCTTAATAACACTGTCGCGGTAAAACTGAAACCACAGCTCATGTGGCTTGCTTCGAAGTCGCGAAGTTTTTATGCAAAGGCCTTCAACAGTCACAGACGTCGACGTGCACGCTTTTATGCCGCAACACACAAGATGATCAGCGAAGCTGCCTTCGAATCCCGGGTTCTGCTCGCCCAATATGAGCCATTACGCAGGCTAACAACAGCGGGCATGTAAATTGAAGAGGCATTTCAGAATGACGACGCGAAACAACATGCCACTGAGCTAGACGACCGCAGCACTGCACCGACTGCTCTAGTTCTTAATCTCTCGGACAGCCATGTTGGATTTAAGGTGGCGCCCCCTATAGGCCGTGAAACAACCACGGTAAACAACCACACACAGAGACGTCGCTGGAGTGCCTCGATGCTGGCGTAAGCTGACTATTGTTGTTTACCTTATACAAAAACAAAACAACAATAAAATAACAATACTATAAAAGGAGCTGTTCCTAGGTTGTGCAGAGTGAGAGCATGCAAGCCAGAGAAGAGGCGACACACGAGAGATACGCACTTGCACAAATATAGCGAGTTTTTTTCCCCGAAATTTCCGACATCGAAACGCACCTCCCATTATATTTAGGTTCATGACATGAACGTAGCGTGTCGCATTCTTCCTTTACTTTATCTAGCGCTGGCATTTCACCGTGCGCAAGAGCGCGCGAACTGGGAGTTGCCGCTGTGCATTTCGTGGCGCCTTTATCCTCCCAATTTAAAACATTCCCAGTGCCACATCAATGTGACTATGCGGTGTATTAATTGAAGCCTCGTACAAGACAATCGGCGGTGATGTGCAGGCGCGTCAAGCGAGCGGCCTTTGAAGTCAACCGGTGAAACACGGCGTGAAGGCTTTGCCGTGTTCGATTCTATTACGGGTACGTATTTCTGAAGTGCTGCCTGTTGAATAGCAGAAACCGTTCTCGTCAACGGTGGGAAAGAAGTTGGCAGTAAGAACAATTAATTGTGCAGGCACTCCTCCTTTCACTGTATTTTTCAACGGCAGTTCACAGTAATGAGGAATAAATTGCGCCTTGCGAGCACCCGCTTTTATGCGTCATTTCTCATTTCCTTGCGGCATCACTTCGCGTAAACATATATATATATATATATATATATATATATAGGGAAATATTTTTTATTTTTTTCGGAGACCGAAAGTCTCCTCTCATGTTATATTCGTGGTTGCGCCATTTACGTGCATACACCTACGGTAAGTGTTTAATTGGTTCCTTAGTGACGTGTCACATGGGACCATGCACACTGTTCGACAGCTGCTGAGCCGATTCGTATATTCAAGAAGCTGTGTAGATGCAGCTTTGTCTTGCAAACGCCACCAAATTTAATGTTTAGTCATCGGTCACAAGAAAAGCGAGCATAATAAAGAAACGTGGCGCGAAAAGTCTTCAACAGTGATTCAGGCAAGAACAACACTTTACTTTGAAATTGAGCATTTACACCACGTGTTCACAAGCGTCGGTGTGTTCCGACAAGCTGCGCAGTGCTTTGAAGAAAAAGTGAGAGGCAGCAATTATTTTTTAAATTTTTGTGTAAGAAATGTTCATGGACGAATATATTGACGGAATATAGACCAGCTATACAAAAGCGATGAAGGCGGTTCGTCACACGGAAAACAGCAACCGTCACATACAGACGTTAGCGACAGTTCATGTGGCAGTTAGATCAACTTCCGGCTATAGGATGGTTCTGTGTTTTGTTCTGGACTGATCGAACTCTAGTAATTAGACTGGATTATGAAATCAGAATCAAATTTATTCTCGCTATATATGCAGGTGCGCATGCAACAACCACTATTATGAGAGCACTAGTATGTGGAGACCAGTGCGCAAGTCAGAGGAAGTAGAGATACCACAGAAGTAGTATATTTCCTTTACGAAAAATCACAAGATTTCAATACTTCGAAAATGGATATGTTTTTAACACTATTACATTATTCGTTCTTGCTTTCCTTTTGTCTAGCTGTACTATCAATAACTATTTAACGAGGAACAAATTTTAATCAACTTGTTGCATTAGACAGTTCTCGTAATAGTTATTTGCACAGTGGAAAGAGTCAAGCAAAGTTGTTTGCGAACAGCATGTTAATAGTAAACGGCCCTGTCGCATCACAGCAAAAATCATCAGACTTTCGGATTTTACAGTTCTAGAAAAACATTTCGGTTGGATGTTTTCACTGGGAAGTGTGAAAGAAGTGATTATACGAAGCCAAGAGATGTCACAATATAAAATTTTTGTGGCAATTGTGAGTTTGTCTAAGAATAATTAAGGTTGCATGCCAATCAATGTCAGTCATACAAATGGAGCATTTCTTCTGTCGACGTGTATTTGACTGGGAAGAACTAAAGTTAGGTCAAATTATTCCAACCTTTGCTCAATGAACTAATGATGTTCAACAATCAAGCAGTTGAGAATTAATAAATTTATGGTACATCATGAGTGATTCTTCAAGCTCGGTCTCCTGTGAGGCACATGTACCATTTTCATGCAAAGCTCCCTGGAAGGCAAATTGAGTGTGCATGCATGCATGCACATATCGAACTCTATGCACACAGACACAATGCATTGAAGATTAATGTTTATTAGGCGCGATGCATTGAAGATGAATGTTTATTAGACGCGATGCATTGAAGATGAATGTTTATTAAAATTCACATGATTTATTTCTGCCTTGTAAAGGTACAGACAGTGGAGGTGCAGAAAAAGCTGTCAGATACAGCTTGACAAAGCTGCAGCCCCCTTTCTCTTGCCAGCAGCTTCACAGAAAGACTTTTAAAACAAAGGTAATTGCACGGTGTAATAACAGTTATACAATAATGAGCAAGAACAAAAGAAAACAAACAAGATTATAGAATATTTTGACAATATTCACAAAGAAAAACAACCTACATGGTAACATGCATAGCACCCAAAGTACTGTTTGACGCATTGAAGAGGTGAAAATTATTATATACATAAGCTATATACATATTCGCATAGAGCTACCAATCCCTGCAATATCTAGACATCAGATTTTCGTTACATATGCACGCACGCACACAACACACACACTAAGAAGGAAACAGTGGTGCGCTCATAGGCAGTGCCTGAAAAAAAAAGATGAAAAAAAGAAAAGTGTGGAGAACCGCGGTCATCTTGCGCTGTCGCAACTCCCTCTCCCAGAAGGAATAAAAAGTTCTTGGAAAGCAGGGACGGGCGATTCCCTCCATCAGCATCAGCTCCCACCAGCGAGGACGGGGCGAGAAACCGAAGCGGGGCTTTCTTTGCTATCTATTTTTCTTCGTCAGGCGCAACGCCGCCTGCTCGCAGGAATGCAGGCAGGGCGGCAGGGGGACCAGTCCCTGCCAAATGCTAGCTCTGGACGCCAGCTCGTTTTGCGTCTCCACAGCTTACTAGACTAGTTGGCGCATTTCTGTTATCATTGACTGTGCATATAAACGCAAACTACGCAAAGTAACATGGGCAAGAAGAACGCAAGCCCTTTCCATGGAGTGGAGCTGCCGTGTCTCGCCGTGCAAAATATGCGTACTCGTAAGTGGCATTTTAATTTCACGTTGTGTAGTACGTGTCCGCCTTTGTCAAGTGAACAAACCTCGCTTTGTATTACGGAAGTGGTTTTGCGACGTATGAACTCTTTGTTTTTTGTGTTTGTTTTTTCTGACGGGAAGAAAAAAACAAGAGCTTTATATGAGAACGGATCAATCGTGCGAGAGTTGGGACAAGGAAATGCGAGACGTACTTTCAGGTACATATTTTTTATATAAATTTTTTGTCTTGTAAGCGTGATGCATTTTTCTTTATTTTTTTCTAGGAAACACTGGAACGACACGACTTAAATTGAAGCATAGTGTGCGAATAACCTGCTACGCTCCGAACTGTTATCACCATTCGGGATGAAATCAGGTAAGACGCTTGTCTGGTTGTCATTGCGGAAAAGTAATAATTCGAAGCCGCTTTGTTCCCACAGATGGAAAAACAAAACTGTAAATACCCAGTACTGTGCAATATACATCTGGTGCATTGCAGGTAAGAATGGATTGTGTGTGGAACTTTTCCGGATGTGGACTAGAGTAGATAGGAGCATCAGACAAAATGACACGTACATGGAACATTGCGGACAACCGATATGTAAGTTGTTCCTCAATTGTTCTGTTGTCGCATTTTCGTAGTTTACGTGTAATATTTTGTCACTACAGTCTCGATGTGATGTAAACCTTTATACTTATTGCGTGGCAGTCTGCATGCTATTTTGCTTGTGCAACCATGTATTGTCGCATTCATCTATTGCGCTGCCTGGTTTTTTTTTTTTACGTCGCAGAAGTTGAACGCACTAATATTCACTGAAGATGCATCGTATATGTCTATTACATGTATGTGCAACGACGAAATAATTATTTTGTCTGTGACTGTGCCAAGATTGAGATTTCTTGCACACGAATGTGAAAACGTCCACTAAATCATCTACGTGGTTCAGAGTTATTCATTATTATATTATTTGTTTGTTTGTTCATTTGTTTCAGTTTCTATAAGCACTGTAACTACCCAAACTTCGCTCTCGACGGGGACAGAGAAATGCCGGATACTGTACCGTTCAGAGCCAAGAGTATGGAAACAGCTGAAGAAGAGCCTCCCGGGCAGCATGGGAAAGTCTCACAGTGGACCAGCACTGTCCTTTAGTAATCATACTATTTCAGGGAACAAAGACTACTTGCAAATTGTTAAGACTGCTGCACGAAAAAATTAATGTATTTTATGGTTGCAAAATAAAACACCTCAAAAAAGGAAACATTGCCCTCACGTGTTTGTTTTGTTGCTTGTCACGTACTTAACTAATAGGTACAGAGAATAATTGAAGGTGTTTAACTATGACGTAGTAGTTCTGCGGAAACCCGCAAGGAGGAGAGAAGTAATGAATAAAGGGAAAATGAGACATCCACCTTTGTAGCAATTGCTACGATCAGGTGGATGTCTCATTTTCCCTTTATTCGTCTTTAATTATGTTTCACATGTGAGTGTATTAATTGTGAGTGAGAGTTTAACGCCTCCAATAAACTATATTGTTGGCCTGAAAACGTAACACGCAGCAAAAAGAAAAATTTTGTGTTTTTTAATGTAATAAAATATTAAGAAAAAAAAAAAAACGTCCGCACGCAACCGATGGCCAACGGCAAACTGAAGCTTATGAAATGTTGGGTTGTAGTCAGCCCGTGTGCAGTGCGCACTCGGCCACGTTGGATGCAGAGTCACTTGCCAATGGTCGCTAGACGTGAGGCCAGTGTCAATCTCCAATGCCGGCCCTCCATCGGGTGTCGAGGTCGGGTTAATTGTTTTTCAGTTGGCCAGGGACGTCGGGCCGATTTTGTAATGGGAACTTTCTGCTGCTTGGGTAGACAATCGTCGCCTAAGCCTTCCCCTTCCAGAATATCCCACAAAATGTTGCAGTCTACGTTGTCATAGGCTCCCGCAATCTCTAAAAAGGCCACATATAACAGTCTGGTTTCTACTCTTGATATTTCAATATACTGAGTAAGAACAAATAAGTTATCATCCAAATGCCTTCTTATTCTGAAGCCATTCTGAAGTTCTCCCAAAATGCCATTATCTCTGTCCATGCTTGCAGCTTTAATTTGATTGCCTGCATTGCTAATCTGTATATTACCGATGTAATAGCCAACAGTCTATACAAGTGAATTCTATCTTTGTCCCCCTTACATTTATAAATTTATTCTACTTTGTCGCCAACTGTCTGGTATATTCTATCTTTTAAGGTTTTTTCCACTGCTTTCACCAGAGCTTCCGTACTTATTGGTCCTAGTTTATTAATCAGCCTAACGGGAACCTCATCTAGCCCTGTGGCTGTCCGCTTAGAAATTTTCTCTTCGGCTTTCTTCCAGTTGAAATTTGTCCGCACCAGCTCCTTTTCCATCTGGTTCTTTTTCATGCTCTTTTTTTCTTCAAATAAAACCTCGTCATTGCCTTGGAAAGATTCAGCTGTTATTTTTTGGATGCAATTTATTGCCACTTCCCCTTTGTTTGTTTCCATCTTCATCTAGGATATGTTGTTGTATTGTTGTTGACTTCCTGCCTAATAACCTTATGGGGTTCCAAAATATTGGATCGGCCTTTTTGTCACGTATTTCTGACAACCAACGTTCACTTTCACCTTTTATCTTTGCTTGAATCAGTATTTGAACCCATAGACTTTTTTTCCCGGCATATTTAATCCCATTTACTGGCCACTTCATCCTGCGGCAACTGCGCTTCCTTTGCTTGCCTGTGCTCTCGGTAGGCTTTGTCATTTAGCAATTGCTTCTCGTATCTCCCTGTTCCACCACCTTTTCAGTTTCTTTTTTCTTTTACAATGAACATGTGTCTTTTGCCATATTTCTGTCGTTATTACACTTGGACGCTCACTATATTCCCACTCTTTACTTGGCCATTTGCCAAGTTCTTCCTCAACTCTTGCGACTATATTTGTTATTTGTTCAGCGTTCAAATTTGGACCTGCCATTTTGCACTCCTTGCTCTCTTCCCCAACTACATATCCCATTTTCAAAATGATGCGTTTATGGTCACTCCCTATGCTGCTATATCCTTCCTCGTCAACGACCATATCTCTCAACTTAACATGAATTACTTCTGTCATCAGACAGTAATCAATGGTCGATTGCTGGTTTCCCACTTACCAAGTTATCTGCCCTTCACACTTGGGCCCTGTATTCACGATAACGAGGTTATGTTGCTCACAAAGATCTAGCATTGACTTCCCGTTGTCGGTATAGCCATCTAGATCCTGTATGTGGGCATTCATGTTCCTCTTGAAACTCGAGCAGTTAACGGTGCGAAGTGTACACTGAACGCCGTAGACTCAAAGGTGCAATATTTCTGCGTAATTTCAGCAGGAACAGCGTGCAACGGTAAACACAGAATATTCTTTTGATTGAGCCAAAAATTCACGTCCCTGTACAAACTTGCAGCAATTGTCGGGCATCATAGAGTTTCCTAGTATGAAAATCCAATGTTGCACCTGAAACGCTGTAGTGTTTTGCTCTAGCCGCCGAATGTGTGAGCCTGTGCGGCAAGCGCAAGACATCCGATAGCAAAATTGGTTCTGCTTTATTAAGTGAAAGAAAAAAAAAGCTAGCAGCTACGAGTAGCCGACAACCCTAGCATAATTCGGGAATATTTTACGTGCAAGAACTGATCGCGACGGTACCAAGCTAGATAGGTGGCACACAAACTTGTTCAAGGATATAACGGTTATAGCTCAATGTTTACGGCGAAATATAGGAGCTGTCAATGATGGTAATCTCCTCGCGTCCCGCCAGTCTTTGAGATCAGTTGAACATCAGTTATTTTCAATTCTCGGCTGACCGCTTTGCACATATCGTAGACGGTTAGAGCGGCGACAGTCACGGCGCTCAGTGCCTCCATTTCGACGCCAGTTTTTCCCGTGCATTTGGCATAACTTTCGACAAGCACTTCGTAGGTGTTTTCCAAAAGTGTCAACTTCACGTCTACTTTGGTCAGGGCCAATGGGTGACACAGCGGAATCAGCTGGGATGTCTGTTTAGCTGCAGCGATTCCCGCAATCTGGGCAACGGTCAGAACGTCGCCTTTCTTCATATTGTTGGATTTCACAAGTTCATAGACGTGCTTTCCCAGCAGGACACGCCCAGATGCAGTTGCTGTCCGCACTGACTCCGGTTTTTCCGCAACATCAACCATCCGTGCACCGCCTTGTTCGTCCACGTGCGTCAAAGTTCCTCTACCATAGCTTGAGAGCAGACGACAACCAACAGACGCTCGAGATAGACCATGCAGGGCCACTTGCCTCCATGAAGCCGCTGGAGAACCCGCACTGCCAAAGCGCTTGCCTAACGCGTGTGCAAATAGTACCATAACTGCGTTTAGAAGTTTCACGCGCTATGACGAAGCATAGAATAAAGGATGGTGCTATCACAGAAGGGAAACTGTACCATACCATGACTGTACCTTACGGAAATAACAGTAGTGGTGGCGTTGTGAACTAAAATACTCAGACGCATGCTCAGAAGGGTTTGGGTGCCAGCTAGTTGGTACGGATCATTCATATTTAAAACGGTGCCAAAAAACACGGACAAGGGAGGGGATAGGACAGCGCTAAAGTACGTAATTGAGAGATAGCGTTAGCAAAATAAAAACAAATCATCATTACTGAATATGGCCACTGTGGTAGCGGTTACGAGACATTCATTTGAGGGATCGCCAGCCGTTTGTGCGCAGGCGCGAGTAAGAGCGTGAGAGAGAAAATCTGGGGGCTTTTGCTCACTTTATTCTATGCTTTTTTTTTATATGACCATGATATGACTATGATATGGCCACGGAGCACCTATGATATGACTACCAGCCCTCCTAGGTGTCGTCGAGTACCTCGACTCGTCGGGGGTCTCGGCGAGACTCGAGGATTTTCTGCAAAGACGGATAGCCTCACGGCTGTCTAAACAACTCGAGGCTACTCGAGGTGCCCCAACCATCTGGCTCCTGCTGGATCACCGCCCCCTGGCCTTTCACCAGATTACCATTCCTACCGGACCCACTGGGCCCTTCCTGCCGGACTGCTCAGCCGCTGCCATGGCGACACTTTAACCCCTCTAGTTATCTCCTTTGCTCCCACTATCCCCCACCCCTGTTGACGCTGAGCCGTGCTCCCGCAAGGGCTGCAGAAAATAGCGTCAACCTTTCCTTATCCCTTCAAGAACCACTTCTCTATATGACTCTGCCTAGGCGCTGGAGGAGGTTTCTTAGCGCGTCTTGTAGGCATTTGTCCCCTAGACAAGCCGGCATAGCGGAGCTCGGTCGAGTTTGTTTACGCTCCGCCGCTGGCTGCCCGCGCGGTGAGGCAGTGGGCACGGACGTCCCATATGGTGATCGCTGTGTTTGAAGGGGCAAGGTTCTGACTAGTGTCACGGGCCTCTTCTTTTCGTCGCGACGTTAGATTGCATTTTTTGCAAGCACTGCTACAGGAGGGCACATGTAACCCCCGAACGGAGGCCTCGCGGGATCACCTGAGCTTAATAAACCAGGCGGCGCAGGATTTTCAGGGCATCCAAGGTGTGGGGGATCAAGGCTGGAAGCAGGGCGGCACGTGGGTTGGGGCCGCGGAGGCCGAAGTGTGCCAGGGGGTGTTCGCATAAGAAATTGGCTATCCGCGATAGCGGGCAGCCGATCTTATATAACCCTGGCACGCGCAGGCCTCGCCGAGCACCAACCGGACCAGTCCGGGTTGTAGCTTTCGCGTCCCCGTTCCGCTTTGGTGTCCTGGAGTCGTCGCCGCCAATAATGCGAAATAATGACACGTAAAAAACACGATTGAATAAATATATATAACTACGTCCAGCCGCCTACTTAATTGCGACGCTAAGTTCAGCACTACCGCGCCCCGCGACTTCTGCAACACCAGTCAGAACTAAATTGCCTCTGAAAGTGCGTCAGACAGACTTTCTCGCGCCTGTGCCGAGTCGTCACCGGCGGCCTTTCATGCTTGCGCTCAACCGCGGTTGCTGGCGCCTTCTAGATTTTCAATATATGCTGCCCGTGCTGTACTACGGTCGCTACTGCTCCCACAGGAACATATATCTGTGATGTTACTTGCAAGGTACAACGCCGTAAGGCGCGAGAAAGCTATGATCCGCCACGACTGACTCAGCTCGAGTCTGTCCGACACAGCGATCGCCAAAAGGGACAAACGCTTACAACTAGCGCTAAAAAACCTCCCCCGCAGTAACTCTCGCTCCCGCTCTTACTCGCGCCTGCGCAGAAACAGCTGGCGATCCCTCAAATGAACGTCTCGTCAGACGAACTCTTGTGTGCAGGAAAGCATGATGGCTGTAAACAAGTATGGCGTGCGGTGATACTCGTCCTCTGTGCAGCGAAACTGTGAGCGCCACATGAAACTTGGCCTGTTTGAACGCCTATACACACATCGTTACCGTTCTTAAACCCGCCTTAATGTTTTCACGCTGTCGCGTTTAGGTCTGCCTAGTGTCCAAGAAAGCTTTCTTAAATTGAACTGCTCCAAGTGGTACGCCCATCGCCTTGGATGCTACATCGTTGTGTTTTCGTTTTATCCATGTTTGTATTCATCACTTGTAAAAAACTCGGTACGAGAGCGCTTAATACGGCTTTATGCTATCGTACTGCTTCAGTGCCTATATTCGCTTGTTTCGATCGATTTATTCTAGCGCGAGCTTGTTTAGCGAAATTTGATGCAGACTTCTGCGCTCAACTTTGTGTAGATTGCTTTCTTGTCATCGTCTCACGCGCCTTCGTGAGATAGCAGTAATTGTAGCAATTCTGATTTGCATTTGGAATTCTTATTTTCCGTTTCTTTTGGTAAAAAAAGGAATGAACGGCGCAACTTCAATTTCGCTGTGTTTGCTTTCGTGAACTTTGTGCAGGAGTTCGCCATGTCGTTGCCGCCGTATAGTGACAGCCCCCTACCGACGCCTTTTTGCAGTCCAGTGGAAAATGACTTGCCTCCGTCTTACGACGACATCACAAATCCAAATGGTATGCTCTTTTCGGACCTAACGAGCATGCGCTTCACTACACTTGTGACATTTTTGCACAAAGTGTCAACCGCACACATGTGCTGAATACTGGTCTACCGTGGGTGCGTGAATATGACCGGCTGATCACAGTGTTCCTGCTCGATTTTTCTGCTTATGCAGACGTCGATGAAAGGCCATGATGTATCCGTACGTTTTTCAGGTTGTGGAGCAGCGTCTTTGATGCACATGAGCTAAGGAAGGAAATGGATCTCGCCGAAGTAAACAAGCTTCACATCCCACAATGCCTTCTACACTCCCTGTTATATGACGAGTTTTGAAGTAGTGGAAATGCTGATTCTTCGGTTCCATTATATGTTTTTCAATGGTAATAAGAATAGCAGAAGAAAGAAGGACGTGCAGAAAAGACACTGGTCACATGTACCGAGGGAGTTTGAAGACGGCTGTCAAATGCACTAGAAACTCGTATTGAGAAGTGAGCTAATTTGGTGACCTGATAATGCACTGAAATCTCAAGTGGTAAGAAAACCAATGGGAGAAAGAAGACAGAAAATTCTTGTCTTTCTTCCACCGACCTTTTTTTTTTTTTAAGCCTCTAGGAAACCTGGTGCGTTATGTGGCTAACAAACTAGCCCACTGTCCAACTTTAGTAACATTTCATCTCCATCAAAATGTGACTGTCAATCTCATGCCTCAAAAAGCCTTAGGCCATTGAGTTAGAGCAGCATCTAGGTGGACAGAACAGCCATGCTGCAGAAGTAAGTCTTTTATCACAGAGCCTAATGTTATTGATGCAGTTACATAACATATAATTTAATTTTACGTCCTAAACACTGG
This sequence comes from Dermacentor albipictus, assembly GCF_038994185.2. Classification (NCBI taxonomy): domain Eukaryota; kingdom Metazoa; phylum Arthropoda; class Arachnida; order Ixodida; family Ixodidae; genus Dermacentor; species Dermacentor albipictus. The sequence goes on along the minus strand of NC_091823.1, from coordinate 9,410,570 downwards.
TCTGACTAAAGCTTCCAATTCCTTGTAACGAGGACCAGGTGCTCTCCTGCTCTGATACTGGCACTTAGTTTTACGAATATATGATTAAAATTTCATCTAGGAAAACAAAAGGTGCTCTCTAATAAAGAGAACGGTTGTGACTAAGTTTGCATACTGGAGCTGTGGTGTAAACTTCGGGTATGCACATGCTACTGATGTGACAAATTTTCAAACTCTCCTTTCAAAAACACACTAACTGCTGTTGCTGCATAGGCGATGGCACACCTCCTTGCAGGTTAGCCCAATTGCTTCAAAACAGTAGCTTTGCTTGCTTGTGTTTGTAAGTAGGATGCTCAACTTCAGATATATTGTAAATGCGTTTATTAGTCACCAGCATTTTGGGACTGACCGTTAGAGCAGGGCATGGACTCCCAGCACTAATGACATTCACGAGCAAAAGTGCTGCAGAGGACCACCCACTGTATCATTCCAGTCCTTCACTACAATTACCCCCGAGAACGAAAAAGGAGCCACCCGGCAGCCTAACAGCTTGTCACTATAAGTGGGTCATAGTAGGTCTTGAGGCACTCGACGTTGACAATATCTCATCCATGACGGTGCATGTCCGAAGACGGCTCAACAGGCTCGATAACGTAGTTGACTGGAGATGTGCATTCGACGACGCAGCAGGGGCCTTCATACTTGGTCAGTAGTTTCGACGAGAGCCCAGGTGCAGTGGAAAGGACCGAGAGCAACTCAAGCGCTCTGGGGAGGAACGTGGGTGCAGAAGTGGTGTCACCGAGAACGCTCTTCTGGCGCTCTTGGTCATTTGAAGTAAAGGCCTGCGTGAGATCGCAGCACTCTTTGGCATGTCTGGCTGTGGCAGAAATAGGCGTGCACTCATATGCATCCAGCTTGTACGAAAGGATTGTGTCGATTGTGTGCGACAGGTGCCGGCCGTACTATAAGAAAAAAAGGTGAAAAGCCAGTGGTGCTCTGAGTGGCGGTATTGTAGGCGTAGGTTGTGAAGGGCAGAATGGCATCCCAATTTGTGTGGTCAGAGGCTACATACATTGCAAGCACGTCGCCAAGCGTACGGTTAAAGCATTTTGTGAGGCCATTGATATGTGGTTGGTAAGCAGTCGTTGTGTGGTGCACAACGTAGCACTCTTTGAGGATGGTTTCGACGACTTCCGACAAGAAGACATGCCCGCTATCGCTGAGCAACTCCTGTGGTGGACCTTGACGCGTTATGAATCGGTGAAACAGGAAGGAGGCAACATTGCACACTGTAGCTACTGGGAGAGCGGCAATTTTGGCGCATCACCTGAGGTGATCAACAGCCACAATGGCCCAGCAGTTACCAGCAGATGTCAGGGGAAGTGGCCTATACAAGTCGATGCTGACGCAGCCGGGTAGGACGGGTTGCAAACTGGCTAGCGAGAGGCCTGGTGAAGATTTCCGCCGCTGACTATTGGGGCACGAGCGAACAAACTTCTGAACGTAGCTGTACATCCTGCGCCAGTAATAGCGCTGTCAAATGCGCTGGTAAATTTTGAATGCTCCCGAGTGTGCACACTGTGGGTAAGAGTGGAATGGCATGCATAGTATTTCAGAACGCAGACTGCGGGGTACTACTAGCAACCACACGTGGCTATTGGCGGTGTAATTGCATCGGTGGAGTAGGCAGTCGTGAATGACACAATGGTGGGCTTGACGACGTAACATGTCAGTGGTTCGTTGTGCTGATGGATCAGAGAGAGAGATAAAACTTTATCGTGTCTTTGATGAGGCCCAGGGGTTGTGGGGGTCGGGAGACTAACCACCCAATCCCCCTCCTTCCTCAGACGGCAACCAGTCCTTGCTTTCTGGCAGTGTCTTGGGCTATCCGGACGGCTCAGAGCTGCTGTTCTGGGTCCAAGCTGAGCAGCAATGTCTCCCACTGCTCGGCCATAGTTATGATGTGCGTAGTGTTAGTGCGGTGGGTGTTGGTGTGTGAGGCTTTGAGGCATTGCCAGATAATGTGGTTAAGGTAAGCACAGGCCTCGCACGCTTTGCATAGTGGGGAGTATGCATCGGGATAAATTCGGTTCTATAGCATGGCGTTTGGGAAAGTTCGCGTCTGAGGTAGTCGCCAAGTGGTGGATTGAGATTTATTCAGTGTTTTGTGTGCTGGGGGTAGCGTAACCACTCTCTGTGGTAGTGGAGGAGGACTTCTATGAAAGTGACAATTCGGTTTCGCACGTGACCACGATGCAGAACAGAGGGCTGGTGAGGATCGGAAGACACAGGAGAAGGATGATGCGCCCGGTGTGCGAGAGCTCGGGTGGCATCATGGGAGGCTTCTTTTCTCACCAGACCCGAGATGATCTGGACGCGGCGTTGCCTTGAGGGAGGAGTGCCGGAGAGTATCTTCTGCGCTTGCGGCGCTATCAGTCCTCTTGTGTAGTTGCGAATGGCCGTTTTTGAATCGCTCATGATGCAGTAGAGGTGTAGGCCAAAGCGATGGCCTATCTTCTTCTGGTTGAGTGGGGAGTATCAATGCAGTCGCAGCGAGGCAGTACTGCGAGCCCGTGACTACAATGACCGCCATGCCATTCTGGTTGGGGTATTCCGCCGTGTCCACGTAGGCTATGTTAGCAGCTTGGTCATAGTTCTTTTGTAGTCATTTAACTCTGCATGTTGCTCCTGATTGTGTTCAGGGTGCATGTTGCGAGGTATGGGCAGGATAACTAGCTGAGCGCAAATGTTCGGAGGGATGGGTACTTTTGGTCGAAACTGGGTGATGTAGGTTATGCCTAGGGTTCCTAGAATGTGCCTGCCCGATGGAATTGGCGAGTCGTTCATATTGGCTAATACGCTGAGCTTCAGTGAGCTCATCTATGGTGTTATGAATGCCAAGGGCATCCAGTTTCTCATTAGAGTTGGAAATGGGAAGATGTAGGGCTTGATTATAGGCTCTGTTGATCTTGGTATTGAGTTTGAGCTTGTCATTTGCACTGAGGCTAAGGTACGGGGCGACATAGCTGAACCTGCTCAGGGCGTAGGTGGTTACTAGTGTTATGTTTCGCCTACGACGCGCGGTATAGCCGGCGCGGATGCAACGGACGCCGGGCTTCGTTCAAAGCGGCGGACATTTTGGCCCTTTCAGCACTGCCGCAACGCCTCCTTGCCAAGCGCGTCCAGGCATGTTTCAATGCCACGTGTCTTCGTGTGTGCGTGCGTGTGTGTGCATGTTGGTGCCCACGCTTGTCAAAGCGCGGCAGCCGGAGAGAGGAGCTCCCCAAGGGTGAAGTGAGGAACGGCTTGCCTCTCGCAAGCCGTTCCTTCTTGCCCTCGACTCCGAGAGTATAAAAGTAGCTGCCCCCGAACGCCAAGAGGGAGGCTCCGAATTCTTCCGTCGAGTAGCGTGCTCTCCCGTCTCTCCACTTCGGTCGACCTGATCGGCCGCTCTTTTGTGATGCTAGAATAAACAAGTTGTTCTGTTAGCAGTCGACTCATGCTTTGCCAGGACCTTCGGATGCTTCCAGTTGTACCCCAGGCCGCCAGGCCAACGCTACCCTTGGTGCTTGCGACCCAGATGCAACACTAGGTGTATCAGGTGGTTTTCTTTCATGCAGTGATGTTGATTTGCAATGCGTGTAATGAGGTGAGTGGTTTGGTATACATGAGTATCTAATTGCTTGAATATCCGTGTTTCTGCCGTTTTGTTTGATGTGTAAGCCACTGATACGAATCCTAGGTACAGTAGGTATGACGTAATAGTTGTCCAGAAACCTGGAAGGTGGAGAGAAATAATTCAAGGAATATGAGACATCCACCCAATCATAGCAATCGCTACAAAGAAAACTCTTATGGGTTCTTCAAAAGAAAGCTTTGCAGTTGAAGAAAAATTTGTCCTGGTCCGGAACTCGAACTCGGGACCACTGCTTTTCCGGGGCAGCTGCTCTATCATCTGAGCTAACCAAGCAGCTAGCAGATGGCAGCGCGAAGTCAAATTTGTCAGCAAGTCAAAGTGAAGGCAGGAGTTTGGCGTAATAGTGGGCATTGGCGGTTGGTGGCAGTTGGAGGCAGTGGCGGTTGGAGGGTGCTTCAGCCCACAACGTTCATCCTGGAACCTCAACCCCGTACCCAGCACCTCCACCACTTGTAAAGGCATTTATTAGTCACTGGCGTTTGGGAATGACCGTTAGTGCAGGGCACAGACTTCCAGCACGAGTGCCATCCACGAGCAAAAGCGCTGAAGAGAATAACCCAATACATCATTCCAATCCTTCTCTACAATTTATGTATATATGCTTATTCGTAAATCATTTTTGCTGAATCCCACAAGGTGGAGGAAGGTTCTTCAAAGGAAACATTGTCATCCACCTGAATATGGCTTTATGCTACATTTGTGTGGATGACAATTTTTCCTTTCAGTATATGCTTGTTATATGCAGCTGTTGTCACCTGTTCATAGTATTGAGTACATTGTTCAAGGCCTCCCTGTCGCTGCTTCATGTTTTTTTTTTTTTCCTTGCAGCTCCTCCTCCATCATACCAGTCACTTTTCGGACAGGTTCGAGAGGTGCACAAAGCATCCAGCGGAGTGATAGACTTCTTGCGGAGCATTGTACTCCTATTGCTAGGCACCCGTGAGTTGCCCACCAGCTGAACGTCTTGTAGTTTTGCATGTTTCCACAGCCGATTATTTGGTGTCCTGGGTTCTTGGAGAGTTCATTCTTTTGATATTCAACATACAATGTGTCACCAAGTAATAAACCCTGGTGAACTATTTTGGGTGCATAAATGTTGTGAAAATCCAGCAGAAAAAAACATATATACATAGTGAAAAAAAAAAAAAAACGGCACCCATCTTGCATCTTTCTGTACTTCAGCTGCATCTCTTTCTTTCTTTCTTTCTTTCTTTCTTTCTTTCTTTCTTTCTTTGCGAGATTGCAATAAAGTGTTGAAGTATGTAACTGCTTCCACAGCAATTGATTATGTATATGTGGCTACTTTTTCATTTTTACGGTAACCTGCTGTGTTGGAAGCGCATTCATGCAGAAGTTCTGCATGGGATTTGAAGTACTCGTCAACCTACATTGATGCTGCTGGTATTGTAAGACAGTGTTTATCATACTTAGCTGTCACAAATCCGTTGCCCAGGTCACAGGTCAATCATATCAGCTAAAAGCATTTTATACAGTGGACTCCCATTGATTAAAATTTCTAGACACAATGGATTGTTTGGATTCTAGAATTTTTGAATTATCCAAAGTTGAATAAACTGAATTGCAGCTTATTAAGGGAGTAGCTATTCATTCATGCCTGGTTACATTAAAAAAGATGTACAACCTGCAGAACTGAAATGACAGACAGATATGTTTTGCTCAATTGTGTTCAAGGCAGTTGGTCCAGTGATAACATGCACTGCAGCCTGAATATTAACTGTGGGCGAGCTCCAACTATCAAACTATTCATGCCTGTTGAATATTCTCTGATAAGCTCTTTTTGGCTGCATTTCTTTGCCTAGGTAAGCCAAAATCCTAAGGTCTCTGGCTTGCTTGAATTAAAAGGCTTCAAGTCATGGAGAATGTAGGACACCAACCATGGTCTTAAGATGTCTTTGAATTAACCAAAAGATTTAAGTCACCCAAGGTCGAATATTTTTCGATTTGATTGTACTTCTGTCTGCAAGTATTTCATTTTAGCTGCCTTACGGGTCATTTGCCGTGAGCAATCGGTAAGGAGAGTGATGCTGCATGTTGGAAATGAGGGTGCTGGTTTTGAGTTGGGTTGAAAGTAACCAAATTCACAACTCGGAATAAACCCTGTTTCTTATTTTGAAATGGATTTAAAGCAATGTGAATAATACAGTTTTACACAAACTTTTCAGAATACCTCACTCATTGTGTTGATTCCTTCTTTGATAGACAGTGCTCCTCAGTAGTGTATGTCATTTCTGTGAACCTCCCAGTACTCCGTAGAGGAACCCTTTGGGGTGAGAAGATAACACTTTAGGTAAAACACTGTTGTGAGCATTTTGTGTCTTGCTTTTTCAGTTGGATGTACAATCTTGGTTGGAGTCACAGTGATCATTCCTGTCAGCATGATAGTGATAGGTGAGTATATGGCTTCCCAGTGAAACACTGAGAGCCTTTCACAGTTCCAGTTTGTTGGAATGGCATCAATGTTTCGAGTTTCGAGTACACTGAAGATAACCTCGCTTGAAGAAAGGCTTAACACTGATAAGGTCTTGACCGCGTGAGGTAGATCTTCACTGCAAGAATCGGGAGACGGCGATAAAGGCGGGCATGGTGATGATGAAAAATAGGATATGTTCACTCCAGTAGTACATGGTTGTGGCTCTGTTCGAGCCCCGAGCTGTTCTGCCTAACAAGGGGGCCAGGATGGTTACAACATGGGAGCCATGGTTAGAGAATGAGAGAGCATTGAAGCACAGCAGTAATGGCGTTAATAATAAATTCAAAACAGACAAACAAAATGCTTTACAACCCTTTACAACATCTTGCTTCATACAGGGAAGCTACGCCTGATCGGCTCCGCACGCTCTTCCAAATTAAGAATGGTGTAATTCTGATCTATGATTATGGAATTTAGTCTGTAGTAATCGATGCAAGGCCTGGGGCTTTTCCCAGGAGCCTAAACCAGAATTAGTGGGGATGCATACTCACTCTCGGAGGGGATAATTAACCCTAGCTGTAACATGTGCTGGAGCTCTGTTTGCAAACTTTTCCTCTGTCTAGGTAAAAACAGGTGGAGCCTACACTGTATTGGCTTGTCCGATACCAGCTTAATATCATGCTCTATCAAGCTAGTTCTACCAAAAAAACAGTATTCAAAGTCACCATCAGCTCTCGCAGTTCGTTTTGCTGGCGTGGATTTAAATCTGGTTTTGCACTGTGTCCACGTAAACCTTATAAAGTAGAACTTTGGGTGCATTTAGTGCAAGATGAACTGTGGCTTCATGCTCTCATATGGCTTCATTAGGTTTGTCTGGTAAATCCTCAACTCTTAAAGTCTGCCCGGTATTTTGATGGCATAGTTTGTGTATGAGAGCTTCTCATGACCTCTGCAGGTCCTTCCCAAAGTACATCTAGTTTGTTTTTTCTGGACGCCGTCATCAAAAGTATCTTATCTCCTGCAATGAAAGTTCGCTTCCAAGCGTTCCTGTTGTAGTATACTTTAGCCTTCCGTATTCTTAGATGACCATCCCAGCCGTTGCCATGGTGCAGATTGTCGATTGGAGCTTTGTATCTTGATGGAACAGTGAGCTGATCATACTGTACTCCCTTCGTGTTCTTGTACTGTCGGTACAAAAGACCACCGTGGCACTGAAAAGTGATGTCTTCCTGGCTATCCCCTTTTCCTCTTGTTCTTTCAGCTTGTCAAGGGATAACTCGCTCTCTTGTTCTGCTGCGATTTCCTCTTTATCAACCTTCAGCAGGCCTAAAAAAACCTTCTGAATGTGGCAGCACCAAATTAGTCTTTAATTCCTCTGCTAGCTCTTGCTACGGTGTTCCCACTGACCCAGATGCCTCACTGCTAGTACCATCTTCACCACTTTCACTAGCTATGTGCTGTACTTCCAGAGCATTAATGCCATAAGGTAGCATAAGAAGCCAACTAACAAAGACACCAGGACAACACAGGGGAAATTACTTGTACTTACTAATTGAATTAAAGAAATAATAGCGGAAACAAAAGTGGATGAAAAAACAACTTGCTGCAGGTGGGGAACGATCCCACGTCTTCACCTTACACATGCGATGCTTCGCAGGTGTCACGAGTATGTGATCTTTTTGGGTGAAGGCAACTGGTCAATAAGCCCACACAGGCTACCTGAAGGCATCAATGTTGCCCGATTCGAGACCCTCGTTATCTAAAGAACGAGAAGAACGGGTGTTAACCGAGGGGCCCAAAAATGTCACGAGGCATATTTTTGGCTTCATTGCCATGCTTTATGTCCGCTGCAATCTCCTGAGCCTTGGAACGTGTGAGAGCTTGGACCGTATGGCCGCCAAAACTCAGATTGTTTTTTTTTTTTTCATCAGCATCTCTGATCGATTTGAAAACAAGTAGGGATAATGTTTGGGCAGATTTCGCAATTCTGCTGCTTCAGTCGGCAATAATTCGAACGGCCCCTCAATCTTCACACCGGCTATGGGTAAATGAACACTATTCTCCTAAAGTACCTGCTGGATCCATGCACATTCCCCAGTGAAATCCTCATGTTTCACATATGCAAGGTGGACAATGTCCATTGTCACAACCGAGTGCCTAAGTACGTACCTTACATGGCATTCCATTCACTGCTAGGTCGCGAAGGTAGGGTTCTAAGAGTGCCAAGTTGTCATCATTGCTATTCATGAAAGAAAAAACAATTTTAGGCTTCTGACAACCGATCGCAAAGTATCCAGGCTCCTTGAAACGGAAACAGATGACCGATTTTCTAGCTTCAAACACTCTTTCTGCTTATCTTATGTCTTTCGATACGTTGTCAATCTGGCCTGAATTATTGGTTGTCACATCTTTTGTCTTGTCTCACCTCCAGCCTCCTTGCAATGAAAGGGGCACCTCTTTTCCTCTTTGCTCAATTTAGTGAGTGGCCTTTTCTAGGATTCACGGCGTGCTGTGAATTCATCTGCTAGCATTGCAGCATGTTCCAAGCCTATTTCGCCTGACCTATGTTGAATCCACAGGTGCATCTCTTCACTCAAGGACTCATATAACTGCTCCACGCCGATTAGCTCAACAACCTTGTCGTGACAAACGAACACATCTTCCCCCTTTTAACCAGTCAATTAAATTGGCGTTCAGCTTATGAGTAAAATCTTGAAAAGACTCGCCCGATGTTCTAGGTGCCTCCCGAAAATGACGGTGGAAAGGCTCTGCTGACAGCCGATGTTTCCTTATCAACAAAGTTTTTACTTTCTGATAGTCATCTGCATAGTTTCTCATTAGCCTAGGAATTATTTCGGTTGCTTCGCCAGGAAGAACGGTTAGAATCTGTTGTGGCCAACTCTAGTGCCAACCCGTTTTTCTCTCATGTTTGTTCAAAAGTAATGAGAAACAATCCCATGTCATCGTTAACCACGTACAATGGCATGAAATCCCTTATTTTTACTCCTGCTTCACCTGAACGTCTTTCATTTATTGAGAGGTTATTTGCTGATTGCCTGGCCAGATCCTGCTGTACGTTTAGTTTTTTTAGCTTTAGTTTGTGAGCTCTCTGTTCCTCGAGTTCCTTTCTTTCTGCAGCGTTCTGTACAGCTTTCTCAGCTCTTTACCTTTGCTGCAGTGCTTTGGTCTGCTTTCTCAGCTCATTTCTCTATCTCTTCCCATGCTTCCAAAATTTCGTTCTCAAGAGCCCAGCCCTTCTTAATCACCTCAATAAGCTGCGGCTTTCTCTGACTTTTCCCGACCTCAATTCCCAGCTCTTCACAAAGTTATAGCAACTCTGGCTTCCTATGTTTGCTCAAATTCATAGTCAATCCAGAACGAGGACTTTCTTACTCTGCTGTGACATGAGGAAGCTTTTAACAGGAGCCTGCACTTTCTAATCATTAGCGCTTAGCACTGTTGTGCCTGGTAGCCCTTCTGGACAAAGGATGCACACCGGTAAGTGTGCAGCTATGGAATGCCATTCACGCTTCATCACCTTTTTAGCACCAAAGAGCTGGTGACTAAACCAGCACCACCTCAAGATAATTGGCAAGCAATTACTATGTATCACGTCTTCGTCTGGTCAACGACCCGGAGCTGGTGAACGAGATGATTTCTGGGAACCCAAACTTTAAAGTCGAAAGCTTCTATGAAGACGTGGAATCGGCAATGGGTAGAGTGAAAACAAAATACACTATACCGATAGGCGACTTCAATGCCAAGGTAGGCAAGAAGCAGGCTGGAGACAAGGCAGTGGGGGAATATGGCATAGGCACTAGGAATAGCAGGTGATAGCTATTAGTAGAGTTTGCGGAACAGAATAATATGCGGATAATGAATACCTTCTTCCACAAGCGGGATAGCCGAAAGTGGACGTGGAGGAGCCCAAATGGCGAGACTAGAAATGAAATAGACTTCGTACTCTGCGCTAACCCTGGTATCATACAAGATGTGGACGTGCTCAGCAAGGTGCGCTGCAGTGACCATAGGATGGTAAGAACTCGAATTAGCCTAGACCTGAGGAGGGAACGGAAGAAACTGGTACATAAGAAGCCGATCAATGAGTTAGCGGTAAGAGGGAAAATAGAGGAATTCCAGATCAAGCTACAGAACAGGTATTCGGCTTTAACTCAGGAAGAGGACCTTAGCGTTGAAGCAATGAACGACAATCTTGTGGGCATCATTAAGGAGTGTGCAATAGAAGTCGGGGGTAACTCCGTTAGACAGGATACCAGTAAGCTATGGCAGGAGACAAAATATCTGATCAAGAAACACCACTGTATGAAAGCCTCTAACCCTACAGCTAGAATAGAACTGGCAGAACTTTCAAAGTTAATCAACAAGCGTAAGACAGCTGACATAAGGAAGTATAGTATGGATAGAATTGAACATGCTCTCAGGAATGGAGGAAGCCTAAAAGCAGTGAAGAAGAAACTAGGAATTGGCAAGAATCAGTTGTATGTGTTAACAGACAAAGCTGGCAATATCATTACTAATATGGATTAGATAGTTCAAGTGGCTGAGGAGTTCTATAAAGATTTATATGGTACCAGTGGCACCCACGACGATAATGGAAGAGAGAATAGTCTATAGGAAAACGAAATCCCACAGGTAACGCCGGAAGAAGTAAAGAAAGCCTTGGGAGCTATGCAAAGGGGGAAGGCAGCTGGGGAGGATCAGGTAACAGCAGATTTGTTGAAGGATGGTGGGCAGATTGTTCTAGAGAAACTGGCCACTCTGTATACACAATGCCTGGTGACTGACCGGAATCTTGGAAAAACGCTAACATAATCCTAATCCATAAGAAAGGGGACGCCAAAGACTTTGAAAAATTATAGACCGATCAGCTTACTGTCCGTTGCCTACAAAGTATTTACTAAGGTCATTGCAAATAGAATCAGGAACACCTTAGACTTCCGTCAACCAAAGGACCAGGCAGGATTCCGTAAAGGCTACTCAACAATAGACCATATTCACACTATCAATCAGGTGATAGAAAAATGTGCGGAATATAAGCAACCTTTATATATAGCTTTCATTGATTATGAAAAAGCGTTTGATTCAATCGAAACCACAGCAGTCATGGAGGCATTGGATTCAGGGTGCAGACGAGCCGTATGTAAAAATACTGAAAGATATCTATAGCGGCTCCACAGCCACCATAGTCCTCCATAAAGAAAGCAACAAAATCCCAATAAAGAAAGGCATCAGGCAGGGAGATACGATCTCTCCAATGCTATTCACAGCGTGTTTACAGGACGTATTCAGAGACCTGGATGGGGAAGAATTGGGGATAGGAGTTAATGGAAAATACCTTAGTAACTTGCGATTCGCGGATGATATTGCCTTGCTTAGTAATTCGGGGGACCAACTACAATGCATGCTCACTGACCTAGAGAGGCATAGCCGGATGGTGGGTCTAAAAATTAATCTGCAGAAAACTAAAGTAATGTTTAACAGTCTCGGAAGAGAACAGTTTACGATAGGTAGCGAGGCACTGGAAATGGTAAGGGAATACATCTACCTAGGGCAGGTAGTGACTGCGGATCCGGATCATGAGACTGAAATAATCAGAAGAATAAAAATGGGCTGGGGTGCGTTTGGCAGGCATTCTCAGACCATGAACAGCAGGTTGCCATTATCCCTCAAGAGAAAAGTTTATAACAGCTGTGTCTTACCAGTACTCACATACGGGGCAGAAACCTGGAGGCTTACGAAAAGGGTTCTACTTAAATTGAGGACGACGCAACGAGCTATGGAAAGAAGAATGATAGGTGTAACATTAAAGGATAAGAAAAGAGCAGATTGGGTGAGGGAACAAACACGAGTTAATGATGTCTTATTTGAAATCAAGAAAAAGAAATGGGCATATGCAAGACACGTAATGAGGAGGGAAGATAACCGATGGTCATTAAGAGTTACGGAATGGATTCCAAGGGACGGGAAGCGTAGCAGGGGGTGGCAGTAAGTTAGGTGGGCAGATGAGATTAAGAAGTTTGCAGGGACAACATGGCCACAATTAGTACATGACCGGGGTAGTTGGAGAAGTATGGGAGAGGCCTTTGCCCTGCAGTGAGCATAACCAGGCTGATGGTGATGATGAAACTTTAAAGGGGTGATCGGTCCTGTGCAACCTACTAATTGCTGCAAAAAGTCTACGCTGACAACTTCGTAGGAAGTGTCGACCTTGGTTTCACATGAAATCGCGTTTTCATGGCATCAAGGGCGATTGAAAGTTGTACATGAGAGGTGGAGTTCAGCGGGCTGGTGTGACACCATGGGTAGGATTTTACAGACTGCGCAACAGTTCCCATTAGCCGAGAAGGACATTGAATTCCCTCTTCGAGCGAAAGGGAACTGCTTAAGCAGGTGAGCTGGAGTGTTGAAGAGAGTGGTCAGAGATGGAAAGAGTTTGACATGTAGTGTACTTCGAGACTCATAGATCTGTTCTTGTAAACCATCCTCATGTAAATCTGTACATGTAAAACTTGATTTTCTCTTCTCTTCTTTCTTACTTTATTACGGTGGAATACAGAGTGCAAATTTCACACTAGTAATGATCTCGCCCTTACGTGGTCGCGATGGTTTCCTGGGTGCCTGCGGCTTGCCAACAACACCATGCTACCCAGAAGTAACGCCAGTCGAAGTTCTCAACAAATGGCAACAGCGGCAAGATCCAAAGTCTCTGGATAGTAACTATAGAACAATCGTTGCAAAATTCATGACTGCCGTTGTCGTTGCAAAATTCATGACTGCCGTTGGTAAGCGCACGGCTTTTCTTCACTGAGATATTACCTGGCTTTGCATATTTTGGAGGGGAAGTACAAAGCAGTGGTAGCAGTAACCGTTGACAAGAGTATGTCACGGTCGTGTAGCTTTGAAGAAAGAGAAGCACTAGGGACAGCCATGGACCTGAAGACATTAAAACTTAAAGCATTAAAGAAGCATTAAGCATTAAAGAAGCCAAAATTGTTAGAGCTGGCCAGTGAGCTGAACATAGAAATTTCAGAGAGAAAGCCAGTTATAATTGAGGCAATCAAGGCAATAGGGGTGGACGACGAGGAAGTAGAAGAATACTTAAGTAGCATTAAGGAGAAAAAAAAGGACGCTCAGCTCAGGAGACCAAAGAGGAATGCGAACGCATAGCACATGAAGCATTCAAAATGAAGTGCCTTGACCTTGAGATAATAAGGGGTCAAAATACCGGAGGAGCGACTCCCATCTTGGGATAAGGCAAGCGAAAAATGAAGGACTTGATGCATTCATACCGAGTCAGGGAGGATGTGGGCCTCCTCTTGATGAACTTTGAGTGTACATATATTTATTTATTTATTCCAAATACCCTCAAACGCAAATGCATTGTAGAGGGGAGTGGTTACAAAGGAATGGTAAGTTATACAGAGTTATACAAAAGAAACGGTAATACAAAAACTATTAAGGCAGAATACAAGAAATAACAACAAAACAAGAAATAAAAAGCGTGATACAAGCAAAACGTGAGAAGGTTGGATTTATTAGACACATGGCTGCAACACCTGCTATCATTGCTGCCTTGTGAGGTTGCAGACGTAATAGCGCGCATGGAAAAAGAAGATGTGGAAGACTATGACAAACTAAGGTCTGGTCTCCTGAAAAAGTACAGCTTGTTAGTAGAAGCATTCTGAACAAAGTTCAGGGAAGCTGAAAAGGCCAGAAACGATTCTTGTGCCAAGTTCGTGTACTTGTTGATGGCCAACATGAGGGACTGGCTAAGAGAAGCCATAGCTTTTGTTGACCATGACAAAGTGGTAGAATTTTTTGGGCTGGAACAATTCTTCCGCTGACTGCCTGAAACCATGAGGTATTGGGTGCAGGATAGGCCAGGTGCGAGACAGTTGCAAGGGCGGTAGAGCTTGCTGAGGAATACTTATCGCCCTGGGACCTCAAAAGTAAAGAGGTCCCTAGGAAGGAGAGTACATACAAAACCAGCAAGCAGGAGTGTTGTCAAGGTCAAGACCATACAAAGGAAAGGAGAAAGTGGAGTCAGTGACCAGCAATGACGAGAAAAAAAAAGAGGGAAAGGAGGAGCCATCAGAACTCAAGGCTGAGCAACAAAAGAAGGCTTTCGAAGCTTAAAAGGAAGTGGTATGTTTTACTGCCAGGAGACGGCACATATTGCCGTTAGTTGCAGAAATCCGGAAGTATTCTTGGCGGTGATCAATACCAATGACAATATGAGATTGTGAGAACCGTACATTCGGGACCTTGTAGTGAACGGCAAGCCTTGTCACATATTTCGAGGCTCGACGGCCATGATAGATGTCGTTCATTCCTCATACATAGAACAAAGTCTGTTTATGGGAGAACGTGCTCGAATGAAACAAGCAGTAGAGTCGAACCGTCTTTGTCTCCCAGTATCCAGAGTACGCGTTGAGGGTCCTTTCGGAACACTTTCACAGAAGCCGTCATGTCAGTGCACGTTCCACCGCAATACCCATATTTGTTTTCAAACAAATCCAATGAATTATTGCGCAGCAGGGGAGTTGTTTTCGGTGAAGGAATAGTGCAAGCTCCTACCCGATCTAGGGCGCGACAGCTCACAGCAAAGGTAGCTGGTGCAAGCCCGGCAAAAGAGCACACAGCCTTACACAAGTAAACCTCAAAGAGCGCGAATGAGGTTACTAGTGAAAGTGAGGTCATTGAAGGTCTGTCAGCTAAAGAACAGACCACCACACTGTGTTGGGAAGAGCCGGTAGTATTGAGAGAGAATTAAGAGCCTGTAGTACCTTGGGATATGGAATGTAGGTGAAAGCTGTTAAACATAACAACTTGCACTTTGGTTATTGAGCAAGAAAGGGACCCCACTCTTCAGAACCTGAAGCCCGATGGTGAGGTGGGGACTGCCAAGAAAAACATAATGTTCCAAAAGAGGGTAGTCGTTCTCTATCGAAAGTATCACAATAAAAAAGGAGTCCAGTCAGATGAACTAATAGTGTGACAGTGTAACCCCCAGGGTCCACTGCACTTAGTCCACGGGGACCTTTGGTCCGGTGGCATTAGAAAAACCAAGGACTGCTTGTTGCAGGAATTCTATTGACCAAGGTCCTTTTGGGAAAAAGGAGCATTTGTAAAAAGCTGTGGCATGTGCCAACGCATTGGCAAACCTGGGGACAAGACTAAAGCCCCTATGAAACTTGTTCCCATAATTACAAAGCCGTTTTGCAGGCTTGTAATAGTTATGGTAGGACCGCTAGCCGCAACTCAGTCCAGCTACCATCACATTCTAATGGTACTGTGTCCCGCAACCAAGTTCCCTGAAGCAGTGCCCTTAAAAGAGCTAAGTTCGATCGAGATCGTGAACACACTTTTGTCCATCCTTGTGCGAGTCGGTTTCCCAGCGGAAATTTAGCCGGACCAAGGAACCGTCTTCATGAGTGCCCTAACCTTGACATTTCTGGAAAAATGTGGTATCAAACTTATCCATAGTTCGGTATACCATCCCCAGTCCAAGGCCGTAGAAAAGATTCACTCGGTCATGAAACCTCTGTTGCGAGCCATGTATTATGAGCGCGAAACAGATTGGGAACTCTGCTTGCCAGCAGCTATGTTCACCCTTCAAACAGTCTCGCGTGAGCCGACATGCTTTTCACCAGCGGAGCTAGTCTATGGTCGTTCCCTGCAATCACGACTTCAGATGATTCGGTATGCCTGGGAGTGTCGGGCTGATGATCCATTTGTCGTAGAATATGTGCTAGATTTATTAGATCGGCTGCACACGACGCAAGTGTTGGCAGGATGAGAAATGCGCAGAGTCCAATGTAATGCCAAACCTTGCTACGACAGAAGGGCTCAGGCGCGACGCTTCGATGTAGGGGATCAAGTAATGATAGTGCACCCGCCATAGAAAAACAAGCTGCAAGTACAGTTGGAAAGACCGGCTGACATTGTTCAGAAATTATTTGATACAGACTATATAGTAACAGTTCCAGGTAAGAGAATGACTCGCCAAGTACACCATAGCAATTTACTGCAGCCTTATCAGCAGAGGGAGGCGGATGTAAACATGTCCCGTAACGTGCTAAAAGAAATACTGCTTGACTTTCTCAAGTTGGCACCAGCAACGGAGGCAGGCGTAGGCGAAACCATAGATAACCTCGTACAGCAAGCCGAGCTCGACCTCCATCAGAAGACGGAGCTGCGGGAACTCGTGTGTGAGTTTAGAGATAGGTTTTTATACAAGCCAGAACTGATGACCACAGTTGCCCGTAACATCGAATTAACCTCATTGGAGCCTGTACATTTGAACGCGTATTGTGTTTCATCATGCCAGCATGAGGCCATGGCAGCAGAAATGAAGAAGATTTTGGAGCTAGGTGTAATTGAACAGGGAGAGAGTGATTATACTTCACCTCTTAGTTGAGGTCCCGAAAGGAACTGCGACCTTTTATTGATTACCGGAGGCTCAACCTGATCATGAAGGATCAAACATATCCTATACCTCATATAGAAAGAAAGGCTTGAGAAAGTGAGCAGTGCCAATTTTATCTCCACCCTAGACTTAGTCAAGGGTTACTGGGAGGTTCCGTTGGCAGACCATGTGAGTAGGTATGGCGCATTTATTTCTTCATTGAGAACGTTTCAGACAAAGGTCCTGAGCTTTGGATTGAAAAATGCTCCCTATTGTTTTTCCAGCCTTATGGACCGGGTGCTGCATGGTATGGAGGATATTGCACAGCCGTATCTCAATGATATCCCAATCTTTTTGGCATCGTGGGCAGGACACCTGACACATCTGTGAGCTGTAATGGCCTGCCTGTGCAAAGCTAACTTAACTGCCACTGAAGTGCCAATTGGAGCATTCCACAGTAACTTACCTGGCGCACGTGATAGGTCAGGGCCGCTGCCAGCCTTCTGAGATCAAACTAGCTGCAGCCAACACTTTTTCACAACCTCGCACTAAATGGGTCATCCGGTCATTTCTTGGGGTATCAGGATATTATCAGAGGTATATTCCGCATTACTCCATATTGCCAGCGCTCTGAAGAACGCACTGAGATAAACAGAGCAACAAACAGTACAGTGGAATGAAGCCAAGGAAAGGGCCTTTTGTACAATAAAGACGGCTCTGATGAGCCGACCAGTGTTAAGCATGCGTCCTTACTCCAAGCTTTTCATTGGTCAGTGCGACGTGAGGGATCGCGGAATGGGAGTGGTGCTTTATCAAATGGGAGATAATGACGAGGAGCACTCTGTACTCTATGCCAGTAGGAAGCTTTCTGCTCGTGAGGAAGCATACAGTGCTTCTGAAAAGAAATGTGCCTGCATTGTGTGGGCGGTACAGAAGCTAGCCTGTTGCATCACAGGTTCAAGGTTCATCACCGAGACATACCACTGTCCTCGTACGTGGCTGCAATCAATGTCCCCAAAAAATGGCAGTCTCTTGCATCGGAGCTTAGCACTTAGGCAGTACAATTTTGACATTCGCTACACGAAAGGTAAACTCAACGGCAATGCAGATGGCTTGAATCATTGCGCCTAGTGTATTGAAAGCCTCATGCCCATTCTGGTTTCTGTATCATTTTTCTGTTGGTATTTTTTTTCATACATTTTTTTATTATCATGTAGTTGTAGTTGACTGTCGTTAGATGATTTTGGTAGTCACTTCCTGCAGCTTTTAAGAAATGGCTGTTTCCAGTGCTTAAGGGGAGAACATACGAAAAGGATAGGAAAGCAATCACAAGTTTTTTTTTTAAAGCCAGGTGTGTCTCGGAGGAGGGTCGCCTTGTGCTCGCTTACTTTGTGGTGGGTTTGGCACTGTTCTGGGGTGATGGCTTGTCAAACAGGAGATGAAAAAGTTGTGAGACCACTTTGCAAGTCCAACTTCACCAGACTCGATCAGGGAGAGACGGCACAAGAGCAGCACAAGGTCTGCTAAATGACTCCAGGGAAACCACGTGCTGTGAACAAGGGGTTTGTCACCATGGAAGGAAATTCCGCTGCTGAAACGCCGATCCCTTGCTCAATGGCTGCTGGCCCTTATGCGTTGGGATCTTCCTCTGCCGCCGGAGATGCCATTGTGATTGGCATTTAGCACTGTTGTGCCTGGCGGTCCTTCTGGACAAAGGATGCACACTGGTGAGCGTGCAGCTATGGAATGCCATTCACGCTTCGTCTTTTCGACGCCAAAGAGCTGGCAACTAAACCAGTGGCACATCAAGGTTGTTGACAAGCAATTATGTATTGCGTCTTCGTCTGGTCAGTGACCCGGAACTGGCGAACGAGACGAGTTCTGGGACCCCAAACTAAAGGGGTCATCGGTCCTGTGCAACCTACTAACTGCTGCAAAACGCCTACACTGACAACTTCATAGGAACAGTGTCAACCCTGGTTTCACATGAAATCACATCTTCATGGCATTGATGGCGGTTGAAGGTTGTACATGAGAGGTGGAGTCCGGCGAGGCGGTGCGACACCATGGGTACGATTTTGCAGACTGTGCGACAGTTCCAATTAGCCGAGAAGAAGGACGTTGAATTCCCTCTTCAAGCGAAAGAGGGAAATAAACTGCTTAAATAGGGGAGTTTGAGCGCTGAAGAGGGTGCTCGAGGATGGAAAGAGTTTCAGATGTAGTGTGCTCCGAGAATCTTAGAGCCTTTCTTGTAAACCATCCTCGTGTAAATTTGTACATAAACTTGATTTTCTCTTCTCTTCTTTCCTACTTCATTATGATGGAATACACAGTGCAAGTTTCACACTAGTAATCGTCTCGCTCCTGCCTGGTTGCGATGGTCTCCTAGATGCCTGCAGCCTGCCGACAACGCCACACTACTCAGAAGTAACGCCGGTTGAGGTTCTGTAACCGGCGTTTCAAAAACGCATAGAAATTAATTTGCTGTTTTAGAAAGTACATGAGCGAAAGCTTGGCAAATTCTCAGAAAGTCGAGCGCTCACCATCCTGCTGAAGCCAGGACGAAGCGTGGAGTATTCCATTGCTGCCAACCAGCTAATAAGATCTCGACTGGGTGAAGTGGGTCTTCACCGCAAGAATCAAGAGCCGGCGACGAAGGAGAGCATTACGATGATGGAAAATAGAAAGAACGTATTCACTTCAGTGTTGCATGGTTGTGACTTTATCCAAGTCTTTAGTGGTTCTGCCTAACACTGGGGCCAGGACGGCCTTAAATAATTGCTCGTGTACAGCCGTTACAATCGGTAGAGAGCAGTGGCATAGCCAGAAATTTTGTTCGGGGGGGGGGGGCTCACGCAGCAGCTCGGCCTCCTCCTTATAGAATTTGTCGAGGGATCAAATACATTAATAATAACCGCACTGCCATTGCAAAAGATGCAAACAAATTCTTGAACGCTATGCATCGTCAAGACAGGTAAAATATGTATTTCTTCATAAAAGAATATACTTGTATGTCTTAAAAATTGTGCTCGAAATAACTTATATCAGTTTTTTAATGTTTTCTCTCTATTTAATGCGTAAAGAAAATATCACACGAACCTTAGAATTATATCAGTTTGAAACAAGCAAAGCAGTGCATGCTTCTGATATGAAAAATGTAAAGGCCACGAAATGAACAAGTTGAGGACAAATATTTTAATGAAACTTTGTTAACCTCCCTGCCTTTCTCTGATTTGCATCTTTCTTTCGGTGTCATTCAAGAACCTTGTTTACATTTTTGTACATATGCAATGACCAGGGAAAGATCTCAATTATACTGTCGTATGTTAGAATGTATTGCGCAGGAGCTGCTGTTATCGGTCATTTATTGTGAGTAATTTACGCTGAAATTAAAGTTACAAGAGAGAGCACATATAAAAAGCAGCAATTCTGCAAAATATGCGAGGGTGAGTCAAATGAAAGTGAGCCAATGAGAATATATGACTAACATCGTACTTTATTTAAAATTAGTATCCATGAGCATTTAGACATTTGTCCCACCACTGGCTATGCCCTTGGTGGAGAGGTCCCCACAGAAAGGCTAATTCATTTCTCATGGCCTTGTGTTCACTTGTCAAGTTGTGAAATCATCGGCCTCCTCTCCTTTGTGTCCTGCTGGTTTCCCATGTCAGCAGGCAGGGGTGTAGCCGGGGGGGGGGGGGATGGAGGGCTTATGGGGCTTCAGCTCCCCCCCCCCTGAAATTTTTTCGTGCTGTCATGCACCGCCAACCAAAACAGCCCCAGGAGCCGGAAATCGTGCTGGATATAGTCTAGAGTGACCTTTTCACGCTCGAAAAGACATTTCAGCGCGAACATTGCGAAATCGGGCTGGATTTCGCAGCAACGCCCATGCACCAGGACTCGCATATCGTAACGCAAGGAGCCTCATCCAAGCACAGTTTCAATGGCGTTTTGATGGCGAGTGGGCTCGTCGCGGCCTCTTGTGGAGGCCACGGAATCTACGGAGCACATGGATTGCAATTCTGAAACCTCATAGGTGTAAAGTTCTCAAACTTTTGATGCATTGACATTTCCAAAGTCGTGCTTTTGATTTTAAATTCCAGAACTTTGTGAGTTTAATGTTGTTATAAACGTTTGATGCCAAAGGTACATTGACTTTTCTAAAGTTCTGCATCGGACCGCACAAACAAGACAAGCCAAATCAACACACTGTCAGACAAGTTCACAAAGCATGGAGCAAGGTCTGTTGAGTCGAAGCGTTGTGGTGGTTCATACGTGCCGTCATGTCACAGAAAAGAACATCATCATTTTTTTTTTTTCACCTGTGCCAAAGCATCCATGTCGAGACACTAAAGCCAGCAAAGGTAACTACATTCTGATTTACTTTTATGCGAAGCATACTAGCCGCACAACCACGGTCTTCCTTGCTGCGCCGCGCGCCGCCGCGTAGCTACCATATGACGTCATGTGGCGTCATGTGACGTGAAATAACAGCTGCAAAGCGGACGCTTAAGCTTCGCTTTCAAGAGTGGAACGCGACAGCGTTCCCGTCGACCCGCCAAGGGGTGTAATACAATGGGCTACGGCGCAGCCACTACGTGCCCCGCATTGGATGCGGTGAGCGTCGAGCAACACAGCGTTCGGCGCGACAATGAAATGTGCGCCTGAGCAAGCGACGCACGCCTGAGCCGACGCCGACGACACCGGCTTTTCTGCGACACGAGCTCCTTAACGCTGTCGCGTTAAAATAAAGGCTAGCATGCTTCGCATCCTGGGCTTAACCTTAGCTAAGCCACAGCCATTTTTTCTACTCTGACTTTTATTTAAAGGATGCACTGAACCTCTTCAATTTTTTTTATTCTCGCTACCCATGGGGTGCCGGAGCCAGCCAGAACGCATACGTCTTTCTCTTGTTGCCCCAACCACCGCGTGGCGCACTTCGATGCGCATTTGTTTTTCTCTGGCCGAGTGGATTTTCGCTTGGCAGAGTTTTGGACACTTTCTGGCTAGCAGACAAGAAAAAGAAACAATGCATTGTCGCTCGCCGCCATCAATGTGGGGACCCGATGGATTGCAACGTGTTCACTTGAGTGCAACCTCTCCGGAAAGTCTTGCCTCGCTAGTGTAGGATACTGAGCAGTATGCGTACGGTTCTCAAAGGACCAAGCGTCTCCTGTTTTCTTCGACATCCCTGAGGTAGCCATATCAGATGCCCAATGTAGGCATTCGATTGTGGCCAACATGCTTTCCTTTGTGTCTTTCTTTTTTTATTTCGGTGCCCCCCACCCACAAAAGGAGAAAATAGACATTGGTGCGGCGAAGTGAATTGTTGCATGATTAAAGTTCAATTTTGTTCCTTCTTCTTTTGCAGAAAGTAATGGGCCACGTGACGCTTCAGTTGCCGGATACTCTTAGTATATTATTTTATATAGAACTCCAGGCGCATTCCTGCCATCGCCATCGTCCTCATGTTCCATATAAAGTCCAAGGGCGATAACATCGTGACCGCACGCCGCATGCTGTATGTGCGAGTGAAAGCATAGGGGGGGTGGCATGGGTGAGCCGACGATGGTGGCTCACCCATTACCTCGACACGGGAAAGCGAACTGGAACGATTCCCATACTTAAAAGGTTGAATTCCAGGCCGATCATATCAACATGCAATAATGGTATAGGCGAGCTGGAAATTATCAGCCATAGCATATGCTCAGTGCACTATTGGAGATGTATAGAACAGACTCAAAATGTACCGCAGCTGCAAGCCTTTGTAAGAAGATTTTGTGGTTGCATTATATTCAGATAAGTATACCGAAGAAATTATTCAAGCTATGGAAGTGGTAGTCCTAGGTGATGGACGTGTAAAGATGATGTTAGTCCACATCGCTGATGAGACTTACAGAACATTTTTGTTTTACAGAACATACACAGGACAAACATTTGTCCTGTGTATCTTGCCTTGTCCATTGTAAATTTGTGCTGTAAGATAATGTTCATTTGTTGTGTGTATCTTGCTCTGTCGAGTGTAAATTTGCACTATAAATTGTTGTTCCATAATATTTGTAACCAACTGGCTCATGTTACTTGCTTGACCACAGATGAGAAGTTGTGTCAAGGAGGTTGCAGGAGGCATACTTTATGAATTGTCAAGCATGTGTTTGATTGTCTGAAAACTTTGTTGTCTGAAAACCCTGAAACACTTTTCTAACCAATCATAGAATGACCTCACTGTTAAAGTATGTCATCCCAGGAAACTCATGTCACAAAAATGTTTTTTTGAGTCCTTAAACTATAAGTGGGGTTATCGCACCGATACCTGGCTTTTTCTCTTTTCGTCTCTGCTACCGCGCTTGGAGATACACAGCGAAAAAGCCAAGAGGGAAAAACCGCAGCCAAAGGTTGAGTGTCGTAGCAGCGAAAGGGCTCGCCGCTGCCATTTTGGACGCCATGCGCAGCACAAAGATGAAATAATTTTTCTGTCTATTTGAGATCGCAGACATATATATGTTTTTAATTTATTTAACTCAGCATTAGCAATTACGTTTTACTGAGAGCATTCTTGTGATCACGGAATCGGCCAGTAGCATTGCTTGGCCAACTGCTTTTGATCAGCTTTCGATGATGACATTGTGGACACGAGAGCAAGCTTCTGTTCTCTTAAGGGCCCCTCACCAGGTCTGGCAATTTTGAGCCGACAAACTCAGACCATACATTGCATGATAACGATTGTGTCTACAAAGTATTACATCGCTACGTGTCGCGGAAAGATCTGAAATTTCAAACCAAACGCCGTTATCCCTTCTCGCGGCTGCCGCGCTCCAAGTCGGAGGATGACGTAGTCGTGTCCCTGCATGTGCGTACTCGAGTCCGCAGTCTGACATCACTCGTGGTGACACGTGACTTCGAGAATTATTCAAGGCATCATCTATTACTTGTGTGATCTATTGCTTGAATTGAAGTTTAGAGAAATAATAAAACACACAAACAGAATGTCTGCGTATTTTTTGCTTTAGTTCACACTGAAGCAAGAGAGATGTACTTCCGCTTCGTCTGCTTGTTCCCACGGTCGTGTGGTCACGTATGCAGGTACCGAAACTGCGCCATTTTCTACCGTGTTCTGGCGCGTGACCATGCTCTGCGATCCGCTTGTTCTGCCTCAGTATTCGTGTAGCACTGAATTATACCGCCAGTCATGTGTCCTTGTGCACAGTGCACAAAACCATGCGCCATGCGAAACGATAACAGCTCGCGTGCAACGCCACCAGTGGAAATACGCATCGCCGAAGAAAAAAAAACAAGGCGGGGCCCGTGACGTATTAGTCACGTGATCCTCGAGGTCCGGCATGGGAGAACGCAGGGAAGGAATTTCGCTTGCGAAGGCTAGACGGGGCATATGGAGAGGGAGTCTCGCTATGCAGTGGAGCTTGCCTGCTGAAATCATGGGTTCGCAGCACTGAAATATTTCTATCTTGGCTATTAATGAGCAGACTTGAAAAGTTATTGCGGCAGAACGCTCCATAGTTGGCACGCAAAAACTTCCAGCATATAACCAAAATTTGCTATGGGGCCTTGTATGGAGTCCTTTAACTGCTTTTCACACGAGATTTGGCTCGCATGTTCACAGGAGCCTTGTTAACAGATTCACAACATTCTTTGACTATGTTCAAAAAGTGCTTCAGGGCCCTTCTGAAGGCCCCCAACGGTGCTTTGACTGTCTACTATGGCTGCAAAAAATATTTGTGGGTTTTCATCAGCTTTTCTTAACCACTAGTCACAGTCCTAGCTTTCTGTTAAATGCATGCTTATCCTAGTTATTTATCCTAGTTTTGTGCTTGCGTCTGCTCCGAACGAAGCTGAAGTAGTTGCAACCATGTTGTTTATGTCCATTGCATGTTATGCTGCACTAGAGCTATAACAGTTCATTCAATTTTGCAATGAAAAGTACTTGTGTTTGGTTAATCTGACAATGGGCACTACTATGATCATTGGTACAAATTTCATTGAGTTTTAATAGTCTATATTAGTTCATAATTCAAATTAAGATAATTGGCAGGACTTCTAAGGTTACGACCTTAGGTATATATATAAATTTTTTTGTACAGACTAGTTGCAGACATAATGTACTAATTGTGTCAAGAAACAATTGTGTGTCTTATTGACAGCAGTCTCAGTAGTTTTCTTTGTCCTCTTCTCATTGCCTGTTTTAGGTACCACATACCTAAATGACTGCCCAGCTGAAAAGTACATCCCAATTTTTCTGGTGATGGGCGGAGTGTTTGGTGTGCTGAAGACGCTACTCGATGTCTGTGGCAAGTGTCGACGCCCCGACAACAGTGGGGAGGCTGGCCACAGCGTAGCAGAAGAACAGCGTGCTGAAGAGCGTACTTGGAGCACACTTGTGAATTGTTTTCTTTTTGCCTGGTATGTTGCTGGTAAGTGTTTGCTGCGCAGCATGACTTGCTGTCTTACTTTATTGCATAATATTGTTTTGTGTGCAGTACATCATCCGCCCTTGATGATATTAGGGTATTCATTTACTTTTGTTGTTAAATGTCTATGCTTGCCCTTAACACGAGCCTTGTGCCAATAGACACGTCGACAGGCTAGACATTTGCAAGGCAGAGACGGTTGATTTTCTTTTCTAGGTAGTTGGCAGGAAAGCAAAAGCAGGATACATTTTCATTAATCAATATTGATGCTATAGATACATATCTGAGAATGTGCCAAAGTAGCAGAAAAGACTAATCAAAATAATAGTGTAGAGACTAGTGACAGTATATATAATCTGAGTGATGCTTGTCTCTTCTTTCTTTTTTCTTGTTTGCCATTTTTGTCTTGTTTGCCATTTTTGTTCAACATGGGTTGAAAATATGGACATGCTAAAGAGAAAAAAAAAACCATGTTTTGGGAAATTATGGCCACATATGCCACATATGCCACATATGTGGGATAGTGCACACAAAGTGCTGGCGGTGTAAAAACTTGTCAGTGCCTGCTAGGCCACACAATTTGGTGTCTCGCTTGCTGCGGCAATCAGTTGAGGCATTTTGTATTTGTGCACTCTTTTTCTGCTGCAGCCAGCACTGATTTCAAGTGTGGTTGAGAGAGGGTAAAGTTTTCCAATACCAGCTTTATAAAGCCGCACTGTAACTGGCTCCACGGTTCCTTGTTGCGCAATGACCCACAGAAAATTCTACCTCAGGGCCCCCCTACCCGCCGTGGTTGCTCAGTGGCTATGGTGTTGGGCTGCTGAGCACAAGGTCGCGGGATCGAATCCCGGCCACGGCGGCCGCATTTCGATGGGGGCGAAATGCGAAAACACCCGTGTACTTAGATTTAGGTGCACGTTAAAGAACCCCAGGGGTTCGAAATTTCTGGAGTCCTCCACTACAGCGTGCCTCATAATCAGAAAGTGGTTTTGGCATGTAAAACCCCATAATTTAATATTACCTCAGGGCCCGTGTTATGTAAACATTCACCTCATTGGTCATTTTTGTTTCCTTTTATACTTGACGATTTGTTGGCATAATGCCTCGCCTTCCTTATTGCTGGCATCAACCACTTGCTTCAACGGTTAAGTAATTGATGGAATTTCATGAAAAGAATAATTACAAAATATGGCCCCCGAGATCCAATTGCTGTGGAGCAGGAAAATGCTTCTGATTGCCAGCTCTTGTGGCGCATGTTTTTCTGGTAGTCATTCCTTGTCCCTCTACGCTTTACAGCACACTAGGGACATTTCTAGGAGGCACAATTAACCTGCCCAGAATCATTGCAATGGTGGACCTTGCCATGTCCACCAAGCTTCAGCTGAATATATGTTCACACGTGTGTTCCAGGCTGTGTGTGGGTGTACCGTGCCTACCCTCCGGACTACACAAACAGCGAAAGCCCTGCATTTTGCGACAGGACTTTGTACCTCTTTGCATTTGGCCTCGTCACAGCGGGGCTACTCTCGCTTGGCTTGGTGGCTGCCTGCCTCTGCTGCCTAACACTCTTCTCGTTACTGTCAAGTAAGGATTGATATCGGCGGCGCCTGCCCACAGCTACTGGCCTGGAAAGCCTGCAGACATGGATGCCACAGGTACCACTCACAAGCTCGAGACATCCATGCCCAGCTGCCCCAAAGAGAGCGTCCACGAAGGCATGCTGCAACAATGAGTGACACAGTGATGCTGGATTTTTAGTGGTGTGAAACCTACGCGAGGCTTCTCTGAGAGTGCTACTTTCACGAATGATGGAGAGCGGTTTAGACTGTTGCGTGGAAGTCCCACTCATTCCTATGAACGTTTCGGTACTGAATGCTTCGTTGATAAAAAGGAGACAGGCGTAAATGTAGTTTTCAGTGAAACCATAGACTCATTCACACTCACATTGTGCACAGGGGTGGCATTCCCTAGTGCTTTTTGTTTAATACCAAGTTTGGATGCTGTACTTGTTCTGACCAGAATGTGCTTGTGTGTCATCTACAGCAGTGATGAATGTAAAGCAACAATTTCCGCAGTGATAGGAATAACGATGCTATCTGTTTGCAGAAGGGTAAAATTGTTCCACATTTAGGCTTTGTGGCAAACTTTTCGTTCCTGCGGAACAAGTTGTGCCACTGTTCCAATGTATGCTTGCGACTTATTTTGAATGAAGCAAGCAAGAGTGAAAGTTTAGGATTGTTAGTACTATGTTGCCTTAACCAACAGTGCAAAGACACAAGGATGAAGAGACAACCGAGCACCATATTGCATTAATTCCAACAGTTTTATTTTGAAAAAGAAAGGCGCCACATACTTAGGATACACTTACTTGTCATACTGAGCTACATTTATCACACATACACATGGGATCTAACCATCAGTATAACAAATAACAGAATACCTATTGGAGTTCCTTAGTTCCTTTTACTACAAGTGAACAGCAGCTTGAAATTTTTGACAAGTATGCAAACTATGTGAAAATAGTTGTGTAATTAGAGACCCCTCACTTCTGCAAGCTGCAAAAAACAAGCATAATCTGAAATAAACCCTCCGGGTGGACTTGTTCATCGTACTTCCTAATTGCTGCTCCCTTTTTCAACTTTAGTGCAGCAAAACGTGCAGTAAAGCTGCACATTCCTAGTGGCAGTTACCTAGTTATCCAAGTTAGCATCAAAGATGTTCGCTGAAGAGCGGCACACACCTACTGGCACCTACCCAGTGACACAAATTGGTATCGAAGAGAGAGAATTTATTAGAGCACAGCCCTTAGGTGCCAGTTCTTGTGGAAAGCGTTGGTGTCCTACCTCATAATTGGGCGATCGAGCACAGTGAAAGATGAGAGCAAATGCAGAGTGCAGTGGGCAATGAAAGACGGGAAAGAGTGAAGAGAGCGTGAGGAGAAAAGCATAGTACTGTGCACGAGGGACTTTGTCACGACGATGGCTACGAGATGGCGCCAGAGTAACCTGCATCTTCTGTATGGAAACAAAGCGCTGCATGAGCGGAGGTTGTCTACAGCGGCTGCTGTGAATTGGGCCTGCTCTTCACCCACGAGCTTCCTCTCATGATCTCCCAATTAGCGAGGCAGTTGTACCACACTTAGCTTCATTTGCAATGTGCCGTACAAAACAGGTTGTCCGCACCAGCCAATATATTGTGAAAGGAAAACACGTATACAGCTGCGCTGTAATTTTGCATTGGGGAGTATCGTAATTGTCGGTATATTTATTTGAAACGAGGAACTGACCACAGTGCTCTTGCCACCTTGTCATCAACAAAAGGAACCAGACATCGACCTTTACGCATCTCACGTTGGTCAGCGTGCCTACTCCAAGTCAGCGTTGAAAAGATTCCTTGAAGAGTGGTACATACGCAGTATCACATAACCAGTCTCGCGTCCCCAGTGACCCATGTCCACATCAAAGAGGTTCGTTGGAGTGTGGCACATAGGTGCACAGTGCCACGTATGCAGTGACCCAAGTTTATCCCACGGTTGGTTTCGAACCCTGTTTTGTCAGCACAGCAGCCAGATGTGCTACCCATTCAGCCATGGAGAAAACGGTGATTCATATAGGATAGAAAGTGTGTGAACTACCATAAGAATGCTAATCGCATTAAAAAACTTGGATATTAAGTTTACACTTGGTAATTAAACAATGAATTGCTGCTCCTTTTTCGAACTTCAGTGACTCCACCATCTTATGCCTGTCATTTCCGAACCGAAGAGGCCACGTCTGTTATAGGCCTGCTCCTCATTACCTCATGCCTACCATGCAAGAGCGCTGTGGAAAGGGTACTGATACATGTACCCGCTTCCAATGAGCTAGCTTTCTGACATTACTTATCCCTGACATGAGCTGATCCTTGTGTCTGGACAGAATGGTGTGCTCTACTAGTGGGGAGCACCCTATGCATTTCTCACTGGGTTGAAAGCCGTCCTTCGTACAGTTAGGGACAAAATGTTGTGGTCCGTGATCACATAATAAACGCTGAATTTCGCTGAATTTAGCATGCACGACCAGGCACCAAGAGTTGCGCTATCATTCCAAGTGAGGAAATTCAGTTGGCCTGTCTCAGTTTGAAGCCATTTCAAAATTCTGCATTTTCTATGTGGCTGTAATCCACGAAATTTTGTCCCTGACTGTACATTCTAGTTGCATTGTGAACATGTTCTCAGCCAGCCTTCCCAACCTAATACATACCAGGAGAGAGTGGAATATGGTAGACTGCATTTGGTATGTAGCCTCTACATGTGGCGACGTTTTTTTCCAGATAAAATTGTTGGGAGTAGCACATGGCAGTGTCAAATTCTGTCTCTTTGTCCTTCTAATTTTAGTTATAGTAGTGAAACTGGCAAGTACTGCATCCAAATTTGGTACTAAACAAAATTAACAAGGTGCCACCGCTGCGTGAAATTTGAGCTAAAGCAAGCCAGCAAGTTAGAAGAGCCATTTATACCTGGCTGCCTTATCAACATCACATATTATGGAATGGAATGGTGTGGCAGGCTTTTATTGCTCTGTTACGTGCCGTTCACGGCTTCAAAATTGGCCTTTCATTTCTCCCTGTATGCTGTGACCAAAGGGCAAAATAATGGTGCAGTCGACTTCCATTAATCCAATTCAGGACATGCGAAGTTGGCTCAAATTACACAAAGTTTAAGGATGTGTTCAGAACTTGCGTTGAGTTGAACATTCAGTATTTATTGGAAGTGTCTCATTGACATTACCTCTGCGGATGCTCATAAGCTTAAAGACTCATTGTACAAGCAGTGTTGTTGAAAAGCCTAACAAACATTGTCTTCATGCAAGAAAAAAAATGTTTCATAAGCCAAAATGTCGTTTGCACTTGTGGAGGTGAATGAAGCTTCTAGACCTCCACATCATTGCTACTGCTGCTGTCGGACTGCCTTACCTGTGCCGTGCTATAGCCAAAATTTGTGACATCTTCATTGTTCAGGATGCCGCATATTTCTGCGTTAGTAGTGTTCACGGACTCTCTCATGCCGACATTGCCTAGAACTACATGATCTATAAGGATCAACAACTAAGATAATCTGTCCACACTGGAATTGTTGTACTGTGGTGTAAAAGTACAGCTTGTGAAACAGTTTTGTGATTGTTGGTGGCTTTAAGTCTTCGTGCGTTTCTTCGAACAGTGTTGGTGCATTTAGTCTGGCCTGTAGCACTTGTAATTTAGCAGCCATCAGTCTGCTCTAGTGCACCATATCTGATATTCAACATCTCATGTATGAAGTAATACGCTCGTTTTATCTTTTCCTTTCTTTCCTTTTTTTTTTTTTGTTCTGCGGGAACATACGATCACATGTTCAACTTGACATTTCAAGTTTGACCAACAAGCTTTTTATACGGATTCCCAGTATAGACACTTCCCAGCTGCATTTGCAATGGCATTCTGCCATTGCCTTAAGCAGGGCATATCACAATTCCTATGTTTTTTTTTCTCTGTTTTAAGCATGAGAAAGCCAGTCTTGAACTTTTTCATTCTTTGTGTTAGCAAAAGTAGGCAGGAAAGCATTGCAGAACATAGGTATTAAGCAATCACGACATCTTTAGAAGGCAGCATGTAAGTAAGCAGGCTGCTGTACTCTACAAAGGCTGAGCATGTGAACTAGTGCATGCTTCTGTAAGAGCTCAGCTTGAGTCGTGGGCCAGGTTTACACTGCCCATCTCCTACTTGCATGGACAGGGCCCTAACCAGAGTGTGCGTGCATATGATATGGGCTGATGGCACACTACTTCACCGTGACAGTGATGTGCAGATTGTTTGCACAGCACTGCAAATCGTTGCTACAAGTTAGACTGCACAAGACGCTGAAAGTTTTCCTGTGCATAACATGCATGGAAGTCGCATTGCACATTAGCTGTTTTGCATTTTAAGTTAAACTGCCAATATCTTTTTGCACACAGTAGCGTAGGCACAGCCAGACTTTTGAACATGTTGCATCAAAGGAAAGAATGCATTAATGGAAGCTGACTGTAATGTCTAAAAAGAAACTGTTCTGTACTTATTCTGCAAGCTTGTCAGTTCACTAATGATTTTGGCATTGATATTTATCTGTGTGCAGTATACTGACAGGTCCTTGAAATAAAATACAGCAGTTTCAGTGAGTTTATTTATTTTCCGTGTTAGAGGGGGGAGCATGGGCACCTTTCCAGACTGCCGATCGGTTGTGTGAGTATAAGATACATCAGAACAATGAAGTACTGAATGGCCATGAGTCATGGTGCGCAAAGCTGGATGGAGTTCCAGTTTATGTGACAGATGGCATAATGTTGTATGCTCATTTATTAGCCAGTATAGCTTTGCCGCTAATGGTTACTGCTTTGGCTACTGTTGGAATTGGCTATCCAAGCCATCTCTCAGAAATGTTCTCCCATTGCGAATAAAGTGGTAAACATTTGCAGTCTGCCAATATACTGGTATTTTCAACCTCTTGTCTTTAGCATGCTGGATGTACAGAATTGTGATGTTCACTAATTGAAATTAGCCATGTCTTCTAAAGTGAACAGCTCGGATGAAGCTTTACACGTATTTTGTACGAAAGGTTGTTCTACGCTGGTTTACCATGTGCGTCGTTCAACTTTAGAAATAGGAAGTCTTCAAAGTGTCGATCATGCAGCCTTCTGTATAAATAATGGCTGGAATGTTGTTGCAGATGCCTTTGGCCTTTTTGAGACTGTACAAATAGGCAGCCCTTGGACATGTTTTGTTGTAGCATTACCTCAAGGAGTACGTGCTATGGACCGATTGCCCAAGCATGCAAAAAGACATTGGAAGTGTTAGACTATAATTTCTCATTGGGTATGTTTGAAACATTTAACGGCAGGCATGTCACTTTGAGAAATGTTACAGGAGGCATTTGCACAAGCCTTGCATGTGCAGCAGCCACAATCTAACATGTACATGGGTTGTGTGCTGTGAATAGTGAATGTAGAATTCTGAGCTATAATCAGTGACTGGTTAAAATGTGGTGGCATGTGGCCCTCAAATAGAACATACTCTTGTACGAGTGAATCACCACATCCAATTCACACTGTCCGTTGCTCTTCATACCTATGCCCCAGCTAAAAGAACTTTTTGTTCTTGAAGTGTGAATAATACCCATCTGTTTATGTGAAGGTATCAACCAAGCCATCCAGCTTTCCATGGTACATGTTGTCTGCTTCTGCTACTACTACTGCTGCTTATGTGTGACACAAGAACAAAAGGGGTGAGAAGTATCTAACAGGTTCTTTAGACACGGAAAACAGGGGGAAGTCGGGAGATGGAAATTCAAGACGATGAGCAAAACAAGAACAAAGTGAAAGCAGGAGCCAACGTTTTGACAAGTTTTGCTCTTGTCCTTGAAGAAGATAAGTCCACATGTCGAAACGCTGGCTCCTGCTTTCACCTTGTTCTCGTTTTGCTCATGGTTCTTTAGACAGGAATTTAGGGCAGTCCCTCCCTTAAAGGAGTACCGACACAAAATTTCAAAGTCGAGTTAATGTGCGAGATCGATTTATGTGGGCACAGGCACATTGTCTGCAAAATATCAACGACATATCAACAACATATTTAAAATCAATTTTAAAGTATTTGCGTGCAGCCAACCGCAATGCGCAGCACCTTGCGACATCGACATCAAGAAAGCAATGTAAACAACCGATAAAACAATACGTCACGAGTTTGCACTGCCGTCGGGACGGGCCCTGGGAACAAGTTTCTCACCACACCGATCGTCCTGGTGTCTATTTTTTTCTCTCCCTGGTCATGACGCCGACGTCTCTCGCCACTGACGGTGGCACAAAAATCGGCAAAATTTGTTTCTGACACGAAATAACTCGTAAGGTGACCTCGAAAGTGTGCATGTTATAAAACATTGTGTGATATAGTAAATCGCTGGCATGATTTTGACTAGCAAGCGGTCGGCACAGCCGCCGCTGCAATTGTCTCTGCGAAGCGGCTCGCCTGGTCAATGTGTTTTCTCATCGCTACCAATGGCATCGGGAAGACTGATTGTATTGTATGAGCGACATAAATGTGCAGACGTTGATTGTGTTGATGAATATAAATGCTTTATTACCAGCTGCGGACGAGTCGCAAGGGCCGTCGGCCTCGGATCTGACGGCCAGCGAGCTAGGCCTATATACAGTGTTCCAGCGGTTGCCAGCTCGCTTAGCTTGCTCGCTGGCTATACCAATGGCTATACCGTTGGCGTCGATAAGCTGCAGACATTTGCTGCAGAAGTGGTCCGAGTTCTTGCGCGCCGCTGGGACGCTTAGAATGGACCCCGCTGAAGAGCAGCGCCAGATTTGCTCGTTTCATTTCGAGCGTGCCTGATATTACAAAACTGGCCGAGCTTAGAGCGGTCCGATGATCTTCCACCTAGACTACGTGCCCCCAAGCCTGATGCTGTGTCGACTTGTACCTCGCCTTGTGTCCTGTTCCGAGGTATATTTCATTCCCAAGCGCCCTCGACAAATGCCTCATACTACTTGTACCAGTGCGAACGCAAACTGATAGCTGTCGCTAGCCGCACTTTCCGAGTCGTTGCCTTGCAGTGGATCGAATCAAATGTGGTCGGCCACGTCCAATTCGGTGGCGACTACGACAAGCTGAAATAGTCGCCGCTGGATGACGAAAATGATGACGACAATGATGGCGAGAACATCGCAAAGCATGTGCAGGCGTAGCAGACGAACTAGCAGCATGAAGCTCACCCGCCGGCGAGCCACGTCACAGTTTTGTGCGATCACATGTCCAGCTGTGTTTGCATTCCTTTTTTGGCCCATCTCGTTGCTCTCTTAATCCGAAACTGACGAAGGAGCCCTACCCCCTCCGTGCGCCAGGAGAAAAGTGTGGAGGAAATGACGTAGTAGGTTCTCCTTTTTCTTGCTGTTCTTTTATTTCTCTGCTGTAGCGGCCACACCTTTCGGGCCATAATGGCGGCTTTGTTATGGTTCTGTACGCTCACACGTGTTGCTCCGTAGGTTTCGTACCGTGGCAAAGGCGCCGTGCGGGCAGGTTTGCATTGGTCTGCGTGTTTTGTTGCGCTGCGTTATCTGGGCCATGCTCTCCCGGGTGTTGCTGTGGCCAGGTGGGACAGGAGGAACTAAAGTTCGTGAAATGAACGCGCATGCAATGCTGTACGCCGTGTACCGCGCCACGGCAATAGCAACGGACGAAGGAATATCCGTGGGAAATTTTGCCCTCTGGTGGAATCATGCTAACGTGCCATCGCAGGCCGAAACTGATGCGTTTCAGAATCTTGACAATGAACGCATTGCAGGTCAGTGATTCCTCTATTGACAGCGCAGATGGTGCATTTGCGGCACGTAGACCGCACGTTATGAATGCATAATTCGTGTTCAGTAACAACTTGCTTTTGTGCATATTAAAACACGTGTTGCTTAACTGTTGCTTGTTCCTCGCAGTATACTCGCGACAGCACGAAGTCTTTTAAGCAGAGCGCGTTCGAGGTTCATGTGCACCTGCACAGGTGTACCTCAATACACGTGCTGATAGAGCGTTACGCAGAATATGTGCATTTGCTGCCCTCAGCACCGTGCGCCTGACAGCCGACGCTTAATCGTGGAAGAAGGGAAAGAAGCGGCTGCTTTGACTAATGGAACGAATCCTCCCTACCGCAGGCGTATCTTATGTGTGCGCGCTAGAAGCGCAGGGAAGTGAAGGTTAGCGGATGCGCTGCAAGAGTGAGCAAGGCTCTGCAGAACGTACGCCCGCGAACACATCAAACGGCTGTTCCATGTGGTTGCATGTAGACCGGTTCTACACCGTTTCTGCACTGTGTGACCATGTGCCGGCTATCGCAAAACTTTGCTTCCGTCATGCTTCACTTACCGTGGTAAGAAGGCACCGTAAGGCCACAGTCAATGAATCTAAACGAGGAGTCTGAAATGACATTCTGCCTCCTCGCTGGCGCGCTAGCTGTCGCAGTGGTGCGCGGCCACCCGAAGTTTGTTCACTAAAGCACAACGATTCCTCAAGCGAGAATGGGTTTGTGCTCATAAACTCCAAATGGATCGCAAATGGGTCGGTGTGTCGTACGTGTCTCCAGTGCGTTCTTGCAGTGCAATGAGAATACGTACATTTTTTTTTTTTTTTCGTATCTCCAGACGTCCAGCTCGCAAGACCTATTGCTCAAGCAGAGAAAGCAAGTATAGAAGGCAGCGATAAAGGTGACCTTTAAAAAGAAAGAAAAAAAACGCGAAACTGGAGTGACGAATCGCGGCGGCAGCATCGAGCGAATTGACCTTCCGGGAATGCGCGATCGAGATTAAGATGATAGTGATCTAAATAAAGGAAGGACGCTCGATTAAAGAGATTGAGGGTGATTGAGCCGCGTTCGCACGCTTTCCCTCGCACATGCGGCGCATGGCGACAATTTTATCGCCCTTGGACGTTTTATGCGGAACCTCACGGCGACGGCAAAAGCGTCTGGGATGTCCATATATAATTGCTATCGTAACTATTGCAAAAAACAAAACAAAAGCCCTTGCCTGCATTAATTTGTGGCGTAACTACAAATGTCTGAAAACAATTGCATGTCGCCATTTGTTAACCCCCTTGCCTGCCTTCTGCATTTGTCATGATTTGGCTGCATTGCCATGTTTTGGCTGCGTTCTTTAAGCACCCATGTTTTCTTCACAACCGTGTATTTCTTCGTTAACGAACTCGAGGACATACGTTGATTATGTTAGTTGCGGTGTCTTGTTTTGAAGAAGCGGAAGGACATTAACTTGGGACATAGTGGGAAAATTTTTTGTGTCTTGTGATATTTTGTTGTGTTAACTCGCACTGCTTGAAATAAGTTATTGTTCGCGGCTACGCTCGTACACCCAGCAAAGAGCAAGTATTTTGATTAAAACACTGCTGATATGGCAGAATATTTCACTATGGTATTGACCTGTGGCCGCCGCACTGGAGAGAGAAGTCCAACGATGTCTTGCACTCAAAATAAGTTGTCATGTAAACACAAACATACGGCCGTGCGCTGAGCTGTGTACCGTGTTTTTTTTTCCCGATCTCCGTAGTTTGCGAAGTGGCCGCTTGTGGCAGCACGGTAGGCACGGTCGTTTTCGGTTGCGTTGGAAGGCGCCGGCGATGTGTTGTACCCATAGTTGTATCTAGCGTGCCTGCTCAGGCAGCAAAATTGACAAAATCTTGAAGGCGCCTCCGACGGTTTCGCCAGCCACAACCGATCGTTTTCTTTACATTGGCGCCGTCACAACAATGGCCAAAGGTTCTCTGAAGAGCAGACTTGACGGCAGCAGCCTCGACCTGAGTCTGAACGAGCTCACCGAGCCACCCGTGAAAGAACTCGTAAGTCGTTCACATCACTCGGATTTCGAAGTTTGCATGCACAGTGAGCATCTCTCCTTATTTTCGTGCCATTTGATCTAACCGATGACGTGGCATTGCTCTATAGGCCCCGTGCCTACTAATTAAAGTGCTTGGCCGCGGCGATATACTGCGCCCGGTGGCATCGATTTATTTCCTTTTTTTTTCTCTCAGGCGGAACTACCAAAAGCCGTGAAGCTTGACTTATCTTGCAATAAAATCGCTGCGCTTCCCGTAAGTAGATCTGTATCTCACCGGCAGTGTTAGTGTGCCAGCAGACGATACGGCTCAGTGACATTTGCCCTGCCAAATTGCACTGCGCGTTATTTGTCGGGTGCGGCAAAAGACAGCACGCCGCTTATTGTATTTCTTATGCAGGATGCGTTCTGTGCCTTGACGCACCTCAAGGAGCTCGACCTGAGCAAGAACCAGCTGCGAGAACTGCCGGCGAACTTTGGCCGCCTCAATGCCCTACATAAGCTCGACCTCTACGGCAACAACTTGACGACTCTGCCGTTGAGCATGTGTCGCATGAAAGCTCTTCGTTGGCTCGACTTGAAGGGAAATCCTCTTGAGCCCCGGCTCAAGGCGGTCGCCGGCGACTGCCTCAACGAGAAACAGTGCCTTCAATGCGCCAAGAAGGTAACTGACCTCGAGTGCGCAGCGCGCGTCCTCTAATCTTTGATTTCTGTACGCGCGCTGCCTTGCATCACCACGCCTACATTTCGTTTGATGCGTCCCGCCCATCTGACGCTCACCGTGAGAACCGCCGCCGTATATTCATGCTGCCTTTCTGACTTCAGATCATAAGGTATTTATGTTGCCTTGGTGGGTGCTTGCCATCAGCAATACAATTTCATACTATAATTACTAGAGGGAACTCTGGCGCTAGTGTCTACGGGAGCTGCAATGAAAACGGTTGTACCAGCATGGGAATTGTGGAAAGTACACGGATTTGCCTAAACTTTTTCCGTTTGGCTTCAAACGGCTTTGTTAACTCGTCATATTCAACAATGTATTGCGTAATAAATGATTAGATAAACATCATTAATATTGTCCGACAGTAGGATTTGAACCCAGGAACTCTATAGCACAGAAGCCTGATATAGAAACCATTAAGCCACAGACGCATGTATCGACAAGTGAATGAAACGCCCTTATGAATTTATCGCGGGCATGCCAGTGCCTTGAGACGCTTGGCGCGTTTCAATTCGGCCACCTGGGCAAGCTCAATTGTTGCAATTAATAGCAATTGTACATGTTCGTGGCGTCTTCTGCACTTCGAAGAGTATAGATTGCACTGAAATTTACGACAATAAGGTTTATATAGCATAATATACATAGCCACAAGAACGTTTGAATCCACAAGCCCGAAGATCAGACAAATCCATGTACTTCCCATCATTCCCATTGTGGTATGACTGCAGCACCGGAGTTCCCTCTAGTAATTATTGTATGAAACTCTATGACAGCAACAAACCCGTGTTGCAGCTTTCAGCTTGCATGTGTGTTATTAGCCCCGTGAACTAACTACAGGGGCGCTGCGAGCGGCGCTCGTGTGATGTCAGGCCACGGACTCGCACCTGTCATCTGCTGCAGTGTGGGCGGTGTCTGAACGACTTCTGCAGTCTTTTCGTTTGTTCACTCTAGTTCTCTCTGCTTGTATGCTTATGGCAGTCATCTTAAATATATTGTTGCGACGTCTGCGTTTGCGAAAATTCATTCGAAGAGCTTGTTTCTTAGACAATACAGTTCTCAAACGTGACGCTACAGTGCCAGCTGAAAGAGCTAAACCAGCCCATTGCGGGTTTTTCATGCGCGGATCGGCAGCCGCAATAAAATAGCATATAAGAGTGCACTTATGATGCTATACATGCTGTGGTGCAACATGTATGTCACAAACGCTGGCTATATATGACTTCTACAACAGTTGGTTTTAATTCGTTAACACAGGTCTGCTTACGACGAGGAGTTAATGGTATAATATTGAATTTTTGCATTTCTTCGCAGAAACGCTCACCAGTAACAGAAGGACTTAACACTGCAGTTTAGATTCTGCCAGTACCATTTGCTTCTTTAACTGCTTAACATTAGGCGGTTCTTAACATGTTTATTTTAAATGGTGGTATTTTGTAGTAAACTTAGTGAGGCTTACAGCCCTTTGCAGAATACGAAAAGGAATGTACCAATATATATTCCCTTTCCCGTGCTACACGTTCAACTCACTTTAGCAATTTACTGGTGTTTGTTGCTTCAGGGATATACATGACGAATCTGGTTGGCGAACTGACACAGGCTGCTAGACCCAAATTTTTTTTTGAAGTATGCCTTAATTTTGGATCGTTGGCAGCAGCCAGAAAGAAACCGAAGCATCATTCATTAGTAGTATGGGACATATTGAAGATATCATAATTCCGCAGTGCTGGGTCAAAAACCAAGTGAAATATGTAAGGCTTGTGGTGTTTTTCTTATGGAGGTTTGCGAGGTTCTCTTTTATATGCTTACAAAGCGAATAGTTGTCCGTTTGTATAATTAAACGAAGTTGGTTTGAGATATGGTGAGGCAGAAGGTGCTTGAGTTTTCCTTTTCTAGGCACCCTAAGCTGCACTGCAATACCTCGACTATACTTTATGCATTGCAATTAGTGATGTAAAAAACTGCTTCATTATTTCAATTCAGAGTGGTAATTAACTAATGGGTTTCGAGAACAATGCCTGCCTCGCCATAACGAAAGTCGGTTGCTACTGTTGCATGAGGAGTGTGCCATATTGTTGACAAAGGCTATCGAGTTTTGTCATTGGCTCTCAACCTTAACCACGAAACTTTTCTTTCAGGTGATTGCTACTATGGTATTTGTGAATTAACTATGTAAATAGTGACACGCCATCGTATTAGCAACCATGAGCAATTCATTATGGCGGCCTGTTTCAGAGAGCAGTGAAAGTAGCAGCAAACTTTTTCATATGAAATGCGTGCCTAACTATGTCTTTTGCGCATTAATAAAGTGTCCACATTTGACTAGAACAACTTGCCAGAGCAATGAGAATAATGATGACAACTTCGCTGGGCAGTGTCTAACACAGATAACATGTTGACAGGTACCCAGGATTTTTCTTCTATGTAAAATGCAATGTCTCTCATAGCTAAGTAGTAAGGGAATGTTGAGTGTTTCGCAAAGCATCATACATAACTTCGCATGTTTAATTTGCAGACTTCTTAAGCAAAATTTATGGACGGACATGACGCATATATACATTGTGAAACCAGTAGACACCTCCAACGCTACATAGCTTGCCATATCCAATCTGCAAATTTTCTCGACTCACACACTTTTGAAGAAGGAATTCTGTGGTTCAGGCATGGGCAGCAGAAAGAAGCCAAAATAGCCTTCAATAAGCATGGCTTGAGCCATCCATACCCCAAACATACATGAAGGGAACGAGTGTGCGTGGCAGCTGAGCAAGCCGGAGCGAGTGCCATCCTGGCCGTGACGTCACTCGCGAAAGGACACCACTCCACGTTCTCGCTGCTAATTGCACATGCTTGTGTTAACGTTTTGAACATTAAGATTATAATATAGTCTCAAGGCAGTGGAGTAAGAAGTCGCGAACTGTAAAATAAAAATTAGCCATCGGATATGAGATCCACCACTCAACCAAGCACGAAATCGTAGGTTGGATTTATTTATTTACTTATTTATTTATTTATTTATTTATTTATTTATTTAACATACTTTCAAGGCCCGAAGGCACTACAGAAAAGGGTGGGTGAACATAAAAATGTGTGCAAGATACAAAGACATATTCAACATGGCATTTCATGAATGGTGGTTTTGAAGGTGTCGGTATCCAGGATGGCTGCGACAGTGATGGGAAGGTGGTTCCAATCTCTGCTCGTGCTAGGGATGAATGCAGTGTTACAAAGTTTAGTATGTGAAGACTGCACACCAACTTTGAAACTGTGGTCAAAGCGAGATGATATGTATGACGGTTGGGTGACAAGCTGTTCCTTCAACAAAGGATTGTAGTGGTAGATTTTATGAAAAGCGAAAAGCTGAAACATCTGCAACGGAAAGAAAGTCCTGCAAGTCAAGTGTTGTTTTCATTGAAGTAACGCTTGCATGTCAAACAAGATCAAACGCGCTGCACAATTTTGAATGGCTTCTATGCTGCTGATGAGTGTAATGTTAGCTGGGTC
Source organism: Dermacentor albipictus (assembly GCF_038994185.2). NCBI lineage: Eukaryota > Metazoa > Arthropoda > Arachnida > Ixodida > Ixodidae > Dermacentor > Dermacentor albipictus. The sequence goes on along the minus strand of NC_091823.1, from coordinate 9,370,008 downwards.
CCAAATGGCGCACGCGTATTCGAGTTTGGAGCGCACTAATGTTTTGTAGAGAGTTAGTTTCAGTGACTATGTTGCAGATGCGAAGTTTCGACGCAAATAGCTCAACATGCGATTGGCATTGCTGCATATAATGTCGACATGCATGTGCCAGGAAAAGTTTCTGGTGATGTTTAATTCTAAGTATTTGTACTATGAGACAACTGAGAGAGGGCTATTATTGAGGAGATATGTATGCAGATTAGTAGTATTAGTACGCTGTGATATGTGCATGCATCTACATTTGCTTAAGTTAAAGGGCAGCTGAAGAGTCTGTCGAATTCAATAAGACGCTCATATACGGATGCGGGAACCTTATAAACCATGTAGGTAAAATTTTTTTTTTTAAATTAGGAGCGATGTAATCGTCGGTTGAAATTGCGCTGTAGCTCCGCCCCCCGTCGAATGCCGCGCGCTGCTGCTGATGATGCGAGCGGAGACCGGAAACTGCAGTGTTGTGATGTCAACTCTAGTGTTTCCATTCCTTCGCAGCGTCCGCGACCGTGCCTGACCGCGCTTGTTTCTGCGTGCGTGCCATCGTAATCTGCTTCGATCAACCCTGCATTCCTTTGTTGGTGCGTCTGCGTGTATGTAGAGTGGTAGTCAACGTGCGTGGTAGTCAATGTGAGTGGTTGTCAACGTGAGTGGTAGTCAACGTAGTAGTCAACAGATGAAGGTCACTACACGTACTGCATGAACCGGGAAGCTTTTCATGCGTTTAAACCGTCTTTGTAGATTGCTGACAGCTTTGGACAGCGCACAAATGCCGACGATCGCATCCCCGCTTACGTTCCACGAGGAGGCATGCAGGAACACAACACTACAGTTGTTTGACCGGAAACGAGCTCACTAGATCGGCGAAAGATCGGCGAGATCACTAGATCGCTTTGCAAAAAACATACTCGCCAAAGAGCATTTCCAACGTGAGGAGATCCCAAGACTTTGCTTTCGTTCGCGTCGAAAGCACTGCTCGCACCAGCATCGTTTGCTTCTTCGAGAGGCCGGCTCTTCGCAATCGGCTCGTACATGTAGGGAGTAACGCCGAACTCCACAGAAAAACGCAGTCTCTCTAAATTTTCCATTACCGTTTCAGAAAAACAGCACCAAACTACCTGGCACCGCACTTCATGTGTAGCGGCAGCGGTCGGTTACTAGAGTTGACGTCACGAGGTGCCCGACCAATCACAGGCGGAAACGAGACGCGCGAGCTGGGCATGTCCGCTGCTGCACTTTTCGTTGAAATAAAATATATTTGCGCTTTCTTTCGCTCAATTTCGATACGATATTCAAATTCGGAGGGTTGAAAACCATTATGTACAAATGTTCACTCATTTTTTCTGGAAAACCTTTCAGCTTCCCTTTAAGCTTCATAGAGCACTTGTTGCACCATAACAAAACATTAGCAATGTCGTCTTGAAGTTTACAACAATCATTTAGGTCAGTAATATTATGATATAGAACGCAGTCATCAGCAAAAAGCCTAATAGTTGAAAATTTCACACAGGAAGCGAGATCATTAACATAGATTAGAAAGAGTAGAGGACATAGGACCGACCCTTGCGGCACGCCTGACATTACCGCGAGGGGCACAGAGGACGAATTGTTCGCGATTACGCATTGTGTTCTATTAGCAAGACAGTTTTGAATCCAGTCCAGTACTAGTGGGTCAGTGTTAAGAAAACTAAGTTTATGGATTAGTAGGTTATGGGACATGGTATCGAAGGCTTCAGCAAAATTGATAAAGATGCAATCTGTGTCAAATCCTAAGTCAGTGTTAGAAAAGAGGTCGTTAGTTAAGCAAGCTAGTTGTTTTGCAGGAGAACAATTTCCTAAAGCCATGCTGACTGTTGTTAAAGAGTTCTTCTCAAGAAAATCAATTGGGTGGGAATAAATTATATGCTCCAGAATCTTACAGGGAGAGCTGGTTAGTGATATGGGACGGTAGTTTTCGGGACAATGTGTGTTACCTGATTTGTGAACAGGAACCACCTTCCAGTTGCTTGGCAGTGATGAGCAGTGTGATTCTTGGTGGTGGATTCTGAAAACCCTAGCGTACCGAGGTGCACGTTATATAAGGACCCTTGTCGAAACATTGGCTCCCTAGGAAGAGGGAGAGCTCTTGTTAAAGTTGAACAATTGCCATACATTATTTCAATCATGATCGGTTTTCTTCTCGTCTCCAAGGTTGTCGAGTACCTTCAGGCGCAAGAATCAGAACTGGAGCGCGAAAAGCAGAAGCATCTCAGGGCACAAAGAGGTGAGCCAAAAGAACTCCTTTTCTTTTTTGTAAAACCAAAAATTCGTGAAGCTTAGCCATGTACAGGTGACTGCCTGTACCATGAGCTGCCAACTGGTTCAAGTCAAAGTATTACATAGACGTAACAACTGCACCTTCAGACTCAAAATTTTATTGCATTTTCCATACAATGTGGAGTATCTGGAGGTATATGGACAACAAGGGAGGACGCATCTGCAACTGTCATGTTTGCACTGAGTTAATCAGCGTAAAATTTAGTATGCTCATTGATGGCACTTTGATGCTTTGATACAAGTGTTTTTAAAGCAAAGCTTTCTATTTGGCTCGTCACGTTGCTTTGTGTGAATGCCTTTCTGGTGGCATAAACTGGGCTGATTCCCGAAGTCAGTGTAATACTAGTGTCACACGACGCACTTTCGGTCATGATCAAGCGTGATTGGAATCGGATTTCTCCATTGCAATTGGTTAATTTGTGCAGGTTCAGGAAAGGAGCCACTCACAATTGAGAAATTCAATCTGGATTGGGCGTGATCACGATCAAAAACGTTCTGTGTGACACTGGTTTAATGAAAGCTGGTGACCTGGTGTTCCGACTCCGATATACCAGTGCATGGTGTCTGTCCCCACAAGGAGTTTAGTGTGGCTTGTAATGCACGCTGACTTTGGAGACAATGCAATGTCGCGGCTGTCTGCCATAGGCAATTTTCAAAAGTTTGGTACAGCTAAAAAAAATAAACACCCAGTAGATGAGACAAATTTCACTGGGTTGTCGATGTTTAATAATGTTTCGATGACGTTGAGCCTTCTTTGTATACTACACGAAGCTTATTTACATAATTACAACCTTGACTGCCCTAACACTCAGCCACGTCCCTCTTTACCCTTCCCCCTTTCAATAAAGTTTATCACCACCACCACCACCACCACTGCGGGAAAAGCTCTCAGGCGATGTTCCTTCTTGAAGCGTTCAATTACTTCTGAGACCAGTTTCTCTGATGAAAGGGAGACCACAATTCCTTGATGACCTTTACAGAGCCAAGCTTCATGGCACCGACAAATACCCTTTGTTTAGTGGGGTGCGGCTGTCTGCTGGAGATGCCCCCGAAGAGCCGAGTGATTAGGAATTGCTGGAATCTTAAGCACACTGAAATAATCAAATGGGCTGCAGACATTTGCTTTTTATGTGGTTTACTGTAATACACTAACCGCACTGTAATGTGTAAGCACAGTCTGTAAGTGTTGCCAATGAACCTGCTTAAAAACTTGCTTGCGAATCACTGACGAGCATCCAATAGAGCTTAAAGTGTTGTATAACACAGTAAAGGAATAATTAAACAGCAGCCTGTTACATCCCATTTGCACAGTGTTTCAAAGCTTGCAAATATAAAAACTTTTGAAGTATCCATCCTTTTGTTCACTGTGCAGGATACTTCTCTTGTTTATGGTAATGCAGTGCTTCCTTTCTTTGTTTCTTTCTTTCTTGCTCTCTTTGCCTTGCATTGCCTAAATTGTGTACAGTAAACAAGAGCATGGCATTGTCTACGTTCTGAGTAGTAGCAGTATATCATGAAGATCATGGATCCCTTATGCCTTGCTAAAACTACTGTACATAGGTTTGTGGCCGCTGTCAATTGTTATGAATGGGAAGCCAAACAAAAAAGGCACATACACGAAAAAAGATGACAAGGACTTCTTGTGCATATCTGTTATTTTTGTGCTCGGATGCATTTCATAACAGTGTTTAACAAAATTGCCCAATGACAGCTTCTACTGGACCACTGCCACAAATTGCATATTGCAATTAAAAAATGCAGGCAGTGTATGGACAAAGCTAGTTGAAATCAGTGTGCCTTCCTGAAGGATGTACGTAGAAGGCAAGCAAGTGCTTGGGGGCCACCGATATCCAAAGCCTGGCTGTTTGTGAGGAACCAATATTCAAAAAATGGTTTTCCCATCCTGGTAAACTTGGGCTTGCCAAAATTAATAGTTGAGTTAGCTACAGTACAGTCTACCTCGACACTCTTGTAGAGGGTAAAACAATGTATAGGTCAGGATGTGAACAAAAATAGGTTACTAGTCAGGGCTGTCTTACAGGTACGTGCATTTTTCTCTTAAAATAATAGAAAGAAGATTTTGCACTTACCACTGCTCTGTTCTTGCTCAAGTCTTGCTGCAAGATCGCATCTTATGGTATGTATTGTTTAATGTAGTGTGTGGCACTGTTGGTTGCCTAGTTTGTCAAGGAATAGCTGCAAATTTGCCTTCATATGCCCCCTTCTCAGTGGCTGATGTTTAAAGCTGGCGGCTGTTTCACTTCTGGTGTCTGCAGTGCAACAGAGCATCATCGCCTTCAAGATTGTCTTCAATTATTCACTCAGGGGTGCATCCAAGAGGCGCATATGGAAGCACCTTGGAATTTTTCTTTTTCGTGATAACCAGGCAAGTAACAGTGCAAACTGATCGATCCTGATCATAAGATGAGATCTTACTGCGAAACCTGAGCAAGAACGAAGCAGCAGTGAGTGCGAAATCTTTCTTAAAAATATATTCTAAGAGAAAAATGCACATCCCTGTACATTCCTTTTCTTGCGTGCTGTTCCTTACACCATTCTTTTGCTCGTCAGGGCACCAGCTCAAACGCAGGTCCCTCTCAACATCCTTGTTCTCCATGACGGCATTAAAAGCAAAACTGCATTACCGTATTTGCATGATTCTACCGCGCCCCCGATTATAACGTGCTGTTATATTACCGCCCAAATATTATGTCTCCTCCATCTTTGATTAAATCGACTGCTATTCCATCTTCTCCTGCCGCTCGTCCTCGTTTCGCGACTTGCAAGGCCCTTCTGACTTCATCGCTAGTTATAGGAGGAGTTTCTGTATCCTGTTCATTATTGTTTCTAATGGTGTGGCAATGCCCCATCAAAACTCCCCCCCGCGAGCTCAAACCATTAATTAGTAGCGAGGAGCTGTGGGAGACTGCCCTGCGCAGCTCCGATCCCACCCTACAGGACCGAGTCCTGAGGTGGGCTGAGGAGGTAGCGGAGGCCTACCACGACTGGTAGACGGACTTCTAGCCACATAATGTGGTGATGGACGCCTGCTGGGACTGGACTACTTAGACCTCCCTCTCTCCCCCCCGGCTCCTCCCCTTTCTTAAAAGGGGAATAAAGTTCATTCATTCATTCATTCTAATGGTGGTACCCAGAGGAGTCAGGATACCTCCATTAGAACCAGTATTGAAAATAAACGGGTCAGACAGGGAGACACAATCTCTCCAATGCCATTCACTTCGTGCTTAGAAGAAGTATTCAAGCTGTTAAACTGGGAAGGCTTAGGAATAAGGATCAACGGTGAATATCTTGGCAACCTTCAGTTTGCCAATGACATTGTTCTATTCAGCAACACTGCAGACGAGTTACAACAAATGATTGAGGACATTGACAGGGAGAGTGTAGGAGTGGAGTTGAAGATTAATATGCAGAAGACAACACAATGATGAATAGACTAGCAAGGGAACAAGAGTTCAGGATCACTAGTCAGCCTTTGAGTCTGTGAAGGAGTACGTTTACCTAGGTCAACTAATCACAGGGAACCCTGATCATGAGAAGGAAATTCATAGAAGTACAAAAATGGGTTGGATTGCATACGGCAGACATTATTAGCTCCCGACTGGAAACTTACCGTTATCATTGAAAAAGAATGTGTACAATCAGTGCATTTTACTGGTGCTGACATATGGGGCAGAGACTTTGAGATTGACAAAGAAGCTTGAGACCGAGTTAAGGATTGTGTAAAGAGCGATGGAACAAAAAATGCTAGGCATTGTGTTAAGAGACAGAAAGAGCGGGGTTTGGATCAGAAAGTAAACGGGTATAGCTGATATTCTAATTGACATTAAGAGAAAAAAAATGGAGCTGGGCAGGTCATGTAATGCGCAGGTTAGATAACTGTTCGACCATTAGGGTTACAGAATGGGTACCAAGAGAAGGGAAACACAGTCGAGGATGACAGAAGATTAGGTGGAGAGATGAAATTAGGAAATTCGCGGGCGCTAGTTGGAATCAGTTGGCGCAGGACAGGGGTAATTGGTGATCGCAGGGAGAGGCTTTCGTTCTGCAGTGGACATAAGATAGGCTGATGATGATGATCCTGATGACCCGAAAATAACTTGGCGCCGATTCTACTATGTACATAAAGTAACGAAACTTGAGTTGATGCGTGACATGTTGAAACAACTTTATGGAACATACAAATACACACAGACTTGCACACAGCTGAATCTTAGCGGCTAGTCACTATCAGAGTCCGACAACACCTTTTCGCTGTCTACCGACCACAGAAAGTCATCTTAAGTTCCATCTAGTGCATTAGAAATCCCACACGTACTGGAAAATGGTGAGCCCAAACTAAGGCTTAAAAAAAACGTCTTTCTGTGGCACTCTGGCTAGCTACCTTGCATTGAAATTTTTATTTTAGTAAGAGTAGGTTTCGTTCTTGATTTTGAGTAGAATTAGCTACGTTTGTAATGCGCATGCAAATTTGAATGCACTTGTTATTAAATAAAGTGCGCACTAGAATAGTGCAAATACGGTACTCTTTGCAAGAAGTGAAGTGCGCGCTTCCTTGCAGTGTGTGTGCTACATTATTGTTAAGTGCATAGTGTTGAGTAAATAGGATGGAATATAGCCATGGTTCTGATCGCTTTGCGCAGGAAGGGCTGGAGATGTTGATGAGGAGTGCTCATGTTTTCAGAGCAAGAGGCACTGCGAAAAGCAGAAGAGGAGAAGGAAGCGGAACGCCAGAGGCTAGAGAAAAAGGCTGAACGTGAAAAGAAGAAAGCAGAGCTGCGGCAGAAGAAAGAGCAACAGTTCAAGCAGAAGCAGGAGCTCATGAAGGAGACGGAAGTGGCACAAGGAAAACTGCAGCAGTCTAAGAAAGGCAAGTGCCGTGCTGACTGCATTTAACTGCTCACAGAAGCACCACTCTAACAGATAAATTTGCTGTGAAAGCATGAACAAACACTGAAACATAGGTGCTGCAATACAGGAACACAATGTACGGTTGCCAGGTCCTGCATTTTGAAATGTCATGGTGCCACCCCGCCCTTACTTTTGTCAGCTTCTTACGTGTGGGAGCTCTACCCTTGACAACAGTGGCAGATATTTAATTTTGAAATGCTAAGCTGTCAATTAGCTTGACTTAAGTTTTGCTTTTACCCGAACAGGGTAATTCAGAGCACCTATTTGCTGCAATTTGATCTTAAAACATTTATGAACTTCAGTTTAGACTAGCTGGCCTCTAATTTCTGGCAAAAGTGCAAAAGGAAAACGTGTCAGCTATTCGAAGCATTTGCCATCACTTGAGAGCAATAGCTTTTCATAAATAGCAGGCAACACTATGAAGGTTAAAGAGGCCAAAAAGTAGTGCATCATATATGAAAGAAAGATGTTAGGTACGCGTCATGTAATTCAGTGTAAAAGTAAGTCTGGTACCTTATGTTGCAAAATATGATATATTGCATTATAGTTCCGATCACTGATCTCTGAGGCTTGTTCTGCCGGGCCGCCCGACTGAGACGACGCATCGCCGTGTTTGCGTGACGAAAAGTGGAAACGCTACGTTTTAACCGATGTGTACGCAATAAGCTGGTACGGCTTATGCGGATACAAAACACATTATGTTCAATGGCCGCCGAGTCGGGGATTTGACATTACTACTTTTAAAACAAAACTACTGTTTAAGCGAGTACGGTTTAACGAGGTTTTACTGTATTACACTGTCTTCCTAAGGGCCTTAGGCACAATGAACTGCTGAGCCTCTCTGCATGAGCTGAATACGCATCTTCTGTACAAAGGACGATTGTGCATAACAAACTCAAACGTAGTGCGGCTTCTTTTCCTTTTCACTAATTCTTGTCCTTGTCTTGCTCCTCCATGAAATCAGCAAGCATGATTCTTAGCCACTGAATTGCAGGTACCTTCAGGGCTACCGTGGGTGCCTTGCTCTGTGTTTGGGCTCTGGTCCGTACAGCTGACAATATAACGGGATGGCATACCCCAGTTGCCGCTTCTCGTGAATTATTGATGTATAGCTGTTGCTTGCTCACTTCTTGACGTGGTTGTTCACCACAGTCACTCATCTCTCTTACTGCAATAGCTGTACTTCTCTTCCAGCTCCAATCTGGATCATCCACTCTCCATACTCCAGATACATTTCCTAGAATTAGATCGTATAATGGCTCTTCAAGGCATTGTGCCTTAAGCCACCTGGTATAATACGGTGTGGAGACTTGGATACAGCCTTCAGGTAGGTACCTCACTGTGTTGTCAGCCAAGGTAACATGCGTTAGCGCTCCTGTCAGATCTTCATCACGTACCAGGCTCCTCTTTACTAAAACTGTATTGGTGCTGCTATCTCTTGGCACCATTACCCGTTGTCCATGAACCTCTCCTTCTACGACAGGTAGAGCTTGTTCCTTTGGGTCTCCTTCCTTCCGCTTTTCCCTCAGTACCTGTTGGCTCTCGTGGGCCTGGTTCATTTCTGTTCGGTCACGAGTCGGTTTCTCCGCACTTGCCTATTTTACACGCTGTTTTTTGTGATGTGCCGGACCTACACTCATTTGCACAATGTCCCTTTCTATTGCATAATTAACACATTATTTGTTGGTGAAAGTGGCTGTTCTCTATGTGACAGTTAACGGCACAGTGCCCGGTACAATTACAGAGGAAACACCTTAACTGGGGTGGGCGCATGGTTCCCTGAGGCTCTTATTTCACCTCGTCTACTTTCTCTCTGGCTAGGCCCTCTTTCACTCTTCCTAATGTTGAATTCCAATGGCGGAGTCGGAGCAAGCTTTTCTGCTCGTTTTGGAGCAAGTTTGTTCCAATGACAGAGTGAGGGCGGGAGTAAGGTGTTCCAATGTGAGAGTCGGAGTGGATTCAGAGCGGGAGTCACTCCGTGGAGCAGAAAAAGATGCTCCGCCAATATCGGCGGAGTGGACCGGAACTCTGCGCGACGTATCTCCCTTACCACGTTTGTCTGCTGGGAGGCGCCACCGGTCAGGACTCGCGAGGAAGCAAAGGCTGGTACATGCTTGGCGAGATATCCATTCCGCACTTTTAAAAATACAACAGGTGAACGGCACTGAAGAGACAAATGACTGGTGCGGCGGTGCTGGGAGCAAACAGCGGAGGGAAATGACAACACGCAAGGTATCCTGGGTAACTATGTCATAGAAGTTCCGCTTCCGCCTTGCTCCGGCGGTGCAGGTTGTGTTCCACTCGCGGATTTGGAGGTGTTGCACTACGCCAGAGTCGAGTGCTCGCTCACGGAGTATGTCGGCTGCTCCGACTCTGCCATTGGAATTCAACATGTAAGTTTCTCAGCCCCTGTGCCTCCAAAAATTGATCAGCGTGTTCGGCTGGATCGTTGAGAGAATCCAACTTTCTCTCTTTCAGAAAGACACCCAGATTATGACTATAGCAAGCTAAGAATTGCTCACTGACCATGCAATCACGAACACCCGCATAAGTCTTCACGACATTGGCCATTTCCACCCACCGGTCAAAATAATTTGACAGGCGGCACTCAAATTACTTTCCCGTTTCTGCGTCTTCCAGCTTGCAGTTTCGGAATCGCTCGTGAGAAGCTTCCACTGTAACTCGGAATCTTTGTAGTAGTGCTTACTTAACCTTGTCATAGTCTAGGGAGTCGGAGGCAGTCATCCTCCCAAAGACACTCAGTGACTCGCCTACCAGGCAAAGACTTAGGGCTGTGGCCCATTCGCTCCGGTCTCAGCCTTGTCCTAGGGCTATCCTTTTGAACTGTTGCAAGTATGCATCCAAGGCATCACGCTTTTCATCGAATGGTGCCATTAGCTTACGCGGACAGATTTAGGTGACTGTGAGACTGTGAGACTGGAGACTGTGAGCCGGACGACACTGACGCCAAACTCTCATCATCACGGCGACACTCCGTTACTTGTGCCAATGTCAGTTTGAGTTCTAAAATTTCCTTCTCTCTAGCATGCACTTCCCGTGCTTCCGCACGTTCAGCCTCGCATTTTATTTGGAAGATCTCTCTCTGTTACTCAATAAATTTCAGTGCTTCATTCTTCGAAAAATCCAACTCTTTCACTAAGGCTAGAGTCTTGCCCAATCCATTTCCGGATCACAAAAAATTCGTGACGGGGCAGGAAAAATCAATCCTGGCAAGCTCGCCAATTGTCACGAATTTCAGCACTCCAGAAATGGACAGAGACACAATTCAAATATGTTAAAGAATATTTATCTTGAATAAAAAAAATAAAAAATACAAAAAAACAGCAAGCTACTGACACACTATAAGCACTATACACATACGGGACACTCCAAAAACTAGCTATACACATAACAAACAAACCCTCAACTACATATTGTTCCTCCGCTTGACTAACCAACGCAACGTCACGAGCAAACAAACATTCTGACCGTCACCAATCGTGCTGGACTCCGGCCCAGCGTGGCAAAGGACATCGGCCTGCATGGTTCCGACGCAGCTTGGGTTTGAGCTCCGACGAGAGCGATGGGGCTGTAGTCTTCCGCAGAGACCTGCGTGGCACCGGACGCGGTCTGGGCCAGGCGATTGCCTTCGTGGCACGGGGCAGCTACTGGTTACGGCAGTGTGGGGTTGGAGAGGGCCCGCGGAACACAGCCACGGCAACGCATTCGAGGCTCGGGAGCTGGAGTTGTCGCTGGCTAACTCACAAACGTCCCCTCTCCGGTCCGTGGTTCCCGAAGCTGCTGCCTCCTGTCTCCAGAGCACAGCTGGAGATGCCACTGTCTTGCTTCTTGACCACGTCAGCAATGCCAGCTCACCTTCGCCTGCATCCTCCTTTTTCTTAATTTCTGCTTCTTCTTCTTTCGCGCTTCACGTGCTTCTCGCCTGCGGGTCCCTTCTCTGTTTCGTCGACCGGCGTCTTCGTCTTTTTCACATTGTCATGCAGGTCTTGCCGGTGACTCATGACACTTCTATAATCACACTATTTGTGTAGCTTCTGCAATGTTGCCTGCTATGTATGAAGTGGACTACAGTCAACTTCCGTTAATTCAACCCTGATGAGACCGACGAAATCGATGAATGATCCAACAGGTCGAATTAAACAAAATTTAATAAAGAAGAAAATTTCAAATACACCGCTGATTCATTTGGCAATATTTGCCCCATTCTAACATGCCCCCGAATCAAATGCGCGTCCTCTTTCTATGTGTCCAAAGTAGAAAACTAATATAGAAATTAAATGACATTGAAGCTACTCTACAAAGTATAAATCCAAGGTGCACCCAACTTTTCAACAAAAGAAAAGGGGGGGGGGGGGGAGAGGTCAAATATGTGTTGCTCGATGGCAGCCGGTTTTCTAAAGTGAGCTTCGGCCATGGTTTTTAAAGAGAGATTTGCCGCATGTCATCTTTGTTATGCAGCAAAAAGCATACGAACGCCACGAAGGTGGTTTTGGTTTTGTATTCGGTTGCACTACGCAGACAAGTTCCAGCTCAACTATTTAGGAAAATAAAGGCGCACATGAGAATTGAGCAAATACTGTAATCAGACATTGTAAGCCACAGTTGTTGGCGGAGGATGATGCGTGTTCAACGCATTCACTTTCCACGAAGCTCCACTGAGCTGGACGTTGCCACTAAAGGGGTTGCTTTTGGTGTTCATAGAAGTCAGGCGCATGCATGCTGACTGATCAAGTTCTAGTTATTTGGCGAAGGCCAGTTTTAGGCCAGGACTGTCGGTCGGTGTCGAATTAACTGGAGTCGAATTAATGGGAGTCTACTGTGTGGTATTGGTCACGGCGGCCGCAATTCGATGGGGGCGAAATGCGAAAACACCCGTGTACTTAGATTTAGGTGCACGTTAAAGAACCCCGGGTGGTCGAAATTTCCGGAGTCCTCCACTACGGCGTGCCTCATAATCAGAAAGTGGTTTTGGCACGTAAAACCCCATAATTTAATTTTTTACTGTGTGGTATTAAGAAAGCTAGTGATTGGTTCTCAAGTGGCATATGTTCATTAAAATGCTGTTCCCAACTTTAGCTTACTTCGTAATGTCTGGTGATCAGCTGTGGTCAAAAATGAGAAATGTCTCAAGCCAAAGTTTCGGCAAGGAGACTCGTCTCTGTGAGACTTCAGGAAGACATTGTAACCTTGGCTCCAAAGACATCACTTGTCCTACCACTGTCAATCACTTCATTTGCATCTTTCTGTGAACCCATAATCCTGTTTGGACACATGTCTCGTCATTTCAGGATGCCAGAGATTATTTGTTGCTGCACTTGTGTTGTCTGGTGTTGTCTCACTTTCTTGCGCTGTTCACATAGTATTCACATAGATATGTACCAGCAAATTCAGTTCACAAACCGCCCACAATAATTTGTCGCCAGCCTTTCTGTTGAGTCGTGCTTTCTTCTGGCCGTGTGTACAAGATTCAACACAATGAGACCAGTGACTGACTCTCCTGGCTTGTGTTGCAGATGGGAAAGCAAGTGCTAAATCAGCTCCTGGCAACAGTAAGCGTGGAGGTAAGCATACATAACTTGAAGGATAATTTGGCAATTTCATCTTATTTACGTATTAATTTTTTTCTTTTATGTGCTAGTGACTGCCCAGTGGCTCTTAAGTCTATCGTGCAAAAGGAGGTAGCTGCTACTCACAGCAATTGAGCGTAGTTCTGATCTGATTTGCCTTATTTTCTGGCTCGCTTGTTTTCTAGTTTTAATCTGTGTGTATGCAGGATCAAGCTTGCAAACAATTTGTTGCTGCAATTCTTTAAGGATGCACTTAATTGTACTGAAGTGTGAGAATTGAATAACATCAGTCAGGCGAAATAGCACACTTCCACCAATGCTAAAGCAGCAACACGTGCACTGAGTGAGCTTGCACAAATGAGTTTGTACAAAAGCTTTCTCAAACAGTTAGAATATTTAGGAAGTAAAGCCACACATATGCAATGTCATGCACAGTCACTGCAAATATGTAAATACTGCAACATGATGCATTTGCTTTTCTTTGTTATCGCTGCCAATGCAGCATCTTATCATATTGTGTTTCGAAGAATATGTTCTTGCATTACCTGCATACATTAATGCGCCCAGTGTGCTCTCGTAGTAGTACTGTTATCTCCCTATCCGAGTGTGTCTTTATGTCAAAAGTTACAGTTCATTCATGAACATCTGCTGTCCTATACGTGTGTCGCTCAGAAACTTCTATGTTATTGTCATGTTTGTATCAAATAGCAGCTGAACGACAGCTGCTTCAGTTCTTATTCTCCGATATCTATTGTACTTATCACAATTGTCGCTATTCATTCAGTCCTTTTCTTTATGGGGCCAAATTCGCCCAACAATGCATTTCATTTTATTTGGTTAATTACTTTGTCGTCCCCTTGTTCCTGCACTGTGGGACATCTGCTGGAAGCGTTGCGTATGAAGCATGAAGATATAGTAAACAGTACAGAGCAGTTCAGTTAGGAATCTTGCAAAGCAATGTGTATGAAAAAGCAGCAGTCCGACAGTTGCAGGCAAATGACGAGGCATTTGGGCTTAAAAGGTGGCTTCTCTAATGCGACTAATTATTTGCCAACTCCAGGGAGTTGGTGCTAATTAGTGCCCAGTTAGTATAGTCGTCTACATTGTGCTTTGCAACATTGTACGCTTGTACTCTGCAATTGAACATGCAAGTAAAAAACAATGGAACATATGATGTAGTGTCAGTGTCAGTGTAGTGTAGTGTCAGTGTAGTGTATGATGTAGTGTCTGATGTAGTGTCAGATGGAATGCCTGCTGATGTTTCCTGGATGAAGTGCCTATTTTCGGCTTGTCTTTAAAAGGACACTAAATAGCCAGACTAAATCAGTTTAGAATAATCGTTTTTTCTTCAAAACTGTTTTCATTCACTTGGTGGGAAAAAAAAGATTGATCATTACTGAAGACGATGTAGGCCATACTTTCTTTAATATTGTGTCCAATCCTCAGCTCTTGTATTTACTGTGTTTCGGCATTGCTGGAGCATTACAAGTATGCCAGTTCTTTATGTATTGCTCAAGCATACCTATGTACTGAGCTGTCAAAAGAGCCTTCCTCCCTTCAAGTCGTAATTCAAACCTAAGTGTTATAATTAAGGTACAGTTTGTTTCACACTTAGGGGAAAACTCGGAGCGCATTGCATCGGCGATGCGGCGAGCGCTGGAGTCGGGCAGCGGAAGCAGCTCTCGCAGGTGCAGACGCTCTAGGGGTGGAGTCATGATCTGCGTTGTCTGCTATGGCGGGGCGCGCTGGCCGCATTGTCGAGAAGAGTGCTACTGTCAGAGGCAGTGCGCGTATTGCCACATCCTATATGGTCGCCGCGGGTATGTGCCAGGCGATGAAAACGACGTTGAAGTAGCGCGAGAGTACAAAAACAGAGATGACAACGACGTCGCGTTGACTGCTCTAAAAAAAAAATTGGAGGACACTTAAGCTTCGCCTTCAAGAGTGGAACGCGACAGCGTTCCCGTCGACCCGCCAAGGGGTGTAAGACAATGGGCTACAGGGCAGCCATCACTTACGAGGCGCGCCGCATCGGACGGGGTGAGCGTCGAGCCATATGGTTGAGCAATGCGGCGTTCGGCGCAGCAACGAAACGTGCGCCTGAGCAAGCGGAACGAACCAAAGAACTCGATATCTCGGAGGGGGAAATGATGCACGCCAGCCAAACGTCGTGATCGGCACGGGCAGAGAGATAGACAGATAGTGATCTAAAAAAGGAAGGATGCTTGATTCTGCAGAGGGAGCAAGGCGAAGCGTTGTCAGGGGAGAGAGAGTCCGGGCCGCGACCAGCCTCGCACCGGTCCTCGCACAGCTCCAATGCGCGCGTGGCGCGCCATCTGTCGGGGCAGCGCCGTACATGGAGAGGAGGGGGTCTTCTGTGTTTGCCGCAAGATGGCTCTGCGTGTGCGGAAAGCGCAGAAGAAATGCAGCGGAAACGCACTTCGCTACCCTTGTAATTGCGACTTCTGTAAGTTACATGTTCATAATTACCGATACACACCGCAGTATAACTTTCCACGGCTCATTTCGAAGGCAACACCGCATTCACTAGAGGCGCTTTGTACCGCTTGGAAGCATTGAACTCGTGGCTGAGTGGTAGTGTCTCCGTCTCACACTCCGGACACCCTGGTTCGATTCCCACCCAGCCCATTTTGGAAGTTGCTTTTTATTTATGAAGTGCCTGCCGTGATTTATCGCTCACAGCCAACGCCGCGGACGCCGACGCCAACGACACCGGCTTTTCTGCAACACGAGCTCCTTAACGCTATCGCGTTAAAAGTGCTTTCATACGGTCTCTACACCGGCTTTTCAGTCTCCTACAAGGCTGTGACACTGGTGGAGGTGCGAGGTAGGATTGCTTCATGCTCGGCACCCCTTCACGGAACCATACATTGAACGCGGAATCACCTTCGTTCGTCGAAACTCCTGTTCACCGGTACAGTCGCTGCCTGCTAGGCCCGATGCCCGAGTTCTACCCTTTGCAAGACCCTGCTGGAATGCGTCTACCTACTTCCGCTACGGCTACTGTAACTCCATCGCAGGTGACGCTGCAGAATCCTAAGATACCAGAAAGTTTCCATGGTGACGCTTTTGAAGATGTCCAGGATTGGCTGGACCAATTTGAGCATGTCGCCAGTTATAATGACTGGGGCTCCCAGCAAAAGTTAGCTAATCTCTATTTTGCGCTTCAAGACAGTGCGTGGACGTGGTTTGTGAACCGGGGGAGAAGTCTGACCACATAGGATGCCTTCCACACCCAGCTGTTAGACACATTCACTAGTAGCAACCGAAGAGACAACGCACAGCGCCTGCTCGAATCCCGTTTTCAAAAACCAAACGAAAGCGTTGCCATGTTTGCAGAAGATATGACCTGCCTTTTCCGCATAGCAGACCCTGACATGGCCAAAGAAAAGAAGTTACGCTATCTCATGCGTGGAGTGAAGGAGGAACTGTTTGCCGGACTCGTGAGGAACCCACCGACGACATTAGCTGAATTCACAAAGGAGGCTACTGCTACAGAACGGGCACTAAAGCAATGCTACCGTCAATATGATCGCACGAACTCACCAGTGAATGCTTCAATTCTACCCGAGAGCTGCGGCATGTCTCTGCGTGAGGTCATCCGAGAGATTGTGCAAGAGGAGATCTGGCAGCTCAGGATTTCTCCTATGGCACCAGCTGTGGCTTCTGTCGCTGATATCGTTCGGGAGGAAGTTTGACCGGCCTTTTTGTTGCTCGACCGGCAGGCGGTGCCACGACAACTAACGTACGCAGAAGCTGTCTGTCGTCCACCTCTCGCGACTTCGATGCTGCTGACACCATCAACCACTACGACGCAGCCATCACCGCTACCCCCGACGCCATATTTTCAACAGTCACAGCCGCAGCCAGCTGTGCCGTATCGCCGCCAGCCGATCGCTGTGCCTTGGTCTTACGGCGAATCCCCTGTCGGCTAACCACTTCGAAAGACCGATTTGTGGCGCGCCGCTGACCGCCGGCCGCTATGCTTTCATTGTGGCAAAGCAGGACATGTTTATCGCACGTGCCACTACTGTGCAGCCGGGTATCCAAGGTTTCCCAACTGCAATTACCCTGTGTTTGATGCTGCACGTACCTTCGACGAAAATTCTACAAACTTTCAGCCGGAAGGTTCAGCGACGCCTCGATCGCGTTCCCCTTCTCCGGCTTGTTATACCCCATCGACTCGTCACAATTTTTCTTACGCCTCCAGCAGCAGGTCCTCTAGCCCACGCCGGGGAAACTAGAGGCAGTGACCTCCGGAGGTGAGGTTGCAAACCGTCTAGCTTTCCAAGAGCCCCCATCACCGACGACTGATGACTCTAAAGCTCAGACGACTCCAACTACACCCCCTATAACAGATGCCGTCAGCGCCGATCTTGTCGTTTGCATTGACGGCCACCAAGTGGCTGCTCTCGTCGATACTGGTGCTCATCTTTCGATAATAAGTCAAAAGCTGGCCGTCAGGCTGAGAAAAGTGAAGACGCCGTGGACCGAACCCAACATCAGAACTGCCGGCCGCCAGTTGATGACGCCGATCGGAAAATGCACAGCCAGAATAGTAATCGCCGGTGCAACCTTCGTTGCCACCCTCGTTATTTTCTTTGAGTGCTGCAAGGAACTTACATTGGGGATGGATTTCTTGAGAGAGTACGGTGCAGTGATTAATGTCCGTGACCTCGTCGTCACATTTTCTGCGAGCTCAGACGACGTCAACCCCGCGGAGCACCAGCGACCCCGCTTACGTATTGCCGACGATGACATCGCGCTTCCGTCGCGAAGCTGTTCTCTCGTACCTGTTATCTGCGATAACTTGAACACCGTTTATCGACGCACTGGTACTGAGTCAAGGCGTTTCCATCGCCAGAGCCGTAATTAACGTACACGACGGACGTGCTGAACTCCTGCTGACGAATTTTACCAGGGAACGAGGACACATTGTTAAAGGCACGGCTGTTGCTTACTTCGACGAACTTGCCTCAATACAAGATTGCCTCTCAGTGGAGCCTGCGACGTCCACCGTAGCTATGTCTGCCCCTGTGGTTGATATCAGTCGCACCTTGTCACCCGTCGAACGCAACAGCCTTCTTGAGCTCATTGATGAGTTTAAGAGCTGCTTTTCATCCACGTCACGAGTAAGCCAGACGTTGCTCACTAAGCACCGTATTGTCACCGAAGCCGATGCCAGACCAATTCAGCAGAATCCTTATCGTGTAGCACCGAAAGAGCGCGAGGCGATACAAACACAAGTGAAGACGATGCTTGAGGACGGGGTTATTCGGCCATATAAGAGTCCTTGGGCATTGCCTGTCGAGTTGGTGAAAAAAGATGGTAGCCTGCGCTTCTGCGTCGACTATAGAAAACTCAACCAGATTACAAAGAAAGACGTTTATCCGCTGCCGCATATCGACGATTCACTGGACAGGCTGCGAAACGCAAGTTACTTTTCGTCTATGGACTTGAAAGGCGGCTACTGGCAAATAGAAGTTGATGAAAGAGACCGTGAGAAGACCGCTTTTGTGACGCCTGACGGACTTTATCAATTTCAGGTGCTCCCCTTCGGTTTGTGTTCTGCACCAGCAACGTTTCAACAACTAATGGACACAGTACTCTCAGGCCTCAAATGGCAAACCTGTCTGGTGTACCTCGACGACGTGATTGTGTTCTCCGTCATGTTCGAGGAACACTTACCGTTTACTGTTTGTACAGACTGTCTTTGAAGCAATATGCTCAGCTGGTCTAACTTTAAAACCTGAAAAGTGCCATTTTGGCTTTGAAGAACTTCAATTTCTCGGTCACGTTGTCAGTCTGAAGGTGTCCGACCTGACCCTGATAAAATCTCTGCCGTTGCTAATTTCCCAACGTCGTCAGATAAAAAGGCTGTGCGATGTTTTCTGGGCCTTTGCGCCTACTACCGACGCATTATTGCGGAATTTTCGTGCATCGCATGGCCATTAACACATCTAACCAGAGAAGATGTCCACTTCGTGTGGGGTAAAGACCAGCAACGGGCATTTTACGACCCACGGCAACGGCTGCGGATGCCTCCTGTGCTCGCACACTTTGATGACGACGCTCCTACGATTCTTCATATCGACGCTAGTAATGTCGACCTCGGCGCAGTGCTTGTACAGCGGCAAGACGGCACCGAAAGAGTGATTGCTTACGCCAGGAGAACGCTATCAAGGATGGAGGCAAACTACTCCACTACAGAAAAAGAATGTCTCGCAGTGATGTGGGCCATCCTGAAATTTCGGCCATATTTGTATGGTCGGTGTTTCACCGTTGTCAGTGATCATGATGCACTTTGCTGGCTGACTAATTTAAAAGATCCTGCTGGTCGGCTTTTGCGCTGGAGTCTTCGGCTCCAAGAGTTCGACTTCACGGTTGTCTACAAATCGGAAACAACACACCAACGCCGACTGCCTTTCTCGGTCTCTTGTTGAGACTACAGTGCACGACGATGATGACGCGGCTTTTCTAGGCGTGCTAGATACTGTCGCTGTTTCACACCACCAATGCGAGGACGCAGAACTTGTTCCTCTTTTCGATTACTTAGAGGGAAAGACAAGCAGCGTGCCGAGGTTATTCGCGAGAGGGCTGTGTTCGTTTTGCTTGCGCCAGGACGTTCTCTATAAAAAGAACTTTTCACCTAGTGGCAGCAGCTACCTACTCGTCATTCCCGCATCTCTTCACGACGAAGTCTTACATGCCTGTCACAACAAGCCGACCGCTGGTCACTTGGGCTACACCCGCACATTGGCGAGAATTAGGCTAAAGTACTATTGCCTGAGACTTGCGTCGATCGTGAAACGTTACGTACAAACATGCTTGGATTGCCAGCGCCGCAAAGCCCTACCCGGCAAGTCAGCTGGACTGCTGCATGCTGTTCAGATACCGCAAGTACCGTTCAAACAAACTGGCATGGACCTTTTAGGTCCGTTTCCACTGTCTGCTGCCGGAAATAGATGGATAATTGTCATCACAGATTATCTTACTTGATATGCCAAAACAGGTGCTATCTAACGTGGAACAGCAGTCGAAGCAGCACGATTTTTCATCGAAGCTGTTGTCCTAAGGCATGGTGCTCCCGCAGTGGTCATAACAGACAGGGGATCTGCGTTCACGGCTGCACTTCTGGACACCGTTTTGCGACTAAGTGGTACCACTCACCGAAAGACCACGACTTATCATCCCCAAGCCGATGGGCTGACAGAACGCTTGGATAAGACTCTGGCGAACATGATGAGTATGTACATCGACATCGACCACAAGAACTGGGACGAGATTTTACCATATGTTACATTTACGTATAACACGGCTCGTCATGAGACAACACGCGACAACACGCCTTTCGCATCAAATAAAGTCCGAGCATGTTGCGCATAGTTTGGTGTCCCTTTCTTGTTGCTGCATATTACGGTAACACACACAGTGAAGAAATATACGTGCACGCACTAAGTACCCCGGTACACTAAGATATACTTCATTAAATTCAATAATTATTTACATCTATGCTCATTATACCAAGTTTAGTTGTGTACGTACTGCAGAACAAGAGAAACCTGAACAAGTTGATGAGCATTCATTGTGTAAAAAATTTAGGTGTTGATGACAGAGACATATGAAAAATAAAAAGGACAACACAGACTATCAAGCCCAGAGGCATTCAGTATCAGTCAACAGTCGGTGTTTGTGTTGTGCCTTTTATTTCTCTCATGTCCGTGTCATTGGCGCGTAACCTTTCTAATGGGAATTAAGGTAGCCTGTGTGTCACTTTTTCACTACGTCAAGACATGTTGCTGTGCTCTTGCTGTTCCAGGGTGCTTCTCTATGCTGATGACGCTGCTCATCACCTTGCTTCTCTTGGCGGCCTCCCTGTTCAGTGCGGTTGTGGTGTACTCATTTTACAAGCACAAATATCCCATCACATGGCCTTACATACAAGATGTGGTACACCAGCATTGGCGACCGGTGCAGCTTTACCTACTCCAAGGCTGGGACTTGGCCAGCGTGCAAGTACAGCTGTGGACCAAAGAGATTATCCGTGTGGTCCAGTCGCTCGGTGCAGTGAAGGCCAAGAACTGACGATGGATTTGGTTCCCTTCACTTGTGCGTTCCATCAATACATTCAGTTTGTCCTGTCTTCAAAAATGGCTCAATCCCAGCCAAAGCGTCCGCATTTCGATGGGGACGAAATGCAATAACACCTGCTTACTTATATTTTCAAGAGCCCCAGATGATAAAAA
The DNA here is from genome assembly GCF_038994185.2 of Dermacentor albipictus. Taxonomy (NCBI): domain Eukaryota; kingdom Metazoa; phylum Arthropoda; class Arachnida; order Ixodida; family Ixodidae; genus Dermacentor; species Dermacentor albipictus. The sequence goes on along the minus strand of NC_091823.1, from coordinate 9,348,878 downwards.
TTAATCTGTGGTCTCCCACTATGGTGTGCATTCAGATCATGGTTATGGCACATAAAAGCCCAGAATTTTTTTCAAGAAGGCTGTTAGGGGTGTCTGAATTTTCGAAATTCTGAATGCGAATCCGATGCATCTGATTCGGTTTGAGGGCGTGATATCCAATTATATTAGAATGTATGAGGTTAGCACGATCATTGAAGCCTGCCCGTCGTAGAGCAGGCCCATATGCATGTGGTCCTCTGGCAGTTTCAAGCAGTCATTGTAACTCTGGTAACCTTTCACTTTTTCCTGATTTACATATTTTAATCTGCGCCATTGAACGAGCTCTTAATAGCATTGCTGCAGTTGCTCTAGGTTTTTTAAGTACTCTTGAAGCAGAATACTATCTGTATTCAAAGCCTGCATTTTCCAAATATTTAATTGAATTTGAATATTTAATTATGTTATGGATACCCCTATTTTATATTTGTAAGTGCCAAAACTATGCAAGGCATCGCTGGCCTCTAGGGAGCACCGCATGACACGGAATACTTGAGGCACAGTTATTAAAGGTTTGTCATTCACTGCTCGCTTCGGAGTGGCACACAGTTATTGGGCATTGACAAAACTCATGCTTTGATGGTTACTTTGTGAATAAATGTAATCTTTATAGCTTCTTTTTGTTTACCTGGAAACTGCATTTTGGATCCTAGGGGATTTGAGAAAGTGCACTACTTATGGAGATAGCCAACAGTTCATTAAGCCTATCACATTCATATCGGAGAAAACCAAGCGCCTGCGGGCATCAAGGTTTGTGCTAGTATAAGTTCTTCATGGGTAGCAAAAGAGGCAAGTGCACTGGCACATTGTATGTGTGGGGCTGGAGAGGCGATAATGAGGCTGGTTGCTGGCACTTCTCATACACCTTTGGAAAATTGTGATAATTTTCGTGTGCACTTGACCACAAAAGATTTTGGAACAAGTAAATTGTAAACAAGTTAAAGTTACTCCTAGCTTCGCCACTTGATGTAAAATTCTTGACTGTAGTGTGATAGTCATGTGGGATGGTACATGCAGTATCCTTGAATTATGTTGAGGGTGCGTTATCCTTGATGAAATTTAATTAAAACTTCTGCGGTCAGAGGTACCGTTCGGTATTTATATAAAGGCAAGCAATTCTACACCTCACACAACAAATGCAGCAGCCTTAGCCTTGAGTAACACACAAACATCATCTGTGTACTGAGCACCAAAATGTGGAATACGGTAGATCAAAGTTTGTTGTTGTGCGATCTCACATACAGCAAGGATTATCTGCCTCTTTGTGCAGTGATTAGCACCACTGTAGCATAAGTCACTTTTGCAGTGTCTGCATGAACCGGGCCTGCATGGTTATACTCAATTTCACTCTGACATTAAGGCACGTAGCAAACCAAGCGGAAAAAAAGGGAAGTGCATTTGACGTTAAAATAGCCTATTTTAGAAATACTTTGCAGCAAAAGATACTTGAATGTGTTCAGCAGAAGTGGAGTTATTGGCAATCAGATTGTCTTCGATGCCCTACGCGGTGCTCTCGCTTCTCCTTCAATGCTTTGCACTACGTTCCTCTTAACTGAACGTCACCGTGGCACGCCGTTCAAATTTTATTTTGGATGTTCAAGTTGATGCCACTACTTCCAATTTTGGCATCTATGATGCGCTAAATTCGGAGGCTATCCCTCAATTTAGGGTTGAGTTCATGGTATCTCCAGAGGGGTCTCATCCCTTTGCTGTGCTACAGTATACGAGATAGTAACATGCAGCTGTGTTTTCTTGCACCGAATGGCACGAGCAGGACATTTCTTTGTGCATTCATCTTTACGGCAATCGCACAACAAATTGTCGCCTTTTGGCAGTGCCCACATCGGGTAAGCAATGGATGCCACACTGCAGACTTGCGTTGAAAGGATTCCTGACATAACAACTGTCGACCATGATGGTGACACGCCTCAAAGGTGCGGAACTCCGGAAACACGACCTGTTCTAGAGAAATCTTGGCGCTCGGGCTGGCGGATAATAGCTACATCCAAATTGTGCATTTTGAAGTGGTCTACCAAAACGTCTAGCCAGGAGCGGTCAGGAGTGAGCGCCCGCTGGCAAGTGTATGGTGGTCTGACCTTAAACCTTACGCTTGGTTCTATGACACTGATAAGTAGTGTAGCCACAGCTTAATTCCTATGCAGGAGGCCGCAGCTGAGCGCCAGCAGACGATATTCAGCTTCTTCCGGAACTACGTAATTCTTATCGAAATACGAAACAGATTTTCACTTACTTTAGCCTGTTTATTAAACTGCGTCAATGAATATACAGAGCAACTGCCAGAAGAATTGCACTGACCCTAACACCCTCGTTGATTGGTGTCAGCTATCAGCCAATAGCAGCCGTCTATGGGAATATATTTGATATGACTACATATGCAAGCCACCAGCAGCCTCGAGATGGGCGATTCATTTGAAAAGAGTGAGAAAAAAGTGAGTGAGTGAGAAAGGCCTTATTTAAAAAGAGCGAGAAAAAGGCGGCTTTGTGCTCCTCTTCAGAGTTCCACGTGCCGTGCACGACTGCAAAATTAGGCTATGTTCCCAGCAGTGTATGCTATCAGTGGACTTTTTTTTCACCAAGCCTGAGAGGTGGTTCAGGACCTTTTAAATCCTGCTAATGTTGTGAATATATGCTTAGATTGGGGAACTTTGTTCCGTTAACTTATGATCTGCATAGTGCTTCAATGGCCACTGCGCAGGAACTAGGAACGCATTTACTAAATTACCTCGCTGTGCTGTTGGGTGGGTTCAATAGCCTGTTGTGACATGACCATCAGAAGATGACAGCTGTTATTAGCCCAAGATTGCAACATACTAGCACGCACATTAGCCTAGCATGCGATTTTATTGAGTTGAGATTACATTATGCTAGTATAGGCCACCTTGAGCGACTGTACTAGCCTGCCACTTCTGGGCCAACATCATGGCTGGCCAGTGTGAATAAGCTGGCGCTGGAAATCGCTTCTGCAATCCTCACGGGCCGCCTCCAGGAATATTTCCTAAGAGCTAGGTTGTATGATGAGGCCATATGTGCAAGTGCATCAACATTAGGTTTTTGCTCAGACATATTGCGCATTCCCGCTTTATGTGCACGAGAGAATGTACCTCTGTAATATAGAAAAGGCGATGCAATGTTGCAAGTTGCAGACTTGCAAAATCTTGCATTTTGAGAAACCTATGTCTATCATGGGGGGGGAGGGTTACATGGTAATACTTTGATATCATCGTGTGATATCAAAATATCAAAAGAAATATGATCGATAAATTTATTCATAATTGGCTTCTTGCACAAGGTGCAGAAGGGAGTCAATCCCTGTTGAGATATTCGATCGCGATCAAAAATGCCTTGTGACACTTGTATTAATTAGTTCATGGAAATTGTTGCGACTTAACAGAGCGAAGCATAATCTCTTATCTCAAGCTCACTAAATTTCACAGCACCAAATCTTTACACACACACACACACACATACACACACACACACACACACACACTTTGACAAATATGGTATAGGTTCCTGCTGGCCCGGAAATTATATTCATGACGGAAGCTCGGACGCCACGTAAACATTGTAACACCGGCGCTTATGTGCACATTTGGCCCTCCCATCCACCTATCTCAACCCTCTCCTTTAGTACGGAGTCTGTTGCATCTCGTAGTACATCAAATATTTTATGTTCGATGTAGTAGAACTTCTACCACACGGTTGGGGAACATATTATAATTTGATACTAAACTTGTTTTCGAGGTTCCAGATCTGGCACCATCAACATTATCATATCGTGTGAGAGCAAAATTTTTCAACGTTTTGTAGCAGTGCGGCTTCATATGATAATGATGACCTGATGACATCGCAACGCTTTTGTTCATCCAGTGAATTTCTGCCACTTCTGCCGAAACCAAAACCGGTACGTGGGAACGAACAGTAATTCATGTATTCAATTATTTAAGGTGCTGTGTTGCTTTCCAATATTCTTTTTCAAGCTTTTGGAGTGCTTGTACCTTCATTTACCGAAGAAAGCTGACAAGCAAGAAATGTGTTCGTTCTAAAGCATTGAATTTGTCATTCATGCTGTTGATCAAACTGCTTCTAAGCACGCTCTGGGCTTTTCCGCCGAGACCTCTGATTCTGGACCAAGCAGCTTTGTTTTCCAACAAAGTCGTAGTGTAGAAAGCTCTGTGCCGTCAACGCCATAGGATATGATCCCACAAAGCTACGAAAAGACAGCAACGACAGTCGCGAAAGCTAAGCTGGCGATGAACCGAAGCGAAACTGTCCGACTGAATTAGATTCGCGGAAAGTGCATCCATGGAAAATGCATGCTTTTCTCATGTGTTTTCCCGCTAGTATTTAAGCCCGTCGTCTGCTTTGTTCGGTGTTGTATGGTCGGGCATGATCCATAATGTGCACTATTAAATAGCCATGTAGTCACGAGTTTCTGCTGTGCAGTAAATAGCATGCTCACGAAGTTTTATTGAGTAATGTTTAAGCTGCTAGCACAGGCGGTCTTCCTGATACACCATAACTTCTTGCTCAGCTTGTACGAAGGGCCAAAGTGCAAGAGAAACGATGCTCTTGTTGCTGTAGAAGATTCCATGGGCTTCAAAGAGCAAGATTCGTAGTAACCGCACTGCTGCTACGTATACCTTTTCACTTGCCATTCCCCTAAATGCATGCATGCCTGTGCTATGTCTCTGTGTGTAATGACGGATGTACCGCCAAATTGAGTGTCCCATGTGTTCTGGCTTTCATTTCTTTTGCAGCAGTCAAAGGGAAATTCTTTTAAATGCGATCATGCATCCCATCTTGTACGTGTGGTTATATATAAAAGGCAGCTGCATCCAGTGACACCGGGAATCGAGTTTAAATGAGTCACGTTTAATAGCGTGGGTTGCATTACGGGTAATAGGATGTGCTGTACAAACTCTATGGCTGTACATTTGCTGTACTCTGATTACGGGCACTTGCAAAGGCAAAATTTCGACTGCCACTGCTTATATTCTTTCAATTGACGAACAATTCATTTTTGACACTGGTTTTCTTTCTATTTTTTCCCGAGCCTCTGCTGCACTACTGCAATATCAGAAAACTCGCTGAATGGCCCTAATAGCTATAGCGTCGTCCGCTTGCCATTCTAAATAGGTGCGAGACGTGTTGAAATTGTTGTACATTTTATCCGCCGTGAAGTTTCAGGACCTCAAACGCCACAATTTATTTTTATGCGGAAGCATTATATGCCCTATTACACGAAAATCCGCCATTGTAGTCGGCGGCGCGATGCAACGATGGTACCAAAAATGGCCGATGGCAAAGAGTAAAACCGCATCAAAAAATACTTGAGTTCACGTCAAATTTCTCAGAGAGGTTTCTGTGAACAAAGTAAATTAATGCCTTTGAAAAGAAAATTAAGTCAATTTTGCTGCATGGAAATCGAACCCGGGCCTCCGGGGTGCGAGACGAGCATGCTTCCCCGACGCCACGGCGGCCTCGCGGTTCTGTGCCTAGTGCGTGCATTGTTGGTCACGTGACAGCGCAGTCAATGGGTAGGAGGTGGTGCCATGTCATGAGTCTAAAATTACTGTTAAAATAAGCATTAATGTCCAATTGAATGCCGCTGAGCGGTCCTTTGAAGTATGAACTCCTCGCGGGCAAGTGAGTGCGTTGAGACACTTGGCGCGTTTTCATTTGGTCTTGCAGCACTTCCGGTTTAATTACTTTAATTATGGGGTTTTACGTGCCAAAACCATTTTCTGATTATGAGGCACGCTGTAGTGGAGGACTCCGGAAATTTCGACCACCTGGGGTTCTTTAACGTGCACCTAAAGCTAAGTACACGGGTGTTTTCGCATTTCGCCCCCATCGAAATGCGGCCGCCATGGCCGGGATTCGATCCCGCGACCTCGTGCTCAGCAGCCAAACACCATGTAGTAATGTACAAAATTCATGGGTTACGTTATAAATATATCAGAGCTACAAGTTGGGTTACTGGGTCTGGAATAATTAGAATTTTTAATCACCGAGGCAATCAGAGTGCAAATTCAAAATCTGAAAAAAAAGAAGTACAATTAATACAAAAATTCATGGGTTTTATTATAGATATATCAGATCATAACTTTAGTTACAAGTTGAGTTATGTGTCTGGAACAATTAGAAATCACTGATTACAGCACACCAAAGCACAGAATCGTAGACGTTGGCGAAATTCCTGGAAACCCGAAAGTAGAAAGCGGAAGTAATGAAGTCACTAATGACGTCGCACACAAGGTGTCATGATATTTAACTGGCTAATTAATGAAAAACAGTTGCCTTCGAGTTAGGTTCGTGCGTTGCGCTCGCCTAAAGTTAACCTAAAGAACATCAATGCCAATGTGCGAGTGCCACAAGACGCACCTAAGTCAAAGATTAGGGTCGCCTACCATTTTGTTTTAGCGCGCGGGTTACAGCGGGCGGCGCAACGGCACGCACTGGGTGGAGCTACAGCTACTACGTAGACGAGTCGTCGCACATTGGCGCGAGAGCAGCGGCGTGTGCATGCGCACTATCACTTGGCACTGAAGCGGCCGAACCGTGGCAGGTATTAATGACAGCCAAGTAATAGGGGCGATACGACAGCGTACGGCCGTGGGACACAGTCGGGTGGATGGCTTTTCAGAAACATAACGTGCACTTTCTTGCGTGGTCGTTGAACGGGCTGGCTAGGCTTACAAATGTTCGCCGAAGCAGCGCCACGAAACTCGACGGGACGTTTTTCTGCAACGACCGGAAGAAAGCATGCATGGATTCTTTATTGCGATCATCAGAAGAACTCAGTCGCATGTTCCGCAACGTTCCTACCACGCTGTCAGCTGCCGTGTTGGTTCCGTTCTGCATTAACCGCGGAGGCGAGCCTGCCGTCTTGTTGACGTTAAGGGCACGGAGCCTCGCCAGGCACGGCGGGTTCATTAGCTTTCCTGGAGGCATCGCCGACGAAAACGACGGGTCAGCTATGGAAACTGCGCTTCGGGAAACTGAAGAGGAGCTCGGGATAGCGCCTGCAAACGTGGACGTGTGGGGATCTCTTCACTCTCTTCCGTCTCTGGGCTCCACGATTTCTGTCACGCCCGTTGTCGGATTTGTGAAATCCAAATCGTTGATGGACGAGCTCACAGTTAATGAAGACGAAGTGGAAAAAGTGTTTATGCCATCTTTGCGAAGCCTGTGCGACCCTCGCGACTGGGAGTACACGTGCTGGAAATACCCCGGTGTACCGGACCATGCGTCGCCAGTTTTTGTTCTCAGCGCTGACGAAAAGATTTGGGGACTAACTGCAAGAATATTGCATCTGTGTATGGCCAGTATTTTACCAGAACTGTACTGCAGAAGTTACCCAGCCTTAAACGTTACTAATGGTGGCAGTAAGCTCTAATGATGCTCTTACTGATGTGCACGGCGCTTCTGAAACAGTTCGCTCTTCAGACGGCAGACGAAACTTGCCCTGCTAGTGCAGCAACTTAACAAATTGACTACAAAACCATAGATGACGAAACTGTGAAAGGCAACAGCTGCGGACACTGCGCACACTTCGAGCTTCGAAGCAGTCGCAAAAGCTAGAAAGTCATTAAAGGCATCGCCACAGTTTCGTAAACAAAACCGTGTATTGAATTTTTACACGTTTCCGGCGTGTTCCCTCACAAACTGCGCACTTACAGCTTATGATTCATCTAACGCAGCATTGTGCTAGGCTGCGAATCTGTGCTCGTCCCAGAAGTAGCTTTTTTTTGTCGGCCCAAAATGCAACTGTTCCATCAGCACGTACTCGATCGCACTGCTATCAACACTGTGGCGAGGCCTAGTGACAGTAATGGCAAGGAAAGGAGAGTAGCACTTATCGTATTTTGGAGTAAGTTTACGCTGTAGTGAAGTGCTGGACGGTAGAAATGTTTGCGTTTGACTCTCTCCTGAGCAACGCCTAACGAAGACGCCAAGGAACACTGACAAGATGGATTTTCGTCGGGATTATCACGTGCTGTCGCCCTGTGTGTAGCGCATTCGTAGATCATAATGGCGCCAAACCGTGGTTCATCTTCGTCTGGTGAACAAACAATGTGACCGCCCTTCATCTCCGACTCAATGCGCGCTCACGTGTTTTCGGTGATCATGAACTTTTCCCTCTAAGTCAAACCACGGGGTAAGTTTGGAGCTCGACAAGAATCGTGGTTGTGGTGTCGTGTCCAAATATGGGTGATGAGGGCGAGGGGCCCATTGCGCACTGGCCCAAGAAACGGTTCTGTCAACGTGTCAGCGCACCTTTCGAATGATTCTATCCTGCTGTGGCATCGTCATATCGTCGCCGCTGTTTATATCGTGGCACCTGCCATGTCGAGCGCGTTCAGAATCGAGCGATGCGATGGGACGGGAGGAGGAGTGGGCATCGGCCGTCGTCACAGGTTCGTTTGGTTAACGTTGAGGCTGCGTTTTTCAGCGCTGATAGACGAATTTTCAATTAAAGTTAATCTACTTGAGCAGGGGAAACGCTTACCACGTGTGAAGCTTGTAGGGTCTGCAAGATGATTAGTACCGGACATCGCTCCAGGACGCTCCAGCGGGTTTGAGCGCATTGCGCGGCATTTTTGACTACCACTAGTGGCCGCGAGGGAGCATGCCAGACTGCGCTTGGACCGTTTTATGAACGTAATCTTGTTTCGAATTTGAACAAAGTGCGCAGAACATTGTTATGATGATTTGTGCTTTCGTTTGGTTTATGAAGGGTCGACAACGACGCTGCAGTTTTGGCGAATAGCGGCGGCGGCGGCGCCGAAGAAAAAAGCCGCCAACGCTCTCGCCGCGCTGCAACAATGTCGTCTGGAGCCAAGCAGAAGCGTTCGTCGATTGACGCCGGCAGCAGCTGTGCAGGTGGGTATGCTGTGGTGCGCGTGGCGTAGTTATAATGCATGCTTATTTTGTGAAGGAGAGTTATAGTAAATTACATTCGAATGTGGTTATGATTAAGAAAGGCCAGTTAGCCTGAGTGGTGATGGCCGTTATTTCTCAACCAACAGGATATTCAAGTGTAGTTATACCCCCTTAGAGAAACATTGAGATGTTCGTGTGGGTCTAGTTCATGCTCAGCTGTTGAAGATTGTTACTGGAGCACACTAGTAATTGCATTATTGAAAGTAAGAGTTTTTGGTGGTGCTCAGGTACAAGCTGGCCCCATATTTTATGGGTGAGAAGTATCATTTGCATTTAACGCTTGAGTTAAAAGATTTGCTTGTTACATTGCAGGAATAACAGTTGGAAGCAAACGATTGAGGAAAACAAGCGCCTGCGAAGATGAGGACAGCCGGTGTAAGTATCGTTACAATACCAAAAATACGGCACACTGTAAAGAACTTAATCTTCACAAAAAAAACTAGCCATCAGTGTTTTTAACTTAGTGATGACTTTTTCTGCTACAAATATTGATAGGCGCACTTTTAACAAAAGGTAGTGCCTAAAAGGCAGTCACATGGGAGGGAATGAAAAACAAGCACAAAACTTGCACTGTTTATTAACTGGCATGGGCTGCTAAATATTTAGGAAACTTATGCCACAAAGAGCGCATGCACATAAACAGCTATCGCAATGTTGTCCACACGTGCACATCAAGAAACAATGTTGTACAGGTTGATAGATGGATCACTAACACAATTGCATGTAGACACTGTTGCAATTACCCAATTTTTACACGTGCTCATTGTGTCACGTATTTGCTACATATTTAGCAGCCCATGCCAGTGGATAAAAGTGCGAGATTGGCGCTTGTGCTTTGTACCCTCCTGTGTGATTGTCCTTTTGTGCTACCTTCTGCTACAAGCACGTCTAACATACTAGGCCATGAAAATGTTTTAGAAGATTAATAGGTTCGTCTGTGTATGTGAACACAAAAAGTTCTCTATAGGGCGAAAAATTTTTAATTGACGGTTTGTAATTTAGTGAGTGCCATCTGTCGCACAACTGATGAAGCTGCAGTGCTCTGTGAGCGAGAGTTGTGGTTAGAAAGTGTTTCGTTTCTCGGCTTCTGCCTGGCCTCTGCTGTGGCAGCTGCATGTGCTCTTCACTGCGCCAAAAATAATTGAAGACGCCATCACACCGTTCTCGTTTTCGTATATGACATGGACCTCTGACTGTCGAAGCATACCATTCAAACTGATCGTGTGTGGCGCTATCTGATTTGTAAAACTGCCACAGTTCGCCAGGCACATTGAGGCTTGGCACAGAAGGAACATTACGTTAAAAATTTCATATACTTGGAGACTGCTGATGCCAGCACTTGACTGGTACGAGTGACATGAACTCCTTCAACAATGAGTGGATGGTACGTTGTTGAAACACACTGCCAATGTGTCCCCGAGTGACCACACTTGGTGTTGTAGACTGGCCGCGCGTAGCGACCACCGTGTAAGGCGGCTCGCCTGGTTTCCTCTTTCCTGCTGACAGAGGATAGAGAGAACCAATTCTATGTTCATTTAACTGCGACATAATTTTCTAGATGCTAAAATGCTCACAAAAATAAACGCTCTGTGACTAGTGGTGTTTTCATTGCAAGCGCCGTCGGCTGCTGCTTCGACAACCGGGAGCTAGGCCTACTGGCTCAAGTGATCGGTGGCTGCCAACAAAGTTAGCAGGCCAAGTGTGATGCTCCACTTAGGAAAGTCTTATTACTATGGTCCTTTTTCGGTGCTCGGTAAATACGGGACTCTCAAATGGAACACCATTCTCTCGACTGCATGCACTAACTGCCACTGATGAAGACGGTAGGCATTGCTCGCTGGCCCTGGGTGTGGCCATTTACGAAGCCTCTGCCAACAATTGAATGCATAGCTTTTGTGAATTCTTTAACTCATGTATGAATATTAAGAGGCTAAATGAAAATACATTGGAATATTTGTACACCATTGGCAGCAAAGAGCAAACCGGGCGAACTGCCTCGCACGGTGGTCACTGCACACTGCTCATCTGCGAAACCAACTTGAAACAAACTGCCCTCGGATGGTGTGTTTCGATCACTTCAGTGGGGTAATGCTGGGCGCTGAATGTCATATGAGGCGCACTTTCTACATCACTTGTCCATGTGTAATTACATTACTTGACGACATGTGATTATAATATTTATTATAATTACACGTCAGCGACAACTTGTTGCAGATATTTCGACCCCGTCACTGACGACAGAAGTAGCGCCTTGATCACGCCTACATATTGTGGGGTTCTCACCCGTGCTCTTGGGACAAAGCAACGACAACACAGTAGTGCAAACAATCGCAAGGGCATTTATCGCACCTTTCATAGACTGATGCCTGCTAGCCGAGTTGCTATACACAAAACATGACAATGGGCGCGCGACTAATCGCGGAAGTCCTACACACCGCGACTGCATATCGAGTGAATATGTTCGCCCAATGCTGGACACCAAACTCCTGGTCGTTCATGCGTAGGGTCACGGGAACGGTGGCGTGTTTGAACGATCGTGTTCTTCCATTCCGGGGTAGGCCTCGCGAGACGGTCTCGCAGAAGCATGGATCGGCGCATGCGCAGAACACCCGCGCCGCTTGCCAACCCCAAGCCAACGAGGAAGAGCCTTCTCCTTATTGCGCCCAAGTAACCCCACCGTTAGGCGGCGTTAGCAGAGCAACACTCGTGCCATCTCTCGTACTACCCTGTAAGCATACCGACCGCCACTGTAAAGCCACACGGCAAAGCCGGATTACAAGGGACGAGCGATAGTCGCGCATCCCCACAGTATCTAATATTGGCGTAAGCTTACCAAGTCACTCTTACATAGATTGCTGGTAGTCCTGCATGGAGCGCAAATGCACCAATATGGACACCTGGGTGAGCTGGTATTGTCTGGATAGGGTGAATAGCAAAAAAAAAAAAGACAAACTGAGTGCTACCACTGCTTTCGCAAGCTCTGTGACTGTCCATCCTCATTCATTTTGAGCTTTCTATATTTCCAGCAAAATGCGTCTGCCTTTAAGAGCATCTCAAAGATTGCAGGCCGAAATAACCTCACGGCGCTGGTATATGACAATTCAGTAGCTGCAACTATCGCGGTGAGAACTGGCTCGGCGAAGAGCAAGGTATAGCGCAAGTTGTGTGCTGTGATGGCATCTCTGGCCATCGCTTATCATGCTGCCATGCTGCTTTCCTCGCAGGATAGCTCTTGGACGGAGACCGAAATAAACTTGTGTGTGCTCCGTTTAGCAGTGAAGCAATTTGTTCACCCATACTCAACACAACTAGCCTGCCTTTTCATGAATATGGTGCAATCGAAACCATCACAAACAGCGTCTCAAGGTGTGCTAGGGCTGCACTGGTTGTTCGTCTGCTTCTCGTATCCAACCATGTAGAGGGCGCTCGTGACAGCCATATTCGTGCATGTGCAACAGCATTCTTGCAAACCCTAAATTGCGCCACAATACTAGATGCTTGCTTTTGCATGTTTATTCAACAGCGTGCGTAATGTGCACTGATTTTTAAAGGAAAACGTACATTGCAAAGTAAGCTTATTTCTGTTCAGCTGTCACCTTCTCGTCGAACGGCAGCTTCTTTCCACTTCCAAAATGCCACACCAGATTGCATGGTTGTCCTTCCAGTTGTCATTACAGGGCAGCTGGGCTTTTTTATGAAAAACAGTTTCAGGTAATGGCTGTTACCAGTGGCTTGTAAGGCACCCCATTGGTATGCTAAGTAAAGATCGCCATAAAACACTTAAGAGGAAGCCTTGGGAATGGGAATAGAGAAATCGTTTTTCTTGGCAACCACTGTGCCAAATTTGATATGGTTTGTTGAAATTAAAAGAAAAAGTTGGGATGTAGAGACGACCTGCCGTGGTTGCTCAGTGGCTATGGTGTTGGGCTGCTGAGCACGAGGTCGCGGGATCGAATCCCGGCCACGGCGGCCGCATTTCGATGGGGGCGGAATGCGAAAACGCCCCTGTACTTAGCTTTAGGTGCACGTTAAAGAACCCCAGGTGGTCGAAATTTCCGGAGTCCTCCACTACGGCATGCCTCATAATCAGAAAATGGTTTTGGCACGTAAAACCCCCTAATTTTATTGTAGAGACTGTTAGCAAATATTTTATTTAGGCCTAAATATTTTAATAAAAATTGTTGGAAATAAAAAATTTTCGGGAAATGAAACTACGACGATTACAACTCTAACTCAGTAATCAAAGATGATATCACAATCCTGTAAATTGTATCTAATAGTACATCTAAAGTCGACAAAATTCATGCATTATATATGGCTCTCAAATAGTCTACTAATATGCGAGTGTGACTTTTGTGAAACCCTTGCAAACAGTGGCAAATTCACGTAAGATGTAAATTGATACATCAAATTTGTTTGCTTTGGATGCGCTAATGCATATAGTTTACAGAACTGCAGTTACTGTTTTGATACAGTGCTACGAATTTGTAAACTTTGTGCTTCCATGTTTTTCAAGCTTACCAATATCTGCAAGCTTCATTAAAAAAAATTCTGGCCCTAAATGAAAATTCTGCTTCCGCCAGTTACTAGAATTTCACATTCTCTCTCTCAAATGAAACGTATCTCTATATCGGCCCAGTGGATATATCAGAAAAGTGTTTTTGTGTTTCACATGTATCTAAGTGGGTGGCATCAGGTGATGTAGCTGAGATGTCACAAACAGTACTGGCAAAGCTCTCAGATAAGCATGTAGCAGGTACTAGTGTTTGGGCTTTTAGCATAATGTATTTCCTTAAAGGGACACTAAAAGCAAATACTAAGTCGACGTGGACTGTTTAAATATCATTCCAGAAACCTCGTAACGCGTGTTTGGTACACAAGAAAACTCTTAGTTTACGAGAAAAATGCATTTGAAGAGTTTGAATACCGTTTTCAAAATTGAAATCTCCCGCCACCCTACCGGCGGAGTGGTGACGTTGCATATGCAATCATCACCTTTTGCTGCTGTCAAACGGCGCCTGACAGACGGCGGTACCAAGCCAAGACAGACTGGTGAATTCACCGCTGCAGCTGCTTTTTGGTCAAGTGGCGTAAACCCTTTGGGCAGCCCGCGACTAGAGTGTATGAGGTTGAATGGGTTGAGCAGCAGGTGCGGCGCATGCTTTGCAGTGAGGCGTGTGACGACGAAAAATACTGTGGCGGCGCTGCGATCGAAGTGGATGGGGCCATATCAAGGTCATGCTGTTGGAAAATGCTACTGATACTTCTCGGAAGGGTCATTCGTACTACTTTGCATGCTGGTATATGTGCTCAGACTGCTCAAACGGTGTTTGTATTTATACCGGGTGTCCCAGCTAACTTGAACCAAGGGTTTAAAAATGAAATATTGGGGTCAGGAGAGTGAAACTACCTGCATATTGGTGACAGGCATTTGGCGCACCACAGGAAATTTTTTGTATTGCAATTACTTAACTAGTAATTAAAATAATTTTTTTAAAATTTTTAATATTGACTTTAGACACTAAGTGTGATTCGCAAAGTTGGAGAGCACTTTCAGAAACCCCCATTCCATTATTCGCCATAAAGAAAACCTTACGTGTACCTCTTTTTTCGAGCTCGAAAGAAAGCCCGCGAAATACAAAAAAAACCACGTGACGAGCGCATTCGCACGCCGTGATCGTGCTGCTCTCAACCGTGCTTTCAGTGAACGAAATCAGCTCCGGTATTCATTCGGCGGCCCCGTTTCAGAGGCAGGCCGATATCTTGGTGGTGGTTTCTTCGGCCGTGTCAGCCAGTTCGCGCGTGACGGTGTAAATTGCAGCGAGTGCGCTGCGCTTTGCAGTCGCGATAAAGACTGCCAAGCTCGAAGTTTTCAAATGAGAGGAGTTTTATTTGCCAGTTGCAAAGAAAATAAAAGTGGCGGTTTATGGCTTGGCTGTGCGGCGATGACAGCCGTGGCATGCGGTTGTCCTGACTCCATTTCATTTCGGTTTCTTACCAATTATAAAAAGTGCTCGAATAGGTCACCTTGTGCGACGATACAGCTCTGGCATCTTGTAACCAAATCAGCCGTTGCATTTCGTATGACAGCCTCAGGCATGTTTAAACAGACTTCCGTTATTTTGTCTTTAAGGTCTTGCGGTGTGGAAGTTGGTGTGCTGTACACCTTGTCCTTGATATGACCCCACAAAAAGTAGTCCAGAGGTGTCATATCAGGAGACCTGGCTGGCCAGTTCACGGGACCTAGTCGTCCTATCCATTTCTGCGGGAACGCTGCGTCGAGCCAGGTCCGAGCCTTGGCGCTGCTGTGCGCGGGGGCGCCATCGTGTTGAAACCACACATTTGTGGCCCTGGCGAGCGGCAGATCCGAAAGGAAGTCGTCAACGGGTCCTCTGAGGATATCATTGGTGTAGCGATCTGCTGTCAGCGTCTGGTCGAAAAACACAGGCCCGATCAAACTACCGTCGAAAAGTCCACACCAAACACTAAATGACCACTGGTACTGGTGCTGCGTCTGTAAAACCCAGTAGGGATTTGAATCGCTCCAGTAATGAGCATTGTGCAGGTTCACCTGTGAATTGCGCGAAAAACTAGCTTCGTCACTCCATATCACTTTGTTCAAAAAATCCGGGTCGTCCTGCATCTTTATCAGAATCCAATTAGCAAAATCGGTCCTGTTTTGGAAGTCCCGTGGCAACAGATTTTGATGAAGCTGTACGTGGTACGGATGCAGGCGGTGTTTGCGCAGTATTCGCCAAACTGATGACCTGGAGACTCCGGTATCCTCGCTCACGCTGCGCACGCTTGCTTGGGGTTCCAGAGCGAACAGCGATAAAATATGCGTCTCGAAGTCCTCGTCAAAAACAGGTGCTCTGTGTCGTGTGGACGTAAAACTGCCCATCCGTCGCAGCGTCTCGAAGGCACGCAGGATCGTTACTGAACTTGGCCGCCTGCCTGGGTGCCATTGTTGCATAAGGTCTGCAGCGCGCCTTCTGTTCCCATGACATGCACCTAGAGCCAGAACCATGTCTGCTTTCTCTTCATTTGTAAACGGCATGTCTGCAGTGCTAGTAATCACTACACCAAAGATTCAGTCTCGCATGAGAGTGGCATAAGAAGAGCACACGACAAACTGTGCTTCACCGCTGCTTCCAGCTTTCAAAATCCTCATTAGGAAACTGCAACACACAGCCGCCAACACCTCGCGGCGAAACATTATTCCCTGTATTTCTCTTTTGCTTCTGAGTGACAAAGCAGACTCGCCATCTCAGTATCTTATCAGATTGGGACTAAGTCGTCGTCGCCGGGTGCCAACTAGCTGACGCGGACGAAAAACCCCCGCCAAGATATCGGCCTGCCGCTGCAACGGGGCCGCCGAATGAATACCGGAGCTGATTTCGTTCACTGAAAGCACGGTTGAGAGCAGCACGATCGCGGCGCGCAAATGCGCTCGTCACGTGGTTTTTTTTGTATTTCGCGGGCTTTCTTTCGAGCTCGAAAAAAGAGGTACACGTAAGGTTTTCTTTATGGCGAATAATGGAATGGGGGTTTCTGAAAGTGCTCTCCAACTTTGCGAATCACACTTAGTGTCTAAAGTCAATATTAAAAATTTTAAAAAAATTATCTTAATTACTAGTTAAGTAATTGCGATACAAAAAATTTCCTGTGGTGCGCCAAATGCCTGTCACCAATATGCAGGTAGTTTCACTCTCCTGACCCCAATATTTCATTTTTAAACCCTTGGTTCAAGTTAGCTGGGACACCCGGTATATGACTAGTATTTGTGCCTTAGTAAGATGCCTTTCTTTCCCTTCTTTATTCCGTTTTTTTTTTTAGTGCCGCTCGGTTATAGTGCATGCATTGCGTCTGCAGTGTCCGTTTTCATTGTACAATGTTATTGTAGGGTTCCCTTCGGAGAACAAATATTTTTCTTGTTCTTCAAGCAACATGTATCTCTTGTGTGTATTTTTGCACCTATAGTTTTCCATCAGTAGGTCTTGCAAAACGCAGACGGAAAAACATATGGAAACTTTCTGCTTGCCGCTTCAAACAAATAAAACATCTGCCCCATACGGCGCCCTGTACTCAGATTTACGGGCACTATTCTTATTGAAAAAAAAAATGCTGTAGTGCAACATTTCATTCATCTTTCCCTCTTCACTTAACAGAATGTGGAGTAATCGGTACACATTGTTTTATTGTGGTCGACCTCGGGCGCCGAAAACAGATTTAGGTAGCCATTTGTGGCCTGTAAGGGCCGGTTTACGCTCAAGCCGCCCATCGCCGCAAGCCGCACCGCACGCTTGCGGTAGCGTGAAAAATTGCACTTATGCAGCACTTGTGCACAAATTACCATTCACATTGTGTGCACAGTGTATACCTTACACATTGTAAACTGAAATTTGGTCACAAGTGTTTGAGACTTGTCAAACACTGTCAGTCGTGGTCGCGCGACCACGACTGACAGTGGTCGCGCGACCAAGTTGGTCACAAAGCGACCAGTTGCAAATGGTCGCAAACGGTCGCCTTTCTTGAAAAGCGACCATTTTGGGCCAGTCGCTCTCTGCGCGATTTTTCAGTCGCGCGACCGTGGTCGCAAAACTGATAAACCAATCAGCGGCGCACCGGAAGTGATCTTTCGTGTGTCTACATCCGGCCTCCTCCGGCGTCGCGTTCAAATTCCGCATAGATTCCGAGAGTTCTCGCTGAGAACGATAATCACCGGGATTGCGACTTGCGGGTCGCGCTCAGCCGGGCTTGCCGGTGTGAACATCCGTTGCCTTCGGTCGCATTTTGATTGCGAGTTGCAAATGGTCGCGCGACCTCCTCAAGTCGCCGGTGTGAATGAGCCCTAGACTGCAGTCAAACCCTCTTATAACAATACTGGTTTTAACAATAGATCGGTTTTAAGAAGGAAAAGCTGCTGCAACGTCAACTTTTGTGTGTTTTATATGGGGAAATAACCCGCTTATTACAATGTCACCATGCTGCATTATCGGTTATAACGATGAAGTCTGGCTGCTGGGTGCCCATGCCGAAAGGTACTGGAATGCGAAACCTTTGAAAAAAGAAAGTGAAATGCGAGGCTGCTGCACGATGGCCTGCCACTCCAGCTGCCGCTGTGCGCTTCCCTCCATGAGAGATGCACAGTAGCCTCATGTGCATCTCTGCCGCCACCCTCCCACCTTTCCGAACTCGAATAGGCTGCACCCATAGCCCTGCGCCATGCCGCCCTCCGAAATAAGAATGGAGCACGCCAACTGCACTGACAACCCTGTTGGTGCTGCTCCCAGAGGGCTCGCTTGGCCCTCACATTTGGTCCTTTATTCTATGACCACCATTTTGCACAATCCTGCTAATGGATGAAGTCGCTCGTGCTTGTTTTTGTTCGTTGCGTTGAAGTCGTTCCTGGCCACATTGTTTCTCGGCCTCGTTTGATTTGCCGCCGAAACGGAAGATGGCTGATCCGCCCACTGGTGATCGGCAGTGCACGGCGTTGCTGGTGAAAAGAAAGTGCACTGCTATAGATTTGGAAACGAAGTGCTGCTAAGCGTTTCAACCGCCCGCGTTGTTGTCAAGGGTCATTTTAATTAGTTCTTTTTTCTGAAAATGAAATGGAACTGGACAAGTAGCATTTTATTTTGTCTTATGATACAAGAATGTCTTTTGCAATGAGTAGCTGAGTACTAGTGACACAATTTAACTGAGGAGTGCTTTCGTCATCGGGCAAGTGCTTGAATGTCCCGGGGGAGTCTCAAATCATGTCCTGCATTTGCCTCAATTTGCCATAATATTGACGCCTTAGAGATTCTCGAGCACTAATCTATCACTTTAGCTTGATTTAATATATGCCTTTAGTGTCTGTTTAAGTATCCTTTTAATGCACATTAACATTTGCTTGAACATTCTTGAGCATTTGGGCTTCCTTCTAATCTTGTGCTTTTGATGCAAATGCTTCATGCCTCTTTTAGTGTCCTCTTCCAAGGCTGTGCTGCCACCATTGCCTTTGCCACCCATGTCCAAGATCTACAACAGCTCTTATCGGAGCAACAAGCCTGCTGAGGTGAGTTGTGTGGACCCGCATGTTCAGTGGTGTCACATCCCCTGCGCTGGATCAGTTGCTAAGGCGTTCTGCTGCTGGTCATGAGGTTTCCAGCTGCAGCTGCCACATTAGAAGGGGGTGGTATGCAAGAATGCTCGTATACTGGGCTATGGCTACACTACAAAAGACTCCAGTTAGGTATACTAATCCGGAGCTCTCTCCTATGGCAGCTCCTATTGGCTGGTGTCATTGTTGCTTAAGGATGCTAAACCCCATCAATAGGTGATGTTTTTTACTTGGTGTTGTTGGAAAATAAATAGTACAGAGGAACGTAGTATGCAGTTATGGAGTTTATATCAGGCTGTCTACCCTGATAAATTGAATTTTGTCCCCTTTTGCTTTGGGAAATTGGTACCTGCAGCAATTATAGCAAAACTAGTGGTGTGCCAGAAGGAAGCGAAGCTTTAAGTGAGCCTATGCTATCTGCTAATAATGTCTTTTGCTATTTTTTGAATCTGAGACTGACTTTATGGTTCGACTATCGTGATAGGCGTAATTCAGTCAAATGTAATATAGTCCATCTCGCCTTATTTACAGCTTATACCGGTAGTTGTTGAAGATTATAGACTGGCCTAGTAACGTGGCAAGCTAGAAAGCACTATTTTCTTTTTTCTTCCGTGTGATGAACCTTCACTGTTGTGGACTTCCTGGGAATTTTCATAAAAATGGTCAAGGAAAACCTGCAAAATCGGGGATATGCAAGTGGCAACGTATAAGGCACCTTGAATATATATTCACAGATATCTCTTGCACACCTGAAATCAGTGCATTACGATGGTTCTCAGTGGATGGGAGACTTGGACGGGTGAGTGCAGCCACAGCAGAACAGAAATTTATGTATTACAAATGGTTCTTGTGTTAACACCAGTACTGCTTATCAGCAACCGCGATATGCAGCACCAGCCTATTGTGATGTTGACTTAAACATCCCTGGAGTGTACTGACCTTGTGCGGTGCTGTTGTGTGGATGCAGCTCTTCCGGAAGGATCTCATCAGTGCCATGAAGCTGCCTGACAGTGAACCACTGGATCCAGATGACTACTGGTTCATCTCTGACGGCTGGAAACAGGAGTGGGAACGGGGAGTTCAGGTACCTGTCAACCCCGGACACCTGCCAGAACCTGCTGCGAAGTGAGTGGCAACATTAAATTGCACTTCGTGTTCTGTCTTACGTTTTGCCTAAGTGCCTTCTGTGGATGACTATTCGAAGCCAACAAATAATGAAGCCAAGGAAAGCACAGGGAAAATTGTTTGTTGTTTTGGGGTCAAACCTCAGTGTAACTAAATATGAAATATAACAAAGTAAATACAAAATGTTTCTAGCCAATGTCGGTGTGCAGCGAATTTAATGAATATCAGCTATAACGAAGGTGATTATGTGAGATCCGACTGGGTGTAATGAGGTACAGCTGTAATTGAAATGTACGAATGATAAGGTAAAGGGAAATTGAAAATGCAGGTAGGAGCCATACCCTCATCCCTTGCAGTGCGCGTGTCATGCTCTGCCATTGAGCTGTCACGACGGTCGTTCCCACATCCACCTTCTTGGGTATCTGCCACTGTGGCTTTGGGCGCACTGACTAAAACTGCCAGGGTCAGATCTTGTATGCATACATAAATACCGAAGGCAAATACTAAGTGGACACTGACTTTTAAGGGGGGACATGGGTTGTGGCGATTATTTCCTGCATCTTATGGCCAAATCTGATGAAAATGCACAAGCTTACTTAGTTTTTCGTGCTGATTTCAAATATGCAATTATTTTTCTTGTAGGTTCATTAGTTCCGGAGATTCACCGTGCTGCCACTCTATTGTTTCCGGAGACAATGAAAAAAAAACGGCTCTGCAGAAAGTGAATATTATTGCATGGCTAGATACTATAATGTGCAATAACTGCAATGCTGCAAAAAGTTTTCAAATCAAATTTTAATTAGCCATTCGGGAGGTGATCAAAATTGTTTCCTTGACCTAAGGCTACCACACCAAAAGAAAATTCATAAAATGGAAATATACATATGCACAAATTTGAAATTCTGCTCTCAGCACTTTTTAATATGTAGATTAGGCTTTCTGCTAAAGAAAGAATTAGCGCTCTAGCTGTTCTAGATCATGAGCTATCACTCCGACAGTCTAGTGAAGTGAGCCAAAAACATGTTTTGAGATAAGTGAGAAAACGTACAAAACCCTACTTTATTTACAAATTTACAGCTGGAACAGCTCAGTAAGCACCAGGCATGTAGTCCTGCCGACTCCCAGCCCCTCTGTGCCGTTTTTTGAGGGACTGGCACAAAGTTTCTCATGCTTTGCACTTCTTGGCTGATGCTGCCATTTGACGCCTATCTTTCTCGGCCATGAGGGTGCGACTTTGCTCGCTCGCATTTAGACATAGTTCTTTCATTATGGCCTTTGATGCCCTTTCCCTTGCACACAACGATGTTCCCAGTATGACCCACGTTCATTTCGGCGTAAAGTTCGCGAACCGACCGCGCGCAGTCGCTCGTCAGATTACGCGCCGCGCGATCGGCCGCTGGCGTCAACTTCGTCTTCACATAGCTCTGGCACGTTTTCGTGTGAAGAGCCCGACGGCCGATGCCCATCAACGAGACAAACGTCATTAAACGCGGTCTGTCAGTCCCCCTTTGCCTGCATGGCACGCGTAGCCAAAACGTTCACAGCAAAGGGTTTCATTCCTTCAGCACTGTGAACGCGCGGCGAGCTCCATACCGACGCAATCTCTCCACAGTTTGCGCACATAAAACGCAGCTTCACAGCGAGCGCGAGTCCGTATTCCCGCTCATCTCGGACGATTTCTAAGGCACCACTGCAGATGTTGCAGTTCGCAAATGTTAATAAAGTGTTCACGGCACTCAAATCCACAATCGTAAACGTAGTCCCATCAGGCGGGCGAAGTGCGTCGTCGGTACCGTCACACACAATCTCGCGTTTCCGCTCCGTCGCTGGTTTCAACTTGGCAATGAAGAACCTGCCGGTCCACTTGGAGAAAGTCCCGGGAGTGCAACACGCGCTGTACGCGGACGACATCTCCATTTGGGCCACGCAGGGCTCTCTCGGTGAAATGGAGGCCAGCCTGCAGGAGGCGGCCACCGCGGCGAACGAGTACGCGAAAAGATGTGGCCTTCATTGCTCCCCTCAAAAATCCGAATTCGTGCACATTCGCCCCAACAAAAAATGCACAAACAAGATAGAATTGAGACTTGGATCGGAACCGATACCCGAAAGAAAAGAAATTAGAGTCCTAGGTCTTTTCATCCACCAGCGTCGGCTGGCGATGACCACGCTCGACAAACTAAAGAAGGTGGGAGATCAGGTGGGCCGAATGGTCCGCAGAGTCTCGAACAAGAAAGGGGGACTGCGAAGCAAAGACGCCTTGCGGCTGGCCAATGCCTTTGTAACAAGCAGAATCCTGTACTCGACCCCCTATCTCCGCCTCAACAAACACGACCAGAACATCATCGAGGTGATAATACGCAAAATGGCGAAGAAGGCCCTCGACCTCCCGATAACCACGTCTAACCTGAGACTCCAAGGTCTGGGTATGACGAACTCCTTCGATGAACTTAGAGAAGCCCACCTCACAGGTCAATACACGCGATTATCGCAGACGCCGTCAGGACGCCGCCTTTTGGCCCGTCTGCACATAGAACACACGACTCTAACCGAGGAGAGAGTAAGACTCTCTCAGGAATGGCGTTACGCCCTGTACGTAAGACCACTCCCAATTAAGATGTCCAGGGACGACCACGAGGGTAGACGCAGGGCCAGGGCAGAGGCCTTAGCTCACCACTACGGAAGGAAACCCGGGGTATACTACGTGGACGCATCCGGCCCGCACCATGGCGGGTGGTACACGGCGGCAGTGATCCACGAGTCCAAAACGGTGAACGGGCTCACCTTCAAAGCCCGAAGCGTCACTCAAGCAGAGGAAGTCGCCATCGCTTTAGCGGCAACACACTCCGATTCCAAGACAATCATAACCGACTCGCGAGGGGCGTGTCGGAACGTCCAACAGGGCTGGGTCCCGTACCTGGCCTACCGGCTACTGCAAAATAGCTCGTACGTAGGAGATCCATCCCACCGCTTCATAGTCTGGGCTCCGGCCCACTCGGGGCTAGGAGGAAACGAGGCAGCAGATGCAGCCGCCCGCGCGCTCTCTAACCGGGCAACCTCGTCCCCCGCCACCTCTGAAGAAGCAGCGGAAGCCACGCCGACCTACACTTACGAGGAAATAACACAATTATACAAAGATAGACATAAACTGTACCCCTACCCGTGTAAAGGATTAACGAGAGCGGAGGAACGCCTGTTCCTCCGCCTTGTCACGAACACCATGATGTGCCCGGCCTCGCTAAAGCACTTTGACCCTGCCTTCTCCGGGGAGTGCCCGCACTGTGGGGAGAGATCCTCGGACCTCTACCACATGGTGTGGGCGTGCCCCTCCAACCCTGCTTTTACTCCACACCCAAACCCCACCCGGGAGGACTGGGAGGCGACCCTACTCGCCTGTTGCGACCTGAAAGCCCAAAAGGCGATGGTCGAACGAGCTATGGCGGCAGCGGAAGCCACTGGGGTCCCGTACTAGGGACTCCACCTAGTGTTTGTGAGGGGAAAGGCACTAAGCCTGACTCCAGAGCACCCTCCATGTAACTCCCTCTTTTCAGAGGAAATAAACGTTTTCACCACCACCACCTCCGTCGCTGGAGCGGAAGACAACTCCGATAGCTTTGCTTTGGCTTTCGCTTCCTCCTCCTCCCGCTTGGAGGGTTGCCGGTAGATCGTATCTTGCCGTATGCGAGCGCTGGTCGAAGGGTCCGCGGCAGGCGGACTTGTCACAATATCCGCAGCAGCCGATGCGGTCGTTAGGCCTGCCGTTGCTGCATCGACGATTTCGGCATCGGTCGCTGGGGTTGTGGCGTCCTGAGCGTTTTGCAGTGTTGAGCAGCGTTTTTTTAAGTTTTCGATGAGCGTTCGTCGCACTTTTTGTGCACCATACTTGTACCGCGTTCGAAATTTGCGCTCCGTTTCAGACATCGCGTTGACACTGGGGCAAGATGGCGCACCTCAGTGCGCTGCTCCAAGCGCGGAGCAGACGATGGCCATGCAGTTCCGCCAATCGGGAGGCAAGCTCAAGTCACGTGCACCGAGTGACGAATAGGAGGGCGTTCTAGTACCTTCTTTTGCCGCGCATTTTCTAAGTGGCCAATGGCTGAATGGGGCCCGTTCTGGCGGGAATTTGAAGGGAAAAGTCGCCTCTTTCAAATGAGACCAAGATGTCCACGCTAGCGCACGTGGAAGAGCAGGCGCGCGTTTCGGAAAATATGCCGTTTCAGCTCAAGTTCCACCTGAAATTCAGCTAGTACATGTCGTATAAGGCGTCACTGCGGCTAAAATACTGATGTTATCGGTATGAAATTAACAATATAGATGCAATAATAGCTGCACATTCCAAAAATGCAATAAAAAAAATCGAGTTTTTTTTCGCGATTTTTGGTCGCCACAACCCGTGTCCCCCCTTAAAGTACCGTTCCACAAATGCTGCAGCGCTCGTTTTGTGCCAAGAAAAGACTTAGTTTCCAAGAAAACTGTTTCTGAAGGGTCCTCATACCTTTAGCGAAATTCAAATCACTCGTCCCCTAGCGGGGAGTGCTGATGTTGCATACGCTATCACTGTCCATTACTGCCGTTGGTGAGTAAAACGGTGCCCAGCAAACAGTGCTATAGTTTTCTGCGCAGTGCACTAATGTGCAGCCATGGAAAGACTGAGCCAAGATAGAGCATTGGATTCGCCGCTGATGCTGCTCTTGATTAAGTGGCGTGGACCGTTTGGAAATCATGCGTCATCACATGGATGTGGCATTCTCTGCTACTTGCAGTTTATGCGAGTTTCGTGAACCAGCAAAACCAGTTAAGCACTACGTAATAATGAAACTTAACGAAACAAAACCTTTCGACTGCCCGCGTCGTCACGAAGGGTAATGTCAATGAGTTCTTTCTTTTAAGTACAGTGAAAGCTCGTTAATTCGAACTTCAATAATTCGAATTTATGGATAATTCGAACTGTACGATTTGGTCCGGCCAAGCTCCACAGAAGTCTATGTATAAAAAAGCCCATTAATTCGAACGCGAGAAGGTTCCCTCACGGATAATTCGAACTACGCTCGCCTGGCACACGGCCAGAGAAACGCACCTACTGCCTACGCACAAGGCTGTATTGCCTCCAAAACGGAGAGAACGGCGAGAGAAGGCAAAACCGGAAAAAAATCTAACCGACGCGGGGTCAGCCAGAAGCCAGCGGCGGCTGCCGCCTCTCCGTTCTGCGTAACCTCCGAGACTTCCTGCCCGTTGCGAATCCCGGAGGCTTTGCAAATCTTGTACAGCTGCTAATGTTGTGCGGAGATGGCACGGCAAGCACCAAAACACAGCGAACCAAGTACGTCGCAGCTGCGCTTGCAATCAAGAACCAACGAATCAGGGCCTTCGCCACCTTCACATGTTCAGCGTCTTTGTCTCGGCAGTCTTCATCGGTTGTGCACCTCTGTTTTCAGCTTAGGAGGTATCGGCCGTCGCGATTCATGGTGATGGTGTTAAGCCTCGGCTAACGTTCCTTTCGGTGGACATCGGTGGTGTGGCACAGTCGGACCCAGAGCTTCGACTTGAAGATGGCGTGTACCCGCGGCACACGCCATCACTTTCTAACACGCCAAATTTCTGACACGCCCTACTGCTTCCAAATCGCAGTGTACTGTTGCTCTCCTTCACTTTCGTTAGTTCGAACTTTCGTTAATTCGAACTGAAGCGGCTTCCCCTTGCGGTTCGCATTAACGAGCTTTTACTGTATTAAGTATAACTGGACAAGGAGCATTTTCTTTCGTCTTATAATGCAATACAATGACCCGTTTATTACAAGTGGTTGAGTACTGGTGACAGAATTATAATGAGGAGTGCCTTTGCCATTGGGCTATTAATGGAATGTCCAGGGAAGTCTCTAATAGTGTCCTTCATTTACCTAAATTTCTAGATTATGAAAGCGCTGTTCGCAATAATGTTGATGCCTTAGATGTTCTAGAGCACTAATCTATCACTTTAGCTGGACTTAATATTTGTGTTGAGTGCCCCTTGAACAGGGTGTCTAGCAGCTGAGAAAACTGGGGAATGACAAGTAAATTTTAGACACCTGGAAGGTGTCATTGAATTGTCATGTAAAATTTGTAAAAAGAATTTATTATGTTGGGGTGAATGACTGAGTGAACTGCCAAGTGAGAAATTCCTGTAGTTTGGTTTCACCACATAGTCTTTAGCCTCATTTGCAGCAGTCCCAAGCCAGCTTTCCTACACAATAAGCATTCCTTCCTAAACCACCATATAGAAGGAACTGATTTGTTAATTATATGCAGCACTGGCTTCTGGCACGAAGTAAGCACACATTTGGTTCTTGCATGCACCTTCTGCAATGGCCTGAACATTCTATACAGTCCACACCTGTTACAATGGATCTGCATACAACAGACTATTCTTCTCACTTAGTTTGCTCTGCCTATACTATCAATGAAACCAATTCTGCCTCTAAAGGGACACTATAGGCAAATATAAGGTCGCTAAAGTGATAGATTAGTGCTCAGGAATCTCTAACGCGTCAATATTATCATAAACAGAGCCTTGATAATTGAAACTTGAGGCAAATGGAGGACATGATTTGAGACTCCCCTGGGACATTCAAGCACTTGCCTGATGACGAAAGCACTCCTAAGTTAAATTCTATCACTAGTACTCAACCACTCATTGCAAAAAACATCCTTGTATGGTAAGACGAAATAAAATGCTACTTGTCCAGTTGTATTTCATATTTAGGAAAAAGAGCTTGTTGACATTACCCTTGACAATGACGCGGGAGGTCGAAAGGTTTCGTTTTCGCTCTAGTCTGCGCTGCCCATGCTTTCGCATTTCACTAGTTTCGTTATCGTGTAGTGCTGCGCTGGTTTTACTGTCTTGAGATATTCGCACAACCTGTAACTAGCAGAAAATTCAATTTCCATGTGATGTCGCGGGATGCCTGACCGGTCTGCGCCACTTTACCAAAAAGCAGCTGCAGTGGCAAATCCACCGCTCCTGTCTTGGCTCGGTACTGCTGTCTGTCAAAAACCGTTTTACTCACCGAGGGCTGCAAAGGGTGATGATGGCGTATGCAACGTCACCACTTGCCCCGGCTGGGTGGCAAGAGATTTGAATTTCGAAAATGGTATTCGGACTCCTCAGATGCAATTTTCTCGTAAACTAAGTCTTTTCTTGGCACGAAACAAGCGTTGCGAGGTTTCTGGAGTAGTATTTAAACAGCCCACGTTGTCTTCGTATTTGCCTTTAGTGTCCATTTAACGGATTTGGCTACAACGGACAAATTTTTGGCCAGATTTTGTCCACATGGTGCAGCCCAGCCCAGTTTGCTATGGGGACGCATGCGTGCGGCAATGCGCTGCATGCAACTATTTCCGGCCACTTGCTGAGTTTACACTGAATGAATACAAGGAATGGATACTTCCCGTAACAGGAGCTTACCGTACATAATGGAGCTTCCCGTAACAGCGTGCCATACCATACTCTGCCTGCAGATCACCACTGTTGGCTTATTGTCAAGGAAGCGCCGAGGGTGCTGCTAGGCCTAAGCAACCTCGAAGTGAAACCATAGCATATGGTGCTTCAAAACGACTGCAGATGTTCGCACAATGCACCGTTTTGAAAACGCTTCATTTCTCATTGCATATTTTCGTGAAAAAAAAAAAACTAAAGAAACTTTAAAAAAAACCATGCTGCTCTTCATAGCATCTCGATGCGTGATGCAGTTGAGCCATCTTGCATGCGTTGCAGCGGTGGCCAGACACAGGCTCCGAGTTGAACTTTTCTAATACCGCGCCTCTCTTTCATGCTACAGAGTTGACAGTGTTTGCCACTTGTCGCGAAAAATAAAATTAATACATCGATTTGCACTACCGGCGACTGTTTTGTGTGAGGAGCAAACTGTAGCCGACGTTTGTGTTATTAGCGGCGCTTATGCCATGTGCTGCCTGGCAGCTCGGGCACGGCAGCGCTGGCTGGCCGGTTCCCCACCTTTGTGCTCGTTCGAATGAGCATAGTTTTCACCCATTGGAATACACATAGGGTAACTTTGAAAGGACTGCAGCGTCAGTTCGAATAAACTAAAAGTTCGAATTAAGCGCGTTTGAATTAACGAGATTCGACTGTAGAGAGGCTAGGCGTAGTGCACAACACGTTTGGGGCCAGTGGTGGTGTTGAGTAGGCTACTTTGACGACAATGTGCAACCCACGTGGTCCAAACTTGGTGCAGTCATTACGAGCCAAGACAAGACAGCATTGTAACCAAGGCATGCCAAGAAAGAATGAAAGTTTTTAGTGGTTATCACATGGGGACACTTATTATGTTTCATCACAAGATATCTTAGAATTAGTGCCGACTGTACTTTGAGCACAGTGAAACATTGTTAATTTGGACTTTATGGGACTGAAAAAAATGTCTGCGTTAACCGGATGTTGTTTTTGTGTTCTCTTCCGCTGTCGCTGTCTTTATTTGCGGTCATTATGATATGCATATATATGGGGTTCGGAAAGCTGGTCGGGCCCCAGCCCCTCCCGGAAAAATGAAAACTTTCATTTCATTCAGCATTTCATTCAGCAAACTCGGGTGGCCGGGTTTGCTTCATACTCCAATGTGAAGATATTGTCAACATGGCTTGAAACCATATCTTTCATTGCTGATTCTCACATTCAGCAAAATCATATTTAGAGCACGGCTTTTTAAGTGCCCATTCCTGTGGTGAGTGTTGGTGTTGCTCCTCGCAACTGAGTGAACGAGCACAGCGAAGGATGAAAGTGAATGCAAAGTGTAGCGGGAGATGAAAGGTGGTGATTGCGAAGAAAGTGCTAGGAGGAAAGTGAAGAAGGGTGTCGCGGAACCATGAGGCGGAAAGACGAGGAGGAGGGCATGGCGAAAGCTTGGTGTGGGCGAGCTGGTTTTGCATACAGTCAACGACCGATTTTTCGGACCCTCTAGGGAATGTAAAAACGTCCGAAAATTCAGGCAGTCCGAAAAAATGAATGCATGCTGTTAGATATGGAGCTGTTTCCTGCGCCTACTTCGAGTTCCCCCGGACCACATTGAATCGCAGCACATTCCAGAGGAGCGCTCGAGCCAACAAGTTCACGTGCCAACAAGTTCGTACGCCGCCGGTGGAGCCGTGCCGCCGGGAGGAGAAGGAGCCCTCGGACAATGGAGCCCTATCGTCCCCCTTCTTCGCCTTTGAAGAAGGCATTTGCTACCACAGCGGGGCCGTACCGCCGGGAGTAGGTGAGCCCTCGGACAATGGGGCCCCTTCTCCGCCTTTGAAGAGCGCATTGCAAGTCAGAAGGCAAGACCGCAGGGAGCCGCCTGGTGTGGCACCGCGGCACGGGCGCCAACCATTGGCCGAAAATGGCGTCATCTGAGCGGACTCTCATATTGGCCAAACATGACGCGACTTCCAGTCCTCGAAGGGTTTAAAAGAAGCATTCCAGAGAGACCAGAGCATTCCCTGCTTCACCTCTCTCGAACTTCTTGCCGCGGGCCGCAGCATCCGAGTTGCTGCCGGCCCGTAATGACTGTACGACTGTTACTTGACTCTCACCTCTCTGTATATAATGTAAAATAAATCCTCCCAAGTTTTGTTTTCATCCTGAAGTCCGTCCTCAACCCTTACAATGCAAAAAAACGCACCCTTTTTCTTTTTTTCTCAGATCTAGAGGTAAAGGGCGAAGTAACAGGCTTCCGAAACCCTGCCACAGCATCAGTGAAGTGGCTATAAAAAGAGGCGTTCAAAAAGTGTATGCAGCCGAATGCTGGTTTATTATGTACATGTGCATCGTCGGGCAGCCGGTGTTATTGCTGCAGTGGCTTGAAGAACTTGTTTATTGTTGTTTTGACGGGGTTCTGGTTGCATGCGATCATATTTGCCTCGATCTGAGCAAGGGTCATGTCAGCACTGTACACCAATAAAAGAGTCAACAGTGCTCGCATCAACTCGGCGCTTGTAGGCGGCGCAGGCATTGGCTCCTCATTTTCAACACCGGAGTCTTCTGAATCCCCCACAACCTGACGGACTATTTCCTCGTCAGTCAGTTCTGCGCGCAAGTCGAGCTCGTTGATAGCGTCAAGAAACTGTTCAAAAGTTATATCCGTGGGTATGGAAACCCCAGCAAAGCGGAGGTCGTTGATCACGTCGTCCGACGGTACTGCTTTCCGCGTTTCGATGCCATCGGCGAGGACGACGAAGACGGAGTGGGTGCCATCGAAGACAAGTGAAATCCTCAAGTTGCGAACAGTGGAGTTCGCTGATGAGCGTCGAAGCACCTAGGCCTAGCGTCGCAGAGCACACTTGACACAACAGCACAACCACACACCACGCTAGCCAAAACGTGGCCTGCGCAAACAAACAAACAAAATGGCGCCGCTCCGGAAACTCCGCCGGAGGCGGAAGTGCGGCGATGAACATAGCCAGTGTGGCCAGACCAAATCGGTGTGTGACGGCTAGATTCGGCTAGTTGTAGTTCAAAGCGGTGATATGCTTCGGCTGCAAGTGGATTTCCTTCGCAAGGGCGCTGCGCGAGGAGCCAAAAGACCTTCCGTCCATCAAAAAGTCTGGAAAATTGGACGGCGAGGGGTTCGAGCGTCCAAAACTTCAGATGTCCCTATACATTGATTCTATGGGGCTCGTGGCGGTGCCGCGAAGATGTCCGAAATATCAGGCATGTCTGAAAATTCGGGCGTCCGAAAATTCAGTCGTTGACTGTACTTGGAAGAAAAGAGCACCAGAGGAGGAGGTATGGCGAAAGCATGAGAAGAAAAGCATAGTGCTGTGCAAGGCGGGCTTTGCGGAGATGATGGCGTCAGAGTAGCATGCCTCGTCTGTATGGAAATAAAGCATTGCATGAGCAGAGGTTCGTCTGCCGCAGCTGCTGTGAAAAGCACCCATGCATCACCCAAGCACTGCCTCTGGCGATCTCCCAATTAGCGAAGCAGTTGCCCCACACTTCGTTTCATTAGCAGCGTGCCGTATGAGAGAGATTGTCCACGCCAACCAATATATTGCGAAACAAAAACGTGTAGAGGTGCGCTCAAATTTCACATTATTGAATATTGTGATCGTCGCTGAATTCTTTTTTCTTTCAAATTTCCTCAATTGCCCGATAAGTTGGAAAAAGTTGTGGCTCCTTCCGTGTAAGAAAAATACATTAGTGACTCTACTGTTTTGCATAAAAGGTCAAATTTAGATATAACGAAGTGAATTGCTGATTTTATTGTCTTCATTATATATTGAGGTTTAACTGTAATATTGTTAACCAAGTCACTTTGCAGAACAGAGGGCCTTTTGATAATAAATGTTTGTTTTGTTTGACAACCATAATGGAGAAATGGCTGCATTAGGGAAGCTCAACTAACATGGTTCGTGATATTGTTTTCTTCGTAGAGTCATCAAGAAGAAGAGCAAATCAAACGACTTCAAGCTGTAAGTCTCGTTTTCCAGTTCCACAGGTAACCCTAAGATTGAAATAGCGAACTAAGAACATGTTTCTTTTTTTTTTCTCCTACATCGGTTCACAGACCTCCAAACAAGTATCTCCGGTTGTCACACGATGAGTTCTTTTCCAACGAGCTCCACGTGCTGACCAACGTCAGTGCTTTGGCTGAAAAGACCTGCCGCTACGACTTGGACTCCTTAGATCAGCAGTGGTTGCGAGTCTTCAATGAGGAGCGCAAATCTCTTGGTCAGTAATCTTGCTTCATTCGGGGATTAAACCACAGTAGTTATGTTTCATTACTGTGCTTCATTATGGTACACTTGGTCTCTGGTGCACTGTTCCTTATCAGGTGTGCAGCTGTACAGTGCAGAGTTGTTAGTTTAAAGTGAAATTATGTTGAAATTGCATGGAAATAAATGTCAATTTGAACAAAAGGATGCATGTGACTGTTATATTGTGGTGCATGTTGCTGTGTGCTGGTGTGCTGGTCAACCACTGTTGAACCGCGCGATGTGGCCAGTATTCGGCAGCATTCAAGCTTTTGCTGGCCCAGTGTCTTTTGACAAAGGCTGCATACTTGCTCCCTAATTTGGAAATGAGAACAAACTGAAAAAGCCCTGATCTTTCATAAGTAGGGGAGTGCAAATACTCTAATATCACCGAATCAAATCAAATGTTGGAACATTCGAATGATTCAATTCGTGAAACAAATATCTACTATTCGATTTTTCGACTATTCAGTATGTTTGGTGTAAAGACCAGCGTATTGCAACATGTTGCATGGGCCGTGGAGCCCCTCATGCTCCATGCCATAAACACCGTGCAAACTTGCTGTGACCATCCACATTTCAGAATGTTTGACTGGTGGCAAATCATGCAGAACCTGACAATGTAACGGCCCCGATGCCGTTTGCTCTTTACCGTTGGCGCCAGCTAACCACGGAATGGTGATTGAGTCATGTCATGTGCGGCTCTTTCGTCTGTTTCACAGATTGGCCTCGTGATAACCCAACTGCCGTAAAGTTGGCTTAGCCCTTCTGTATTTTAAAAACTGGAAAGAAAACCTTTCTGTGCAATAAGTAAAAGATTGCTGCAATACACAGGTCCACTATTAAACTGATAACCTCGTTGGTATTCAGTTCAAGGTAATGTCACTAATTAATTAGCTTAGGGAAAAAAAAGGACTTGATTATATTCAACAGAAATTTTATTGATGAAAATATATTTTCTAGACCTTCATATGCAGAACTGAGCTGTAATCAGTGCTGGCTTACTAATTTGGTGTTCCGTTCAATAAGAGTAGTCCATACTGTATATCTTAGTTTCTATGTACTACCTAAGTGTCTGATAGCCATAGAGTTAGTACATTTACTGTAGAAGAAAAGCTGGGGTGAAAAAAATTTACTGACTGTTACGATACTTCTTAATGAGAAATTTGAGCGCAGCTCTATACATGTTTTCATTCCGCGATATATTGAGGCAAAGAATTTGAGAAAGACAGGTAGCAGAGCTGGAAATCGTTGAAAATCTGATCTGCTGTTCAAGCGCATCAGCTTTTATACATGACTTGTGAAACATTCCAGTGTAATTGCTGGTTCCGCATGGCTTCCTGAAAGTACTACTCAATTTGCGTTGCGCATACAATCAGATTAGAATATAATCGCGAAATGAGCGCACATGAGACAAGACCAGACAAAGCAAACAAGTGCAAGCGAGTACTGACGCGAGCAGATGATAGTACAATACGAGCAGTCTGGCTGAAACCAAATATGAGTACACATTGAGCAGTCAGGCGGGTCCGCGTAAAACTAGTTTCCACGGGAATGTCACTGCAGGGGCCGCTCTCATCGGTCTCCGTTGTTCACGGCTTGCGTCTTTCATCTGCTGCGCCATGTTCGCTCTTTCATCTTTCGTTGTGCTCGTTCGCTCGGTTACGCCTCTGCAGAAATGGGTCTTTAAGAGCTGCGCTCTAAAAGTGGCAACCGCAAGAGCACTGCCATATTGCTATCCCTCATTTTTCTAGTACTAGACATATTCAAAATATGATGCAAAAAGAAGCATTTAGAGCGTATGTATAGATGTGTGTGTGTGTGTGTGTGTGTGTGAGAGTGAGTGAGTGAGTGACTACGAAAGCATCTCCATGCACATGCCAAGTTTTGTTTCTCTTTGGAGCTCAATGTTCAGCAGAAGCCTTTTGATGGCCTGCTTGTAGTACACACACCTGACGCTGTTTATTATTCCCCGGTCGAGTTGTATCAGGGAGGTGCAGTTTGATGGGAAGCATTTCAGCTCAACGTTGCAGAGCACACAATCCTGAACAGGGTGAGCTGAGTAATTGTCCAAAAGGAGGCAGATATTTTGTTCCACCGTGCGCATCTCAGCATCCAGGTCCTTCAGCCAGTTGCTGAACAAATTTGGTGTCATCCTCGCCTTCTTGTGTGACGAGCATTTCACTGGCATGCTCTTGTTCCCGCTGAAACAACACGACTTCTCACTTGTTTCAATAACAAATGGCACATGTTTATCACTGCCGTCCATGTTCACGCACAACAAAACAGTTAGATGCTGCTTACTATGTTTCCCACCACGGCACTTTACATTTTTCAAAGCCAACGTCTTCCTTGGCAAAGACACAAAGAAACAAATCCCACAGACAAGCACTGAACCCGCTTGTCTGTGGTATTTGTTTCTACGTGTTCTTGTTTAATTTGCGCTGTTCAACCTCAGTACAATATATGAACCAGCTAGTCCACATCAAAGTCTTACAAATGTGTTGGAGACGTCTTAATGTGCCAAAATGTTGGGGACACGATCACGCAGCCAGTCTTCTGCTCCAATTGCATTCGCCTCTGCCGACTCGCCGCTGACCACCTTGCCTACAATACCATACCGTTCCTTAAATCGTTGCAGCCAACCGCTGCTGGCCTTGAGGTCATTGCACCCAAGAATGTTTGCGAAGTTAAGGGCCTTTTGCTGGAGAATGGCTCCCCCCAATGGCATGTTTTTTGCTCGCATGTCGAGTAACCACGAGTACAGGGTTTTTTCTGCATTGACGTAAGCCATTTCCTTTAGTTTTTTTCTTTTTTGGCCTGAACCACCAGGACTGACGGAACTTGTGATGCTGTCTTTCAAATTCAAAATGGTTGAAAGTGAGCTCAATGAAATCTCGTACCTTTCAGTAACAGTTGCCTTCCTTTCGCCACTCATAACTTTGGCAGTGATTTTGCCATTTACATCATGGCACTTTTTTCTTGCGAGGTGCACCGCTCATTGTGAACAGAAAAAAAAAAAAAAGCCTACACATGAGATCAGACCACTACTGGTCAAAGAAAACGTGCTCAGCGAACCAGCCTATCCACAATGAAATCAAACCACCAACTGTGTTTCATACGTATGCTACAGATGGTGCAGCGGTACATTCTGCTTCATGGATTGA
Organism: Dermacentor albipictus; assembly: GCF_038994185.2. NCBI lineage: Eukaryota > Metazoa > Arthropoda > Arachnida > Ixodida > Ixodidae > Dermacentor > Dermacentor albipictus. The sequence goes on along the minus strand of NC_091823.1, from coordinate 9,313,755 downwards.
AGGCCGCTGGTAAAATTTGTCTATTAAAGGACGCATGTAAAGTGCTGTTTGCCCTGCCTAGAAGGCTCTGATAGGCCTGTCAAGGAGGCTCTGATAGGTGCATACGACGCACGAGAACTTCGCTAAATCGGGGTTGCATTATAAAATGACCTCGTTAAATTGTGAAAAATAAATAAATGAATAAATAAAAGGATTTCTATGGGACAGAGATTGGGAAATTTTTAAAAATTGTTACTTCGATAATTTTTTTAAATTGAGGTTCGTTATTTCCAGGTTCGACTGTATTCAGTATTTGCACACTCCTGATGAGATGGTTTGCGTGCACATATTGGCTCCATAGCTTATATGGTCACCCTGTTTGCATGTACGCTCTTGTATGTAGCATGTCGATTCCTATGGTTTTGTCATCCTGTCAGTTTCTTTCAAATTTTCGGAAGCGAATGACGTTGGCCAAATGAAGTACATGTTTCAGCACAACATATGGTAACGTTTATTGACGAAGTTTGTGATGATGAGAAAAAGAACAAAGGATAGATGCATACAATATGCAAGCATATTAATTCATATTTTCTTTTGTGGTGGGCTGCAGTTGGTCAAGTATTTCGATGTGGAAACATTGTCTGCTTTGTTAAAGATGTCTTTTTCTTTTTTGAAAAAATGTCCTTCTGTCATACAGGCCTGGAACCCTTGCCTGAGCTGACCATGGAGATGATCTTGGAAGACTTTGAGACTCAGGTGAGGCATGTATCTTTGTTATTGGTGCAAATATGTGCTGTGAGTGTCTACTCTCACCTCTGGGTGTTTGTGCTCAAGTTCTGCCCAATCTTGTAGCTACTGTTGTAGCTTAGAAGACAACTGAGATAAATGGTTTAAAGGCTGTAGTAGGTGGTGCCCAAATCCTGCCTCTGTGACCACTGCTTTGCAGTAACAGAAACCGACCTCAAAGGCGATGCTTTTGCCTGCTGTATACATACTGAAAGAAATTGCAGGGCAGGAAACATGTCATAGCTGCCATGTTTTGTTCATTTAAATGTCTGTAGAGTGTCCCCCCAGAGGAGGGTAGCCAACCAGATGCATTTCTGATTAACATCCCTGCCTTCTCTTTTTATTTTCTCCTCCTCCTCCTCGTGGAGAGAGTGTACTGTCTGATTAGGTCTGGTATCATAATCAGGTCTCATTAGGTCTGGCCTGCCTTGGTATCAGGTCTGACATGTGCATACATGAAGGAAAAAAACCAGCCAAAAACACAGGACAAGAGGAGGGGTTCACACCACGACGACAAAAACGACTGTTTTTGACTGTTTTTTTCCTTCAAGTATGTACCAACTGGCCCAGATTTCAACCCTTCTGCAAAGCATGTGCATACAGTTTTGTCTTAGTCTTTGTCTCCTGATGTTTTTTCTTTCTTTATTGTTGAAAGTTGATGTCACCTTGCATGGTTTTGCTATTACAATTTCATGCAGTCATCCCATTCTCTGTGTGTTGATTTCCTAATTTTGTATTACAGTGTTATGAAAAGCTTCAGAGAGAGATCCGGACTGAGCAAGGGTTGGGCATTGAGTATGATGAGGACGTGGTCTGTGATGTCTGCCGTTCAGTAAGTAGTTTTCCTGCTTTTGTGTCCACTGCAGCACCTAGATGCTGGTGCAAAACAAGCTTTTGCTTCCCACGAATTAAGTTTCACACATAGGGTTAATTAAAAAGTTTTGTGCATTGTAGTTGTGCATGGTACAAATTCCTAAGCATTCATCAACAATGTTTCATTGCATTATTTCCTATTGGGACCTAGTTTTAAAGGGACACTAAAGTTAAAAATTGTTTGAGCTGTGTGGGCAGTGCTGCCACTCCTGCACTATATTGCACCAATCGAGATTTCCTGCGAAATCCTGGTAAAAGACAACAACACGATTTTGTGCTGAAGCGTGCCTGTGTGGCCGCAGTGGCTTGCCGGTGTGCGCGCATGACTAAAGTAGCTTGATAAATCAAACTTCCCGATAACTGTGCATCGCTGGCTCAATGGGGACCGCCTAAAAGTCCAAATAATCAGGAGTTCGAAATATCCCAATTCGTTGGAAAACGAGTGACTTTATTCCATGTGGCTAAAAAAATGTGCTGTATCCTTGAATGGACACTTTTAGGGATACTTTCACTTCCACGGGATTTTGGGTGACTAGCGTCAGACACCTCAGCATGTACGATCGATGGCATTCTTTGCACTATGCCAGGTCTGATGATGTGTCCGGTGCTAGTCACGCGAAATGTCAGGAAAGTCAAAATATTCCCAAAAGGTATCATCCAAAATAAGGCTGAAGTTTGTCAATGCATGGTTTGTGCACATATGTTGCTTACCTACAATCTGGTCAGTCTGTATCTCTACCGTTGTCATGCTGTCACCACAGATGGACGAAAGTACAGTCAAGGGGTGCGTCAAACTACCGCAATTTCTAGGGATGACTTTTCGAGTGCCACTCTTTTCCACACTTCATCAGTGGTAATAGCAGCGCTCTGCCTAGGTTATCGGTGGTTATCAATGGCATGAGCCGGCCGTGAGCCATGGATGATAAGGGCGGCATGTAGGATCGAGCGGAATGCATTGCTGTAATATCGCAACCCTGAAGTCTACTGCACTACAATAGCTGAATGATGCCCCCTCCCCCTTTTTTTAGCAATAGTTATTGTTTTCATTGGTGCGGACATCGAAGGTGCAGTTGGCACTGCTTAAACAACTTGGTCGCCGGGACCGTGTCACTAACACGTGAATGAACAAAACATTGGACAAGCCACACCAACACGGTGGGACTCGCACAGGAATGCAGCTTTAGAGTGGCTTGCCGGGGTTCGCTTGTCCTACCACATTCGTGGGGTTTGGGCGCGGTCAGTTCTGGTTTAACTAGGCTCTGCTAGTTTTAGTTGCGAGGTGTCGGCCACATTGCCGACACCCGTTCTGCGGGGATGCCAGTGACGTATCAAAGGCAAATATCACTACAGTCAAATCTCAATATAATGAATCACACAGGATCGCCAAAAATTGTTCGTTATTCTGAAAGGTCGTTATGGTGAAAGCCCCAAAACTAATCATTCCACCCATCAACCCATCAGTTCATAAGTTGTCACCATTTGAGCTACCCACAAAAACATTGCTGTTGGCTCTCGGCCGGTGCTGTTGCTATATTCCATAGGTTCCGCTGCCATGCACCGCCGAAGCACCGTATAGTAAGAGTGATGCGCGCAAAGCAGAAGCGGGGGCGCTGAGAAAATACTGACAAAAGGGAAGCTCCATGTCGCTTCTAAAGTGCAATGTTTCTTGTTTGTTTGTTTTCACATTTATTGCTGTGGACACGGCAACTGTCTCACTCGAGGTGGATACCTGAACTATTCCAAAGTGCAAGTGCATGTAAACCACACTGTCGGAAAGTGCTAAGTGGGACTGTGTGAACTCCCCATGAATACGGAGGTTACGTTTGCCAGCACGCATTGCTATTACGGCTGCAGAAAGAAGGGTGAAAGAAGGAAGAGACGAGCCTTCATTGCTGAGCCATGCTTGCTTGGGCGAAGCAAGTGCTCGCGAAACCCGATGCGTCGTCGAGTTTGGAATATCTAAAATTTTCTCTTTTTTTTTTCGCGGTTCTTTGAACTGGTGCGTTGTGGTGTCCGCTTTCTGAGTCTGGGCATCTGCTAGCCTACTGTTTCGGCTGCCGTGAAAGATACACAGAAGTCTAAGAATCTCCAGATTTCAGAATATTAGTTCGTAGTACTGCGGTGTTGTTAATATGACATGGAAACTGAGTGCCAGTCGTTATTCTGAAAAGTTCAGTATTAGGAAGTTTTTAATACTGAAATATTTTTGCATTGCTACTTACATTACATTTTTACATTACTACTACCCACTGAACATCGCAGCCCCAACGCTGTAGCAGAAATCTTCCTTGCGGCAGTGCTTGCTTCACACCTAAGTTGTAGCCGACGGCTGCTTGCCAGTTCTATGTTTCATGGTCCAAGCTTCATGCAGCTTCTTGTCATGTGTGTAGGTGTGAAGGCTGACACCGAGTTTTTTTGCGTGTGGCCGGCACTGTGGCACCAAGCGGTAACCTACCATGTTGGACTCCTTCATAGGCAGCCACTACCTATTATAGTGCTTTCAAGTGTTGACCAGCAGACACCCGAAGCGAGAAAACCTCCCCAGTTAGACCTGCAGTGCAGGTGGGACTTCAAACTTTCGTTTTCAGCTTGCTTCGGCGCTTCCGAAGCAGCCAACGCGGCTGCTGTGCCCATGCGATCCGTCATACCATGTCACGCCAACGGCAGTGCCAGCATTTCTAGTGGTGGAGCTCGCTCCCAGTATAGCCACCTGCAGCGGCAGCTTCACCACAATACTTGCCCGCCCGTCATATGTGAAAATGCTGGTGGTACTCTGCTTGTTATTCTGTTACCAGCAAATGTTCTCTGGTGTCATCGCACACTGCATGCATATTCACCTGTCTTTGCCTATTACAGTGCGCGTGGTGTAGTGCAGTTTGTAGCGTACTGGGCACATTTAGTAGGCGATAATCAAAACGCGTCATATTTCGCTTTGGTGCCATCCAGTGTCGCCCACCAGCTCATATTCGTTTCGGTTTCCCGTTCGTTATCTTAGAACGCTACGCGATAGCAAAACAACAAAACATGCCTTGGGCCGCTGAAGCCCCACCAGCTAGACGTGCATTGGCATCTCATGCCTTGTGCTCAGTGATTCACGCAACGCTTCACATCTAGTAGATGTCAACTACAGTTGAGTTTCGAGTCACTTTGGATTGTATGTTTTCTCGATTACTACAATTTTTCTTGTATTTTTTTCCAAGACGTATGAACAAGGCTCTACTGTATCTTGTCGCAAAAGTCTAGAAATCTAACTTTGACCTTCATTTTATTCTTTAATAATCGGCCTTTTACCATAAATTAACATAAGTGTAATTGTGAATCTACACCTACTAGTCTAGAGTGATTTAGTGTTTATATTTAGTGTCTACAGGCACCGCCTTGCCGGCCTCTTGAGGTCAGGCCAGTGAGCGCTGTTCCTGTCCTGAACTGCTTGCGTATTGCTCTCTTCCAGCCGGACTCGGAGGAAGGCAACGAAATGGTTTTCTGCGACCAGTGTGACCTGTGTGTGCACCAAGCCTGCTATGGCATCCAGCGGATCCCGGAAGGTTCGTGGGTGTGCCGGACCTGTGCCCTGGGCATACGGCCACCCTGCGTGCTGTGCCCCACCAGAGGTGGTGCCATGAAGAGCACACGGTCAGTGAAGTGGGGCTAAGTGTGCCATAAATGTGCATGCTTTTAAATGATTACTATTTAACCTCGCCAGCAGGTTCTTTGTGAATGGCTTTTCTTGGTTGTGAGTGATTTGTGAATGATCACCACCACTTTTCGTATCTACTCCTACACAGTTATGATAATAAACAAAAGCAGCCATTGGCTATATTTCTCTGAACATCACGACTAAGCAGTGCCTCCGCCTAGAAGCGAATATTGAAGAATCTCATCGCTGATGGGGCAGTCGGGCCATCTAATGGCAGAAAAACTATACTAATGCTCTGTATTAACCCTTTCAGGTGTTACTTTATCCTGTTGATTGAAAACTTACTCTTACTGCATTTCTTGCATATTCAGTATCATGGAAAGTGTACAACTGTAGAAAAGATGAAGAATTTTCAATTCTTTAGTGAGTTTTGTCAAGTGTGCAGAATGTGGACTCCCCATGAAAACTCACTACAGGAATATCAAATCAGGAATCACATCAAAAGGAATCAAAACAGGAGTCAAATCAAAGCTGGAAAAGCACTTATTCAGACACTTGAAGATTATGCCTGGGGCATGACGGGAAAATGAATGAAAGAAGTGAACCTGCTACATATGTCATAATGACACAGTAAAATAACACCCAACCATCTACCTTCCCAGTCATTTTGCTAAAACATTTTGCACGTTATTTAAAATTGCATCACAATTCCAATCATAATTGTTTCAAGATGTATGCAACACATTTTAAATATTGTTACTTTTATCAATGCTTTTGCTGTTGATGCACTATCTTGGTTACAGTTGCACGTTGGGCTTGTTGGTATATCATGATGGAGGCAAAAGGCATAGCATGTCAGAAACAGGACAAAAGAAGAACACAGGCAACACATAGGTTTGACACTGCAGTCAAATCTCGATACAACGAATCTTAAGGGACCGCTAAAGATCTTTTATTTTGAAAAATCATAATATTGAAATAATCTGATTCTCATGCAAAATTGTAAATGCAACAAAAGCAGTCGCCTACTTTTGCTGAGAACACATCTACCAACGCGTTAATGTGTAAAAGCACGGAAAAGAGCACTGAGTATTCGGAAATGAATGCATGTTTATTTGAAGAAATGTTTCAATCCCCCACACCTTTGCAATGTCGATTGGCTTTCTTCCAGCGTCCACTTGAGAAAGAATATCCACCTTTTCTTGCAAAGAGAATTGCCTCCGCTTTTTTTTTTTTCGTGCTGCTTCCAGAGCTCATCGCAAAAGTAGAAACGAATGTGTAATGTTTAAAGCGAGCCAAACAGCCCTCTGACAAACCGGCCGAGCTACCCGGTAGGCGGAACAAAGACAGCGAGGGCCGGCGAGGCGCAGGCAATGCCAATAGGGCAAACGCGGGTTTAAACAAGGGCAGAAGCATAGAGAAATATAGGCAAGCATACTGATGATGATGGTAGTGGCACATACGGAGCATTTGTTATCGTTTGTGGCATTGCGAACAGATTCTTGCCTTCGAAATTTGTTATTGTGAAGTGTTATTAAGGTACGATGACGATGAAATTCAGTGCGTTATTCTGAAAAACTTGGTATTCTGAAATTCGTTGTAGTGGAAGATTTTTTCATTCAACCAATGGGCAATTAGGGGGGGGGGGGGTGATTTTCGAAAAGTTCGTTAATTTTAAAAAATCGTTAATCTGAGATTCGCTCTACTGGGATTTCACTGTATTCACACGTTCTGACACGAGAGACGCTATCAGGTTGCTCGGAGCACATGTTCTTTTGCAGGAGTGAGAAGGGTGTATATGTATGCTGTGGTCCCAAATTAAATACTTGTTGAAAGTAGCACCAAACATATGTGTCGTCTGTGTTCTTCTTTTGTCCTGTTTCTGAAAGTGTTAAAACAGCTGTTGCTACCGCATTCTTCCCAATCATTGTGTTTTTGATTTTGTGAACTACGGGTCACTGCATCAGATTCATTTCAGATTTTATCCTTGTCATTCTCATGAGAAAGAGATGGGTTGACAGAGAAGAGTAGAAATTGGGCCTTATTGATATGACGTAGCTGCAAGTGAAGCACAAAAACGTGGATGGAAGGGAGGGGTATGTGTTGTACCTTCCTTCTGTCCTTGTTTCTTGCACTTCACTTACAGTTCAGTAACGTCTGCTGCCAGGGTAGTTGGTACATGGCTTTTAGAAATGGTTTTTACGAATGGCTTTGATACATTGTTTTTTAGAAATACTTGCAATATTGAGTGACAGATAAGCGGAAAGCCTGCTGCACTTACTGTAATTGTCTAGCCCTTGACGCCTGAATATTGATCAGCAGCATAAGGAAGGAGGAGAAGGGACGGAAAGATGACGGCGATAGGGAGGAAGAGAGTGTTCAGACCTGATAGCTTTGTTGACGTAAGCTACTGTGTCAACTGTAAACACACTAAGCAGGAACATTCATTCCCCTCAGGAGTGGCCAGAAGTGGGCTCATGTGAGCTGTGCATTGTGGATTCCTGAAGTTAGTATCGGGTGTGTTGAGAAGATGGAGCCCATTATGAAAATCTCTCAGATCCCGGTGAGTCTTAGCCGACATTTGCTTACTTGTTTATTTTGTTTGTTTATTTAAATTTGTCTTACATCTGTTCTGCTGTTCACAATCATGTTTTCCAGCCTAGTCGTTGGGCCCTGACCTGTTGCCTTTGTCGAGAGCGGATTGGCGCCTGCATTCAGTGTTCCGTAAGTGAGGCTTTCTTTGTTCTCTTTTCCTTCTATTTTTTTTTCTCTCATCAATTAGAGAGTTTGATAGCTCTAAACTTCGTGCACGTTGTGCCTTCGAGGGACACTTAAGTCAAACACTAAATCATTTTGAACTGATAAAGCATTCTTTCAAGTCTATTTTCATAAATTTCCTACTTAGAGGTTGATTACCATAAGTGAACGTGAAGGCTAATCTAATCTTTTGAATTTTATGCTGAAACTCAAGCTTAGGCTCTCAGCATAAGTGCTGCTTTTTTCTCAGCAGGTTGCAATTGCCTTCTGCGTCTTTTGTCCTGCTTGTGCCATCACACTTGCAAAAATGACCAGTTCTTTAACTGTTTTCTCAGCTGCAGTGGTACGCTGCATGTGAAAAGCATCTCTTGAGGGGGGACACTCCTATTGAAGTAATGTTCATCATTTCTTTCGTCAATATTAATGAAACTTTACAGCCTTATTGAGATTTCTGTGCCGATTTCAAATGTCTGATTCTTTGTCCAATAGGACATTTAGTTCTGAAAAGAAATGAAATTCATTGTTCATCATTAGCAGAAACAGTAGAAAAATAACCGCATTATAAAATTCATATGGGCACGTGCCTAAGTACTAGAAAACATAAACACAATGGTAGGAATACGTTTTTTGTATGACAAGTTTTAGTATTTCTATAACAATTCAATCTTTACTGTTCCAAATGCGGGTGCCCGACTGTCTGATCTAAAACAGAACTGAAAAATTTTAAAGCACAAATTCTGAAACCTGTTCTAACCATTGTGTGCTTTGCACACTCAGCTACGAGCCACAACAAAAATTATGGCTCTGCCTGCCTCTAAGGCAAAGATATCGTGCCTGCAAATCAGCAAAAGGTCTTTAAAAATCGGGTGTCCTGAGAAAAAAAAAAAAATTCACTTTTAATCAAAAATGCAAAAAAAATTTCGATATTTTGCAGTGAAAGCTAAAAGCCACCAGGAATGTAGTCACTGTGACTATGGCCACCCAAATGTGGCAAAAACAATAGTTTAATGCCATTCGTCGATACCCGATGGCTCGCATCACATGCGTTGCAAGATCGTTCACAACGAACGGTTTGCACTTCTGGTTGCCCCTTCACGGGGAGTGAGCTCCATGCCGACACGACATCACCGCAGCATGCTCACATGATATTGATCTTTATGACGAGGCCACATTCTCGTTAGCTTTTGCCTACCGTGACGCTACCGCCGTACACCTTGCACTTGACAAACGACATCAGTGCGTTCACGGAGTCCAAACTGACGATAGCAAAGCTTGCCTCGCTGTCGACTGGTGCGGCCGCAGCGTCGTCGGTGTGAGAGGAAATCCAACTTTTGCTTTGTTGCTCTCGTTGAAGCAAGAACTTGAAGCTTTTTTGGGGCATTCATCTCCCTCTGCAGCAAATGTGCATGCCGCAGCACCGCAGTGTCGCGCTGAACGCAGCCACTGTCTGGAACACTTTTACTCGTTGGTAAGCTGTCTAGGCCTACTTCAGCCTGTCTGGGACTTTGGCATCACTTGCGACTGGCGGCGGACTATTATTGATGTCTTCCTGAAGGAATGGAACGCTTTTAAATGTTATAAGCTGATCACTTCTCTTTGCCGAACTTGTGCCTCTTGGCAAACTTCTCTGGTGGATCGGACATTGTTGCGCACTTGTCACAAACCTACGAAACGCGCCATCACATCGCCTGCAGAGTAGAGCAGATGACAGGAACCTCGCGCAGCCAATCACAGCACGCGTCTCTGGTCACGTGTGCTAGTCGATGAATGGGATTACACATTTGGACTTTTTTTTTTCCCCCCGGGATTTCAACGTCACTGGCGAGCCGGCAGAGCCACTTTTGACGGGAAATCCAAGTATGAAAGCTCCTATTTCCAACAAGAACAAGGTAGCTGCGATCACGTGCGTAGAAAAAGACCAACGCGCCGCGGTAAAAAGAGTTGTCTTTGCGCGGAATGCAGCTCACAGTGATCTTATCATTTGATATTGTGGGCAAATTGCTCTTCTGTGACACGGGAAACATGGCGAAGTAAAGGAATAGTAGCTGTAGGTATTGAAAATGTCATTTTCAAAAAACTTTTTTTTTTCGAGATTTTTTTTCACCTCAAAGAGCTGTATCCCTCCTTAACTATTCTTGCAGGTGAAGGCTTGCAAGCGGGCTTACCACGTCACTTGTGCATTTGAGAACGGCCTTGAAATGAAAGCCATCATTGATGACAACCCTGATGATGAGGTTAAGCTCAAGGTAAGTTTTCTCTTTGTGAAACTATGCACTTGTGACCCTAACTAAAGGGAGAAGTTATGGTGCTTGTCTCTTACTGGGAAAAGGAGGAGGGCACCAAACACTTTCTTTCAGTGGCAGGATTTCTATAGCACCCTTTCTCTCATGTAACCAACACGAAAAATTAAGATGTCTATGTGCAAAGTAAAAGCGCAGGGGAAAGCAGAGGTCCTGTCAAACTGGCACATGAACAACTTTTTATCGCGGGTGCCTGCTTGTTTTTAATTCTGTAAAAAATTCTAATAAATATACCGTATTTACCTGATTCTAACGCTCCCCTGAACCTAATGCGCACCCAATATTTATGGGTTTAAAGTAAGAAAATAAAAGTGCACCTGGAAGGCACCCTTGAACCACCCCTCGGGCTTCCTGAAAAAACACAGGCCGCAGATAGCACACGCTGCTGTGAACATCTTGGCCAAATCTTGCAATCGTGCGTAACGTGTGAATCTCGCAAGTGAATCTCGCAAGTGAATCTCGCAAGTGAAGCGCGAAGTCACCTTTTCTCAAGCTGCTCTTTTCAATAGAAGCCTGCTCCTCACTCTTTCCTGGATGCTTTATTTCATAATACAGTTAAACCCACTTATAACAATCTATCGGTTATAATGACCGCATTTCAGTGCATTTACGATTTTTCAACCCTACCTGCGGAACCTGCTTTTAGATATAACAAACATTTTTTTAAATCGCCACACCGCTACAACGAACGCTTCCTACCCTGTCACGGTAAAAAGAGGGCACATACGAAGAAGTGCCAAAAGACGGAAATGCAACAAAACTGGGTTCACAGCAGCGCATGCACAGTCCAACCGCAATGACGATATGGCCTTCGAGATAAGCGAGCGACTGTCTCGTGCGGTTTTAAAAAGCAGCGTAGATGGTCACTCGTGTTTACCCATTTTCAAGGCACGCTTCCAGGGCGGATACGTGCCGCGTATGTACAGCATAAACAGCATGGTGTGGGGCGAGCGCCGGTGTGATATTGGGTGCCACATTGGGTGCCACGACTGAAATACTGAATGGAATACTGAAATGAAATAAGTAAATAAATAAATAAAGGAAAGAAGAAGAAAGAAAGAAAAAAAAACTCTAAGAAACCAAACTAAGTGTTGTTGCCTATAGCTTGAAATTTAGCATAGGGAATATATTCCAGAGCTCTCTTTGAAACGTTTATGCCTATTGGTTGCAACGTCTTGAAATTATGGATAAGGTATAATTCTCTGTATTTTCTTTCTCGTTCAGAATGGAAATTTGACTGTAAGATGCAGAGTTTAAGTTCATCAAAATTATGACTTGGTTGGTTGAAATGCTTGGCGATGGCTTTGGGAAGCTTTTTAGCGAGTCTAAAGTCTAACGAGTCGTCTAGATGTTGTGTTATTACAGTCGACTCCCGATAATTCGAAGCGGCTTAATTGGAATTTTCAGTTAATTAGAAGTGAAGTGCTGGTCCCGTCAGTTTTGCGTGTAATCCTATAGAAGAAATCGCTTGATAATTCGAAGTCCTCATCCAGTAATATTGCTTAATTGGAAGTTAATTTTCAGCCGGTATCCTCGAGGTGACCGTCATTCTTTGGTAGAATGTGCAATTTTTCAAGTGTTGCAACAGTTCCGTGCTCCGCGTTGGTGTCATCGCCACCGCAGCCGCCCGCAACGCCATCTTTCTTGGAGCGGCGCGATTATTCATTGCTACGGTTGCCGTGGCCTCCGCGATCAACTCCGGCGGGAGGCAAAGCCGCGCGTAGCCGGAGCTGATCGCGGAGTCCGCGTGGGTGCCATAGGTGCACGCAGCACTGCATACTGGCAGTGGCGAGATTGTGCGAGATTAGTCTTGCAGCATGCGCAGCGTATGTCGAGGCGTGTGTTGGTCGAGCGCCTTTGTGCGGGTAGCTCGTAGGCTAGGTTGTTCCACTGGTGATTCGGAATTGACTGTACCTAGTCGCGCAGTTTATAGCCATGGCAAACCGTGGCTCTTATCGCATGCTCGACCTGGCAACGAAAGTCGAGGTTTTGAAGGAAGTTGAGAAGGGAGGTGCCGCCAAACAAGACATAGCGCGGAAGTATGGGATCAAGCCGAACACGCTCTCAAACTACATCAAGAACAAGCGCACAATAATGGATGCATTTGAGAACGACAAGTTCAAGACTTCTCGGAAGCGAATGCGCACCGGCGCTTACCCAGAGTTGGAGAAGGCTCTGCTGGTTTGGATTAGGGAGGCCAGCAGCAACAAACTTCCTCTCACCGGAGACATCGTTGCGATGAAAGCCTGAACGCTTGCAGCAATGTTGGGGATCGATGACTTCGTTTCGTCAGATGGATGGCTGACGCGCTTTAAAGATCGCCATGACCTGGTTTTCAAGAGCGTGTGTGGTGAAAAGGCGTCTGTTAACCAGGAAACATGTGCCACGTGGAAGGACGGAAAGCTGCGTGAATATCTCGCCAAATACAGACCGGAAGACATCTTCAATGCAGATGAGACTGCACTCTTCTATCGGCTTCTACCAAAGAAGACCCTGACATTCAAGGACGACGACTGTGCTGGGGGCAAATGCAGCAAGGAGAGAGTGTCGGTGCTGATCGCGGCAAACATGACTGGCACGGAACGATGTCGGTTACCGTGTTTACACGATTGTAAGTCGACCCCTTTTTTTAAATTTGAAAGTCTGAAGTTGGGGGGTCGACTTACAATCGAAACCAAAACATGGCCCCGCCAATAAAGGCGATACTAACGGGAGCTACAATGTAGTTACAATTTTATGTTTGCTCTATGGCCCTACCCGTATCTTTTCGCTATCCTGCGTGTTTGTTTGCTTTTCGGAAGGGTTTTTCAACATTTTTGAGAGTTTTACAGTGCATGCAACAATCATGGGGGAGGGGGTGTCGATAGTTGATGGAAGCGCCGCTGTTCCCATTTGCAGCGGCACCCTCAGAACGGCGGCGCTTGCGGGGAGTATCAGTAGCTCATGGAAGAGCAGACACCGCTCGCGGGTTTCTCTTTCTCTGTTTAAAGGCTAGACGCATTCCACTTGACTGCCGGCTGCGTGCTACTTCTATGCTTCCCCAATAATCATGAGTGCTCCAGGCCCACGAATCGTTCGGGACTCGTTCACAGCAGCGTTCAAGAGGGCTGCCATCCTTTACGCCGAAGAAACAAATCGCTGCGCAGCGGGCCGCAATTTCAATGTTTCTAAACGGGTGGTGCGAGAGTGGCGACTGCAGCGAAGCGAAATTTTCACCTGTGACGGCAAGTGAGAAATTTCCCACGTGCCGAAGTCTGGACGCTTTCCGGAGCTGTAGGCTAAGCTTGCGGCGTACGTCGCTGAAATGCGTGATCGGTCCCTGCCAGTGAAGTGCGACGTGGTCATGAAACAAGCCCGGACCTTCGCCTTAATTTTAAGGTTTTGCTCCGCCGTGAGTACAACGAGTGGCTGGCGGCAGAAGACTGCGAAATTACGTCAACCGGACCTGTCAATAAAGCCTCCCTGACGGCTGCCTGTGGTTGGGTGCATTTGGCGTGGGCTGCTGTTCTGCAAAATGTTTGCCAAATTTGAAATTTCGCTGGACCACGACGCGCTGTGGGACCGCAGCAACGATGACGATGGCAGCACTAGTGAAGACGAGTAGTCCAGTGACCATGTCAGCTACTAATAAATTTTCGTTATCGAATGCGCCCTCGGGTATGCTCTCTCATTTCCCTTTTTTTTTTCGGTCACGCGATATGGGGGGGGTCGACTTACATTCGAGTCGACTTACAATCGTGTAAATACGGTACTTGCGATCAGGAAAGCCGCGAAGCCGAGATGTTTTAAAGGCGTGAAAATGCTGCCTGTGGACTATGAGGCGAACAAAAAAGCGTGGATGACGGCCGAAATCTTCAAGAGCTGGATAAGCAAATTGGACCGCAAGTTTGCTGCTTCGAACCGCAAGGTGTTTTTCCTTGTCGACCTTGTCGAAGAAGCAAAGCAAGATGACCGACTATTTTTCTTAGAGAAAATACTCGATTTCGCCACATATAAAGTGCTGTTTTTGTGTTTTGTGCTTAATTGGAAGTTCGTTTAATTCGAAGTTTTTTGCGGCCCCCTTGAACTTCGTATTAACGGGAGTCGACTGTACAATAATGTGCATGACACTGCCAGCCAGAAACAATACCAGCCTTAAATACACGCATGGTTAAATTCAGCAGTGCGACCAGCTATTACGGGCAGCAAATTCTGAGATCGTGATACAAATGCCAACAAAAGTTATGTTATTTCGAATGTATGCAGTTTGCGATTATGTTGGCACTTGGGGTTATGCAAACAAAATGCCAACAGCACACATACTAAACTTTGTGACACTTATCACTACGAGCGCGTGAAAGAAATGGGCAACTGAGGAAAGGTTTCACTGTTACATACTAAAAAATACAACCACATTGCGAACAAGCAAGTCGGCACAAACATTTTGTTCGTCACAAACAGCTGAGGAGTAAACTTCCCTTGATGTCACCACCATACTCGCATCCGATCACGTGTAAGTAAGCAGAAGTCTAACAAGTCATCCAAAAGTTTCGTTGTCCCAAGAAACGTGCGTGGCACTATTTGGCAAGAACAATGTAGCAGCACTAAAGACAGGCATGTTAACATTCAGCAGCATTGCCACCCATAATGTGCGTTAAGTGTCCCGACCGTGATACAAATGCGTACAAAATTTCAGCTAGTTCAACCTTGCGCAGTTGTACGATTGCTCTTGCAATTACGGTTTTGCGATGAAAACGCAAAGGAAGCTTAAGCAAGGCTATTTCGGACAGTGTGTATCAGAATGGTTCATTTTTATTGTTAATTTTGTCATTATTCACCACTGTTCAGGAAAAGACAAAAAATAACTCTCGCAGAACCATTCTGTGGGCTACATGGGAGGAGTTAAACGAGAAGAAAAGGTGTTAACAGAGGGTCCTGATTTTTATTAGTCATATCATAAAACACCAACACACACTGACACCATGGACAACATAGGGGAAATTCCTTGTGCCTAATAAATGAAATAAAGAAACAATAAATTAATGGAAATGGAAGTGGATGAAAAAACAACTTGCCGCTGGTGGGGACCGAACCCACAATCTTTGCATTTCGTGTGATGCTCTAGAGCATCCCACGCGAATGCGTTGTCATTGTTTGTAGGGCTGTAATCAGTACGTATGGTGCGTGAGTTATAGAAACTTATGCATGTACCCAGCCTGTCATTTGCCAATGCTGTTGTTTGTCTAACCACCAGCATCCGTCCTTGGCTTGAGCGGCGGCAAGGGTAGGTGGGACTAAAGACCCTTAAACTTCGTGAAGTAGCTACACTCTCCTCCACTTTCACTCCTCCTCGTTTTTCCTCTCTTTCACGCTCCCTCCTCGACCGTAGCACCGCCTACACCGCTCAAACGTAGCAGCGGCGCCAACATGCACTCCTCACCACTCCGTAGACGCTTCTCGAGCGAAAATGGCGCTGAAGCGCGGCACGAGGGCCCAAATGATGCTATTAGGCCAATAGTGGCGCGACGTCGGCCTCGGCCAGACCGTGCAAGGGGGGAGGCGGCAGTCTTCAAAGCGTGGCGCTACTTTACGAAGTTTAAAGGGCTTTAGGTGGGACGTGTTGGGCTTGGCTGTCATGGGAAAGTGGCTAATGAAGCAGTGCACAATGGCACGGGGTGGTCGAGCTTTGAAGCGCGGGAGGCGACGAGTAAGCTGGACATTTTGCGGGTGCCTGCTCTTCATGAACTGAGATCGATGGGCACAATATGTGTTTGAATATCTGATGGTCACTTGCCTTCGTACAGCGTCGGTGAGGTGTGTCTACCAATTGGAGAAGCTGTTTGGTTTTTTCACAGAACCGCTGAATGCGGAGGGCGGACAGGCTTATGCACACGAGGTGTGCCGACAAGTGACTGAATAGGAGGGATGCATGTGGCAACTATGACAAGATGACAGGTCAACACAAACGCAAAATCACCGCCATGCGTTTGTACGACTACAGCTTGGGAAGCGTGCTGCTGTTCGAAGCGAGGGCGGGAGCCCTTCAGACACTTGTGCACATAAAAATGTATGACAGTGCTGCGACCAGTGCATGGTTCTGCGCATGCAGAAGTGCAGACTAAATGATTGAACACGTGGTGTTGAACTGCAACCAACTAGGCGGTCCTGTAATATTGAACACAAGCCTCGAAGTTGCATTGGGTTTCGGGGACACAAATGGGGCAGTCGACACCAGTGCTGCAATGCTGACCAAGTGGTGCCTTGAGTGTTGGCGAAGAGCAACGCTCAAGTGTTCGTGGTTGTGTGCACCACTGTGGCCCTTCGTTTCCTTCCCCCCATACTTGCGGGTCATGTACGTTTACTGTCCTGTTTATTTAGGTTTTGTTTAATTATTTAATTTTAAAAAATTTAATTCTTTTCATGGCTAGGGTGTGCAATTGACATGCCTGTCAGTTGCTAAGGGTGAAGCCGCATTACATTATCATCATCATCACCCACAATCGATATACGCATGAGGAGAGGGGGAAAATGCGAGGAGCAAAGCGCCACTTGCCATTTGCCCCTTCTCAGCAAGTGCGGAAATGCACCGCGGAAGAAGCAGAGGATAGCCAAATTGATAGAAGACAGCACTGACAAAACTCAGTGTTGTATCGCTTGAGATGAAGCTGCCAATTTTACGGGCTCGCGCAGGGGTGTTGCAATCATGACAGCTAGAACCAGGGGTCATGCTGATCAATGGAAAAGGCGGGCTTTGTGTGTTGGAACGTAACCCCCTCTCCCCCGCTCCCCGTGACAGTGAAACCAATACGGTGGAAGCAGCTGACATTACTGAGCTCTGGGAGCACTGCTGACGATGGAAGAGTTCCTCAGTGCAGATAGTGCTGCCTCATTATGTAAAGAGATCTCCAATGGAGCGATCATTGTTGCTACAGATAGCAGCATTGTGCGACGCTGGCGATGAGATTGACAATGACCAGTTTTTGGTACCGACCCTGATGTTAACGTGAAGTGCACTGTCACTCATTGATTTTATGCATGCTAAATTATTGCTGCTAGTGTCCGCGCAGCATCTGGACACCGCAGTTGTGAATCTGAAACTCCCACGAAAGCAAGTCTGGATTTCCGACTATTTCAGTGCATCTAACGCTTGATGTGCTGTTTAGAGGTATAAATAAACTTTTTATTTTTCACAGCCTACTTTATACACTGTCTATCTTTTAGCTCAAGTGCCAAATTTAGTTTCGGAGCTACAAAGGTATGTTCAGCTGCTTTCCTTATGGCAATCCAGATATAGCGATGATCGGCTATAACGATCAGATTTTTCGTTCTTCTTGATATCATTATAAGTGGACTGCACTGTAGTACGTATATTTGTAATGACTTGTTTGTACCTTATTTTGGATAATAAAAAATAGGGGCGAAGACTTTCTGATTTACCCTAATAAGTTATTCAGATGATGCCTATCATTTTAAAATTTAGATTATGATTGAATAATAATCAAAACCCGCTAGTATTTGTAAGAAAACATTTTTTATGCAACTATCATTAGAATCCAGACGCCGCTAGTGTTGCCTACGAAAACTGGCCCCATTGTCTCTATGGAAATCTCACCGACTTGGCAAGTTCCTCAGTTATGTGCCCCTCTTGTTCTGCCGCAGTCGTACTGCCCCAAGCACAGCAAGAAGAAAGAGGTGCACCGAAAGGAGGCGTCGTCGGATGACTCGGACAAGAAGGCAAGCCCCGTTTCCCGGGAAGGCCACCACCAACGTGATGCTGAGGTCAGCAACGAGGAGAAGGAGAGCGCCCGACTGGCCAAGTATGACTTCCTGCATCTATGTGCTTACAGAGCTGAGAGAAATCTGCAGTGAAAAGTAGGGCAAGGTGTCTTCAATTAAAATTTTGAGCCGAATGACTAGATGTTCATTAAATATTTATTTCTTGGTCTGTTATTGAGGTATTCATTTCTTGTAGGCGTACATTATTGAACTAGAAAGAGATAAATATTGTCTACATCAAATAAATAGAAATGTCTCGGTACCCTCAGTTTCTCGTTATTTCTGTGTGAACGGGCACTCCACCAGCTGTATTGTTCTAAGCAGTGTTCTTGCACTGCGCTGCCAGATTCTGTTAAAGCAAACAATGGGATGTCCAACACCCATAGTGTTTATTTCGCATTGTCTTCCATCTTTAGTGCTGCATATATGCTATGTAATTCAAGCAGTTGACTAGCACACAGCTTCTACTGTTCCTTTAGTGGCTAATCTGTAAGCATCTCTGGCTGTGCAGCAGAACTGCAGCTGCTGGCGCTACTATCTCGAGACCCCCCTTACTCACTATTGTTTCCGTTGGAAACCACAGATGGAGCACTTTTAATGCACAAGCCACACAGCCACACATTTGTTTCAAAAGTGGACTGTCTAAACAGTACAATAGCCAGGAACAGAAACCAAGCAGAGTAAGTCTTTTATTAGGCTGTCAGAAGCTTGTGGCAAAGGTAGGATTTATCCCACAGCTGTTGGGTATGTCTTTTTGTGCTATCACATCAAGCTCGGTGCTTTCTGCACTGCATTTTGAATGCAAGAACTAAAGTCATGCTGACAAATTCTTACTTGCCTCATTTGTACTGTTTCTACTAATCAACTTGAAACTTCATAACACATATTGTTGGTTAAGCTGGATAAATGTCTATCGATTGCCCAGGCCTAGGGGAAGCCATTACTGTTTCATTAAAGGTTGCCAATGACCCTGACAGTACACAGTCTTCAAATGCTGCAATGAGCAATGATCGCTTCATGAACACACAATACTTGCACGAATATACGTCGAACACGAATATCGGTTGACCCCTACATATATTGAACTCATGAGAAACAAAAAATAATGATTTGAATATAGGAGGACCCATACCTTCTCAGAAAAGTGGAAAACTTTGAACATGACACCACCTATACTTGCTGTAATCTCTGCTGATAAACCTCGATAGCCGATGCAACAAGCTGTATCCTTGTTAGATGCTTCGCGGGCATCCTCGGCAGCCGAAACAACGTCATCCCTTGGTGCCGTTGAGTGTGTTGCATATGCAGCATTTCTTAAAGCCAGTCTCAATAATCTCCTGACTGGCTTTATGGCGTGTGCAACAAAGGAACTCTCTTAGTTCGGTACTATTACCAGCTTTGTTCAAGAATATAGGTTGATTCTCTAGTCAAGAATATAGGTTCATAGCTCATTTTGGGTAACGTTTCTGAAAAAAAGATAGGTCGACTTATATTTGAATAAATATGGTAGTGCAATTTCCTCAGTGCTTCAACCACATGGTGTATAATAATGTCTTCACTGCTCCTGTTTCTTCTTTTCAGGATTCAGGCTATTGAGGCTGAGTTCTACAAGCATGTGAGCCTGAAGGAGACTGCCGAAGCCATGTCCACTGACCCTGTAGTTGTCGACTTCGTCTTCAATTTCTGGAAGCTGAAGCGCAAAGTATGTCTCCTTTCCTCTCTTTGATTCTTCTTGGTGCTCTTTATGAGTGCCCTGCTATGAACAGCTGGCATGCTTTCGATTGAATTGATGGCCACTTACCTTTTTCGGCGCTGTTTTTGACAGCTGTCTTGTTCCATGTGGTGTGCCGCACATGGTTTACTCTGTCTTTACATTATGCACTGTGGGACAAGACTACCTTATTAACAGCGAAACCTCGTTACTACGAACATCACATTAACAAACTTTTCAGATTAATGAACTTTCCAGAAATCCCCTGCTGGCTTATGGTTTCAACGTACAAATATTTCAGTACCACGAACTTCACAATAATGTTTGTTATTCAGTTTCTCTGTCATGTTAACAACGCCTCAGTACTACTAATATTGTGAAATCTGGGGATTCTTAGATTTCCGTGTATCCTTAACAGCAGTCAAAACAGTAGGCTAGCAGATGACAAGGCACAGAAGGTGGATGCCACAGTATACGGGTTTGGAAAACCTGAGATGGCACTCAATAAAAAACACGGGAGATAATTTTTTTCATCTATTGTTGAGGCAACGAAAATTGGGTTTTGCGAGCGTCTGCTCCGCACAGGCAAGTTTCACCTAGCAACGGAGATGCATTTCTTCCATTTTTCGCCCTTCTTGCTGTGCATGCCTTTTTCTTTCGCGCTTCTTACTGTGGCCCTACCAGCTACGTGCGTGGAGAAATGTAACCTTTGTACTCGCGGGGATGCCACACGGTTGCACCCTCCAGATGGTGCTGTTTATGCACGCTTGCGCTTTGGAATAGTTCAAGTGTCCGCCTCGAGTGAGACAATTGGGGTGTCCATGGTAAGGACTGTGAAAAACAAACAAACAAGAAACATTGCACTTTGGAGGTGTCATGGAACTTCCTTTTTGTCAGTAGTTTTCTCAGCGTCAGCTTCTACTTTGTGTACATCATTCTTACTATACGGTGCTTTGGTAGTGCGTGGTGGCGGAATCTATGAAAAGTAGCAACAGTGCGGGCCGAGAGCCAACAGCGATGTTTTCGTGGATAGCTCAAATGGTGACAACTTATGAACTGATGGGTTGATGGGCGGAATAGTTAATTTTGGGTCTTTCACTATGATGACCCTCTAGAATAACATGATTTTTGGTGGTCCTGTGTGATTCTATATATCGAGATTTGACTGCACTTGATATTAACACAAGTTTTATTCATGAATTTCGTTGCTTGAATTCTACCCTCATGTCACATTCGAATAAGGGCAAAATTGACCACTTTAGAACTGATATTCTAAATCCTGTGGTTTTTAGCATTAGATTGGCAACCTGTACCTTTACGTCTTCATTTAATCCATAAATAAATTGACCGAAGTCAAAACTGGTTTTTTTGTTCGAATCTGTCATATTTTCCATGCTTGGGACGGCTCTTACGGTTACGGCACTGCAGTACCCTGCTGCCTTTCACACTTTGACTCCATTATCATTCACGACGTTATGGCAATGCAGTGCATTCAATATGACACTCGCTTTAACCCTTTGAATGTTTTTGCCATACGGGTACGGTTTCGACCCTCCGTTTGAAATTTCACGCCCTAATGACGATGCGTGCTAACTGCGAGGTGCTGCCACCTCTTAGGACTTACAAGAAGCATTTGAAATTTGTGCTACCTTCTTGGGGAGATAAGCAAAACTGATTTATAGCTTCAGCGCGTCGCGCAGACTGCGGCAACACCCCTTTTGCGGTTTCGGTTTCGCCGCGTGGTCGCAACAGAGGTGCCCGAAACGTCATTTTTCTCTTTGTCGGCACTCTCTTGCAGGGCGGTGGAAGTTGATTTCTATCTTGATTGGCGCTGCTATTAGCTTGTTTATCGCCGCCGCTCGCAAGGTATTCTTGCTCTCAGCGGCAACGCGGTTTCGGTCCCGCCGTGTGATCGCAACAGAGGCACGTGAAACGTGATTTTTCTCTTTGTCGGCATGTTCTCGCAGGGGCGGCGGAAGTTGACTTATATCTTAATTGGCGCTGCTCTTAGCTTGTTTATCACCACCGCTCACGCGGTATTCTCGCTCTCTGCGGCAACGCGCTTACGCGAGAGGGTGCCTCGGACCTGTGCCCAAGGCAGCCGCACGCAGAGAAGGTGCCATGTGTGCACCAACACAACTCTTCGCTCCAAGAGGAGAACAGGCACGCATTTTAGGTGTGCAGGCTGCGATAAGGCGCTGTGCGTAGACCCGTGTTTCAAAAGTGTGCGTAGACCCGTGCTCTGAAATACTATTGAACATATTGCAGTTCTGAGTGATGCCGACATCAAAATACTGTTCCTAATTTTTTTTTTACTATTTATTCCCGACTTTATACATTTTGTACATTCAAGATCGGCAATAAAGTAATTTGACCACCTGGGAAAGTTTTTTTCAAAATAAATCGACCCTCAAGGGGTTAAGCAAGTTCCACGTTTTCCCAGTGTGCATCTGGCTGTCGGCGGCGTTGCAAATCTCGTTCCACTGTTGCACGCATAGTGCATAGCATAGCACGCATAGTTGGCTGTAAGCGCGGCTGAGTGCATATGCAGCCGCGCATCCTGCTTTAGAGGTTATCTGCCACGTGTGCAAAGAGTGGGCATGCTAAGACGGCGTGGCGTCATGCAAGCTGTCTTCCCGTGCGTTTAGTATTGAAGGTTGTATAATCTCGACTTTCAGTGACCCGATGGAACGAGAGGCAGACAAAAAATTTGTTCCCCGCTGCCAGAGCTTTTCATGATAGCATCACGCATTGCGGGCGACGCTATCAGCTGTGGGGGCAGAGTGCACGCCAAAGCGTGGCTGGCTTCGCTTAATTCGTACCACCTATGTTAAGGTATCATCGACGTGGCATAAAACCGTATCATTCGTCGCCAATTCCCAAATTCATCAAAATTACTTGTTTTCTCATTCAAATTTGCTTTTTTCGATTGCCCGATGATTCGAAAATTCTGCGACACTTTTCCGTGCAAGAAAAATTGATCAGTGACTGTACTTATTTGCATAAAAGGTTGAATTTCAATACAACGAAATTTCAATATAATGAAGCAAATTGCTAATTTTACCTACTTTGTTATACTATCCTGGTTTAACTGTATCACTCTCAGCGCATGCTGCTTTGTCAAGCCATTTATAAGACACCCGTTGTCCCAGTGAAACAGCCTGGAAAGGGATCGACTGAGAATACGAGCCATGCTCTCTCTCACATGCGAGGGTCATTTCGCAGTAACTTGCTCAACTGATTGTGTTTCATTGTACTCCTAACAGGCAAACCATGACAAGCCTTTGCTGATGCCATTGAAGGAAGAGACGGATGGCTTGGATAAGCTAGAAGAGAACAGCCTTTACTCACGTGTCAAAATGTTTGTCCATCTGCGGCAAGATCTGGAAAGGGTACGGTGTCCGTCGTCGAGTCTTCGAAATCTTTTGCATCTTGGCACAACCTCCTGCTCTGTTGCTGCTTCCGCACCTTCGCTTTAGCCTTGTTGCTTGGAATAAATGTTTAGCTTTTGGAGTTGGGTTCTTCCTTCTTTGTTTCTGCTGATTTGTGACTCTTTGGTTGCTGCACTGCCTTCATCCCGCATGGTTTCCCAATTACATTCTCTCTTTATGACCTTGTTGGCTTTGCTCTCTTTGGTAGTAGAATTCGCATGTTGCTGGATCTTTTTTTTCCCTATTAGTTGTCTTTT
The DNA here is from genome assembly GCF_038994185.2 of Dermacentor albipictus. NCBI lineage: Eukaryota > Metazoa > Arthropoda > Arachnida > Ixodida > Ixodidae > Dermacentor > Dermacentor albipictus. Next base: position 9,290,269 of record NC_091823.1, on the reverse strand, counting down.
CGTGGCTCTGATGTAATCGAACACCTTGCTACTTCGTTAGTTGAGTCTGTCCAATGTAAAAGAATCACAGAGGCAATTGAAGTCACGTTGCATATCACTGTGAATGAAGTTGAAATTGTGCAGATTGCTACGACATAGATTAAAGCAGTAGGCAAAGCATTTCTGACATCAGAAATAAGCCCAGTTCAACGGTGTGATTTAGGAAGTCAGCATGTTGCAAATTTGTGTCATTGAGTGTAGCAGGTCATGGCGTCTACAATTGAACCAATGGTCACAAACTAAATTTTGGGTATAGTAAGCATCGTGAAATACATGTAATGTTTAAATAATGGAGCATAATGAAAAATGAAATTTAAGAATGTTGGAGGGATGCTGCCCCCTCTACTATAAAGTTTCATATAAGAACACTGGAAGTTAGGGGGAAGGGTATTGTGGTGCTTGTAGGTAGTTTAAGTATAGTGTAAAATGGTTGCATTAGCATTGGTCGATAATCCAATTATACTATAATGTGCTACAGAGCATGGTACAAACTAGTCTTCTAGAATAGGGAAACTGAATGGAACACTAACGCAAACACAAACAGTTGCGACACCACCTAGATGTAAAAGTTCGCAATGTGCAAGTAAACCAAGTGTACACCAAATACAAACCTAATCCTATGCTGTATCCGTATACATTAAAACCTTGTTCATACAATCCTGCTATGTACAATTTCCCGGTGCCAACGTTCACAGTCAAGAACGCCAAAATGACCCAATAGAGAGACATATTCTGGGACGATCACTTTCGGTGATACTGTTGCCTCGGCCATCATTTGTGCGCTGATTGGCTGGTAGAGCAAAACTGGATGAACTAATTGGCTGGTTGAGCACTATGTCGCGCTAAGGCAATAGTATCTCCGAAAGTAATAGTCCGAGAATACATCCCAGAGTTATGCTTATATTTTACTGATTCATACGTCCCCCCGTCCCCGTCCCCCCCCCCCCCCCGCCCCCCCCAAAAAAATTTTTGTCGCGATTGTATGATATGTTTTCCGACCGCTAGATCCCACATAAACAAGAACAGTAGCTGCCTGCCGCATCAGCATCCACGCAATATTCTCCCATCCATCTCACGTGAAAACGCTGGAGTGCACTCAAGTTTCTTATTCTGGTACCAGCAAATCTCCTCCTGGGTCATCGCACGCGGCGCTCGCAGCTATCACCACCAACCTTATTGCGATAAGCATCTTCACGTATCTGTTTGAGCGCACGTAGTGCCGTTAGAAGTGTTCTGTACGTCTTCAATAGGCGATAACCTAGACACGCTGCTGTTCCCTGCTTATGTCTGAGATCGTATACATTTTCTAGGTGATAGAGGCCACGTAAACAAGAAAAATTTGGAGGATGCTTAAGCTTCACCTTTAACCCTTTCAGGGTCGATTTGTTTTGCCATACGGGTCGATTTCTTGATTGCAGACTCCAATTCTTCTTAGGCACTTATTTCGAAAAACATTTACCGTAATTTTTTTTAAGGTGACCGTAAAGCAAGAAAAAAATATATTGCGTTGGTATATATGTACTCATCATTCATTAATAACAACAATAAAAAAGGAAATAAACTTGTAAGAATAAAAAGTTTGATGCATTGTTATAGTTCAAGGCCTTGAATATGCGCACACGAGAACATTTCGCAAGACTCGAATGTTCCTCTTCTTACACTAATATGTACATCCATAGCCTAATCGAACTGCGTAGGTACGCGCAGTCAAGAAAACTGCGGTTGTGGGCCCGTCATAAAAGCAAAACGTGTGACAAAGTTCCACTAATCTTCATCTTATCGCCAACCAGAGGCAATTAGTTCTTGCGAGTCTAAAAAAAGAAAAGCAACGGAAACTCATGCACAGCGGCATCCTTTCTATGCGCACCTCCATGAGCACTAAGCGAGCGAGAAACATGCGGTCGCCCTTTGAGCGATTAGTAACTAGTAGATTAGTAGATTAAAAAATTCCCTATATTCCCACATAGTGGCATCACATGTCAGAAAAGAAAAAGTTAGGGAATTGGCTTGTGTATTAAACATACAGACGGTGCCGTAAATGTATGGCATGACCATTTTTGGTCTTGTTTGTGGCGCCGTATATTTACTTCATTGACCCTCTAAGGGTTAATAGGCACAATAGCATTCAAAGATCCCTGACTGCTTCTCACTAAAGTCCCTCAATCATTTAAAAGTACCGCCAGGCTTTGATCCAGCCGACAACGCCTGCGATAGGCTGATCGGTGACATGTGACCTTGCTCCGCCCCTTTGCCGCCATGAAAGTTCCTGCGCGCCGGGCGAAAAGTGCGCGTTTAGCCTGTTGTGCTTTGCACATCGCTGCGATAATTTTGTTCCGGGAGGTCTGAAATACGTTGTTGCTGTGCGGTTGGGTGCCGAAACCAGACGAGGGATGGCAAGAAGTTATTTTGCATCGCGCGCGGCAACGAGAACCTAACCAGACGAAAAGTATGGTTACAGAGTACTGCACGGACGGACTTTGAACCGTCGGTAACAGCACGACTATGCGAGGCAAGTAACATACAACGATACAAAGGTGCGATAGAAAGTATACACGTTCGTGTGCCGAGCGGTGATAGTATTTCACTCGCGTGCATGAATGTTGAGGGCCGAGGTTTGTGGATATTATTTATTTTAGTTCGCTGTGAGCCCGCTGAGTAGATCGGTATGACCTAGGATGCGAAGGACCGAAATGCCTCGTTGCTGTGCGGATGGGTGCCAAGATCAGATGGAGGACGACAAGAAGTTATTTTGCAAATCACGCAGCAAACAAAACCTAACCAGAAAGTAATTCTAGTTGCATAGAAATGGACGGAAAGACTGAACCATCGGTAACTGCACGACTATGCGTGGAAAGTAACGTAGAGCGATACGAAGGTGCGAGAGAAAGTATACACCTGTGTGTGCAGAGCTGCAGTATTATTTCATTCGCGCGCATGAATGTTGACGGCCGAAGTTTGTGGAGATACTGATTTTAGTGCATTACGAGCCCTTTGACTTAGCAAGTGCAGTATGACCTAGCATGCAAGTAAATAGTTGGGCAGAAACGCATTAACTCGCTGACAAATATCCGCATTGCGTTACGTGCGATAAAAAATAAAATTCAGCAGCGAATTGTACTTTTACACTTTCCTCTGTTTGTGCGCGCGTTGTTAACTGCGCTTTACAACATGTCCAAAATGTAATTTCCAATATCCTAATCGTATTTTGTGCATTGCATATGTGAATAAATATATCGCGAAGTGCCTGCATTACTCTGTTTTTAAAAACGAATACTGCATAGCCACAGCTACTGGCCGTCAAATAATAAAGCGTAATACAGTATATCAACGTACATTACATACAGCTGCGAGCTCGTTCTTTCCAAGTTTCCCTTACACTCGAAGATGTTTCAGTAATCGGCAATGCCATTTTACTGATGAAAAACAGACAACTGCAAATGAACATAACAAAAACGCCACAAGCGATACGCGGATTGCCAGCAAAACACAGTGCAGTAATAGCTGGGTCAATCCGCGTGCGTTTCGTATAAGGGCCCTCTAATTCTTACGGGGATTTAGCGGTGCACGGAGGCGAAAAGGGATAAACACAACAATGCGCGTCATGATTCGAGTTTACGCGGCGACGTCGCATGGTTCACGAGAACAGTCAACCACATTCACACACGCGCACACACTACGCTCGATGTTGGGGTGCCGCGAGATCAGATCGCGCTGGCAGCCCGAACGCGATCGAGGAGACACGCTGACACGATCCATACCACCTCTTCATCATGTCACGACAGTTGCACTGGCTCGTAGCATTGAACCACAAGACACAGCAGTCGTCATGTAATCGCTACAACACAGACACACTCAGCGACAAGAAGACTGTTGGCGCACTCGTTTCCACAAACACACAGGATGTTGTTTAGTTGCCGTGAGGGTCGCGCGCTTTGAGAATCGCACGTTTGAGCGACGTTATGTCGAAAGTTTTCCGGTCCAAGCGACTGTCAGCCTTCATTTTTACACGACTTCTTCGTTCGATGCAACCGCTATGTGTACGCAGCACACTTACATGCAAAAGATTTCACAGAGCCTACGGGATTAAGCGTAATCAATCACCAAGGCTCGCGCGGTGATTGAGCGCAAACGAACGAAATGTAAACACGCGGAATCGAGGCGATCAAGCCCTCATTACGCTCTCTTGAGCTATTTTCTTGGAGCACTCATTTGAAATTAAAGGACTAAATTTAGCAGTTCGGGACCTTGTTTCGTTTTTCGCCACAGTCAGGCACCAGTAGCTTTTATTTCCGCGCGTATGCAGATATTTTTTCACCTCATGAATGCCGCGGCACCGCGGTTTAGCGTGGGCGCCGTCTGCTACAGGAACTTCCTAGGTGGCGCGCGCGGCAGATGTCGCTACCTTGGAAATTATAGAGGGACCTTACTTCTCACGCTTCCTGGCAACTTCAGCTTATGTAAACGTAATGTTTACCGGGAAACACTGGCGGCGAATGCTATGTATGAAGGCGAGCTTTCCGGTAGAAATGCAGCCTCTTGTGTGGGCTGCGATGCACGGAGGCGAGTGCTATCTGGAGGTGTTGGAAGGAACCAGGCTCGCCACTCATTGAAAGGTAAAAATGCTGGAAAAGGGATTTGCAGGGTTCATGGGGGTCCTTGAAACCCTTGAAAACCCTTGAATTTGAAAAGGTTATTTTCAAGGCCTTGAAAGTCCTGGAATTTTCGCAGATCCTTGAACATCCTTCAATTTCCCAAATTTTTATTTTTAATGAACTTCCAGTGACTGTGTTTGAGAAAATTGCAACCCTCCTGAATTGTTACTGCGATTTTGTTAAAAATATGGTGCAAGTTACGTACAAAGTCAAGTAAGCACGTGCTTAGCGGACGCTCGTGAACGTCTGGCCGCAGTGACACCGGCTTGCCCACCGATTCCTCTCATCCATTTCCTTTGCTACTTTCCACTTGAGTAGAGAAATGGCGGCCACTGTGTGTGCAGTTTGCGCGGTCAGTGCCTCCTTTGGCGTGGTCGAATGGGGACATTTTGTGCGTATTTAGCGCTTGCGTGTGCGTTTGTATCGTCACGTTTTGTGCATGTGTAACACACTTATGCATGCGTGTGCGGTTCCATCATGCCATTTTGTGTGCGTGTAGCGCTCATCAGTGTATGTGCGGTTGTATCATGAGATTTAGTGCACATGTAGCGCTTGGGTGTGCGTGTACAGCGGTATCATGACATTTTGTGCACCTGCAGCGTAGTGTGCGCCAGTAAACGTGCATGCCAACAATGCCCGGAAAATGCAAATTTCAGCGGTCATGGCTGAACAACGACAACTACTGAGAGTGGCTTGCACCGTATATGTAAAATCCACACAAGGCAAAATACAAAGTTTGCTGTAAATGTTTTGACATCACTGCCATGGGCGGGAGTCGGCACTAAAAAGCCACCTAAGATGTGCAAAGCGTAGAGAGCACATGCAAGCAACTGGGAGTAGCTGCATGATAAGGAGCTTCCTGACGATCTCTGAATGTCAAGCGAATTAACCACAGCCAGGGCCATCACAGTCGTCAAACTTTATGGATGCATGCAAGAAGCATGAACTTGTGATTGACGCAGAAATTTTTGTGGACATTGAAGGTTATAACATCGCACTATTCATATCACTCATCATCACAGGTGAATGAATTGTTTCAGAGGATGTTTCGAGACAGTGAGGTGGCACAATCTTTCACATGCGGAGAGCAGAAGTGCTCGTATATCGCATGCCATGGTTTGAGGCCATTCTTTCTTTCCTCTCTGTGGCGGGAGATAGAGAAAAGCGACTACTATAGTGTCTTGTTCGATGAATCTCTGAATGAGAATTGCCAGAAAAAGCAAATGGATGTTCATTAAGGTACTGGGATGCATCACAGTCGGTCACCGTACGCTACTTCACATCTGTGTTTATGGGCCATGCCAGGGCTGAAGATCTGCAAGAAAAACGACTTGGTGGCTTAGAACCACTTCCGTTACATAAAATAGTGCAAGTATCAATGGACTGACCCAATGTGAATTCCAAGGCATTCGAAGGCCTGCAGGAGCACGTACAGAAGAACAATCGGGGGAGGTGCTTAGACTTGGGCAGCTCTAGCTTGCACACTGTGCATAATGCCTACAAGGCAGGTCTAGTAAGCAAATGGAGCTTGGACATCTTGCTGTCAAGTATGAGCAGGCTGTTTTTTAATGCACCTGCCCGGAGAGAAGACTTTGTAGCTGTCACTGGACCAATTCTGTTTCCTCTCAAGTTCTGTGCACATCGGTGGATTGAGAATGTCCCGGTGATAGAGCGGGTTTTGCTTCTCTGGCCTAACGTCAAAGAGTATGCGGAAGTGGCAAGAAGCAAGGAAGTGAACCTTCCCAAGTGTGCTTCTTTTCAGAATGTTTGTGACTTTCACTGTGACCCACTAGTGGTAGCAAACCTCAAGTTTGCACTTCCTATTGCGATGACCTTCCAGCCATTTTTGACACACTTTCTGACAGATAAGCCAGTTATGTTCTTTTTGGCAAAGGACCTTGAGAATATTGTCAGAAAACTGCGAACAAAGTTTCTCAAGTCTTCTGTTCTCTGTTCGTCAGTGGAAATCACTGGCCTCCTGAAGATTGACTTTGAAGATTTAAACAACCATGTGCCACTCAAGAAGATAGATGTTGGTCACACAGCCGAGTAGCTTCTTAAAAGCCGCCCAGTAAGTGTGAAAGCCGCATTAGCATTTCGCATGCAGTGCAAAGAGTTTCTTCTAAGTGTCACAACAAAGATCCTAGAGAAGAGTGCCTTGCGAAATCCCATTGTGAGAGGCCTCTCTTTACTAGACCCCAGGCAGATGTCATTGAAGCCGGATGAGTGTCTGGAAGGCTTAAAGAGAGTTCTGGAAGCACTCATTTCAGCACAGAGAATCCATGAGCATTCGAGGGATACTGTGCTTGCACAGTTAATTGAGCTGCTACAGGAGCGCAAACATGAGTTGCAGCTATTTGAAAGGAGCTTGCATACACTTGACAAAATTTTCTATGAACTTTTAAAGGTTGATTCAGCATATGACAAGCTTTGGAGGGGTTGGAAAACTGCTGCTTGCACTTAGTCATGGCCAAGCAAGTGTAGAGAGAGAATTCAGCGTGAATCGCCAGGTTTCAGTAGAGGACATGAAAGAAGTGTCTCACATTTCACAGCGCATTATCTGTGATGCTGTATGCGTAGCAGGTGGCATTTTCAATGTGTCCATCACCAAGGAATTGAGAGCATCTGTGGCTTCTGTGAGGAACCAATACCAGGCCTTTTTGGAAAAACAGAACAAGCAGGAGCGTGAAGGTGGGAAACAGAGAAAGAAAGGCTGCATTGATGAAGAGATTGAAACTCTCAGAAGGAAGAAAAAAAAACTAGGAGCCTCTGTTGCAGAATTGACAGCTTCAGCAGACTCATGCAGAAAAAGCGGAGACAACCAGTGACCTGACTTGCATAATGAAGTTAAACAGCCTAAGGAAGACTGCCAAGAGAAAGCAGCAGGAGATCTTGGACATTGACGTAAAAATTCTGGAGAAGCAAAATGAGGCCACCTAAGGACTGAGCGAGTGTTTGTTGCTTGGTTGATCTGCTTTAGCAAATAAATGTTTGCATCTTCTAACACACTGGAAGTGGTCATGCGTATAACTCTGATAAACAGTGATGAGTAATGGTAAAAAAAAAATGAAAGTGTCACTGGAGCCATAGTTTTGTCTGAAGACAAGTTTCTTTGTTAAAACGTTGGCTGCAGCGACAATCCCCCTTTTCAGCGAATTCTCATCATTTTGAGCCTCTGTCTAACCCTGAACATCTATTTCGATTTTTAACAGAATGTGGTCCTTGAAAATCCACACACAGGGCCTTGAAAGTCCTTTAAAACCCTTGAATTTTTGTCTATACACCAGCATGAACCCTGGATTTGTGTTTGAGTTTCCGCGTAACTGAACAAGGTTTTCTTGTATATTCAAATTACAATTCGGTGCTATCGTGTCTGTAGGTTGAGTGCCAGTTGTACTTTACTTACGCATTTTACTTTGGGAAATTCAATTAGTTCAGTAACTTCTCTGTGCTACATGGAGGTCCGGCATGGTGGAGTATGCGTGTTTTGGAATGATTTTTCACGAAAAGACTGTTAATGCTGGATGCCGCATTTTCTGTGATATGGGGCCCTTAACACTCTCGTGTTAAAAGATGTGAGGTGCGCATGATTGAAAATAGTAGCCGCATCAGTTTCCATGCAATACTCGCTCACCTGTCTCACGTGAAAACGCCGGCGCGCACTCAGTTTCTTATTCGGTTACCAGCAAATTTCCTCCCGAGTCGTCGGCCGCTGCATTCACAGCTATCGCCGCCAGACCTATTGTAATAAGCATTTTCACCTATCGGTTTTACAGCGCATGAGGCCTAATGCTGTTGGTAGCATACTGCCCTTTTTTAGTTGGTGATCATCCAAATGTGCCGCCGTTCACTGCTGCAGGCAGCGTGATGTGAGCGTCACACATTTTCCTTCGGCAGCATCCGGTGTCACCCACCAGCTCGATTTCAATTTTGTTTCTCATTGCCATCTTGAAGCACTAGGCGATAGGAAAACAACAAGACGTGTGTCGGGCAGCCGAAGCCCCACTAGCTTGACGCACGTCGGCCTCTCTCGTGTCTCATGCGCTACGATTCACGCAGCACTTCATATTACATAGATGTCAACTACATTTGTGTCTGTCGAATTTTTAGTCACTTCAGATAGCATTCTTTTTTTTTTTTTTTGGCTTAGTATGCTTGTCTTGAGTTTTCTTCCAAAGCCTATGAACGAGGTGCTACTGTATTCCACACAGCACCAATGAGGCGAATACTGATCACATCATAAATTTTAAAATTTATGTTGTGCCATCAAAACGGAACTACTTAAAAAATTCATAATATATGGCCTCTGAGATAGAGCAATATGGCGTGCAACAACAAATCTAGGAGGCAATGTACAGCTGGTCCAACTTTTCTCATTAATCCTAGAGCGCTAAAGGATTTAGAAGAAATCTCGGACACAGCACCCAGCTGTTACTAATACTTTGTTCACTAAGCATCATGACAAGAATGTAAAGTTGGAATGAATGAATTAGTTGGAAACAATTTGGCCAAACAGTGCACTTGGTACATCGTGATAGATGGTGACAACTTGATAAATGTGACGCAGGCAATGCCGGCTTTGACGATTGCCACCATGTTATTCAATGCTAGGTTCCGCTTATATACATTAGCATTGAACACTCAATACATAAAATAGCATAAGCTTGAAAGAGCCGCAGTGTCACTTGCATACTAGGCAAGCAGTGTGGATCACACATCTAACGCTAAATTCTTGTGTTTGCCGCTTTGCGCTATACTGAAAGTGTGTGGTGTCCGCGTGCTGCCAGCACTCTGATTCAGCCAGCATATTTACTCAAATCTAGGCCGGCCCCGATTCTAAGCTGACCCCCGAATGTCCAAAGCCAGAAAAAAAATTTTAAAACTTGCCTCAAATGTAGGCCGAACAAAAAAAGTGAGGACAGAGTTCACAAAATGATAACAGCATTTATTTAATATGAACATGCCGAGCTCACTCTACGTCGCCACCACCGTGATACTTGTTATAAGCATACAGAAGCATGTCCACAAAAGATATACAGGGTGTTTCAGTGAAAACTTTCAAAAATCTTTGTAGCAGATATCACAATTCTAGTTCATGAGCTGGTCTACTTGAAGCGGCGAACAAGACTTGCACAAAAAATTGAGATGCAAACTCGACTAATTAATAAAAAATCACTATTTTAGGGTTTAACTAATTACATTACGGCCCATATTTCAATTTACGAATTCTAGCCAGACGGATCCACTTGGAACGAATTTTCAAGATCAGACCAAAGACCAGTCTTGAGATATAAATTCCCGAACTTTGCGGAGAAATGCATTGGCATTCCAGTTAATTTTGTTAACAAAACGTCGTTTCATGAACTGAAGCACACAAGTAACTGGAACGCTAATGCATTTCTCTGCAAAGTTCGGGAATTTATATCTCAAAACTGGTGTCGTCCTGAGAATTCATTCCAAGTGGATCCGCCTTGTGAAGTCCACTGCTAGAATTTGTAAATTGCAATATGGATCATAAGATAATTAGCTGATTTTGCATTTCAGTTTTCTGTGCAAGTAGTGTCCGCTGCTTTGAGTAGACCGGTTCATAAACTAGAACTGTGCTATCTGCCACAGGCAACCTTGAAAAAATTTTGGAAGGTGTTCGCTGAAACACCCTGTGTAGAATTTTAGACTTACAGTGTATACTTGAACCTACTAGGCTGGCCCGCGCGCCCATGCATGTGCAGACAGTGAGGCATCGCACGTGTCGAAACGTGGCACGATTTTTGTGAACAGCTCCTCTCTGTTATTGCGCTCATATCTTATCTCTGTTATCTCCTCGTTGGGGCACACGCAAAGGCGTCTCCCGTTGCCCCTTCCAGTGACAGATGTTTTTCTCATCGATGCTGAAGTCCCACCTGGCTTGCTACGCTTCTGCGGCTAGCACAACTTTTCGTTTGAAAGCGGCACTATAGTGTGCCATTACGATAATGCCACGCCGCATGCTGATACCATAGAACCAACTCCAATACGACACAGGTCAAAGCAGCATTGCTCGTGTACTTCAGCTGGCTACTGGTTTGGCTAGTAGCGGCTGTGATACTGACTTTTCTAGATGGCACTAGCTGTGGACCGTATTTATCATTTTCAGTTACAAACTGCCGCGTTTTTAAAAAAAATCCTCGAATCTAAGCCGATACTAGAGTTTTGTATATGATTATTTGGAAAAAACTATCGGCCTAGATTTGAATAAATACGGTACTTTAATATATCCAGTAGTTCATTATGTCTGTGTTGGTTATATTGAGGATTGAATGTATATGTGAATTTGTCTAAGCTTTGCTACGTTAGCTTCAAACAGCCTTATGGTTTCTTATTTTGTGCTGAATGGGCCCTGAAACACCTTTTAAACATACCAAGAAAACGTTGCTGATCTGTTGTAGAGGCTGCTGTGAACATGTGAACCAAATATTACTGCATTACATGTACCAGGAAATGTACAGCCTACTGTCAAACTCTGCAAAAAATAGCTTGCTCTTGCTTCTGCAATGTCGTCGTGCAGCATACATCGAAAGCAGCTGGCCCACCAACACCATTGGCTCATTTCGTGATCATGAGGGCATTCTCAGAAATACATTATTGCCTTTTTTGAGTTAACTAAATGAAAAATATATACGTCTGTGATCTCAAAAAGACAGAAAAATCTTTGCAATGTGGGCAGCTGCGTCTGCTTCATGCGGCCGCCACGGGTTGCCACGATGAGCCGTTTCGTCACCACGACACTCAATATTTGGCTAGGGTTTTACCCTCTTGGCTTCTGTGTAGCTTCCAGCATACACACCAGTGGAGATGAAAGGAGAGAGAAAGCTTAGCTATCAGTGCTATAGCTTCAGTTATAGTTGAAGGGTTCAAAAAATTTTTGCGACATGACATTTGTCCTTTATTAGTGAGGCCATTCTGTGATTAGTTACAAAGTGCTTCGGGGTCCCCTTAATTGGTCTACCTGTATTGTATAGCTATGATGTATTAGCCTCACTTAGCCTCTGATTTCTACTGAAATACCGTTTTCAGAATGTTTTTGTAACATGCAGCAAGTGTTCTCAGAACATTGCATATAAAAAGAACTCTTTATCAGAAATAGTTATTTATGGTGAGTTAATGCCATAATCCAGGGTAATTGTGTTTTCCCTTTATTATGGTAACAAGGTAAAAGCGAGAGCGAACGTTTTGACAAGTCCACTTGTCGAAACATTGGCTGCCGCTTTTACCTCGTTCTTGTTTTGCTCATCGTCTTACTGCCATAATGTCACATAGATCTAGCAGTATGCATATGAACAGCTGCGGAGACGCTTATGCACTGGAAATTATGTGGTAGAATGGATTATTTGTTGATGTCAAACACTTACCTGCTCTGTATAAACATCTTGCAGCAAGTACGTGAAACATTAGAAAGACAAGAAACAAAGAAAAATATGATGGGATTTAATGTCCCGAAACTGCAAAATGGATTATGAGGGACACTGTACTGTAGGGCTTCGGAATAATTTTGACCACTTGAGGTTCTTTAATGTGCACCCAAAGCACAATACACAAGTGTCTTGCATTACACTCCCATCGGAATGTGGCTGCCGTGGCTGGGAATTGCACCCACGACCTCGTACTCAACACAACACCAGAGCCACAGATCCACCACTGTTGGTAAACGATAAAGGACGAGCCACAGTGTGCCTTCTCAAAGAATCATAGAATATCATAGGAAAATGCACTGCTACCCTATTATTGCAGCACCATATATCGCTCTAGTAATCTTAATGTGAAGCTTTCTACTGTTAGTGGTGGAGCGTTCATGGATGTGGTCTTGCTGAGGCTTCTCCTTCTGTGCATTTCACATTCGCCCGATGCATGGTTCAGTGTACTGTTGTGATGTACGGACATGCAGAGGTTGCATGTGAACCAACAGCACCTAGCAAGGGGACCTGCCTACTGGAGCATTTTTGGAAACGCATGGGCATTTTCTATTCTGTCTTGTCTTACAAATGCACAAATTAACTTCAACATCAGGCACTAAAGCTTGTCCCCTGGTCACCCTCGGAGCAGCACCGCACGAATATGCTAGCTACTGTCACTTAAGCTTGTGTACATAGTCTCCAGGTCAATCACTATTGACTAGCGTCAATCTAACGCGACTTTTTTTTTTTTTCTTTTTGACAAAATAGGTTCGAAAATTGCCTGCATGTTAAAATAGGATATGAAACCAAAACCGCATTCGCGGCATTGGCAATGGCCTACCATTGTAGCTGTCACACGCAGCGTCATCACCATCACAAAATAGTGACCGAGCAAGTAGTAGTAGTAGTAGTAGTAGTAGTAGTATAAACTTTTTTGGTTGTATGGTTTCTGGGCAAGTGGGTGGGCTCATCAGTTCAGGGCTCCACTGGCCTTTGCGGCTCGCTGTGCTTGGTTGATCAGAGCCAGCTGGCTGCCCCGATCCCTGCTAACGAGCCAGGTCTCCCACTGCTATCTTCCAAATGTCCCCAAAAGGGGAGAATTCATTTCCTAGGGCTACGGTTCGTATTCCCATGTAATGTGGGTGAGGGTTGGCTGCTTCCTGCACCACAGAAAAGTGCCTGCGTACTTTAGTAGGACATTCTGGCGGGCTAGTTGGTTTATAGCTTTAGAGTTTTCTAACAACTTACACATTTCTTCAGCGTTAAACGTTTCTTACAAACACACACCACACGACGAGTGCAGACTGCCAATTGAGGTGGCAGTCTGCGTTTGTGGTGTGGTGTGTGTTTGTTTCTTGTGTCCTCGTTTTTTCGCGCACTTATAAGAAACGTCTAAATGTCTACTTACATTGTGGGGTTTATGTGGTGTTTTCTTTGTAGGTTAGTGGACATGTTGGTTTGATTAACGTAGAAAGTTGGGCTAGTTGGTGTTGATGCAGTTGCTGTGACATACTAGTTACTAGCGTGAACAAGACTAACTGAAAAAAAGATGGGACAGGACAGAATGCTAGACTTCAACTGACAAGCTTTATTCCGAAAAACATGCAAAGAGCTCACCACCGTATGCTCAAATAAATGCGCAGACAGAATGTGCCACATAAGAGACTACCAAATGCACAATGAAGGCGATAAGCATCCACAACACGCCATTACGAAGCATTCAGCAGGTTCTTTTCAAGATACACTTCTTTATCAGTGAGTGCCCGTGACGGAGCACTTAAGCATTCATCAGCAGCTTTCGAAATGCAAAACGCCTCAAATATTTCCCTATCTAACTGCCTGGTGAACTGTTCAAGCACTTGCGTGTTATGAAAACACGGAGAATTTACAAGTACATATTCAGCAGTGGTCAGCCAATTGGCCAGTGCCTGCTAGAGCACTTACAGCGTTCCAGTGCTTCCTAAGCTGGTCATTCAGGCACCTGCCTGTTTGTCAAATATAGAACTTTCCTGGAAACTGAGGTGTGGGGGTGGTATACAAGTTTCCACTTCCCTGTGGAAGTGGAGCTTTTTTCCTTCACCAGGTCTGGCCATTTTGAGCTGACAAGTGCAATGCATACAATGCATGCATATGATCGTGTCTGCTAAGAATTGTCGCTATGCGCCATAGAAAGAACTGAAATTTCAAACTAAATGCCGTTTGCCCTTCTCGTGGGCATAATGCTCCAGGACAAAGGGATGACGTATATCAGCAAGTGCGCCTACGTACTACATGTCTATGCTGTGACATCGCTCATAGTGACATGTGACACTTGAGAATTATTCAAGGCAACATTTGTCATTTGTGTAATCTGTTGCTTCAATAGACGAATTAAAACTTAGAGAAATAATAAAACACACAAACCAACCTGCTGGAGAGCTCTGCCTTGCTTCGTTGAATTTAATCTTTCCCTCTGTGATATTAGCATTGCAGACACGAGTTCTTCGTAGCTGTTGTACAGTCCTAGCAGCTCAACTCTTATTTCCTAGCATTGGTGGGTAGTCCAATTGCCACTTTGTACATTGCTTTTATCATTGCGTTGATTTAGACTGTTTTGGTATTCGTTAGTCTTTGGGATGGGAGACTAAATTATTCTGCTGATCACAAAAGCCTGTAGAAGGTGTAGGGTCTCTTCCTCTCTGAAGCTTTGCCTTTTTCGCATGACTCTATGTATCGCACTACTTTCGTGGTCGTCTTTTCGAGTGTTCCAATTGTGAGGTCTACTGTGCTGTTGTTTTGTATCCACAGGCCTAGGATTCTTAACTGTCCCACTTCACTGATGGGTTGGCCATGGAGTTTGAGCACAGTATTGTGACGGTTGCTGTCAGTTCATATTGTGCTCAACTTCGATGTTGAGCAGTGTTTTCGGCTGATATCTTTCGGTTTTACACGACTTGGCACCGGATGCAACAGTATAATCGGCTGCCAGGGTTTCTGGCGCTGTGCCAAACTCGCTATCTGTGCACAGTGCGAGGAATGCTGTCAGACGCATACTTTGACAAGTTTGATGCCGAGTCTTGCGAAAGTGATAGCAGTATTGGTAAAAGTGATCGCTTGAGAGTACAGTTCCTGTATGCTTAGTATCTGTAGCCAGTTCGCAACAGCATAGTTGGCAACAACGACATGCCAATTTCATTTGAAACCTCATTAAAAGAAAGATGTCCTATTCTGTGAAGGCAAATTCTGCATGTCCTGTTTTTTTCTGATCTAGAACATAGGGATATGTTGTATACTTACTTTATAATTGGCCGCGTGTTACATCCAGGTGCGTTTTCAGTTTCTTACTTCAAGGCCATGAAAATTTGGTGTGCATTAGAATTGAGTAAATACCAGAGATAAAGCACTTGTTACTGCCAAGATGATGCTTGAGTTGGTGTACTATGTTATTTTTTTATGGTTGATGTGATCACTGTGGACAAACGGAGCAGTAGAAAGAGGCAAGCGCTTGTTTTGGGCTCCTGTCACTTGCCCACCTTTCCTGTAATTTCTTGCATGTTGTTGATAGAACACCTAAAGCAGTAATATTCAGCTAACTGTTAACTGCTGTAAGTGCCGACAGTCTGGTGCTGCAAGGATTGGCTGCACCTGCGCTCAGGCCCTCAGGATCGACTCAGGTGTAGGCCTGGGAGTGTTGGCAATGCATGCTGCAAACCTAACCGCGGCCAAAAGAAAAACTCATGTCCGAGTGCATCTTTGCATCTTCCTTCCAATTTTTTTTTCCTGATTAGGTTTTGTGCAGCTGTAACTGTAAGATTTTTTGAACTCCCAAAGTGCACTCTTGGGAACCTTTAGCTCGGGGCCAACTTCAGTTTCCCTTTTCAAGTACATGTAAAATGCAGAACAGTTGTTATGAAACAACCACTAGATCTATGTGAATCGTTTGTGGCACTTGAGAGAGAAAGTTAAGTTTTAGCAACTCTGGGAGGCAAAATTTTTGTCTGGGAGCTTGAGTTTTGTAAAAAAAAATTTGTACAAAAAGCATGAAGTTCAGTATTCGTAGCTATGCACCAATAATAGATATCACAGTTCTGTAAAATGTATCTTTAGAGCATCTATAGTGGACAAATTTGAAGTGGGAATTTAAAACTTACATGAAATTGCTACAATGTTTACGAGGGTCTTGCAAAAAGTTTTACTTGCAAATACGTCAAGTTTGTCCTCTTTAGATGTATTATTAGACTCAATTTACAGAATTGTGATAGCGCTTCTTACTGCTTATTGCAACACTGCACCATGCTCCAGTCACCGACACTCGTCTCTCCTTACGAGTACTGCAGTCCTTGTATAAATGCATGCTGGTAGAAGCTTGAACTTCCGTTTATGCCTGTCTGAGAAGCCCACAAAAGGGACACTTAAAAGAAAATTTATTTTAGTTGTTGTAGAAAGGTAAAAGGTAAAAAAGGCTACTGTTAGCTTGAGAAAAAGACAATACAAAAGATATGTTGCAATGCCATTTTGAATTTCCTGCACTTGCTTGACAAGGATTTCGACAGCGCCTACTCTTGCCTAGTTAATTATTTATCAGTTAAACTACATTGTGTTAGGAAAAGCAGCTAATGACGGAACTGAGCAGGCCTCAAGAACCTTTACTCAGCCACAGTGGCCTAAATACTAAAGAAAAGCACTTCGACATTCATGACATCACATAGATGTACCAGCGTTGTGGTATGGGCTCGAAATTCAAGAAATTTCACTTTGATCTTCATTTCTTCTTGTAATAACTAAAAAAGTAACAATGACATTAACAGAAATGAGTTTTAAGAGAAAACTTTAGCTCGGGTGCTCCTATCCAAGTACATGTAAAACGAGAATTCGTTTTTTCGGCAGCCACTACACCAAATTTGATTAGGTTTGTTGCACTTAAAAGAAAAACTTAAAATCTAGTGACTGTTAGTTTCGAATATTTTATTTAGGTCATCAATTTTTTATTAAAAAGTGGCACAAATAAACAAATTTCAGCAAACGAAACTATCAAGTTTACAACTCTGGTAGCCCAGCAAGGAAAAATGATATCACTATTCTGTGAATTGTATGTGATGGTACATCTAAAGTGGACAAAATTGATATCTTACACATGAATCTAAAAAAATCCAATAATACTATGGAAATGCAGCTTTTGCAGAACCCTTCTACACAACGTAACTAATTCATGTAAGATATGAATTCATATATCAAGTTTGTCCGCTTTGAATGTTCTAATAGATGCCGTTTACTGCCGCAATATCTGTTGATGAAGAGCTATTAATTTGTAAACTTCGTGCGTCTATTTTTTCGAACTTTCGAATTCTTTGAAAAAATTTTAACAGAGTTCATGCCTTAAATTTAAATTCCGTTTCCATCAGTCTCTAGAACTTGCCTTTCTTTCTCAGATGCAACAAATTTCATTAAAATCGTCTTATCTCAGAAGAGCGGTTTTGCGTTTTACATGTATTTGAATAGGCCGCATCGAAGTTGGGCCTGAGCTAAAGCTTCCTTTTAAAAGATTCCGTTATCAGTCTAAATTGATTTAGTGTTTCTCTTCAGTGTCCCTTGAAGGGCCTTTGATGGTCGTTTCCAGGGATAGCAGCTTCAGCTATGAGCATGTATTATGAGCAAGCCAGTGGGTGCATGTGCCTGCACTCTGTTATTAAAACTTCAGTACAGGCTAGTGTTGCTTATTATCAACTGCTAGCAGTGTTTTTCAAAACCACAATAAATATATAAACAACCCTTTAACTAGTCTTTAGTTACTCGCCTTGCAGTTTGAGTGAGTGCCGTCAGTCTGGATGAGGTTTTTTGTATGCAGTGGCTCTTAAACTTCACATGCAACAAAAGAACTTCTGTGTTATGCGTGATACCAGATGATGCAAATTTTTACCAGGTGATTGAATGTCTAGCCTACAAATTTTGCTAAGGTACCTAGATTCTTCAGTTATCAATACATTTGTTTCTTAGCTCATGGCAACATGGCTACAATAGTGATGAGAAAAAGAAAGGAAAAAAAAAACACCTGGGAGTGCATTTAAGATCCAAATGGCACTTTGTTTTGCAAAATTGTTTTTTTGAACGTGCAGGCATTGCTGGTCAGTCTTTGCTGCAGATATCAGTCTTGGAAAATTAATTGCAGAATGCTCACTTTGAAGGCACATGGTGACAAAGAGAAATCACAAATGAAAATGTTGTCAAGATTAACATAAAAAACATACCCAATGCACACAAATGCGCATAGTGAAGTAAAAAAAAATGAAAAAAGTGTGAGCAAACACTGATAGCAAAGTAGCACCGTCCAAACAGATAAAATAGCTCATCGCTAAAAGAGTAGTTTCAATGGCACTTATCAATTCACACTTCAAGTGGATCGGACAAATTTTGGATGCACCAACAAGGACAAGTTAAAATAAATTGGTTGTATCAGCTTGTTTGGCTGAACATGTGGGCTTATAATTATGTCAGGGCTTTTGCATTTGGTTACTTTGTGTCAAAGTAATTACTTTTGAGTCCTTTTAGCTGTGAAACATTTGGCTCCACATTGGCTTGTCTACTGTTTGTTACTTTTGAGGTCAACATTGGGTAATGCTGCAGTGGCATTATATTGTAGTTATGGTTGGATATTGCATACTTGGCCAGGTGTTGTGCATGCACTTGCTGAAGTCCTGCTTTTTTATCTTTCGTGTTGTCAAATTGTAGTATTAAGTTTTCATTTAAATGTGTCTCGTATATACCTTTAATGAAGTTCAGTATTGGTACAAAAGGTGGCTATTTAGTTTGTTTGGTTACTGTATTACTTTCTGTTGCCTTGGTTGGCTTGCTTTCTGCTTGTTCTTTTTCTACAGTTCGGAAATTTTTTTTTTTCCTTTTTTAAGTGTGTTGTGAAGAGAGAGTGGCCTGTCGTAATCGTGACAGTGTGTACGAGAGCTGGCAACCCTTGTTTGCAGCCTGCATATGTTAGACAAGCATGTAAGAAGTGGCATTGTACTCATCATTCGACTTACCAGCTGATAAGCCATCTCAGCCAATATGCATAGATGTTCCTTTTTTGATGAAGAGCAGTGCACAAGCACAGGCCAGCCAAATCACCCATGCCTGCAGTGCAGCAGCTGAGCTAGCTGGATAGCCAGTGCTTGATGCGAGTGTGAGGCACTTGGGCTTCTAGCTCCTTGCTCAGCATCACTTTACTGCTGGTTTGCACTGTCTGCCAAATACATCTGTTTGCACTTTGAATTTGTGTCATTGTAAAAGTATAGTAACAAGGGGTTGATGATGCACAGCCTAAAAGGCAGCCAAGATGTGTCAAACTTACTGAGGGAAATGCACAGAATTGTGCTCAGCAGAATTAAGAAGAAGCCTGCAGCACTGATAGTGACAAGCATGTTTAATTTCTATTGTAGGATGTCTGTAGTTCAGGTGAACTGACAGTTATCACGACGGGAACTTATTAAAAACACCAGATTGTATGTTAGTACTGGACTGTATTCTGGATATTGACTGCTGGAGTACTCTCTCAATGCGACTGCAGCTGAGAAGAGATTTCGGAGAGGAAGAGGTGCTATTTTCTGGAGCCGTTTAGGGAGGATGCCTCAACGCATATATTCTAGGAGAATGAGATAGCCAGTGCGTCTTAGCGCAAGAGTGAAAGCAACAGTAAAAACAAAGGTCAGGTACAAAACAAATTAACGCACACTTTGCATTATACTTAGAAGCAGCATGTATCATCCCCACGCAGAGGGATCAGTAGCTTTATTCATGGTGGTCAGATTAACTAGGCCAATAAGTTAGTGTTGTTCTAAAAATTAAGCCCAAATAAGTGGCTCTGCATAAAGGCCCAACCACATGCAGCTAGTTGTACACGCCTGGCTACGTGTCATGCATCTGCAAGGCCGTACACGTTTGTCCTACACGTCTAGAGAGGGGAGAGGTGCAGGCCACGTGTGCATCAGGCACTGCTTCATTTTGAGCGTCATTTTGAGCGTACGCGGTTGAAGTGGTGCGCCATTGTCGTGGTCGGCATGTAAACTTCCGGCGCAGTTTTGGAAACAGGTGGTTATTGTTTCGAAGTCGTTCTGGCACGCAGAGAGTCACCACTGATTCTTTGCCGCACAAAGACGATGGACGCTATCAATAATTAACTGCCGGTTGCCTGCATTTGGGTTCGGCCTTTACTTTGGCTGGCGAAGCACAAGTACCATAAGAATCAGCACGTGATGAGGTGATTGTGGGCCGAGATGGCAAGACATGTTATGCCTAACGCTGCCGTAACAGGCAAGTGATAAAAATTTTATGCAGGTGTTGTATACTGTGATCGAGCCTGATCGAGATCAGATATCTCTATCACAATTGCCTCTTTTGCAAAAGTTATGAATAAACTTTCCCCAAACCCAAGCATTTGCCCAAAAGGTGATCTAGCAGCACTGTGGTATGCGCACTGAAGCGCTCACTTGTGCGAGTATTGTGTGGGTGCTTGCCCTCCCCTTCTTCACACGCGTACAGGATCAGAGACACGTGCACACACACATGCGATTAGTAAGACACATATCCCACGCTCTGTGTGGTTTGGCTTTAATAATGGTGGCGCTGCAAAGCAGCTTGCAAATAAGCCCAAGACAAGAAGTGTATTTCATCTGAAGAATCTCTTTACATTTTGATTAAAGGCACCCATTGTACTAGTGACGTTGGCAAACCAAAAAAAACCTTGCTTGTGAGAGGAGAATATACAAGTTAATTGGTGACGATGCTTGTAATTCGTGTGAATAGTCCACTTATAACAAGCGCGGGATGCTTTCCTTTGCAACACTTCTGATGCTCTTGAGATGACTAACCTTTCGCTGTACTGTGGATCTTGCAGGTGCGGAACCTTTGCTACATGGTGTCAAGGCGAGAAAAGATAGCGAAGTCTCTGCTCAGAATAAGGGAAGAGATCTTTGAGCACCAGGTGGCAATGCTGAAGCCGGGAGGACCCAAGATGAGCGAGCGTGAGCGGGAGGCTGTTATTCTGTCTGGCCAGAGCGAACATGTTTACGACCGGCTGGTGTCTCAAGACCCGTCGAGCCCCAAGCCGTGCCTGCGACTCCTTTTGGATGCACTTGAAGGCCGGGAGGTGCCAAACCTGTATGGCCTTACAAAGAAACCACCTAGCACGCCTACTAGGCTCCCAAACCCTTACGCCAAACAGTACGTCAACGGGCTTCGGTCACGGAGACTGTCCATGATGGGTGGGGCTGGGGAGTCCGAAGGCTGTGTTGCGCAAGACGAAGACAGCCAAGGTACTGCTGACTCTGCAACAACAGTTTCTGGCAGAGGGTACACTGCTGCTGATCAGTTGTCGACAAGGCCAGTGCAGAAAGCAGCTGCGCTGGAAACACTCTCTGAGGAACAGCTTGAGGCTGGTGAAGAGGAATGTGGTCAGTCAGTAGGCGAGGAAAACAATCTGAGCAGAGGGATTGCAGAGGCACAGCTGAAAGCTAATCGAAGTCATAGGCTGGAAAGTGCAGAAGACACCTTGAGTACTTCATCTAGGAATGAAATCAGAAAAGAGGACCTCAGTGACGCTGAAGGCAGGATGTCTACTCGAAACCGAAACCCTGACACTGTGAATGAAATTGGCGACGCCGAAGGCAGGATGTCTACTCGAAGCCGAAATGCTGATTCTGTGAATGAAATCAGCGACACTGAAGGCAGGATGTTTACTCGAAGCCGAAACCCTGACACTATGAATGAAATTAGCAACACTGAAAGCAGGATGTTTACTCGAAGCCGAAACCCTGACACTGTGATTGAAATTAGCGACACTGAAGGCGGGATGTTCGCTCGAAGCCAAAACGCTGACACCGTGACTGAAATTAGTGATACTGAAGGCAGGATGTCCACACGAAGCCAAAATGCTGATACTGTGAATGAAATTAGCGACACTGAAAGCAGGATGTCTACTCGTAGCCGAAACGCTGATACTGTGAATGAAATGAGGAAGGAGGACCTCAATGACACTGAAGCCAGGATGTCCACACGAAGCCGAAATGCTGACACTGTCAGAAACCCCATTAAGGAAGAGATCGGGACAGAAGATCATGCCGAGGTTGAGTGCAAAGCACAAACAAAGAGTCGAAGGCTCGGGTCTGTTGATTATGTGAGAAGTGCATCAAAAGGCGAAACAAGGAAGGATGAAATGGGTCTTGTAAATAACAGGACACCAATGCGAAGCCGAAGGCCCGAAATGGATCAGTTCGCAAGGAGTCCATCTTCAACTGAAAAGAAAGACGACCTCTTTGACATTGGCAACAGAACACCAACGCGTAGTAGAAGGCTGGAAGCTAGTGATGGTATGCTGAAAGGTTCACTCAGAGGTGACACAAAGGAAAATGAACAAGAAGACGCAGGAAGCAAAACTCCAACAAGAAGCCGGCGATGTGAGATTTTAGATAATAGTGTGCGTAGCTTACTTAAAAGTGAAATGCAGCAAAAAGGGCCGATGGAATTGGAATGTAAGGTGCCTTACCGAAGTCGAAGGCATGAGCAGAAAACTGGATTTGATGAGCAGAAAACATGTCTGTTCCGAAATGAAGGCAAGAGAGGAGAGTCAACAGACATAGGGAGCAGAAGTTCAAGTAGAAGTCGAAGATGTGATACAAAACTTGAAGTTGCCCAGGAAGTGATCGGAGCATCTAGGACAGTGGAGGGTCAAGCTGGTGAAATTGGGAAAGTAGAATGCAAGCCTCCTATTCGGAGTCGGAGGCTGGAGGTCAAAAATGAGGTGGCTGATGAAGGGGTAAGAAGTGTGTCCAGACATGAGGCAAAAAGAGGTGAAACTGATGGCAGAGTGAGCATGCGAAGTCGGCGGGCCGAAGCAGTTGAAGCAAGTGATGACCTTTGCAAAGTTGTGCTGAGCAAAGAAGCTAAAAAGGATGACGCCGTAGAGCAGGAAAACAGATCGAACTTTGGTCGCACTACCCGGCTCTCTGAAGCAAAGATTGAGCTAGGGTTGCATGAAGCTAGAGAGGTCTTAGAGAATCGAGATGCAGGAGATGAGATCGGAGCAAAAGACAGCTGCAGAAGTCGGCGGTTGAGGAAACGAGTGACAGCTTGCTCAGAGGAAGGAGAGCACCCACAGTTGGCCACCTTGGCCTCCCTTTGCGAGTTTCCTGAAGAACTCAACGACGTGGGACGCTGCACGCGCAGCAGCACCATGCAGAAGCAGGAGAATGCTCAGAGTCTCGAGGAGGCCAGCTCGCGCGAGCCTGCTGAAGGCAGGCAAGGCGTGGCCACTGCAAACAGCTATGTGAAGCACACATCAGACGAGAACATGCCCAAGAGGCCCGAGCGACGTGATAGACGTGACACTGTCGCATGCAGTGTGCTGCTTCCCGAGGCCCTGTCGCAGCCTCGTGCATCGCTGAGTGGCTACAGGATTCCGAAGAAGGCCAAGGCTCCCAATGGGGTGCTGGAGGACCGACGTGGAAGCTCTCCAGTGTCTCCTCTGCACGAGGTGCCCAGCCACTGCTATGTGGGCAGTGACGGCTACACTAGAGGGCGATCGCATGTGGCCAACGTTAGGCGGCCCGTGTTGGGACACCACTGTGAGGGCAGAGGGGGAGCATACGTTGAACGATGGAAGCATGACTTGGACTACGGTGGTCCCACAGGCAACTCAGCAACGTCCGAGTGGGCAGGAAAGTTGGAGGTGAAGGAGAACGGGAGTCGTTACTCCATGCGCTATCGGCCCAAGTTTGGCGGCAAGGACAGTTAGCCTCTTCTTCGTGTAACCTGCAGATTCCGCATGTATGATAACATTGTCGTATAATGTACATACTCATTGCTCATATGTTCCTTTCCTGCATTCCGCCTCTGACTCCACACCAATATCTTCTTTTTTTCATCTCTGTAGTTAGAGTTCAAAGTGCTGAATAGAGTCCGTGTTCTATTTTGCTTTTAATTTTTGTTCCCACCTTTTCCCAACTACCTTATTCTTTTGTTTTTATCTTATAAAGAAAGAAAAGGCAAATTATCTGAATGCTCTGCCCACCTGTGGTGACATTAATGAAAATGTATTTTTACAGTGACACTTGATTGGTACTGCTCAGATTTGGCAGCAATTTGCACTGTCAAAATATAACGACTGTACAGTTTAAACTGCAGTGAATTTTAGCATTTGTAAATATGCCAAGTGTACAGTGTTTTAGTGTTGTTTAAAAATAAACTGGGCTCTTTTACTCCTTTGCAGGGAGCAAGGAGCTTTGGTTCATGACTTGTCATTTTTGCACTTTTTGTGGCTCATCTTTGACAGTGAACTTCATCTTACTTAGTTATGTATGCATGTGCACACAAAAAATAATTGTGTAAAATTTCCATACTTCAAGTTCCAAGTTCACAACATTGCAATTTCACTTAACTGAAAATTCATGTGAAGCTTTAATTTTTTGCTGCAGCGTGGCAAGGCATCTGCACTCTAAAAGGTGATGAGGCATGCAAGATGCTCATCTTCTGCCATATGTCTAAGAGATGTGAAAAACTGACTACCTTGTTGACACAATGTTTATGATAAGAGAACAATTAAGTCATTGGAGAATGAGGTCAGTCTTGATAGCATTGTTGCTTTTGCCATGATAGTTTGTAGGGTAGTCTGACCTTCAGCTGCAATTTTTCTCAATCAATGAGCACTAATAAAAAGTTCCGAACACACAAGGCTACTATACATACATGCCATTCTTTTGAGGCCATATTCAATAGTCTGTATTGATAAAGCATATTGCCAGTGAAGTTAAACAGTACAGTTTTGTTTCACTATATGAATCAGTACAATAAACTGCATGTACCGAAAGCCACATGCTTGGCTCTGTTTTCAGTTATGCTTAAGTGTGCACTTTTGTGGTCACTCTGTAACCTCATCGCTTTAGCAGCTCATCACAAAGGTAAAGAAGCAACTTTATTGCCAGACACCGTGTGTGGAGAGTCCAAGCATATCTTTTCATGTTCTGGAAATATTGCTCAAGATTTCAACAGAAAAGAAAAAATACTAGAATTCCATAAAATTGCTGAAAATTTTCAGAATTGTGAAGGAAATCGCAGTAATGAAGGTGAAGTCCCAGTTCGTTTTCTTCTTGCTGTGGCTGTGCATTAGAGGACTTTATGTTACTGTTGAGCAGGCAACCAGACTGGTGTTGCCATCTACTAACATGCGATATGCAAAGCAGCTAACATGGAGAGTAACCCACCTAGTGGAGATGCCCTTGTCCGGTTTTATTTCTTTTACTGGTAGCCAGGCACTTCAACGACAGCAACTTTCTTGTATGTGTACTAGGAAAGTACAGAAGCCTTGTTTTACAACACATGAAAACACTATGCGATGTGTAACTGTAAACTTGCAACTCGCATTTTCTAAGGGCAGGCAGCTTGCATGCGAGTTCACCTATCCATGCTTTGTCTGAAACTCTCGCAGGACAGTGTCCAGAAAAAATTGTTAGCCACACAAATATGCTTGCAAGTACGACAAGATGGAAGAATGGCTTTAAGCTGCAAAGTAGTATACTCCTCCCTGGCCTTGTATGTGGTGGGGAACAAAGTGGTCTACAAGAACACACAATTCTATGGGCAGTAACTCGTTAGCAGAGGCATGCCACAGGGTGCTGCACGCTTGACACTAGATAATTCGCTACATTCATGTACTCTAAATCCAGTGCCTGTTCTGCTATATGTCAGACAAACATTCACCTGCCCTCCATGTCAGCTTTGCTACACATTGCTTTCAGTTTCATATGGTAGTTTGGCGACCTGTTTATGCCAGGTGAGTTGGTGACATCACATTACTTAGATGATTCCATCACAATGTATGATAGCTAAAGCATCGACTTGCAATATGAATATGTACGAGCAAAGGCAGAAATGAGGGAAACCACAATGTGCTGCCTAATGTACTGGTGGCATTGTGGAGCACTGCATTGATTTTGAAGGTGTTCTATTGTGTAGGACAGTGTGCCACTTTTAAGGCCTGCTGAAATGAGGCAAAAGTTTCCAATTTTGTTATGTTCTGGCGTTTGGCGACACATTTGAAAGAGACATTCAAAAAGACAACCTTGGGCTTTCATTTTGTGAGTTAATGAACTTTCCTTTTCTGCCAAAGATGCAAAAGATAGCTTTTAATCAATACCAGTTAAAGTGATTTGTTGTTTCTTCTTGTTTGGGAAGGCTTCAGTGAGCTGTTTTACAGCTGAAAGCCTATGTATAGGAATGTCGATAAACAGGTATCGGTGTGCAACGCAATAGTAGTTGGCTGCATAGTGTGGTTAGAAAAATAAAAGCCAAATAAGAGATGGAGGAAGCGGAAATTGAGCTGGACAGCTGGGAGTGCATTAATTGTGATCTGAACATGCTGTGGCCCTTTCCAATGAAAGCTCTGGGCATCACCATAATGCCCTGTGGACTGCAGGGAACCCTTGTGAACCTCATTCAAAAGCTCTACAAATGCGGCAGCACATGCACTTGTGCTTGCGTGGAACAGTCTCCCCTCGATAGGAAGGGAAGAGGTAAGTGCTGTTTCCAAGGCTCCTGACTATAGTGCTTCTGAGAACAGCAGAGCAAGAACTTGCAACATCAGTGGTTAGACTGCTTGCATTCAAGCACTCAAAGCAAACTAGCCAACGACAGGTAGGAAAACGTAATTAGTACGCTAAAATCTTGTAATGAAAAGCAAAGGAATGCTTGCATGCAAATTAGCCAGCTCGTCAAGCACAGCACGAACAAGCACAAACTGTTTCCTGCAATCCAGCACATACCAAGAGAGAGAGAGAGTAAACATTTACTATTGAACAAGCAAAGTGTTCATTGGCCCTGGTGGGCAGTTTCCTCATTTCAGAAAACCGTGGGCCCTGGCCATCTAGGCTTGGTTCACCAGTGCTAGCTGGTCCTCAAGATCTGGACTTAACAGCTGGGCCTCCTACTGCCCTTAGGTGGTTACGTGCTCTGGCTTGGCTCTTGTTGCTCCTCCATATTCCCATACCATGTTGCGTAAGGTGTCGTGGAGATCGCAGAATTTGCAGAAGTACGAAAACTGGCTGGGTGCCAATCCGTGCAGTAAGATTTCGTGGATGCAGGAGTTAGTTTATAGCCTTCCGAGTGTTAGTGCCTACTCCCTGCTTAGCTTGGGGTGTGGTGTACGTTCTTCGGTCTAGTTGGCAGTGTTGTAGGATACTGGTGCATTTCGTGGGGACATCGTCTCTCCTTGGCACGTTTGGCAGGGACGTCTGGCAAGTATGACCTCTGGCTGCAGTGTCTGCCACTGTGTTTCCTGCCAGGCTTTCATGTGCCGGAGTTCAGACGATATGTGTTTCAGGTAGTTTCTTCACACTTTTTGTGATGCATAGAGCTTTCTCAGAGATTATGCCTTTCTAGTAATTTCTGCACAGCACTTGGGAGTCAGTGAGGACTAAGGCATTTTCTTTGCATGTTGTGATGGCCAAGGCTATGGCTACTTCTTTAAATGTGTCCACTTCCCTTGTGAGGGTTGTGGCTGCTGTTCTTTCCATTCCCGTGCTGTTGTTGACACTGACAGCGTGAGCTGGGATTCTCGGGTATTTCGCCACGTCCATGTATCTTGTGTCTGGGTTTCTTATATAGCTCTTGTGTAAGGCTTCAATTCTTGCGTTCCTTCTTTCTCGGTGGTGTACTGGATTCATGTTTCTCAGCATCAGTGCCACTGTGATATTTTGTTCCAGTGGTGTCAGAATTGTTCTCTTCTCGTCCCGTGTTTCTAGCCCTTCCATGACATACGAGGAGTTGAGCTTTTAATCCAAAGCATACCGGGCTCTTTGCAGAAGGTAAGAAGGAAGGTCACAGTTTCTATCTTGCCCCATTTCAGGTTTCATCAAAAATGGGATTTGTGTGTCTGATGGTGGGCGTTGAACTATGGTCTCTCCCAAGAGCACGTGCACAAATGCCAGTTTCTATTGGGCCACAGATGTAGGCATGGAACAGGTGAATCATTGTCAACCTTGCCACTGTCCTTCGTGTCATATAGCAGTAAGTTCCTTATAAAAGCAATAGCTTGCAAGCTTGCCCCAATTCTTGTCTTCTTACCTCAATCCTTGTTTCGTGGCAGCTACAAAGATGCTATGTGACATCACATTGTCTTGATTGGTCTGGGACATAATAGAACAGGTTGTAACATCTCTTCGCCAGAATGCATTAAATCAGTCATGCCGTCACCATCACCTCACTGCTGTCATCACACATAACTGCTTGACTTGCACAAACACAGTCCATTTGGTGACATTGCAAAACGCCAAACGAAGGTGGATAACCAGCTGCTTGCAAAGTACTAAACATAACGTAGGTTCCCACAGTGTGCGGTATCTTCATAATTTTATTTCAATAGAAATTGTACGGACGCTTGAGGTCCATTTGTCAGTATCAACATGTATGCGTGGCACACGCATGAAGGGTTAGATCTCCGTAGACGTGCAGTGTGTTTTGCTGCAAAGGCAACGAAGCCAAGTAGATACACAGTCACACTGCAATCAGTTGGGTCTGATGGAACTAGGGCAGCACTCTAGCTTTCGCAGGGCATGAGCACTGTGCACATACATTAGCGTTCCTGCTGAGTAGCTGTGTGCTTCACCTTCGGGCCATTTTTTAAACTGGCCATTTTTTAAGAAGGAATATTACTGCAAAACAATCATGTTGCAAGCTGTGCTTATTGATTTCATGCTTTAGGGAGCAGCAGCACACTGAATTTATTACTACCAGAATTCACTGGGGCATAAAGGAAATGTCCAAATCCGACTTCACCAGTAATTAACATCGAAACTGCGCATTTGCATGGCGGAAAAGACTGCTTATTGGTTGTGGGATCGTTCCCCACCTGCGGTAAGTTGTTTTTTCATTCGCTTTCATTTCCCTTAATTTATCATTTCTTTATTTCATTTATTAAGCACAAGTAATTTCACCTATGTTATCCTTGGTGTCAGTGTTTGTTGGCTTCTTACTATATAAAAATCGGGCCCGTCAGTTAACCCCCTTTCTTCTCGTTGCATATTAAACAAGAAAGAACTGTGAACATGAACTTTCCATCTGTGAAGTTTCTTGTCTGTGCAACACTTTAGTGTGCGTTAGAGCAATGAAGTAAGAAAAAAAAAACTGCAAATGAACTGTTACAAAGTGCAGCCACTAGCTTTCATAAGACCACCAAAGCTAAGCGGCGTTGTGCTTAGTATTTGGGTAAAAATTTAAAGGGGCCCTGAAACACTTTTCTAAATTATCGTAGAATGGCCTCATTATTAAAGTACACGTCCCACGAATCTCATGCCGCAAAAACATTTTGAATGCTTCAACTATAAGTGGAGTTATTGCACCGATACCCTGCTTTCTCTTGCCTTTCATCTCTGATAATGTGCTGGAAAGTACACAGTGGTGAAGCCAAGAGAACAAAGCCCTGGCCAAAAGTTGTGTTGCGGCGATGAACGGGCTCACTGCGGCACCCTGTGGCGGCTGCCGCTGCCATCTCGGAGGCCATGCACAGTGCAAGGATGACATCATTAAGGTGAAAGCCTTAAGTGCCTCGTGGGTAAAAGAATCTGTTGTCTGGCGTTATTGAAAAATTGACCGTCCAGCGTTATGGCACCAAAATTGATGGTGCCACCATGACCATTGGTGTTAATTAAGGCAAATTTAATTAAGCCACTCGAACTTAAGGCCCTTCGTGGGAGTAAAACCCTCGACCTTTGCTGGAACCAAAATTAAATGGCACCAAAATTGATGGTGCCACCATTGATGGTCAAACCCACGACCACTGGTGAAAGTCGAACCCATCACCGTTGGTGTTAATTAAGGCAAATTGAACTAAGGCACAGTTAACTAAGACTTAGTTACTTAAGGCACTCGAACCCACAACTATTGGTAGGAGTTGAACCCTCGACCTTTGGTGGGAGTCAAACCCTCTTGGAGATGGGGGCAAACCGGCCATATCTCCAAGTCGGATTCCAATTGATATCGTGAAGGTCGAACCCACAACGTTTGGTGGGAGCCGAACCCACGACCTTTGATGTTGATTAAGGTGAAGTTAATTAAGGCACTCAAACCAACGTTCCAACATGGAGATACGGGTGAACTGGCCATATGTCCAAGTTGGATTCCAATAGACATTGTAAAGGTTGAGAGTCTAACGCACTACATTTCGAGTTAATTAAGGCACAGTTAATTAAACAGAGTTAATTAGGGTGCTTGAACCCACGAGCTTTGGTGAGAGGTGAACCGTCGACTTTTGGTTTTAATTGGGGTGAAGTTAATTAAGGCACTCATACTCACGACCTTTAGTGGGAGAAAACAATAGGAGGTAAATGCACTCGAATGTAAATGTCAAGTAATGTAATGAATGTCTCGTGAGCGAGGAGGCTTTCGCCTTCATCCTCTTTAGCATAAGATAGTGTGACTGCCAATTTTTTTCCCTGTCGTTTTGAAATCGCAGAAATATATATTTTTCATTTATTTAACTCAAAATTAGCAATTATGTATTACTGAGAATGCTCTTGTGATTGCCAAATTTCCAATAGCATTGGTGGGCCAGCTGCTTTCGATGATGCTGCATGACGACATAGTGGAAGCGAGAGTGATCAATTTTTCGCTGTGTTTGACAGTAGATTGTGAATTCACTGCTGCATGCTGTGAAGCAATATTTGGCTTACATGTTGACAGCAGCCTCTTCGATGGATCGGCAATGTTGTCTTACTATGTATGTTTAAAAAGGGTTTCAGGGCCCCTTTGCGAATGCCAAGTGTCGATGACATTTCGCATCTGCCATGGTATATCTCCACTGTCCATGTACAGCGGACATTCCATTCGTACCACCATAACATGCAACACCAAATCAGTTTAGAAAGGTATAAGCATTTTGTTGTTTGTTATTAGGATCTCTGCTCTGGCCCATCTGATCTCCAATGTGGCGCCAGCCTCTGCTCCCAAGCAGTTTTGGGGTACATGCTCCTCAGTGAACAAAAATATCATCTTCCTTCTGTGCCTCAGTATGGCTCCCGCCTCTGACTGCGCTCAACACAACAAAGAAGCTTTCACCCTTTCCAGGCCGTCTATGCCTTTTTAGACTACCGCAAGTTACTTGTGCATTTATATGCTAATGACATACATGGACGTAACATATTTAAGTTCATTTTCATTTATTTGGCAGGAATATTTTGATTGCTTGTCCTAAAAATGAAAGCTACACTTCCTTTTGAATTTCACACAAAAATCTCGGCACTCGCACATCACTTTGACATCACAGACCTACAAATATTTTGTCGTATACGGGCCTTTTTGGTGCAAGAAAGGTTCGTGAGATTTGATAGATTCAGTTCTTGGTTACTTTAGCATGCTATGTGGTCATTATAGCGAACGGAAACCTAGCTTAGGAATGCAGTTGGCAAATACCACAACTTATGTTTGCTTATTTCCCCGACGTCACGGTGGAGACTGACTTCTCTCAATATCACTGTCTCTTGAGAACTATGTCTTGAAGTGTGGAGGCACAGAGCATAAATGCAGTGCAGTTTTGTGGGCGATGTTTGTACTAAATGTTTTTGTCGATCGTCATGAAGATGCTGTAAAAATCTATAATGTCACAGCAAGATGGTGTGGGAACTTCCTGGCAGCATCACCACCTGGCATTTCATTTTTGTGTCTTCTCTGGCTTACTAAGCTTGCTCTCGCTGTAAGAACTATTATTTTGTTTTTGCAGAATAGTGTACTAATTCAGCTCAAGTTCTTGTAGAGGCATAATTTACTAATTCAGCTCAACATTTTACTGCTTTTCCTCATCTTACCTGGATTGGTATGCCATGTCTCTTGCTAGGCTAACCTCTCCAGACACCATTAAACTTTTTCTCTCCTTCTCAGAGTTTCCTTAATGAGCTCTGCCTCCACACAGCATGTTGGCCATTTTCACCTTGTAGCTTCTTGCAAGTTGGCTAGAGTGAAACAATAGAGCTCAAAAGTAATATTCATATATCTCTGTGTAGCAAAGCTGCTGAATTACAGTAGAGCCCATGCCACAGGTACATTTGACATTGTGTGTGTTCGACAGAGAGTTTTAGCAGGTCCGATATTTTGGTATTTTCAAGCGGATTAGTGGATGGAGGCGTAAAAATGAGTGGTGGGAGTGATCGCACAGAGCTCATCTCAACAAACAGAGCTAACATTGCACTAACCAAGTGTATTCTTCGCTGCAGGTCAAGTAGAATAGTGGCACATCACTGCTCCAGCCGCTCACATTTATGTCTCTGCTCACCTGGCAATTTGCCTGAACCGGCTGCTTTTGCTGGAATGCCACCAGACATGCTAAAACTCTCTAGTTTTGTGTTTTCACTGTGGATGTGTCTGGAGATAGTTTGGTTTGCATTTATAATTATTTCACCGTTACGCTAAAGTAATGGAGAGCTTTACCATAATAGCATACACGTAAGCTGGAGTGCATAAATGACAGCAGTGTTGCGCCGCTCCTCTTTGAACAGAAAATGTACAAAACTACCTTTGTGATGATGATGTTGGTGCCATTTGTTTAGACCAGTAAATAAGTGGAATACATTTCGTCATTGCAATAAAAATAAATATGAGAATGAAAGAAAAAAATTGCGGCAGGAACCATCTCACAATTACTGTTGACGGTGGTGCGTTGTTAGCAGTGAATCAATATAGCAACACAACATACTGCCACTGTCAAAACGAGGTATATATGAGGCGTTTACTGCAGCGGGATTCCTCTTTCGTGCTTCTCCAAGAGCACTTGGCTCTATCTAGCGCCATCATCGCGAAGACTCTGCATAGCCTCCAAAATGCATGTTGCCTGAGAAATGTGTCATGTAACAATCGGGCTCCTCTACTGCGCTTCTTTCTGGACGTGCTGTGCCATCTAATGGCACTGCCATCAAGTCTGTGCGTGGCCTTCGAGATGAGAAATGTGGTGCGCTGGTGCCTGCGAACGCCAATTGTTCCCTTGCTTTTTAGAAAAAAAGAAGTGCTCCGGGCTATGGAAATGAGGATCACACAGACACTTGTTGCTAAACTCTTGACCTTTTTCTGTTTTTCCTATTCAACGAAGTAAATAAGTTTTGTTCAAGTGCCAGTAAACCTGTTGGTTGTCA
The DNA here is from genome assembly GCF_038994185.2 of Dermacentor albipictus. NCBI lineage: Eukaryota > Metazoa > Arthropoda > Arachnida > Ixodida > Ixodidae > Dermacentor > Dermacentor albipictus. The sequence goes on along the minus strand of NC_091823.1, from coordinate 9,257,020 downwards.
TTTTCCCAACTTACAAGCTTCTGCCTTCAACCGGAAGCTTCCGCATTACTAATATATGGAGCCGGGTTTGAAATAACCTAGAGCCACAACATTATACACACATACATACATACGTACACACGTACATACATACATACATGCATGCATACATACATACATACATACATACATACATACATACATACATACATACATACATACATACATACATAATCTCTGGAAAGTGTGTGCACTACCCAAAGAATGCTCACACATTAAAAATTATTTCACAGATGTATGCCGCTGTGACAACTGATACATCAGAGAGACAGTAAAGCTCTATAAGCAAGGCCTCATAGCCTTTAGAAGTACTATACATCTGTTTGCTGGTTCACAGCTTCACTTGAACACAGCAGCAGTTGCTGCTTCATTTGGGCGCAGTCATGGCTGGTTGCTCTTATTGACGGCTCCCACAAAGGCTCCATTGCAACACCACGGTGTTGACTTTCATCACTGCAGCTGTACAAACTCCTAGCTGACCTCCACCATGGAGCCAGTATAACACAACACAATGGGAAAAAGATTGTGGATTACTGCTTAATGAAATTGCACATATGAGTGTTGTATTTGAATGACATATGCTAGATAATCTTTATTTATAATCATTGGTCATTAAGTTTAAGAGCAAAGTCGAGTCTTCGGCACACATTGCATTGCATTTACATATGAAATCAACCATGCTGCCGCATGACGACCTTCACCACATAAAAACTGTTGCAGAACTCTAAACAGCTTCACTGTAAAATTCTGCTTAATTTAGTTAAACAGTGAAACAGTGTCACACAGTGTCACCACCTGCACTATTACTTGCATATTCGTTTTTAACAACGCAGCTGTTCTAAGTCGAGCCTTCGCTGTCCGTTGTCAGGTATCATGCAGGGGGGCAGGTTTGGAAGCTCACCACCAGAGGGCACGGCAAGGGTTTTGGAAATGCGGTTGTTTGCTTTAAATCGGGGGTACAATCAGGACTCGATGGGAACCAAAGGTCAGTGGGTCGCCTCGCATTGGGCGCTCACGGGAAGACTACAAATGAAGCTGTGCAGAGTGATATGGGCTGGACTAGTTTTGAAGTGAGGGAAGCTCACAGTAAAATTGAGTATGAAGAACGACTGAGGAATATGGAAGAAAGTAAATGGGCTGGGAGAGTGTTGAGGTATCTGTACAGGAAAAACATTGATTCACAGTGGAGGAAAAGAACTAGGAAGCTTACCAGCAAGTATGCGGCCTGTAGGGTGGGCAACACAGCAACAAAGAAGGTCAAACGGAAAGTCAGAGAGGCTGAAATAATCTCATGGGTGGCGGCAATGGAAAAGAAACCTGCCATGAGTAACTACTTAAAAGGAAAAAACGAAATCAGGAAATAAACAATTTATGATAACTCAAAGGGAAGCTCATTACTTTTCAAAGCGAGATCGGGGTGCCTTAGAACACGCACCTATAAAGCGAGATATAAGAAGGAAGAAGAAGCATGTGCTTGCTGCGGTAAAGCTAGAGAAACGACGGAGCATATTTTATTAGAATGTGAAGACGTCTACCCAGCGGTCGATTTAGGCACCACTGGCCTCCTTGAAGCCCTTGGGTTCAGCGAGAGCAGTGGGAAAGTAAACATGTCTGCAATAGGGATTAGTAAGAGGCGACTGGAGGATTGGTGGAAGAAAAGTAGGGAAACTACAAAAAACGGAGACGTACAAAAGCACAGTTCGCAATAGGGGATTGGAAAATTTGGTTGTGGGAGTTCATAGTGTTTATGTTTTCTTTTTTAACCTAGGTAGAACATTAGTCAGTATAATAGCAAGAGCTTGGTGGTGCAACCCACCGCCTCATTCCAAAGGGGACACCCCATAACATCCATCCATGCTATACAGCAACTCTAAGAAACGGTAAAGCCTCTGGAAAAAAACTAAAGTAGTGCCATTCATGTCAGTGTGCAGGCACCTCCTCTCTCGTGCGTTTTGTAGATTGCAAATCAAGTTAGTTGAGGTGTCTGTCAACGCCTGTCAAGCAAGGCCCTCGGCCAGAGAGATAGATTTGTGCAATTATCCCACTAGGGAACAGCAGGGTGGTGCGGTTCAGAGCAGTGTAGTGGGAGAGGTTCGAAAGAAGTAAAAATGCGAAAAGGCAATGGAATGTATGTAGATGCAAGTGGCGTGATTTTTGTCACATCTGAAAGCATAAAAATGTGCGGTATTCCATCAGTCAGTTTACAGAAGTGCTCGCACTGTGTTTAGATGCACAACATAAATCCTCTAAAAAAGAATCCTATTTTTTTTTTTCAGGGGCTTCAAACTCGCAGGTCTGTGCTGATGGTGCGGTTACCACTTGTTTGCTATTTTAGGTGTGCACTGTGTCATGGAAGTTATGTATAGAAGATTTAAGTCAGCGAAACGCTTGTATTGGAAAATACCACCCCCGCAAGCAAGCAGGGTCAGGCGCGAGTGCGTTTGCACGCAGACGTGCTCAGCGTTGGCGCTCGTGAATGCAGCGCCAAGCGCTCGAAATGAACATCTGGGTAAGCTCAGCGGTGACACTGAGAAATTGCACGGTTTCAAGTGTTACGCACTATGCTTTTAGAAGGTCAAGCAAGTGCCATCTTGAATTTCCACTGACAACACAGCACACACGCTGAGGTAACGACAGCGAAGCCCTGGGTCGAGGGACGCCAAAGACACAGCTCCCGCGCTAGCGAGTGCATGCCAGTTGAGCCCGGCCGTGCTTGTGGCTCTCGCATCCGTAGCTTCCTCGTGGACACCATTGAGGCGCTGCTGAAGCTCCTAGGAAAGGAGGCAGAGGCAAAGGGGTGCAGTTGACGCTACTTTAGTTTTTTTCCAGGAGCTTTAAGGCGCAGGGTCCCACCTGGATGGGAGCAGACCAATCAGAGCATGCACTGGGGGAGGGGTATAGGAGCAGGTGTTTTGCTGGCGCGCTCCCTTTTGCCCCATGGATTTCACTCGGTACGAGCGGCAGCGCTGACGTTGTGCAAATCCTGAGCTTTGAGAGCAAGGAAAGCGCCAGCAGAGGGAAGCTACCGCCGCCAAGGATCAAGAATGGGGAAGCAGAAGCCAAGTGCTGGTGGAGGCAAGCCGACCCCCAGTTATCAGTTTGGCCACAGACAATGGCATCGAGAATGTCAATGTTTGCAGTGATGATGTAAGGCTTCCCTATCACCTAGTTCTTTGGATTTTTCTTGGAAACTGAAGCCTAAATCTAGCAAAATACCGAGACAAAAGACTTTCATGAAAATCGCGATAAATACGAGTTCCAACTTAAGAAAACGACCACCAGCTTTGCTGTTTTGACAGCTGTCACTGCGTGGAACTGGCATTACCTTTTTTTTGGTATAGATTTACAACAGCACATGTTCGTTGTTAGGGCTATCTAAAGGTGCCCAATTATATCCCAGTTTTCAGCATTAAAAATATAATAAGCGAAGGCCCATGGCCTAAGCTCTCGAGCATGTCTTTACTAGGCAAGAGCTAGCTCCTTTTACGACATCCTGAAAGAAACATTTTTATGAACTTTACAAAGCACTAACCCCACTTCATCCCTCCCTGATCCTAGCCAAAAACATACTTGTATCTCCAGACAATATTTTTATGTTTCTAGAAAAAACAGGTTTCTTAAACAAACTCTAACATAATAATTTTTGTTGCTTGCAGCTCTTTCATCAAATTATATATTCTCATTTTGTGCATGGCACACCATAGCTGTAGTTGCTTTTGCGCCATAAAATCCTACATACTAGCTACTTCATCCTCTTCCGTCTTGCACTTCCCCCAAACCTGTGGACCATTTCTTTATTTTCAACATTCATAATGCAAAGCTATTATCAACCTTGTGCTTAGCTAGAAAAGCTTTTTTTCGCTGTATTTTGACACTGTGGCTTCCGCTATATATACGTGCCTTCCACAAACTTTTAATCTCGTACCTTTAACAGTTATCATTTTAGTGATAATGAATGCGCTAAAGACACGGCATGCATGCAAAGTTTGTAGCTGTTCTCTCATCCAAGATGAAAAGAAAATGGCGATAATTAAAAAGGCACACAAGTATGCAATGTCTTCTGTGAAGATAAGGCAGGCTTCACTTTTATTTTGAAAATTGCATAATTGACTGCAAGGCTGCGTAGCTCTCACAGGATTTGGCAACAACTTTTGTTTCTGATGTATAAAAACAAGAACACAAGTATATATATATATAATATATATAGATGTACATATATATAATTATACTACAGTAGAAACCCATTATTTACAGGCAGTAATGCGGTGCATAAAAGAGACACCAGTGGAATAAAACCAAGGGTGCAGCTTATGCCCTTGTTGAAAAAACAGCTCACTCTTGCTCAATGTTGTGTAAACGAATGCCTTCAGTTAACACAATGTGCTGTTATTCATACAATGTTGAGAATATGTGGAATAAGTAATATCATTTGAGTTGTTTACAAAGTCATGCAAAATGTGCAGTGTACACTGTATGTATAAAAAACAAAGAAAATGAGTCAATGTCCACGGAACTCGCACACGCTTTTCACTTGCCTCCAAGCACATCATCGAGTATTCCAAAGTTTGAGTTGACAGGGTCGAAGTTCAGCAGATCCGAATCACTATTCTCGATGCTCTCCAGAAACTCAAGGTTAAAGTCTGCAATGCTTGATGTGAATGATGGTGAGAAGGTGCTTGTCTGCGATGCTGTGCTACGTGGAGGAATCTGCAACTGAGGGAGTGGTGGCAGTGTTGTCGTCATGGCTTGCTGTTGCTGCACACTCATCTGCGGTAGCTGGAATGGTGGTGGTCGAGGTGATGAACCTGGCTGCATTGTGCTGAAGACAACCCTGTTCTGCGCCTGTGATGTCTGTGGCTGGAAGCACACCCGTTGCTGAGACTGTGTTTGCTGCATTGCCTGGCCTTGGCCCATTGCACATTGCCATTCACGCTGTGAAGCAGCAAAGTCTGCTGGTAGTTGCGGCCTCATGGCAGCATTCGTGTACAAGGGTTTCTGGGTCACAGTGACAGAGGCTGCTGACAGTGGATGCCTGACAGGCCCCGAAATTTGTTGCGGAGATGAAGCTCTCACCGGCAGAGGCATTCTAGATGTGTTGAAGCCCAGTGAACCAGGATTTTGGAATGGGACAGAGCTCATGTTGGCGGGCTGCCTGGCTGCCATGCGTTGCACATATTGTTGGGGATGAGAAGGAAGCTGGCTGCTGGCTACAGACACGGCGGGCCGAGCCACACGCAGTGGTCCCTGTTGTGGCAGTCCTTGCAAGCCCATTGGATTTTGGACCCGAGCTGTGTATTGTTGCAGGTGGTGTTGTGCAACAATTGAGCTTTTGTTCTGGCTGTAATGGAGTCGGTGGATTTTAACGTCTGTTGGTGATGAAGATGGTGGCTGAGTAAGCTGGTTTGCTTCTATGAACTGCACCTGTGAGAAGCCCTGCTTATCCCTGTGCTGTTGCATTTGTGCTTGTTGCTGTTGTTGCGGTGCCTGGAAATGAGCTGCAGGCGCGATACTGCTCCGGTTCATGCCTCTCACATTCCCGCTTGAAAATGCTAGTGCATCTGCATATGATGGATTTGATGATATATTCAGTGGTGAGATGTCTTTTTTGTTCTTCATGTCTTGCTGCTGCTGCATTGCATTTGCCTGCATTTATGAAATGAAGAAAAAGATACAATGCTCTCAGTACACTTTCTTATGGAATGTTACTGGTAAAATAACGCAAATAAAAACTCACCTGAATAGTGCTGTGGTTAGATGGGCCGATCAACCTGCATGTTTGTGAAGCTATGGGAGATATTTGTTTTGGAAACTGCGATGGGCTCTTGACGAGGGGAGGTGATGGTGCACTGTTGGCATCATTGAACTGTGCCAAGCTTGCTTTAAAATTGTTCATGAAAACCGTCTTCTCATCAGTGCTGCTATTGGCATACTGCACTCCTTTAGGTGAACACTTCTGCTGTTCTTGCAGTTGCAATGGCATTTGAGAGAGAGCTTGGCATCTGGCTGCATCAAGAGGATTACTAGATACCACATAGGGACTTTGAGCACCATTAGGTTTGCCAAAAGCAACACCTGACAAGGAATTCGCAGCCCTCACTGCATTGTCAGCTCGAAAATTGGACTGAATCGTTGTCGTCAAGGCTTGGTTTCCAAAGCCCACATTGGGAAACATGCTTGACGTCTGCATCACCTTGGAAGAGTTAAGAGAGTTATCTGTAGTGCTAAAGATTGCATTGCGTGATGCTGCTAGCGAAACATCAAAACCGTCACCGGGGGAAAAGTTTGGTCGAGGTACACCCAGGCCAATTGAGTGCTTGTCATGACCTTGCTTGTGCTGCTGGTGCTGCTCTGCCATTTGTTTTAATGTCTGTGCTGCAGGGCTTGGTTCCGAAAGCTTGAAGTCCAGGCTGCCCATATTTGATGCTGAGAACTGGCCAGGACGTGCATTGCTTGAGGAGAAGCTCTGCTGAGGCAAACATGGAGCATTTGCAGCAAGGCTGTCCATTGCAGCTGAAGACCGTTGCTCATACGGTGGTGATACCAGCACCTGCTGCGATGCTTGACTTGTAGCTATGAATGACTCGCTGCCACTAAATACTGTGTGTTGCTGCCTGCTTTTCTTTTCATTTAAAGAAGTGTTGCTCATACCTTCAATTTTGACTGTTTCTTCAGTATTTTTTATGCCCTCCATACTATAGTTGAAATTGAAATCAGTCATCAAATCTGATGGATTTGTTATGTCATCAATGAGGTGCCGCAGAATCTCAGGGTTGTCTACCCAAACTTCAGAAGAATCTTCTGGCAGGCCCAGATTAGGAAATCCATCAAGAAACTTTTCTCCAGTATCTGCACTCTCATCTTGAGCTGCTGCAGCTGAAGTAGTGGCTTCCTGGGAACGTGCACAGTCATTGGTTTGACTACAATATCCAAGGCTATCACATTCTTGCTTCACATTACATAGCAGTGCAGATGGGTTGTGGCTGGTCCCTGCTGAAACTGGAGACTTGGGGGTAATGGAAGGTCCAACAGATTGCTGTTTGATGCATTCAAAGCCAGGAATCTGCATTTGTTGAGAGTCCAAGCTCATCTGCTTCTGTTGCTGAAGCACTTGTTTATCTGAAGTGGAGCTGCTCATCCGAGCCACCTTGGTAAGCCTGTGGTCCTTGTCATCGGACTGCCCTGTGTCAGTAGCTGGATCATGGGATGCTTCAATGTTCACAGCCGGCCTCTTGTTGGACTTCTGCAAGAATAACAGGCTCTTGAAAGCACTAGTTGCAGGCACTTAGTGAAACACAGATGAGAAAAAAAGAACGATTTCTCTTATTTGTGGTTTTACAAGGGCAACAAAGCCCCCATGAGTGAGATGAGCACTTGGCACTGCTGCCTAGATGTTTCAGTAGACTTTACGGTTGAAACAAAAAATGAGATTAGCATTAGTGCTTGCCAAACTGTGTTGAAATTTTGGCTGATGCATAGGTTCACAACCATGAGTTCCCTGAGTGAACATGCCTGACTTTTTGTGGTCACGCCAGCTTGAAAACTTGGACAGACTACGGCGACCCGATACGAAGGGCACGATCACTATCACCACCACCATGCAGCTACATCAGCCCAAACCGAGATCGCCCTAGGTGTAACGCCGTTCGAAAGTTAAAACAGATATTTGAAGTCTAAACTGCATTCTAAACGCGCACGGCAAGTGCTCACCTGGAGGAGGTTCTTGTGGGAATCCGCGGATGATGTAGCTGCCGATCCGGATGACTTGCTTTCGCTCTTTTTAGTTTTTTTCACCTTGGATTCCAAATAGCGCTGCTTCAGCAATAGTGTTTCCTGTCGCTGGTCCTCGTAGACAGCATTGGCGGCCTGCTCGAAACGCGGCAGTGTGGCGTTGTGGTGTCGGCGGTAAAGTTCGATTCGTCGCCGTAATCGGTCGACGACAGCCTGCCGCTTGGGCGGTAGCACGTCGCCCCTCATATTCGCTCCGCGCAGCCTAAGTACGTTCACACCAAGCTGTCGTCTTGGCACGGTGGCACCAACCGTGCCATCGTCTGCATGCGCCTCTGCTCGCGCTCCACAGGGAGAGCGGCCGTGAGTCATACACAGGATGTTCGCCACTGGTGAGGCCTGTGCAGCGCTCCCAAGAGTCCGAGATCAGAAACTCAGCCAGCGCCACAAACTATCGGAATCGTACAAACCACGGTTCCACTTTTTGCAACCCTCGACTCACTCCACAAGGGACAGCGCGTTTTACGAACGCTAGCCTCCCCCTGCTTGCGTTCCTCGCTACGGCGATCTTCGACCACAACGGTCCACATCACCCACAGAACTGTCGTGTACGAAGCTCGAGCTCATCCCGCGATCAGAGTTCGTTCAAGTCATTTCGCGTCGGCCCAGATCACAAAGGAACATCTCTGTTCTGACCTCCTCAGCACCTCCGCCAACGGGACGGCACGGCCATGTTTTGCTTTTGTTTTTGACTGCGCGCACACACACTTATACACACACACACACAAACACCGCCGCCTGGTAGCTTTGTCGCGCTGTCGAAACGCAGAAAACGCACTGCTGACTATCCGACTGATCTACACTTATCGTCCCGAAGATACTGCGCAAGGGCTTGCCTCTAAGGAACTTCGCGGAAATGGACCCTTTCGCGTTTCGCAAACAAGCTGGACCTCGGCTACAAAACTTGAAATCTGCCCGTCTGCCCGTCGAAACGAAAAGAAAACGAGAGCATGAAGCTTCGCCAAGCAACGTCTAGAGGGCAGGCAAGTAATAGGCGACCTCCGTGATCACAGTGCCATTATTTTTTTTTTTTCGCTTATAGTGGCGGCCATGACGCTGCGCAAAAGCATAACTTTCGAGATTTGTTACCCAGATAAAAACGTCAATGGATTGTAAAATTAATATGCAGCGAGCTAATCAGCAAACCATCAGCTTACACAAAAACTTTTTCATTCTTCGGGAGCTCCATGCACATTTAGGGCACTGTCTGTCAGTGTCTCAAACATGGAGGAAGGAAAACCATTTCGCATGACCTGCTGGGCTGAGGGAAAGGTTCAAAACCATAGAGTTTCATATTAATTATTTAGGAACTCTATGGTTCAAAACCAACCTTCGGGTCAACTTGGGTTACTGCCTTACTGGGTATGCTTCACTCTAGGTCCATTCGATCAGCGACTGGTTCGATTTGCCTTCACTGCTGGGAACTAAGCCATATGCTAAAAGCCATGTGAACCAGTTCACGAGAAGTTCAGGAATTGTACAGCTCGATTTCTTCGGTGCAGGCACAGTGCGACACTCGAAAACGCTCGAAAAGAAAGCAAGGTGCAGACGTGGTGCAGGCGTTTTTTCCGACTTGTGTGCACAGAGTGCGTAAGCTTGATAAGTCCTGAGGAGGGGCCCTGACGTCACTCTTTGTGAAGCCAATGAAGCTAATAAGTGAAGCCGGAAGTTGTCATCATATCGCCATCATATCGGGCCTGTTCTCCTCTCTTGTTTACATTTCTCGCGAAACCATGCCGCGCTGCGCGCAACCGGGCTGCTCGGACACGCGCGATCCGCAGAAATACTAAACAAAAGGATGTAATCGCGATGTCTCATTGCATTACCGCTGCCGAAGTCATGTTGAAATAAGTTCATACTGAACTTCGCAAATTGGGCCGTGAGGTCGTATCGGCTGCTTCTATCGGCTTTTATGAAAATAAACATGCCTTATAAGGTCAGCCAACTGAACTGTTTTCTCATCAACCGCAGGTACCAGCCGTTGCCCAGTTCTTGCAATGAGTGTTAAAAAAAAAAGAAAGGTCACCTTTATCGCTGCCTTCTACTTTCTTTTCTCTGCTTGGGCTTCCTGGGGCTCTCACACGGACTTGCGAGCTAAACGTCTGGAGATACGAAAAAAATGTACGCACTCTGACTGCACTGCAAGAACGCATGGAGACACGTACAGCACACAGACCAATTTGCGATCCATTTGGAGTTTATGAGCGCAAACACATATTCTTGCTGTGGCTTGACGTATCATCGTGCTTTATTGAGCCAACTTCGGGTGGTCGCGCATCACGTACTACGACAGCGCGCCGGCGAGGAGACAGAATGTCATTTCCGACTCTGCGTTTAGATTCATCGACTGCGGCCTGAGGTGTCTTAATTTCTTCCCACGGTAAGTGAAGCTTCACGGAACCAAAAGTTTTGCGATAGCCGGCGCACGGTGCACAACAGTACGCGCGTAGAACTGCTGGCCTACGTACGTGCGACTATGGAACAGCCGTTGTTCGCAGGCGTAAGTACGTTCTGTGGAGCCCTCACTCTTGCAGCGCATCCGCTAACCTTCATTTCCCTGCGCTTCTCGCGCTCACAGTAAGATACGCCTGCGGTAGGGAGGATGCATTCCTTAATTAAGCGAAAGCAGCCGCTTCTTTTTGCCGTCTTAATTCCCGGATGAAGCGTTGACTGGCCGGCGCATGGTGCCTAGGGCAGCAAAATGCACATATTCTGAGTAACCCTCTATTACCACGTGTATTACACCTTTGCGGGTGTGCATGAACCTCCTACGTGCTCCTGCTTAAAAGACTTCGTGCTGTCGCGAGTACTGCGAGAAACAAGCAACAGTTAAGCAACATGTGTTTTAATATGCACAAAAGCAAGTTGTTACTGTACACGAATGTTCTAAAACCAGGACTATGTATTCTTGGATAACGTGCATTCTACGTGCCGCTGCACAATGCGCTGTCAAAAGCAGGAATCACTGACCTACAAGGCGTTCATTGTACACATTCTGAAACGCATCGGTTTCGGCCTGCGATGGCACGTTAGCATGATTAGTTCGAAGAGGGCAAAATTTCCCGCGGATATTCCTTCCTTCGTTGCCATTGCCGCGGCGAGGTACATTGCGTACAGCGTTGCATGCGCGTTCATTTCACGAAGTCTAGTTCATTCTGTCCCACCCATGGCCACGAGACATCCGGGAGAGCACGGTGCAGATAACACAGCGCAACAAAACACGGAGACTGCCGACACGGCGCCTTCGCCACGGTACGAAACCTACGGAGCAACACAGAGCAACACGTGTGAGCGCACACAAAACATAACAAAGTCGCCATTGTGGCCCGAAAACATGGCCGCTTCAACAAAAAAAAAGAAAGAAAGAAAAAAAGAGAAAAACCTTGCTACGTCATTTCCTTCACACTTTTCTCCTAGCGCGTTTTTTGCTCAGTTTTTGCTCAGTTTTGCTCAGTTTTTCTTCCTCCATGATAAGTCCTGAACTGCTGGTATGATAGGCTCCTAAAGCATAAGGGCACAAGTACACCCACACAGCAGACGCACGTAAGCGGGGTTTTGTGCGCTGTGTCGTCTGCTGTGGCGCTGTTTCGCACCTGAGGCCCTAGGGTTCAGAGATAATGATAGTCATGTAAATAAATGTGCGGTGGAAATTAGCAAAAGGCGATTGGAGGATTGGTGGCTCAAAAGCAGAGAGGTGACATAAGGTTAAAAGGGTAGGAAGACGTATTTAAAGAAAATCGAGAATTTTAATAACACACAGCACAGATAAAAATAAAAGGCAAAATAAAAATCTGAGCATGGTGGCAACTGCCATCGCCCCGTTTCAAAGGCGACGCTCCTACCTTCCATCCATCCTTGTACGTACAGCATGACGTAGAGCTGCCAATTTTATCGACTAATACATTTTTTGAGTCCCTGGCAGCTATATTGCGACGTTAGCGCTTCAAAAAAGAAAGTGAGCGGTAATTATCGTGAATCAGCGCTGCACCTTTCCTGCACCTTTTGAAACGAACGGAGGGGATGATGGAAGGTAGGAGCGTCCCCTCTGAAACGGAGTGATGGCAGTTGCCACCATGCTCAGCTTTTTATTTTTGTTTAACTGTGTTGTAAATTATTGAAATTCGCCGTTTTCTTTAAATACGTCTTCCTACACTTCTCTGCTTTTGAGCCAGCAATCGGGATGGGTACCATCACCATGCCATCACATTTTAGGTGTTCTATCAATTGTTTCTACATATTTACCACACATAGTACATGTGTCTTCGTTATATTTCTTTTTATAGCTCCGCGTTCTAAGACATCCTGACCTAGCTTCAAATAGTAGGGCGCACGTAGGGCACTACCTCTTGAGTTATCATAAAACGCTTCCTTCCCGATATTTCTTTTCCATTGAATTTATCCAATTTTTACCTTCCGCGTTTTTAACCTGTCGTTTAATGTTCTGTCTTTCTCCGTCCTCGTACGTACGTGTCTGGCATACTTACTGGTTAGCTTCCTAGTTCTTTTCCGCCATTTTTAGTCAACGCTCATTCTGTATGTGTATTTAAATACCTTAGCTGCCCACCTGTTATCGTTCAATTTCCTCAGGCGTTTTTCGTATAGGGTTTTACTCTGAGCTTCCCGTACATCGAACAATGCTCAGCCCATGTCCCCCTGTACTGCTTCGTTTGTGGTTTTCCCGTGGGCACCTAGTGCTAATCTTCCGACAGCTCTCTGATTTACTACTAGTCTCGACTGAACTTCTGCCCTCAAGCACAGGACCACATTCCCGAAAGTAAGCCCCGGCACCATTACTCCCTTCCTTGGCACTGAGCCGTGCTCCCGCATGGGTTGCAGAAAATAGCGCTAGCCTTTTTCCTTCCCCTCAAGAACCACTTCTCCACTCCCTTCCAAATACCTCTCAGCACCTCACACCTGTTGTACCCCACAATGCCCTATGTCTCATTATCCCGGCATCTCCTCGCTCTTTTGCTATGAGAGTTTGTTCGTGCTTTTCCATGTACCTCCGTCCTTTGTTTACCCATACCCCGAGATATTTGTTTTCGACCACTCGGGGTATTTCATGGCCTTGTATTGTAAGCCCCTGATCAGTTGTATCGTTGAAAAACATCCCACCGGAATTAGCTGCACTAAATCTGAAACCTAGACCGTCTCCTTCGTCTCCACACAACGCCTCCTATAATATACAATGCCTGGAACGTGTGCCGCAAACGCGCTGCCCTGCCCTCGACTGTACTCTCCTCCTTTTGGTACGGTGGCGAGCGCCTCTTGCGGCCAGCCCTTGTAAACCATAGAGTTAGTAGAACAACTCTAGAGGAAAAGCTGGGCCGGAAAAGTGGGAACCTCTAGGGCGCCGCCCTGTTGCTACTGGTCAATGTGGCCAGCGCAATTACTATTGAAAGAGCTGAGAACAAGTACAGGTCACCTTATGCTTTGTCACCTAAAAACGCATACCTGATGGCTTTATGAAGGTGGTACGTTAATATTAAGTTTACAGAAAGCGATCGCTAAGTCCGTGACTTATGTAAATCACGATGTACGCATTCATGCAATAAAGGATGACGCGAATTTCGGTTTCGAATCTGTTTTTTGGATGCGTAGTAGATTCGTTTGACATGCGATCGCGCGTCGACATCGGACGCTATGACACACTCGTGCCTTATGTGCCACCGAAGCCCCGAAGTGGTCTGGCATATACCTTCACATGTAAGTAAACGAATTTATATCTCCTTGTTGAGAATATCACGCGAGTAGGCAGCTCTTGTGGTACATCACAATCGTTCGAGAAGCGTCACAGTAGAGCATTTTTCTGCATGCGGAGCGGTGTTTTTATTTGCAGGTTTCCCTTCAGTAGGAAATTGCTGGACAGGCGGACCAGCGCACCGGAATTGTACTGGCGAAGCCACAAGCAACTCAAAGAATCTGTTTAATTGTTGCACTTTGAACAATCATGCTTCTACAAAGGCCACAGCAGAAAAACAGCCTGATGACCGAGTATTTCTGTGCCACGAAGTAATCAAGAGGCGAGTGCCTAATGCGGACGAAATAGAGTGCATCGAGACTTAGAACGACAGAAAGCTGAGCTAGTTCGTAAGGATTCATTATGCAAAACAGAGGTGAGGCGTGCAGACAGGACACAAGAGTAGAGAAGTGGGCGGCGCGCGTGTTGTTTGCTTGTAAATACTCTACTCTTGTTTCCTGTATGCACGCCTCACCTCCGTTTTGCATAACGAGTGCATCAAGCCACATATTAATAGCTTAGGCGTTTTATTAACTGTGCAATATTTTCAACACTTCCTTGCATGCCATTTCATGTGGCATATCTTTTCTGGTCACAAATTTGTGCAGCGAATCTATTTGCATGATCGACTCCGGGCCTGTGGGACCGTTCACTTGCACTTGATGCTGAGTCTTTTACATGTACCCATAAACTGCAGATATGCACATCAGATCCCTGCAAGCACTTTCAAAATTCAATTATTTTCGACAACAGGCACATATGCAATACTGACATAATCCAGAATACCACTAAGCAGCTGGGACACATTTTTGTTGACCATACTCGCAGGTAAAATAAGTATACATCATGTGGACAGCTCCAGCTCATTTTCCTTAAGTCAGTGTGTACAAGGGTTATGCAAAAATAATTTTTTTCTCGCGCACCGATTATTTTGCTTTATAAGCAAGAGAACCCACCACGTTAGTGTAACGTATCTTGTGCATCACACTAATATGTGCTTTCATTTACCAAGTGAGATGAGTTACTTTTATGGATCATTCAGTCATATCACACTGCAAGCTGCATTCATCAATCTTCAATGGGATTTTGCAAATGTTTAATGAAACATGTTTCCCTTTTATGCAGATATGCAATGGCAAGCCCTTCCGTGTGTTCCAAAGGTAAAATTTAAGCTCTAAATTAAAGAAGACATTTCTAGTCAGAAACAAGCAAAAATAGTGAATGCAGAGTATCAGAAGCCCAAGGTACAGAAATTATGAGAAGTGTCGAATGATTTTAAGGAAAGAGTCGTATTTAAAAATGCAAGACCCTTTAGTGGAGGTCAAGCAAGTCAATATAGGTAGAATACTCTGCAAAATTATGCGAGTGAGGGGATGTCAAACAATGGGTCAGGAAATGCATTGTTTTTGTGCAAAACAAAAGCTGATTGCCATTACATAAGTCACTTTAGCATCATGATAAATTCAGAAATAAACCAAAAAACAAGACACGCAAAAATAAACAAAACATTTAATGATATTTCAGCAGAACTTTTTGTTGGGCTAGTTGGTGCATATTACTGAAGTAGTATTACGCCAAACAGACGACACAAGAAGAAGAGACACGGACATAAGCGCTCGTCCGTGTCTCTTCTTGTGTCGTCTGTTTGGCGCTATAGTACTTCAGCCATTTAATGATGCTCTCTCCATACTGGGATAAATAAAAACAAACACATCACATCTAATGTGGACATATCAGATGCCTTGTGAAACATAAAGGAACAATTCAGTTTCGAGCTATGGCACTTGCCGCATAGATGTGGGGGGGCCTTGCACCAATAGTGATAGTTACCACTGCATTTAGAAATTGAAAGCATTCGTGCAGACAAGGATGATTCTTTATATTTTTGGCTACCACTTCAAATGCCTCCACCAAGTGTTACAATGCTGCACGCAGCCATACTAAGGATCTCGCAACAACACCTACAGGTAAAAAGCAGAAGCAGTCAAAGTGCTGGTGTGTTCTGGACACTATGTTTGAAAACTTTTAGGCAAGAAGAGTGCAAGAAGCAGACATAACTGCATTTATTTCCATAATTCCCCATTTAAATGGCCTTTTCTTTTTGCTTAGACAATGCCTACGCCTAGCCACAGCAGCTCCCTCATACAGACTCCGCAAACCAAGAGGCCGTGGAGGCAAATGCAGGTAAGAGGCAATAAGCAATAGCACTGGTATCGACATTCATCTAATTTCTTTTTATTTCGTTTAGGCAGCCAGCACACCTCGAACAGCCATCTTGACTGCGGGTGTGTCACCCTAGTCGCCAAGGAAACATTTGAGGGAAAGTGACAGGCAATGTGAACAGCCACTCCTCCATGTAAACAATACTCTTTCTCTCGGATGACTCCTACGCCTCACCACGCCAGCACACTTGTGCACAAAGATGCCGCAGAGGCACGTGCAGGTCAGAGGCAAGAAGCAGTGGCACTGGTGTCGACATTTACCCAATTTCTTTTTCTTACACTGAGGCAGCCAGCACACCTCGAACAGCCACCTCGACTGCGGGTGTGTTAGTTGATCCCTGTTGTACATATGCTCATAATAAACTTCAGTAAACTTGAACTTCATAATAAACTTGAAGGCAAATGGTACATTGATGCATTGTATTTTCGAACATTTATTGTACACATACAATATATGTTATACTTTGCAGTGCTACAGAGCGTATTTTGAAGCTTCCCCCTATATTTTGCACCTTTAATTACGTATGTGTTGTGTGGCCCTCAATGCAGTTCATGTTGTAGCAGCTGCTTTGTCTGTGTATCGCACATTGGCTTAAGCTCGTGATATCCACATACTTCTCTCACATATACAAAATAAAGTTCTATGTAGTCCTTAGTGTTACAACAAAAAATGAAAGTAAACAATCCGATCGTGGAATTATGTTTATTACAGTGATTCCTACGACAGTTACTGACAAGTTTACAACTTGAACTGGTCAATCGGTCCATAGCCTCCTCTATTTTTCAAAAATAAAGGAGGCTATGATCCGTCATGGCAAGGAATTGTATGTATACATAAAAAAAGGGGTATGTGTGTGTTTGTAGTGGGGGTATAGGATTAGGGCGGTACGAAAAAATGTACCAACACCGTCCTCTAGACCCATTCCGTTAAGTTACCGTAACAAAACGTATTATGCATAAAGTTCATACAACCAACTCTGATATTACTACAGACGCCAGGCGACGCGAGCTACATTTGTCATGATGCATTCGCGACTGCACCGGATGCCCTCCACATTATTCTCGTTAATCGTGCTCACTGCGCCGAGGCAAAAGAAAGACCATGGGCGCAGGTGCCTTTAAAGTATCTCGACCTTGCGAGGCACGGCTGCGCGTGCCAGGGGAGCTGTCCGTGCGAACACTCCCTGGCACACACCTGCCTCGGCGGCCCCAACCTACGTACCGTTCTGCTTCGAGCTTTGATCCCCCCACTGTCCCTCGGGTGCCCTGGAGTTCCTGCGCCGCCTGCTCTACTACCATCTCAGGTGCTCTCCTGAGACTTCCGTTTGTCGGTTACATGTGCCCTACAGCTGGATCATTACTTATAATAATAAAAAACCCGATCTATCGTCACGACGATAGATCGCGAAAGCGGCTTTTGCAACATACCGCGCCCGTGCGAAGACAATTACGGAACGCCAACGAGGAATCTGACCACAGCTTCGAGCTCGTAACGTCGTCGAGTGACACTCCTGCAACAGGCGTGACCGCTGAAAACCGCATACCGCCAGAAGCTTGAACAGGATCATCCCTCGGTTGCATAACTGCCAGCTCTACGGCCAACATGGACCACACCCACACCATCCCGCAACATAGAATAAAGAACCGACTTATGAAGCCCAAACACACGGCTGCACGCACACATCACAACACTACAAGCGAGACGCCATGCTGCTACGCTGCTACTGTTGCCGGATTAAAACTGACTACTGTCACCAAGTCTAGCAAGCGTCTCAGGAGCTGGCAACCTCGGCGCGTAGCAACATGGCGGCGCTCTTGAGGTTCCCGATTTTAATGCATGGGCCCTACGGGTAGCTTGTCCTCTAGAGTCAGTATAGTAACTCTATGTTGTAAACACGCCGGTGGCACGGCTACCGGGAGCCAGCCGGGAGCGACGTCGGCAGCCAAGTGGCTGGCGCGTCGTGAGCTTTCGGCGGCGGCGGCAGTGGTTGCCATGGGGACCGGTACGGTGGCGCGCGCCGTCCTGCGGCGCATGGTCGCAAAACTCGGCAGAGAGCTCCCTATGGAAAAGAGAGCGACGTTCCAGGCATATAGCTATAGGAGGCGTTGCTCCACATTAATTAACCAAAGTTTGCAGATCTTCCTGGCTATCTGCTAACAGGACAATATCGTCCGCATACATTAAACCCGGCAGTTGTTGCTCAAAAACCTTTCCGCCTTATCTGTACGACAGATTGTACCCTAGATTGCTTCCTTGTAGCCTTCTTTCCATACTTATCATATTAAAGCATGAACAGCAACGGTGATATAGCAGACAACCTTGTTAATCCTTTGTGTACCTCGACAGTTGTCGTACTCTTTAATTCCTTCCCATGTTATTTCAACATTACTTTGTCGATATATTTCCTGTAGAAAATAAATTACATCATGACCGATACCTTCTTCTTTTATTATGTTCCACAGGAGTTCCCTGTTCACGTTGTCATATGCACCGCTTATGTCCAGGAACGGCGCGGTTCAGAGGGCGCCATTGCTGCACCGCTGAAAAAAACGAATGGGAGTGTGCGAACCTCGCAAACTGGTTCGGGTGATACAACTTGGGTCATTGGGTCTGTGCCGCCCTTCAGAGAACCTCTTTGACGCCAACTCGAGTTGACGACGCACACAACTTGAATTTCGGTGCTGTGCGGAATCGAACCCATCAATCTTGCCTGATTACCGTGCTGATTACACTGGCGCCGCGCGCGGACTTAGCGGCGGCGGCGCTATATTGCGCAGCGTGTTCAGTGGGAATATTTATCTAGGCACCCTGCCGCATATACGCCTAATATACGAGTTTTGGTGGTGGAAACGCGATGTGCCGCAATTTGTCCCTCCAGGTAGGTTCTTACCAGCAGAGGTGAAGCCAGGGTTTGCCCACCATTTGCCTCTCAAAAGAGCGCCTTGACAACTGCAGTCTGCTCACAGCTCAAGCACAAATTTTGCTGTGTTAACATAAATGAAAGGCTCACTGGGAAATAAAAGCTTGTCATTTCTGGCTAAAGTACTAACTTTGGCTGAGGGCTGATAATATATGATCAACCATAAAATTTGACAAGATACTCCGGCTTCATCCTAAAACCAGTGACATAGATTGATATACACGGATCTAGCTGTTCTGTAATATTTCTTTGTCCTCCTTGGTCGCTATATTTCTTCAATACTAATTGCATTAGCATTGACATTCATCGTGAGACTTCTCCCAACACTTCAGCTTCTATTGTCTAATCCAACTACAAGTTTTGTACATTTGACTTCAGCTCAAAATACAATCCATTCAAATCAAGTTTGGCAGATGTGACAGGCTTAATAGTACTGTGTATACTGTGTATATGTATATGTGTATATGTGGGCAGATGTGACAGGCCTAATAGTACTGTGTATATTTATGGAATAAAGAAAAACGGAACATTTAGAAGAGAGAGAGATAAAACTTTGTTATGTCCTTGATGGGGTTCAGGGGTGGCGGGGGTCGAGAGACATGAATCATGTGCTTCTGCTGTAGGTGGTGCAACCACTAACCAGCGAAAACACTTTGTCCGTGGGACATTTGAAACAGGTCCTGATGCCCATGCACTATTTCCGAGACAAATAGGAGACATGCCGGACGACCAGTTTCAGATATCCTACCACATGTCGCGAGGACGTCGCACATGGACCTGTTTCAGGCATCCTACTGCGGATGTCCCAATGTTATCCCATACGGACCTTTCTTGGCGTACGCATTAAAACTTGGCGTACAATTGAGACTTCTTTAGTTTCCTGGTAACAGAATGTTTTCCTGCATATTTAAATTACACTCCGAAGCTACCATGTCTGCAGCTTGTGTGTACATTGTACTTTACGAATTTTCTGATGCAACCTTGAAAATTGCAATTATTACAATAAGGGACTTGCACTTGGCCGAAGGCCTAGAAGAATGAGGAGTTCGCTGCCCTTCCGCACACGTGTGTACGCAACGCATCTAGCAGTTCTTGATACGTAGGCGCTCTGCCCGTTTCATATCTGTACACAGCGTGTGCTGCGACTGAAATATACATTATATAGCAAACAATGTGCAGAAGACAATGGCATATGGCTGTAAAATGTACACAGCACGTCCCCATTATGTCCCCTCGCAGACATGCAAGGGATGCTGCAGGATGAGTGCAGCCAAACAATCATGTGAAGGAAGTCTGACAGGCATATTCAACACACCCTAGGACATCCACGTTCCGGCAGTGAATGCCCATGGGATATCCATAGGATGTCATTTTGTCACTGGGAAGGCACACTATTATTGAAGAGAATGACGAAATTAGGTTGTGGGGAGGAGTATACAGCAAGAAGTTCTATGGTTCGGACCAAATGTTGATGTAGTGGACAATCATACGTCTTTATCCATTCCTTTCAACACCTTGGATGAATTAAAGTAGAAGGATGAAATGAATTGAGGACTTTTTTTTAATGCAGAGAAAATAGTAAGGCTCCCTCAAGGTGATCTTGAGAGCTCACATACAAACTTTGTACTCTCTAAAGAGCAATGTTGGACACCATCAGCTTTCCTATCTGAATTCATAAAAAAATATGCTTTCAGTCTATTGTTCACTGATCTTAATTAACATTGCTGTTTGAAAAATAAAAATAAAATAAAGGTCACATATTTAAAAGATAGTCTCTGTGGAATGCAGGATCTTTTAGAACATCTAAAGATAGAATTGCTATAAATAAAACAATTTGGAAATTGAACTGCCATAATACTTGACAAATTTAAGTAACAATTTTCTTGTAAAATTGTCATTTGTAAATTGTCATTGTTAGTTCACAGCTCCAACACATGGAGGGGGAAAATGTGACAATGCAAGGAAATCTTACTAGACACAACAGCGGTTGTGGACAAACAGGATAAATTTAAGTTCAAGGTACGGTATGGTACGTTGGTGCCACTACTAAAAAATAAACACCATGTACATTTGTCAAGTGGACAACTCTCGCAGGGTGTGCAGGTATGAGGCCGCAGTAAAGCACTGCAGCATCTCAGCAATGCTATGGAAGCGGGCACACATCAAATCAACACTTTGGTGCCCGCAGCATTAGCTTTGCAGCAATGGCGTTACTTGAACCCGCAGGTTCCATCCCAACCGTGGATGCCGCATTTCGACGAGGCCAAAATACAAAAGCCTGTGTACTTAGATTTAGGTGCACGTTCAAGAACCACAGGGATTCAAAATTAATGCTGAGTCCACCACTAGCAGTAGTTATCCGATGGCAATTAAGTCAATCAAGTATGACTCGTCTGCCATGATGCAATGTGCCATGCGAAGTAATGATGATGCTAACCTTCTCAGAGGTTAGAAATAAGTGTGCACGTCTACAAGAAACACATCTCGCTGTGCATTCTGTGTACTACGCAAACAGCAGTGGTGCACTCAAGGCAGTGTTTGACACAAACCCCCATCACTAGTATTGCACTCAACGCTTAAAAGGTTAAACATTAGTCATCAGCATCACCACTAATTATCGTCGATCAAAGGAAACAGCCCAGAAAGCTTCGCATATACGATTCCCATGGTGTATGGGATCTGTACGATTTTCAACTAGTATTTGTGTGAAACACCTCGACGCCAAAGGTCTGAGCATAGGCCCCTCGACTAGAAAGACACTTCAGGCATCGCTGTGAGCATTTATTGCAAGTGACTGAAGTGCAGCCGGTCTTGCTGCATTTGCTATTGCCCTTTGCTGTAGTGCCATTTGGGCACTGCAGTTAAATTTCTTCATTGCCTCAGCCTTCCCGGTAAATATCATGGCATTTCCTACTGGTTGACCAGGAGCAGTCACCGAAATCCTGGAGCGAGCACTCAGCTTTCATCAATCGATCTGCCAGGGGAGAGCAGAAACGCTCCACGGGGGATCATACGAGACGTTGTTACAGGTCACAAATTGGCTCCAGAAATACTGTACAACTTGCACTCTGTTTTCATGACAACACGTCCTCCATGGCAGACAAAGTAGCCATCCCATAGCTGCCGCAATGTTCTGTACAGATTATACATGAATACGGAAGTGACGTAACCTCCTTGTCACATTTCCGTCCAAATCAGAGTTGGCAGTGGAGCAAGTTAAAGAGATCTGGCACAGAACAACTTCTGAAAGTGGCCTTGTGCATGCATCCCATAAAACCAAAGTAAGAAGGATTGCCTTGATTTTGAACAAAAAAAAAGCTTTATTCTTCAGAAAAAGAAATAGAGTAACCGCAAAGTATGTATATGACACATATATACATACATACACATACACCACTACTATATTACAGGGAATTGAACCCACTTCATACCACCTGCAAACAGAGAACATTTTGGAGAAAAAAAAACACGAAATGAATCAACTTCCAAAACAGTCACGTCAACAGATGTGTAGCTAATGCAGGACAATACCTAGATGAAAATTTCTGTTTACAGCTCGGTTAAACATACATGCGCTCACCAGATCACAGTACTACCAATGTATTTACACAGAAAAACTGGTTACAGTCGTAATGCAGACATCTATATTTCAAAAGCATGTGTGGGTAGTGCCATGTTTTCTTTTTTCTTCCAGTGTTAACATGCTGGCACTTTGTGTTTTCAGCACTGTCGCAGCAGCACCCATGGCAGCAGAGAAACAACAGGAGGGCGCATGCTTGTTTAGTAGGACATAAGTAGAGGCTCGGTCCAACAATGCTAGCGCACAACAACTTACTAAAACCTCACATTTGCAATCTAGTGGCAGTCGATATTGAAAGAATCCTACACATGTGAACAGGTATGGATGCCCCCATGTCGGCCACGTATACATAGAGTGCAACCTGCATTTTATAACCTTCACTCGAAAACTCATCTGGGCATAAAGGCAGTGGGTCCCCAGTGGGCCGCCTGTAGAGAGCTTGCAGATAAAACATGTCTAACGCCATTTCTGATTGCTGCACTCAGCCAAGTGCACTTCTGCAAATCCATCAGTTAAAAGACAGCCTGCAACTTGCTCAAGCACACTGCACGATAAGTGGCAGGAAAGAGTGCACTATATTCCCTTTGAGGACATTTTTCCAGATAGCATTTGTAAATGTGCACCATCCATTTCATTTTAGTGAATTTGTGTTGCTACACACACATCTTACATGCCCTTAAATTTACTAACTGCCTTTTCCTGCTGTAAGCTAACATCTGGTTGAGTGCTTTTGGCTGGAAGTTTGAAGTTGCAGGCTGGCTGCAGAATGCTGCATTGCCTAACCATGCCACAGTTTCTCCCCCTAACACTGACCAGCACATGTTGCTTCAGCTATTACATCTAGTGAATGCCGACGGCTCACGGCATGACAGTTGGCAATTTTTTGTTGCAGCCAGCTTTAAAAGATTGTTCTGTAAAGCAGCACAATTAAAAAGATTGAACAGGTAACAGGGTGAGCCAACTACATGTAGTATCACCATTTGTTAACAAGTAAAACAAATGGGGGAGGGGGGAGGAGGCATCAAATGGATCCACAGGGCATAATTGGGCTAGCTCTCTTTGGAATGTCTGCAACCCGACAGCCAGACGCAGTAGATGGTTGCCAAATTAAAACTGGCAGCGCAAAGTTCCCACACATTGGAGCAACAGACAATGACTGGCCAGCGATCCACAAGTGAGCTCTGCACATCCATTTGCTCAACGTCTAGTAGGTGCAAGCAGAGAGGTGTAGGAGAAAGAAAAAGGCGCTCTCAGAATGCAGATACGACACCAGCAAGCACAGCAACTGTGACACGAGCGAGAAAACGAATACGTGCATGCAGGAAGCATTCAAATCAGAAATGGTGCCTGTAAAGGACTTAATGAAACGAAACAAAAGTTTCGTAAACTTAAATAAATACACCGACACGCGCACGCCACCTGCAGTGAAACATTACAGGGCAATGTGCAAAAAACAGATGGTGGACAAGGCTCTGCCATACATGCTCGGACAGTGGGATTCAGGGCTGCAAGAACTGTCACACTGGAGGGAGGGAAATAAAGACGGTCTACACCTCTTTTCTTGCTTAGCCAAGTGGAGCTCTAGGGACTGGGTGTGGTACCATTTTAAGACATGCGACATCGGGCACGATGCTGGCACTGGAGGGGAGCGAGGCTTGATGGCAGGCAGGGATGGGAGGGGCGATGGTGTTGGTTTGTAGAGGGGGTGTGGGCGGGGGCTGGCATCGCGAAGTAGTGCTCAACCGCGGGAGTACATGATCAGAGCCACGATGAGACCGTACAACCCGAGCACTTCGGCGAAAATGAGGATCAGAATCATGCCCACGAACAGCCGGGGCTGCTGCGCCGTACCACGAACGCCGGCATCCCCAACGATGCCAATAGCAAAGCCGGCCGCCAATCCGCTCAGCCCTACACTCAGTCCAGCTCCCAGGTGCAGGAACGCACTGCGACGCAAGAAAGGGAGGCGTTAACAGGTTGAGGAACAGCACACATTCACTTGCAGCACTATAAAAGGTTGCGATTGGCAACATTTCCACATTCAGATTTATGTATTTCTAATGCTTTGGATACACGATCAATATGACCAACAAACACTGCCTTTGACGGGAGCCACAACCTCCCTTGAACTACTGTCAACAGCAGTAACAAGCCTATAGATGCATCATAAACGTAATGATAGCACATAAGCATCAAAAGATACAAGGAAAACATTTCAACATATGAAACAAGCTCAGTCGGCATGAGTTCAAAAACGAGGGGCTAACTTGCTCAGCATTACTGCTCACCGAAGCTGGCACCCACAATTCAACCTCTGTGCAAGCACGTAGCAGTAATGCACAGCTTTGATGGTCAGTGAAGTGTACCACTACTTTATCACAGCCTATACAGGTGCATTTGGCCTCGCATGCTGCATAGCACTGCTGCCTTTTGAGTGCTGTGTGACACTGACGTTTCTTTACAGCCCTACATATGATAAAGACAGTACTCCAATAACAAGAGGCTGCAATGTTAGAAATCTGTCTGTGCAAATAGTGGAGGAACTTTTCCACAGGCTGCGATGTTAGCAACTTCCCGAAAAGCACACATAGTCCAAGAGCAGGCCTTTCATGCAACTTGCACTCAGTTACAATGCAGTCGAACCTCATCGTAACAAAGTTGCATCCAACACAATTGGTACTCTCGTTACGTCTGATATTCACAATAATCATTTGTTACACACCGATATCAGCTAGGAAATATTTAGATTCACTTTGTTATAAGAAGAGTAAGGGCTCATTTATACCAGCAACTTGAGGAGGTCATGCGACGGGACCGCCACCGCACTGATATGTCTCTTGATTGATGCTGTGCACATCTGCTCGCATTGTCGCGTAAAATAAGCATCAGCGTATACAAGACATCCTGGTTCTGCACACGCGATTCAGATGATTCACATTTTTATTTTTTACAAAAACGATTGGCATGGGTTTAAGTGATGCGACTCTGCGGCATCACTAAAGGCATTCAATAAGACATCCCCTGTATGAAAAGCCTAGATATCCGTAAAAGGATGGATAGGCACACTAGTTGGTAATGAATTATAATAAAGACTGGCGCGTGTGGTGTCCTGTGTTTTTTTAGTTGATAATGAATTATAGTAAAGACTGGTGCGTGTGGTGTCCTGTGTTTTTAGCGCTCTAGGTTTTTATTAGATATCCGAGTTGCTGAGCTCGTTAATACAAATTTTAACAAATCATTTCCATTTGTTACGACTTTTGGGGCAATTAATGCTTCATGGTGGCTTTCAGGTAGGTAAAGGGCAGAATCACAGTATTTGACCCATATGAAGCTCAGTTAATTGTCATCATGTGGTCATATATGCTCCATAGAATTCAGTTCTATCACGAACATCGAGAACCATAAAATTGAGGATAACAGATTAAGTGCCTTGTGCTAGGAAAACTTGGTTATTTGCATTTTGTTGAATCCTGCTGTATATGAAACTTTTGAATTTGAAGGTAAACAGAATTTAAGCTGTCATCTATTACGAAAATATATTAGAGCTATAAAAGCCCACCACACCCTGCTTGTAAAATTACTGTTTATTCGTCACTTTCATATACATTAAGCAAACAAAAGGTCTAGGTAAGAGATTCACTTGCTGTTAGCTTATATTAGAGTAACCCAAAATTCCTACATTATTTCAAATCTGTTGGACAGTTTTAGTGAGAATTTCAGGGAATTTTATCTGATATCAGTGTCACACTTTCGAAAATTTTGACAACCCTGGACTATAATTATGTGTGATGATAATCATGCCTGTCAATGAGATAAATAACTCACTGCTGCATTTTTCAGCCTTTTAACGCAATGATAATCCACAAATCTGACACACACACACACACTAATTGCAATGAGAAAGAAGAGCACAAGAACAAGGCCAGCCAGATCGTCTCTACCATGCCTGCTGTGCAACCAGTGGGCCAGCCGGATTGCCGGTGCTTAGCACGAGTGTGAGCCGTTCAGGCAACCAGCTATTCCTGCTCTGCATCACCTGCCTTCTCAGCTACGAACAGACATTACCCTCGGAACTGTTCAGTACACCCATTACAATTGGTGGAGGTGCGGGGTATTCAAGAACATCTACACCCTGGAACTCCAGTCTCGGACTCTGCCTCCCGTCATGCCTGACTATCCCCAGCTGACGTCGGCGCCACCCCCCCATTGCCTGCTCTGGCGCTGTCCCGCAATGCGATCGAGCGGTTTTCAGCGGTACGGATGAACAGGACGTCAATCACTGGTTGTCTACGTACAAACAGGTGAGCTTGCACAATCGATGGGATGATACCGCCAAGTTAAATGCCGTCACATTTTACTTTGCGGGAGTGGCTCACATGTGGTTTAAAAATCACGAAGCTGACTTTCAGTCCAGGTCCGCATTCAAGACTAGTTGTAATGGGTGTACTGAACAGTTCCAAGGGTAACGTCTGTTCGTAACTGAAAAGGCAGGTGACGCAGAGCAGGAACAGCTGGTTGCCCAAACGGCTCACACTCGGGCTAAGCACTGGCGATCCGGCTGGCCTTGTTCTTGTGCTCGTCTTCATTATAATTAATATACATAAAGAGGGGGCAGCTTGCGTATTATACTCGCAATTTATGCTGAACTAAATACCCATGCCACATGGGCACAGAAAATGGTACTTAGTAAAGGCCTTCAGTTCCTGAATGAAATTTCTTTCAGCGAAGCTGTCACACATCCAAATTTAATGACATTTGACCCGATGGCATTGTGGCACAGGTATTATACCGGTACCACACAGACAGAGAAAATGGCATGAAATTTCTAATGCCTTAAGATTTAATGTCATTTGCATGGTGCCACACAGGCAAGTCAAATGACATTTGCCTTAATGCCGTCCGTCACCGAAGGCATTCGCCAGAACTCATTCGACTGAGAACTGCATACTCTTGGTGCCATAGCTTGCTCAGTGTAGTTCACTTAAATTATTTGAAATGACATCCTATTTAGCTGGAAACAAGTTTTTCAGGTGTTTAAGCTATACAGAAAACAAAGCGCATGATGGTTTATATAATGAAAAGAAAAAAGAAACAGAAGATGCTACTACAAAAGGAGTAGTGTTAAATGTTGGCAACAAGCATACAAGGAGGATTTCATCGTCATGGTGCTTTGTCGGTTGCAACATTGTAAAAGACAGCGGCAAAGTAAAGCAAGCGGCACCATTGTATGCTTATTTCTACATGTCACTAGCCTTGAAGGCAGGTTAAACTTGCCAATGCATGTTTATCTTTTTGTTATTACCCTAAAATTACTTCGGAAGAAGCTGTTATTGGCATTATGGGTCGAATGTTGTCAAATTTGGATGTGTGGCTGCTCCTACTAAAGGAATGTAATTAAGGAAATTATGGCCTTAACTATTGAATACCATTTTCTGTGCTTGTGTGGCACAGGTATAAATCCAATTTGGCGTTAATGAATATAGCCTCAAAGACACTCACGAAAATAATTTGTAGTCTGGCTTGATGGTACTGGAGATAAGCACAGCAACGACGAGGCCGTAGATAGCAATTATACCCGCCATGACCACTGGAATGATGGATTTCATGATGAGCTCTGGCCGCATCACAGACATGGCTGCAATGCCTGTGCCAGACTTGGCTGTACCATAGGCAGCTCCCAGTGCTGAAAAGAAAGTAAATCCATCATTTAGAGAAAAACCGCCGGCCTTACACGAAAATATCTGTACATCAGCGTAAAAGAGGCGAGGAGCGTGTGCATGACTTTGCGTTTACACTTTACACGACCTTATTATTGCGCGTTTTTAACAGCAGGTACAATGCAGTAGGAGTTATAGCATTATATACGCAGAAGAATCTTGTAGAGTTATCGAAGTACCGCGACATAAGACCAGGACACCCGCCACGTAGGAAAATAACATTCAACTTCAGAAGTTAACCCATTGCGAATGAACAAGAGCACAATAAATTACAGTGGCGGTTGGCTCAGGGCAGATAAGTGCTTTGCCCGATATTATAAAAACCCTTTATAGCTCGTTTTGCGCCACGCTACGAATGAGCGAACAGAAGCGGTTGATTGCTTTGGCCAATTCACTTTCCGAAGGCCGCGCAGCAGGTGAACGCCGCCGGAGCCGGCATCTCACGTGACTGAATGAACTCGGTTTGCGCGAGGTACAGCGCAGCCAGCCTATTTCCAGGCCGTTTCCGACACAGCTGCGTGTTACCTCGTGCAGAGCAGGCCAAAATGGGCATTCTGCCTGGTTTTTGCCAACAGGAAACGCTGCCGAGGCGTGGAGAATCGAAATCCCAGCCCGAATCGCCTTCGCGGCGTCGAGCGCGTGACTTTTGGAGGTAACGCCCCCCTTTCGCGCCGTTAAAAGCTATCAGAAACGCCACGAATGGAGAGCAGTTCTACAGCCCACATCAAATTTTTTTTTCCGCCCCATAAGCTGGCCTGCGATGCCGCTACTAAGCAGCAGTTACAAAATTTTACGGCGGCCCGTTATCAGCCTGCCATGAACTCTCGGCATGCGCAGTCACGAGACCAAGCCGGGCACGGCACCGCTCTTGCAGTAGCAGGCGAAAATGGTGGAAAAATCGGATCAGCTCAATCGAAATTTAGGCTCTTCGATACGCCCTTGAAATCCCCGAATATAGCCGAAACACGGGGGCACTCTACAATGCCCCTCCCTTTTGACGATTAGTCAGTGCTGGAGTCATTGAGCCCAGCGCCGCTATAACAAGCTCATATGCCGGTGGTGTGCAGGCAGAGGACCCATCTACATGCGATCTCAGCAACTTGCGCGGAACAAGGCGAACGTATGCAAGGTGCGTGGCCGTGATGCGAACGAATACCGCAAAAGGCATTAAACTTTGGCCATATTTGTCGTACGCTAAATCAGCAGTATAAAAAGAAGCGTCCAAATCTACGGTGAAAATTTATTCTCGGTCCACCGAGATGCCGCGGAGACGCAAATACACGTTAGGTGTGGCAGTAGCTACACCTTAACCTCGAGCGAGAGCCGAGGACACTGAAGCTCCGATTATGTGGCCCCGGCCGGCTTAAAAATCCCCTACTCCAATGACTTAGGCCTAGGGGCACTGGCCGATCGTACAAATCGACTGCACCAGCAGCGAAAGCAGCAAGGAAGGAGGTTGTACTTTACCGCTAAACGCCATAGCTGCAACGGCTCCCATGACGCCGAAGAAGGGAGTGTACAGAGGTTCCTTGTCGGCCATTGCTGCTTCCCTGGGAAATTTTTGGGCGAGAGCTTGCTAGCGGCACCAATCTTGATCGTACACCACCTAATGCCAGCTGCAAGCTTACGTCTCGCCGAATAATGGCCGATAGCTCTTCTTTTTATCACGTGACAGAAATTTTGCGCCGGAACCGGAAACAAGGCATATCTCGATGCCATGATTGGTGGCAATGTACGCAATGCGTTGACGTCACTCTTGACGTCAATTGATGGTTGTCGCACTTGGACTGCCAAAAACAATGACATCAAAAACAGAACCGAAATCTAGGGCACAAGTATGGCAATTTAGGCGAATAGGTTGTTTCCAAAACTTTACTGACTTCTATAACGTGTGTTCGGCTCATGAAATTGCTTTCGCTGCATTCAACCGGCAAAAGTATAGCCTTAAATATCCACTTTTTAAACCCAGAAGCGGTTACTCTATGGGTCGTCGATTTGGAACACACTGTTGGTACATCTTGATTTTGTATGCGTTACAACATTTTGATTCCTAATCATTCAATATAACACTTAGCACTGTTACTTGCGGAGTATGTCGAGAAAATACTGCGAGTTTGCCTTCGTCTGCGCCCATGTATGTGCCCCTCTACCCCCGAGCGATTATTAATAGTGGATCTCGAAGGCCGTGCTTTGCCGCTCTGCAGACGCCAACAATGACATAGTAGCTCTGTTAAAAATATCACTTGCTGCGAGGGGTGCAGACGAAGGCAAATTCACAGTTTCTTGCACAATAAACTTGGCGCGTAACAATTTGGGTTATAGTATGCAATCTTCTCACAAAATTTGAGCAACAACTGAGCAGTAATGCGCGCAAAACATTTTTCTACGATTTTAAAAGAAAAACGCACGTCCTTGTAGCTGATGTTCAAAACATGGCAACCATGACGTCCTTCTTGTTCCTGCAGTTGTTTCCGACGCTCGCAGAGCAGGAAAGCATATCTTTCGAGATCCGGTTTAGTTACCTGTGTAGAGCCGTTAATTAAACGAAGTTTGCGGACCTCCAGGCTTGAAGTGGCGCGTAACACCGATTACAACGAAGGCGCCAAATAAAACAACGGACGAAGGAACGCGACACGGGACAACCTACATGGTTGTTCCGTGTCGCCTTCTTTCGTCCGTTGTTTTATTTGGCGCCTTCGTAGTAATCATGTATGATCAACTCGCCCACCAGCACGTGCTCAGTGCCTAACACTGGCAAACGATGCCGAGAGCCAGTGGGGCTGTACTAATCCAGGTACAACCAAATTAGGAGGACCCACTAAGCTTCAACAAAAGACACTTCCTCACCAGAACAGGAATTGGCCTCCCTAGTGCAGTAATCGGGCACTCCCTCCCTAATGTCTCATTCGATCAACCAATGGCCCTCAGTCTCCAGCAGCTGCGAAACACTTAACCAAGGCGGCGGTCAGACCTGTAACGCAGCAGAGGGTGCTAAGAATCTCTGGACCCGGACAGGCCGCCAATGGAAACTAACTCTGGCAACTTTTAACAACCGAACTCTCTCGAGTGAGGCTAGCTTAGCAGGACTCTTTGAGGAACTGTCAAGTATTGTTTGGGATATCATTGGCCTTAGTGAGGTTAGAAGAACTGGTGAGGTTTATACAGTGCTGACTAACGGTCATGTCCTCTGTTATAGAGGTCTCCCAGATAAGAAGCAATATGGAGTAGGATTCTTAATCCATAATGACATAGCGGGCAACAATGACGAATTCTACAGCATTAAAATGAAACTTAAAGAGGTATAGATAAAAAGTAGTACAAGCCTAAGCTCCAACATGTAGTCATGATGATGATGAAGTAGATCAGTTTTATAAAGACGTTGAATAAGCGATGAGAAAAATGCAAACTCAGTATGACGTAGCAATGGGCGGCTTCAATGCAAAAGTGGGGAAAAAACAGACAGGTGAATAAGCAATTGGCAACTACGGCGTCGATTCTGGGAACGCTAGAGGAGATATGCTGGTAGAATTCGCGGAAAGGAATAAGCTGCAAATAATGAACACCTTCTTCAGGAAGCGTAGCAACAGAAGGTAGACCTGGAAATGACCTAATGGTGAAACAAGAAATGAAATAGATTTCATACTTTTTACCAATCCCAGCATAGTGCAGTATGTAGAAATGTTAGGTAGGGTAAAGGGGTACAGTTATCATAGCTTAGTGAGGCCTAGGATTCACCTCACTATGAAAAGAGAAACAGTAAAATTGATGAAGAGGAGACAGGCCATCCTAGACGTATTAAGGGTAAAAGCAGACCAATTCAGGCTGGTACTTGCAAACAAATATTCAGCCTTAAAACAGAGGGATGAAGATGGCACAGAGGTAATGAACGAAACCACAACTAGACTAGTTTCAGAAGCAGCTATTGTGGTAGGAGATCAGGCACCAAGGCAACCATTAGGTAAGCTCTCGCAAATAACGAAGGACCTCATAAAGAAACGACAAAGAATGAAAGCATCCAACTCAAGAGATCAGATAGAATTCGTGGAACTGTCAAAACTGATCAACAAGGAAAAAATAAGGGATATTCGAAATTATAACGTGAGAAAGACTGAGAAAGACGTAAAAAATGGACGCAGCATGAAATCAATGAGAAGGAAGCTTGGCATAGGACAAACCAAGATGTATGCACTGAAAGATAAGCAGGGTAATATCATCAGCAATCTCGAAGATATACTAAAAGCAGCGGAAGAATTCTATACTGACCTGTACAGTACCCAGAGGAGTCAGGATACCTCAGTTAGGAACAGTAATGAACAGGATACAGGAACTCCTCCTGTAACTAGAGATGAGGTCAGAAGGGCCTTGCAAGACATGAAACGAGGAAGAGCGGCAGGAGAAGATGGAATAACAACCGATTTAATCAAAGATGGAGGAGACATAATGCTTGAAAAACTGGTGGCTCTTTATATGAAGAGCCTATCGACTGCAAGAGTCCCAGAAAACTGGAAGAATGCAAACGTTATACTAATCCACAAAAAGGGAGACGTTAAAGAACTGAAAAATTATAGGCCCATTAGCTTACTCCCAGTATTAAACAAAATATTCACCAAGATAATTTCCAACAGAATAAAGGAAACACTGGACTTCAGTCAACCAAGGGAACAGGCTGGCTCTACAATGGATCACATCCATTTCATTATCCAGGTAATTGAGTAATCCGCAGAATACAATAAGCCTCTCTATATATGGCTTCCATATATTATGAAAAGACATTTGATTCGATAGAGATACCAAGATTCTTAGAGGCATTACCTAATCAAGGAGTACAGGATGATTACGTAACTATCTTAGAAAATATCTAGAGAGATTAAGTAGCTACCTCAATTCTCCACAAGAAAAGTAAGAAGTTATAGGTATACGTATAAAGAAAGGGGTCAGACAAAGAGACCCAATCACTCCCATGCTATTCACTGCGTGCTTGGAAGAAGTACATTCAAGCTATTAAACTGGGAACGCTTAGGAATGAGCATCAACGGCGAATGTCTCAGCAGCCTTCGGTTTACAGATGACATCTTCCTGTTCAGTAACACAGGAGACGAGTTACAACAAATGATTGAGGACCTTAACAGAGTGTAAGAGTGGGGTGAAGATTAATATTGTTACGTAGGAATACGCAGACGAAAATCTATATACAAGTATATATTACAAGGAAATACGCCGCACTTGGCCAAGAGGCAACAGTCCGCGCTAGCCTCCAATCGTCGTCGTCGTCTTCACACTGCTCGCCTCTTCGTCATCGCAAATACTGTTCCGTAGAACTACCCCCGGCGGCAAAAGCGCCGTCCCGGAGCGACTAAAGCCCGGATTCAGAAGCAGTGTAGTAGGCCTTGAGCCTACTGACGTGCATGACATCACTAGATGCCAGAGTAGAGGACGAGGTTGAACTCACAGGAGCAATTTCGTACGTCACAGGCGTCACCTGGCGCAGCACGCGGTAGGGCCCCGTGTATCCCGAAAGGAGCTTTTCTGAAAGTCCGACGTGACGAGAGGGGGTGGTGGTGGAAATCATTTATTAAGAAAGAGAGGCGTGGACTCGCGCAGGAACCCTACATACTAGGTGGAGTCCCTAGTCCAGGACCCCATTGGTCGAAGCCGCCAGCCTGGCCCTCTTGATCAAGGCCTTTTGGGCCTGAAGGTCTGAGCAACTAAGCAGGCCCGCCTCCCAGCCCTCTCGGGTATGGTTGGGGTGGGGGGTGAGAGCCGAATTTCGCTGGCAGGCCCACACCATGTGATAAGTGTCAGCCACCTCACCACAGTGTTGGCACCTGCCAGTGATCGCAGGATCAAAATGTTTCATTACTGCCGGGCACAGCACTGTGTTGGTGTATAAGCGAAGTAGAACGCGTTCGTTCGCTATCCCCCGTCCCTTAGCTGGGGCTGGGTACCGGCGATGGCTATCCTTATAATAGGTAGAAATGTCTTTGAAAGTTAAGAGAATTCCGCCTTCTTGTTCCAGGACCTCAGGGGCCAAAGGGGACGCCCGGTGAGTGAGTGCTCGGGCTGCCGCATCAGCAGCTTCATTCCCTTGAAGGCCCTGATGGCCAGGAGTCCAAACTATACAGCAGGGGGTGGGATCGACATCCTTTCTGCAGTTTCTCAGTATTCGCTCGGCCAATAGGGTGACCCAACCAGCCTCGTAATTACGGCACGCGCCACGCGAATCCGTAATGATATATTTAGAATTAGAGTCCGAGGCAGCTAGGGCGATCGCTACCTCCTTTGTATTGTACCTGGTGCACAAAAGTGAGCCCATCCACCTGTGTTCCTTAATGTATGACTGCTGCTGTATACCATCCCCCGTGGCTTGGCCCAGCGACATCTACATAGTAAACTCCATGTCTGTTGCCATGGTGACGCTCCAAAGCTTCAGTCCTAGCTTGGCGGCGTCCAATATGGTCGTCTCTATCCATCTTGCTTGGAAGAGGTCGAACTCGGATGGCGCGTCTCAATAGTTCTGGCACTCTGACTCTTCCTCGTATGTGGAAATCGTGTTGGATGTGTAGTCGAGCCAGAAGTAGTTGGCCCGATCGTGTTTGGGCTAACCTTGTGTATTGATTTGTTAGATGAGCTTCTTTGAGCTCCTGGTTGACCATTCCGAGATCGAGAAGTCGTCCGTTGGAAGTGGATACCGGGAGAATAAGAGCCCTTTTCATCATGTTGCGGAGGATAACCTCTACCCTGTCTTCATCGTGCTTCGGCAAGTGGAGGTAGGGTACTGAATACAGGATGCGGCTAGTTACGAAAGCGTGAGCGAGCCGCACCGCATCCTTGCTTCGTAACCCCCCTCTCTTATTGGAGACCCGGCGGATGATTCGACCCACCTGGTGTCCAATCTTCCGGAGCTTTTCAAGTGTTGTGTCGACCTTTCGCTGATGGTGTACGAAGAGTCCCAGAATTCTAATCGCCTTAGACTCGTGGATAGGGCCACTGCCGAGGGATAAGTGGATGTTTGTATTATCCTTAGGGGAAGCCCTAAAGTGAACAAATTCTGACTTTGCTGGTGCACATTGGAGGCCGCAGTGCGCCGCGTAGCGATCCACTACCCGTGCTGCTGCTTGCAGGCTCTCCTCCATGTGCCCTAAGTTGCCTTCGGTGGCCCAGATCATGATATCATCAGCATACAGCGCATGCCGTATGCCTTCAATATCATTGAACTGTGCCGGAAGGTGTAGCATAGCTAAATTGAAGAGCAGTGGGGACAACACCGCGCCTTGTGGCGTGCCCCACGTGCCCATTTGATAGGGTCCATGTTCGGTGTCTTGAATACGGATCAGTGCAGCCCGATCTGTCAAGAAATCTTTTATGTAATTGTAAGTGTTGCGGCCGCAGTGTGTCTCCCTGAGGTGACTCAGTATGACGCTGTGTTTAACGTTATCGAAAGCACCCTTCAAGTCCAAGGCTAAGATAAACTTGTCATTATGAGGGTGCTCGATAGGCTGTATTACATTTCTGTTAAGTTGGAGCAGGATGTCCTGCGCTGACTTCTAGGGTCGAAAGCCGAACATCGTGTCCGAGAAAGTGTTATGGTGTTCCAAATATTCTGAGAGTCTATCGCGCACCATCGTTTCCATCAGTTTGCCCACACACGATGTGAGCGAGATAGGTCTTAAGTTGTCTGTGTTTATTGCCTTGACTGATTTAGGAATGAATGTAACCTAAATCAGGCAAGGCAATAAACACAGGCGACCACAGGAGCACGAGCGCACCAGGCGAAAACTGTACGCCGTGGTGGCGGGCGTTGTACTGACGCTGCTGAGTGGTTTGCGAGGCCGTCAGTCGAGCACGGGCAAGCTGGCGTGCATGGTCGGCGAGGGTGATGGCGTCGCGCGCATACTCGCTTGTTGAGATCGCAGCAGGAGGAAGTGCCGAATCAAGGGGCAAGGTCGGTTCGCGACCGTACAGTCGACGAAATGGAGGAAATCCGACGGTGTCGTGCCGCGAAGAATTATACGCAAACGTGACTTAAGGAAGGGCAATGTTCCTGTTGTGGTGGCCCTTGGAAACGTACTTGGACAGCATATCGGTAAGAGTACGGTTTAACCGATCTGTCAGGCCATTGGTTTGAGGATGGTATGAGGTAGTCAGCTTGTGTTGAGTGGAGCAGGAACGCACAATGTCGGCGATAACTTTCGAGAGGAAGTATACGACCACGGTCAGTAAGCAGCTGTCGCGGGGCGCCATGAAGCAAGATAATGTCACGCAAGAGAAAGTCCACGACGTCAGTGGCGCAACTGGTCGGGAGAGCCAGCGTGATAGCGTATCGGGTGGCGTAATCAGTTGCGACGGCTACCCATTTGTTACCAGAGGACGACGTGGGAAAGGGACCGAGGAGGTCTAATCCAACATGAAAGAACGGTTCCACAGGGACGGTGATCGGCTGGAGATGACCGGCAGGTAGCACCTGAGGTGCTTTCCGACGCTGCCAGGGATCACAGGCAGCAACATAGCGTCGGACGGAGCGAGCGAGACCAGGCCAATAGAAGCGGCGGCGGACGCGGTCGTACGTGCGGGTTACCCCAAGATGTCCTGCAGTGGGTGCGTCATGCATCTCAAAGAGCACAGTCTGTCGTAGATGTTTTGGCACGACAAGAAGAAGATCAGATCCGTCAGGGAGGAAGTTCCTTCGGTACAGAATGCCGCCCTGGAGGACATATATCGGCGAACGGATGCGTCGGTAGGTGTAGAGCTTGATGAGCGATCGCAGCGATAGGTCTAGGTACTGCTCATCGGCGATGTTAGTGAAGGCAGATACAGAGAAAATGCCGTTGGCAGTACTACTGTCGGCGTCGTCAGGCTCGTCTACCGGGTAGCGAGACAGGCAGTCAGCGTCCTTGTGTAGTCGGCCAGATTTGTAGGTGACAGAATACGAATATTCTTGGAGGCGTAAGGCCCAGCGACCAAGTCTTCTTGTAGGATCTTTCAGTGAGCACAACCAGGAAAGCGCGTGATGGTCTGTGACAACGGAAAAGGGTCGGCCATATTAGTATGGGCGGAACTTCGCAACCGCCCAAACTAGGGCCAGACGCTCACGCTCAGTGATGGAATAGTTGCGCTCCGAGGGTGAGAGGAGCCTGCTGGCGTAAGCGGTAACACGGTCGTGGCCGCGCTGGCGTTGTGCCAGTACTGCGCCGATTCCTTGACCGCTGGCATCAGTACGGACTTCGGTAGGCGCAGAAGGATCGGAATGGGCCAGAACGGGAGGCGTTGGGAGAAGGTCGATTAGATGCGAGAATGCAGAGGCCTCGTTATCACCCCACTGGAAAGGGGCGTCTTGTTTCAAAAGCTCGGTTAGTGGTCGTGCTATGGCCGCGAAATTTTTCACGAAATGGCGGAAGTACGAACAAAGGCCGATGAAGCTGCGCACATCCTTGACGCACTTTGGAACAGGGAAGTGCGTAACAGCATGGATCTTGCCTGGGTCCGGTTGCACTCCGTTCGCGTCAACGAGATGCCCAAGGAGGGTAATCTGGCGACGGCCGAATTGGCACTTCGATGCATTGAGTTGCAGACCAGCTCACCGAAAAACGTCCAGGACTGCTGAGAGGCGCTCGAGGTACGTAGCGAACGTTGGGGAGAATACTATAACGTCGTCCAAGTAGCACAGGCACGCGAACCATTTGAAACCGTGAAGAAGGGAATGCATCATGCGTTCAAAAGTGCCAGGAGCATTACATAGACCGAACGGCATCACTTTGAATTGATAAAGACCGCCGGGTGTTAGAAAGGCAGTCTTCTCGCGGTCGAGATCGTCCACGGCAATCTGCCAGTAGCCCGAGCGAAAGTCAATAGAGGAAAAATAGCGAGCACCGTGGAGGCAGTCAAGGGCGTCATTAATCGGAGGTAGGGGATACACGTCCTTTTAGGTAACCCTGTTAAGGTGCCGATAATCCACGCAAAAGCGCCATGAGCCATCCTTATTTTTTACCAGTACAACACGTGACGCCCATGGACTACATGACGGCTCAATAATGTTCTTGGCAAGCATTTTGCGAACTTCCGCGTGAATAACTTCTGCGGCGATGAATCAGAGGGGCATCGCCTGACGTAGGGCTCTGTACCTGACGTAGGGCTCTGTTGACGTATGCACACCGCCGGATAACGCCTTCTGCGCGGCAAGTTGGTGACCGTAGGGGTTGCCGAACAAGTTTTGGAGCTTTTGCTTGAGCGAATCCCAACTGGTGAGCTCATCTTTGTGCGTCCGAAACCAAACACGAGGTGTGTCACCGAGGTAAATGACTACGTTGGCGAGCATGATAGTAGGGTCCCACCGGTTATTGCGGCTGAGTGTGTTCGTACAGGCTGATCTAGTCCTCGACGCCTTCCCCATCTTTGCCCGAGAATACGCCAGGATCACGGGGAGCGGGTATAGGCATGTAGGTCGTCGAAGTGGCAGCAGGCGTCGGAGGCAGCTGAGTCGAGTTGTCGTCGCCGCGAGCCATGAGGGAAGGCTCGACGTACCGTCCACTGCGAAGCTCCGTGACGAGGTACAGGGAACGTCCACCTCCACCAGATATGTTACGTAGCAGTACGCAGACGAAAAGCTATATACAAGCATATTTACAAGGAAATAAACCGCACTTGGCCAAGAGGAAACAGCTCGCTTTGGTTTGGTTTGGTTTGGTGCATGTAGATTTAGCACAACCCACTACGGGGGATTGGCCATGAATCGGGTGGTAGTGGGTCAAAAAAGAATAAATACCTACCGAGAATGAGATATTAAATGAATTCTAATCGTTAACAATAATTTTCATGCTATTGTTTCTTACAATTAGAAGTTAATATTTTTGGTTTCTTGTTGTCGAAAATAAAACAGTAAAATTAGCATGGAAGTCTCCTTGTTTCCATTACAAAATTATACATGACATCACATACGTTCCTGTTACAGTGTCCTAGTGGCGACGCCCCCAGAGACAGAATGATAGGTAGCGTAATGGTTAATCCAAGTGGGCGGAAGGTACCTTCTAGAAGTCGTTTTCTATGCACGTTGAACCTACGACACTCTATAAAGAAATGATCCAAAGTTTCGGGTTCATTGCAGTAGAAACATTTAGAAGAAGGTGCCAAACCAGACCTATGGTACTAGAAATTAAGCCTTGGTATTCGGCATCGCATAGGCGTAAATGAAACTTCAAATTTTCTTGTTGCACACCATCCGCTGTGCCAAGGAAATCTAAGGTGCGTAAAATCGGCGTTATCCAATACACATGATTTGGCATGTTCCTCTTGAATGGAAAATTTTTAAAATCTTGCAGAAGTGACGTATGCCGAAGGTTTTAGGATCCTCAGTACCGGGCCTTTAAGAGATGCCGCTGCTAGTGCGTCTGCTGACTCGTTTAAAGTGAGCCCCACGTGCCCTGGCAACCATACCAGGTGGATGAGGCGTAAATGTTGGGGAATGAATGAATGAAATTCTCTGAGAATGATACTTGAATTGGGCACAGATAAAGCAGAGCAAACAGACAAGGAGTCGGTTAAGATTACGGCTGAAGGAATAGATGTGGGAAGTTTCCGTAGAGCAAGGATGATCGCCAATAACTCTGCTTGAAATATTGGCGTAAAGTCGGGTAGTCGAAGAGAGAAAGACACCGCTAGCCTCCAATCGTCGTCGTCGTCTTCACACTGCTCGCCTCTTCGTCATCGCAAATACTGTTCCGTAGCAATATGCAGAATACGAAGATAATGATGAATAGCCGGGCAAAGGAACAAGAGTTCAGGATCGCCAGTCAGCTTCTATAGAGTCTGTAAAGGAGTACGCTTGCCTAGGTCAGTTACTCACAGGGAACCCTGATCATGAGAAGGAAATTTACAAAAGAATAAAAATGGGTTGGAGCGCATACGGCAGACACTGTCAGCCCCTGACTGGAAACTTACCATTATCGTTAAGAAGAAAGGTGTACAATCAGTGCATTTTACCGGTGCTTACATATGGAGCAGAAACTTGGAGGCTAACAAAGGAACTTGAGAACAAGTTAAGGCCTGCGCAAAGAGCGATGGAACAAAGAATGTTAGGCGCAACGTTAAGAGACTGAAAGAGAGCGGCTTGAATCAGAGAGGGAACGGGGATAGCCGATATTCTTGACATTAAAAGAAAACAATGGAGCTGGGCAGGTCATGTAATGCGTAGGTTAGATAACCGGTGGACCATTAGGGTTACAGAATGGGTGCCAAGAGAAGGGAAGCGCTGTCGAGGACGGCAGAAGACTAGGTGGGGCGATGAAATTAGGAAATTCGCGGGCGCTAGTTGGGAATCGGTTGGCGCAGGACAGGAGTAATCGGAGATCGCAGGGAGAGGCGTCGTCCTGCAGTGGACATAAAGTAGGCTGCTGCTGCTGTTGCTGCTGATGATGATGATGTCCCCCCCCCGCCCCTGCCCCTAGAAAAAAAAAAAAACACTGGCAAGCCTCAGAACACCATATATACAAGGTGTTTCAGCGAACACTTTCAAAATTCTTTAAAGGTTGCCTGTAGCAGATAGCTCAATTGTAGTTTATGAGCTGGTCTGCTCGAAGCGGCGGACACTGCTTGCAAAAAAAATAAATAAATAAAAATAAAAAAGAGATGCAAAATCGTCTAGTTAACAAGAATTAACTAATTAACTTCTATAATAATAATAATCCTATGACCCATATTGCAATTTACAAATTCTAGCAGTGGACATCGCAAGGCGGATCCACTTAGAACGAATTCTCAGGACGACACCAGTTTCGCGATATAAATTCCGGAACTTTGCGGAAAAATTCATTTGCGTTCCAGTTGTGTGCGTTGGTGCATGAAACGACGTTTTGTTAACAAATTAACTGGAACGCCAATGCATTTCTCCGCAAAGTTCGGAAATTTATATCTCGAAACTGGTTTCATCTTGAAAATTCGTTCCAAGTCGACCCACCGTGCGAACTTTTCGGCTAGAATTTGTATATTGCAATATGGGCCATAATGTAATTAGCTAAAATCTTAATTAGTGAATTTTTATTAATTAGTCGATTCATCCCAATTTTTTTTGCAAGTATTACCCACCGCTTCGAGTAGACCAGCTCATGAACTAGAATTGTCATATCTGCCACAGGCAACTTTAAAAAATTTTCGAAAGTGCTCGCTGAAACACCCTGTATATATGTACAGTACATTCTTTACAGGAAAGGGACGCCACTCCTTTTAACTCCTGGGTATGGTGAGAGTCACTCCTTGAGTGGCTGAGCAGATTCATTCCTTTCCTCAAATTACAGTAAATCAAATGCTTTCTCTATAATTGGTTGCTACCTGCGTACCCCTTTTGCGTGCGTAATAGCTAAGCACATATTTTTGATGTCGTGACAATGTGACAAAAGATGGAACGTACAGATTTTTCGCACAACGAACATGTTTGTGCCACGTTTTGTCTGCAGCGCGTTATTGCCCGTGATCTCTCTAAGGTCTACTATTTTAAAGCGAAGCATTAATTGCGAGGAATCCCGGACTATTGATCGTGGCTGGGTGCTGCTGTATTGCCAAATAGTTCATAACTTAAAAAAAAACAAGAAAAATAAATAAATAAAAAGGAACGGTCCTCTGGCACAGCAGCCCGACACCCCCACCCGCTTTTGTTTTCTTTCTTTCTTACATTGTATTTGTTACAATAAATAGTATTATATATATAATTCTCTGCTCACTCTTTTTTTCTTTTTCTTGATTTTGTAAACCCCACCCTTACACAATGCCCCCATAGGGCCTGTAAGGTATTGTAAATAATATATATATATATATATATATATATATAGAGTACGACGTACCGTTCACGAAGAACAGTATATTTGACTGACGCTTCGGCTGGTGGACCAGCCTTTGTCAAACTAACATGTACATGCATTTGGGCTTCCTTATAAGCCCGCGATACATTAGCTAAAGTTGTGCCCCATAATAACAACAAGAAAAAACAACATAAATGTAGCGATACCACTGGCGATAGCGATACCACACACGTGGCGCACAGTGCAGAAATGAATCGTTCGTTTACTCAATATTACAATGCAAACCACTTGAAATCAACAATAAAAAAATAATACAATAAGAAGAAACATGGCGATGATAAGGCACACCGCGTGATAGTACATTCAGGGTGCGGGTGAAGTGCACTGCTCATGAGCAGTAGTCGTCGTAGCGAGCAGGATGAATGACCAGGGCTTTTCTTGGCATGCGTACGGTGGAATACAGTGTCGTGTGCAGACTATGGACATTATGCGAAACAGTGTGTGCAACAGCGAAAAAAGACAATAATAATAGAGGGTTCTTGAAAGAAAGCTGCGTCTCATGGCATACATAAGGCGTCACGGCTAATGTCAAGGATGCTTAGTAGGCACGCTGGTTAGTGTGCCTGTGCTTTCATTAATGCCAGATGACATGGTGTTAAACTTATAGATTAGGGTAAGACTCGCGGACTTCGCGATCGTGATGGGAATGAAAGCCTGATTCAAGTATAGTGACCCTGAGGTTTTTGAAAGAATGGCCTGGTATGCGAATATGTCTTTATAATGGTAGGTGAGGAAGTGCATTAGCATGCGATCTGTGGTTATTAAAACGTATTCGAAACGAGGTTTCTGTTTGGCCAATATACTGTTTTATGCAGACTGCACTCAAGCATGTATACAACATTCGAGGTATCGTAATTGAAAGATCCGCGAAGTTTTAGGGTGAAGTCTGAGGACGTACTAATCACTCTCTCTGTGGTTTGCATGTGCATACATGCCTTGCAGCGCGCTTTGTTGCATGGGGCGCAGCCAGACGTCTTGTTGTGCTCATTTAATTTTGAGGATATTAACATATCGCGGAGGTTCTTAGACCGTTGGTACACGACGCGAGGCGGTTCAGGAAAAATATAGAGAAGATGTTCACTATGGGAAAGAATATTGTGGTGGCGTTTCAATATAGAAAAGACTTTTGGCGCTGATGCCGAGAATGTTAGTACAAGATGGGTGCTTAATGAAGGGAAAATCAGACATCCACCCGTTCGTAGCAATTGCTACAAAGGAAAGCCATATGGGTTCCTCGAAAGAAAAGCCTCAGAGTTGAAGAAAAATTCGTCCTGGTCCGGGACTCGAGACCACCGCCTTTCCGGGGCAGCCGCTCTACCATCTGAGCTAAGAAGGCAGCTAGTAGATGGCAGGGTGAAGTCGAATTTGTCGACAACACACGAAGCAGCATACACACGAAGCAGCATGAACTGCAGCATAGCACTCGCCGTCGTATTGCTGCAGGTATGCCGGAGGTTGGGCCTTCACCGACCGTCTCCACATGACGCGGCTGCTCCTCTTGTGGTCAAATTGGTCACAATGCCAAGGATTTGCTTCAGCCGCCAAATAACCGGATACATTACTGGACCTGCCAATTTCCCATATTACCGGTCTTTGCGGAGGGGTTGGGTGACCTGTTAGTCCTTATGGATACGGGCCCTGAGAGGAAGGCTTTACACCAACGTCGTGCTCCTGACACAATCCGCCCATGGACGCAACCCCCGCCCTACGGACTAGGATGCAGCGATATGCCAGTGCCATGGACATGCTCGACATTCATGTCCGGACATAGGCCGAGACAAAATTCATCCTAGCTGTTTCCGTCTTAGAAGGCCTCCCTGCCGACATGATTCTGTGGAAGGATTTATTTCTGTCCGACGGCATTCGAATTACCATCGACCACCGTCGTGTTGAGCTCCGCCCAATCCTGACCCAGAGTACCACGGTCACATCCACGCCAATTCCGATACCGACAGGTGAGCCTGCAAATTCGCCTATCTTGTCCTCGGTACTCGCTCGCCACGCTGCATTGTTCGCCCATAGTACGGCCGACCTCCCAGGCACTAATTTGCTGGCACATCATATACCTGAGGATGTACGCCGAACGGGAGCGTACCGTGATCGCGGAACACATGCGTGAAATGCTCGATGTGGGCATCACTCGGCCCTGTTCAAGCTCGTTGGCAGCGCCTGCAGTGCTTGTTCGGAAACAGATATGGTTCTTTGAGATTTTACTTTCACTACAGGCAGCTAAACAAGTGTACGACGCCCGATGTGTACCCACTACCTCGATTGACGACGTCAGTAATACGGTCCGCCATTCCAAGTTCTTTTCATCGCATGATTCACGCCCGGGATACTGGCAGATCAACGTCGCGGAAGAAGACAAGCGCGATACAGCCTTTCGGACTCCTTCAGGCTTCTACGAATTTAACCGCATGCCGTTTGGTTTGCGCACGGCTTGTAGAGTACCTTTCAGCGTGCCATGAATTGTGTGCTAGGACCTCTGAAAAACCAAGCTTGTGTAGTGTATCTGGACGACATCCTGGTCGTTGGCGCAACGGAAGAACACCA
Source organism: Dermacentor albipictus (assembly GCF_038994185.2). Taxonomy (NCBI): domain Eukaryota; kingdom Metazoa; phylum Arthropoda; class Arachnida; order Ixodida; family Ixodidae; genus Dermacentor; species Dermacentor albipictus. The sequence goes on along the minus strand of NC_091823.1, from coordinate 9,212,619 downwards.
CCTGCGCAATTTGGACAAAGTGCTACACAAGCTCTATGAGGCTGGGTTTAGGTTGAACCGAGAGAATTTCCAGTTTGGTCTCTCCAAGATTTCATACCTGGGACATGCTATTTCTCCAAACGGCATACAGCTACTCGAGGAGCGCATTGCTGCTGTGGCGGAATATCCCACCCCAACTTCTCGAAACAAGTTCAGTTGTTTGTGGGTATGGCTTCGTACTTACGCAGATTTATTCCCCACTTTGCATCGACCGCCGCTCCCCTGACCAACTTACTTAAAAAGGGAGTTTGTTTTCAGTGGAGCGCTTCATAAGAAATCTCTTTTCGAACATTAAAGTGGATGAAGAAACAACTTGCCGCAGGTGGGAACCGAACCCACAACCTTCGCATTTCGCGTGCGATGCTCTACAACTTGAGCTACCGCGGCGCTGTTTCCCCATCCACTTTCTTGGGTATTTATGTGTCCTAGTAGAACCCTGGAAGTGTTAGCCAGCGCCACCACTCACAGACCTTGGCGGCGGACGTGGAACGTCCTTTTTGCCACAGGCGTCACGAGAATGTGATCTTTTTGGGTGAAGGCTCAATAAACCCACACATGCTACCTGAAGACATCAGTGTTGCCGGATCCGAGACCATCGAAATGCGAAGGTTGTGGGTTCGGTTCCCACCTGCGGCAAGTTGTTGTTTCATCCACTGTAATTTCCATTACTTTATTGTTTCTTTATTTCATTTATTAAGCGCAAGTAATTTCCCCTATATTGTCCTTGGTGACAGTGTTTGTTGGCTGCTTATGATATGACTAATAAATATCGGGCCCCTCGGTTAACCCCCTTTCTTATCATATTTCTTATATATATATATATATATATATATATATATATATATATATATAACACAATAATATGTGTTTATAGCACAATAACGACATGTGGCATGAAAAATGTGTGTTGCCGCGCGCTCACATTGCACTGTGGCAGAACATAGTACATGTAGCGCACTTATTCTGTAAACAACAACAACAAAAAAGGCTTAGCACAGCATAGGTGCAAATCTGACACGACTTATTGGATAAATATTACCTTTTTGATGTATATATGTTGTAAGCCTCGATGTTTGCCTGGCCTGTTCAGCGAAGCGCAGCTGACCTGGCCAATATGTAAAAGTGTGCGTGTGTCACAATATTTTCCTTGCACTTGCTCTTCGTCAAGTTTCGTTTTCGGCGACAGTTCGGTAATACCGTTTGAAGCCGTGCAGCTTGGCCGCACCCAGAGGATGACTTGCAGTGCACTTCACAAGTCAACAGCAGCAGCATCCTCAACGTGTTTGCTGGAGGTGCGTTCCCTGCTGCGCTACTTCTTGTCACACGCTCATTTGATCTTAATTTTTAAACTTCCATGACAATTCCGCATTAATCATTTTTCATTTCTAGCTTTCTCCCTTTGAAATTTCTATTTATAAATTAGTGAAATTATCTGTCGTGTGCCAGACCTCCCTCGTGGGTACACATATATGTGCCATGATTTAAGGGACCAACGAACTCAATGAAACAAAACGATCTCCATTTTCGCCTATATGCAATTAACACACAGCGAGAGAAGGGGGCAGGAGAAAAAGCTGCTCTATCGCAGCTTGATCGAGTTCCTGCCACAGGTTCAGTACCTGGCCAGAGAGTAAATGGCAGCACATGACCAGAGGGATGGCTGAGGGAGGAGTGTTTTCGCCAAGCAGTGTGGGTCTCTCGTCGACTATAGACCAGAACACGCTAGTCTCTCACCCAGACTAACCGAACGCATACTCTCGCACCCGGGTTGCCCGGTCGACCGGCGCTATTTTGTACTGGGCTGCCAAAGTCTGTTCGCCGGCGACCAGTAGACATGGCAAGTGCCAGCTCTAGGGCTCCAAAGTGCGGAAATGTGCCCGTTCACACGGATCCAAAGTAGAAGTCATCTGGGCATCATTGCGTCGTGTTTGGATGCCAAAACAACCAGCGGAAAAGGAGCAGGTTGCTTAGCGCTGTTTGCGAAGAGCACAACACACGTAGGGAATCGTGCCGGTGCGGTGTTTTCAGCCTGCGCCGATTTCTATCCGCAACGAAGAATGCCAAGCTGCGCCACCGGTGGATAGCTGCAGTGAATAGGAAGAACTACCAACCCAGTGAAAATGCACGAGTGAGTATTCGATCTGTGTATATTTTGGTGCCACGTTCAACTTTGCGCCCTACAAACGTAATACGCAGGTTTGCTCCGAGCACTTTCTGGGCAACAAGCCTACAGAGCAGAATCCCGCGCCGGTGCTTCGCCTTGGCTATAACAAAAAGGCAAGCCTTTTCGTGTTTTCATTCAGGCAGAGCTCCCGACGGTTAAGCGGAACAGTTGAGTTTGCGGTTAGCGATACTTGCAGCTGGTGCACGGAATGACCATTAAGCGTGAACGACAAGTTGTAGGCCTTGCTGGTGAGCGTTATTGCTAATGAAAGTAAACCGAAGTCTGCTCGTCACGTAGCATGCGTCCGCAAAAACGTAAACGACGACTACTCGTCGCCGAAGGTGTTCTTGCAGCGCACCTACCTTTACGAGCTGGTGTTGCAGGTGTCATTCGTAACGAATTCATTTGAGCCTCCTGAGCTCTAAACTGCGTGCGGGCTGTTATGCGGGGCAAAGCGCAAAATATTTCCCTTCATATGGCGAGGAAAATAAGGTGCTTAATTATTCTTGTATTTTGTAACAAAATTTTGATCGTTCTCACTAGTTTTTTTTTACTGTTTTCTTTTCTAAGGGAGCGCCAACAATCCGATGGCCTCGCACAAGCGAAACAGGTCTGGTACCAGGTAGCTGCAGTTGGTGGGGCTAATTTCTTGGAATGCAGGTGCGGTTGTTGTCTTGTACCAAAGGGGTCCTGATGATGCAGCTTTAAGTAGGGATGGTAATTTTACGTGCCCTGTCATGGTTTGTGCAACTGTACAACACCTGCATCTGTCATGCTCGCCCTGTTATACGGGCTTTCACTGCACATGTAGTTGAACATTACAACTACTGTAGTACCTCATTTTCCAATGAGTGCAGGTTTAGCATCATATGCTGCTTGTTCGAGTGCTGTAGGCCTTTGTTCTGAATGTTGTACTCTTAAGTGGTTGCACGATACAATTGGCCTGGTGTATTTTCTATTTCATTTTGAGAGGACTTTATATCTTCGCAAAAGTGATGGCATGGGAAAGAACTACAGCCTTTCTTACTATAACATCTATTTTGTTTTCAGTGTGCAGGTGGTGAAGGGCAGGCGTCTGCTAACCAGGCAGTCAAACGACCTCGCCAGTTGGTTGCCAAGCGCGGCCAACCCAGTAGAGACCATTACAAACAAGACCAAACTGAAAGTGCAGATGACAGTGTTCTGTGTGCTTTAATAATATATGGCACCAACACAGTGCTGTAAATTCCTTCACAGGTTACGTGCCAAAAAGCTCACAGGTGTTCTAGCATATAGCGCGCGGTTTGTACAAACGTAATAGCGTACCTACCCGATGTATTCGCTTCTGCAGTCTGCACAGCACTCAGTGTGTCCATTGTGGACTTGCACGAGGTCTTGAAGTTTGATTGAATCCAGACAGCGAAAATGACAGGTTAGAAAAAACGTGAAACACGCCTTCCGCCCAGCGAACAAGCCCAAGTTTCGCTTTCGCGCCGGGTCGCATCTCCCGGCGTGGCAGCCCAGGCCTGCTACTTCGCGGCGCTTGGGATAGATGGCGCGACCGGCGCTCATCAATATGGCGGCGCCCATTGAATTTACGGTGTTCTGGTGTATAGGCGGAGAGATCGGTGTCCTGCGCAACGTGTAGGAGTGCTTGGAGTGCGCAGTACCCGTGAGCGCGCAGGGAACGTCAGCGCCTGAACGCTCGCTGTCCAGAGGTGCCAGAAGGCAGACACCATGCGGCGCCTCGGTGCTATGAGCTGGGCAGTGCAGGAGAATGTAGGCCAGGATCTCGTATGGTTTGCCTCGAACCCCTCTCCAGTCAATTTGACAGTGACTCTAAACCTTGCTCAACAGCCAGGGCCGGATAAAGGATTATCGCCCAAGGGCCGCTCACTCCTGGATCTGAGAACCAGGGCCCGTATTCACAAAGCTTTAAGCTCGTAAGTTCCCTCTGCCCCTGGTCGTCCGCATTTGCCAGTGATATGTCTAGCACCAGGATCGGCTAGAGTTTTCTTTTGCGAACGATTATAAGAGGTTTTAAAGGGACGCTACATAGAAAAAATGTTTTTTTTTTCTAAATCAGTAAATTACCCTCCAACCATATCAAAAACACCACCCTTGCAACGATAAGATGCTTGGTAGGCCAGAAAAAGCGCAATAACAAAAGGCGGGTGTCCTCGAAGTTCCAGCACCTCGTTGAGACCTCATGGATTTTGACAGCTTTGTCAAGGCTAGCCTTAGGGGTATACACTACGATGTGTTCTAAAAGGAGCCACACATTTAACGTGGCGAGTTTTGAGAACTTTTGCAGAGCCAACGAGGCATAAGTAAGGAAAAAAAGCTACAGAGGCACTTAAGTCTGCTTACGTTCGTTGAATGCGAAAGCATTCCGAGTCTTCCGCGCGATATACTTTTCACTTTGTTTTGTACACGAATTGGGAAAAGTCAATTTTGAGGGTAGGCCACCAAAATTTTGGCAGTGGGCCAGGTGAGTTTGAATGTGGGTCAACTCAATTTTCGAGTTGGTTGAAGTCAACTTATTGGGTACGGGCCACGGCATCCGTCCGATGCCGTGGTTGTTCACCGTGGGATTTCCCAGTGCGAACCGCAGCAGGTCCAGCGCTGGGAACGTGACGTTGCCACTTGGTCACGTGGGCTTTTTTACCATCGGATGTTATCGCCGGACGCTCACAGGATTTTCCGCATCATGGAGCATATAATGCTCTCGCACTAAATTAGATTGAAATCCGTGGCCTTATAGCGAAGTACAGGCGTTGGGGTTTCGGCACAATATTCAGAAACTGAAACGTCGACCTTCATTTTGTCCTTTTAAAGTATCTTCAATGTCCTTTTAAAGCATGTAGCTTTCTTTGGGAAATAAGTTACCGCGATTTCCTGTGCTTAACTGTTTTCGTGGGCCGATCCTGAAGCTTGTGTGGTCTAACACAGCCGTAATATCGTCGCGGTGGTACGGTAGCACCGTCTAAAGCGTGGCAGTTTGGGCGAGTTGGTATGTCATGACTTTTTTTAGGCTTGTAGCGCAGCTCAGAACGAGCAAGAAAGGAAGGTGGAAGGGGTAATGAAAAGGAACGGAGAGCAGGGTGAGCGCTAACTTCCAACTCATGGTTTATTTCGCGACTCAGAAGGCTACTTATACACTCAGCGAACCATGCGACATGAAGAGACAACAACACAAAACCAAGCAACAAAAGCAAAAGTAACTATGTGAAAAAAAAAACATATTCAGACAGCCTGTGGCGGCAGTTCGAGATACGCCAATTCATTGCTTGATAACGATAATGAAAGTGAGTTTAGACATGCATCGCCAAGACCTACGATAGCTTTTGTTTCAATGACTTCACTTGTAAGCTGATTATGACTACGACCTATAGTCGGATACAACTTTAGAAAAAAGGGGGCGTTTACACCTCCGAGGCGGGTGCACACGAGCATCCACCAATGGACGCGCACTCTGGACCGACGTCATGCGCCGGACAGCCGGTGACTTCGCCGCTTCGGTCATCTGGGCGGGGCCTCCCCTTTTTTCTAAAGTTGTATCCGACTATAGAATGACGCATTCTTCTAAAACAAGTTCCCAACCACACGTTTTGCAGTGCTGCGCTGGAAACCCCCCAGCTGTAGTACAATTCTTAGCATTGTAAAAATGTTCGCGCAGCCTATCATTCAGACATCGGCCAATGTGATCGACGTAACGTTTTCCGCACTTGAGTCGAAAACTATAAACAACACACTGTGTGCTATTGACAAACTTCTTCTTATGGTTCTTATCACAGCTAGGAGGTGCCTCCTTATTCGTATTAGTGAGCTTGCAAATCCTCATAAGCTTGTTAGGGGCAGGAAACACCACACTAATATTCGCTCGCTTGGCGAGTTTCTTCAGATTATGTGAGACGGTGTGGATATACGGGATAATGCTTCTCCTACTCCGAGTAGTTGAAGGATTATCTTCGTGCCGGTTGTCTTTTCTAAACTCTCTTAGAATCCGTTCAGCCACTGACACTTGTAGGGACACGGGAAAACCAGCCTGCGAAAGCCGTTCGCACTGAGAAGCAAAGCTACACAAAACGGAATGGTGGCACGATTTTTGCAAAGCACTATTTAGGCAAAGGTTAGCAATGCCTCTCTTGACCAACTTAGAATGAGCAGAATGAAACGGAAGAAGTGGTTTGTTGGCACGAGGTTCATAGTACCAACACGTGTGAATATCGGTACAAGCGCAGATCCAAAAACCGGATCGTGTCATTCTGTGGGAGCTCGTGGGTAATATCAAGGGAGGCAAGTTATTCTTATTTTAGAATGCCTTGCCTTGCTTTAGAATGTTCACCGTGGGAAATCCCACGGTGAACCGCGGCGGCATTAGATGGATGCCGTGGCCCATACCCAATAAGTTGACTTTGCACAATTGGAAAATTGAGTTGACCCACATTCAAGACCCACCTGGCCCACTCCCAAAATTTTGATGGCCTACCCTCAAAATTGACTTTTCCCAATTCGAACACAAAACCAAGTGAAAAGTATATCGCACCACCATGGCACCACCATGGCAACACCAGTTTCAAGGTCAGCCGGAGAACACTGAATACAAAACAAATAATCGTCCACATAACTAAATATTTTAAAAACATTAGTCTGATTAAGGTTCACTGACATGGCGACATCTAGGCGAGCTAAAAATAAATCACTGAGGAGCGAGGCAATGCAAGAACCGATGCACACTCCGTTTTTCTGCAAATAGATGGTATCATTCCATGTAATGAACGTTGATGACAAATAGAAGCTAAAAAGTTCTAAAGGTTGGTTACTTGACAGCCCAGTATTATTCTGAAAACGAGTGGCACCAAATTCATCAATCGTATGCCAAATAGCTGACAGCCGGTCATTGTGAGGAATTGAATAGTATAGGTATTTAACATCGACGGAGAAGACTTGGAAACCTCGATCGGAGTCGTCCTTCAAAAAGTCAATCACTTCGTCGGAGTTACGTATTAAAAACGGGCCATTCACGGGTAGAACGGCTAGCTTGGCTTGCAGAAACAGCGCGACAGACTTCTGCCACGTGTCCTTTTCTGAAACAGTAGCCCTCAACGGCATGTCAATTTGCGAAGAGGAGACCACATATAGGACGTGCTGTTTGCGAAGAGGACACCATATAGATTTCTTCACACATAAGAGCTATTCACATAATGTAACTGCATCACCACTGTTGTCGTTGTCCCGTTTTCCTGACACAGTGTGGCACATATGCGACGCTCCGCCGTCAGCCAGCCGCGTATACGTCAATTCTCCACATTGTTAACGAAACGGGCGCCGTCCGATAAAGTGTACGTGAGTACGACACAACGTACAGCGTCTTTTAAAGCTATTGAAGCACGCAGTGAACGATTTCACTGCGTCGTCGAATGTGCCTTTTACATGGATGGCGTTTCTTGTTCAGTATTCCAGCATAGCCGTTGTAGCACTTGTAGCGAAGTGTACATTGAAGTGCATAAGAAGCATCGAGCTGGGGCCTCCGTGACGTGGTGCATGCGGCTACGTTTGCACACGGAGCTAAACTCGTTAGAGAAACTATCGTGCGCTAACTTCGAACGTAAACTGTATAGCCTTGTCCATTTTCTCTTTCACATGAGGCGCCGTGCTTCCGAATGAAAAGTGCCAAGCACTAACCGATGTTTAGCCTGGTGATTGACTACACGTATCCGTTTATATATATTTAAACGACAATATTTCTTGCTATCGTGCTCTCAGTTAAATGCTCTCCTTGCATCTGTGCCGCAGCAAAGCTGACATTGCGCTGCCAATCAGTTACGACGCGATGCATGGTCGGGCGAAGGAAAGAAATGGAACTCGTGAAAACAACCACGTCCGTTTCAGGGGACCGACTTGCTTTAGCAGGCTCTGCTTTTTTTTGTTCACTTTGCTTTGGTATAAGCCACGTCGGAAATTCAACGCGCAACTGCACCCCGTCCCCCCTTCCCCTATTCATACCCACTGTCCATCATTTTCTTTGTATTGTTGTTTTCAATGCGATAGTTCTGGCTTACGCAGGCTCTTGTGGTTAGGCTTTTGAATGCTTCACGCAGTTTTCTATATTGAACTATTAGACGCACACACACGAGCAATCGCTTGCGCGACGAACTATATACTGGTGTCCCGAGGACAACCTCAGAGGCAGCTGAACCCCACATTTCACCTTTCACATCACCGACGTCCGTTTGCGCGGGTAACGAGCCCACCACTTCCGCGCAAGTTACATGCCTCGCAATGCACACAGTGAAACCTTCAGTGACACTATCAAGCAACTGTAGGCTTCGACAAGCCAGTACGGGCAATGACGACAGACTGTGCTCAACGAGCGCCGAGCGTGGCCGCGTGACAATGAAGACACGAGACGCTGTTCGTTCTCCACTTTTCTTCTCTTTCCTTTCTATCCTCGCACGTGCACAGCTAACTATATCCCACGCGTGTCTGTGCTTAGAGGAACTTCTCGGGGAAGTGCGGGTCATTGATGGTGACGCTGGCGTTCCCGTCCACCTGCTGCTCCTCGTCGTGCTGTATGCTCAGCTTGCGGCTCATGGCACTTGTCAGCTTCGGTATGCACGAGCGCGGGATCAGGAACGTGGACATGTTGAACAGGTCCAGGAACACCTTGTACCGGTCGCTGCGGCGCCAGAGAAGCAGAAAGAGTGAACATCGCGAACAGGCGCTGTCGGCGATTTGCGGGACAAAGGAATGATGCGATATGCCAGTTAAATTGTCGAGAATGAAATTGTCAATGAAAAACTAGACGAATATATGTAGAACAACATACAAAAACAGGCTCGTGTATATATATATATATATATATATATATATATATATATATATATATATATATATATATATATATATATATATATATATATATATATATATATATATACTCTCACTCCGTGAGAAAAAAATGGCTGTGGCTTAGGTAAGGTTAAGCCCAGGATGCGAAGCATACTAGCCTTTATTTTAGTTGTTGAACCACTGTTTAGCCTGGTGAACTGCTGTTGCTTGGCTATATTTGGTTCGGCTAGACGAAGAAACAACTCATGCATTACTTCTTCGCCTTCAAGAGTGGAACGCGACAGCGTTCCCGTCGACCCGCCAAGGGGTGTAAGACAATGGGCTACAGGGCAGCGACTACGCGCCCCGCATTGGACGCGGTGAGCGTCGAGCAAAGCAGCGTTCGGCGCGGCAACGAAATGTTTCGCCTGAGCAAGAGACGCACGCCTTAGAAACAGCACGTTTCTAAGGCAACACCGCATTCACTAGAGGCGCTTTTGTACCGCTTTGAAGCGTTGTACTCGTGGCTCAGTGGTAGCGTCTCCGTCCCACACTCCGGAGACCCTGGTTCGATTCCCACCCAGCCCGTCTTGCAAGAGTTGAGCCAAAGCCACTTCTCCTCTGTCGTGACGTCACGGTGTCACGTGATTTCATGGTCACCGCCGCGCCTGAGGAGCTGGGTTGAGCCCTCGTAATATGCTTCGCATAATATCTGTACCGATTCTTTACAACACTGTACGAGACAAGAGACGTATGACGAATGCTCTGATCACTCATGGTCGGGTCACACCGGTATAAGCCTATTCGCAGCTGCAGTGGCTCCTGAAGCACAATTCTTTGGGAAAATTGAGGTCTCACGGATCTGTTTCTTCATGTATGTTCCAATAACAATTATGTCCCTTTTATTCGACAATAAACGAATAATCGTAAATTTATAATATTTTATTTTCGAATCTAATACGAGCCAATAAACAAATATTCTTTGATTGTGGCACTCGAAACGCTGAGTATTCGCGCACCTCTATTTCCGAGAATAGATGCAGTTGCTGATTTCGCCAGCCGGGAATCATTATAACACTTACACTGTAGAGTAATTTACACCCATAAAAATGAAAAAAGGGTGTAGATATGCTTATAACCCGCACCCTTACACCCCGTAGTGGGCGAATTATAGACAGATTTACACGCTTTGTCACATTTAAAGGTGTAAATTATTCGACCTTCCTGATCTCTCGTTTACGTTCGGCACTCCCTTGACGTACATTCGCGTCTCCCGCCTGGGCCGCCAACACGTGAAGGGACCGCGCTCTGCCGCCCGCGACTCGGCGTCGGATCCAATACCCGTGTCACATGGCCACTTCCGTTCGCGATGGAGCTCGATCCGGGTCGGAATTCTCGACCGCGATTGGCTCCCGATCCCTCAGCTTGCGCGATAACGCCAATCCTGAGCGCACGTTACGATTAAGGCCAAACTACAGGTACGCTTACCGGCGCGTGTGTAAGCTCGCGCCCATGCGTTTGCCGCGTTTCACGAGTAAAGTATCTTGCACGCGACAGCGACAAGCGACGCGATGGAGACGGCTGTCGCGTTCGCTCGTCGCCTGCAAGTTGCACCCCATGCGAGCGACGACTTCGAGCGACGTCTCCCCAGTGTTGCCGGTATGAGAGCAGCAATATAGGCGCCGAAACTAGCGTGACGCGTGCTTTATTAACTTAAGTTGATGTATTTTACTGTAAAAAGCAGCATAAAATATTTCCGAAAGTCTTGCAGTAGGTTCTTATCCTTGCACCTATAAAAATTCAATCGTTTGCTCGTTCCGTGCGACAATCGGAAGTACTGGAGTTTTGTACATGCAGTTCCGGCTTTGCGCTATTGGTTAGTCGCTCATAGGGCTTCCGGGCGACGAGCGACGAATTCTAGATTTGCAAAACCGAGCGATCGCGCGACAAGACCGAGCGATCTGTTCAAGCGACGGCCCGATCCGTCGCGCGAACCCGTCGCTCGTCGCTGTCGCGCACAAAATCGCGCTGATGGGGTTTAGCCTTAATGGCGGTTTGAACCTCGAAGACGCGCGCCGGCGAGCGCCCGCATGGACAACTATCTTCGGCTTAGTATACTAGACATCCGTTAGTTAGCCTTAGTATAATAGACATCCGTTTCGTAGAGCACCGACATTTACTATTTGTCTGGAGAAGATACCAGCCGTGGTTGCTCAGTGGCTATGGTGTTGGGCTGCTGAGCACGAGGTCGCGGGATCGAATCCCGGCCACGGCAGCCGCTTTCCGATGGGGGCGAAATGCGAAAACACCCGTGTGCTTAGATTTAGGTGCACGTTAAAGAACCTCAGCCGGTCGAAATTTCCGGAGTCCTCCACTACGGCGTGCCTCATAATCGGAAAGTGGTTTTGGCGCGTAAAACCCCATGATTTAATTTTTAAGATGTCGGGGCCGCACCATGGCCGCACTTCGACGCGAACGATCTGTCCTGCCCCATCGCGCGCCGGAAAGTGCAGTTTGGCCTTACATTGTAGAATATGTTGGTGCGATCGACAAGTGGATTATGGATTTAAACATCAGTAAGTGCAAACTAATGCGTGTTCCTCGCACAAACGACCACCTCCCAGTTTATAAACTTAAGAGTACTTACTACACTTGAACAAGTTTCGTGCAATCAATATCTTGTAACCAATATAACGCCTGATCTAACATAGAAAGCTCACGTCACCGTAAAAACTAATAACGCGAACCGAATGTTATGATAGTTACGTTGAAATTTCAGTCTCCAACTTTACTAATATTGCTTCTTTATGTAACATTGGCACGCCCCAAATTAGAATATACCTCTGCTGTTTGGAATCCTGATCGTGATAACCTTATTAATGCACTTGAACTGGTTGAGAACAACGCAACTCGTTTCATACTAGCCAATTATCCTCGTACGTACAGGCGCCCAAATTACATCCAGGGTAGCGGCAATGAGAGCCGGTTTATCACTGTCCCATTTATCGCTACGCAGAGAAGTTTTTCACTTATGCTTATTTTACAAAGTTTACTATCATGATCATATACATGCTGAGCTCATCTCTGTGCCTACGCACCTTTCATCGCGGGTTAACCACATTAGCAAAGTTGGGTGTACATCCTTTCGCACGAACACATTTCTACACTCTTTCATCCCGAACACTTCACGTGACTGGAACCACCTTCGATCCCGCCAATCTTGTTTCTATCGCGGAGCATGCTTTGTTCAGACAATGTTTATTTGCATTTTTTTCATTTTAGCTAGCTGTGCCATATAGCGGGTCATTTTGTTTGCATCACGCGGTTTTTGTTTCATTGTTGTAATTTCTGGTTGTATTCTGCCTCTATAGTTTCTGCATTACCGTTTTTTGTTTGTATAACGTTGTATAACTTACCGTTCCTTTGTAACCTATTCCTCTCTACAATGCATTTGCGTTTGAGGGTACAATAAATAAATAAATAAATAAATAAATAAATAAATAAATAAATAAATAAATAAATAAATAAATAAATAAATAAATAAATAAATAAATAAATAAATAAATAAATAAATAAGTAAATCGTGGCCGCGAAATTTGATCCCCATTCGGGCTCGATCGCGACCGAATGTGCACCGTGTGACACCCGTAGTTATGAGCTCCCACTGGCATCAGAGTGGAATGACTCGCAACCCAACCACGTGACAAGCTCGGCTGTCACGGCGTGTCCTTTGAGCGCCTTCTCTCTCTGTTTCGAGTGTTGCACATCGTGTTTGACAGACTGGACGCCCGCTATTGGAAACAGAGGATTCTGGCTCAGTGTAGTCACAGCGGTCAGGGCAACGAAGGCACCGTTTCTCCGGTTCCCGAAGTCTACAGACATGCACGACAGACTTCGGCAATATTCTGTGTAATCTCAGGACAGTACGCGAACGTTACAATTCTCTTCGATTCTCTCAATTCTTTTTCTGTAACGTTACCTCCTCCCTCTGGGTATAACGTAAATTTCAATGTCGCCCTCTCTTAACGGAAATACATAACTAGTACTACAGTAGCTGTAGCCGCTAAGTTTAATAGCTTAATACAAAATCCTGCAGGTTTGAGTACTACGCTGTATCTGCGTTATAGGTATCACATCATCCGGTACAGTAGCCTTCCAAAAGCTCAGAAGCGCTCTCTTGGCTCTTTGCATGCAGGCCTTCCGAGACCAGGATTCCAAGGTCTTCTGTACGCCACCTATACCCCATCACTCTCACTCTCTTTCTGCTGCTGTTGTATGCTGGCCAAACACTTGCACTGTGTCGGCGCGCGCACTCGCGTCGCAGATAGTGTGTCTGTTTTTTTTTTTCGTCGGGGAAATTTTCACGACGTCATTGAATGCAATTGTAGTAAAGCTCGACACCTGAGCGTAGACCGGAGGTACTGGTAGCCAGAAGAACCGCCCGTGCCGAACTGCTGCGATCCGATCATTCGCTGAACCATCTGCACGTGGTTGTCTGGAGAGGGGAGGGTCAGAAAAGAGGCGAGTACAGAGGTGATTACAGTTGCACTCTCAAGGCGTTCTGCCAAGTTTTCGCGCACTAACCGCATGTAAAACGGATCACAACAATTACGCTGATATAATTAACAGCGTGAAACAGGCGCGCGGGAAACGTGAAAGCAGTACACGGAACACAGCGCCTCTCACAGCTCGAAGACATTTAGTACACATTCATCGACTAAATAACGAGACTAAGGAAAGGGTGAATCAAAAGCCGAAAAGCGCACTTGACACGTGTGGGCCACCAAGAGTAGTCAACTATCACGCCCAGGATACACCGAACACATTCCTGCGAACATTCGCTGAGTCACTAGCCCTTTAGATAAGAAGTAGATAAGAAATCAATGTCTTTGTCCGCTAGAGAAGGGAAGGATAACCATTTCGACCCTTCTCTTTCCAGGTCTCCAAGAAGAACGTGTTTTACTTCATGGCAGCTTGACCATGACAGCGGGAAATACTCGATGTTTCCTGTCTCGTTGCGACAAATATTTTGATTGTGTAGTTGGGGTCGCAAACGTCATGCTTGATATTTTTTTTTCTATATTTCTATGTCGGACATTTTCTTTAAAAGCGAAAGAAAAGACAAAGGTAAAGTAGATATCTACATTTAACTGCTGGCCGAGAATCGACATCTTATTTAGCTTCACCGAGATTATTTACATTCGTTCGACTGTAGCCAAATGGTAGCGCGTGTGAGCATTTATTTGGCATAGGTGTACTCAGAGGCAAAGCGACGCCTGAGTTAATCGTTTATATTGAATTTTACAGCGACTTGACGCGTGCTATTTGCGTCTCCCATCACTAAGTGAATGCCCCTCCTCTTGAAACGCCGAGGCAGATTGTAGTGCACGCGATTCCTCCGGTACACGCACGAGCGCAGCACTTACAGCGCCACTTGGTCAAGAGCGAGTCGGTGTCCATGAGAAGCGTGAGCAGATAGTAGGGCTGGTGGAAGCGCGGCTGGTCGCGGTACAGGAAGATCATCATGGCGCCCTTCATGGCTTGGTGGCTCAGACGACGCTCGCCTGCGCACGCACGCATTCATCCTTATAAGGACGTTGGCGGAGTGAGAGAGAGGGCACACGGTCGCTGTTGTGGATAACCTTCGTGTTTGTCATAAAACGGGCTCTCTAACGAGTACACAAAACGGGATATAGTTAGGTTATAGCGTATGTTATGGGGGTATTGCAGGTACCGGTGTATGGATGCCGAGTGAGTGAGTGAGTGAGTGAGTGAGTGAGTGAGTGAGTGAGTGAGTGAGTGAGTGAGTGAAAGCAGATGAGTGAATAGGTGAGTAATTGGGTGAGTAGGTGAGTGAACAGGTGATGAATAAGTGGGTGAGTGAGCTAGTGAGCGAGTGAGTGACACTAATTTGTTTTTTTTTAGTGCTCATGCGGTGTACTACTGCAGTGGGTATATATACCTGCATATCGGCGAAAAAAAAATTGGAGGACGCTTAAGCTTCGCCTTCAAGAGTGGGACGCGACAGCGTTCCCGTCGACCCGCCAAGGGGTATAAGACAATGCGCTACGGCACAGCAATCACTTACGATGCGCCCACCTATCACGCGGTGAACGTCGAGCAACGCAGCGTTCGGCGCGACAACGAAACGTGCGCCTGAGCGAACGAAACGAACCAAAGAACTCGGTGTCTCGGAGGGAAAACGATCTACGCCGTGATCGGCACGGGCAGAGAGATAGATAGTAATCTAAACCGGAAGCACGGCGAAGCGTCGTCAGGGGAAAGGGAGTCCCGCGACGCGCCTGGCAGCGGTCCCAATGCGCGCGCGGCGCGCCTCCTGTCGGGGCAGCGCCGTACATTGAGAGGAGGGGGTCTTCTGTGTTTGCCGCAAGATGGCTCTGCGTGTGCGGAAAGCGCAAAAGAAATGCAGCGGAAACGCACTTCGCAACTCGTGTAATTGTGACTTCTGTACGTTACATGTTCATAATTACCGATATACACCGCAGTATAACTTTCCACGGCTGGTTTCGAAGGCAACACCGCATTCACTAGAGGCGCGTTTGCACCGCTTGGAAGCATCGAACTCGTGGCTGAGTGGTAGCGTCTCTGTCTCACACTCCGGAGACCTGGGTTCGATTCCCACCGGGCCAATCTTGGAAGTTGCTTTTTATTTATGAAGAGCGTGCCGTGATTTATCGCTCACGGTCAACGCCGCCGACGCCGACACCCGACGCCGACGACACCGGCTTTTCTGCGACACGAGCTCCTTAACGCTATCGCGTTAAAAAAAGCAGACGATAAGCTGTCTTTCCACTTGATGTTCTCTATCCACAACATTGAACAATAATATTCAGTGAGAAATATTCAGAAACTTGCCTCTAATTATTAATGTGTTTTGTCAAAAGTATATGCAGTGGAATTTGCTTTAATTGCTGTAATTGATGTATGCACAAGCACAGCTTCTTTCCGAGAACCATGGAAGAGTGGAATTGCCTGCCGGACAGCATCAGTGGTTCCGATAACTTTGCAAAAGAGCTGGAACGTACTTTCACATGATTATTCCATTTCCAAAGTTTTTATTGTTTTTGGTTCTGTATTGTCACGATCTTTCATTTGTCATACAATGTCTGTAATCCGCTTGTCAATTAGTGTACAACCCCTCCTGCTTGGGCCAGAACAATGGCCTGCAGTATGTGTAAACAAATAAAAGCAAATAAAAATATGATACGATATAATATGTACCAGACGTCACGCTTTGCACCTTGCTTATAGACAAAGGGCGCGGCGACATGTCACGGAGATGCGATGGCACTGCTGTGTCTGACAACGCTCACAGCACGTGGCGTCGCATCTCCGTGACGTCTATATAAGCAAGGTGCAGAGCGTGACGTCACGAAAAATGCTGCCGATTTCGGCGCACAAGTGGCAATGCATGACATGTACGTGTGAGTTCGCGGTTCCACCATCGGAAAAGCTCTCACTGGCGTCACTTTCGTCGACAGCGGGGCAAGTTTTCAAAGTTCTTTTTCGTCAATGCTTATTGTTGATCGCTGACAGCTAGGAAGACGTGGAGAGTCGTTGCACGCATTTTTCATTTCACTTATACGCCAAGTGAACAGTTTATGTTGTCCCTTTCATCCTTTTTGCCTGTGTTTCTAAGCTTGCTTTTAGAAGGGATGAACCATGCGTCACAGCGAAATTTTCTGGCTACATAGATGTTCCTTTTGAAAGACAGATTCTCTACTTATCAAGAATGATTTTGCTGTGTGAAATTTATTGCGAACATATTGAGCTGGTGGCTGGCTCGAATCACAGTAAGGAAATCACAGTCTGTAACTGTTCTGAAATCCCCTGCCTAAGAGTGCTTAAGGAAATGCTCTCGCGACAGTGTCAGCGAGAACGAAGCATGTGCTGTCGACCCATATAAAACAGTAATGTTAAGGGAGGCGCCGTCGGTATCTCTTCCAGGCTGACCTAAATTGAACGAATTAAAAGTAAAGCAGCGCCAACAAGCGACTATGACCTAACATCTCCCAGGAAGTACACAAAAAAGAGTCTGCTTAAGCTTAAAGACGAGAGCATCGGGGTCTTGTGAAACCCTCTGTTTGCGAGACTCGTCTGGAGCATCAGACTTCTTGCGCGCATACAGGAAGAAATGTGAACGGATCACCTCTAGAAAGCAGGGCGTTGTGCTTGTTAACGTCGAAGAGACTGTCGAAGGTCTCCTGTAAAGGCAGAAATGAAGGCAGAGAATGTATTAGAGTGGGCACTGGCTGTCACATTGCGAGAACAAAACACAACATTAGTGAGGGACGGAGGGATTAGGTCGTTTAGACGACACGACAAAAATCCCACAAAAAGAGAAGAGCGGAGTGCGAGCGACGACTACATTTCTTTTGCTCACTTATTTATTTTGAACTGGTTAAACTGCGAAGTTTCTCGCGCGGCAGATGGTGGGACATTTCGCAACAAACAGGCAGGAGAACGCGTCCCAGACAAATGAATTGTTGATCCGATCCTCTGAAACCCACGCGAACCCCTGCTTGGCCTTTATGCAGAGTGATACATGCCTAACAGTGCAAGGAACATTTCACTGTTTTTTCTTGGAGCTTAGCTTCCAAAGGCAAACCTTAAAACGTCTTAAAGTTGTACATGTCGTTTAAACTACACGTCCGCTTAGTTTGTCTAAAGACGAAATTAGGTAAGTTGGTCTGCCTTGGATATGCAGTGAGTGTCATAAGTTTGGTAGCCATTGCATGCGTAAACGGGCCTGTAGAGTCATCAATAAATGTGAATTTAGGTAGCATAACTTGTCAATAGAATATTTTCGCAGACCGCTTCGCTTTCCTACCGACTTATAATTTCGGCTGTGTGAAGCCTATTCGCAGTCAATAAACAAAGTTCGTTGAGAAATCTGTACTTTTCCAGGTCTTTCAGGTTGTTTGCGGTAATTGCGCAAATGTTTGTCGGCAAAATGTGCATAGCCACAATTCAACAAGCAATTTATAGACAACCTAGAGACATAAGAGGAAAAACATGCGTAGTATTTCAATTATAGGACGCGTAAATAAACTTTTACGATTGGCATCGTCACGTCCTTGAGCACCTACAGAGCTGCCGTTGTCGCAAAAATCCAAAGCTTTCGAGCTTTTAAGACGCACTTCCGTTTCCTCACATTATTTTGCCCTTCTACTATTAGAAGGGCAAAATGTTTTCAATATTTTGCCCATTATTGCCCATTTTGCCCATTTTGTCGTGCAGGGAAGAGAACGATGAAGGTGCCTCGGGAGAAGAAGGATGAAGACTGGCTGCTGCTTGGACGTCATTTCTATCTCCTTTTTATGCACCTAATTGAACCATCCGATTCTTGGCCAATCCCCCACTGTGGGTATGTGCCACGGCCACTCAGGACAACAACAACAACTCCTGTAAGTACACACTCGTTTGCATCTGTGCGCCTGCCGCTTTCCTGTATCATTTTGGTGGAAGTATTTGTTATCTTGACGGCGTGAATGTATTTTCGCCGACCTTTAAGAGTCACCTTCAGCGCCTCGATACTGTCCTCTCTGTCTTTCGCGGTGCTGGCCTTCAGATGAAGTCATCGAAGTGCCATTTTGGCTGCCGCGACATCATTGTGCTCGGACATCTCGTGAACGCTGCAGGAATACAACCTGACACGGAGAAAGTACGCGCTGTGCGCAACTTTCCCGTTCCATGTTCAGCAAAAGATGTCCAAATGTTTATGGAATTATATTCATATTTCCCTGCTTTGTGAAAGGATTTTCTGATATCGCTCGTCCGCTCACCGACATTGTCAAGAAGTATGCGCCCTTTTCTTGGGGACTACAGCAAGCGCAAGCCTTTGCTACCCTTATTGAGTGGCTAACAACGATTCTGTCTCATTTTGACCCCTCGGCTCCCACTGAAGTACGCACAGACGCGAGTGGTCATGGCATCGGCGCCGCGCTCGGCCAGCGTCAACGGGGTCAAGAGTGCGTCATCGTTTACGCCAGCCGTCTTCTTCCTCGCCCAACCGAAATCACTCAATCGCAGAACGTGAATGTTCAGCGCTCGTATGGGCGGTCGCCAAATTTCGACCCTACCTGTTCGGTCGCAGTTTCTGCGCCGTAACTGATCACCACGACTTTTTGTGCCTCTCCTCTCTGAAGGATCCAACAGGACGCCTCGCTCGTTGGGCCCTACGCCTGCAAGAATACACCTTCTCCATCGCGTGTAAATCAGGACGCCTGCATGAAGAGGTCGACTGCCTGTCCCGCGATCCTGTGGATCCACCGGACGTCGCAGATGCTGGATCGGACATTTGGATTCTTTACATCTCCGACTTGCTCCGTATCGGTGCCGAACAATGCCGCGATCCCGTCCTTCGCATGGACCGCCTCGCCGGCCTTTCCCTCCGTATGTTCACCCTCCACGATGAGACTTTATATCGTCGCTGCGTCCGCCCTGACGGTCCCGAGCTCCTGCTAGTCGTTCCAAGGCACCTCCGACCCCCCATGCTCCAGCAGCTACACGACGCTCCTACAGCCGTTATGTTGCTACTTGCGATCTGTGTCAGCGCCGGAAGACGCCTGCATTACCTCCTGCATGCTGGTTTCCTTCAACCTATTGACGTCCCCATGGAGCCATTTTTTTCGTGTGGGGCTCGACCTACTTGGCCCTTTTCCTATTCCTACCAGAGGAAACAAGTGGATTGCAGTGGCAACAGATTATGCTACAAGATATGCCATTACGCAAGCAATTCCAACCAGCTGCGCGACAGATGTCGCCGACTTTCTGCTACACGACGTAGTCCTACGCCACGGTGCCCGTCGCCAGCCACTTACGGATCGTGGCCGTTACTTCCTATCGGAGGTCGTCGATGATCTGCTCCGCTCATGTGCTACCGAGCACAAAGTTGCTACCGCGTACCACGCTCAGACGAATGGCTTCACCGAATGCCTTAACAGCACGCCAACTAAAATGCTTGCGATGTACGTTTTTCACGATGACCGTGACTGGGACGTCGCTCTGCCATACATCACTTTTGCTTATAACTCGTCTCATCATGACACCGCCGATTTTCACCGTTCTGCCTTTTGTTTGGGCGCGGCCATGCATTACCCATAGACACGTTACTTCCCAACAAATTACAGACCCTAACTGCTAACACCCGTGATGCTATTGCCCTGGCCGCCCAGTCCCGACAAATCGCTCGTGATCGCCTTACTGCCTTGCAAGGTTCCCAAAAGTGCCGTTAAGACCGTCGACACCGAGAAGCCCATTTTCCCCTTGGTAATCTTGGGCTTCTCTGGACACCATCGCGTCGTGTCGGATTGTCCGAAAAATTCATTTGACGTTGCTCTGGTCCGTACAAGATCTTGTGCCAAATCTCTGACGTGGCATTCAAGAGTGCACTGGCAGGCGAGTCTTCGATGCCTCCCGACATAAGCAGCGATGTTGTTTACGTTGCTAGACTCAAGCCCTATGTACCCGCCTTACTTGATGCTCCATAGCCTGCACCTGGACGGAACTGCCGCCTGGGAGAGTGATATTGCGGGGAAGAGAATGATGAAGGTGTATTGAGAGAACAAGGACGGAAGACTGTGGCTGCTGCTTGGGCGCCATTTCTATCTCCTGTAAATACACACCCGTTTGCATGTGTGCGCCATGCCTCTTTCATGTATCAATATATTTCTTCTTTCTGTAGTCGTTTTATGTCTGCAAACATAATAATAATCCCAATCATAATTATTTCCCGAAAATCGGAGCACCAGACAAGACACAGGAGCCCTGAATCAAGCCCTGGTGACATGAGGTGTCATTTGCAGAGTAACTTTGCACTTTTGACGGAGAGTAGACATTGTGCCTGAGCGAATTTCTCATGCTGTAAATTAGCAGACCGTGCGGGCTGTCAACGTGCTAGCGTTACAAATCATCTTGAACGCATGCGGACGTCTCCAATGCTCCAGCACCACGTTACATGAGCAAAAGAATGGAAGGTACGCATAACGCACAATTACTGCGTTCTTGAAGTTGCCGCTACTTACAAGCGTTGCCTAACACGTCGATTTTGACGGTATAGGACACAGGCACGCGCTGAATTACTACCACGCATTATTTTTTTAATTTTCTACTTGCGCGTGTTGAACAGTAAGCAAAAAAAAAAAGTTGACCTCGCCTAGAACCAATTATGGTGAGATAAACTTGCAATACACCTCGCTAATCTAACTATTCGTTGCGCGCATGTGTGAAATAAAGATCAGTTGGAAGTGATTCGGCGCTTATATCTGCCCCATCCTATTTGCTACGATGATACACCGTCAAATTGCAGTATACCAGCACAATGAAACCGCCACCTTGTCGTCCCTAACCGAGCAGGAACGCAAAAACATTGCTCTGTTTACATTGCACAGCGCCGCTCAAAGACAGGAAACAAGGATGCATAGAAAGGCAGGGAGGTTAACCAGAGGTAATTCCGGTAGGCTCCCTGCACGGGGGGAAGGTTTAAGGGGGATAAAAAGAGAAACAGTGGAAGGGGGGAGAGAGAGAGCACAAGCAAATAGCGCACACTTGAGTGCGGTAGTGAGCAGTGCTCTTACATCTATCACGAAGGCCTGTAGACTATGCGTAGACCGTTTACATAGCACCTGGGTGGCGCGAATACAGCCTTCTGTGCGGGTTTTCTTTGGGAGCCCTGTATAGAGCACTCTCAAACGCTCTATGTGGTGTCCCAGCTAACGCTAGTCAAGCTGTTAAAAAACGACTAAAAGAACATGGTGGAATATACACTCTTAAAGACATACGATGATTGGTCGTCACAAGTCTGACGACCGCACACCGCGGGTGTTAAGATTGTATATTGAACCGTGTTTTTTAAATCTTTTTCTTTTCGTTGAACAGCTTGGCTAACGTTAGCTGGGACACACGGTATATCAGAGAGGCGTGTGGACGTATGTGCACGGGAAAAAGAAAAGTGATGGGTGAGCATGGTGACTCGGCCTTGTTCTCTGTAGCATCGCTACATATCGTGCTGCGAATCACCACGGTCATGGTTGTCATCATCGCCCCATTTGATAAGTGACGCTCTAAATGGAACTGTCAGCAAAATCGTACCCGTTTCTTCGCCACACTGCTTAGAACAGCGTCGTTGTTGTCAGCCTGTAGAAAAAAAGAAGAAAACAAACTATAATCAACAGAAAACGTGTCTGTCAGATAGTGTTCAATCAAACAGCTAGGCACAACATGAACGAGAAGTGAGAAGGAAGGCCATTGCTAGACAGACTATACTTAGAAATGAGGTGAGAGAGGCAGTGAGGTTAACTGGAAGAGAAAGATACTGCTTGCTACCCTACACTCAGGAGTGTTCATCTTCATCATCATGAACCACAATAACAACAACCACATAATTATAATAATAATAATAATAATAATAATAATAATAATAATAATAATAATAATAATAATAATAATAATAATAATAATAATAATCCCAGTAATAGCTACGGCGTCTTCGCACTGGTGCATTTAAAAACTAATACGCACGACAAGATGCACAGAGAAGACAAATGTGGCACAAAAAAAGATACGCGGTGATAGACACCAATTTTATTGCGATTGCAATTATATGGACACCCCAGGCATATATATGCCGTCGCCGTCGCCGTGATGTTCTGTGTAAAATCCAAGAGAGATAAAATCGTCGCCGCGCGCCGTATGGTGCATGTGCGATTGAAAGCGTGTGAGGGTGGGCCGACGATTGTGGCTCAGTCTTGCACGTGCAAGGGAGGAAAGCCGGAAGTGCGCCGTCTTCTGTCGTGCGCAAGCCAGCGCGGAGAGGGATGGAAAGGGGGGGGGGGGGTGGCCTTCTCCCCGGCGGCGGCGGCGGCGGCTGTGTTTGGCGCGGCCGTGTGGACCCTATCTTGAAAGCGATCGGCGATGGGCACAGCGTGCGCCGAGTGCAGATAGATTCGCGTGCGCTGTGTTCTCGTCGCTTAGTTCGCGTTGAAGCGAGAGGCAGCACGAAGGTCAATTCGCTCGCTGCTGCTGCCGCGCTTCCTCACTCCAGCGTATTGACAGCGAGTGTGCGCGGTCATCTATTGAGATGTGTTGATGTTTGCTTGAACACGCGTGACGCCATGCTTGTTAATTTAGCTAATAAGCAAACGCTTACCAGTTTACACGACCGATAACTATACCATCGTTACTTCGTATAGCTGTCTACTAATTTGCTATCGCAATCGGAGATCGCAAGAGGCGGCGCGTAGTTGCAGGCGTCACCCACGCGCTGCGTCATCGCGATCTCCCGATTAGCGAGGCAGTCGCGTCACACAATGTACAATGTGCCGCACTTGCAATGTGCCGCACGACAGATTGTCCGCGCCAGCCACGCTACTCACAGCATTCTCTTCCTAATATAAACCGTGTACCTATATAACCATATTATATTGACACGCATACGTCTTTCACGTGTAGAGCTGCGCTCACATTTCGAATGAGGAAGTATCGTAATCAACGGTGATCTTTTTTTTTGTCGTTGGGTAAGCATAGAAATGCTTATATATTTAATAACTTTATGGGACGTCCGCACTTAACGGGGACAACACGTGTGGCATGCCGCCGGTGGCAGAACGCGCAACTACTCGCATGGCCCGCCCCGGCAGGCAAGCTATTCGTTCTCAGCTGCAATCATTGCGGCAGACTTCAGCCGCAATGTGCCTCGAGCGGCCTATCGCGCAGCAATGTTGCGTGCATTTGCGGGCCTCTTTCCCGCTCGGAAAAAACTGTAGCATGTAGCACGTATTGAGCTACAGAAAGCCGTATCGGGAGTTTTTCATGTCGCTCTGCAATTTTCTCCTTCACACTTTTAATGTAATTATAATATCTGAGAAGCTGATTAATTAATAAGAATGAAATGAAATGAAATGAAAGTTTATTTTCCATCTTGTAATGTACAGATCTTGTAAGATACAGATGGAGGGGTGGAGGAAAAAAAGCTGTCCATTGAACAGCTTGACAAGTCCCCCATCCCTCATTTGGGCAGAGGCAGCATCACATTCTTTCATTCAAATATACGCATTTACACCGTACATACATAATTTTGCACATCATATACATTACTCAAGAAGTCACGAAGATCATCAAAGAAAAATATACATATAATGGTCATAGAAGTATTACAAATCAATCGCGTACATCAGCCGGAGCTCATTGAGAGAGGAAGAGAACAGATTGAAACCAACCGAATTGTAATAGTTTAGGAGTGTGGGTAATGTATATCTCAGACACTGTTTCCCATAGTTTGACCGTGGTGTCGGTACTGCCCAGTCTTCGAAGTGTCTTGTGCTATATAGTGGTGGTCTAGTTTGTAATTGGGCGAGTTTATGTAGATTAAAAATATTCTTATAGACTTCTGCCTTATAGACACGACTTAATCGATATTTGTACAATAATTATCTAATTAGGACGAATGAAAGAACAATGAGTTGAGTATCTCCAAGCTACGGCAAACAACATTACCTTGGTTCTGTCCATCTACGTGGCATTCGCATATTTTAAAACTCTGGCTAAAGTTATCGCCTCTGGACTTTATACGCGTAACATCATGCCGACGGCGACGGCAATCAGCCTGAACTCTCCATATAAGTTCTATCGCAATAAAGAGAACTGAGGAGCCGTTCCACCCTGTGAAGTTGATTGACCAGCGAAGCTGCTATGGTGGCATAAATCATATTGGTGTAAAGTTTTCTTGGTATGCAACTATACATATGATGTATGTATATGTAATTTATGCGAAATACAAAGAAATATCAGGCACGCACTACGTCATGCTCTACGTCATACGTACACAGAGCTACTTCCGAAGGGCTTTTACGACGCCGCTCTAAAGACGCAAACGTTGTAGACGCAGCTTCGACGCGCGCAACGATATGCGTTGACAGGGGCACAGTCCAAAGGAGTTCACGAAAAAATGCACGTTTGTTTGTCATTTGAGATTGAGCATACTTTCTAGTTAATTAGCTGACTAGAGTTTTATTCTAGCGTACAAACATGGGGCTGCCCGTTTCCCTCCCGCAGAAGCCCATGTAGTGGCAGCAGACGGGAATTTCACAATATTTACAACTTCACTGTGAACTACGCAATTACGAAAAGTAAATGAAACTTGACGTAACGTTACAGTCGTCCTAGCGGCTAATTGTGATATAATTTGTTTCGGGATAGTTTCGATAAAGGAAGAGTTACAGCCCAGCCGCTTTCTGCAACCATAATCCCTCCGTAGATGCCCATGTATTGGCAGCAGACGGGAATTCTGTAACGCTTACAACTTCGCTGTGAACTAACTAACTATTACAAGTAAATGAAACTCGCTGTAATGATACAGTCGTCTTAGCGGCCAATTTCAGTACGATATTTTCCAAGATATTTACATCAGATTGAGAGCTACAGAGCAGTCGCGAGAAAGTTGGCTTTGTCGCAAGGCTTGTGTGTGCACTCGTGTTTCGACTCTTTGTGCGTTCACACAGTGCTTCGCTGTATACACGGGCTCCAACTCGTTGGATCTGCTGCAAATTTTTTTGGCCACAATTTCCAGCGCACTCTCTCTATTTCGCTTTAAGACAGGAGGGAATGCTGTTTATCACAACGTGTTTTGACCAGAGTTTCGCACAGTTGCTAGAGGGAACTGTGGCGCTAGTGTCTACGAGATTTGCAAGCAGGGCGGTTGAACCAGCACGGGAATAATGGGTAGTACATGGATTTGCCCAAACCTCCTCTTCTCGCTTGTAATGGCTTCGTGAGTTTGCAATGTGATCATTTTAAGGAAAGTACTGAGTTATAAATTATTAAATCAACATTATTACATTAGTCTGACAGCAGGATACGAGCACAAGACCTCTAGAACAGAAGCCCGATATTGCAACTATTATGCCACGGACGCATGGACAAGCGGAACCACGGCAATTAGCAGGAATTATGCTTGTTTCCAGAGTATTACTACCTTCTGCATTTAAGAAGTATCAATTGCTTTGAAATTTAGGCCAATTTAGGCCCACATAATGCGTATACACGAAATCACAACAACGTCTGAAGCCAAGCACGAAGAACAGATAAATCTATGTACTTCCATCATTCTCATGGTGGTTTAACAATTGCAGCGCCAGAATTTCCTCTAGTAACTGTAGGAAACTGTCTAGTTTCGAAAGGATGCGTCTATTACAGCATATGCACCGCATTATCCCGTTTTTCACAATGACAGGAGAAAGCAAGCTTACAGGAAACGTTTTCAGTATGTCATCTGCTACCCATTATCATGAAGCAAGAGTCTCCACGTTCAGCAAAGATATACGGACATGCTTGCCCTCAATGACAAGCGTAGAGACACGAGATGTCGTAATTGAGGATTTATCTCGCTCGATTTCATTCCTTCCTTATCGTCCAACGCCGGCGATGCACCGCTATAGCCTATGAAGAAGAGCAAAAATTGAAAGAATTGCAGTAGAATCTCTCCATTGTCGTGATCGCGAAAGCTCGTGCATCGTGTAAGTTATATCGCTGCCGTGAATCGAGAAAGGCTTTGATTGATCAGATGCCGTATTCTCAAAACGGTTCATCTTCCGTTGTGTCATTCAGGCGTGAGCAATTCGTCCTGCACATGTCTGCGTAATATCGCAGTCCGCAATCTCAAGTATTGCGCTAAATATCGGTGTGCAGGCGATGGGATAACTACTTATCGTGTATAACGCATTTCCGGGGGAGTACGTGGTGGGGGCGGCTTTGCGGCATACGCGCACGCGGTATTTTAAGTCATGCGACAATGTGAGCAGCATATCTGTGCAATGATAATAATCCACTGTCAAGCTTGTGGTGGTGAAACAATGGCGGGCTTTGTTGCAATCGCAGAGCGAACGCGACGAAGTGCACAAGAGAGAAACACAAAGCGCCAATGTCCAGATTGGCGAACAGAATCGCTGTTTGCCGAAAACAGTGAGCTATTTTACTTTAAAATTGGACATTGTTGCAGAAGCCTATAAGCTGCCTTCCGGTAGGCAACATTGCCCTTTAGGCACATAGATGTCGCAGAAGCTAGCTCGACGTATTTACCAGCTGTTACCCATCCTCTCCGAACTTCCTTTCTGGGTAATATCTTGTTCAACCATACAGCAGTTTATCGTTGAGGAGATTACCGCACGTTGAAATCAATCAATCAATCAATCAATCAATCAATCAATCAATCAATCAATCAATCAATCAATCAATCAATCAATCAATCAATCAATCAATCAATCAATCAGTTCGGACCAGTTGGTGCACGCACCTTGGCGTCCTCCTCCATTTGGTCGAGCATGCGAGTCACGACGTTTTGATACTTTTCCCAAAAGTTGAAGCCATGCGCTTCCAGGCCGGGCGTCCGTTCCAGCCACCGCTGTGGCCCGACAGCGTCAATGCGGAACCAGGAACGAACGAAAAAAAAAAAACATACTGTTCAGTTAGCTCTTCTGAGTTTCGTTGTGCTTTCTATGTATTAAGTTGACCATCCGTGTTAATGTTTATATGCTTGTTCACATGTCTGTATATTGATTACTGCGCAGTATTGCCAACATTAGTGTACGAACTGAGTTATATTTTTTGTATATCTAATCTACTTCTTATGTTATCGGTACGCTTGTTCACATGTGCACACTTTTATTACTGCATGCTCCTTTTCTTGTCATTACCTTACTTGTGTGTAGGTCACCCTGCCATTTCTTTCGAAACTTTGAGAACCCCTGCTGTAATATGTTTCTACTATGCAAAATCTCTCAATGTATCATGACTTTCGCAGTGTAATAGCAGAGTCTTAAAATATTTCCTTGGTAACATACAGTTACCACGTTCATTTAGTTGAAGGGCTATAACGGAATATTGTATTGGCACAGTAAAGTAAAATATAGCCGGCGCGTGGATGCAGAAAAGAAAGCGCATGCACCTCTACGAGTTGCAGTAACGTGAGCTCCTTCTCGGACTCCTGTATCTTGCGGATGGCGGAGGGATCTTCGAACACCTTCTGGTAGTGCTGCTTGCCGTAGTTGACTCGCAGCTCCTGCGGTTGAGATAAGCGCACGTTCTCAAAGTGGCACTAATTGAAAATTTTACCTCGAGCTATATCGAAGAATAGGGTTCTGAAA
The DNA here is from genome assembly GCF_038994185.2 of Dermacentor albipictus. NCBI lineage: Eukaryota > Metazoa > Arthropoda > Arachnida > Ixodida > Ixodidae > Dermacentor > Dermacentor albipictus. The sequence continues at coordinate 9,184,443 of NC_091823.1, read as the reverse complement.
AAAAAGTAATTATGGGGTTTTACGTGCCAAAACCACTTTCTGATTTTGAGGCACGCAGTAGTGGAGTACTCCGGAAATGTTGACCACCTGGGGTTCTTTAACGTGCACCTAAATCTAAGTACGCGGGTGTTTTCGAATTTCGCCCCCATCGAAATGCAGCAGCGGCGTCACCTCCGGTGGCAACTTCCTACGCAACAACGCCATATATTGGCACACAAAAAACGATGGTCGACTTCTAGACGAATAATATATCGATATAACTCGACTTAATAGTTTCCTTTAGTGTCCCCTTAAACTGTTCCGCAAACCACAGAGAAAAAAAAAATTATGCAGATCCTATGCACTGTGGGAATCGATGTAAGCGAAGCTTTCTGTGCTGGTTGCTTTGATTGACGATAATTAGCGGTGATATTGACGACGAAAGTTTAATTTTTTCAACGTTTAGTCTAACACAAGAGTGGTGAGTTGACGTTAAATGTTACCTTGCTTGCACAACATCTGTTTGTCTGCTGGTACACAGAACACAGAGGGAGAGGTGTTTGCTTGAGGCATTGAGAAGAAGAAGACGACGAATCTGCTGCTAGCCTGTCTGAGTAGCTCTGCCTACATTTATCGTTATTTTCTGGTAATATTACTGGTCAGAACGGTTCAAGACGTCTGTCGACTCGAAAAGGTACCTTCCGTATCGGAGACCGACGGGTGCTGCCCCACCCGCCGCCTCACAAGGTGCTAGAAGGAACCAAGCTGGCACCGACGAGCACCCCGCCATGACCTCCCAAGAGCTGACACCGGGTCAGAAACGTCAGCTGGTTTGTACAAGCCAGCCTGACTGCAAGCGACAAGACACTGGTGAATCTGAAGACGAGTCAACTATCATCGACGACGACAACGTGGCAAACCCTTCGGACCTGGACATGGACGAGGGTGGTTTCCGAATTGTGCGCCATCGTAAAGACAGGGCGGAGGGCATTCCAGTGTTAATCACTGCAGCATCCGAAAGAGATGATTTAAGGCAAGTAAACCCTATTGTCCTGTATTCTGAGCTTGAAAGGATTCTCGGTGGAGCACCAGTGAAGAGCCACTTCACAGCACAGGGTGCATTGCTCTTAGATGTAGAGACAGAAGGACAAGCCAACCTCCTTCTAGAGACCAAGAAAATCGGCGGCATAGTCATATCTGCCCGTGTCCCACACAGTTACATGAAAAATACGTGCATTGTTAGAGGAGTCCCTAAATGGTACTCGGATGAAGAGCTACTCACCTACCTGAGACCTCAGGGCGTGTTCCATGCAAGAAGAATCATCCGTCGGGTCCAAACCTCGTCATGTGAGTGGGAGTCAAGACGCACTAACACGGTGGTTCTCACATTTGCTCCAAATTCTGAACGCCCGGAGAAGATCAACCTTGGTTTCACAAGACACGAGCTTGTCGACTACGTGGAGACACCACCTCGCTGTTTTAAGTGTCAGCGCTTCGGACATATCGCTAAGTACTGTCGTGGGGAACAGAGGTGCAAGCGCTGTGGGGGACCTCATGACTTTAAGACGTGTGCTAGTAAAGACAACTTTGTGTGTGCAAATTGCGGCGGTGATCATCCTGCTAGCTACGGTCGATGCCCTGCGCGGACAGCTGCTCAGCGAAGAAATAAGTTGTTTGTTCTGGGTCCAAAGAGTGCAAGCGCACCATCGAACACGAAGAAGACATCCAGAGCGCCACAACTGCCTGGTTTGGAAACAGAATACGCATCCCACTTCCCGCGTCTCACACCGATAAATGAAGTTACTGAGCCAACGCAAACGGTCTCAGCGGCTGAGAAACCTGTTCGACAAGAGCCCGAACAACGCACCTATGCGGCTGCAGTAAACCGACCTCAAGTACCACTTGGCAACAGTCAGCAGGAAAACTGCCAGCATGTGATACGCGCTTTGTTCACGGCACTACGTTCCCACGTTGCGAAGATGCCTGCTAGTTCGACGAAGGATATGCTGGAAGCAGTGCTGGCTCTTGAGTCAGTAATACTCTGCTCTACTTCCACATACACTCAGTAGCATAATGGCAATGTCTCGCCCACTTGGTCCATTCCGTCGTCCAAAAGTGCCCTTAATAACCCAGGCGGCACGTCAGGTTGGGCCAACGTTGGAAACATATTGGCACTTCTTGGCCCAATGACGGCCTAAGATTAACAGCGTGGTTCCAATATTGGCAGTGCCATTCTGATTCCTGGCCCAATTATGGCCCAAGGTTAACAGCGTGGCGCCAATATTGGCTGTGCCATTCTGATAGAGATCCAGTGTTGGCCCAGTTTACACTGTCAGTAAACAATATTGGCTGTGCCATTCTGATAGAGATCCAATGTTGGCCCAGTTTACACAGTCAGTAAACAATATTGGCTGTGCCATTCTGATAGAGATCCAATGTTGGCCCAGTTTACACAGTCAATAAACAATATTGGCACTGCCGTTCAACAAGGCGGGAATTATTGGACCGACTTTCGTATGGATTTGCCAATATTGGTTACTAGTTGGCTTTCTTTGGAGGACATTGGCCCGTAATAAGCCAATTTTCGCCTTGTCGGCTTTTAGTGCTCTACGACTTGCTGAGATTGAACAACGTGTTTTGAAAACTAACGCACTGATCACAGACACACTGTGCAGGAACCAGGAATATGTTCTCCCATGTCAACTCCATGAATGGTACACCGCCATTATTGCACTTCTAATTTACCGAAATGCGTCCCCTAAAGAGATAAGCCATTGTACCACGTAGCAAGCAGGGGAAGTCGCATAAATTTAGCCGCTGCTTTATTGATCGTGAATAAGAACTTGAGCTTTCCATAAGAAGCAACGGTATTGAGAATTTGCCTGCGCATTGTATATTTTGCATGTACGCTCGTGGGCTTTAGTGGGTCAGGATTCTGAGGAGAATCGAGAATTATAGTGCCTCAGAGCTGATGGAACCATTTTATATTGCATCGAGATGGAGCGCATATGTATACTATTTGTTTGTTTAGCATGCATGGCATGTTGCGGCGACATAATCATCATGCTCCTGTTATAATATATTTGTTTGTTCGTGCATGTGCAGTAAGCTCCTTGTATGAATGCCCCTGACAGAAAAAAAAAAATTAATTGCATGTTTTGGCATTTGCGTGTCAACAACCTCTTGTCTTTGCCTTTAGTAGGCACGACGCATTCCGGATTTCTTTTTTCGTCCTAGCTTTCCGTCCTTCAGCCGCCCCTTGCTGGCCCCCACACACCCAGGTGAGCCTGGTCAATGCTATGAGTCAAGCGTTCAGACAGCCATAAGCTGCTGTGTCGAATTGGGTCCTCTCGGAAGCATGGGGGAAAGCGGCGGGGTCACTATTGTCCTCCTTGTCGCCCTCCCTCGCCGTCCCCCCAAAATGCGGTCGGGCTAGGTTCAGCGGGGGAAAGTGGCGTTTACGCCGTATTCTTTGTTCACCCTTTCCTTTCGCTCTTTCCTTCTATGCGTCGCTAGCCAACACCTTCCTGCCGGACTGCTCATCCGCTGCCATGGCGACCCTTTAACCCTCTACTCTCCTATCTCCTTTGCTCCCACTATCCCCCCCCCCCCCACCCCCGTTGACGCTGAGCCGTGCTCCCGCAAGGGCTGCAGAAAACAGCGTCAACCTTTCCTTACCCCTTCAAGAACCACTTCTCTCTCACTGGGTGCAACACGGCCTGAGTGCTTGCCGTCTTGTCCGTTCTTGCCAGCGCACTCCTCTCGTGAAAAATGCTCTGCTTGCGCTCGTCATTCCTACTGAGAAGCCTACATGTTGAAATACGCAGCAATGTGGCCACGAATTTTTCTGAGTGTTATAATTAATATAGACGAAACAACAATTAGAAAAAAGTCGGCGCCCGTGGCCACCGTCTTCGATGTGGAATGAACTCGGATACAAAGAAGCATGGATCTTACAATGGTGAGTGCTTTTGTTTTGAGCATGTTATAAGTTTTATAAGGAGCAATATCACCCAAGCTATATCACCCAAGCAATATCACGCGTTATATATATTACTGAAACAGGCCTGGCTAATGTAGAGTGTCTGTAATTAAATATCTCTTTTTATTTGCAGCCTTTGAATAGTGCCTGGAGTAGAACCACGTGTAAATCTCTGTGAATTTCACCCAAATTCCAGGACTGTGATTTTATCAAGCCACGCGCGCGGCCTGATCCTGCTAGTGATACCGAGGAACCACGCTTCTTCTCACTGTTATAGGTCAAGCATCATTTCCAGCTGACAGTATTTCTTTCTTTTCGTATAATAAATGCCTCTTTTACTAGTGGTTCCTGACGGAACTTCTCGGTTTCCACATTAAAAATTTCGCACGAAGGCCGCATTGTGTCTACACAGTCTGAAACTAGGCTTTTTGTGCTGCAGCAGGTTTTGCTGCGATTATTTAATTATATAGTGCTACGCTGACTAGGTGTGGGCTGTAAAGAAACGGACGGATCCTGCGCATTTTATGTCTGTTTTAAATATTACGTTACACCTTGTACAAGGTATGCCATATATGCCGAAATATTAAGAAGTGTTACGTGACAAATCTCTTGCAAGAAAGTTTCTTGATTCACCCCTTCGAACTCTCTGCTCAGACTTGTAATATTGTTTCAGTATGGCGATTTTTCAAATGAAAACGCTCCCACATACATTTTTCATACCAACATCTCTGATAATGTTTCTTTCTCTTTTACAGTGCAAGCATTTCCTCCAACTAATGGTGAAGTCGCTATGGGATATGGTAGCAATATCAACGAAGCCACCATGCTATCGTGGTCCTCGGGGGCCTGATAAGCCCGCTGTCATCCAAGCACTGACAAACCTGCCTACCGACGTCAGCTCCCTGCCCTGAAGCCCCTGGCCAGCCCACCGTCCTCGGCACCTTGCCCAATTCCTATCATGAGGGCAGTGCCTGTAAATAAACTGTTTGAAGATAACCGAGCGTCACCCATCTAGGTCCACGGAAAATGCCTGTTTGTGTAAATTTATTCGCAAATAAACTGTCATAAATGTCAATTTCAGTATTCTTTTATTATTATTTGCAAGCATATATGGCTTCTGCTTCTTGACATCTTTTTGTCGAGCTTTCCTAGCTACTATTGAGGAAGACGGTAAGGGGACAATTGCTACAAAAAATGCCGCTAGCAAAACGTTTGCGGTAAGAATGTGTGCGTGCTCTAAAGCCAGCATAGCTAGAATATTCGTCATGCAAAGGGCATTGGCTCAAAGCTGTCATTAATAATGGCAAGGATATGGCTCAACACTGGTTCTACGCTGGCAGCACGATGGCTGCTGCATTGGCATAACATTGGTCCAATCTTGGCTTTAACGCTGGTCCTACGATGGCTGCTGCATTGGCATAACATTGGTCCAATCTTGGCTTTAACGCTGGTCCTACGCTGGCAGCACAATGGCTGCTGCATTGGCATAACATTGGTCCAATCTTGGCTTTAACGCTGGGCCAGCATTGGATTGGGTTGCACTTTGCCAATATGCCAACATTGGTCCAACATTGGTACCGATTTCTGCCAGCATTGGGCCATGGTTGGACCAATGCTGGTGTGCTGCCTGGGAATGCAATGGAACTGCGCCGGTATTCTACAGCGTCTTTCTGAACTCAGCCTTTTCCTTCGAGACATACCTATACCAATTCTAGCACTCTCGGAGGCCGGTCTCCCAAATGGAAGGACGATCCCAGGGTACATCAGTCATGGCAATCCGAGTATACCATCATTTGCGAATGGAAGTGCGATGATATACATCAGGCGAGAAATACCTCACGTCACCTTACCAGTGCAAGACCTTTGTTCTACCTTCTTGGAAGTCGCCGCTGTGCAAGTGTGCCTAGGAAAACGACAACTCAGTGTGGTGTCGGTGTACATAAGTCCGCGCAAGAAGGTCTCCATGGAGGCGTTCATAAAGGACCTTTGCATTCGTTGCCCCTCTCCTATAATAATCTGTGGCGACTTTAACGCACATCATTCGCTTTGGGGAGATAAGACTGCAGATTCCCGAGGCAAGGAACTTGTCACAGCCGCGGATGCTGCTGACTTATGTATCGCGAACGATGGCAAACCGACTTTCTTCAGGCCACCAGATTCCTGGAGTGCCATAGACCTCGTTATCCATTCTCCAGACCTTGTCGTATCATCAACAACGGCCCCAGACAGGATCGGCAGTGACCACTTTCCGATCTTCACGAACATCACCGGATTTCACACTGCTGGACGACAATTCTGTGCTGTGACCCACTGGGACACATACAGAGAAGCATTGGACGAATCCCCTGGTGAGCTGTTCGCCGATATGCTGCGGAGCAAAAGAGTGGCTACCTCAATGTTGAAACTGCCAGATCATTTCCCTACTCCTGATTTGAAACTAAAGAACCTCTGCGCAGCGCGTAGGAGAGCGGAGCGGAAACTAATGAGAAAAACGGGCAATCCATCTGCGAAAACTGAATTCAACAGGATAAACGCTGTCATCCGTCGTCACACAAAAAGGTTAAGACGAGTTCAATGGGCTGCTTTCTGTGAGAGTTTATCGGCGTTTACTCCCATGACAAGGATATGGGGAGTAATGAATAGCCTATCCGGAAAGATTCGCTTGCCCAGGCCATTCGAAGCACTGGCTTTAAAGCAAGGAAAAGATTTGCAAACCCTTGCAGAAGATTTTGCAGACGTCTACACATCTGGCAGATCAGCAGGAGTATCGAACCCTCTATTGTCTGAAGCATCGCATACCATGGATACGCCGTTCACCTTTCGCGAGTTGGATTTGGCGCTTAGCAAATTAAGAAGACGCTGTGCTATGGGTCCCGATTCGATCAGCAATCAGATGCTGACAAATCTGCCATATGAGCGAAAACAAGCACTTCTCGACATATTTAATCACGTCTGGAGCACAGGAGAGATCCCAGAAGCATGGAAGACAGCATGGGTGGTGCCAGTGCTCAAGTCGGGAAAGGATCCTGCAAACCTCACCTCATACCGGCCAGTATCGCTAACATCATGCGCATCAAAGTTGATGGAAAGACTAATATGTACGAGGTTAACATGGTATCTCGAGCAAGGAAATAGACTGCCATCATGTATGATTGGATTTCGTCCACGGTTGAGTGCCCAGGACAGTGTCTTGGATCTACTGAGCCACATCGAGCACCATCGCGCAGACGGCCTTTCCACACTCGCCATCTTTATGGACGTTGCCAAGGCATACGACTGTGTGCTTCATACAGGCATCTTCAACGGACTCCGAGCCATGGGAGTCTCGGGAAATGCTCTTCGATTCGTCCATGAATTTCTCAGGGATCGATGTGTCCAAGTTAAGCTCGGAAGTATACTGAGTGACAAGCGACGAATTTCCCTCGGCGTCCCACAAGGAAGTGTCCTATCCCCCTTGCTTTTTAACGTTGCCATGGCCAGCCTTCCAAATGCCCTGAAAGTAGGTCGGACGGCAGTTAAAATGTCCATCTACGCAGATGACATCTGCATTTGGATCTCGGGGTACCAGCACAAACGTTTGGCCCGAATAGCCCAGGCCGCAATCTCCACTATCGATCGCCACTTATCGACGCTTGGCCTATCTTTATCAGCAGAAAAATCGGCCTTCATGCTTTTCCCGGGAGTGAGCCGCAAGTCTACACGTCTGACGCTGAATATTAGAGGGCATTCAATTCTTCGTGCAACTCATGTTCGATTCCTGGGCGTCACCATCGACAACAAGCTGCTATGGCGTGGTGCGGTCGAAAGTGTTGTGGCTGCATCAGTGCAAAGAATCAACGCACTTCGTCGATTGGCAGGTATACGTTGGGGTAACAATCCTATATCCATGCTTAAACTGAACGCTGCACTGATAACAAGCCGCATTCTCTATCAGCTCCCTCTGATATCACCGTCATCGAGTCAATTCGAGCGCTTGGAGGCAATGCACAGAAAGGGACTTCGCTTGGCGATGGGAGTTCCAACGGCGGCTTCAAACAAGAAAGTCACTAATGAGGCAGAGTCTCTTCCACTCCGCCTCTTGGCATCTCAGGCCTTGCTGACGCAGCTCTTAAAGGGAAGCTGAAACACTTCTCGAAAAAAATGAGTTCTCTGCGGCATTCTACAACTTTGAGTCCCCTGAACACGAATATCTCGTTCAAAAAGGGCGGAAACAAGCGCAAGCGGCTGTTTTTTCATGAAAACGCGCACCAGCGCCTCAGGGTATCGCGCGAACGCCGCTGTTGCCCGTGATTGGTCGGAGCCGCTGTGACGTCAGTGGCGGCAGTCGCCGGTCGGCGCCGCCGTTTGAGAGCGTAGCACGCTGTGCTGTTCTGGCTGCATAGCCGAGTTGTAAGCATTATGGAACGTTCTCGCTCTCTCGGACAGCTTGTATTTTCGCCGTACATGTTCGAACCGACAGCCGATACGGAAAACGATGGCGGCAACGACGATGTTGAGTGTGCCAAAAGCGAGAGCCATGTGTACACCTTCTCGCGCGCTGGAAATCTTAGCTGTTACGTATGCTTTTTTTTTTCATGTAGCTGCACGTTCCAATGACGGGAGAAAAAATGCGCTAAAGTGTCACTGGGAACTTGCTGCTGGAAGAATGCCGAAGCACTAACTTCTCATTAGATTGTAAACACGGGTACAATTCCGCGATGTCAAGCACCTTGCCGCTGCTTGTCTGAAGTCCCGTGGTTTTCTGAGCGTTGATACACGATCGCGAACATAAGTGCCGCGTTTCAAAGCGCGCACATGCAGTGCTGCGAGGTACAGTCATGGAAGTTGCTTATCATACACATCCAGATCGAGATGGTCAGGGAGATTATATGTGCAATATTCAGAATATGGTTCGACGACTTTGCGATTGTGGCTCGATCAAGAATCGGTATGCGCGCTCCATGCTAGTGTTGACATAAAGATATTAGGCAGTTTTAGCACCGCCGTGTGGTAAACATGATAACTGCAACCGTACGTCGAATGTCACTAGGCAAGCCTATACTCCAATTTATACCTCAGGTGCAACGCTGTGGAAGCTACGCACGAAGTCCGGTTGCCAAAATTTATTACTGCGCGCGTTTCCGTCTATGGTTCGCAGCGTGCCAGCGGCATTTGCTCGCGCGAGCATGCACGTGAAGCTGCCGCGACGGGCTGCAATTAAAGAATGCCGAAAAGAAAATTGATTTAAAAGAACGTGTTAGCAGCCGTATAAGTACACGGATTGTTTCTATGGGTAAATTCTTTTTTTTCATTCAGAACTGAGCTTATATATGAAAAGTTTTCTCAAAAATCGGGTCAAGAAACACCGAACTTTTTCTAAGTGCGAACGCAGCCACTGCAAGAAGTATCTCAAGCATCCACAGCGTTGCACCTGATGTATGAAACGGAGTATAGCAACGCTAGCAACAACGCGTTTCCGCATTTGTCGTAAGGCTATCCGGCTATCGCGGAAATGGTCCGAGCACAGCACAGTTGATTTCGTCGACACGAACTTATCTCTCCTCACCGCACTGCGCTGCAAGTTTCTTGTGCTTCGGGAACCTGTGAAACACCACATCGTCTCTCCCGCGTGTGTTCGCGCAGCCGATTGCTGCACAGAACGAGGGCATGTTGGGCGCCCTTGGCTGTAGGCACTCACGCAGCACAGAAGGAAAGAACAGTTTACAAAAATCGCAAAACAAACGTGAGCGGCGGCGGCGGCAGCAAATCTCTCGTAGCGTCGTTCAGTAAAGCCATAGTAAAGCGCAGGACGGAAAGAGGCATGCCAGCGCATGCCAGCACGCCGGTCCGGCAGCTCGGTCCCCGCCAGTGACGTCACTCTCGCCGGTTCTCTCCTCTGGTAACCTCCTCACCCGGCGCTCCGGGAAGCGATGGGGGCGTGTCCGCGGGGGTGATTTAGAAAGCGATTTCCGCCCCTTATATTAACAAAACGAAGAAAAAAATTTCGGAACCGTAAATTATTAGGTCTGTTCTTCCCAATCCCAGCAATTCATGGAAATTGAAAACCGCTTCAGCTTCCCTTTAAGGCTGGGCGAGTCACGGGCAGGCACGGCGCTTCTCCGGCGGCTCAGAGCAAGAACTCGCTCACATTTCCATGCGGCGCTGAACACCTTCCGATTTTTAGGATTGGAATGGCCTAAACGAAGTCGCCTTGACCCGCCATGGTCTTTTCCGGACGTTACCTGCAGCCTCAATGTACCCCACCTACCGACGAAACGCACCATTTCAACTGCCGAAGCCAAGTTCATTGTGCTGGACCACTTGAGCACTGTGTTTCAAAGCCATCTACAAGTGTACACAGGCGGTTCGGTGTGCGCACAAACAGATAGCTGTGCAGCGGCATTCTGCATACCATCCCTTGATGTGTCATGGTCTGGCCGACTGGATCACGTAGTTTCCTCTACAACAGTCGAAAGTGCCGCAATCACCGCGGCTTTGCGGAAACTACGGGCCTTTTCTGCACGAGATGTCGTGGTGCTGACGGATTCCAAGTCAGCATTGCAGAGATTACATCGGGGCCTACCTCTAGAGAAATTTACAAGGCAGTCTCTGGCACTGATCGACGACCTAACGAGCAAAGGATTTAACATAAGGTTTCAGTGGATTCCATCACACGTAGGAATTGATGGGAACGAGGAAGCTGACGCTCTGGCACGCCTAGCGCTGACATGTGTCCCAAAAGTGAAAGCTCCAAAAGCTTTTCGAAACCCTAAGGGTGCAATCCGCCTTCACTTTAGAGAGATGTTAAAGAATCCACACGAATCCTGTGTGACTCATGGATTTACACGTGAACAAGCGACGCTTTTATACCGCATCAGGACCGACTCCGCGTACACCCCAGCTTGGTTATTCAAGACTGGGCTTCGCGCTTCCCCACTCTGTGTTTTCTGAGGTGACATTGGCGACATCGAACATTTCATTTGGCTGTGCCCTCAGTTTGACGCGGAACGAAAAGTAATGGTCGACAGCCTAGAAAAAAGCGGTCTCACGCACAGGACCTTTGAAGATGTTGTTTTCCCCGGAGGGCCCGCGGCATTGAGGAAGAGAGGGCAACGACTTCTGATAGCCTTCCTGCGAGACACGGGGCTCATCGACACCTGGTGACACACCACTGTTCTGAACTCGAAGGAGGATCAGGCGGAACAATTGCCGGCTATGTATGCCAGGCTAACCCCGCCTGCTTCAACATCACCACCACCACCACCACCACCACCTGAGGCATTGTTGTGCGCAACATTTCATAACCTCTGAGAGGGCTGAGCATTGTCATTGCCTCACATGGCACATCGCATCGTGGCAGAAGTAATAAACTTGAATTGGATTATGGAGCTGTACATGCCAAAACCACAATCGAATTGTGAGGCAAGCCGTAATGGCGGAATCCGCAGCATCTAGCAATTCAGTAGCCGCAAAGCTACCGCGGCGGACACAGAAGTGTTGATTTGATGGTCGACCGCTTCCGTGGTGTCGCCTGGAACCTGCGGTGCGCTTTTATTAATGCGGCTCTGCTTCTGCACGCCCTGCGCAATTTGTGCGCTTGACATATTTGCATGGTGTTTATTTTTCAGAAATAGCAGGACGTACACGTGTACACGTGTACGTCTTTATCACACGTGACACGTGTACTTATCTTTATCGGGCAACCACGTTTCGCCGCTTAACAACTGTAATCGCACAGCGAGGGACGCGCCTGCATGTATCCGACGTTTCTGGAAAGTTATCGACGCTTCTATCCGCGTGTCTGTTGTCGCCGAACCTTGTGTTATCAGATTTCATCTCGTGACACGAATGGTGTAGAACTTTGTGGAAGACACGCGGGTCCCATCAGTTAATCTGGAACATTCGACGACTGATCTATAAAAGCCGACGCGCTTGACCCGCTGATCACTTTTTTCCGACGATCGCCGACCGTGTTCGCCGCTATCGTTGTGCTTTAAGTGTAGCCTGTTTTGTGGGCACAGGTTCGCCCAATAAAAGCTAGTTTTGTCTTTCACAGTACTGCTACTGTTTTCTTTCTTCACCGTCACTACCACGTGACAATACCGTACCTTTAACTTAAGCTTATCCAATTTCCCCGCAACTGCTGTCTTATAGCAGTAGGGCTTCCTTGCCTTCTCACCTGACCCCCCCCCCCCCCACCGCCCTTGTATGGGAACTGCCTCTTCTTCTCCCTCCTCTCTATAGTTCTATCTACTTCCTCTCTGGGCTCGCACGTTAGTAGAAAGGGAAGTACTGCAGTTTCTGCAATGCTTTTGAGGGAGGTCACGAATAATTACAGCTGTCGAGAGGCTAATGTGGCGACACCCAGGGAGCTCCACTGCAGAGGGCATTGTGCACATTCGAAGTGGTGGGATCCAAACAAGTTTCTCGCGTCGCCGTTCCTGTCTGACTCGCTCCTGTCATGTGAACATACGCTCCGAACCAGCCTCCGACGCGATGTGCCAGGTAGCAGCAGCCACAGCAGCAGCAGCAGCAGTGGGAAAGTCGAAGGAAGAGGCAAAGAAAGCTTCGCTTTAAAGCAGATAGATAAACGAGTCAGTGGGAATTCACATCCGATGCATAGCTGCCCTGTCTGATACGTGATTTGTCGCGCAGTTTAACTGAGCCATGTTCCGTAAACAATTTCCCATACTAATAACAGCACAAAGTGCTGTTTCGTATTCTATGTGTATGCGCGGGTGCCCTTAAATTGTTCGCAGTGTAACAGGCAGTGCTTACAACGAATCAGTTGGGTTGGATGAATTTCGGCAATGTCGAATGCAGTGGCAGCTGGAAAATGATTCAATGCTTCTTCCGTGCTTTTTCTATGCTCTCTTCCGGGAAAAAATGTGCAAGTGCGTGTTCGCGTCGGACCGCGTCACTATAGACTGTCATACTGCGAGAAACTGTTTTCATTGCCTAGCCTTCAAATAATGTCGGTATTGTTCTAAAAATAGTTATTGGCATGGTGTGTTACAACTTTTGCGTAATTACTGTACAGCCTCTTGTAAGAAAGCAAAGGCCAGAGGACGTTCTCGGCAATGGGGTTTACTTTTTTTCCCGTTACGGTGTAAACACAATATTCGCTGCTGTTTCTATGGCTCCCAAGTTTTCTCAGGTTGTCTGTGACAACTTCTGTTGCCTGGGGTACTCCCAACCCAAGTTGTGCGCTGGAAATAAGGTATGGTAGCTTGCTCGACCAGCTTGAACTTTCTGCCCGTTCTCAGATGGAGGAAATGTAGCCGCATGTAGCTTCCCGGTTGAATGACGTGCCAGTGCGCTAGTGCACCACTGTGTGATGGTTTTAAATAGCTGGCTTGCCACGCAGGGGGACCGACCCACTTGAAGTTATGAAGGCCACCAACATTGAGCTGAACAATCTAAATAAATGGCAAAGCTGCCTCACGAAAACTTGAGTTGGTGACCCTCATCGGGTGGATGATTTACGGACAGCCCATTTACGTGAATGATTTACGGACAGCACCGGCTGTGGCATCGGCTGTGACACCAGCTGTGGCTTCGGCTGTGGCACCAGCTGTGGCTTCAACTGTGGCTACAGCTGTGCCATCGGCTGTGGCCCCGGCGGTTGCTTCGGCTGTGGCTTCAGCTGTGGCTGTGGTGAGGGCTGTCGCTCTGGTACCGCGGGCCAAGCTTCAGTATTGGTGTTGCGCGGCACGACGTTGGACTCGACTCCGCTAGGCGTAGGGGGCAGAGGAGGAGGAATTGTCGGATGTGCTCTTCACGGAGGCATCTGCGTTCGTTGAAGTCCGACGGCGTCGGGAGCGTCGCTTTCTAAAGGCCGCAACAGCTTCCCGACGAGACGAACGGTCTCTCGCCCTTTGCTTTAAGACCTCCCTTTCCTTCTTCATTTTGGGAGAGTTCTTTCAGGTAGCATCATGGGATCCAATGCAATTTGGGCATTTAAGAACCTTGGATACACAGGAATCTGCAGCGTGGGGCTCTGCGCAGCGCGAGAAAACTCTCGTGTTCTCGCACACGGCGCTCACGTGTCCCGCTCACTTGTCCTTGGAACAAATGGTCGCACAGGTTGTCTAAAGTGGTCCACCTTGACGCGTGAGGGAAGAGATTCGCCCTTGAAAATTACCTTCACACAGTGGGATGTGCTGAGTCGAGACACCTGAGTTATGACAAAGCGACCAACGGCTGGCTTCACTAGTATAGGCAAGATAGCGCTGGAGATGGAGACGTCCACGTTGTACATGACACCAGAAGTGGTGACACTGTCCAGAGGAACATACGAGCGAACCTTCATGCCGCGAAGTTCCGTAAGTTTGCTCAAAGTTCGCAGCGCAATCTTGATTTGGCGTCACTGCTTCAAGGAGCTCCGAGACAGACTGTCTGTTGAGTCGCCTCAAGTTCTTGTACAAATAGAATCGTACTGATGGAAGTGTTCCGAGTTTATCCTACAGTCGACGTGCTTGAAGACAGGAAGGCCATGGTGTTTCTTCGTTTCGCCTTGCGGCTCCTCACAATCTGAAAGTCGTCATCGGATAAGCCCTCACTGCTAAACGAGTAGACACTGGTATCGTCGCAATCGGTGTCGCTCTGGAGGCCAGTCCGCTTTTTAGACGCAGCCACCACTGAAGTCGCCATCCTCAGAAGAGGCGTGAGGTCGTCGAGTCGCATCAGTGCCACAACCCATATCGGCTCCCCCGTGATATACACAGAAATAAGGCGAAAATAGTTGATCTAGAAAAATAGCGTTCTGGCTCGCAGTCACTTTTTCCATTAAACTGCCTCATCGGAAGGGCGACCGTGAGACTCGAGTGCATCTCCCTCGAGATAAAGACAACGGAGTTAAGAGGAGTTTACGGGTGCTCGTGTGACAGGCGTATAAGAAGGCAGGTAAAAAAAAAGTTTACGCCTAGTCTATATATCTGATCTGTATGACGAATGAGGTAAATTAAAAAAAATTACCCCCTGTTAAACGATAAACGCGAATGTTTCTAACAGTTTTCGTGCTTATATTGACTGAAAAAGGCGCAGAAATAAAAATCACCAACCTGGCGATTTCAACGCTTTGTCGCAGCGGCAAGATATTGGCTTGTCGGTAAAGCACCTTTGGAGCGCTGCATCTTAGCGCCTTCTTTTCCTTTTGCATTCATTTTTCTCTAATCTTTCGCAGCCCTTACCCCCTCGCCGGTACAGGGTAGCCAACCGGAGGCATTCTTGATTAACCTCCCTACATGTATTTCGCTTGCTTCTCTCTCTCTCTCTTGCGCTCTAAAGAGGGCGTTCGTTTTCGAAATAAAGCGTTGCTAAATATCCCCGCACTGTGTGTCTCGTCATTCTACTTTCCTCTTTAAGCTTTGCGCGTTTCACTTTGCGCGCCCGGAGGGGACGTGCTGATTTCTAAGTTTTACGGGGAATGTTTAAATATTGCCTGCTGCAGATAACATAGTTCTATTCATTGAGCTGGATTGTTCAGAGAGGCGGACATTACTTGCATGGGAAATCGAAACACATCTTCAACAAATCAACAAATTTTTTTAATTAACTTCTTAATTACTTTCCGGCACATGTTGCAATTTGCCAATTGTAGCCGGTGTGGTTGCAAGGCGCGTGCACTTCGAATGAATTTCCAGAATGATACCTTCTTGGAGTTACGCGCCATCGAATCCACCGTAAAATTGCACGGCTGTTCCACTTACCTTTTTAACATAGCACTCTTTTATGCAATGAAGCACAAACGTAATTGGAATGTCCATGTATTTCGTCGCACACTTTGGGAATTAATATCTCGAGACTGGTGTCATCCTGGAAGCTCAGTTCAAGTCGGGACACTAGGACAGAAACGCAGCAACAACTATGAATCACAGTGGTCGTGGGACGATCGACCTGACCACGTTCAGAGACTTCGCCCAACACTACAGGCTCGAAAGACGCACGTTCCCGCCACCGCACGACCAATTAAACAGGAACGAGGGCGTAACCTTACGATTACTGCCAACACACACCTACCCTAGCCCGGCCGTGTTACACCACTGTTACCTACCCAACCAATGCGTGTAACACATCGTCGCTTCTTGAGTCCTGGTCTTCTGCGCCTTGCTTTTATTAATTCAAGCATGAACCAACTAGCCCAAGCAAGAGTCTTACTTGAGCGTGTAACGCGTGCGGACACAAAGCAACGCTACTACCGATGCTCTGAGAAATGTACCGGCAGCAACGTTATACGGAAACCGCCGCCGTTCGCGACGCGTCCATAACCGCGGCCGTCGCCAGCGTACAGGAAGCCTCGAGCTCGCTTCTTTCCGACGCCGCCGCGGCTATACGGGGGCCGCCGGGGAACGTCTCCGTCGGCGTCGCCGCCGCTGGGAGACGGCTCTCAAAAGTTCGGAGCTGAAAGAGCAGCTCTGGGCCGTTCGGCAAGCCGAAGATGCCGCCCGAGTCTAATGACTTTGAGCAGCCACCTGAGGCCACCACAACCAAAACTGCCGGACCATCTTTTCATAAAAAATTTTCTTCTTCCGGAACGCTTCTCGCTACACCATATTTTACTTGTTCGAGCATTATAACCCTAGCGCGAGTGATTAACGTGTACTTGGAGATCTTTCATTTGGGTCGTTCGAGCTTCCGTCGAACGCGCAACTTCAACTCAATGATTATGTTTGTCGGTCTTTAAAATACGAGCCATAAGTGCTGTCGCATCACCAACTTTGCGAGAATGCTAAATGGTTTCTGTAATTTATCCCGCAATATTCAAGCCGAATATTTGTTGGTGGTTGTGAGACACTCTCTAGAGATAAGTTGAGTAATTGCGTTTATTACTATAAGGAATGCAAACGTAGAACGATGAAAAATAAAAAAAGAAATAAATGAGCTGGCTTGCAACCTGTCACTTGGAAGAGCGCACATCTCGTCTGATTTGGGAAGAAAAGGAAGCAGACGCAGTAAAGACAGCAAGTGAAGAAGAAGCTCAACGATACATAAAACTAGCACGGGCAATAATTTGAGCACGATATGGCAGATGCACTACACTCAAGAGCGCGACGCATCTGGGGTGTCTGCGCATGAACCACTGAATGTGCCGCTGCAGACCTGTGAGCTTTACTGCAGCAGTGCCTCTTGCAATACTTTCCTCCCAGAAAGCACAGCCTACGGTCCGAGCGCGCACCGTCCAAAAGTGCCCGGGCGTAATCTGAGGATGCGAATGTTTGATCCTCAACTGCTGCCATATAGCTGAAACTTGAAGCGCACCAAGCTCTGCACATTGAGACTGCACACAGACGCTGCAAGGCAGGCAGGCAGACAGGCAGACAGGCAGGCAGGCAGGCAGACAGACAGACAGACAGACAGACAGACAGACAGACAGACAGACAGACAGACAGACAGACAGACAGACAGACAGACAGACAGACAGACGGACAGACAGACAGACAGACAGACAGACAGACAGACAGATGGACGGACGGATAGATAGATAGATAGATAGATAGATAGATAGATAGATAGATAGATAGATAGATAGATAGATAGATAGATAGATAGATAGATAGATAGATAGTGAAACGAGAGGGCTTCACATGGCTTACATTCTTAACTCCCAGCTTGTTTTCGATGAGGCGGAACTGGAGGCTTTGGAACCCAGATGCTGGCGCCAAGTAACCTCTGCGTGACAGGAGAGAGGTTTGGAATGAAAACACATCCTTTCAAAACCATACTGCTTGCGACGTTTCGTGTAGGCCATATGCCACTGTTACACCTCCCTCCTCTCGCGTCTTTCCTTCTCTCTTATAGCGCGTACTCAAACACTCAAAAGAGATAAAAATAATGGGAATACAGCACAAGAATACAACGCACTTTGATTGGGGAAAGAGTGCGCAACAATTGCCGCGGAACTTTAAAAAAAAGAAAAAAAGGAGAAGAAAACATTTGACAATACTCGGGAGATTTAGAAATAGCGTCCCGAAGCAGCCCTGAGTACACGAAAACCCAAAATCATTTGTATTCTTTTTGGCGTTCTTTTGCGCGCCTGGCAGAGCATCCTCTAGCTTTCGGTCGCCTATTTCTAGAACTCCCTAATGGTACAGGATATACAGGGACAGCAGAATAATCACGCGCAGCACACAGAAAATGCATCGGTTAGAGCTTGCATGAATTCAGTCGAAAAACAAGAAACTACACAGAAAAAATATTGAGAACTATGTATCGAAATAAAAGTTGAATATTACAAAAACGATTACATTCTGAAACTATGTTTAGCGTTCCAGTTAATGTGAGCTATTATAGAATTTTAGTGCGTCCGGTATTCCGGCAAACGCGGGCGGTTTGTCGGTTGAGCGAAGGCGTAAACGTGAGCGGCCAGAATGGTGGCGCCACCTGGTGGTGCAAAGCTCAACCACACAAACAAAAAGCCAATTATATTCTGCTTAGCTGCTGGTGTAAATTTTGAACAGCGGCGTAATCGTGCTCGCCATTACGCCACTGCCGAAAATTTACACCAGCAGCGAAGCCGGATATAGTGGGTTACTGCACTTTCAGCTCTGTGAACTCTACGCCACCACGTGGCTGCACCGCTCTGGCTGCTTCGGCCGCTCGCGTTTATTTGTTCATTTGTTTATTTGTTTCCACAAGCAAGGAGGCACATGGTTGTGGCGGAAAAAAACAAGGGGAAGAAAGCTGCAGAGAAAGCAGGTTGAATGGACCACCCCCGTTTGCCGGAATAGCGGACAGGCTAAAAGTCCCTATTGTTTTCAGCAGAACCTAGATATAGATTACCGCCTGTCGCGCGTTGCATGTGTCTTCGTCGGCAGCTTTGATATTGCACTTTCGAATGTAATATAGGGTACATTGCACCTCACAGAAGTCATGGGCTACTTAATTCGTCATAGAAATACGGGCCTGGGTGCTTCGTATTCACAGGTTCTCAAAAGCCAGCTAGGTACTGAATAAGGTTCACAGGAGATGGCTAGATTTTGGGGCGGTTCTTCGCAAGTGAGTGAATAGACTAATACGGCAAAAAACAAAATAAAGCAATAGAACTATTGGCACCGGTAAAGGAAAACCAAACCAAACCTGACAGGAGCTGCCGTCCTCTCGGGAGCGGAGGTTTGTACGTACTTGCCGTGGTGCGTGCGTGGGTCGTCGTCATCGTCCTGTTCACTTTTCGTTAGAATTCAAACGCAAGGACACGAAGCATGCGATTTCAAGGTTGGCCGCACTTAAGTGGTACGAGATTAGAGCGGGAGGAACACCACCGTTCCTTTAGGTGTATGGAAATGAAATACAGAGGTCGCTACGAGCAACCTTGAAGCGCCGATACGTACATTCAAGTGTGCAGTTCGCAGCTTGATAACTACTTGCCTTAAGGTCCGTTAAACATGAAGGCGCTTCTGTTGAGTGGTAAAACTAAATAGGCTCGATAGTGGTGGATGCATCTGTAAGCTCGGAAGTCGCATCTAGACATTAATTAAATTGTGGGGTCTAACGTCATGAAACTGGCACAGTGTATAGTGAGTGACGCCACAATGACGCCACAATGAGTGACGCCTCTACCACCAGGTCAGGGTTCCTCACCGTGCGATAAAATCCAATACAATGGCCCTGCGTTGGAATGTGGCCTCCGTGGCCTGTGACCTTGTCAGCAGAACGCCATAGCCATGGCGTCATCGCCGTCACCATTATCACCGCCCTCGTCGTCTAATACAGAACACACAGCTGCAGAGAGACTGCCTCGCTTGAACTTTACTTACCCCTCACAATATGTGCAATGCCTTTATTACAGGTATGGGATTGCTTGACAGTGATACGCTTTCTTATGGAGACCAATTTCTGAGCAGCCTGATGCCTACCTGTGTGTTTCTTAGTGTTGCGGGTATTGCATGACATATTTAAGCCTTCAAAATGAAATAAATGCATTACTTATGATGCCATCAAGACAAACCGTACCCTATTTGCTCCTCTGACTTCGTGTTTCGTCTTTTTCGAGCAGCGTTTCTTCTGGAAAGGTCAACAAACCCAGACAATTCACCACATTTCCTTCAGAAGCTCTCTAAGTGAGCTGTGTGCAACGTGTAGCTATCGACATACGCACAGCGCGCCAATCGTATGCAATGTGATCACGCAGCCTTTCGGCGAAATACCAGTACGTCTCCGCGAGCCACCGTAGATGCTTCGCACGCGGGAGCCTCACCTGAATTCCATGAAATCCAGGGGAGTCATGGTTTCCAGGATCTCGACCTGTTCTTGCAGCAGCTGTTAGCGGAAGAAAATGGGGGGAGGGGGAGGGGACATGCGCGGTTAAGCTAAAAATCGTTCCCCCAAACGCACCAAACATAGACGGCCAATGCTTTCAGATCAGGAGAACACTCGCCACGGTCGGTTATGATCTCGTACTTATGAGAATATACTTCTTTTAAAGAATACAGGAAGATCGTTACGGAGCGGCTTCTGCTTAACAGAAATTAGCATATTTATAGAGTGTGAGTGCTGTTAGACGGTGTCACTGAATCTGCCCTCTGTATCATGTTAGATCATGTTGGCACTGTTGTGAAGTGGCGTTACTGCCGACTATTAAAAAAAGAGAGAGGAAAGGGATAAATGGAAGGCAGGCAGGTTAACCAGAACTGAGCCCGGTCAGCTACTCTGCACCGGGGAAAATGGAAACGGAAGGTAATAAAGATCAAGAAAAGAAGAGAAAGTCCGCTGCTGATATCACCGACGTATAGTACTGACTGTCAGATGTTATGACTGTTTGCAAAGCGACGGAATCAGTCAGGAACTTTACCTTTTCCTCTCCTCCTATGAGTGTGCGTGTATGCAATATCAGAATGCACATTAACGTTGAAGCAATGCGTGTGCACATAAGACACTTCGCCCAGACGCCCCCCCCCCCCCCCCCCCCAAGTCTCCCTGTAGAAAGGCCCCACACGGCATTCAGCGCAAGTGTCTTCGCGCATCGTGCCTTCTTTACTTCAGTGTACGCACCTGCTGCAAGACCTTCGATTCCTTCCTGCTGTGTGAGCCGTAGTCAAGTAAACATTACAATCCCAGGACTTCGGAAAAAGTCGGACTTGCCGTCATCAGGACTCAAGCAACTTACTTTGCTCCTCTTGTTCAACCAGTTCCGGTGGCGCTGTAGTTATACCAACAAGGAGAATAACCCGACGGTTTAAGACTTCCCATGTCACTACGTCAAAAGCTGCATGCAGAGCTCGCGGCTCTCCGCGGTGCGCTTCATGTGATCAACACAGAGAGTCCTGAAAAATGGGCAGTCTTCTGCAATTCAAGGTCGGCCTTACAATGTGTACAATCGTTTCTCCGACATAGAACTTACGATCAACTGACGTGCGGAATCGTGGAAATCATCCGTCACTTGTGAGAAAAAGGTCATGATATCACTTTTCGATGGATACCAGACCATTGCGGCATCATAGGAAATGATGACGCAGATGAGGCAGCTCGGACGTCAAATCAAGAAGACCGCTGCCTCCCCATTCCTCTCTCAAGAACAGACGCTGCGAGACAGCTTTGTGTTCTAGCATGCACAATCTCATTAGCTGAGTGGAACACCGCATATACAAGGTGCACCAGACTGCACAGACTCAACCCTTCGCTGCAATTCAGACCTCCGACGGGACTGCACCGACGCGAAGCGTCTCTTCTGTGTCTGTTGTGGTTGGGAGTTGCATTCACGAAAGCTTATTCAGCAGTAATTGGAGTGCCTGACAGTCCTGCATGTGATCTCTGCGCCTGCGATGATAATATTGACCACCTATTGTGCCACTGCCCTCAGTTTGAAGCACAATCTATGACCAACGCATTCAGGAAACTAGATGATCATCTCCTGAGTGAACAGACAATACTAGAACACCGCCTCCACCGATCATCAGCTCAGAAGGCAGTAAAGGCCCTTTTGTGCTTTCTGAGAACGTCTGGCTTGGGCGAGCGCCTCGGACTCTGTAGTGCTTTTCGTGCAAGTCTCTCTACCCCATCTCGCTTCCCCCAGCGCAGGGTAGCCAACCAGGTTCTTGACTGGTTCACATCCCTGCCTTCCTTTTATCTCTCTCTCTCTTCTTTCGCACTTTAAATAAACTTCACTTTACTTAACTCCACTATCTGCGCCTATCTTGCTCAGTACATTGAAGCGTAATGCACCTTCCTCCACAGGCTTTCACGTGCCTATGAAACGTTTCTTTAAAAGGGTTCTTGATTGCATTTTCGAAGTTGTAGAAATTCTACCGCGCGTCTTTCGCACTTTCAAGTATCGCTTACCAAACACAAAGGTTGCAAAATATTAATATTTTAATTTTACACTGAAGTTGTGTCGAAATGCCGTACCTGGCGCATTCGATATTATGGTGACGTCACAATATAGAGCAAAAGTGGTTGACGTCGTGTAGCAGTAAAGCTAGGTAGGATCACGTTGCTCACACTGAACAACAGTGCTGCGCCCGTTTCTCCTGGCTGCACTCCCATGTAGTCACTGCCTGTAGTGTATCGTGACGTCATGAGTGACGCATCCGTCTCCTGGTATACCCGGACTGGCTCGTAAAAATGAGTATTGTAGCAAAAAGATATTTCAGTGTTGTAGTGAATGGTGCTCTGCCACTTTCTAGTATTCTGTCTCAGCTTTAGAGCGCTTGCACTTTAACTTAACGTAACAAAAAGGGCAAGTATAAAATATCGCCTCAGTGGTTCTTTAACGCGACATGCTACATCACTTGCATGATGAGGAGCAAATGCGGGAAGATGATGGTCTTATCGTTGAGATTAAAAGGAAAGGTGGAGTTGGGTAGGTCGTCCCATGCGTACGAAAGGTAACTAGTGGTCTATCACAGAAACTGAGCGGGTGCCAAGGGAAGAAAAAAAAAAACGCATTTATTCGATGGCGACACATGAGGAAGCGGGGTGATTAAATGAGACAATTTGTATACGCATTGGACGGTTCGTATGACGCAGACCAGATTTAGGCGGAGGCTTTATGGAAAATGGAGGCCTTTTAGTGGCAGTGAACAATGAACGAGGCGGATGATGGTGGCGATGATAATGACAACGACATATGTTTTAGACGCTTTTGACGCCAGTTAATGGTAAGACACATGCTGCCTTTTGCTTATGCGTCCTTCAGGCGTCGACGACGTTTCCGTAGGCCTTTATGACACTCGGCAACAGAAATAGCCGATTCGTGAAAGTACGTGTGCGGCTTCCTCGAAGGGTCTGAAAATATTGTTTTCAACTGTAAATATAGTCCTGCCTAATCGCCGCCTTCCTGCCAAGAAAAAATCGCTGGAACAATACCTACAATACCTTCTTAGGCAACAGATCGAACAAAGTCTTGGATGTTTAAGTGTCAGCTACCTCAACCAGGCCTAGAAATTATGCAGCACCGACAGCGTCGAAGGCGGGAGGGGATCCGACGCCTTCGGCGCTCCTGGTCCGAAGTGAACGTGGCATTGCCTCAAGCCTATTGCTGTCTTGGTCGCGGCTTACCGCACTTGTTGTGTACGAACGATACGCGCACGGCACAAATGAATTCCCGACTCAGCTGTCTGTATTTCACATGGTTGGCGAAAACGTGGCGCTGACTAAAGATGCGGCTCCATCGCGGATGATCTGCACACGCCCGACGGAGGCGACGCGACAGCCGTGGGCCTCGCCTGCGTCCATATGGCTTCGATGTGCGCAGGCCCCTTGTTGGACTGGCGCCTACACGTCCTGCCTTGAAGCAAGGCTGCTGAGCAAGGTATATGTGATATCTTCAGCAAACGCATTGCGGCCGTCAACTTTAAGTGTGACCGCGCTGAAGCGAGAACGCTTCGCTCTGTTTCGTGGAGACCTTTACGGCGTGCTTTCGTGAAATAAGTAGAGAGTTATTTTTCAGTCGCAGTGACACCATTGCTTTTTTACCTCCGCTAATAAAAATGCAGTGACAGAAAGAAAAAGAAAATCGAATGTTCATTTCTATTTTCAGTACATAACAGGGGTTCGTGAAAGTGTCGTGAAACCCTGGCGCATTCTAACGCTAAAAAAAAAAGAGAATTGACTTATCTTGTCCCCAAATAATAATAATAATAATAATAATAATAATAATAATAATAATAATAATAATAATAATAATAATAATAATAATAATAATAATAATAATAATAATAATAATAATAATAATAATAATAATAATAATTTAAGCAACATCAACTTTTTTTAATTGTAAGAATGCGGTATTTCTACGTCGTTCGTGAAACCGATCATAATGTATTTATTTATTTTTTATTTATTTAAAAATGCCTTACAGGCTTCTAGAGGCATTGTGTAAGGGGGGAGAGTACACTCAAAGGTTATACATAATTATAATACATATGTCAATACATATACACGAAATACCGCGTAAGAAATGCGCTAACATGCAGTAATGTAGTGTTAAAAATTGTGCAAAAGACAAACCGAATGCTTTAGAATGCGGGAGGTCAGTGAACAAGAAATTTTCACAAAGTAAAATATAACCAATAGAATTACAGAGCAAGCGGGACAATATTAGGCTATAATAAAGCAGTGTTTAAGGGGTAGTTCCACAATAATAACAGGAATCTCAGAAACATCGTTAAAAAGAAGAAAGAACCGTGCTGCGGCTGGCTTCTTGTACTACTGGATTCAAAATTGAGCACTATAGGTTGCTTTTTTCACACGTGGCGGCGTACCGCCGCAATTACATACTACACCTGACACTGTAATTCAATAGGTACCCCCTTACTAAGTATACATAGAAAAAGTTCATTTTAGGGGTTCTAAAAGATTGCCCGAAAGGCAGGCGACAGCTCTTTCCCTCTACCCACTTCCCCGCACAGGCCTATAGACATCGTTTAGGTAATTTATTCTCTCTATTCTCCTTAAATATAGACAATAACTTATGTATGGTCTGAAGACTTACCTTGAGAATGAGCACGACGCGGTTCATCCGAGACGTGATTTGGAACATATTAGGTTCGTTCATATCCTGCAAATAACCAGACAAATGAAGTTGCGGGTCAAAGAGTCTTGCTTAAAAGCAATAACCGTGCAATGCAGCACTAAGCACATAAGAATACACAGCGCACATTTATCGATTGAAAACCTGTATAACGCTAAATAGTATTACGCTTTGCGAAGATCTTCGTTATGGTTAGAGGCACTGATGCCGCATATTGTAGCGAATTCGCTCATTTAGAGCTATAATAATAATAATAATAATAATAATAATAATAATAATAATAATAATAATAATAATAATAATAATAATAATAATAATAATAATAATAATAATAATAACTTCGATCAATAGTGTAAATTATGCATACCTGCCGTGATCTTTACAATTCGTAAAATCCTGCAGAAAACAGGCGGGGGGGGGGTGCAGGCAGCAAGACCTTTTTCGCCTCCTATACGCACCCGTCTTTTAAGAGATATATGTACGCAGTACGGTAACGAGGGTTCGGCAACTTGAGTACGCCGCACACCGAGCAGCAGCAATCTTAGAACAGCCAACACTGACAAGCAACAAACTGTTTCTAAATCACAGTGTTTTTTTTCATCAGTTGTTAGTTTCACCTGCTTCAAGCATTTGTTTGTATGAATTTGCTCGGTGCAACTATCTATCTTGCACTCGTTCACTATCAGAAGACTTGAAATGAAAGGTAGGTACTGAGACCGACGTGCGAATATATTGCGAACGAAATTACTTTTTTCATAAAACTTGACGACAAATTCGTCAAATCTTAAAACGGGCCGAAACTTGTAAACTTTATAAAAAAATTCGGGAGAGTTGGCAGGCATAATTACGTTCCCGTTTTCGCACAAAAGCGGCGTTCTCTTTGATAAACAGGAAGCTGAAAATGCACATTGCTTTCACCGTTTGTATAAGATGTTTAATAAAAGCCGGTATGCCAGCTGTCACGGTGTGTGTGTTTTCTTTCTTTTTTTTTTCTTTTTCGAAAGTCCTACATTGAAATACCCATGCCAAATTTTACGTTTTCAGCAATTATTACAATTATATTTTCATTAATTAAATGTGTTGGCTGCATGACTAGCATTTACGTTGAATTTTAGATGTATTCTTGGTTGCCACTGACGCGCAAATAAAAACATTTCAATTTCGAGAGCGATGCCATAGCGATGCCTTCAATCGGTGGTGGTATACGAAACACAAGTATGCGCGAGTTTTAGCAGCGCCCCACTAATTAGTCGACTTAAATGTCTGCGATGCTTTTTACATAATTACCATTGCAAATCTGCAGTATGACGCTGGATGTGCTGCAGCGATGCATGACATATTATAAGTTGCCTGCATCCATGTGCAATGTTCGAAACGATTTGCTTTCTAACAGGACAAGACAATGAGACTGCGCTTGAAGTGTTAGCCTACAATGATGGATTTACCTTACTATGCAATAAGATTGTATGAGGGGAGCTCTGAAATACATGTTACGGTGTAAATATTGAACACGGTCCTGATATTAAGTTTTCTTTTTCTTTTTTGTTAGCCCCGATGGGGTTCGTGATATTGAAGAAGCTCCTCGCTTAACAACCCATGAACAATCCGCAAAACTGTGAAGTAGTGCAACCGCGGACGTCATAGACAAACGATTGAACGCGGTTACCCTGTTTACAAATAAAACTTCAAAAACCTTAACTTACTTTACAGCCTAGAAGCGGCTTTATGGAGTCCAGCTCGAAGATGATTTGTTTGAACCATAGTTCATAAGCTGTGGCAGAAAAGAAAAAAGACAGAAAAGAATTCAACTGACGTAAAAGTCGAAAACCCCGGAGCATACATTTCGGAAATTGCACCATGAACACTTTTAGTATATTTGTACCTTGACTGCTCCACGATCAGAAGCTACAGTATTAGGTTAGGCTTTTGGAACAACAAGTAATGCGATCGTGATCGAAGGCTTTGTCAGTCAGAATAAATGAAATAGCAAAATACGAGTGGCGACACCCCCTTGGAATCGCTCCCATATTTTTGTGACGTCATAGATTTTGACAGCACCTGCTAAAGGCTATAGTCAGTTGGCTAGTTAACAAAGAATGGTTACATTGCACTCTAAGGAAACCAGATTCACAACTTACTGAGAGCCGAAAACTCATTATGAAAAAGAACGGCTCAAATTGCGGGAATATTCTTTCGAATTTTTTTACGTCACTCTGAGAAGTCCACGCTGCTAATTGGTCGCGAAATTTTAAAAAGGAAGGAGGCGTAACATCGGCCTTATTAATTGATTTCTTGCACTAGTAATGAAATCCATGACGTCACGCGGCGCTGTTGCGGGAAGTCCAAGGCAGTGTCGCCACCCGTCTCTTCCGACTTATGCCCTCTAGCGGTAATAGTGGGTTCTGTTTGGTAGTGTAGAAGTTTGATTTACCAGTGTAGCTGAAATTATTTTTCTCTTTAGTTTGGTAAACTGGTAAAAGAACTGGTTAAACTGGTAAAAGAAAAACTCGTAAGAAAGGCGGAATCTTTTTTTGCGTGCAAATCAGTGATGATCGTATAAAGCGAAACCATGTGAATAATTGGTGTAAAAAAGGTGAATTTTATTACGAATTTTTTTTTACACTTACAATAGTGGGATTCACTGCACACAAATTAGTGTATGTTCTCAACATCACGTGCAAACGATTTTGATGATCGCATGAAGAAAGACCATGCAAAAGAAAGTTCTGTCAGAAAGGTGAAGCATAGTAAGAGAAAATGAATGTTACACTGCAGCGAATGTGGCCTTCACTGCAAGCAAGTTTATGCTTCCAATGTCACTCTTTAACAGCTCCTTGCGCCTAATGACGTGATTAATAACGTGACGCGCCTAATGACGTGATTTTCAACAAGCACAAAATAAAGCACGCAATCTGGAAGAAACGCGGAGCAGCACAGGAGCTCAAATCATCTTAACACCTGCACAAAAAATAATAAATAAAAAAGCGCTGGATGAGCAGGTCTCGTCGTTTGTCTTTTTGGCAAGTTTTTGCTTGTTAAGCTGAGCTCGTCTTCTGTCCTTAAAGCGTTAACTTCCTGTATTCACACATTCACACTCTCAGAGGGTTCGGAAGTGCTAAATTATCATCGCGTAATCAACAGCTGCAGAACGAGAAAGTCAACGTTTCCAGAAGATGACTTGTCCTCGTCGAAACTTCTGGCTCCGGCCAAGGCCTCCGAGACTGGGCAGCGCGCGCTGCACAGTGCACACCGCTCGATCTCGGAGGCTATACTCCAGCTTAAAACATCCCTTGTTCGACCGCTGTTGATCACTTCGAGTCTTCATCTTCCTGTGAATCTCTGTATTGTTCGGATCGGGGCAGCGTAGAAACGCAGACATGGATTTCGCATTGAAAAAAGAACAGACACTAGAGCACCATTGACGGCTTTAGCGCACGAGTGCACGCTTATAACATTTAGCAATCCGCGCATGTAAGAAAGCTTTCCTTCCTCACAGCCTACGGCAACTTTTTCCTCTCGCAATGTAGAACGTTAGATGCATGGTTTCTATATACCCTATGCTGATTCTGTCGCCAACTCACCTTGATGCGTGATGATGAAAAGGTGCTCGTCGTGGACTCTCTCTTCGCATTGCTGTTCCGTCACCATCTTCTGGCAGTCGAGGAGCTTGTCTAGCTACCGTGAATGAAATAGCCAGTGTCAGTTTGAATTGCAACATCGAAAGGCGAGCTAACTCGAGCGGCCAACCAGACCAAGTGCGCTTCCGACGCGTTCTTAGAGCGTCGTCGCCCAGCGTTACGCCAGTCGTTTATTTTAGGGCAACACAACAACGCTGCCGATTAAAACGGCGCTGTCACCACAACCGAAATGCGACGCCGCATATTATCTGATTACGTTGGAAGGCTACACAGAACGCATTTCGCTCGGAGAAGCATACAGCTGCGTGCCACGCGCAGTAACGCCAAGGTGTGCGAGCACCTGCTGCTTAATTAAGGCCGCGTGGCACATGACCCATCGCTTCACGCCATAGAACCCTATTTACTATTTAGGCATTCAACACTACAGCTACAATGCTACGCGAATTCGGCGGAACGCTACTGCACAGTCAGAGGTATCTGTTTTGCATTTCCGTAGTCCACTGAAGTGCGATCATCCTTGCCACGTGAAATAGTAGAGGGTAGCGCACGGCGAGCACCAGAAAATAATCTGCTAAATTTAGCGCAAAGTTTGCTGAAATGGCAACACTGAAATTGAGAAGGCACACAAGGACGCAAGCATCACGTACCTGCAGGTAGTCTCCGTACAGCAGCTTCCCTTGGCGCGGCACCCCATCCTTGGAGTTGTCGTTGCTGGAATTAACAGAAAACGGAAGTCAGGGTTTCATCGCACCAGAGTCAGCATCATCCTATACGGCGGCATCATAAAACAATATTGTTTGGAGACTAAACAGATGAAAAAAAATATTGGAAAATAAATATGAAAATAAACATTTGAAAATGATGAAAATAAATGAAAAGATGAAGATGAAAATAAATATTTGGTAGCAATTGGCTTTCAGTGCAACATGAAAAATGAAGGCGCGTTTTGGATAATGTCAATATAAGGTTAACATTGCTGCAAGAACACCTTTCGTGATACTTAAGGGCTACATCTTATACATTTAAGAATATGCATGTGCTGGATAACGTTGATGTGAACGCAACCTGTGAATCTCTTTTGTACAGCCTTACATTCACACATGTTCGCATATTCTTCGTTGATATAACTGCTGCACATATAAACATTGTCAAATAGTATACTGCGAAGAGAGGTCCAAAACACAGAGATAAAAAGAGAGTTTACTCAGAGGGAGGCTTGCCTAGGCTAATGCTTTCTACTAGTGTACTACTCCACGTAAACTGGCACATACGGCAAGGCATTGGACGCACAAAAGTACAGAAGTGGACAGGTCATTTCGATTACTCTCAGTGTTTGACATACAAAAGCTTACGGTTGTATATATTATCTGGACTTAAATTCAAACCATCGGGAAAATATCAACGAACAGAAACAAACTAAGATGCAGTTACACAAATACGCATTTGTAAACATTAATAAAATGGTTGAATATTTAGATAAACGAAATAATTCACCGACGATTACGAGTCTCCCTAATGCAAAATTTGAGCGCAGCTCTATAGCGCTTTTATTTCCTGATATATTGGCTGGTGCGGGCAATCTGTCTCCCGTGGCACACTGCAAACGGAACGAAGAATGGCACGATTGCCTCGTTAATAGGGAGACCGCGAGAGGCAGGGCGTGGGGTACGCGTTGGAACGATTTACCGCAGCCGCCGCAGACAGACCTGAGCTCCCGGAGCGCTTTGTTTTCATACAGGCGACGCACGCGCTACTCTAGCGCCGTCTCGTAGCCATCGTCGCCGCAGAGCCCGTCTTGCGTGGCACTACGCTCTTCTTCTCACGATTTCTACATACCCTCCCCCTCCGCTTTCCACTTTACGGTTGTTCCTCTGCACCCTCCTTCTGCGCTTTCCTTCTCACGCTCTCTTCGCTATCACTGTCTGCCCTCCCCTGCTGCACTCCGCTCTCGCTCTTTCATCCTTCGCTGCTCGTTCGCTCGGTTACGATGGGCGCCGACGCTCGCCGCAGGAACGGGCGCCAAAGAGCTGCGCTATATAGTATCTCAAAAATGCCAGACGCTAGAGTGTATCGCCTTCTTTTAAATGCAGCGTACGTAAGCAAAATTTGCCCATCAGCTAGAGCAACTGTGCGCTTCACGCGCATTTCAAGCACCCATTGCGCGGAGTCGGTCCCTGTTATTTGGAGAAGATCCTGGGCCGAGCGAAAACAATGTAAAGAATTACCCATGATGCGTAGTCTTCGCATTCTGGATATCATGACTCGCCTCGCTGGCTCTGTGGCTGTAGCGTTCTAATACCTAAGCAGGAGGTGAGTGGCTCGATTCCCGACCACGGCCCCCGCGTTTTGATGAGTGAACAATAAAGAATAACAGTCGGTCATAATTATTCCGGATAATTCAATACTTTTATCATACCCCTTTAGTTGCTTTAGGACGACCCAGCCATCCACCTATAAATTCGTCCATCCATTCACCCATAAATCTATCTATCTATCTATCTATCTATCTATCTATCTATCTATCTATCTATCTATCTATCTATCTATCTATCTATCTATCTATCTATCTATCTATCTATCTATCTATCTATCTATCTATCTATCTATCTATCTATCTATCTATCTATCTATCTATCTATCTATCTATCTATCTATCTATCTATCTATCTATCTATCTATCTATCTATCTATCTATCTATCTATCTATCTATCTATCTATCTATCTATCTATCTATCTATCTATCTATCTATCTATCTATCTATCTATCTATCTATCTATCTATCTATCTATCTATCTATCTATCTATCTATCTATCTATCTATCTATCTATCTATCTATCCATCTATCTATCTATCTATCTATCTATCTATCTATCTATCTATCTATCTATCTATCTATTATTCTGGCCATCGTTAACCGAGGTTAACCAAACTAGGAAAATAACGCAATGAAAAAAAAAGGGTGAACTGTGTACATACTTATACTGATATTTCGCTTTCTGTGCTAGAGAAAATTTGTTTGTGTGACCTATTGCGGTCTATGCGGAAAGTACTATGTCTCTATTTCTCCCATTCTTTTTCTTTACATCGTAATCTGTACTAGATTATGCTGAGTAATTTGGGACCTTCACCAGCAGCATACCTCATCGATAGATTAGAAAAACTGGAACATCAAAAATTAATATTTGTATGTAATAAGTATGATTATTCCGCGATAATTTCTGAAACAAAAAGAGCAGTGAGATAGGAGCAGCATGCTAACAATAAGACGGCAAGAACTACAGCTGATATTTATTCATTGTATCCATAACAACCAGACAGCCATTAGTCGCCTTCGACAAGTACTTCTTAGGGCCGATGTACACCTGGCTTCGTCGAGATAATTCAGAAAAATATTGGGACACCTGTATAAAATGCAACATTTGGTAATTTGTTCTTCTGAAGAACAATAAGGGAATGAAACCGAATACCGGACGATGCAGTTTCCGTAAATGACATTGATATTTCCCTCGTTTTGTGTGTGATAATGTGGACGCCGGTAAAGTTGTTTCTGTCGATGTGTATCGACTCTTCGCGTTCCTCTATGGCATTTCGCCGTAGAGGAACGAGATGGCACTTTCTGCGGCGCTCTGCACGTTGCCTCAGCGAAAGCGCACGAATGCGAAACCATTATCGCTTCTTCCCTGATACTGTGCAGTCAGCAGTCGGAAATGCAATACATACACATTGCGCCCTTCATGCTGCGAAAGCTTGAGTGGTAGAGGGAGGACGCGAGCACTAATTGGCTGCAATAATAGTGGCTGGTATAGTAAGGGATGGAATGAACCTGTGTGACCAAGTCCACGGGGCACTATTACATAAAGACTGCCTGTGCTGGCGGCCGCCCTTCACGATCCACTAGCGTTCTATCGCTAACCTCTAAAGAAAGGATTTCAAATCCGGAATGTTGTCAAGAGTGAGTACTGCTCGTTACATACTGACAAAGGTAGTAGCGTCACTTCCTGGCATAGTAAGTTTCTCCCACGTCATCTACACACATCGATCCCAACTCAACGCCATCTTGGCCCACTCTAAAGCCCACGTACCACAAGTAAGTGAATCAATGCGCCGAAACATGGGTGACGACAACTACACCGACAGAAAAAAAAAAGAAGCTGAATGTTGCGACACGGTTCACGGTGTTCACAGAGTTCACGGAGTTCACAGAGTTCACGAGTGACTAGCAATAATACGTCTTTGCTACGAGCTATTATAAAGTATAGAACATTTACGTTCCAAGCGCTCTTGTGCTCAGCAAGAACGAATGTATCGCAACTGAGCGCATCCGCGGGTAAATAGGCAGAAAACAAGCAACACATCATGACCACATTGAGGAACTTCACTGAGTCGGAACCATGACAAGCCGTTACTTCAAAGCCTTTGCCAAATGGAGAATGAAAGCCAAAACGCACTGACCTTAATTGACTTAATTTATAAGTGGAAAGTTTTGATAGCCCGGGATGCACTCGTTGCCCCGCTTTTAGCACAAACCCCGTTCGCGCCGTTTGGACAATGTGCAACGAGCTCCGAAAGCGCTTATATGTCCTTTGAAGCTGTGCCGAAAGCGTCCACCCAATCCACGACGTCGACCAAAGTCAAGGTTCGCCGAGCGGCACCAGGCTTCGCACACGTCAATTGTCAACACGGAGCCAGCGAAGGGAGCCGTAACAAGCAACGGAAGCGTCATCACGTGATCAAACATGGCGGGGGACACGCGATCACCGTGAAAATGGTCTGCACAGTTTATTGTGCCAAGCGCAAGTTTTGTACAACTTTTGTACATTCTTTTAAAAGTGTTGTTTGTGCTGTTCGGGTATATTGTTTTATCTGTATCTACATGCATGCGCAAGCAATTCTGTCACGTTTAATTCTATCACAGGAAAATACTTATATATATGAATGTAATCCCAGCGTACGGGACAATGTCGCTAAACCTTGCCTGCATCCGCTGGTTAACGTTGTCGGAATCCACTACACGTGCATCGCCTGCGGCAGCATGGCGACGTAGTCAACACTTTGGCTTAATCCGCCGCAGACAACCAGACTCCCTGATAAAATCATGCGTGTCGTGGTTATAGATCAAGCGACGACCATGAATTTCTGATCTGTAATGTTACCGGAAACCTGCCTAATTCAATAATCGAGAACCGAAAAAAGAACCAAAGGAAAAAAAAAAGAAAAAAAAACGCGCGTGAGGATAAAAAATTGGGAGAGAATTCAACCTGTAGTTGAAGTCGATGTAAGAGCGTCTTCCTGGGCGAGATGGGGCGTGGTCAGTCATCATCATCACCAGCATTGTCGGAGTCGCGATCATCACCATCATATCCATCATCATTAATATCACCATCGTCGTCACAAATATCATCACAAATATCCTCATTTTAATTGTCTTCATCAGCCGCGACTAAGAACAAATTCTATAGTTCATCATCATCATCGTCATGTCTGTCCCATTTTTAGACTGCACAATCTCCGGGATCTGCCCACGAAAGAGGCTAGAAACGGAGGTTAGAAACATACACCCTAACTTTTCAACTACAATAACAAAAAGGCGAAAAAAGTAGAAGCAGAGGAGCACCATTCGATACACTGCTTTGGAATGGTTCAATTAAATTTTCTTGTTTTTTTTTCTCTTCTCCTTTTATTCCCTTTACCCCTTTCCCCAGCCAGGGTAGCCAGCCAGTACTTACACTTGCTAACCTCCCTGTTTTTCTGTCCCTTTTTTTTCTCTCTCTCTCCCTTTCTCTCTCTCTCTCTAAATTAACTTTTTAATAAGTGACAGCTACTTGTCGAATTGGAGGAGCCGGCAAGACAGCGCGCTGTCTTTGTATATAGCCTAATCATGGCCGCTTCATGACTTGCATAGGGAGCCCTTCGTGTGCAGCGCAAGAGAAGGAAGAGTCAGCAGTTTCAGCCGCATTGATCGCCAGTGCTGTCCCCTTGCCGTCCGAGGTCCAAAATGATTCAGTCCCTAGTTTACTACATGCAAACAAATAAGTGCAGCATAACCCTCGCCCCTCGTCCCATCACGCTGAATGAAAAGCCTGTATTTTCTTTGCCGAAAACATCCTTGTTGTACACCATCAAAGTTGCTTAAGTTGCTCGCATCACGACGAATATTTCTGTTGGCTACGGCTTCTCTAACCTTGTTTATCCTGTCTTTTTCTTTCTCAATGCGAAAAGCATTCTTGGCATTGTCAGGTGAGTTTTATTTCCTTGCGTCTAACCGTTTGCGCGAAGCGTCTGCAGAACTGACGGGAGCGTCGGCGTTGTGCAAAACTACGCGCCGACACCTGGGGCTGCGTTTACATGAACTCAACGCAAGCGGGTCGAGTAAGAAATTGGGCTGGCGAACCCGACGTGACCGTATCTACACGAGCTCGCTTCTGACGTGTCTGGACTGCACGCAGCGTCGAGCCGAGACTTCAACGCTTTCGAACGGGGTTGTTGCGAAGTCGGGGGCCCGTGCGGCCACGAATGTATGGCCCCGTGCCGGGTGCAGGGAGGAAGAAAGGTCCCGGGCGACGTCTAAGAGACGAGAAAGAAGTTTATATTCAATTGTACATGACTGAGTTTTACAAACACGGCTCCGGCTCTCGGAGCTCACTACATGCTAAAATCTTTGCATGTCCGAACCTCGCTCTTCTCAAAGCAGTCCAGATCCGCTTTTTATGCCGTTTATTTCCCACTTTCAATCATTGAGGGAATTCACTGGCCAATCACAAACGCCGAACCGGTCAAACTATATCGCGGCCTCAACGACTCTCCTTTTTGCCGCACTCCCACCCTTTTGCCGGCCCCCTGGTCTCTAATGTTGCACAATATGAGGCAAACACGTGGCAAACTGTGATCCCACCGTTGACGCCGTTCTCCGGCAGTCCTCGACAGTGGCCCTTTCACCAATCAGTGGCCACCAATCAGTAGCCTCTTCTCGTGACGTTCAATCTGTCGGGATAGGGAGAGATCGCGGCAGTCGGAGGGCGGCGCTGTCGTCTTGAGCTGTCATTGCTTACGCGTCACCGTCGGCGCCAGGTCTCTAGCGCCGAAGACATGGAACATGACTGCTTGTTCGTATGTCTCAGGTGACGCTGATTTAGTCGCCTTGAGCAAACGACGAAGCGTGAATGGCACCCCAGACAGCTGCACGTCTGCCGGTGAAGCCTGCTTTGTTCCGAGCCATCGCCAGGCACAACAGGGGCTTCCGGTTCTCTCCAGCCGTCCTTTAACAGCTCTATTTCATGGCTCTTATTTGTATAATAAAATTGCGCGGCACAGTGCTTGTTTTTGCCTTGTTTCGAAATAATTTCTGCTGCCTGCGTATAAAACGCTGACATCTCAGTGGTCACGCGTTAGTCTCGGTGCTGACTGGCCCGACCGCGTTTACACGCGCACGGCGAACTGGTCGGAATGGCTCAAACCGCGCCGTACAGTCGGGCTGACTCTGCCCTATCCGACGCTCGTTCAGCCCGACCAGCTAGCATTTACATAAACTCGACAGGCCGATTCGAGTCAGAAAAGCCGACTTGGCCCGTTTCTGCCGGGTTCAAGTAAACGCCTAGCGCTCAAAAAAAGAAAAGAAAGAAAAATGACCCATAATCAGAAATCGTTTCTGTGGCGCAGCTGAAAACGTCATTTTAGCATACATAATGAGTGATCTACGGCGGGGCAAAAAGAAAAAAAAAACAACAACTTATGTAGATCTAACACACATGTTGGAATCTATGCGATGCGAAGCTTGGTTAAAGGGGCTAATTAAATGCTTTACAGCGAAACGCGATCTATATAATTGGATGATGACAGGTGCATGCACAGAATGGGCATGTCCCAGTATGTATACGATTCCCACATAAAACATTATGATACAACGTAGGCTTACAACCTCTGAAGCATACCCATCTGTTAGTAGAATGTTTATTATATTTCACGAATTCCTTGATTTACTTTACTTTAATTGATTTAGCCATTAGGTATGTGCCACTGGGTGTGCGCCTCCTTCTTGGCCAGTTGTGCAGAATGGGTATGTCCCACTGCGACACAAGACTTAGAGAATACCTAAATGCTGCTTCATACGTGTCGTACTTTTCGGTTCATGCACCTGTCATCACCAAATTTTACGTATCGCCGTTAGCTCTAGAAGATTTAATCTGCCACTTTAGTTAAGATTCACTTAGCATAGATTCGAAAATGTGCGTTGGACCTACAAAAGCTCATTTATAAATGTTTTTTATTCCTTCATTTTTCATCGCTCTAGTACACGATTTGGGAAAGCTAAACGAGTCCTTGAGTGTGTTGCTGCCGTGATGCGTTGTACATCCTTGGCACGCACAACGTGCAATTGTGAGCTCGGCAGCTACATTGATTCACACCTCTCCATTATGTGCCTTCTTGCTTTCCTAACAGCCTATATATAGAATCAGTCACGCGATGCCACTTATTTACACCGTCGACATTGGTAGCACGTGTACAGCCTGCGGCAACTTTTGCGACGTAGGCGCTTGTTACATTGCTCAATCCGTTGCAAACAACAAGAGCCATTGCCACATGCAGGCGTGTCGAGATCGGTGAGGGATCTCCATCGAGTACTGCAGCGTAACGACACCACAGACGAGGACAGTCGATAACATTTCCTTCACCAAAAACAAACAAACAAACAAACAAACAAACAAACAAACAAACAAACAAACAAACAAACACAGACAGACAGACAGACAGACAGACGGACGGACGGACGGACGGACGGACGGACGGACGGACGGACGGACGGATAGATACATAGATACCTTGTAGGCAGAATGCGGAACTTTGTAAATGAAGTTCAGCCTTTGACCAGACGTTGTCTCGATTTGTCGCGGTGTTGTTTGTCGCTATAAATCGCTTATTTGCGTTGTCGCCGTTCGCTGCACCTATATGCCGCCGGTAGAACCTGTGGTGCTGGCGTATTTGCATGTTATTACAGGTGGTTATAGGACGTATAGCGATCACCGTTTCTGCCACGTATTGCCTTCGAAACCGTAATTGTCCGTCCTACCACCAAAAGTTGAGAAAGTAACAGAATACTTAATCTCCCGTAAAGTGCAAGCTATAGTCTGCACCAGCGGGTCTTGAAGCGAGAAAAACACACCATCAGACAACACAGAAAAATTAGGGATACCGAAGGGGCATATTTTATGTCATCAACAAGCACTGCGAAATTGTTTGTTTTTTGGCATTATCATTGCCAGACAACCATCGTCAAACGACAAAGAGGTGTCATATATGTACAGTACATTTGATGTATATTTTACCTGTACGAGAATGTGTGAAAAACATAATAAGACAATTGGAAAAGCCCGCGCCGCAATCGTGAGCCAATGTCTCTTTGTAAAGTCTCTTTGCGTTGAGTAAATAATAATTACATGTTACCGTTCTGCACACGGCTAAAGTCACAAATGTTCTGCCAATTCTTTTTGTGTAACAGTTTCATGTATTCTTATCGCAAGCATGTATGTGTGCGGGCTGCCGTGGGAAAGAGGCCATGGGTCTTGCCTCGGGTACGTGCTGCCTCACTGGTGGTGTGGGGCTCCTGTCGTGGGTGACACTTAGCAGTTTGGACAGAAACTAAGCCTTTGCGCTTCTGGGTGCCGATGGCTGTGTCCTAGGCATGCGAAGAATGGCGCGCGCCCGAGCCGGCGGGGGCCGTGGCTTTTTCCCTCCTGCGGTGGTCTGCACCTTCGTTTATTGGTTTTTGTTTGGTTGCATTCCTTTCTTTGTTTTTCTTTGTTTTTTTGTTTGTTTGATCCAAAACAAATGATTGTGCTCGTGTCTGAATCGTTTACTTTTCTTTGTATAACTGCATGGATCCATAACTAGCCTATGGCTAAGGATCCAGACGTTGTCGCATACCAGTTTTGATTATTTGAATAAAATTACTGTTGTTGTTGTTGTTGTTGTTGTTATGTTCATAATAAAAAAGTCATGAAAAACATAAGAAAATTAACTGCTTTTAATTAAATGTAGATGAAATGTAGGGAAAGGAAATACAATGCAAGTTCACAACGCACCGCTTTCCTCTTAGCGAGCAAACAAAAGACTTGGGACAACTACGCGGCGCAAAACAAACGAGGATTGTAAACTAAGTGAATCAGCAACAAGTTTCAATAGACATTGTTACAAATACCTTCAACTAATAAGATCATCTTACTTGGCTTCATTTTCCTCTTGAACTAAACCATGCTCTGCCTTCTTGTTGACTCGTAAATATCAAACTCATAATCAAATGATGCATAATGCTTCGCTCGTCCGTTGTTATATCGCCTTTATTTTTGCCTTCGCACCACAAGCGAATGGAATACGCTGCCTGGAACTGTCATTTACGTTGCTGATTCTTTCTTTTAGGTAGCGCTTAGACACCACCTACAGCAATAAAGAACACATAGAATGTCCCCTAAGATGCTTCTCCTTCACTTTGCTGTTCTTACTGTCAGCAGTGTGAAAGCATCAATGTGTTTTATTTTTCGAGCCCTATTTTTCATATTTCGATTGTCCTTATGCCGCTGGTATTTGTTTTGACATAGCCGTTCGACGTACATAGCATAACCGTTCGACGTATGCTAGATGGCAAGCGCATGCACATGCTGCGCGTTCCGGCTAAGAGCGAGCGAAGCTGGGTCGCTCGCTTATCGCTTTCGTGGCCGCGTGATGTCTCGCGGTCGAACAAGGCCGCTCCCTGTTGACACTCGGGCGAGACTTGGGGCGCCGTCGGTGAGCGCAGTTCTGATCTCAATTGTACGAGCGCAATTGCTTTACTGGAATACGACCCTCAGGCGACGTCGCGCCCGTCGTATAGATACGACGTGGCGGCCTGTTATGGCTTTCCCCTTTGGCACGCCTGCGGGGTCCACATTCAAGGAGTCCACACTTTGTTATCTCCCGAGCTGACACGGTGCTAGGAAACGGCTGTCGGAGACGGTCGAACTAAAGGACGGCCTGCTTAACCGTCCGGCGCGC
This sequence comes from Dermacentor albipictus, assembly GCF_038994185.2. Taxonomy (NCBI): domain Eukaryota; kingdom Metazoa; phylum Arthropoda; class Arachnida; order Ixodida; family Ixodidae; genus Dermacentor; species Dermacentor albipictus. The sequence continues at coordinate 9,144,872 of NC_091823.1, read as the reverse complement.
GTCAACTTTCGGAGATATGTATATAAACCAATAAAATTGTCGGAGGGCCGGATTAAAACAAAGGGCTGCACGCACAAGAGTCTCATACTTTAAGCATTAGGGCCACCCATGGTTTGGCTCAGCAGGCAGCATATAGAATGCCCCTAAGAATTTTCTGCGCGACGCTTCGCAGCAGCCAGGCCGCTGTTTCATATTTGGCCCAGCAGGACTCGCCCCGCGTCGCGCCATAAATATGTGTCGCACCCGTGTATAGGTTCATTGAACGTCGTTCGAGGAGCAGTGGTTGCCCATTTGACTAGTCTATGGCTAGTACCCACTATGGGGCATTGGCCATGAAATGGGTGATTATTCCAAGTTATAACCGCAGATAAGCTTCCAGGACTGCTGTAGAGTAAGTGCTGCTGTAAATTTAAATTATGCATTAAAATGGGAGCAATAATAGTAAGACGAATCAATAATCATTAATTGAAAAGTATAAAGAAGGAAAGGGAAAGACAGAAATTTAAGGGGTTGGACTCATAGAGGCTCCTGCAGACTGCGGCGTTGCAAGCATCCCCGTGGCGAATCACTCCTCGGCGGAGGCCCCAAACGAAAGGATGCAAGCGAAACGCTGAACCTTGCCATCGCTGTCAGTGCTTCACGCTTCAGGAGAAACTACCACTGTGATTTTTGTCCCGTTCTTGCAGTCCTCCAGAGCGTTCCTGAATTTGCTTCTGTCTGTCTAACATAACCTGATCCAATACGCTCTTGCAAACAGTGCAGCACTGCATGTCTCAGCCATGAACCTGTTAGGGCCTTCCGACGCTTCTACTCGAAACGTCGCAAAGTGCAAGACGGCTGATAACGTTCTGTTTTTGTCGGCAAGCACTGAGGACGCTGTGCCTTAATCACCCAGTTGAGATACATATACGCTTTTATTTCTGCATCTGCAGTGCTCGGTTGTTCCTCAACACGATGCGCCAGGAGCAGTTGAACGACGAGCAAAAGAAAATATGGGCCCAAAGTTGAATGGCAGCGAGTAATGTGTATATAACAACCGCTATAGTGCTAGGTGTTGCTCCCAGTAAATTACTTCTCATTTCTCTTGTTCCGCGTCAAAGTGAGATGTTTGTCTCTCGCTCCCTGGTCTTCGTTTACCCTGCACGCCTTTTTTCTTCATTAATTTTTTTCCTTTTCGTTTACTGAGCGCTATTTTCATAACTTGTCACATGGTGTACTGAGCGAAGCGGTGTGCGCAATGCACACAACGCGTGAACGCTCATTTAAGGACTACGCACGGACCTTTTGCCGATTCGTCCGAACATACGCTGTCTATTTTTTTTCTAATAAGTCTGTTTCGCACGTTCCACTAAGGAGTTGCTGTATTGCCCACAACACGTAGGGACTTCCTCGGTAATACGTACTGCACCTGTGTGTACAAACCATATATCCTAGTGCGTTATGTGTCAGATATAGTCATCGGAAAGCCAGAGGCGACTGTTTAAGTATGTAGTTCCCAGTAGAGCTTCCGTGAACAAAACTGACCAGCTACTGCTGCTACTAGCCTAACGCTTTGGCATAGAAGCAAACGCTCCTAGAAATATCGACAACGAATACCCCACCCGCCTTTCCAAGCCATACTTGCACACAGTAAATAAATAAATAAATAAATAAATAAATAAATAAATAAATAAATAAATCGCACACATGTCGGCATAGTCCTGAAGTGAGAGACGTAGAGAAACGGTGCTACAGACCGATAGTCAACCTTGCTTGGGGAACAGGACGTACTGCATGCGTTTTAGCTCTTACTGAGCAAGGTTCAGGAGAAGGCAAAGCGAAGGCCCAGAGTGGTGAAATACTCGAGCCCCGTTTCTGCGTGGTCAGCAAGGCCGCGCGCATGTCTTCCACGAAGGACAACGTCGAGAGAAGCAAAACGAGGAAATCGATATCCTGCGATACTATCGCGAGCCGAGAAACTCAGCGTGGCCGAAATTAATGCGCCGCGTCTCACGCAACCAGTCTACCCGCGAATCGTTTTCGTCAAGCTTTAGGTCGCGTTGTGATATTAGATTTTCGCACGAGATTTCATTTTCCCGCTGCTGCTTTCGACCCGTCAAATACGAAACGGCCTGCTGTGCGACTGCAATGAAATGAAACCATCTGATCAATATCAAATTGGCGTCGCTGTAGCTTTCTTGTACCTTACGCACCCCCCCCCCCCCCCCCCCTCGTATGTATAGTGCACGAGTAAGAGGAAGTATAACATTTGAAATACCGCCCGGAAAAGGCCCGCACGTGCGGCTACTTCGGTGCGGGTGGAGGCCGCTTGTGGCCTTTCCAGCAGATTCCTCGATAGTTTTCATTTTCTCTAGCAATGCTTCTAGAGGCTTCGTTCAGCTACGCTGTCGTGGGAAAATGAAGAGTGGAACGGATTACCTCTTTCAAAACTGTCAATTTTGTCTGGTGCCCGAATTATGGCGGCCACGCGCATAATTAAAATGGCAAGCTACGTGCTAAAGTACACACTGCCTACAGCACTCAAAACAATTTCACGTAGCTTAGCTGATTACGAGGAGTCCGTATGTATATATTACGTTATCCTCATCTTCTGCCCAAATTATTTTCATCAAGCCGACTGGACGACAGAATTGTCACGGAACAAAAAAATAAACATTACGACAATGGACTCGACCTTCGTTCGCTCGGAAAGCCGCCGGAGCAGTGCTGTATACGGCTTGACTTGCCTGCGTGCGACCGCCTTGAATGGTTACGTGTGCGTGCGCGTAACCCTTTAAAGCCTTGGCATTACGTGATTGCCAAAGCGGGGAAAAAACGTGTGGGAAGCCGGTCACGCGGTGGTAGAGAGGGGAGAGCTTGCGGAAAACCTGTATGGGAACCGCTGTGGAAATTAGCTGTGGTTGAAATTGAAATGTAGAAAATATTAAAGGGGGGGGGGAATATATATCATAAAAGCCAACAAACACTGACACCAAGAACAACATAGGGGAAATTACTTGTGCTTAATAAATGAAATAAAGAAACGATAAATTAATGGAAATGAAATTTAGTAAAGCAATGAAGGGGGCCGGTTGGTGAACGTTCATGGCTATATTGCGCTCAGTTTTACACAGACGATAATAAGTGAAGGACAGGACGTGGATGTTGGTAGTTGGTAGTGGTAGTGGTGGACGTTGGACGTGGACGTTGGTGGACGGAAACAGTTGGTAGTTTGCGCTACGTCCGTCGACTTCCTGTCCTTCAATTAATATCCTCTGTGTAAAACTGAGCGCAATATAACCATGAATGGAAATGAAAGTGGGTGAAAAAACAACTTGCCGCAGGTGGACGTAATGCTAACACATTTCTCTCGCATTTACCCCTACCGCGCCACTGAAATTTTCCGTTTTCTGTTTCCTTGACATTTTCCTTGTCTCCCCGCTTCCCCAGTGCAGAGTAGCAAACCGGATGCCACCTGGCTAACCTCCTTGCCTTTTCCTTTATCTCTCTGCGAGCACTTTTCCAACACGTTAGACACAAGCTTACAAGTCCCGTTCCCCTGCATAGAACTACGCACAGCGTGTCGTAGCTTCGATCAAACACACCGAGGTGTCCTCTACTTCCGGCACGAGCTTCCAGTCTGCAGTCCTTGCTTAGATTTCACTTTTCGGTTGTCGCTCGTCCAAGCGACAGCGGACACTCTCCTGCGACCAACCTGACGCGTACAGCAGAGGCCGCATGCAACGCACTTTCGATGCGTTTACGGCGTGGCGCCTGAGTAAGAAAAACAAACATTGTGATTTTTTTCTAAGTGAGCCCGATAAAGCACCTGAAGCAAACTATTTTTACGTATTACACATACGGTCTCGAGATATACTGATATTCTGTGAACGAAGCACCTAACGCAAGATGCGGACTTTTTGCGTTTTAAGGTTTTTAATCAGTGGCACGTTACAAAATTAAGGCAGCTGTTTTTCTTGCAGAGTTACGAAGTCACCAACTTGAGGCTTAGTTTTGCCATTCTCCTTGAGGTTCACAAAAGAAAAATAAAAAAAAATTAGCGAGCCTAAATGAGAACCTGCGTCAGTGACGAGAAATCTTATTTTTCTCTCAGCTGCAACAAATTTGATTAAGAGGGGTCAGGTGGTCGCATATAACGTGAGCATATAATTGTGTTGTTCATATGCGTTTAAACAGGAAAATATAATAATTGCTTTATTTATTTACTTACTTATTTATTGCATGGTTCCTCACAATACAAATATATAATGAATTAGGTCTTTCTCGATTGTATATTGTCAGGTTTTGTTGGAGTGGCACCACTTAAGCTTCGCTTATAGATGTCAATCTTCATGCCTGCCTCCTACACCGCCTTATCCCACCTCCCTATCCCTTCCCCCAGCTCCTTTGTGTGTGTGTGTGTGTGTGTGTGTGTGTGTGTGTGTGTGTGTGTGTGTGTGTGTGTGTGTGTGTGTGTGTGTGTGTGTGTGTGTGTGTGTGTGTGTGTGTGTGTGTGTGTGTGTGTGTGTGTGTGTGTGTGTGTGTGCGTGCGTGCGTGCGTGCGTGCGTGCGTGCGTGCGTGCGTGCGTGCGTGCGTGCGTGCGTGCGTGCGTGCGTGCGTGCGTGTGTGCGTGTGTGCGTGTGTGTGTGTGCGCGTGTGTGCGTGTGTGTGTGTGTGTGTGTGTGTGTGTGTGTGTGTGTGTGTGTGTGTGTGTGTGTGTGTGTGTGTGTGTGTGTGTGTGTGTGTGTGTGTGTGTGTGTGTGTGTGTGTGTGTGTGTGTGTGTGTGTGTGTGTGTGTGTGTGTGTGTGTGTGTGTGTGTGTGTGTGTGTGTGTGTGTGTGTGTGTGTGTGTGTGTGTGTGTGTGTGTGTGTGTGTGTGTGTGTTTTATGCGCAACTCTGTTCCCGCAGGGAGCAGAGTTGCGCGTGACGTTTCCGGTGCCGCTCGCACCGCTATTCGCCGAGCGCTATCACGTGGTGCAAAATGACGTTAAATAATCAACTGCGCCGCTGCGAAGTCAACTTTACGGACTCGACACCGACTCGTTACCGTCAATGCCATCGACATTACAATCAGCGGACCGTCGAGCGTACGTTGCATTCATCGCCTCCGGGCTGTAGGCACGGTATTCGACGATATAAGTCAAGGACCTTGTTGAACTGACACGAAACACGTCGCATTGACACTTGTGTACCAGTATGACGCGGTGCACCCGTAGCAAAGCGCACACGCCCGTGTGGTTGCTCAAGGGCTTACGTGTTGGGCTGCTGAGCACCAGGTCGCGGGATCGAATCCCGGCCACGGCGGCCGCATTTCGATGGGGGCGAAAACACCCGTGTACTTCGATTTAGGTGCACGTTAAAGAACCCCAGGGGGTCGAAATTTCCGGAGTCCTCCAGTACGGCGTGCCTCATAATCAGAAAGTGGTTTTGGCACGTAAAACCCCATAATTGTGTTTTTTTTAAAGCGCACAAACCGCACGGAAGTGGCAAAGCTTTTTACGCGGCGCTGTGCGATAGACAGACGTGCGCCGGCGACTGGCATGGCTACATCGTATATGGGTGGAGAAAGGCCGGCTCCTAAAGGGACCAGGTTATGCGTTCGCCGAGGTGCGCGTTCGGCTTCTTTACAGAGGTGAGTTTGCCTTGTTTACACTAAAGCAACATTTATATCGGGTAGCACCTCTGTTAACCCTGAGATGAGTTCGCCTGGCATGACAAGTTGTTGTACAATTCAGACGCGGGTCAAAGAATGAACGACACGTTGGAATATGTGTAAACTACCAATCCACCCAATTCGCTATGTGCTGCTTGTACAGGTGTTCTGACTATGCGAGTCTAGAACAGTGTCTTCAAAACTTAGTAAATACGAGCAGATACAATTTGCCTCTTGCACCCTGGTTTTTATCTCCTCCGTTTTCTTTACTTTATTTTTTGTTGGCGTTCTAATTTTCATGAAACGTGTATGTGCTAGTGTTCATTTTTTTGTAGTAAGCGAAAACCTACCGTGCTGCCTCTTATGAGACAGCTGTGATTGCGTCAGCATTTACTGCCCGCAATATCTTTCTCGTTATATCGGCCTTAGTCGACATGAGGAATGTAAAATTCTGCGTGTATGCTGCATAAACGCTGTGTTATAGTAAATTGACCTGAGTGGCATGAAGAGGTCAAGAAAAATGTGTTCTCGTATTACAGTCTGCAATGTGTGAATAATTCCTTTGGAAGTGTGCCATCTTGATGTGATTAGTGCAATAAAAATTACCTCTTGTTACTGTTAATAGCCTGTTGTCTTTCCAGTTGCCTTGATTTCTGCGCAGGAGACATAAATGGGCAGCGTAGCGTAAGGCACACAAATGCTACACAAGGCGAAACATGACTGTTTATGCGACGTCCAGTATTTTTAACAATATTGGGCCTGATGTAGAAAACAAAGAAGAAAAAGAAATAAAAGAAAGAAAAAAAACAGCAGTCAAGTGACAGAGAAAAAAAAATTTGTAGCCAGGATTGTCATAAAGTATAGGCAAATTCACGCAAGACAGTCAAGCGTGGCAACCCTGGCAGTGTTAATTTTAAGCAACAGACACTGCAATAATATCAACGGAAGCTTAAAATGACATGTTATTGCGACAGCAACTATATGGGCGCTCCAGGCGCTTTTCTGCCGCTGGCGTCTGCGTGACGTTGCGTATGAAGTCCAAACGCGAAAACACCGTCGCCGCGTGCCCCGCGATGTATGTGCGAGTTCAAGCTTGCGAGCGGAGACGACGATCGAGGCTCAATCTCGCCCGCGCGCGAAAGGGACGAGAGCGGGGAGGAAGCGCGCCGTCTTCCGTCAAGGCGCCCAACGCTGCGAGGCACCGGGGGGAGAGGAGGGAGAGGCCGGTGAGGGCGGCGTTCCACTCCGGCTGCAACTGCGGCTGCGTGCGGTCGCGCGTCCCTATCTTGAGGACGACGCGCGTTGGGGGCAGAGTCTAAGCTCGTCGACGGCTCGTAGCTTTGCGCGTGCTGTGTGTTCTCGGCGCTGAGTTTGCGTTGAAGCGATAGACTGCACGAAGGCCACTTCGCTCGCTGCAGCTGCCGCGGGCGCTTGCTCACGCTAGCGTTTCGATAGCGAGCGTCCGCGGCCATCGTTAGCACGTCCTGCCGACGTCACATCACCATGGGATATTCGCTGTGTTGCTCGCGTGGGTGCCGTGATGAAAAGCAAGCTCTTTTTTCTCGACCCCAGTGGAGCACATTGCTGGTCGGCCAAGTCCTTCATCGAGAGAGACCAGTGATAAAGAATTTGCGTTACGAACTACACAGTCCCCGCGTGCTTCACGAAGGTCCTATATAAGGTCAGCAATGGCAGCCTTTGCTAAGAGGAAGAACGGTATTTTCCACGCTGTGGCTATCGGTTAAAACACTCCATCTCGTCTAACTTTATCGATCAAGCCCCCTTACAGCCATTCGTTTAGCATACGTCACGCATCTTATCTGTCAACGCCTAATAGATGCAGCCTTCACGTGGGCTTGTGTTTACAGACGCTGCTTCAGATTACACCCACATTTACATTTAAATAACCATTGCCGCCATTGCCATGAACAAGGTGCATAGATGAGTTTATTTAGACCACGAACCGACAACTGGAGGCTAAATGCAGGATACCTCGCCTTTTGCTATAGACTAGTGACGTCTACGCCAAGCCCTCCGTGACGGTCGCCGATAAAGGTCTCTGTAGGAGTAACGCCGTTATGCGTAGTAGTATTATCCAGCGCAATGCCATTCTACCCGTTCGAGGAAAGCTCCCACTATATATGCGACAAGGTGAACATAATTAAAACACCGAGATACTGTCACTCTTTCTACAGGATGCTAAATGGGTTGCTGAGTGGACGCTATCGTTACGATATTATCGCATAGCATACTATCTCAAAGTTTGGACAGGCTGATGTCCTTGCGTTAGCTCGTCAGTCGAACAAAACAAATCTACGATCTTGGATTTTTCGGATCAAGCGCAACGTACAAACTGCGGCCGCAAGGCTAACGCCGAAACATTAAAGAAGCAAATTATTTTCAAAGCGTTACAGTCATAACTGTTGAAAGAACTTTTGAGCTGCCACTACACAGTGGCGTCACCGCAGGTCGAAGTTGCACGTTAAATAAAATTACATTTCGGGGTTTCACGTGCCAAAAACACGATGTGATTATGGGGCCCGCCGGAGCGGAGGACTCCGGATTAATTTTGACCCCCTGTGGTTCTTTAACGTGCACACACTGCACGGTACACGGGCAGTTTTGCATTTCGCTGCCGTCGAAATGCGGCCAACGCAGCCGGGATTTGAACCCGCGACCTGATGTTATAGGGCGTTGTCGTTTAATCGTCGCTGCATAAGCTTCCCGGCAATCATCAGCACGTCGTCATGACGAAGAGAAAAATAAACTACACGTGAAAATGCAACGAAAGGAGAAATTTTGCGCCGTTTTTAAACTCGGGACATTCACTATATATGGCCACAAGCCACAAGGGCGCACAACAGTTTCTGAAGTCGGGTTGCGCCAAGTGGCCGTTGTTACGATTGGCATTGTTAGCATTGTTATAGCATTGTTTAGCATGGTTATACCCGGCATAAATTCTCGATGACTAATGCTCCACCAGCAAGAGTTCAGCTATGAGAGGCATCGTCGTTTTCCGAGGGCCAGGGAGCAGGCGACTAAATGAGCGTAACCAAAGCTTACGGGGGATTACGGGGGAGATGCGCGGCCGCCTGGACTAGGCGGTACCAGACATGGACCGTGACGCGCAAACGAAAGAGCTCACCAGAGGCGACAATGGCCGCCGCCCTTGGTGGAAGCAACTACTACCGTGAATACCACTCTACCGGAACCTGACAAGCGAACCGTCGCGAACGGCCCACTAATTGATAAAAGGGACCAACGTCGAGGACTTCAGTGAGAAAGACTTCGACATCGGGTGCCCAGCTTGCCTCGTCGTTGCCTCGTATGCGGGGGCGTCCATGCAACATTGGAGGCGGATCCCGGCGGGACGATGCGACGTCGTGGTCGGGCTTTTGCGAACGGTTCAACGATTGTGGTTGGCGGAGAAGAAGAGCAGTGAATTTCCCGACGAGAGAAAGCGGAAAAAGAAGTGCATAAAAACTGGATCTTGAGCGATGTGGGAGGGTGCTCCGACTCGTACGGGTGCTCCTACTCATGCTCGTTCTAGTACTCGTACTCGTGCTAGTGCGTGTAAACTCTCATCGTGTAAATTTGTAAATAAACCGTTTTTGTCATCTCTTGGACGTGGCCCCGGGTCTCTCGATCGCCCGGCACCTGGCACATCATCAGCCACGTCATCAACTGCATGACAGCGGTGAGATACGCTACCCTGGGTCGCAACACCCATTATTTTTCTCTTCGTCATGACGACGTGCTGATGAGGCCGTTCTGAGACATACCAGTTCGCCTGTGTTTCCAGCATGACTGATTTCAGTCCTACATCTGTCCTCTTCATATTTTTCTCCTCACCCTACACAGGGGAAAATGCGTTAAGATATGAAGAGAGAGAGAGAGAGAGAGAGAGAGAGCACTAACTGCGTGCACATGTATGTAGAGCTGCGCGTCAAACCGAGGCGAACACTGATGCCAGTTGACTTCAGGAACTGCAACGGTGCCCTCGTCGCTTTCTGAGCTACGCAGTGGCGCACCAATATAACTAGAAGGCTCTATAGTAACGTTGCGGCGCATGCGTGTGCTTTCGTCACCGACAATGTCTCCGAGCCCAAATGATGTAACGAGTCGAAGGCGTTGGTCGTACTGTCATTGACAGACGCAGAGGAGACGCACACGACTCATTTCTTGTACCAGCAGCTGCCGTGTGAGGGCATGTGTTTACGAGCTCCAATGGAGATATGGCACAAAAGCACGAAGAAGAGTGGTACTGCTTTTGGACGAGTATATACGGTATTTAGGAATAGAATTTTCTTGCAGGGCACGTACAGATATATAGAGCGGGGTAGGCAGCCGTGAGGGAGAATGGTGAAAAGCAGTTGAAAGCATTACAAGATAATAGCGATGAGAACAAAAACACAAGACGAATACGACAAGGACACTTACTACGAACTAATGGTTTTTTAATTGAAAGGCTAAGGATGTGCATTAAATATGAGAGAGCGTAAACTTTTATTTCAAATCAACAAGATTTGAGTCCGGCGTCTTTTTAGTGGGTCTGGGCACCCGCCGCGGACGCGGTTCCGAGACCTTGTCTCGAAGCGGCTTCCTCGGCTCGCTGGACGGCCCAGAGTTGTGATGTCAGGTCAGAGCTGAGCAGTGCGGCCATCCAGCGTGACTGGAGGCTGGCGGTGAAAGAGACGGAGGGGTCGGCACTGCCCGACTTGTTTGTTAGGTCCCGACACTCCCATAACATGTGATTTAGTGTGGCAACCTCGCCACACGATGTGCATCTGTTTGTAGTGTACATTTCTGGATACATGGCGTGCATGAGTCTGGGGTTTCTGTAAGAGTCTGTTTGTAATTGTCTGAAGTGTACTGCCTGCGCCCTGTCTAACCTAGCGTGAGGGAATGGGTATATGCATCTTTGTAATTGGTAGTGTGCCGTGATGTCGTGAAAACGGGTCATACTATACTCCCATGCCCAGACGTTTGCAGTACCCCGCGGGGGCTCTTCCTCCGATCTGCTCGGTGAGTCAGGCCTCGAGCAACGCCGTGAGCCGCTTCGTTAGGGGTGCTCGTTCCAGTGTGTGCCGGGATCCATAGCAAATGCCTTCGGTTACCAACGTCGGCCTCTCCCTGGTGTATGGGATGTCGCTGGAGTATCTGATACGCCTCTTGCGAGATGCGCCCATTTGCAAAATTGCGAATTGCGGTTTGCGAGTCGCAGATCACGTATGTAGCTTTGGTTTGTGTGAGGGCCAGTGCTATGGCCGCTTCCTCTGCCGCTTCGGCATGTGCCGTGTTCACGGTGACGCTCGTGAGGTGGTTGCCTCGGTGGCTAGTAACTGCCGCCACGAAACTCTTCCTGTCTTGATAGCGGGCTGCGTCAGTGAAGACCGCCTCCTTGTCGTTAGAGTAACTTTTGTTCATTTGTTGTGCCCTGGCTTTACGCCTCCCCGTGTGGTGTTGGGGGTGCATGTTGCGAGGCAATGGGGGTACGTATAGTTGCTCGCGTATGGGTCTTGGAATGTCTGCTTTGACGCCGTGTTGCGAGTGGTATGTGATGCCGAGATTTTCAAGTACGTGTCTGCCCGGGCGGGTCTTGGATAGGCGTTCAAGTTGGGACACTTGTTGCGCCTCCGCGAGTTCTTCGAGCGTATTGTGTAGGCCTAGTTGTAAGAGCTTGGTGGTGCTAACTCCAGGCGCAAGTCCCAACGCACATTTGTACGCCTTGCGTATGAGCGCGTTGAGCTTGTTTTTTTCCGCAACCGTCCAGTTGTGAAACGCTGCCATGTACCTTATCTGAGAAATGACGAAGGCTTGTATGAGTCGGATGACGCTGCCTTCGCGCATGCCCGCGTGTTTGTTGGTGATGCGTCGAATGAGCTGCATCGTGCTGGTGGCCTTTGCCGTTATCTTGCGAAGTGCTTCGCCATTGCCACCCTTATGCTCTATCACCATTCCTAGTACCCGGATTTTCTCTACTATCGGGATGGGTAGGCCATTTGATGCCGTTAATTGGATCTTTTGCTTTTCCAGAGGGGTGTAGCATTTAGGTGGGCGCCCCTTTCTGACTGGAAGGACGGCATAAAAAAAATATCAGAAAACGAAAAAAAAAGAAAATCAAAGCGACTACCGTATTTCAGTGTTTCGTCCCATTTATTACTTCTTAGTTTGTTTGTGCACTTTTTTTTCGGTGCTTTGTATTATACGTTCATACCAACTCGCCGAGCACGCCCAACATTTTGTCAGGGACAAAATTTATCCCGAACGCGCGAAGGAGATCGAAAATTAATGTCCTGTCGGCACGCCGCGCTGATACAACTGCACTTAGTGGCGTCGCATTCCCGATACGTTCTCTGTAGTTGCGTGCTGCTGAAATTGTGTGGTCAGAGGGGGGTGCAGCTGCCGACATGAGCGCGCAGCATCTCCGCACGAGCAGCTGTTACGAGACTACAGACGCACTGAATGGCGCGTTGCGTGAACATTCTGTACATTACAAGCGTGCGAAGCCGGGCTAGTTCGTTGAGCAACATTCTGAAAAACGATATTCCTGTTCTCATTTATGACGATAGTCTCAAGGCTGAATTTTTGTTTTATTCATATCAATTTAAGAGGAAAGCTTGGCGCCGGCTACCCCTCGTCACAGGGCGAACGAAAAATTATTTTCATACAACTGCGTAATTCATACGAATCATTGCGCATAAGAACACTGAAGGCTGCAGAGCGCTTATAGCGTACACGAAGTCCAAGTCGGCGAATCTAAACGAACCATCAGCGGTATCACCATAATTTTAATGTGCAGCTTCCTTTGCCTCTTACCTGCGATCTTGCATGAGTGGTCGGTTTGGTGACCGGATGTATGTGTGGATAAAGAGAAGCTAAATAGACCCAACAGAACTTAACAAAATAATAGAAGTCGACAAGTCGTGATATTGACGGGACAAGAGACGTGAAGACAAAGAGCCGTCAGAAGCTACAGACGGAAATGAACATACGACCGAAGGCCCATATTCCACACCAACAAAAATTTGAAGGAAAGACCAGAAGAAATCAGCCACTGTAATGTAACCAAGCAGGCGCTCTTCTGGTTAACAAGCCTGCTTTCTATTCCTTTCCTCTTCCGGTCTTGTTTGAATTCCAGAATGGGATGGTGCCACTACGACACAAGTGGTATGTGAGATCCTTAAGTGTGTTTACATGTATGTGCGAATGTGACACAAAATATATATAAGTTGCGACCTTTGCTGAGCATAATCATAACGATCGCATGAAATTACACGTTGCATATATAGGATGAAAATGAACACGATCGCGCGCATCACAGTTAGTAGTATAGCATTTACTCTCGAGGACAACGTCGTCTACACTCCAGGCTGCCTACATTCGAAACTCGACGGATGTGGTTGCATAACTATTAGAGAAACGAGAAAAGCCGGCCCCCCGAGAAACACTTTAGTGGCGACAGTGAAAGAGAACAAGATAATGTTCGACGCGCGTCTACGTAAGAAACAAAATAGAAGCACAATGGCGGGTAGCGTGACTGGTTCTTACGCAAGCCAACGCATACTCTGGAAGAGCGTAAAACGACGTTCCGCGAGATGATTATCCGCTCCCGTGTACGGTGCCCCACAAAACGCCCTTCACAACATAGAGCGAGAATAAGGGACACGGTTCTTCGTTAGTTGCAACCACTAACCCAAACAATGAATCCAAAGAAAGCACAGGCGAAAGTAACTGCTTATTCAGTTAAAACGCGAAAAATCGTAATGTATTGAAGGCAAATGAAAGTGAACGAAAAAAAGTCACAGGCCTGCGCCGCACACGCGGCACAGTCACAGAATGAGCTGGAAGAGCAGTTCCGCAGGAACTCCATTTTCCGCAGTACGCACTGGAGGCTCTTCGCGGGGAAGGCTCTTCGCGTCGTTTACACGAGAAAGAACCGAACTGTTCACCCGCCGCCGACGGCGAGCCGGGGGTTGCGCTGCTCCCTGCACAGCGGTGTGCCGAGACTGGCGTTGCCTGGTTGCAGCCGCGCGTGTTCCGGTACGATCCGGTACTTCAGCAGCCGTTCGTACTTGGCGAGGAGGCGCCGTAACGTGTACCGAAGAGTGAGCACAGGTATCGAGACTACGCGACGCACATGTCACAAACCTTAACGCGTGGCACGACACGATGCAACTGCTACATGCCGTGACACCTGGTGGAATACGATGCAACTGCGACGCAAAGTTTGCACGTATAACCGCTACACGGCGCTCATCTCGGATCACGTGAGACCAAAATAAATGGGCAGCTAAAGTGCACAAGTATCTGCACTTCGAAAGCGGGGACACAGAGTGGAGGAAGAAGTCAAGAAAGTTGGCAACCAAGTATAGGGTAACTGAAACTGTAAGTAGACAACCAGGAGTCATTAGAGAGACAGAGAAACAGATACAGTTATTTGGATGCAAAGAATGGGAACAAAAAGGAGCATGGAAATTTACAAGAATGAGAAGAAAGAAATTAGAAAGGAAAATCTGTACGATAACAGATATAGGGCAGTGCCTTGCTAATTGAGGCTCGAGCCGGTTGCCTAAAGACAAAAACATACCGGAGAAAATAATGGCACGTGTACTTGTCTTTTCCGGGTGACCGCTTTTCACCGTCTAACAAATGCTACTGCGCAGCGCAGGACGCGCCTGCATGTATCGGAAGTTTCTCGAATGTTAGCGATGGTTCTTTTTGCTGTCTGGTGTCACCGAACCTTGTGTAATCTGACATGATGTATGCGCGACGCGAATGGTGTAGAACTCTCTGGAAGACGCGCGGGCGCCAGCGATTACTCTGGAACCTTCGATGACTGATCTATAAAAGCCGACGCTCTTGACCCGCTGAGCAGATTTTTGACGATCGCCGACTGTGTTCGTCGTTGTTGCCGTTCTTGAATTGTAGCCTGTTTTTGAGGGCACAAGTTCGCCCAATAAAACGCCAGTTTCGTGACTCCCAGTTCTGCTGCTTTCTTCGCCGCCACTACCACGTGACAATAATCGGAACGAGATGAGGCATGTGTATGCCGCAGCAAGAAATCCAGAGACCAATCAGCACATCCCAATTGAATGCGAAGGCATTCACGCCGTGGGACCAGGAGGTAACGAACACCTTCCAGAAGCGTTTGGGTTTACAGTGGACGGAAGCGTCAACTGGTCGGCAAAAAAAAAAGAAAAGCAGGGAAGATAATGTTACAACTGGATCTCTGACAATCATAGCTAGCGCTACAAGGTAGATATTGAGGGTGGGGGAGGAAAAATTAAGATTTATATAGAAATGATCAGATAAAGAGCATGTATAGCATACCGGATTAAATCAAGCACGCTAGGTGACTATTTGTCACCGCCCCGTTTCACAGAGTACACCATTAAATCATCATCATCATCATCCTTTATTGGCATCTCCTTTGAAACAGGGCGGTGACAAATAGTCACCTAGCCTGCTTGATTTCATCAGGTAGCTATGCATGTTGTTCATCCTAGCATCGTTGTATATATCTGTTTATTCTTCTTTTTCTTTCTAAAAGCTTCTTTATCTACGCTGTACCGCTACCTATGCAACTGCTACATGCCGTGCCACTTGGTGCAATATTATGCAACTGCAATGCAAAATGTGCACGTATAGAAGCTGCGCGGCGCGCATCTCACATCGCACGACTCCTCGCGCGCTAGAACGCTCGTATAGGGCATGTTTCCGCAGCAGCCAGCAAGCGCTGGCGTTTCCTCAAGATCGCATTTCGCTCAAATGATTACGCAATTTAAGGACACATACGACTAAGAAGAATGTCAGCCCGATTGATAGCAACTTTTTAACTTCTCCTTTCAAGTTTTTGTTGTGATGGAATGTGTTGCTTTGTGTGACGTTTTCTTTGTATGTAACACTATTCGACCTGTGATCGCGTATTACCACCTGGTGCTCATACTGTTAATCATAGTTCCTGTACATACATCATTGCATTCATTGTAAGAAACACTATGTTAAAGATAATCGCTGGCTTGACGCAATGGTAGAGTAGCTGAACGCCGCGTAGAGTGCCCGGGTTCAATCCCGGAAGGAAATAGGTTTTTTTTTTTTGCTTCTCATTCCTGGCGATAACTGCGATGGACACCACCGCCAATCGAAACGGCCATTGAAACGAACCAATAACAGCTTACGCTGTAAAACGACGTGTCGCAGGTGGGAGATGAACCTCGGTCTTTCGCACTACGCGTGCGATCATGCAGTGGTTTTATTGCCTGTTGACTCCATGTGATTGTAATACACACTATCGCGTCACCTACTAAAATCAGTGCAGGGAGGTCTGGGGCTTCGATCGTTCGATACTAGAGGTAGTAAACGGATTTGTTTAATATTCGTTCTTGTAGTTTAAGTTGTTTCTTTGACGGCCATTTTTTACGATATATCTTTAAATTTCTGAGAACTCGTTTTTCTAAACAAGGCAAGGTTAACGCGAAAATATTATTGCGATTAAGTGGTGTCCACGGCCCAGCGATGGCTTTCTCTGGGTGACAGAGACGCATTTCGAAGGCTGCTGCATGCGCCGGTAGCCATTCGAGAGCCGGACACAGATCATAGAGGCTATGTCTTACATATTGCTGCTGCATTTCATAACGCGATATTTTGCTGAAAGTTATCGCTGTGCAAAGCCACAAATACATTTTAATCCAGAATCACCTAGTTTAGGTACATACAAGCACTGCCCATGACTGAACATCACTATCGTGCAGTGATTGACTGTCACACTTGCTGCTCCGTATAGAAACTAGCGCCAGAGTTCCCTCTGGTGATTTTAGTTGGAAACTGCGCGGGTCACATTTCCCCCACTATGTGTGCATCTAAATCACGCATCTAAATCACGCGATCATGTGTCGAATAGGACGCCAGCACGTCGAATAGGACGCCAGCGAGCCACCAGCTATGCTTTCTACGCTTACTTGAAAGGCCTGCATGGCAACGAATGAGGCATGCTGGAACGGCGCGGATGGTACTTCCTTTATAGAGTCAGCTGCTATGGTGGGTTCTTACCTTCTTATGGATCTCGATGTGTTCTAACGCAAACCTGGACCTCTCCTCCTACTCCCAATAAAAGAAAGACAGAAAAAGAAAAGAAACCACAACAACGTCGTCATTGCAACCGTAAAACGCCATAAACGTAGCCCGTGTTTTCTGCGATAACTGCGTCAGATTGTTCGTAAAAGGGAATTTGAAGCAAAATGAGTATTTGCTAATAAATATTCGTGTAAGTACTGGAATTCTGGGTGAGTTCGTATTCTGTACTGACGTAAAATAGCGCGAAAAAACAAAAGAGGAGAAACCCGACACAAGTGCAGATTCACAGCATCGGCGTCTATCAGAGCTTACGCGATAGTTCTCAGTACAATTATTATACTAAAAAAAATTCACTAGTAAACTTTCTTTTCTGTTACTGACTTTATCGGGCATGTTTATTAGCAGAATTGAAGTTAAGCGATACTAAAAGCAGATATCGACTCTTTCATATCGACTTAGTGTTTCTTTAGTTTTGCTGTTCTTATTTTCTCTTTGCCTTCCCTGTAATTGCCTGAAGTAGAGCGTTGACAGTATTCAAAAAACAAATAAAAATAGATAGCTTGGAAGGTAAATATGTGTTATGATAGATATGATGTGATATGCTATGATATATGACGAATAGGCGTGCGTATGACCGGCGACGCCTTACCATAGGGTGGGGGAAGGAGATTAAAAGGTTTCAGAGGGTAGTCATCTGGCGTCAAAGGCATTGCTGCTGCGGTTAGCAGTTTCCCGTGCTGCACTTTGTCGCAGTACGAAAATTACATTAACTGGAACAGCGCGACGCATTTCGTTAGAAATTTTGCGCCCGTATTTCTCTAAACTGGTGCTATATGTACATAATTTCTAGCAAAAGGTTATGCCATGGGTGCCGGCTGACTTCAGTTATGCAATTACAAAATGGCTCTTATAAGGTAAATAATTTTTAAAAAAATGTTATTACCCATTAAAAAAATTATCGCTCAATTGGCGACATTTTCTAGTGCTCTGAAACTTATTCGTAAACATTAAATTTTTTCGTGAAAACCCTATTTTTAATAATCTGATGCAGTTGTCCTAAAGGAGATGGCACTGCACAGGTTGACAGCAGTGGGCCGTCGCATACTGTTCTGTTTTGAATGGCACTGAAGGAACCCGTCGTATGGCTTAGATTCTTCTTCTTCTTCTTGTTCTTCTTCTTTTTCTTCTTCTTCGTATTATTATATTATTGTTTTTGTTGCTGTTGTTATTGTTGTTGACGTCGTCGTCGTCGTCGACTTATTTCGTATTACAATGTAGTTACGATGCTATTAAACCTGAACACGAAATTTTCTAGAGGTCCTGGTGGTTTACCAAATATTTTTCTTTGCCGTTATACCAAAAACTATTGCTAGGCTTCTTGTGATAGTGCTCCGATGTTCATTAGTAACTGCGAGACTACCTGATCAATGGTAGACAGCTGAAATTATACCCGTCGTTTAAAAGAAGGGTGACCGTTTGTTACTACAAAATTACGGCCCAATATTCTTAACATCTTGCTGTAAATTATTGTAACATGTTATTGCTAAACGCATAATGGAATTTTTTGTTGCAAAACTCTATACTAAAAGCTTACAACGCGAATTTAGAAGAAATCGTTTTACAGTTACACTATTGGTTACGGTAGTTCATTAATTTGCCGCATGTCTTGATAATAATGAACAAACTGGCGCAATATATTTAGACTTTAGCAATGCCTTTGAGAGAGTTATTAATGAAAAAAAAATGCTCAATAAGCTCACAAAAAAGCCGCCCTTTCACCTGAAAGGTGAAGCATCGAGTGCGATAGCAAATTATTAGACAGCTATACGAAGTAAGGATAGTAGCTTTAAAACGTATTCTTTCACAGAGTCTAGAGGCTGACTGGCGATCCTGAACTCTTGTTTCCTTACCAGGCTATTGATCATTATCTTTGTTTTCTGCATATTAATCTTCAACTCCACTCTTACACTCTCTCTGTTAAGGCCCTTAATAATTTGTTGTAACTCGTCCGCAGTGTTCTTGAACAGGACAATCCTCACTCCTAAGAATCCTTACTCCTAAGCCTTCCCAGATTAATAGCTTGAATACTTCTTCCAAGCAGGCAGCGAATAGCATTGGAGAGATTATGCCTCCTTGTCTGACACCCTTTTTTACAGGTATCTTTCTACTTTTCTTGTAGATGATTAATATAACTGTGTGATCTCTGTATATATTTGCCAAGATATTTACGTAACCCTCCTGTATTTCTTGATTACGTAATGCTTCTGTGACTGCTGGTATCCTTATCGGCCGTGTAAACGTGTAAACATAGGCATGCTAACTAAATTAACACGCACGGTGTCACGCGCACAAGCCAACACGAACGCATCTCACTCGATGACCACGGAAACTCGCTGTCAAAACGCTGCAGTGAGAAAATGCGGCAGCAGCAGCGAGCGAATTGACCTTCGTGCAGCCGCTTGCATCAACGCGAAGTACGCCTCGAAAAGACAAGAGCAGCGCGGACTCTACCCGTCGCAGATGGCTTTCAAGATGCAGTGGCCCGGCCGGGCGCGTGCGCCCGCCCGGGCCGTTCGAAGCGGAACGCGACCCCCTCCCCCCGAAGCCTTGCGCGCGACGGAAGGCGGCGCGCTTCCTCCGCGCTCTCCGCCGTTGCGTGCGCGAGATTATTGAGGCGCGATCGCCGGCTCACCCTCGCGCGCTTTCACTCACACCTACAGCATAAAGCAGGAGACACACGGTACGATTCGGCGTCCGATCCGACGTGCGGCGCCGCATGCTCCGGCATGCGGCATACGATGATTCGGGACACACGGTGCGTGCATCCGAAAGATTGAGCGGCGCGTAAGCTCCGCCCAGATCCAGTACTCCAGCTTGACTTCAGAGCCACGTCGAGAAACGCAATATAAACAACTTTCCACAACACTGCGTCGCTTTACGCGAACACTGCGAATAACGCTATGCCCCTGCGAGTGACAGAACACTTCACGACAGCGCGTCGTCCACTGACGACTCCGCTAACAGCCAGTGATAGGGCCGGTAGGCCTAGCTAGGCAGACGCCGCGGCCGACGGCGCTTACGATCCAACCCGAGCTCGTCGAAGAGCGCTTATGTTTGCCAAAACAATTAACACGGTACACTTAGGTCACCCGTAATTAAATACAATTGGTTTACTCGACGCAGTCGTTGCGAAGGGCAAACGTGCAAGCGAAGCGAGCAGCCTCGCTCAGACGGTTGGTGGGTGCTGTCTGCCCGCGAAATGCCCTCGCGTCGCGGCTCATCTCGCCAGTAGCTTAGTCCTAGTGTACTAGGCGTTGCTTTGAATAACAGGCACACGTTCGAGATAATTTTACTGAACTGGTAACTATTTCGTGTCGGAAACAAACTGCAGCAGGCAAGGAAAAAAAAAAAACACTGCGAGAAACCGGCCAGCCAGCGCCGCCTCCGCGGAGGGAACGTCACATGCCAGCCGCGCTGTCATTGGCTGCGGCCAGACGACGGTGCGGTTGTCGGACGCGTCGGACGATGAAAATCTGCCCGGTTTGTCGCACGCCGGACGTCCGATCCGGCGCTTCGGCACGGCAAAACACCTCGATTCCGGCTGCCGTTCCGGCGCGTCGGACGCCGGATCGGACACCGAATCGGACCGTGTGTCTCCCGCTTAAGGCGCGAGGCGACGATTTTATCACCCGTGGATTTTATACAGAACCTCACGGCGACGGCGACGCCAACGGCATATAATTGCTATGGCAACAATATTAATCTTCGTGACAGTTCATTTTTCTGAGTTTCTGATTATCTGCATAATCGAACACAGTTTTCTTCTTTTTAACTTTTCCTTGAATACCCCTGATTGGAGAGCTATTAGATAAGTGGTGAGGTGAGATAACTGGTGAGATAAGAGGTGAGTGGTATGCCTATAGACAGTGGCGTAGCTAGGTTGTCTGGTACCCGGGGCCCTTAGGTCTTCCGTCACCCCCCCCCCCCCCCCCACTGGTGTAGCCGGCGGAAAAAGGGTGCCTTCAGACGTATAAGACACCCCCCCCCCTCGACTGGCCCCTTGCACCCGGGGCCCACGGCCCCCCGGCCCCCCCTGTTGCTACGCCACTGCCTATAGAAAGGACATAAAAACACGCAGAAAAAAGATGCATGAAAATATAAGCTTGCACGAATACAAGTATATGCATGTAGCCTTTGTTTATATGCATGTAGCCTTTGTAGCCTTTGGTAGGCAATGAATATCCAAGGCGTCAGCAAACGCGCACGGGCAGATGATTTGCGCAATGTGATGCTGCAGGCTGTTCAAGTTTGTAGCCGTTCGAAAAAAATAAAGAGCCAGAAAAAGCGACAGAATGACAGCGCTTGCGGGTGACTTGTAAAGGGTGTCTTGTGCGGCGGGAAAAGTGTGCAGGTGAAGGCGAGATGTATGGGGAGCGGCGAAGTTGACTGTAATAAAACTTATGGAACGGGAACAAGCTAGTGATTCGGCGCCGAGACGACAGCCTGTGTAGAACGGGATTGTGCTTCTAAAGATGAAACACTGGCACTGTGCAAATATAAGGAATGAATTAATCTGATTGCACGGTCTTGAACAGATTCATGTATCGTTATTTGATATGTGTGGTGCGGGTTCCAGATAGCTGATCCATACTAAAATTTGGGATGTAGAGTGTTTTGTAGGCAAGCGGTTTAACGTGTTCTGCTGCGTGTCGAAAATGTTTCAAAAATCCCAGTGTTTTGTTAGCGGCGGATACCATGTTTGTGATATGTGCTCGCCAGTTTAGTTCTCTGGAGAGGATGATGCCTAAATGTTTAGATGACTGATTCAAGGGATGTGTTTGTAATACAGTAGGGAACTGATAATGAATTCTGGCCGTGAGATAAATTGTTGTACATTTAGTAAGGTTAAAGCTCATAAGCCATTCGTCACACCAGTTTTGTGGCGATTAAGGCCGAGCTGACAGAACTATTGTGGATTATTCGGTAAATGACGCAGTCGTTTGCGAACATTCGTATTTGTGAAGACATCTGTAGTGGAAGGTCATCAAAATAAATTAGGAAGAGTAATGGGCCGAGAAGGTAGTGTAGTGATTCCTGCAGTCTTTCTGTGACAATGAAGTGTACTGGGATGCTTATTGTTTCTACTATATATAAATGATATTGTTACTGTAATTACCCCTGGAACTGAACCTAAATTATTCGCAGATGATGTTGTCTTATTTCGTGGAATTACAAGTGTTCGTGTTCAAGTTGAGTTGAATTCTAATCTAGCTAATGTAAATAGGTGATACACAGATTTTGGTATGACTATTAACACCAATAAAGCTGATTATCTTTGTGTAAACTCCAGGAAATCGTTTTTTAAGTATACTTATTACTGACACATATTTCTTTGAAACATGTTAATAGTTACAAGCGCCTGGGAGGGACAATAACGAATGACTTCTCTTGGAATCAGCACATTGTGAACACTTGCTCCTCAGCTTTCCACAAGCTTTGTCATCTAAACCTAAACTTCTGAACTCTACTCCTAACGTTAATCTTCTTGGATATTTCACTTTCATACGACCTAAGCTTGTATATCCTTCGCTTGCTTGGGGCCCCTATACTAACTTTAACCTTAAAAAACTAGGAAGAATTGAGTGAAACGCTGTCCAGCTTATTTATTCCTGATTTAACACTGATTCTCCAACTTAACTCATGAATACTGACAACATTGAACTGCTTGAATCGAGAAGATATGTCGCTTGAACTTTTTGAGCTCATTTGAACTCACGCAGTGCCTTTCGCCATTGTCTGCAAGACCTACACGACATTATTATCAAATACACTTTATTATTTTGCCAGAACTAATATTTCTAAGTTTTTTTCTATAGGAACATCCCGCCGGAACCTTACGGCCCTCTGTATGAGCAGATGCTGATCGTTTTCGTCTTGTTTTTTTTTTCTTACTGTCATGTTTTATTTGTAACCCACTTACTGTGTTACTTGTGCTGCCCGTTCTACTTGACCCGTTTGGTCTGGAGCATATGTAGCAAAAATGATTATAATATCTATATAAATATTCATATTCATATTCAGCGATCTCGTAACAGCCTATGAGCGAAAGTGAGAGCTGCTTATACAGCCTGAGAGTCGCAGTCAGTTAGCGTTTCTTCTTTTTCTAATGCGTCCCACTGTAGTTGTAACGTCTGTCGCGGTGACGCAGGTGACACTGAATTAGAGCGGGCTAGGGCACTGGCACTTGTTTAAAGATCGCAAAGGCCACCGACGCGTTGCTTGCGAAGAATACGAAAGAACGGCGCTTGAAGGGAAAAACGTGAGTTTCGTATAACTGTTAAACACAACGATGTTACGCAAACTGAATTAATCCTTTGAACAGAAAACTTGCTACCTGAGCAAGCATTCAATGTTTCTCGGAGAGCATGCAAGACAGCGAGGCAAGCAGCAGGACTTAGCGCGAGGCCAGATCGATCCACGGCTTGGGGCCAGTTAGAAAAGCTTTGAAAGTATTCCCTTTGGCGTTCTGCTACTATTAGGCGTCATTTGCGGCCTGCATCGAAATGCTTGAATGACCTAGTTGCAAAAGAAAGTTTCCAAAACCAGAATGCTGAGCACGAAATGAGCTCAGCTTCATCGAAACGCGAAACTCGTATTGTCGAGAAAAGACCGGCTTGAAGAGGCAAACATTCCCAGACTGCTTTTTCTCTTCTTTTTTTTTTGGAAAGACTGTCAACTTTGCGAGTACCTGGAAAGCTCGTATGGTAGTAGTCAAAGTAACTGCGATACGACGAGTATGCTTCGACATATTGGACCCAATCTGAGGGAGGCACGTGTGTACACCACCTGACTAAGGCATGCCCTTTTCTGACCTTCTTTAATTTAAGTTGAGGTGCACCGTCCCAAGGCAGCTAGCGGCGTATACACGAGAGGCGCCTTAAGTGGAGGGCGCCGGATTACTTTCGACCACCTGCGGTTCTTTAACTTGCAACGCGGTACACACACGCACACACAAGCTTTCTCGCGTCCAACGCGGCCGGCAATCGTACCCGCGACCTCGTGCTCTACAGCCACCGCGGCAGCGGCCAGTCGAACAGCTTTTTTGAATCGACGTGGCTTAAAGCTATACCTTTTCTTTTGTCCCTTTCGGAGGTCAAGAGTGCGCGGAATAATTGTGGGGCGATCGCAATCATTACTTTACCTTGCAGCCGTTGCGTTGTTTGCGGAGTCCATGCCTGGAGGCGGCGGTGAAAGGAAATGTCCGTAAGCAGCGGCGGCGACGCTACACTCCGGCACGTACAATCGCTACCGGTCCAAGCACCGGTCTGCGTACAGGGAGAGCGGAGACGAAGAAAAACAGTCAGCTGTGCCGCGGCTTTCGGTCCGCACCAGAATCTCTCTCCGTCTCGTACAAATCGAGAGAGAGAGAGAAAAAAGAGCAAAGCAAAGGGGTCTTTTTTGTCTTAGCTCGCAGTCACTTTTCACATTTTCCCGTATCGTATTTTTTGTTTGCTTGCTTTCTTGCGTTCACCTCCTCGCCGCTCATTCGCCGACGCAGCGTGACCTTGCTTCCCCACCGGCGGGGAGAGAGAGAGACTGCGCCGCGCTCTCCGGTGGTCATCGTTTCCTCAGCGCGAAGTCGAGAAGTACGGAAGAGACGGCGCGGATTCCGAACGAAGAACGTCAATCTTCGTCCCCATTTTTGCGAAGGAGGAAATTGATCGCGGGCGAAAAACTACAGCAATGAAGCCCGATGTTGAGAGAGAAGGTCAAGATGAAGATTATGCAAGGAGGCTAACCAGAAGTTCAGTATAGGGTTGCTGGCTGGACCTGTTCGCACATATTTTCTTGACGAGACAATAACGCTTTCTATAATCTATTCCATAATGCGTGAAAAATACCGGGACAAATTTAACGCAGTCGTGTAACCGTCGTAGTCCTAATCACGGACTCGACCGAGGCATGCGACGGAGGTCAGCACCAACCATTGATAGAAGTCACGCAGGCTTGATGCACAGGTTACGACTATAGGAGTGGCGTTGACTCGGTGCTACGTACTCTTTATCAGCCGTGCAGACGTATCCGGGTGTTCAATAAACTGCATTATAGGCCATTTACAGAAGCAAAGGCCTCGGGAGCCTGACCTCAAAGCTCATCAGCCCAAAAAGCCACTCGAGCTCTTCTATACACGCCCAGACTTGACTTTGGATACGCTGACGACTTTGGATACGCTGCACCTGGCTTAGTTCATGTGAAAGTGCGATCAATACTCCTATGCCTCCCTCTCTCTTTCACTTCCCCTTCCTTACGTGTGGGGTGGCAAGGAGGACAAAGTCTAGCTAAACTCCCTGCATCTCTCTCTCTCTCTCTCTCTTGAGGAATGCGATATACATGAGACTATAGAACACATCGTTGTGCATCTGCCCGCGGTATATGCTGCGGAAAGGCAATCGCTACCAGAGCGTTTTCGAAATTGCAACAATGGACCGTTGTCAGAAGAGGTTTTCCTGAGACCTCGGCGGGACCATCTTAGTTTGCGAGGCGTCCTGAAAACTCAACACATTTCTGCACAAGAATTGTCTCGATTCCAGACCGAGATCTTGATTTGAGACTACGCTGTTCATGTACGTACATTCAAACCAACACTTTCGTCTTCATTATCAAACGGAGTGAAGTGAGTGAAGTGAAATGAGTGAAGGCGCCGTCACCTGTGGCAGTACGCAAAATCTGTAAGGAAAGACGGGGACCGGATTCGCCTGCTCTTTAATAAGTTTCACATTAATAATGATGCCTATGTGTGGGACAGTGAGACTGGACGCGTAAATTGTGTAACTCAGCGATTCACAGACAAATTACGTGCTCCTGTTTCTATCTCAGATCAGACCCCAGCTTCCCATCCTTCTCAAATATCAATGTATAATATCGATAAAATATTTTTTTTCCTTCCTACACTAACAGCAGAAGTGTCGTAACAAAGGGTGTCGAAATATCTTCAATAATCGACTCATGTTCCGCATTATTAATAGCAGTAACTGAAACATGGCTAACTGATGTTATAACAGGTAACACAATTTTTTTTTCAGCGAAACACGTTTCAATATGTTTTGATGTGATAGATGAAACCATAGAGGAGGTGCTGCACTCTTGGGAATAAAAGATGATTTGCTGACTGTGCCGGTAATGATTAGTGCATTTCTCGAATGTGTATGAGTTTCTTTAAAGTGTTGTTCTATAGATATCATTATTGGTGCTATCTACCGCCCTCCTAATGTGAATGATTACTTTTCTTCCGAATATTATCGAGTTCTATATGAAGCATGTACACGTTTCTCAATCTCTACTCTACTCATATTCGGTGATTTCAATTTCCCTAGTTTAAACTGGTTCACACCATTCGTCACAGCGAGTGGAAGCGAAGCACATATGTTTCTTCAATCATGCCTTGATTTCTCACTATCGGAACTTATTACTGATCGCACGCGTCGCACATCGAGCACTGTGAACATTACAGACCTAATATTAACAAATAATCCTGACATTTGTTCAGACATAATTAATTTAGAGCGCATTTCGGATCATGAAGCAATAACAGGACGCATTGCAGGTTCCTTTAACGAAAGAAAACTACTATTAAACAAACCAGAGAGAGAGAGAGAGAGAGAGAGAGAGAGAGAGAGAAATGCTAAATGAAAGGTAGGGAGGTTAACCAGGACTGAGCCTGGTTGGCTACCCTACACTGGAGAATGGGAAAAGGGGACGGTTAAGATTAAAAGAAGAGAAAGTCCACTGGGTATATCGTTTGGTCATTCAGTACGGATTATAGACGCTGACTGAATCCGGTAGCTTTAAAATGTCGCAGCAGCACTTTTGTGGTCTTTTATAGCTGCGATATCCGAGGTCATGGTCCCAAGATCATTAAACAAATCATCTGATTTAAACAAATCACATGTTACAACAGAGCTAACTATGATAAAATTAACTCTGAATTGGATTGTTTCTCTGCTGAGTTCTTGAATCAGTATTCCTTGCGAACCGTTGAGCAAAGTTGGGATTTGTTTGAAAATATTTTTGTTGGCCTTATCGATGAATTTGTGCTTCTCATGCCGGTCAAATGTAACAGCAGAGCACCGTGGTTTAACCAGAAGTTGCGGTGCATGCACAGTCAGAAGAAGAAGTGATTTTTTCAGCAGGCAGTAAAAATGTTCGTTTGAGCGCGTGGGAAAAGTACAAGAAACGTGATAAGAAGTACCAGTCGCTCCTAAAATCCACTCGACGTCTGTTTTTAAATCATGACTTGGTATCTCTGTTAACCAACAACCCTAGTAAATTCTGGCGCAACATAAACCCTACTTTTCATCTCGACATTTTGCTTACCGACAGTAACGGCGTCGTTACTGATGAATCTGAATGTGCTCAGATTTTTGACGAAACCTTCTCATTAGTTTTTACCAACGAAGATATTAGTTCATCTCCCGAATTAAATATATTTGATGACATTCGCATGTCTGAAAACGTTTTTAATGAACTCAGTTTACCTCTGTTAAGAACTCAGTTCTTAACAGAGGTGAACAGTTCACCTCTGTCGTCAAGAACTCAGTTCAACTCTGTTAAAAATTCTAACACATCTTCTGCTCATGTGACATCTGGTCCACCCCAAGGAAGCGTGCTCAGTCCTCTAATGTTTCTAATTTACATTAATGATTTGCCTGCCTGTGTAGGGTCCAGAGCTCGGCTCTTTGCTGATGATTGCGTAATTTACCGCAACTTTACTAATGACATTGACCACAAATCCCTACAAACTGGCCTCAATGCAGTAAGCACATGGTGCTCATCCTGGTTAATGACCCTTTATGTTTCTAAAACAAAACATATGTGTTTCACTCATCGTACATCTCGTATTCGAACCACTTAAACCCTTAATAGCAATACTGTAGAACTAACAACAACTTATAAGTACCTTGGAGCGTACCTTCAGTGTGACTTAACATGACATCACCATATCGACCTCAACCTTGCGTCTGCTAACCGCTCACTTGGTCTTCTTAAACGTAACCTCAAACATGCTCATATCCACGTAAAAAAGCTTGCTTATGATACTCTAATACGCCCTAACATTGAATATGCTGCGTCGATTTTGGACCCAGATCAGGTCTGCGTTATCTCTAACATCGAATCCTTGCACAGCCTTGCTGTTCGTTTTATTTTTTAAGACTTTTAGTCCGATACAAGCGTTTCAGGACTAAAAAAGCGTGCCTAAATGGAAGACCTATCGTATCGCCGCAGACTTGCTCGTTTAACACTTTTCCATAAGCTTTATTACCACCCATCCCTTCACAACGATTTCTTTCAGTCACCCCATGCCATCTTTCAACGTCATGATCATTCTTTCAAAGCTAAACGCCTAAAGTGCCGTTCATCCTCTCATGCCGACTCATTTATTCCTCGCACGATCATTCAGCAGAGCAGAACAATTTGCCATCGCACATCGCCAAAGAAACTGACACAAAAAACTTCCGAGATTTACTACGCTGTGATAAAAATGTGTAATAATATTTTGTTCATTGTTCTTTTGTTCACCCTTTCCTTTCGTATTATGCTTTATGTTTTCATTGCTATTTTTTATTGTTGCTCTATGTATTGTTGTTGCTTTTTCTAATATGCACAGCGTTATTAATGATCGCATACCCCCCCCCCCCCCCCCCTATGTGAAACCTTCCCGTGAGGGCCTTTAGGGGTAACATGAATGAATGAATGAATGAATGAAATGAAAATGAAAGCTTTTCTCTTTTTATTCCCCTTTACCAATGCTTAATAGTTGGTCAGAAATTCAACTCAGGCAAACCTGTCCGTTTTCTCTCCTTAATGAAAGTCTGTCTCTGTTGGTATATACTGAGCACGAAGGGAACCAGCGAAGAAACATATCTACATCTTCTCGTTGTTTATATATCTCTGCCTTATGTAAACGGGCACGCTAACTTCGGGAGACGTCTACTAGCGCTGAAGGTCTCGGAGGCCATGATGTGCCGCACCGCGTGCCTATCGTCGAGGCACGAAAGATGTCAGAAATGTGTTCCATCTTGTTTGCGCCCTTATAAGCGAGCGGTCATGTGTTTCCACGAGTTTAAACAATCGCCACCGGGCATTTGTGCATCAACGAATACCCAATGTACGCTACAAGACAGACAACAGCTATATCGTTGCGTTAAAGCTGTGAACCCAGCTGTGCATACTTATGTGCATGTGTGAAAAGCTGTGCATACTTATTTTGCGCTTTTCTCCAGGTCTCGTTCAGGGAATTCCATCCTGCGAGTTCTCCTTTAACCCCTTCAAACCCAACCTGTGCCATCTGCGCTCCCTTATATGCGCACGATGGCATTCGAGCAATCACACATTAAATCCACAGATGTCCCTACAAAAACTATTAGGTGAAAATCTGGCCCTAACGTCTACAGGAGCTATAAATGTGGCCGTTCATCCAGCATAGTATAGTTGGTCAGTGCGCGGCTGTGCCTGAAATTCTTCCTTGTAGCTTCGACCGACTTCGTGACATTGAAAATTTGCCATTTGCAACGAGATATTTCGTGATTATAAGTGCAACACTTTGCAATGGATATTCAGGTGCGCAGATGCTTACCGATTTTGCACGTTTAAAAAAAAATATTGCTCGGGAATTGAGAAAAATGAAGCGCCGTAAATAACGCGAAAACAACACGTAGTAAGCACGCCACAATTATGCAAATCCACGCATTACCGGTAATTCTCGTGGTATATCTGAACGATCGCAGCGCCAGAATTCCCTCGCACGTGAGAGCACGTGCTACGAGACGTGGCGCGTCACCTCAAAACACTGGCCCGAGTGACGTATGCGCGCGCGGCTGTGGCGCGATGGTTAGAGTGGTTAGAGTGGTTACGTTGGAGTCGTAATTATTTTATTCTCTGCGCGCGAGCAAATCGGCAGCCCCGACCAGCCACGGTCAGCAAGCAAAGTCCGGGAGGTTTCGCTAAGAAAGCTTCGCTTTAATAAAGCGGAATAAATAACGTGACAAGAATGCCTGAAGCAACGCAGATTAGGCAAACTCACGTTCTACCCATCATTTCACGGAGCAAGTAAAGGTTTAGGAGAGAGCATCGTGCAACACGAATGACGTCAAACGTATCGGTCGAACACGTGATCATACGACATTGCGCGATGTAGGCTTTCGTGTTCCCGCTCCGCAGGCCGAGTTATAACGGCAAGGCAGCAGAACAAGTGGCGCATTGATTAAAAACTACCAGGAACCAAACATTCGGCCAATACGGCGAGTTTCAGAGGTCACGTGGTGGGCCAATACGGCGAGGGAAGAAAGCGAAGGGAATTAATGTCCTCATTCGCTTGTCAAGGCCGGCTTCGTGACACAATGCCAGTTTATTTCCTTCCTCCATCCATCATTCCCGTGATGGATGGACAATCACACCGCCAGAGTTCCCTCAAGTAATTTTAGTTGGAAACTGATTGCAACCAACACGAATGACGTCGAACGTATCGGTCGAACATGTGATCATACGACATTGCGCGATGTAGGTTTTCGTGTTCCCGCTCCGCAGGCCGAGTTATAACGGCAAGGCAGCAGAACAAGTGGCGCATTGATTAAAAACTACCAGGAACCAAACATTCGGCCAATACGGCGAGTTTCAGAGGTCACGTGGTGGGCCAATACGGCGAGGGAAGAAAGCGAAGGGAATTAATGTCCTCATTCGCTTGTCAAGGCCGGCTTCGTGACACAATGCCAGTTTATTTCCTTCCTCCATCCATCATTCCCGTGATGGATGGACAATCACACCGCCAGAGTCCCCTCAAGTAATTTTAGTTGGAAACTGATTGCAACCATTGCGTACACGCGTTGCCCATGAAAGAACCGTCGGGTTACGTGATGCCGGCTTGACACGGCAATATGACGCTGCGCGCGACCGTCGCTTTTACGTCATGCACAAATCTCGTCACAGTATATCTGCTCCGTCTGTGACTTTCTGAGACCGCCATGCGCTAGATAATCGCGATGCGACAGCTTGAACAAACGTCAACTTACTTATGTGCATTGATTGTAAACGAAGAGCCGCACAATCAAGTCCAATGGTGCACACTGCAGCCTTTCAGAAATATGTCAGCGTGGCGTCTCGACGAGGTCTTGCGCTCTCAAATAACTACCTGTTGCAGCGAGTTCTTGTAGGCGCAATTTGGCCGAGGACAGAACGTGTGAGCTGGCGCCGCTTGCTAAGAAACACACTGCCGTTACTAACAACACAACAGGAAAAGAGCGCTGACCAGCCTCGCGAAGCGCTGTCTTCCGTCCTATCCTATGTGCGTGTCTATAGAGTGACAGCTCGAGAGGGAAGAGGCAGCCGACAAGAAAAGTGCGCAAGAAATTAAACAAATCCGATGGGCGAAGTCGTCAACGTACAACCGGTTGGTTGAAGTGAAGAGAACCTTGATGCGAACATGCGTATAACGCGAAGGAGTGAGTATAGTGGTAAACAAGAGGGGACGAACGAGAAGAACAAGGGGAACCGAATGCTTCTTACTTTAGTAACGAGCTTATGAAACCGGCAGACAATGAAATACAAACAATGCATGGAGCAAGTTAACGGACTGCTTAATTGAAATCAGAATTAATTATGGATAAGAGTTGTATTTACAACAAACGCCATAGTCTTCACATTGCCACGGACCAGTATTTGCGACGGCGAAGAGGCCAGTAGTGGGGGCGGCGACGACGATTAGAGGCTAGCGCGGGCTGTTGCCTCTTGGCCAAGTGCGGCGTAATTGTTTGTACATATATCTGAGTACAGCTTTTTCGTCGGCGTCTTCCTATGTAACATATTTTACGCAACAAGAAGAAAGTGGAAGAAAAGACAGTTTTCCGTCGACGGGAACCGAGCTCACAACCTCCGCATGAGGCGTGCGATGCCATATACCCAGAAATTTTGCACATTTCCCCTTCAGCAATCTGTTGAACTTCGCAACAACACTTCTGCGTAAGTCAATGGGCAGCACTTTAAATAAATACGTATTTAAAAAGATTGGCCGACTTTCAACAAGTTTCCAATGGCGGCAACTTAAGTCAAGGCACCTAAGTCAAAGACTAGGGTCGCCTACCATTTTTTTATTACGAAATAATGATTTCCGTGAAATTTGAAATATCGGCAGCTGTTGTGCTAATCGACTGACTAATTAACGGCGGCAAGATAAGAAACTGCATTTATAGAGAAAGGAGGGAACTTCTGTCCGTTCGTTGCGAAGCCATTTCCAGTTCACTGACATTTCCAGTTCACTGACAATGTTGGTCTCGCGACGCGGATGTCCCAAACAAGCTATTGCAGTTATATACAATTGCGACGTGCGCGGGTTCATGTTGCTGGACGCTCCGTGCTGGCTTATAACTCGGGCTTTAGAATAGACAAGTTCATGGCAGTAGGATTTTCTTGCTTCGTCAGGCACTGAACAACAGATAATAAATTATTGCTTTTTTGCCGAGGTTACTGTGTGCTTCACATCCGCCGCAATGGTAGCGAGTGCACACGAATATCCAAGAAGGTGTAAGGGAGTACAATCGCCATCAGATCCATCGTATCGTTCACCTTATTTAAGTCGGCGATATCTATCAGGATGTGCTTAGATGGATCCGTATAATGCGACTACTTCCTAATTCGAGGTGCTGCTATGTGCTGTGGTCAACGAACTGTTTCTCCGTACATGTGCCGAGACCATAGATCAGTGTTTTATAGGCTGCACTATATTTGTGTGACATTCTCCACCGGATGCTTAGAAAGCATACAGACATCACGCCTTGCTCAATTACGTTTCTATTTTTCGAGAATACCAGCAGTCCTCCCTTATGGCATGTTTCTGCTATTGGGTATAGAAGTCTGAAGGGATCCAGTCTGTCTGATCGCCATGCCGAGAGCCCGCGTCCTACGCGATCCTTTTTATGCGAAGCATATTACGAGGGCTCAACCCAGCTCCTCAGGCGCGGCGGTGACCATGAAATCACGTGACACCGTGACGTCACGACAGAGGAGAAGTGGCTTTGGCTCAACTCTTGCAAGACGGGCTGGGTGGGAATCGAACCAGGGTCTCCGGAGTGTGGGACGGAGACGCTACCACTGAGCCACGAGTACAACGCTTCAAAGCGGTACAAAAGCGCCTCTAGTGAATGCGGTGTTGCCTTAGAAACGCGCTGTTTCTAAGGCGTGCGTCTCTTGCTCAGGCGCACATTTCGTTGCCGCGCCGAACGCTGCTTTGCTCGACGCTCACCGCGTCCAATGCGGGGCGCGTAGTCGCTGCCCTGTAGCCCATTGTCTTACACCCCTTGGCGGGTCGACGGGAACGCTGTCGCGTTCCACTCTTGAAGGCGAAGAAGTAATGCATGAGTTGTTTCTTCGTCTAGCCGAACCAAATATAGCCAAGCAACAGCAGTTCACCAGGCTAAACAGTGGTTCAACAACTAAAATAAAGGCTAGTATGCTTCGCATCCTGGGCTTAACCTTACCTAAGCCACAGCCATTTTTTTTTTCGTGAAAATGCACCATATGCAAGACGTGTGCACGCTACGCCGGAACTTTTGCCCGCCTGAATGCACTTGTTGGACGCATGCACATGTTTACTCGAGTTCGAGTGCGTAGCGATGTTCTCCGTGTAATATATTTTCAGTTCTGTTTTCCATTTATCAAGGGAAAAAAAAATTACCGACGATTACGCTACTTCCTAATGCGAAATTTGAGCGCAGCAAATAAGCTGTTTCACCTTTTCGATAGATTGAGGCAAAGAAATCGAGCAACACATGTATGCGCTATCACAGAATTTTTTTTTTATTTTTCACACGTATTCCTTTAACAAAGACTCCATTAACAGTTCTTGACAGTCATGAAGGAAGCTTTGTGGTCGGAGAAATAGACTGATATATGTTCGACTTGGTACACCAATGCTTGATTCTCAAAGACGAGATCTATACAAGTGCCTCGCGAGGTTGTCACAGCCGTGGGACGCGTTACGAGCGAGAGGAACGGGATGTTCTCCCGCATAAGTGTTAGGAAATTGCTGTTTGTCTTTATGTCAACATTAAAGTCCCCCACTACTAACATCAGTGTGGATCGATGGACGGTTAATGCGAGTTGCAGGAAGTGCACGACGTCTTTCGTGAGTGCGGTAGCGGACTCACGAAAGCGGTATCAGTCGGTCGCTGCTAGCGCTGGGGGGATGAAAGGGGGGCGGAGCTGGTTATGAGGCCGACGACAACGCGAAACCCAGGAACGGACGCCAAAGAGCCATTTGTGTAGCCAGCCCTCCTCCACAGTCTCTCCTCCTCCCTTCCATCATCCTCCCTCGCCCGGAGAGCCGACAGCGCGCATGCGCGGCGGCGGAGCAGCGGCGCATGCGCGGCGGCGGAGCGCGGCGGCGGAGGCGAGCTGGTTACGAGGCCGACGACAACGCCGACAACGCCGACGCCGACGACGACGACGACGACGACGACGCCGACGACGACGCGAAACCCAGGAACGGACGCCAAAGAGCTGCGCTCTAAAAGGCATCGTCTAGCTTAGTCAGCAGACATGTCCAGGAATCTTGGGAATTTCCCCTTCGGCAATCAGTTCAACTTCAATGCAATGTATTAGCTTAACTCCATGGGCAACATTTAAAAAAAATTACATTTCAGAAGTATGGTGGAGTTTCATCAAGCTTGAAATAGCAATGTCGAGAGGGTGCTTCCTTTTATTAACATACGCGTTTATGACACTCAATCGGCAATTAGTGCTGCGTTATAGCAGTGCATGGTCAGGACCGAAACCGTTTCAGGAGGTGAACCAGGTGTGCTGCGCAAGAAACAAGTATGTCACTCGGTGCTCGGGCCACTAAAATACTCAGAGCCCAGGAGAAACCAGGAGTTATCGGCTACATAATATGTAGGCTATCTTCACGTTTGCTTTACAGGCGAGTTCAAAGAAAGCGTTGATCGTGTGTCCTCAGACGTCCACACGGAAGGAAGACGCACGCGACATTTGTATTTAAATGATTCGCGGTAAAGAGGCTTGGTATATTTCTTTTTAATTAGCAAATATGAGGTAACTGACTTCGTTAAACTGTTAACGTAGTAGGCTGTTAAGAGAGAGAGAGAGAGCCTAGTCATAGTAATCCAAGTCGCAGATATCAGTTCTGGAGCAACTTGCAAGTCTTGCAACTTAACATTAGCATCACTTCGCAATTAACCACTTCACGAGGCCATCGAAACCCTTTTACTAGAGACTTCAATCCCGTCTTTTAAGGGCAGGCAGCTTGGCGACATGGCGACATAACGATATCCGGTATGACCACAACGGGATAACGTGAGCTTGACTACGCTGGCACGACAACGGCTGGGCACCTGCGCTTTCCTCTCCGATCGTTTACTTCACGGAGGCAAGATATTCCTCCAATTGTTTTGAATGATCCTGTATATCCGAAAAGACTGCTGGGATAGGTCTGAGCGAAGCTGCGGTGATCCGGCACGATGAAACGGCGCGTGCCGGCACGAAACGCGCAGCGCAGTTCGGCGACGAGCGCAACTCGAGGGTACGCGCCCTTTGCATTGGCGGAGTAACTCCGGCCGCCAACCACTTTGGAAACGGGAGAAATAGCCGAAGAAAGCTGTTCGCTTTGAAGAGAATGTGAGCAAGACTCCTACCTTGAAGTGCTAGTCCCGGTGCTGTTCCTGCTAGGGCGATATAAACCGGGTCTTCGTTAAAGAGGTGTACAACACATGCATATCATAGGCTGGACTGCACCATCGGTTGTGGACTCAAGCAACGACACCTTCAAAATGGCGTACTGCAATGTCTGCATGTCTGCAACACTACACCTCCTCCCTGAAGGAAAACAAAACGTATAGTTATAGTGAGTGGATTTTTCAATGGGCCTAGCGTACTTAGACATATGAGAAGCACATTATCGCGGTTGTCTTCGGTTTATTTGCCCAACAGTTTCGGTCGGCGGACCGATCTTTTTCAAGGGCTACAGTAAATTCTCACGGAAGGAAAGTGCGGGAGAGAGCCGGGTGCTAAAGAGATTATTCGTTGGTAAGAGGGGTATTCACCGCGCATTCGCGAAGTCACGACCTTAATCATTGCTAGTTCTTTCGATCGTCGACACCATAGGCGTATGTACCCTGGGGGGGGGGGGGGGGGGGGGGCTAGGGGGCACTTGCTGCCCCACTGTCAAAAATGGGGGGGGGTGCAGTGGCAAACATATGCACACCTGACACTGGATGACCGTGGACACTCGCTGCCAAAACGCTGGCGTGAGGAACCGCGGAAGCAGCAGCGAGTGAAGTGACCTTCCTGCTGTCTATCGCTTCAACGCAAAGTGAGCGGCGAAAACACAGCACACCAAAAGTTACGAGCCGTCGGCCCACCTAGACTGTGCCCCAAAGCTTTCAAGGCTGTCGTGCTGGTGCCCTCGAGTAACGGCTCTATCAGGCTGAATAAAATAATTTAAGAGAAACTTCATGCCGTGACTCCTCACTGCCAGGGTGTCACTGACGTCCGGCAGTTCGGTCGCGGTAACATAGTGCGCAGATAGCTAGACCAGGCTTGCGTAGCGGACCTACTAAATAGCTCGTCAGTTGCCTCTGTCCCGGTGAGTTCGTTTATGCCACCACATCTTGCGTGCACCGAGGGACTCGTGCGCGGAGTTGACTCTCAACTAGCCCCATCTGAAACCCAGGAGAAGCTCGCCATGGCCGGAGGTGTAGCAGTTTATGGCTGTAACGGCATCGTGGAAAACATAAGATACCCTCCACTGAGTGCGTTATTACCCCTTTTGCTGGTACATCGTGCCCTTCAGAAATCAAAACAGGACCTTTTGTCTTCAGGGTTGAACCTCTTTCTTCACGTCCCCTTCAATGCCGTAATTGCTGGAGATTTGGTCATAGTGCTGTTAGGCTCGAATTTGCACTGCGCTGTTGCACATGGGGAGAGGGCCACTCTTATACCAGCTGCATTGCCCAAGATGAGGAATGTCGCCTCTGTGAACGTGCACACACAGCGGATTGTGCAACCAGCCCCGTTCATGTGCAAGAAATGCGAGTGCTCAAACTTATTGATCAGAGGAGGTGATCTAGGGGAGACGCTATGACGATTACCAAGGAGAGGGCACACGGATACACTGGAGTTACCGCACGTCAACCTTCTTTCACAGATGTGACCTTCGCGCAGACAGTTGAACCCGCAGTTGAAAAGGCAACGACAAAAGTGGTGGATCGATTAGTCGCCAGCCTCTCAGAATGCTTAGTCCAGGTGATCAGTACTCAGATGGCTAACCTGGTAAATATAACTCCATCTCTTTCTATTGTAACTTCTAAGCTGCCAACTTCAGAAGAGCTAAGTAATATAAACAGAGTGAGTTCGCTTCCCTCAGGTGACAGCCGTGAGGTATCTAAATGTTTGGCGAGTTCTAATCAGAATCACACGTTGGACTTGCACATCTCTACTGAAGTTGAACGAGATGCTCGAGCTCAAAAACGTTTATGGTTCCAAAACGAGAACAAAAGGTCTCCGTCTAATAAGATGCTCAAGGAGCGTATTTTGGAGAAGCTTGTTACTAGTGCATTACTATCTGCACCATAGTATGTTTAAAAATATTACAGTGGAAATATCGGTAAATTTTTACAGTTTCCATAGATTTGTCGTGTATCACTGCTCGATTAGATCCAGATATAATCATTTTAAAAGAAACTTGGCTAGTCCCAGAAAAAAAAATATCTCAGAAATTATCGCTCTTTTCGTTGGGACCGGTCCACAAGAGGTGGTGGACTACTTTCATTAGTATCAACAAGAATTTGCCACAAAGCAAAGCTAGCATTGAAACTTCTGTCCCCTGAATTGGAAATGCTAGTAATAGCCTTATGTCTACCTTTATGCCGTTCATTTTTCATCGCGAATGTATATATCCTTCAAGGGTTCCCGATACACGGTCTCTGGATAGTGTAATCTCTACTAGCGGTAATGTTGCTATATTGGAGGGTGACTTCAACTCTCATCATGGGGTTTAAAAACAGATCCGTGTGGTACTCGACTGTGGCATTGGTCACACGACAGTAGTCTCATGTAAAAATTGAGGACATCCTACTTTTCTTAGAGGTTTCGCTGCTTCTACTCTGGATTTGTCATTCTCAGGGTCAGGTCTTTGCGTATCCGCTTGGTCGACTGTTCACTATGCCACAAACAGTCACCACGACCACATTCCAGTGATCTTTGAGGTTATGTGTGCGGTGACATAGTGTCTCAGCCGCGAACATACAATAATTAAAGTTTTCCTCTCATGGCTCTCGCATCTAACGTAATCCGGCTAAACGCCGGGGGTGGTCGGTGTGCTTGCAACATATTAATAGCGTCCTCGATCACCTTGCCCCGGGGTTGCCCCGAAACCAGAATGGTGCGCTTTGCACCGCGGTGGTGGCGCACTGCGGAGGGTCAACATCGAGGACAAAACTGCACCCCGTGCAAGGTGCTTGCATGCAGCGCCACTTTGCCCCTGCCGCGAAACGTGCGAGGACACGCGCGCGCGCATATTTTATTGTTTGCAGGTGTTGAGCATCCGCGGCAAGCGCTCGAACCTTGTCAAGCTGCGTACTCCGACATACCTGCATGGTTGCAAAACACCAATGGATTTTATCATTAATGGCAAGAGACATCATGTGGCGATGTCTGTGGACGAAATGAACGATGTTATGGCGCCTAAGTATTCGTTTTTAGCAACGTACGCGCGGGCATTCGAGCGTATTGTCAGCAACACCCAAAAGATCCACCCAAAAGATCCACCCAAAAGATCCACCCAAAAGATCAAAATGAAGCATCCCGGAAACGATGTGCTTCCGCGGCCCGTTCCCAGCAAGTTCTAGTAGCACAAAGACGGGGAGCCAAATAATTATACTAAATCATTTTTTACGCTTTACAGATCCGACAAAGCTGCATGCGTTGGTGGAGTCGATCACCGGCAGTGCGAACAGCAATGCGAAAGTCGATGGTCCGAGTGCAGTCGCAGGACCATCAGGAATTGCGAGCAGCAACTTGTCTACCAGCCCTGGCAAGTAATGCATTTCTTGGAGTTTTTTCTAGACGTTGAAGTACGTCGCCCCCCGAGCAGACTATAGTGTAGGAGAAACTGGGCTCGTTACGAGATACGTATAATTGGCCCCCTGAGACCATGCATGTCCACTAAAAGAAGGTCTAATTGGACAATTTCAAACTGAAATAACTGGTCAAACACCAGCTGTGTTTTCGCCACCCATTGGGCTCAATCATTCGAGGCCAATCGGTGCTCCCAATTGGAAATAACTTCACCCAATAAGACCAATAAATGGCGCACCATCCTACTGGGCCCAAGGGAATACGCAATTGGATTCATGAGCCCAATCAGTTGACCTATTGGGTTCAACTGGTGCCAATAGGGCTCATTTTTTTGGACTGGTTA
The DNA here is from genome assembly GCF_038994185.2 of Dermacentor albipictus. NCBI lineage: Eukaryota > Metazoa > Arthropoda > Arachnida > Ixodida > Ixodidae > Dermacentor > Dermacentor albipictus. The sequence continues at coordinate 9,105,682 of NC_091823.1, read as the reverse complement.
TTATCAGTCGACAGTTAGCTTTCTTTCACGTGTATCGCCCTTGCCATTGTCACTTCTGTGGCTGTTATTTCTTGGATGGTATTGACAGAGCTGGTTGTACATTAATTGACGTGCATGAATTTGTTTTCTCATTACCAGACGCTGATGAAAAAAATAATCAGGGCACGAAGGTTCCTCAACCAAGTGAATGGAGTGAAGGGGACACAAGGGCTCTTTTGGACAAATGTTATGAAAAATTGAGCCACGTGGGTCCGATGAAAGGATTTAAAAACAAGAAGGCCATGTGGGTCGCAATTGCTTTAGATATAGAAGATGAAACAGGGCACTGCAAAACTGCAGAGCAGAACAGATTTAAGACCATAAAGAAAAAGCACTCTGAAGCAAAAAAAAATATAAAAGACACAATGCAACGTCAGGTGCCGAGCCCACAGGAATTCTCTTTGACGACGAATTGGCCATGATTAAATCTATAGACGACTGTTTTGAACGTGAGCTTTGCGAGGACCAGGAAGGGTTGAGTATAGATCAGAGAAGCAAAATGACACAGGTCCACCCAAAAGATCAAAATTAAGCATCCCGGAAATGATGTGGAAAACTCATGAAGATAGAGAACAGCAGCGAGAGCGACGACACAATAGAAGGTGCAGCGGTTGAAACATCTCCTGGGGGCACCAAATCAGCCTACAGTAGCAGCGTCTTCCTGGAGTCCATAATGTGCGACATCTGTAATTGATCCTTGGCTAAAAAAAACATAAAACTTCCCTAAGGATGGGATACAGAGGAGAAGAGGACAAGATGAGTGTGCATTTAGTCTACCTCTTATCTTCGAAGCACGTCATTATGCATTTTCCTAACCGCCACTTAGGCCAAAGTGACAACGCTGGGCAATATGTTGCTGTGATTATCATGTTTTAAATCATATTGTATCCTCCATTTCATTTCTGTTCATAATATTTAAAAAATATATTGAAAGATACACCTTGTGAGTATTCATGATATTTTATTACAGTTCACTGCGTCTGGCTCAAGACAGATGACAGAGAACCTAGATAAGGTAAAGAATATTTATTTGTGGATCACTTGTACAAAACAAGCTGTGAGAACAAGGCATGGTAAGGGTATCTAACGAAGTGTGGCTTACCAGATAGAGAATATGAATGTGCAGCACATAACCATGCGACTCTTGGCACTGATGCATGGAAGTGCAGTGTACAGGTGACCCTCTCTCAGCCATGCTTGGTCAACAGCAGCAAGTGCAGCTAGCATTAAAATGCAGCGTACACTCTCTCTTACCTCCCACACTTCTGTGTTATTCTACATGGTAATTCCAAGCAGACATTTTGTCGTAGCCTACTACTTACAAAAAACCTGCCGGCACAATATCTTTAAAATGATAAAATTCCTTAAATGCTCTAAATATCTGTTTTGTCAGCTTCCTTCATTCATTTGTTGACTAAGCAGGACTACTGTCACCAATATGAAAAGTCATGATGCTGTAATAAGATATTATATTCGATTGCCTGCATTATTCTCATGCTGCATGCTAATATCAATAATGTAAAATTGCCACTAGAAAATCATAACGTGAACCTGCAATGAAGCCTTATATTTATTACGGCCAGGAAAGAGGTATGGAAGACATTTGAAGCTAAACCGAAAAAATAGATGAACAGCCAGATTCAGTACTAAATAGTCGTGGCTCACTGAATGGTCTGAAGGTACCGTACAATTTGCTACCGTTTTTTTTCTCTCCTAGCTGCTTCAGCACTTTTTCTGTTTTTGAGTCTACAGAAGCTAGCATTTCAATCGAATTTGGCCTGCTGGGATTTCTGGTACCCACATCCCCATAGTCAAGGCCATTGTCCTCTCCTTCAAGGCACATGTTGTGGAGTACGCAGCATGCAAGAATGAACAATGCGGCCTTCTTTACCGTCCAGAATCTCAAGTACAAAATTTGCCTGAAACGTCCTTTCAGCAGGTCCAAAACATTTTCAATGCGTACCCGTGTTTGGCTCATGCGCAAGTTATATTTTTCAGATTCAGGGGTCAGGGAACCATAGTCCCTGAATGGTGTCAGGAGATATTCTCGGAGGGGATAGGCAGCATCACCAAGCAGATGATTCTTGCCTTCACAAACTCCTGGCAGTTTATCTGAAGCAAAACTGCGCTTGAATGTGTCAGCGTCGTGCATCTTGCCTGTGGGGCCAAGGAACACATCCACAAACTTGCGATCAACAGTGCAAATTGCCTGAACGCTGTATCACTTCTTGTCGTGCCTGTTTGTATATGTTGAGGCAATCTTCCGGGCTGGGCACCTCGTTTCTATGTATGTACCGTCAACACATCCCAAGACATTTGGAAAACCTGAAATCTGAAGCCAGTGACACATTAATGGATTTTGAATTTACCTTCACAGTAACTTTCTCTAGCATGCTGAAATACCAGTAATAACTATGTTTAAATACACAATATGCAGAAAGTAGCTGCGAAAATGTGTGTGAAGAACCACAATATGGCCAGTCATACAAGTAGAGAAAATTAACGCTGGGTAAATGCCTTACCTGTGATTACCCTATGCAAAGGTAGTGCTCACCAGAAAACAAAAGCACTGGGTGACTAAAAAGCAAACCACGACGAGACTGTTGCCATAAAACTCGTTAGCCTGAGGATGGATTAGAATTCAAAGCATGCAAGGCAAAGGAGGGATTAAACCTATCACTTAAAATGCAATTCCTTCCATATTATTCCTTTTTCATATATTTTCAATTCGACTTCATATGCAGTCTCCAAAAGACATGTAGAGCATTTGTCAAAAGTTAACAGCCCAAGGCATGGTTTGTTTTTAAGCCATCTTCTTAATCGTAGCGCATTTGCGAAACTCATCTTTGAAGAGGAGAGAACCAGGGCCTCTCTTACCGAGATTTCGAATGCTGCAGGAAGCATAACAAGCAGCAAACAGCGGTCCAGAAACAAACTACTCTGGATTCTAATATTGAAAAAAAATGTTTAAGTAAACAACTGCCCCATAAAAGCATTTGTGACAACACCGTCGCCTTACTTCTTGGAACTTGGCGCAGGCTGCTCTTTGTTTTTTCAGGCGTGTCTGGGAAGCATCCGCGCTGATGCTGTCCAAGAAGCCCGCCACACGTTCGATGATTCCATTCACTGTGATGTCCGCCATTCCAAACATGACGGCGACGGCTCGCTCGATAGTTTATTTCCTGCAAACCTGACGAAGTAAACAACTTGTCACGCATGCAGGTGCCTGACTAGAATTATTTAGAAACAAACGGGGACAAACAACTCACCAAAGAAACGAAAGAACGTGCTCTTCAGCCGATTTCAGCGGATGCGGGCCTCCATAACTCTATGGATAAAAACTGGAGTTCTCGTAATCCGCAATCAGCCGGCAGCAAACGCTCCTGCTTATCCGGAAATGCTTCCGGAACTGCAAGTAAATGACACAACACCTCACATGGCAGTGGCCTTACACAATGCTTTGGCAGCAGTAAACAATTGCAAATAGACAGGCTCCTTACTCCGGTATCGTCGAGGCGCCTGACGACCCGGTCAACGAACCTGTCCACTTTCGGCCGCTCTTCACCATATTGTTTTTGGACGAGGTCGAGAAGCATGTCGTCCTCGCTGTCAGACGAACTTAAAGAAGTTCACCGATTGCGGTAACTAGCAGCGCTTCCTTTCTCATTGCCGACATATCCACTAGCTAACTCCGTCAACTCCGTTGCAACCGCAGCTATCGGGACAGAGCGTCCGCGGTTCTGCAGTGGGCGTCGCGCGTCCCGCAGTGCTTGCTGGGATTGCACCCCGACGCACCGTCGATTTTCTTGGTGCGAGACGGGGCAACGAAAAACTGCTCCAACAGGGTGCGCTTCCGGTGATCGAGTATGGTCGGTGCACACCGGTGCGGTTGATCGAGGATGAAAGTGCGCACCAAGGCGCCCCGGTGTGGGTGATCGAGGACGCTATAAGAGAGACGGTGCGAGTGTGGCGCTGCTAACGCCGCCTAACGGCGGGGTTAGTCTGGCGCGATAGGGAGTACGCTCTTCCTCTTTGGCTTGGACTCGACAAGCGGGGTGGACGTTCCGCGCATGCGCCGATGCATGCTTCTGCGAGACCGTCTCGCGAGGCCTAGGAGGAGCACACCGGAATGGACGAACACGATCGTACGAGCGCGCCACCGTTCGCATGACCGTAGGCGCGAACGACCAGGAGTTTGGTGTCCAGCGTTGGGCGAACATATTCGTTCGATATCCAGTCACGGTGAGTTGGACTTCTTAGATATGTCGTGCGCCCATCGGCATGTTCTATGGATAGCAATTCGGCTAGCAGGCATTAGTGTATGAAATGTGCCATAAATGCCCTTGCGATTCTTTGCACTACTGTGCTGTTGTTCCCTTGTCCCAAGAGTATGGGTGAGACTCCACACAGTATATTTCAAAGTAATCTGCGGTCATCATTGCCTACCCTATCTAAAGAGAATTCTAAGCGAAAAGCATTAAGAGGAAGCTTTAGCTCGGGTGCTCCTATCTAAATACATGTAAAAGGAGAATTCGTTTTTCTCGGCGACCACTGCACCAAATTTGACGATGCCTGTCGCCAATAAAAGAAAAACTTAAAATCTAGGGACTGTTGGTTTCGAATTTTCGATTTAGGTCCTTAATTTTTTATTAAAAATTGACGAATATCGCAAATTTTTAAAAAAAGAAACTATCAAGTTTACAACTCTGTAACTCTAAAACGAAAAATGATAATACAATTCTTTGAATTGCGTTCTAATAGTACATCTAAAGCGGACAAAATTGATATGCTATGCATGAATCTAAAAAAATTTAGTAATATGGAAATATAGCTTTTGCAAAACCTTTGTAAGCAACGTAACAAATTCACGTAAGATATAAAATGACATATCAGAATTGTCCGCTTTCAATGGCCTAATGGATACCGTTTACAAAACCGCGATAGCTGTTTTTGATGCAGAGTTATGAATTCGTAAACTTCGTTCTTCTATTTTTTTCGAACTTCCGAATTTTTTAAAATTCTTTTAACAAGATCCAGGACCTAAATCGAAATTCCGTTTCCAACAGTCACTAGAATTTAACTTTCTCTCTCAAATGCAACAAACTTCATTAAAATCGGTCCAGGGGTTATCTCAGAAAAACGTGTTTGCGTTTTACATGTATTTGAATAGGCCGCGTCGGAGTTGGGCCCGAGCTAAAGCTTCCTCTTAAGCACTTGCTGAACGAGTTCCACAGGAAAGCTGAATTTGAGGTCCACGCAGTGAAAGATGAATCCTCTTTGCGCTGGTGCAATGATGACTGCTCGTGGGATTATAGGAGAGAAAAGTCGCCTGTAAGAAATTATTACATAACCAATGCCCTAAAATTTGGCCCGACCATAAATTCGTTGTAGGTACGTTTAAACGTTCTGGGTCGAAAGCAAAAGATGCATATATTACATAAAACATTTTCATTTTTTTGCCGAACCCAATAACAGACGCGCCCTATTCGGCTTTCTTAGATTTCGTAGTCCGTGAACGTATAATCTAACAGGTTTAGCCGCACAAGACTCGATGGAGTCATTGGAGGTTATTGGCAAAGGGTTGGAGCATGCCTTTTGTTCTAGTGTTCCTCCCGCTATGTTGATTTTCCCTATTGAGGAGGATTTTACGGAGATATCTGTGGATGAATTGTCCAATCTATTACGGAAGATTCCGAATGCGGCTCCAGGCCTTAATGGAGTCACTTGGCCCAAGTAAAATATCTTATTTAACGAGTCACAAGAAGGTCTATTAAACATTATTAATTATTCTTTCAGAGGGGCTTGGATTCCACATGAATGGAAGATTGCAAAGATTATACCATTGCCTAAAAATACGGGAAAGGGTTACACCTTAGACAACATCAGACCAATTACCGTAACGTCAAATTTTGTAAAGTTGACAGAAAGAGCCTTACATGTTCGCGTTATGAATATTATAATAAGAGAATGCTTCTTAGCCCATGCCAAATTGGATTCAGGCCGGGCTGCTCAATATGGCAGGCGCATATTGACCTGGAAAGTCGTATACAACTTGCACGGCGCCGAGGTCATTATGCGGCATTGGTTACGCTTGATATCACCAATACATACGATAACGTTGAACACGGGAACACGGGACAAACACTGAAACTAGAAAACCTTTGTGTAAAAAAAAATTGCTCTATAAATATTTATCAGAAAGAGGCACGCCTGTGTCGTGTGCCTCTTTCTGTGTCCCGTTATTCGCGCTGTTTGCAAAAGAATGAATTGATCTATCGACACCGGAATTCACATAGATGGCGTATTCCTAGATTCGTCAAAAGCATTTGACTGTGTCCCTCATCGTCGACTTATCCACCGGCTTACACAGCTGAACATCGACTCTACTGTTGTCACATGGATAAAAGACTTCCTTCTTAACAGGATGCAGTTTATATCGGATAACAATCACAACTCATCTCTAGTCCCCGTAACATCTGGTGTACCACAGGGAAGTGTGCTTGGGCCTCTACTTTTCCTAATTTATATTAATGATCTACCTGACGGCATCAAATCCAATATCAGACTATTTGCTGATGACTGCGTCATATATCGTAATATACACACTCATTGTGATCATGACATTCTTCAATCTGACCTAAACACCATAAACGCACGGTGTTCAATTGACCTGGCTAATGCATCTAAATCTTGCTAAAGCTAAATTCATGTCTTTTAGTGATCAGACACTCCGAACTTCAACATCTTACATCTTAAACGACAGCCTTGTTGAATAAGTTTCCAGGTACAAATATCTTGGCGTACACCTAAACCCTAACTTGACGTGGAATAATCACATTAACCATATTATCGCATCTGCAAACCGTTCGCTTGGGTTCCTTAAACGTAACCTCAAACATGCTCCCACACCCTTACGCAAATTGCCATACACAACACTTATACGCCCTAAAATAGAGTACGCTTCAGCCATATGGGATGCCCATCAGACGTATCTAATAAGTGACTTTGAAGCCCTGCAGAACCGTGCTGCACGCTTGATCTTTTCAGATTATTCACGAGAAACCAGTGTAACAGCATTAAACAATCGCGCCGAGCTTGAAGCCTCAACACTTCGTCGTAATATATCTCGTTTAACACTATTTCATAAGCTTTACTATCACGTGTCTCTTCACAACGAGTTCATGTGTGAACCCTCCGCCATTTTTGCACGTCGTGATCATTCTTGCAAAGTCAAATGCATCATGTGTCGTTCCCTCGCATTTGGTCAGTCATTTATACCTCGCACCGCGATAGAGTGCCACCGCACATTGTCCCGGAAACGCATCGAAATTTCCAGACGCTCTGCGCAGTAACATGCATGCCCAATAAATAACGTTTCACTCTCTGATTTGTAAACTGATTTTTCTTTTTTGCGCCGATAACCAATGTCTCTGAGACGTTGTCATCGCTTGTGCAAATCATTCAAAGTTGCTGTACAGATAAGTATGCTTTATTTGGCTTCGTCTGTGTTTCTACGTTGATGCACTGTAACTAATTTTATCCCAATTTTGTTTTTGTGTTGTATTTACACTTATGCGCTGTTCTTTGCCTCATCGATGTAACCTTTACTCTATGTCATACCCTCCCTAGAGGGCCTTTAGGGTTATTGTGAAACAAACAAACAAACAAACAAACAAACAAACAAACAAACAAACAAACAAACAAACAAACAAACAAACAAAATGTTCGTTCTTTCTTGGCGACCCCTATCAACCAGTGAGTCTGGCGCAAGACTTGGCAAGGCTGTGCAAGCCAGCTATTATGTCGTGAGGAATGGCCTTGCTCTCTTTGCCGCGGCGGTTTCATGCGTGTTTATTTTTCATTTACTTGCGTGTTTGTTCAAAGTGTGGCGTGCGCTTCCCTTCAAAATTTACGTGATCGAGCGCACTGCATTCGTTGGCGGAAGGTGTGAGTGCAGGTTTTTTGTTATCGTTCAAGTTCACGCTGCGGCATCCGACGCACTTGTCTCGCCGTGACGATAAATGAGGGACGCCCCGCGAAGAACCTTCGCGCTAAGTTTGTTTACTCTCCGTAACACAGGCTCTGATTGTCCGACGGGCAGAAAAATTAGTAAGTGGAATGTTTTCTAAATGATGACGTGGGGCACTGTTGTTTGATAATTGTTCGATATGAATGCATGGTGTTGCAAGGAATTACGAATGGTTTTGTGCAAAGGATTCGGGTAGGTTGCTATGCCTCACGACTGTGTGCTGGCCATAGTACTTCTCATCATTGAAACATGTTTTGTTTCGTCAGTTATGTTGGTTGCATTATTCAAGACAAATAAAAGAGAAGTTGATTTTGAAGGCTCTTTACCCGCCGTGGTTGCTCAGTGGCTATGGTGTTAGGCTGCTGAGCACGAGGTCGCGGGATCGAATCCCGGCCACGGCGGCCGCATTTCGATGGGGGCGAAATGCGAAAACACCCGTGTACTTAGATTTAGGTGCACGTTAAAGAACCCCAGGTGGTCAAAATTTCCGCAGTCCCCCACTACGGCGTGCCTCATAATCAGAAAGTGGTTTTGGCACGTAAAACCCCATATATTATATTGAAGGCTCTTTGGCAGTCATTTATTTCCATCCTATTCGCTCACCTACCCAAGGAAGCTACTGGAGCAATTGCCGTCGTTAACACCCTAATTACGTTCACATTAAGACATAAGCCACTCCTAATTGCTGAAGGACACACTGGCGTTTCAGCTGAGGCGAGTCGCAAGCGTGCCTCAGCCTCGAAAGAAAGATAACTGCTGTCGTAGCGGCCGTAATGCTGGACGCTAAAGGAATGCAAACATTCGCGCCAAGCAGCGTAAGACCTTGACGTCACTGCCATTTCCGTTTGTGACGTCACTTTCTATATTTTTGTTTTCCCATTTTATCGACGTGTGTGCTTCTACGGAAGCTTCGCTGTATACAGTTTACATCCGGCGAACAACGGTACCCAACGCACGCAGCTGCTGGGATGGTGGTGGTGGTGATAACTTTATTGCACACAGGGGAGTTGCGGAAACGCAGGTCCTTGGGCCTCCGCACGGCCCCACTGCATTCAAACGTTCATGTCCCGGAGGCTCATGACGCTGGCAGCCCGGCCTGTGGCGATGGCTTGCTTGGCCGGGTCCTCGGAGCGCAGTAGGGTCTCCCAAGCCTCCCAAGTAGTAAGGTGCTCCAGGCCCCGCGGGGGAGGATCCGCCGGGCAGAGGAAAAGAATGTGATCGAGAGTGGCTTTGGGGTGGTGGCAGAGGGTACAGGAGGGGTCGGTGTGGACGTGGTGATAGCGTGAGCGTATATAAGGGGAGGGTAGAGCCGACGCTCGGCTTTGCAGGCTTGCGTCAGTTCAGTAAATGAATGCATGCGCTCCTGTGAGAACCCTGCACCGGAGGCCGCCGGTGCCCGGTTGAGAAAACCTCGGGCTAAGGCGTTGGCAGCCTCGTTTCCAGGATTCCCGGAGTGGGCAGGCACCCATATGAGCTCCATGTGGCGGGGCGGGTGTGCAGCGAGAGAGTTCAGTATGCGAAATGCAGGGACGTGAACTCTCCCGCGAGCAAAATTTAGTATCGCAGTTTTAGAGTCCGATAATATATACCGGGCCTCCGTGCGCGTAATAGCTAGGGCAATGGCAGCCTCTTCAGCCTCCTCCGAAGTGGCAGTTGGGGATATGTGAAGGGTGGTAATCTGTTGTAGGGAGGGGTTCGTGATGGCAACAACCGCGTCCTCACCTGTACATGCGGCATCCACCCACACAGCATCCGGTTCCGTGCCATAGTGTTTGTGGAGCGCCCGTGCGCGAGCTCTGTGGCGGGGTTCGTGGTAGGTGGGGTGCATGTTTTTAGGGAGAGGTTTAATAAGAAGTTCGCGGTGAATGTGGTGGGGGACCTGGAGCTGTGTGGGATCCGTGGCTGGTATCCTGATGCCGAGGGTGTGTAGGATGTGTCTGCCGGTGGTGGTTCTCGCGAGACGTATGTATTGTGTCTGTCTGTGGGCCTCAATAAGCTCACCTATCGTGTTATGTAGGCCTAGCTGGAGGAGTTTTTCGGTGGAGGTATTTAGGGGTAGGTGTAGTGCTGTCTTAAATGCTGTTCGGATCATGGCATCGAGGGTGGAGATTTCTCTGCCCTGGAGTTTAAGGTAGGGGGGCGTAAAGAGAAAGCGGCTGAGGACGAAGGCATGAATGAGACGACATAAGTCATGCTCCTTCATACCCCGGTGGTGTGCAGAAACTCGGCGGATTAGGTGGGATATCGACACCGCCGTCCACTTGAGTTTGTGGATGGTGAGAGTGTTTTTCCCGTCATTTGGATGTGGAGGCCCAGTACCCGGAGAGTATGTACCTCAGGGATGTACCGGTTTTCCAGTGTCACGGTTATAGGGGTGATGGGGCAGTTTCGGGTTGTGGGGCGGAGTATGAGGAGCTCCGACTTCTCCGGAGAGCATGAGAGTCCGATACTCCGCGCATGTGTTTGGGTGAGGGTAGCTGCCGACTGCAGAGTATTCTCTATGTCTCCATCACTGCCATGGGTGGTCCATAGAGTGATATCATCAGCATAGATTGTGTGCCGAAGGTGAGGGATGTTTTGTAGTTTGCGGGCAAGGGGAATGAGAGTGACATTGAAGAGAAAAGGTGAGAGGACAGATCCCTGGGGGGTGCCAATACCACTAAGGGTGTATGGGCGGGATGTGCGGGGACCGAAGTGAATTTCGGCTGTGCGGTTAGTAAGGAACGCTTGAATATAGGTGTACATACGTTCACCTATGTTCAAGGGGGAGAGCGCCGCCATTATCGGTTGATGATCTGGGCGATCGAAGGCCTTGGAGAGATCCAAGGCGAGGACGGCTTTTGTGTGGCCCGGTATGAGGGGGTCGAAAATATCCTGTGTGAGCTGGAGCATGGCGTCCTGTGCCGACAGGTGGGGACGGAAGCCCACCATGCTGTGCGGGTAGAGGTCTTGCTCCGCCATGTGTTGTGTGAGTCGGGCGAGCGCGACATGCTCCAAAAGCTTGCCCAGGCTTGAGGTTAGGAAGATGGGGCGAAGATTTGCAGGTGTAAGGGGTTTGTGGGGCTTGGGTATGAATAAGATTTTGGCTTGACGCCAGGATTGCGGAAGGGTGCCCTCCTGCCAGCATGTGTTGAAGTACTCCGTGAGCTGGGCAATCGACTGATCGTCTAAATTGCGGAGCATGCTATTGGAGATACGGTCAACTCCTGGAGTGGAATTAGAGCGGAGAGTCAGGAGGGCCGCTCTGACTTCTGCTTCCGTAATCTCCGCGTCGAGATTGGCATTCGGGGTGCCTGCATATGGGGGCAGGGGGTTTGAGGTACCGGGAGTTGTGTGTGTGTTCTTAAGTATGTCGATGAGTGCGTCGGGAGAAAGGTTGGTCTTGTGCATAAGGCGTGTGACGTGGTGTTGTGTAGCTGTTTTAGATTGTGTGGGGTCAATTAAGTCAAAACGCACCGGCCCGCAGCGGAAGCCAAACGACGCGCCGACTGAGCAGCGCGGTATACGGTGCGTCCACTTCGTGGCGTTTGCAGCCACATGCACTGTGCTTCTCTATAGTGAATGCCTCTACATAGAGAAAGCCTCTAGATGTAGAGTCTTCTTTAAGGCCTCTACATAGAGAATGCCTCTACGTGTGGAGGCCATGTTTTTTAAAGTCGCTGCATGGAGAATGCCTCTACACGTAGAGGCCTTCCAATCCTCCACGTGCTCTCGCGCATGCAGCGTCGATAGTCGGACAACACGGCGGCGCCAGCGGCGCGCCTCGAGTGCTAGTGTAATTACTGTCATAATAAAGAACAGTTATTGAAGGACTTGGATCATAATGAATGTATACACTAATTGGGCCCAAGTGTATGTATACACTTGGGCCCAAGTTATGTATACACTTTGGGCCCAAGTGTATACTTGGGCCCAAAGTATACCCAAAGTATACCTTTGGGCCCAAGGTATGTATACACTGTTGGGCCCAAGTGTATACACACTTGGGCCTGTTGTAAAAGTTATTTTCGCTTTCTCTCGCTCTTCACCATCGACCCGTCGTGCGACTCCAGCGCCCCCATGAACGGAACAGGCAAGCTGGTGGCGTCAGTCAACCTATGACGCCCGATATCGCAGACAATGTTCTATCTTGGAAACCGGAGGTTTTTGTCCGAAATCATGCAGGTGCTTTCACCACTTTGGACGAGGTACAAGCCCCCAGAGGACGCTGATTACGTGTTGTGTTTCTGCCGGTAACTCACGACAGCGCGACTAGGCAGCTAAGACATTGCTTGGTATCTGCACAGAAATTGACATAAAGGTTTCTAGGACCTTGGGACAGAAATGCCGGCACTATTCGAGCAACAAAGGCCCTGCCGCTTTATTCACGCACCACGGAAGTTATACTCTTTTCAATTTACTTATCTCGGGTTTGGTTTATCATATTTCGCCCTATCTCTGATCTTGTTTTTGTTTTAAGCGCTTCCTTGTTATCTTTGTCGCCTGCATACGAAATTGCGTGTCGGAAGCTAAACATCGTACGTGATCGGACCCACTGGTGGTCACAGTTTCTCGACTAAGTAGCATTAAATGGAGTGCCAACTAGCGGCCCATTATTGACTAGCAATTTCGCTCATTCAGTCGTGTAACTAAAATGCAGTTCCTCCCACGTACTTTCCATCGAATGTATTTCATAAAGAAACAATGAAAGTGTTTTTTTTTGCCTTGTGTGTGTGTTTGCGTTTTTCAAGGTTGACTTATTCCACGTCCCCAGCCTTTCTCCGCGACTACTCAGTTCATGCCGCGAGAATAATGAATTGCAAATTCAGCTAGTCAAATATCAATCACATATTATCCTTCATGTCCTTGCTCGCATATACTGTAACCTTGGCGCTCTCCAGGAAGGATAGAGCTAAGAAAATTTATGCTCTGCCTAAAGGTCTAGATAGAGAAAATAAATACTGGGCATTTATGTAGATTGTCGTCGCCTTCCCGAAAGCACCTTGAAGATTGCGAAATGAGAGAATACGTTTTCATTGGCGTCAGTGGCGTAGCTAGGTCGTCTGGCACCCGGGGCCCATAGGTCTTCTGTCCCCCCCCGCCCCGGGTGTAGTCGAGGAAGGCGAGGATATCGACAATTTCCGGGTTTCAGCACCAGTACAGCCGCCTTGGACACCGCGCACGTCCCCCTGGTCCCCCTCTCCTTCGCTTTCTTTCCCAGAGGTCGCGAATGCAGCAGGTATTGGCGGCGAGAAGTTACGGAGTCGCCATTTATCGGAAGGGCCTCGCTGGCGTAGTATGAAGGATCACGCGGCGCGCTCCTCATAGGTTTTGCTGTCAGCGGTCACTGAAAACACGACCCGGGTGCTCTCCCAGAAATTTCTGTACGTACTTTCAAAACGAGAGAAGTTTTTTACTGTCTAAATAATAATCTTGGGCAAACTGAAAGCACAGAATCGTTTACAGACGCTATCTCTTTACCGAATACGTGCAGTGAACGCCACTGTGCGCGGTCGCCGCGATTTAGTCTCCCGAACCGGCTTCTTGCGTGAAAGGTAGGCAAACGCCGAGAGCAAACTGGGTCTTATAGTGTTTGTATATCTAAATGGAGCGTAATAGAATGAAGCCTCAATGCAGCGATCGCACAGCTTCGCAGCGACCGACTGCGCGCGTCTGCATGCTAGTCCGCGCACTGTTTCGCTTTCGCCGCGTGCGCGCTTTCGCACCGTGCCATGAGCTTTAGGCTGCAGAATATGAGCATTTGACAGTATACAAGCAACCAATGTTGCGTGGGCGCTATCAGGGCTGTTCAAAAATAATTTCATTCTAGAGACTTCGACGCCTACGGGGACTGATGTGCCGGACGTCGCGACGATTCAATCTTCTTTCTTTTCTAAATTCTTGGACCTTTCAATATTATTTCTCGAGTTGCGTCGCACTATATGTTTATCGGTGTTCTCAGCGTGCGATTTCCCGCTGCTTCTTTTTTTGCAATCCAGTGCATCAATTCATAACACAAACATGACCATTTGCCATGCGTTTTTTTTTGTGCTTCTTACCACTCCCTATCCACTCCAGTGAACTAGCCAGTATCTATAGCATCGACAAGTTCATAGACCAAACCGTCATAACATTAGTCGGGCAGCGAACTCGGGCGAGTGTCTCAGTGCGCGTTTTTCGAACATTGCAGACCCGGCGCCGAAGCAGAAGTCTTTCTTGCGTCTGTGCTTGCTGCATACCCGAGTTGTAGCCGATGACTGTTTGCCGGTTTTATGTTTCGCGAGCCAAGCTTCACGCAGCTTCTTGTCCTGCGGCTACGTATGAATAAGGCTGACACCGGGCTCCGTTGCGTACGTCCGGCACTGCGGCACCGAGCAGTAGCTTACCATGTAGCGAACCTTCAAAGGCAGCCACTACCTATTCTAGTGCTTTCAATCGTTGTAAAAGAGACACTCGAAGCGGGAAAATCCCGCCAATAAATGAGGACCGCAGCGTACGAGGGAACTTAAACTTTCCTTTTCAGCTCGCTTCGGCGCTCCCGAAGCAGCCGACGAGGTCGCTATGTCCACGTGACCCCTAATAGCACGTCACGCCAACGGTGGCGCCAGCTTTTCCAGTGGTGGAACTCGAGGCCAATACACGCTGTTTTTTTTTCTTCGCCAAATAACACAGCACTGATAACTTGTGATAAGCGCATGTGCACATCTTCTGTCAGACTGTAAGGCTTGGCAACCAATACAAATGCGGTGGCAAATACGACTCACGTCACAAGTAAAAAAAGAACTTTTATAAAGTTTTAATTACCAATTTTAGCGGCAACATTGCATTTCCAAAATTGAAGGCCGACATTCATATCTTGCCCAACAACAACTTCACAGAAATCGTCGTAGGTACTATGGCCCGCAGTATTTTGGCTGTGGACAGCACTGAACGAAAACGAAAATTAAATTGTGTCGCAGTGACGCTGAGCTCCCCACCATATTAGAAAAACGGAAAACGCCACCTGCCTCCCTGCTGCGCAGGCGCCAATGTTATGACAATTACGACTTCTCGTTATTGTGATCAATAAAGCCTTGTTTTTATTTGCTGCTATACGGACGAACGTGATTATCCTAGCTGCGGTACCACCAAAAGATTGGGAACAGAATAGAGCACACTTCGCGTCGATTCTTGGCGTCACCATAAAAAAAAAAAGGACCTCGATGAAGCCCTTGCCAGCGAAACCTGTTGGTCTGCACTCGCATTGGAGAGGGTTGAGGGATCAACCTCACTAGTCCCCTATTTCACATTTCTTTCGCTACTGCCATACTGGGCGCCGCCCGCAGTGCGAAAGTACTGTAGGTTGTAGCACCCAAAACCATTTTGTTTAAGAAGTTTTTGTTGAGTTAATAATATGACTTTGAATCCTCAATTCTGAAATTGAAGTGCTTCCTCTATAAGTAATAATTAGGGGATTATTAAGGATATGGTAATTACTTACCTGCCATATTTTCCACGCTACCGAGTTCCTAGTAATCACAGACACATAACTTCATAGAATATCCGGAAATATCCTTACAAAATTCACGTTTTTCTTTAATTCTGTGCAGCTGACACAGACACTGTACTTATGACATGAAGTCACACAATAGCAACAGTTTTCTGAAACTTTCGAGGGTAAGAAGGAAAGCGTGAAACATAACGGCAGGTTTCGCAGCGGCTTCTCGGAGCGAGCGGGAGAGGTGAAGTAAAAGCGAGCCGAACATCGCGGCGCCCGCGGCCATATACAGCCTGTCGAGTCATACGCCACCAAACTCTTCGGCCGCACCGAGTCTGAAGACGATCCAGAGAATCCCATACGCGACTTTTCACGGCCCCACTTATGCAACGTCGCTCTCAACGAACGCGTCGCCGTAAACGAGAGCGCCGGGCGCGCTCGTTAAACGCCCTCTTACTGCTGTCTTTGTTCGTCTTCGCTGCGCGTTCTGAACGGAAGAGGGACCCGAGAGCCTCAACGCCTTACTGCATGTTTAGCGACTCCTGCTCCCAGCATGCAAGCACGGCACACCCCACATGGAACATTCCGCTAAGGCGAATAGTTTAGCGACCATTTTGGGAATTAAATTTTTTTAGCCCGCACATTCGTGCAATTATTTCATGGGGTGTTGATAGAGCTGCAGCCGACAATTGTCCTCCGCAATGCATCGGGTACGTGAGCTCGGGCTACTGGATACCGGAGCATGCTACTGGATACCGGAGCAAGCCGGCGGAAAAAGGGGTGTCTTCAGGCGTATGACACCCCTCCCCCCTCCCTCTGGCCCCTTGCACCCGGGGCCCACGGCCCCCTGCCCCCCCCCCCCCCCCCCTGTTGCTACGCCACTGATTGGCGTTCATATAGATCGTTTTTCCTGGTGTGTAGGGTGGATGTTAATGTTATGGATGTGATGTACGTGTGCGCATGCTGCGTCTTGCAATGTACATGGTCGAAGTATAAGCGCGACTTTCCTGTGAACAAGTGTGCACTTTTGTTGATGCAAAACGTACGCGCTCGATCTACAGCACGTCCAACCTGGACATGGTGCGTTGCCCCTGTGCTCTCCAACCTGCACAATTACTGATTTCTATGCAAGAGCGCTTCTGCATGCTTCCGCCAACAGGACAGCGGCCGCCGAGAATCGAACCTGTGACTTTGTCCTCAGCAGAAGAACGCCACAGACACTTGGTCACCGCGGCGGACTGCACAATCTTCGCAGAGGACGCCGGATACGTATTGTGTGTAGATCCGAAGTTACGCAATGCGAATAGTAGGCGCGCTACAAATCAAATTGCACCCATTGAGGGTATGTATCTTTATGCGTTCTTAAGAATGCACAAGAATGCCCCCAAGAAATTACGCCTTTTCGGGTGCGACATTGCAGCACAAGACAGTCGTAAAATACGGGTAGCGCGTTTTATAATAGTGTAAACGAATTTCGAGAGAAACAAAGAGGGAAACAGAAAACGAGGAGGCAGGCGTAAAAGGGAGCTAATCACGCAACATGATTATCTACATATATACAGAACAAAGGAAATGAACACTGAAGAATGTCAGTGCAGGCACAATAATTAGGTGTCCTTTCTTTCTTTCTTTTTTTTTTGAGTCGAGCCCTAGGACAGTCTTTAATGCAACAAGGCCACGCAGAAAACGCGGAACGTTGCCTTGTACTTTTGCGGCACGGAAAATTGCACATTATCAATAAGCTTTGGGCAATCTAAGCTTTGGGTGTCTTTACAAGTGCTACCATCGCTGCTGCTGAGAGGAGAAGCTAAGAAATTCACCTTAGAGTAAGATGAGCAGCTGAAAAAAAATGGCGTTTTGAGATTAGCTAAACAAATAATGTAATGAAAAATGATATGAGTTACGATGAGAGCATTTTAGGTCGACAATCCATTTTAATAATGGAGCACTTAACTAATAATGGAACGCTTCCCCGTCACATGGAACAGGCTTGACTTTCCCTATATTATCGCGCATGCTGTATTCCTGTCGGAAATTTCAACAGTTTGGCACCCGTTCTTCTCTTCATTTTTTTATGGCCGCTTGCCGTAGTTCGTTCAATTTCCTTGATATTTCATTTGCTTAGCAACTTGATATTAGATTGAACGTGTCAACGTAACAGATTGTATTACCATTCTGCCGGATCCGTCTTAGTTTTTCTTATTTAATACCTATATTTCTGCACCGGCGTAGATGTCTTGATCGTCCTATAATAGTGTCAGCGATGTCCTTTCATAATTGGTTTCGTGTCAGCTCGGCGTTTACCTTTGTTAACTTACCGTTTAAGAATATGTAGTTTTTTCTTTGTACCGCTATTGATCTCTTTTCCGGTTGAAGTACATCATTTGCTTTAGAGCTTTCACCTCTCTTTTGATGTCTATATGTGCAAATAAGTACTAAAACAGTTAGCATTTTTTAGTGGAATAAGATAATTTTAAACAAACAAGAAAAAAGGATGTTCTCAAGGGTGGCGGAACGAGTATGTCGTTAATGTTGCACGTTTGGTTAGCAGGGCGATGATCAACATGATGAGTAAGAGGAGCGACCGGAAGGATCGCTGACTTCGAACAGTTACTAATGCGCATATAAATCATGCCTCAATACTACGCTATGGCAAAACAGAAAATTGAGGTATTTGACAGGTGTTCAGACCTTTGCTTGCAACAAACGAAACAGAGATCATGTGTCTAAATGTTACTCTTAGTTACGACACACGCACGCACGCACACGCACGCGCACGCACGCGCACGCAACGCACACACCCGCACACACACAAAACGTATAATTTAATGGGGTACCATATAGAAACACAGAAGGTCTGATTTAATACGTTTTGAGTTTAGAGCTGTGAGTTCAGGTTCATTTGAGAGGGCTAGACTATGGTCGCCAGAACTTAAAAAGTGGTGCTTGAAAATACATATCGATTTATCCGAGACGCGCACAATGAGGTTATAATTAGATTTGCAGAGATACACAGAGGCATACTATAGTAGTGGAAGGTACATGTTCGATTACAATTTCAGAAAGGCCACAGGGAAGTGGAAGCCATGCGATATACCACAGACAATTCGAAGAGCGCGAAGGGCACGTTGTTTCGCATATTTAGCGTGTGAAGAGAACCTTAGCATTTTGTAGATGTAGACTCCAAGATTTTTCATTTCATCGACCCTAGGCAGTGGAGCATCCTGAAGAGTAAGAAAATTGCACATGGTATTCTGCGTATAACTTAATACCATAGTTTTGGGAGCATTAAAGAGTAGCTCATGCATCAGTTTGAAAGTGAGAAAATCTCTTTTTGGAGATCAGTGTAGTCGTGAACACTGTTGACACTCTTAAGTAGCTAGAAATCGTCAGCATATAAAACGAATCAAGACCACTTTATTGCTGACAAAATGACATTATGAACAAGTAGCAAGAAAAGAGGGCCAAGAACAGATACTTGAGGAACTGCGCTATATTGTGACTTCATAGCTAAAAGATCTCCGTCCAATAATGCAAATGAAGCAGGGTATATTGCTCAGGTAGTTAGATATCCCGATAGTGATGAAGAGGGTATGTCCAATCGCGTGAGCTTTGTAATGAAGAACTCATTACAAACTACATCAAATGCTTTACTTAGGTCAAAAATAAAGATCGTGTAAATGGCCCTTACTATGTACCACACTGGAAGTATGTGTCATAATGGTGAGCAAGTTTGTTGTTTTGGAGCACCCTGATATAAAGCTATGGTGTTCATCTATAAAATGTTCTTAGCACTAACAGAAAGCTGGGAATGCAATACAGATTCCAGCACTTTTGATGCAGCCCAGAGGATTGATATAGGCCGGTAGTTAGTAACTGCACATTTAGCACCCTATTTGTGTACAGGCACTACATCCGCTACTTTCAAAGCGCATGGAGAGGTAGTAGACTTTAGGGAACTGTTCAAGATTCTTGTGCGAAAAGGGACAAATATGATTCCATACATGTTTTAAGTTATGCGGGAGAGAAACGATCAGTGCCACAAGAAAGGGAAGGTCTGAGGCGCTTCATACACTTGAAAACAAGGTCTTCATTGACTGAGTGACACCGTACCAGACTGAGAATGAAGGTTACTTGAGTTCGAAGCACCTCTTACACCGAATACAGGACAGAAATGTTCTGCAGAGGTATCAGCAGTGTTCGAGGCAAGATCGACATTTTCATCACAAGACATACATCTTCGACGTTCTTATAACATAGCGAGAGCCCACGTAGATCCAGAACTATTGTGAATTACGTGTTATACTGGCTTCAACACGTTCAATGTGGTCGCAGTGATCAATTTTATAATAAAATTTGCAGACCGCGACCGACAACTTCAAACGGGGTCGTTATTCACCCCGGTGCTGATGAGGCACGTGTGTCCAAGTGTTTATGAAAGTGATCTGTGTTGTGTGTGCCGAAAGGAAAGAGCCACTGCAGCTCACATCCTTTGGGACTGTGCTAGGAATCCGCATGAAGCTGCAACACTAACAACGATCCCGCCGCGGCTCGAGGCCGCAACGAGATGCTATGACCAAGATGTTCAAACCGAGGCCGTCCAGCAGATCTCGGCGGCCCTCGAAAGGCAACGACCGAGCGAAACCGGAGGGAGGCTGCCACCCCAAAGGAGGGGCAGGCGCGGTCGACCAAAGGGAATAGTGCGGCCACGGCCGAAGTAGAGGCGCCACACGCCGCGAAGACGTCATGGCCGCGTCACGGTAACGCCTCCCTAACAGGGGAAGGCTAACCGTTCTGCAGGCGTTCAGAACAAAGTTTCGTCACGGCAGCATTCATCGAATGACCACCCGTGCGTCTTGAAGTGAGGGACGGAGCGACAACCGTATTCAAGTTATCACCGTCACCAAGATTGCACTATCATCAGGCCGTTGCTGTTCACCGCTTCATACCAGGGGAACCACGCGAGCAAAGGACAAGAAAGTTCCCACCGGGAGGCGCTACTGGAGCCGGCAGCAGCTACAAAAGGCTACGCGAGCCACTGCAACCCTGCAGTCAGCGGCAATCTGTTGCAGTGCTCTGAATGTTACTCTGTTTGTTGGCAGGTGAGCTGCATATATATATACATACATATAGATTTTTTTCCGCCGCTGACTGCAAAGCGTTTTTTCGTACAGTGTTTGATCCGGTACTATGACTGATAGCAGTGCAGAGTGTGGTTTATGCAATGCGATTTTTGAAGATGAATGTAGCGTTACTTGTGCGGAATGCAGTTTGTCTTATCATTTTGGGCAGCACTGTTCTGGTATTGCTGAGTCGACATACACGTCAATGGGGTCTGCGAAACGTGAGAAATGGCGTTGTCGTACATGTCGCGGAGACTCTAGAGCCACTGCCGCTTCTGGGAAGCTGTCGCAGGACAGCTCTTCAGGCATATTGGCAAGGTTATCTTCCCTCGAAGACAAGCTGACAGCTATCCTTGGTCTAAAAGACGTAATTGACAGTCTTGCACTGATACCAATACACGTTGATAAGCTGACGCTCACTTGTCAGTCTCTGCAGACCACAACTGTTGAGTTAAAAACATCAGTCACGTTCATGTCGTCACAATACGACAAGCTTCTTGAACAGTGCAATAGCAACTCGCAAGCAACGATGAGACTTGATCAGAAAGTGGTTTGCCTTGAGGAAACTGTATCTGAGCAGGCAAAACAGATCAGTCACTTACAATCGCAACTAAATGACAGTGAACAGTATACTCGCAGAGCTAACCTGGAAATAAGCGGATTACCGGTCACGGCAAATGAGGACTTGCCGGCAGTCTTGTCGGACCTGGCTGTGAAGCTTAATCTGCATGACCATACGGCGGAACAGGTATGTGCTGTTCACCGCTTATCAGGAGGCCAGGGAAAAATACCGGTGATATTGGCTAGATTCACGTCACCAGACTTGCGAGATAAATGGCTGCAGGCAAGGGCTCGACTCAGGGCGTTGGCCGAAAACAAACAGATTCCTGACATTTTTTTCAGTGAGAACCTGACTCGTGCGAACAGTGAACTTTTTTGGAGGGCTAGGGTTCAAGGCAAAGCAAGGGGATTTAAATTTGTCTGGGTGCGAAATGGGAAAATATTTGCGAGGAAGACCGAGGGTGCTACTGCTCTAAAAATCTCGTCTGTAAGCGACCTTGATAAGATGGCCTAAGATTTGTAGTTCCTCGCAAAAGAGTATGTCGTTTCCAGATTTCGACTCCTTTGTTAAGACCTTTCAGCCAGCGTTGGGTTGTTCTTGTACCATTCTTCACATTAATATTCGGAGCATCAGGAAACACTGGGATCAATTTGCGGTTACGGCCTGTGCTCTCAGTGACTTTGTTGACGTGTTTGTATTAACGGAAATTAACATTACCGACACTCTAACCGATGTATTTAGGCTCCCTGGTTACCATGCCTATTTCATTACACGCAACAACAGCAGGGGTGGTGGCATTGCGGTATACTTCAAGGAATCATTGATGATCTCCGAGGTTACCGTTTCCTTCGGCACAGCGGAGGTCATGGCCTTTGAAGTATCCTGTCGTGGTATTTCATTTTATCTTCTTGCTATGTACCGACCTCCTAGTCAAAATGTGTTGGGATTTATTGAAGAATTACAAACTATACTGAAAACCAACTTTGTTGCTAAAAACGTGTGCATGATAGGGGACATCAATATCGATTTGATGAAGGGTGATCGCCATGGCACTGAAAGTTACTTAACAGTACTCGCAGAATTTGGCATTGAACCACATATCGCCGATCCTACTAGAGAAGAATTTCTTAATAATCGCCTTACTACTACTTGCATTGACCACGCTAACGTGCGTGCGTCGGACATTTCTTCAGTGACCGGAGCTGTAATCAGACAGAAACTGGCAGATCACTATTACATTGCGTGTCGCCTTATGAAAACAGACTCTATGCAGCCCGCTAACTCTACCAGGTGTGTTGTGACGATTCTAGACCAAAAAAAGTTCGATAATCATGTCACTGAATATGATTGGGATTCATTTACTCATCATAACAGTAACGACACTGCGTACGATAGCTTGGTCACGATATTAGGCGAAATAAAGAAAGTGTGCAAAAAAACCTTGGTTGTGAAGAAACGTAAACCTGACTGCCAGTGGCTGACTGCGGAAATCCTGGCTGCTATCAAAGAAAAGGACACTTTCTGGTCTCGATGTCGCAGGGCGCCAAAAAATGACAAACTTCGAGCAGAATATCGTTGCATCAGAAATAAGGTAACTGCGCTTATCCGCTTATCAAAGAGGAAGTTCTTTGCACAGCAGTTTCACAACACTCGTCGCGACGTAAGGAACACCTGGTCTCTGATAAACCAGTTACGTGGTAACATACGCTTGTCCGTCCAAGAAACGGTGGAGCATAATTTCGGCGTAGTGTCGCCTATTTTGGCTAATGAGTTCAATAACGTATTTTCGGCTGAGCAACGGGTCGCAGTCCAAAGTTTGAGCTCGACAAAGATTAAAAACAGTGTATCGCCATCAGCCTTCCTTCCTCTTATGACAGAATCTGATCTTTTCAGCATTTTGTCTAGTCTGAAACGTAATAAATCCGCCGGACTTGACAACATTTTCATAGCTGATCTGATAAGAAACATTACAGCTCTGAAACATGTTCTGCTATTTATTTTAAACGGCATAATTGCAACTGGTACATGGCCAGATTCACTGAAGAGTGCTCGCGTTATTCCTCTGTACAAAAGTGGGAAAAAGAATGATATTGCCAACTACCGCCCTATTTCTGTTCTTTCCTGCATATCCCAGATTTTAGAAAAACACGTACTTTCTGTGATGAATTCATTTGTTGCTAAACATGACCTAATGAGTGTGAATCAGTACGGATTTGTTAGTGGGTCTGGAACACAGGTGCTATTAGAAAATCTCTCTGATTTACTGCACCAAAGCCTGGAAAACAATGAGGTGGCATTTGGGCTTTTTTTGGACGTAAAAAAAGCTTTCAACACAGTAAATCATCAAATTTTAATCTCTAAACTGTATTCATATGGATTTAGGGGTCCTTTTTTGTCACTAATTAAAAACTATCTTCACAATCGCTCACAAGTAGTCATGTTTGGGCCTATCTGCAGTGACGCGGTAAGTCTGGTGTGCGGTGTCCCGCAAGGGTCTATCTTATCTCCTTTGTTGTTCAACTTATATGTGAATGATATATGTGACCACGTGAAAGCATCCGCCGTATTCCTTTATGCCGATGACACTTTACTAGTGTCAAGCAACCCTGAGTTTTCATGTGCCCTGGCTAACCTTCAAGAGGACGCTATTAAAGTTAGTGATTGGTTTGCCTCAAACTTAATACAAATAAATAGCACCAAATCCAGACTTGTCTGTTTTCGTAACCCGCACAAAGATGTACCAAGCGTCGCTTCCATATATTTACACCCTTCATATTGCTCTTTTTGCTCTTGTCAACCTATAGCTAGCGTCCAGTCGGTTAAGTATCTTGGTGTGCACATAGACAGTGATCTGACGTGGAATACTCATTTGAGCCACATTTGTAAGAAACTTAGAAGTGTTGCATGTTTGTTGTTTAATTTAAAAACCATGATGCCTTTTTCTATCAGAAAACTAATCGCCCAGGCTCTGGGGTATAGTGTTTTAAGATACGGTATGTGTTGTTTTTTTAACTGCTCTTTCACATGGAAATGTCGAGTTAATAGGATTTTGAAAAACATTGCTACAAGCGTCCTACACATGCCACAGAAGAATTTGCCCAGCAGTGTCTTTAGAACAGCCGGTTTGCCTTCTTTCGAGAATCTTTTTAAACAAATCGTAGTACTTAAATATTTTTGGAGCAGTGCATACAGGCACATAAATACGAAACCGGTACCGTTGAGACATGTTCCTCGTTATCTTAAACCGAGAGTGCGCACTCGTTACGGTAAAGCAACAAGACGCTATTATGTTCCTGCTATCTTCAATGAACTACCGGACGATGTACTTTCTTTGTCCACCCGCAAAACACTGAGAGTTGCTGTACAAGCGTTAGAGAACCTTTAATATGTACTGATGTTATCAGTGTATCTTTGATAATGTGTGATGGTTGTGCCAAATGCACAACCAGCTTCTGATGGAGTTCTGGTGTGTCGCGTAGATTGCCGCGGCTGCCGGTTGTCGCCGCACAAGCCCTCTTGTGGCTTCGGCGCTTCCGTTTTTTGTATACTGTTTTAACTATGCTGAATAAAGATTATTATTATTATTATTACTCACTCACTCAGACCGCGACAGCGTCTGAATTCAGGTTTCCACTTATCTAGGCCTGTCTGACCCTCCTTTCTGTGTCCACGGTACTATTACCGTTTTTAGTTCTTTAGAAGACCAATGAGGAAACTTTGACTTAATGAGAGTTCTTGTAGGGTATAACAAAAAATTTGCAGTTCTACCCGAAAGGCGAAGCACCGATTGCGATAGCAAATTAGTAGATAGCTGTACGAAGTAAGGATAGTAGTTTTAGCGGCTGTATAAGCTTGTAAACATTTACTTAGTAATTAAATTAACAATGACAGAATGTGTAATCGTGACTCAACGAGAAAGTAGAAAGAAACACTCTCAGAGATAGGAATGTCTTTGCATGTATGCTTCTTTCTACGTCCTTGTTCAGTTGTGCTTACCCATTCTATCATGGATTCAAACCAACTAGCCCGTCAACGTGTTTTAACTAAATTAGCCAGCACGGTGTCACGGACGTACAGGTAAACACGAACACACATCGCTCGATGACAGCGGATACTGTCTGTGAAAACGCTGGAGGTAGGAACAGTCGCGAACCAATTGAGCTCCGTGCATCTGTCACGTCAACGCGAACGAAACGCCGAATAGACATGGCATACTAAGCTACCGGCCCTATGCGCAAACATCGCAGATCGCTTTGAAGATGAGCCCCGCGCGGGCGCGTACTTTGGCCACGTCACAGCTTGTTTTCAAGGAGCGCCGGCAACGTGTCCCTGCGGCGTCCGCCAAAGGCGTCTACACTACGGCGTCCGCGATTCGCGTGGCCAACGCCGTAGAAGACGCCGCAATGTCTCCACTCTGTACAGACAACACCCCCTTGAGAGGGTGTTGGTCAACACCTTCTAGAGAAATCGGTGTTGTGTTGGTACGGAGCGGCGGGCGAGGAGGACATCGAACACCCTGGCAGCCGCCGGAGAACGCCCCTCCTTCCTCGCCTGACCCCCTTGCCTCGTTCGCCACAGGGGAGGGCACGCATCCGTGCCGCGTTCCTCGATCGCGCACGCAAGATTGAACTGCGCTCGCCGGCTCACCCTCACACGCTTTCACTCGTACGGCGGCGACGGCGAAGCCGACGGCAGAAATTCGCCTGGAGTGGACACATAACTGCTATCGCAATAAAAAAAAATGGCTGTGGCTTAGCTAAGGTTAAGCCCAGGATGCGAAGCATACTAGCCTTTATTTTAGTTGTTGAACCACTGTTTAGCCTGGTGAACTGCTGTTGCTTGGCTATATTTGGTTCGGCTAGACGACGAAACAACTCATGCAGGCGAGCGCACGAGCTGAGACCCGGCTATGTAGCTACGCGGCCGCAAGCGAGCGCACGAGTTGAGCCAGCAAGGAAGAGCGTGGTTGAGCGCAGCAAGGAAGAGCGTGGTTGTGCGGCTAGTATGCTTCGCATAATAGAAGCAACTTAATAACAAACATAGCAAACTTAAAAGAGAATAGACGCACATATGAGACGCGCAGCAATGAACAATGGCTCATACCCTCAATGGTAGCTACGCGGCCGTGCGCGGCGCAGCAAGGAAGAGCGTGGTTGTGCGGCTAGTATGCTTCGCATAAAAAAATGAAAACCCTTCCCCTATGGGAACAGGGGTGCGCGCGAAGCTCGGGATACGCGTCTCTTCGTTGTCGTTACGCCTTGGCTTCGGGCTCCCTCACGGCGAAGTCGGCACGTTGACGACGAGCCCTTTCTCGAGCGAGTTCCCGGCGGCGTTCATGAAACGCTGCCTGTTCTTCGGCCGAACCCACGACGCGCGGCCCGCTCCCGCTACCATTCCTTCAACGCAGCCTGCTCTTCGGCAGAACGAATCAAACGCGGCCTCTTCATCTGACCGCGGGTCTGAACTGGCAGGAAACGGCGGGCGTGAGGCGAGCGAACACGCGATCACACCCTTTGCCTCCTCCGGAGGGATGGGACGCCTGTGATTGGCTTGCGCCTTGCGGCCCGTTTACTTCTTCATGCATATTTTTATATGCACGAAGAAACACTTAAACCCCGCTTTAAAGGGCGCGTATGATGAACCGACGGCTGTGCTCGAAAATTCTCTCTGCTGGAAACAGCGTATCGGCCACAGGCCGAGGATCGTCGACCCCGTTTCTGATTGAAGATGCTATTTACAAAGTTGTCCTCCCGCGTCTACCAACCAGAAACAATGTTTTGAATTCCATTTTTCTTCATGCGGACTTGAGTGGCAGACCATACAGGGCTACTGACTTTCGAGACGCTCTTCTAGTGAAGTAGTTAATACTGCAGATATTATAGGTGTCAGACCGTATCAAATGAGCCCTTTATGTATGGTTACTTACGCTAGTAGTGCGGCGAAACTGACTCTCGTGGCCTGTGGTGAGCTCCGGGTCAAAGGGCAGAAGCACATGGTGATAGATCCGGAGACTAAAAACATCAAGCTCAAGTTACTATGGCTTCCACTTCACCTTGAAGCTTGACACGGGTTGAAGAGACGTTCCAGGCATATGGTCAGATGAAGTCGGTGGAGAGGGAAGTATGGAGGTGTTTTGAGGTGAAATATGGAACAGTGGGCGACAACAAGCCGGGAAGTTTCCTTGGTGCTCAAGGATATTATACGAAGCATATTACGAGAGCTCAACCCAGCTCCTCAGGCGCGGCGGTGTCGCCTTCAATACCACGTGACACCGTGACGTCACGACAGAGGAGAAACGGGGCTCCAACTCGCGCCGTCGCTCGCGGCGTCGCGGCGGTATATAAGCAGCTGCGCTTGCCTCTGCTAGACACTCACGAGGTGAGATGCCTCCTGGAGACAGAGCTGCTCGTTGCAATGAGAAGTGAAGGTTGCGGCGTGCTACAGAGACTGATTTTCTAGGTGGCTTTGGCTCAACTCTTGCAAGATGGGCTGGGTGGGAATCGAACCAGGGTCTCCGGAGTGCGAGATGGAGACGCTACCACTGAGCCACGAGTACGATGCTTCAAAGCGGTACAAAAGCGCCTCTAGTGAATGCGGTGTTACCTTAGAAACGAGCTGTTTCTAATGCTCAGGCGTGCGTCGCTTGCTCAGGCGCACATTTCGTTGCCGCACCGAACGCTGCGTTGCTCGACGCTCACCGCGTCCAATGCGGGGCGCGTAGTCGCTGCGCCGTAGCCCATTGTCTTACACCCCTTGGCGGGTCGACGGGAACGCTGTCGCGTTCCACTCTTGAAGGCGAAGCAGAGTAACGCATGAGTTGTTTCTTCGTCTAGCCGAACCAAATATAGCCAAGCAACAGCAGTTCACCAGGCTAAACAGTGGTTCAACAACTAAAATAAAGGCTAGTATGCTTCGCATCCTGGGCTTAACCTTAGCTAAGCCACAGCCATTTTTTTTTTGTCACCGTAAGCTCAATACGGCACAATATGTCCATTTATGGACTCCAGTGCCTGGTACTCATCCCCACTAAGCCTCCGCTGTGCCTCCGTTGCAAGCGTGTGGGACACGTCCATCAACAATGCAGAACACCGAGATGCTTGCAATGCCACCGATTTGGTCACTCGGCGGACGCCTGCGTGTCGACCTACGCCAATAAGCTTCGTTCTGGGCAATATAGCGTAGACGAGCCTTAACTGGACCATCTCAAGGATTCTACGGAGGTAGTAGAATACGGAGTAGTTTTACGGAGTAGTAGAATAGTGCCAATGGAAGGACTACAGTAGGGCATTAAGGACGAAGAACAGGAGTCCCCAAAGCCAATGCAAAACAGCCACCGCAGCTCCAATAACACTAACGAAGCTACAGGTGGAGATAACTCGGTTTACCCACATGGCCTAGCAAAACCTTAAAGAAAAGCCCTCTAATGACAAGGAAGAAGAAGGGGCGATGGACAGCAGTCAGGCAAGGAAACGTCCGGCACCGTGCAACGACGAAGCAACAGAAAGTGCAGTATAGGCGCCCGAGAAAGTGTCTTCTATTGCTCAACGAACTCTCTCTCCTGGTGATGATGTGCACGCCAGTTTTATCAGCGTAGTCAGGAGAGTGCCACAAAGAAGTCCAAAGTGAGCAAGACCACAGATTTACCTGTGGCCAATTGGCGATGAAAAACAAAAGCTTTAGGTGAGCAAAGTGGCTATACCGCCTCCACCCTCCCGTTAGGTGTAGCGACACTCAACGTGCGTGGGCTACGGAGTATAAGGCGTCAGCAGCAGTTACTTCACGTGCTTAGGAGGCACGAAATAGATGTTGGTGCAGTGCAACAGGCCAAGGTTTCGTCTGTGATGTCAGCCTTGCGCTGGCATCATTACGAGGTTTGTATTAGCCAAGCATGTGGTTCTACCGCTGGATGCCTTTTGTTAGTTAGAAAGCGGTTAAATCACTTTTCGTTGTTACTAGGTGTTGACGAGGAAGGCCGCCTTATATGCTGTGACCTCTTTTTTCATTTCCGTAAATGACGGTTTATTTGCGTTTATGCTCCGTCAAAAGTGAGTGACAGGAAGGCTTTCTTCCTCTCTCTTGCCCCACTCCTAGATACTGACAGCGATTTGGTAGCGTTGGGAGACTTCAGCTGTGTTTGTCATTCCAGAGATCACTCATACGTAACGAATCGTTATGATGCACGTGCTGCTTTCCCACATCAGTTAACGGAAGATCACAATCTAATGGACCTGGGAGCCTACACACCTTCTAGGGTGCGGTTTACGTACTTTCAAGGCGTCTGTCATGTTCGACTTGACAGTGTGTACTTTTCGACGAATCTCTGGTCTTACATTCGCAACTACGCCGTGAAGCCCGTATTTTTCAGACCACTGTTTAGTAGCTATTTCATGGAGTCCCCGAAATTTTAGCAAGTTGTCTCCAAACTGGGAACTGTGGAAACTTAATACACAACTTTTATGAGAGGAAAGTTTTGTAAACAAAGTGAAATAATTATTGCTAGAGATAACACAAAGCAAGCACACACACAGTTCGCGCACAAATACACAAATACGAGACGGAAGTGTACAAAGGAGCAATGGTGCGTTCACGCACAACTCGCTTCACGGATGAGCAGTCCACAAAAAGGGCTCTCGGCGATGAAAAGCAATACGGGCCTTCCAAGCAAATATTACAAATTGAGTCTGGTGGTTCCATATACACTGACACGTCGCAAATAATAACCGCATTTCAACCTCATTATAAATATCTTTTCACTGCAGTTAGGCCTCAGAATGGTTACGAAGAAAAAGCTGAACAGTTGATTTCCCTTACGCCACACTTACAAGAAGATGATTGATTCAGCGTTGATGGGACAATAACTCGAGAAGAAATTAAGTTTGCCGTCGAAACTCTACAGAAAAACAAGACGCCTGGCCTTGATGGCCTTAGTGCTGAATTTTATATTAAATTTCAGGAATTCCTGTGTCCGAGATCACCACGCACTACTATCTGTCAAGACGGGTCTTCCCCCTCCCGCACCCCGCCTTATGTAGGGCGCGGGCGGTTACCCTTCGACTTTTACAAGCCCGTGCGTACCCTAACCTCGCGGTTTTTCATGCCATATACCCCGAAAGATACCCCAGTGCGGACTGCCCTGCCTGTGGACTAAGGGCAACATTGGACCATGTGTTGTGGGGGTGTGAAGCCATCGGCTCCTCCTTCAGCGAGGATAGGTGGTCTGCGCTCTTGGGCAGCCCCGAACTCAGCGACCAAACCCTGGCCGTCCAGAGTGCCCGCGACCGGGCCGTCAAGCTCGGCTTGGCGGTCCCTACGTGGGACTAGCCGGGTGGCGCGGGGTCTCCCCTGCGTCTTCTCTGGACCAAAATAAAGTTACTTCACTCACTCACTCACTCCTGTGTCCTTTCCTTGACCAGTTTTTCGAGGAAGCCTATAAACATGGTGAGCTTCCTCCGTCTTCCTATCAAAGCCACGGAACCTTAATACCAAAGAGCACTGACAATGAAGTAATAAAGAGTGTAAACGGATATAGGCTGAAACGGATATAGAGGCCCATTCAGAACCGGGCAGCCCGCTTCATAACTTCCCAGTACTCACCCTGGCACAGCGTTACCGACATAAAATTGACTCTCGCACTCGAACCTCTAGCACTCCGCCGAAAACTGGCAATGCTCTGTCTTTTTCATAAACTATACTTTAACTTTCCTGCACTGCGCGAGAACTTATTACATGCTCCGATACGCTCATCTCGCCGTTTGTTTAACTCCCTTAGTATACAGCGTTTGCATGGTTCTTCCAACGCCTTCAACAAATCCTTCCTCCCCATCGCCATAAAAGAATGGAACAATCTTCCCGAAACCGTGGTTTTAGAGTCCAATCCCTCCAAATTTAGACAGTTACTATCAGACCATTTCAACCCAAAATAGCCACTTTTCCTCGCGTTTCCTCTCCCGGCAATCCGTCTTGCTTGTCATCGCCTATTTTTCCTTTTCTTATTTCTTGCCACTTATGTTTAGCATGTTCCACATTTACGTGTATTTTTTTATTTATCTATTGCTACTCAGTTTTGAGATATTTTCATTGCTCTGTTTATACCTGATGTATTCTACAGTTTATTATTTACTTTTCTATTGCCTTTGTTTGCATTTTTTTTTGAGCTGATGTATGGCACTTTCACATCGATGTTTCCCCCCCCCCTTATGTAATGTCCCCGAAGGGACCCTTAAGGGAATAATAAATGATGAATGATGATGATATCGTTATATAACGTCGATTACAAAATATTTGCGAAAGTACTGACAAATAGGTTGCAGACAGTCATTACTAGATTAGTAGGTGACCATCGAACATTCGGAATTCGAGGACGCTCTATACAGAGAAATGTTCATATCGCAGGTTCAGTCCCTGAGTGCATACAGAGTACTACGGATCAAGTAGCTCTTCTCCAGATTGACTTCGCCAAAGCCTTTGATAAAGCTCAGCACGATTTCTGTTCCAACTGCTGTGACATCTTCAGTTAGGGGATGTATTATACAATGTATAACACGTTGTTATAAACATTGTACTACAAAGTTAGTTGTCAACCGTACCTTCTCAGATATAATGCAGGTACAGTCATCGTCAGAGTTGTCCGTTGTGGCCTTTACTCTTCGCTATATACTTGGAACTGATTTCTTAAGCGGGCTTTGCGACTCAATCATTAAAGGACACAGGTATGTAGATGAGGAAAATAAAGTGCTAGCTTATGGAGATGACATTGCCTTCTTTTGCGTCGTTAAGCCAAGCATTACCAAGGCGACAAACGCTACCCTGTGTTTCTGTGAGACTGCAGGAGCTACTGTAAATTTTGACAAAAATAGGGGCTTTTCGCTGGGCATGTGGGCGCTCACTCCCTCTGTATTCGCGAATATTCATTGGAATCAGTCTCCGTTGCGATGTCTTGGTGTGCCTCTCGATAACTTCCGTAATAGTGGACCTCATTGGTCGTCCGCGATTATCACTATTCGTCGAAAAGTGACAACCTGGCAGGGGCCTGACCTCTCCATTTGTGCTAGAGCTAAGGCATGTAACATACTTCTTGCTTCTGCACTTCTTTATGTTTTGCAGGTCTTGTACTGCTCACGTATTTATGTTCAGGCATTTCATAGACTATCTGCATGTCTTATTTGGCGTTCATTATGGGAAGCCACGAGAAGGGACAACCTTTTTCTTCCGCTTGAGAAGGGAGGCCCGAGTCTTGTGCATTTGTTTGTGCGACAATTGGTCACGCAATTATTTTACTTTAAAAACGTCCATCATCCAATCGTTCTCCCAGTTAATAGAACACGTCTTGCTTCACACCTGCCTTTTTTTTTTCTGTCACGACAAACTTTGCTCGAGAACTGCCATTAGGAGGCTTCCTACAGGAACTTGTCGACACTATTTCATTCTTAAAAGCCAGATTCACTCTAGAATATTTGTTTACCGTTGATCGCACGTCGCTAAATATAGCACTTATACATGACCTTTACCCTGAACCTATGTACTGAAAGCCGTACCTGTCTCTATTTGGTCAGGATGCTCTTTTCCGTGTCCGCAGAATGTGCATTATGCCAGCAGCTAAAACATTTTTCTTTACGCTGCACACCTCCATCCTTCCAGTTAAAACGTGGCTTCAGGAAAAAGGACTCTATGTACCCTGGAATAAAAATTGTAGACTTTGCAATCAACCCGAGGCAATAGAACATTGCTTTATACTTTGCCGTGACGTATTTCATTTTTGGCACATTTTACAAAGAACTATCAAAAAAGACCTTCCTCTCACATCTTGTCCGGTTCCTTCCTTTCAAAAGACAGCCAATAATACGCCATATGATTTATTCATGTTATTAGGACTTCATTTATTATGGAGAAGCCTAATGATCAACAGGCATGCCGAGCCACCTCACGCGACAAAGTCTATCTTTCGGAAGGAGGCTGTTCTCAAGTGCGTAGTGCGGTTGCTACCTTCGATTCCGTACCTGAATGGGTTTCGCGTCTGGAGGCTTGTGTTTGTTTGCCCGAATTTCGAACTTTCATTGGGCTACGTACCATGTGTGCATTTGTTTCTCATGTATGTTCAAATGTAATGTAACAGTTTTGAAATGACACCATTCATAATTCCATGCGATAAAGAAAAAATGGCTGTGGCTTAGGTAAGGTTAAGCCCAGGATGCGAAGCATACTAGCCTTTATTTTAGTTGTTGAACCACTGTTTAGCCTGGTGAACTGCTGTTGCTTGGCTATATTTGGTTCGGCTAGACGAAGAAACAACTCATGCATTACTTCTTCGCCTTCAAGAGTGGAACGCGACAGCGTTCCCGTCGACCCGCCAAGGGGTGTAAGACAATGGGCTACAGGGCAGCGACTACGCGCCCCGCATTGGACGCGGTGAGCGTCGAGCAAAGCAGCGTTCGGCGCGGCAACGAAATGTGCGCCTGAGCAAGAGACGCACGCCTTAGAAACAGCGCGTTTCTAAGGCAACACCGCATTCACTAGAGGCGCTTTTGTACCGCTTTGAAGCGTTGTACTCGTGGCTCAGTGGTAGCGTCTCCGTCCCACACTCCGGAGACCCTGGTTCGATTCCCACCCAGCCCGTCTTGCAAGAGTTGAGCCAATGCCACTTCTCCTCTGTCGTGACGTCACGGTGTCACGTGATTTCATGGTCACCGCCGCGCCTGAGGAGCTGGGTTGAGCCCTCGTAATATGCTTCGCATAAAAAAGAACGACAGTGACTGAATCAGTTAACGGTGGTGGTCTCGCAACCCGGAGGTCGGTGGCTCGAATCCGCAGCCCGACAAGCAATTTTTATTTTCGCGCGGCTTGGGTTTTTTCGTACGGCAACACCAACGCCTGCATGAGAGAGGCAATACAAGCTTCGCTTGAATATTCGCAAGCCAATTTCAATGACTTTCGTAAACAAATTAACCTGTTCATCAACATCAGTTGTCCCATCTACGAACTACCAGTCAGCGTTTTCAAGATCGACTTAAGCGGAGTAGAAGTCCAAGTAGTCGAGGACTGTTTTGCTGCATGTTTCTCCTCCTTATAATAAAGTTCCAAATTTCAACGCTGGTATCAGTCAGCAGCACACGACGGTTCCCTCCGCAGCTTTGCATCTGATTCAAATAGATCGCATGCCCGCGGTTTCCTTTTGGATAACGGGTGTTCATCGATTGCTAAATGATATAATAATTTCGTTATAATAATCCGTTCATTCCACGAGGTGAAAGTTGATCTCAAATAGAAGGTTGGTAATTCAAGAAAGCCGCTAACAGAAAACCATTTGCAATCAACTTTCACCTCATAGAATGAACGAAATTACATACAAAGGAATGGTGTTTGTATAGGATCATGCATGGTGCCGGCACTAAGTGATATTTATCTAGCTCATCATGATTGCAATATTCAAGGTCACCTAGACGCGTCTCCTGTTGTCAAAGTGTGCAGGTTTGTGGACAACTACCTGGTATTTATTGATTGCACTGATGACGCTTTCGAACCTGTTGCTTCGGGAGTCTTAGCGATCTTTAAGAAAGAGCTGCAGCCTCTAGAACTTACGCATGAGGTCCCCATTGATAATTCCTTGCGCTTTCTAGATCTCAGGCTGTACCTTGCTAACAAACATGTGTGCTGGTGCTTCGAACCGAGAAGTAATAAGCCACTCTTGCCCTTTAACTCAGGACACTCAAAGCTAGTTAAACGAGGTAATATAAAGTTATGCCTCGTTAACAGCCTCAACAAATCTTGCTCACACGAGATGCAGCATAGTCTTGCTGCACAGGTTGATCGCCTTTCCTGGGCTGGATACCCTTTCGCCTTAATTTCAGCCATAGCGGAACAACTTCTGAGGCGCAGAAAACGGGGTGAGCCCGCTCAGTCAAGGAATCAGCCTGTTGAAAGACGCATGTCTGCAGTGCTACCGTATGTGCATGATGTCTCCCACAGGCTAAAAAAGATTGGGCAGCGTGCAGGAATCACAGTCGTTTTCTCAGCACCGGAAAAGCTGCAGGGCTCTGTAAACGTGTAAACGCGCCTAAATCGCGTCAGAGTTGTTGCTCTGTGGGGCACAGAAAACGTTGTGTGACATGCGCAACGAATGCGGTTTACCAGATTCCACTGTTTTGCGGCAGTAAATATGATGGAGAGACAGGCAGGTACTTAAACGATCGTTTAAGAGAGCACTATAACAGCGTCCATAGCACTGTTCAAGGCCGATTGGGCATCCATTGCCGGGGCTGTGGCTGCGTGCCCTTCTTTTTGAAGATACGGAAGCTTTAGCGAGACACAGCTCGCAGCTCACGCGGGAAATTATAGAAGCTGATTTCGTCAGAGAACTGCGTAGTGTGTGCGTTAGTGCCCTCTCTATCGCGCTGACCCCTAGTGAAGTCATGTATCTCAACAGATAGATATATAGTAATGTTCGTCTTTTTCAAGTGACCATGTTCTTAGTAAAATGACTTGCTGTTAGAACACCCCTCGTGACTGCCTTTCATTTTTTGCGCATGCCCCCTGTTGCATACATACATATGATGTTGCAACGCAATAAAATATTGTTGGAAGTCAGCGCAGTGTATGCCGTCTCTCGCAGTCCTTGTCCTTCGTGCTGTACGTCATTTTTTACCATGAATTACCGACTGGCCCAAGCAACCACCCGGTGCGAGTGGGCGCGTGGGAGGGCGCGGACATGCGCACATCGGCGACGAACCGGCGTCCATTCGCGGAACAGTTCAGACAATAGCAACAGAGGAAGTCATAGTTCGGCTTTCGGCTATCGCAGTTTAGCTCAGCAAAGTGCCCATTGATTGTTTTTTTGGACAGAAATCTGCGTTTACTACCCAGTTTTTATGCGTGTATAGCCATAACAAACCCTCTGCTACAATTTCTCACGGGAAATCCCGAATTGTTGGGTGACCGTGTCATGCCCCCTTTAAGAAAATGCGGCCTCCGGCCCCCAACCCTTTGTACAGGACCGCCTTACATACACTAGTTACTGCCCAAACAAGTTACAAAAAATTATCGCGTCATAGTTTTTATTAATGTTTGTTCAAAATATCACTCAAGCTGTAACTTCTAGTACGCTGAAGTTTTATTTGTCATTTCTAATAGTGACGTTCAAAAGGTAGATACAGGGCACCATACACTTCACTTTCATCTTTTGGTGCTGAGACAGGGTTGCCTTTGCTCGTTTGAACACCAGCTGTCCGTGAGTTCCGCGGCGCGGGTTTTGCGTCGTCTCGAGAGATGGCGCCACGCTGCGTGGTGCCTCCAGAGATCAGAGAGGCTGAAATAATCTCATGGGTGGCGGCAGTGGAAAAGCAACCTGCCATGAGTAACTACTTAAGAGGAAAAAACGAAATCAGGAAAGAAACCATTTATGATAACTCAAAGGGAAGCTCATTACCTTTCGAAGCGAGATCGGGATGC
The DNA here is from genome assembly GCF_038994185.2 of Dermacentor albipictus. Taxonomy (NCBI): domain Eukaryota; kingdom Metazoa; phylum Arthropoda; class Arachnida; order Ixodida; family Ixodidae; genus Dermacentor; species Dermacentor albipictus. Next base: position 9,069,032 of record NC_091823.1, on the reverse strand, counting down.
CTTAGAACACGCACTTATAAAGCGAGATCTAAGAAGGAAGAAGAAGCATGTGCTTGCTGCGGTAAAGCTAGGGAAACTATGGAGTATGTTTAATTAAAATGTGAAGACGCCTACCCAGCGGTTGATTTAGGCACCACTGGCCTCCTTGAAGCCCTTGGGTTCAGCGGGAGGAGTGGTAAATTAAACATGTCCGCAATAGGCATTAGTAAGAGGCGATTGGAGGACTGGTGGAAGAAAAGTAGGCAAACGACAAAAGACGGAGACGTACAAAAGCACAGTTCGCAATAGGGGATCAGAAAATTTGGATGTGGTAGTTCATAGTGATTTTTTTCTTTCTTTATTGTTTGACCTAGGCAGGACATTAGACTGTATAATAGCAAGAGCTTGGTGGTGCAACCCACCGCCCCGTTCCAAAGGGGATGCTCATTGAATTGAACTGAATTGAATTGAATTTTTATTCTCCTTGAACAAAATGCGTAACATACATACATCAATCCTCCTTCAGGCGCTTCTACCCGCCGCGGTGACTTAGCGGCTATGGTGCTGCGCTGCTAAGCACGACGTCACGGAATGAAATCCTGGCCCTAGCGGCCGCTTTTCAATGGAGGCGAAATGGAAAAACGCCAGTGTCCCGTGCATTGAGGGCCCGTTAAAGATTCTCTGGTGGTCAAAATTAATCCGGAGTCCCCCAATACGGCGTGCCTCATAATCAAATCGTGGTTTTCGCTCGTAAAACTCCAGAATTCAAATCATTCTTCTTAGAGCTGAGCAGTACACTCTGTTTTCCTGGCACCTTTCACTGCCTCTCGTGTCGCGTTCAGCCGGTTTTGTTGTTCTAGTTGAGCAGTGTCCAGTGCGGCACACCGCACCACAGTATGGCGTGGTGCGGTGTGCCGCTGTGAACATGCACTACACCTATTTTAATATTGTGGCCACTATCCTGTCCAACCAATGTGCTTTGCCGGTACCCATTTCATGCTTACATTTACTCTAGATTACGGGAGAGCCAGCAGTTTTTTTTTTATATTTTTATGATTGACGTTTTTTCCCGCCCTATTCAGAAATTTTCTTTCCTTCTATACACCGCTTTTTCATGGGCGCCACTATATTGCTACGCAGTGACACCATTTATGGGCAGTCGACATGCTGGCTTGGGCGTCTTGCATGGCAGCTGTACGCTCGGCGGTAGTCTGTGGCGTTTGTTTTCGCACTCGTGCGGTCTATTTAGTATGACGCGGCGTCTTCTAGTGGGAAACAGTTCTGTGGGACGCACCGAAGTGGTTTAAGTCGGCATGGCCGGAATTTCTGCTGGCGTTGAGGCGGACGGAGCACGCAGCGCGATGCCTGCGCGCTTGTTTGAGCCTACAATCATACTCTGAGATCAATTGTGTATTTCTGAAAACTCCCTTCACTAATGTAACGTTATTGCAGTATTCTCCTTTAGTTCTAAGCTGCGATTTGGGAGCAATGAAACATACGCGACGATCGTAACAGCGTGGGTACCGTTCTGCTACGGTAAAAGTTGTGTTGTTATACTTTGAGAAGCGTTCAAACTGTTAGCTGCATATAAAATTGCGTGACTGCTTGGTTCGGTGGACGAGATTTCCAGCCTTGGATAAAATAGTTTTGGTTAGTAATAGCAGCATACATTACAGTCAGAATTATACTCGTCCAGCAAAGCGACCGTTTACGAACTGCACGAGCGGCCTAAGCAGTGGTAGATGCTGGATTGCAGATATATTTCTTCTGCATGGCCCAAGCATGTGACATCAACGCTTACAGATCTGTAAACGTTGTGCGGCGTGACTATGAGAGGTTGTATTGCGGCGTTAGCCCGTTTTCTTTTTTCTTTTTTTTTTCGAGACAAAGGATCACAATCGATTTTTTATTTCGGTTGTGTTCGTCCCGTTCTCTACGGCGCACACACTCCTATTACAGAAATTCTGTCCTCAAAAGTAGCTGTCAGAATCTTTTTATGCGATCCCTCTCGGATATTACGGCTTTACAGGGCAAAGAAAAAAATGGAAAGCAATGCCGAAGCACATAGCTTATATATTTATCATGTTGGCTCACCAACTGCAGTGACCATTGTGTTGAGCAGCGCCATCGGCCTCATGCAGGAAGCTAGCGTAGACATTTAGTGATTTCAAGTCTACTAGACTTAATATGCGGGAGACCGATGACGGCGCGTCCAAAATATTTGATAACGCCTGCCCCTTGGATTTTTCGTTGTTGCTTAGGTTGCCCATACACGAGCATGCACTCTTATTTTCTAGTTCCTACGCCAAGCGATCAGATAGCGAGCAGATTTACTATTTCATGTCGGCAATACAGAGACGCCGGTTCTCTTCCTTGAATTAAAACCGATACACGCAAAATAGTTCACAGCACATATTGCGCGTCACATGTTTGCGCCCCCAAGAGATATTTCCGCGTACTGTAGTTACCGATGCACCGAAAGGCTTCCCTGGCGAGCTTATAAGAACGGACATTGCGTAAATTTGACAAAGTACGATCTAAAACATCTCGAAATCGTTCCGCATCATGCGGAAAGCAATGCTTCCAAGCAGCGCCGCGCCGGATCGCACAAGCCAGAGAGGAGGAAAAGCTCGCCGCGCGCTCTTTCCTCCTCGCCCGATTAAAACGTCTATATAACGATGACATCAATATTTTAAAGCAAATTCAAAGTGTTTATGGCTGTGCATCCTGCAGTATGAGCTGTTTTATTTATTCTAAATGTTGCTAAGATAACCTCACCCTGAATGCTGCTAAGACCGGAGTCATGACTTTCACTCACAAAACAGCAACTATTTCTTATTCTGTAGATTCTGTATGACTTTGCGTAAGGGCTGTGAGATCAATGATCTCGGCGTACTCTTTGAGAGAACCTTGCACTTTTCTGCTCACAATCAACGCGTTGCAATGCAAGGTTTGCGCTCTGCGCGCGCTCTGTTCACCGACTATCAAGGGAATTCCATTCCCATACAGATTTCAGCAAGCTGTGCAGAAGAATGTGTCTTCTTCCTGAACTATTTACTCAACTCGAAAACATGTCGGCTGTCTGGAATGGCATTTCTAGATGCCAGTGACATTGACATTGTCACAGTGACATTCTAGATAGCGCCCAGAAAAAAGTTCGTAAGCCTATATCATCACCGTCTTGTTAGCACCGACACTGTTCTAGCAATGTTGCATTTTATTACCTTTATTTAACAGCAGTCGTAAATGCGCTCACCTTATGTTTCTTTTCAAACTCTTTCACGGTGACCTCACCTTCCCCGAATTCCTCAGTTGTATCATATTTTGTATTGCGCGCAGGATCGCCAAAAAATATAGATCATTGCATGTTCCTGCCGGTCGTCACCAACACTCAGCCGCCTACAGAATGCTGAGTCTTTATAACAATTATTTTAATGATCTCGATATTTTTCATAACTGCTTGCCAGCGTTCTTTCGCGAGCTTTGCGTTGTTGTTACGTCGTTTCACACATTATTCAACTGCCTTCTCTTCCTTTTCCTTTTGTATTCACCTTGCGCTTTGTTATGTATATATTGTTAGGTGTAGCTGATGCCCAATGCTTCTTACAATTTATTTACAGAGGAGCTAACGGAGGCCAAAATGGCGACGCTATATCAAACGGGGCGCCCGCGTGGTCTTATTCCTCCTCAATGCAGCCACACTGTGGCTGCTGTTCCGTATCATAACCCCCGGCAGTAGAAACACCGTCCCGGTGCCTAACCTACACATCCGCGATAAAAGGTGTATGGTATGGCTTCAGTCTCGCCACGTGAACGATGTCACTTGCAGCTGACAATGACGCTGAGAGGTCGGCGGGGATGATTTCATACGTGACATCGGTCACTTGTCGCACCACTACATATGGGCCAGTGTGGCGCTACAGCAGCTTTTCGGAAAGGCCCACACGTCGAAAGGGGGACCAGAGAAGCACCAAAGAACCCGGAGAAAAGTGCACGTCGCGGTGGTGGCAATCATAGAGGCGTCTCTGATGCTCCTGTGCGGCCTCGAGACGGGTGCGGGCGAGCTGGCGTGCGTGGTCGGCGTGTGCGATCGCGTCGCGGGCGTATTCAGTGGATGAACGTGTGGCCGAGGGCAGCAAAATGTCCAAGGGCAATGCGGGTTCTCGGTCATATAGGAGACACAATGGTGAATAGCCGGCGGTGTCATGACGCGATGAATTATACGCGAACGTCACATATGGTAAGTGAAGATCCCAGTCGCGGTGGTCGGTCGCAACGTACTTCTAAAGCATGTCGGTGATGGTACGGCTGAGGCGCTCCGTGAGGCCGTTGGTCTTCGGGTGGTAGGACGTGCTGAACTTGTGCTTTGTCGAGCAGGAGCGGAGGATGTCCTCGACGACTGCTGAGAGAAATCTGCGGCTAGGTCAGTGAGTAATTGGCGCTGAGCACCGTGCACTAAAATGATGTCATAGAGAAGAAAGTCAGCAACGTCAGTAGCACAACTTCTCGGGAGGGCTCTGGTGATTGCGTACCGCGTAGCATAATCAGTAGCGACGGCGACCCATTTATTTCCGGAGCCCGAGAGAGAAAATGGTCCAAGAAGGTCCAGACCAACGCGGAAAAAGGGTTCGGGTGGGATGTCGATCGTCTGGAGACATCCAGCTGGAAGTGTGGAGGGCTTCTTCCGGCGCTGACAGGGCTCACAAGCGGCAACGTAGCGCCACACGGAGTGGGCAAGACCCGGCCAAAAGAATCGACGGCGTACACGGTCGTATATGCTCGAGACGCCCAAGTGTCCAGCCAAGGGAGCGTCGGGAAGGTGCTGGAGGACAGTCGAACGCAGGTGCGATGGAATGACGAGCAGAAGGTCAAGGCCGTGTGGATCGAGATTGCGGCGGTATAATGTCCCCTCCATGAGGAGAAACATCCGGAGAGAGGCGTCGCCAGGCATTGACTCCAGACGGTCGATGAGGGCTCGTAATGAAGGATCGCGGCGTTGCTCGTTGCCGATTTGAAGCAACTGGGGCACAGAAAACGCAAGCGATGGCGTCCGCATCAGCCGGTTCGTCGACGGCGTAGCGGGACAAACAATCGGCATCCTGGTGCAAGCGTCCCGTCTTAAATACCACGGAGAAGGTATATTCTTGCAGGCGTAACGCCCAGCGAGCGAGTCGTCCTGTGGGTGTCCTTGAGCGAGGATAGCCAGCAGAGACCGTGGTGATCAGTGATGACACAGAAGGGGCGTCCGTACAAGTATGAACGAAACTTCGCAACAGCCCACACAAGAGCGAGCCACTCGCGCTGTGTGATTGAATAATTGCGCTCGGCGGGTGATAGAAGTCGGCTGGCAAAGGCTATAACGCGATCACGTCAACGCTGGCGTTGTACTAACACTGCTCCTATGCCGTGGCCACTGGCATCAGTTCGAATTTCCGTTGAGGAAGACGGGTCAATGTGGGCCAGAATTGGAGGCGTAGTAAGGAAAGTAGTGAGCTGCAAAAAAGATGCGGCATGGTCAGGACCCCAAGAAAAAGGGGCATTTTTCTTCAAGAGGCCGGTAAGGGGACGTGCGATGGTCGCAACATCCTTCACAAAGCGTCGGAAATAAGAGCACAGCCATACGAAACTACGAACGTCTTTGGTAGACTTCGAGACAGGAAAGTTCGCAACAGCGCGAATTTTTTCCGCATCAGGTCACACGCCTCTGGCATCCACGACGTGTCCAAGGACGGTGATTTGGCGGCGAGCGAAGTTACATTTTGACGAGTTCAACTGGAGACCGGCGCGACGGAACACGTCAAGAATCGCTGAAAGACGATCTAGATGCGTGTCCAATGTGGGCGAATAAAGGATGACGTTGTCCAGATAGCACAAACAGTTGGACCACTTGAACCCTTGAAGCAAAGAGCCCATCATTCGTTCGAAGGTGGCGGGCACGTTACACAACCCGAAAGGCTTCACCTTGAACTGAACTGATAAAGGCCGGCAGGGGTAACAAATGCAGTCTTCTCTCGGTTCTTGTCGTCGACGGATATCTGCCGATAGCCGGACCGTAAGTCGTTAGAATAAAAAGAAATGGCGCCGTACAGGCAGTCTAGAGAGTCATCAATACGTGGCAAAGGGTACACGTCTTTTTTGTGATTTCGTTCAGGTGGCGATAATCTACGCAAAAGCGCCACGTTCCATCCTTCTTTTTGACAAGTACGACGGGAGAAGCACAGGGACTACAGAAAGGCTCGATAATGTCCTTTTCAAGCATCTTTTTTTACTTCCTGTTGGATAACAGCTCGTCCCGACGCAGAAACACTATATGGGCGTCGGTGAATAGGGTTCGCATCGCCAGTATTTATGGGATGGGTCCCAACGGACGTTTGACCTAAGGGTCGATTGTCAAAGTAAAAAATGTCGCGATAGCCTTCAAGAACGCGGCAAAGGGCTTCAGCTTGAGCAGGTGTAAGGTCAGAGTAAACCATCCTCTTAATGTCGACATCAGTACCGTGCGATGACGTCACGGTATGGGCTGAGCAGTAACAATCTTCCACTGGGAACGGCTCGACCTCATCATCCTGTAAAGCGCTAATTATAGCCAGTGAGATCCCCTGTGGCAGAACTTGCGCGGTTAGCGCGAAATTGACAAGGGGAAGGCAGGTGCGGTTGCCAGTAATTGTCAGCACAGTGTGCGGCACGGTAACACCATGTATGAGTATAAGAGCTGGAATTGGTGCGACCACGTAATTGCCGTCAGGTACAGCTGGTGAGGACAACAAGTCGACGTGTGTCAGAGTGAGGCGGTAGGCGAATAAAATCCATGCAGCTCAAACGGCTTGGACGCGAGTCCACAGGGTCGGCAAGAAGAGGCAAGTCAAGGCGAAGTGTGCCGGCCGATCAGTCAATGAAGGCAGAATGATTGGCAATGAAGTCCAGACCGAGAATGAGTTCGTGAGGGCAATGCTCGATGACGATGAAGAGGAGGACGGCGTGTCTCTCAGCAATGGTGAGTCGGGCAGTCCACATGCCGACAATAGTGACAGTCCCTCCGTCGGCGACTTGTACAACTCGGTTCGGGGCAGGCGTCAGAACTTTCTTGAGTCGACGGCGAAGAGCAGCACTCATAATGGACACATGGCGCCCCCTGTGTCAATCAACGCGCACACAGGAACATTGTCGACGAGAACGTCCAAAAGATTCTTGTTCGTGGGTAAGGCGAAGAGAGGATTTCGTGCCAATGTCGTCCTTGCAGCTTCACCTCCAGAAGCTGCACTGTCTAGTTTTCCGCTCGGAGGTGCGTCGAGTATATGTTTGAGAAGGAGCTGAGGGACACACAAGCGAAACGTCAGAGGAGAGCAGCTATACACATATAAAAACAGTTGCACACTTTGGGGTGTATATTTGCCACACAACGATAATTGTCATTTGTCTTGCCCGCATTTCCTTTCTTTAACGCTGCGAGCGCGGTACTTCCAAGTCACGAACGGCATGCGCGTTATCAGCATGACAGAGCATTCTCGACAGGAAAGTAACGAGCGCAGCGTTTTGAAGAAAGGAAATGCGGGCAAGACATATGATGATTCTCGTTGTGGGACAAGATAAGCCTTAAAGGGTGTAATTTTTTATACACTGTTGGAAGTACACTCTTAAGCAAAATCACACCCTTTGGGGCTTATCTTGTCCCACAATAATAATCGTCATCTGTCCTCCCACGTTTCCTTTCTTTAACGCTGCGAGCCCAGCACTTCCCAGTAACGAACGCATGCGCGTTATCAGCATGACATAGCATTCCCGACAGGAAATTAGCGGGCGCGGCGTTTTCAAGATAGGATATATATATATGCACACACACACACACACACACACACACACACACACACACACACACACACACACACACACACACACACACACACACACACACACACACACACACACACACACACACACACACACACACACACACACACACACACACACGCACACGCACACACACTTAGGAATGCACTGAAATTTTATTTCAGTGTGTAGCGTTCACAAAGGCTGCTCCACCAGCCGAAACCTCCGCAATATACTTTGCAATACCAATGTTTGTTGTACTATTTTCTTTATTGAAGTTATTCTTATGGAGCCAGCGGGATTACTTAGCGTCTATGGCGTTGCGCTGCTAAGCATGACGTCGTCGTCGCGGTATCGAATCCCGGCCGCGGCGGCCGCATTTCGGTGGTGCGAAATGCAAGAGCGCCCGTGTCACGTGCGCTCCCCGATGAGCGAATTGGATAAGAAACTTCGCATTGGTAATAGGTGACGACTCATACTATTGGGGGCAAGGACTTTCGGAGTCGCCATCTGTCGGAAATGCCTCCCTTGCGTAATATATCAAGGATAACGCGGCGCGTTCCTCATAGGTTTGGCTTACGGCGCCCAATAAAAACACCACGCGGCAGCCCCTCCTGGAGATTTCTGTAAGAATTTTCAAAACGAGGGAAGTTTTTATTGTCAAAATAATAATCTTGGGCAAACTGAAAGCACAGAATCGTTTATAGACGCTATCTCTTTACCGCATACCTACAGTGAACGCCACTGCGCGCGGTCGCCGCGATGGAATCTCCCGAACCGGCTTCTTGCGTGAAAGGTAGGCGAACGCTCTGAGCAAACTATGTGAAATATATTTTTATAGTGGGCTGTCTGTAATGGAGCATATAACCACGTGCCATGTCTTTTCTTAGTGTACATCTTACCGCTCCCTTTCTATTCCAGTGAACTTGCCAGTGTCTAGCATCAACAAGTTCATAGACCAAATAAAGCGTCATGACACTAGCCATGCAGCGGGCGCGGGCGAGCGTCTCAGTGCAGGTTTTCTGCTACTCACTGAACATCGCAGTCCCGACGCCGTAGCAGTAATATTCCTCGGGTCTGTGCTTGCTGCATACCCGAGTTGTGGCCGATGGCCGTCTGTCGGTTCTAAGTTTCGCGAGCCAAGCTTCACGCAGCTTCTTGTCTTGCGGCTACATGTGACTAAGGCTCAATCACACCGGCGACTTGAGGAGGTATCGCGACCGTTTGCGACTCGTGACTAAAAAGCGACTGAACGCGACCGAGGCTCACACCGTCAAGCCCGGCTGACCGCGACCCGCAAGTCGCAATCCCGGAGATCATCGTTCTCAGCGAGAACTCTCGGAACATATGGTGGCGTGCACTTTGTTTTTGCAGCTACGCGGGAGGAGGCCGGGTGTAGACACATGAAAGATCACTTCCGGCGCGCCGCTGATTGGTTTATCAGCTTCGCGACCACGATCGCGCGGCTGAAAAATCGAGCAGCGAGCGACTGGCCGAAAACATTCCCTTTTCGAGAAAAGCGACCATTTGCGACCATTTGCGACTGGTCGCTTTGCGACCAACTTGGTCGCGCGACCACTGTCAGTCGCCGGTGTGAATGAGCCTTAAGACTGACAGCAGGCTCCGTTGCCTACGTCCGGCATGTCATGTAGCCTGCCATGTTGCACGCCTCCAAAAGCAGCCACTACCTATTATAGTGCTTTCCAATGCTGTCAAACAGATACCCACGGCGGGAGAACCTCACCCCTAATCAGAACCGCAGCGCAGGTGGGACTCTAAACTTTCGTTTTCAGTTCGCTTCGGCGCTTCCGAAGCAGTCGACGCGGCCGCTATGTCCACGTGATCACTCATGCGACGTCACACCGATGGTGGCGCCAGCTTTTCCAGTGGTCGAGCTCGCCCCCAATACCGGTTTGTGCAAAAGAATTCACTCGGGATTTCTTTCTTCCCGTCGAGCAGAACAATGCATTCAATTAAAGTGATGTACGTTTAAGCTTCATTTCGTTTTGATCATTCATAGCTTTCTGCCAAAGCATTAGTGTTACTAATGCTTTAAGCAGCGGGAATATTCTCGCTAATATGCTTTTGTTTGCAGGCACGGTAGCAGGAATGATAACTGCCTCGGAATGTCTGAAGTTGATCATGACGCATGTTATGCCGTGAGGCGACATATCGCTTTCATAGCGTCCTTCGATTCAGCGTAGCAGGAAGAATAAGCTGTTTTCTCATTGAACGCCTTCAGTTATCAGTTTATTTTCTCGCAAGAAACCTGGAAGCAATGCAAACAGCGCTCGTTCCAGCTTCTAATTTTGGAACGTTCGATCTGCGCACAGCGCCGTTAGTTTGTTTTCCGACACTGTGCACTCAGCTAAATTCCATTACAACTGGTTCAGTTACTTTCCATATCATGCATTTGCACTAGTACAAGTGACTTTGCCCAAAAGAAAAATTAATTAAATTATGGGGTTTTACGTGCCAAAACCACTTTCTGATTATGAGGCACGCCGTAGTGGAGGACTCCGGAAATTTCGACCACCTGGGGTTCTTTAACGTGCACCTAAATCTAAGTACACGGGTGTTTTCGCATTTCGCCCCCATCGAAATGCGGCCGCCGTGGCCGGGATTCGATCCCGCGACCTCGTGCTCAGCAGCCTAACACCATAGCCACTGAGCAACCGCGGCGGGTTTTGCCCAAAAGAAAACCTTCGCTAAATTTTAGAAACCTGTTGGAAGAAACTCAACTTGGTCCGATTGGTTGTTATCCACTTTTGGCATTTCACTAGGGTCAGAGAATTTCTACGAGCGGCCGGTGGCTGCTGTGTTGGTAAGCCCAGGCCTTACCTCGAACACTGCGTACTGCAAGCATGAACAGACAGCAGTCATCGGATGCAGACGACCTTATCACACGTATCAGCTAACTATAGAAAGAAAGGTGCGGGCCCGACTCACAAAAGGAACTCTCATTTGTTTTTATCGCAAGACACACTGACCAGATAACGTTGCAAATTTTAGCCTCAGTGCAGAATATCCGTATTTAGCTTCCCAAAAGCAAGACGGACGTTACTGCATATATATATATATATATATTGTCAGCTGCTATATGTGATAGACCACAACACGCGTCACAGTCGTCTATAGGTTGAGAACACTTGAGTATCGTACCTGTACCAGAGGAGAACAGACGCCGCGGTTCTCACATTTGCGCCAAATTATGAACGCCCGGAGAAGATTAACCTCGATTTTACCAGACCCGAGCCTGTCGACCACGTGGAGACACCACCCCGCTGTTTTACGTCCCAGCGCTTCGGACATGTAGCAAAGTATACTGTCGTGGGGAGCAGAGATGTAAGCGCGGTGGAGAGTCCTCACGACTTTAAGACATGTGGTGTCGGTGTATATAAATCCTCGAAAGAAGGTCTCCATGGAGACGTTTCTAAAGGACATATCTGCGAACAGCTCACCAAGGGATTCATACAACGCTAACGAGAGGGGCAACGCATTCGTTGCGCTTCTCCTAGAGTAATCTGTGGTGACTTTAACAGACATCATTCACTTTGGGTGGGGAGATAAGATTGTTGATCATTGAGGGAAGGAACTTGTCGCAGCCGCGGCTGCTGCTGACTTATGTATCGCGAACGATGGCAAACCAACTTTCTTCAGACCACCAGATTCATGGAGTGCCATAGACCTCGTGATCCATTCTACAGACCTTGTCGTATCGTCAACAACGGCCCCAGACAGGATGGGCAGTGACCACTTTCCAATCTTCACCACCATCACCGGATTTCACACTGCTGGGCGACAATTCTGTGCTGTGACCCGCTGGGACACATACAGAGAAGCGTCGGATGAATCCCCTGGTGAGCTGTTCGCAGATATGCTGCGGAGCAAAAGAGTGGCTACCTCAATGTTGAAACTGCCAGACCATTTCCCTACTCCTGATTTGAAACTAAAGAACCTCTGCGCAGCGCGTAGGAGAGCGGAACGAAAACTAATGAGAAAAACGGGAAATCCATCTGCGAAAACTGAATGCAACAGGATAAACGCTGTCATCCGTCGTCACACAAAAAGATTAAGACGAGTTCAATGGGCTGCTTTCTGTGAGAGCTTACCGGCGTTTACTCCCATGACAAGTATATGGGGAGTAATCAATAGCCTATCCGGAAAGAGTCGCCCACACAAACCATTCGAAGCACTTGCTTTAAAGCAAAGAAAGTATTTACAAACCCTTGCAGAAGATTTTGCATGTGTATACACATCTGGCAGATCAGCAGGAGTGGCGAATCCTCTGTCACCTAAATCATTCCACATAAACGGTAGATACGCTATTCACCTTTCGTGAATTGGATTTGGCGCTTAGCAAATTATGAAGACGCTGTGCTGTGGGTCTCGATTTTATCAGCAATCAGATATTGACAACTTTGCCATACGGGAGAAGACGAGCCCTCCTGGACATTTTTAATCGCGTTTGGGGCACAGGCGAGATCCCAGAAATGTGGGAGACAGCATGGGTGATGCCAGTGCTCAAGTCCGGAAAGGATCCTGCGAACCTTGCCTCATATCGGCCAGTATCGCTAACACCGTGTGTATCAAAGTTCATGGAAATACTAATATGTACGAGGTTAACTTGGTATCTTGGGCCGGATTTTGTGCACGATTGGAGTGCCAAGGACAGTGTCTTGGGCTTACTAAGCCACATCAAGCACCATCGCCTCGGCGGTTTTTCGACACTCGCCATCTTTATGGACGTTGCCAAAGCATACGACGGTGTGCTTCATACAGGCATCATCAACGGACTCCAAGCCATGGGTGTCTCAGGAAATGCTCTTCGATTCGTCCATGAATTTCTTAGAGATCAACGTGTCCAGGCTACGCTCGGAAATATAATGAGCGAAAAGCGACGCATTTCTCTCGGCGTCGCACAAGGAAGTGTCCTAGCTCCCTTACTTTTTACGGCGAAGCTGTATGTGGTAAGCCGATTCGTCCGTCCGTCCGTCTGTCGGTCACGCCGATAACTTCTCCGGCGCAACCCCACGCTTATGCGTGAAATTAAACAAAATAAAGGGGGAGAGAGAGAGAGAGAGAGAGAGAGAGAGAGAGAGAGAGAGGCGCACGATTTGCCATCGTCTGATCGGAGATCGTTGTTCGGCGGTTTCATTCGGTTAACGGCGCGCGCGATTACCCTACTCCGCGCCGACGTCGCCCGCTGCGGGGCGCGGCCACGTTTTTGGTGACGTTAAAATGTCTACACGCTCCTGTCAATCATCTTGCAACCGAGCACGTCGTCTGCTAGGCGCTGAACGCGACGGGAGGTGGCAAGTTTAGAGGTGCGATCATACGCTCGTACGAGACCGACTTCGCATGGCGCGTCTCGTGGATTGGATTGGATCCAAAAGGCGGCTTCGGCAGCGGAATGGTACGTTCGGATCCAATCCATACTTTAATTCTAGAAAATAGCGCTTGCGATGGGAGCTTCTGTTGTTGCATTGGCGTTGTTTGAGGAGGAACGAGAGCAGTGGAGGTGCGAAACGAGTTTGAAGAAATGGTAGAAAGCGAATTCCGGCGTCGCTTTCGTTTTTTGAAACAAATAGTGCGTTGGTTGCGAGGCGAACTCGACCCAATTCATCGGGTGTCAGCGAGCCGCTAGAATGTTGTTGCCTCTTGAAAAGTGCGCCACTGTTCCCGTCGTTTATTTTTTACTTTTTTTCCTCGCTTTGCGTGACACCACCTAGGGACGACGCTGAACAATTAATAAGCACCAATCGAAATAGCCGCCGGGAACCTGGATGTCGTAGCCATCTTTGTTTATTTGGGCAGTTTTGTCGGAACAAGGGACGGATTCTGGAGTTTCGAACATATGTCAACTAATTTGCTAAAACAATCGATGCTTCGCTTATGGGGTGAAACTGCGCTTTTTTGCTTGAGCTGACGAGTGAGAATATCGAGGCCATCGTGAAATCGTCGGCAGGCTTGCAGAGCAAAGCAAGCCCTATAAAATGAAGATCTATGAAAGCTGCAATCCGAAGTAGGTTCAGTATGAGCAAGTAGTCGGCTATGGGAGCAGCATAGTAGAAAGTCGAGCAGCTGTAGGGGCTGCTCGATATAGCGACGTCGAACTATATATGCGCACAACCAACTGCCAGCTGCCGTCGCTTTAGCAACTGACCTATCGCCGCGATACGCACCGCGCGCAGGTCAGGTGGCGTTGCGGCTTTTTCAGCTTCCTGCAAGTGCTTCCAACGCCAGCTGTTTGGACTACAACGGAAATGAGGCCACAGCAAGGTCGATACATATCGGTCACGAAACTTGGAACAAAAAACGGTCGCGAACCCTCTTGCGAAAGACATCAGGAGCGAAGCACGATTGAAGCGCGACTAGGTGCCGATGGGACAAACAATGAAACAAGAAAAATCTGCGAGAACAAAATTAAAAATGGTTAATTTAAATATTTCCAAAGAAAGCAATAATTAAGTTTTAAATAGTTCTAGCGCATTACGAGCAGAAAAGTACGCTGTCTGCTTTACTTAACAGCATATAAGCTTGTTTTTGGCGACGTCTACAGAACAATGTTTTTGCCACATGAAATAGCGGACCTGTGCAAACTTACGCGCAGCGAGCTTCTATGAGCGAGGTGGACCCGCCGTGGTAGCTTAGCAGCTATCGTGTCGCGCTGCTAAGCAGTTAAGAACAGCGGCTTGATAAACAAAACAAATATTTTATCACTGCTACAGCCGCATTTGTCGTCTGCCTCCCACCAATGCTGGCGTATAATCGCAATCGTGCTCACCTATCATTGTCTTCAGCATGCTTCCAATGAACAACCACATCCTCACTGCAGATCGAATCACTCCGATATAAAACGTTCCATTGCGTTTGCCGCGTTACCACTTCGTGATTAGACACTCCAACCGGTAAGCTTTCGACTGTACGAAAAAAACAATGGGTGCCATGAAAATTGGTTCTCAGTCCCTTTAAGGAAAGCACTGAAGCAAGCTCGAGGACACGTTCGCGCGCAAGCTGAGATGAGGTGGAAGCTCAGAGTAGCAAAATAACCCTTTGTGTAACGGTGTTATTATGCTTCTTTGACATTTTGAAATGCCAGAGCTTAGAGAAATTTACACATTCGCGCCGAGGAAGGTAAGATGAGGACGCAACTTCCGCTTCCGGCCGAGTGTGACGTCATACATGTTTTGTTTATTTTTTGCTTGACAGAACTCCACCGCCGCGATACTCTGATGGCGACGGTTGCAACACACCAACGTTTAGTTCAAGAGATTGAGGCAGCCCTGGAAGCTTCGCTACCAGTTTGCGCATACTTTGGCGACGCTCCGAACAGCAGCATACGCGCGCACGCATGCACGCACACTCGTAACCTGCATGCTTCAACTTGACAAGCGAAGCCTTGCCCGATTCACGGCAGCGTTAGAATAGTCATAGAACGCGTAGTTTATGGGCATTCGCCACCATGTCCTATAGTCATGCGCGGTTGTGCCGTAGCACTAACTCTGAAAGACCTGGAGACTCTTGTGTCGAGCTGAGCGATGGCTGGATGTGAACTTTTTAAGCTCGCTGCAGTATGGCGCTGCTATCAGCATAGAAAGCTTGAGCGCGGGTTGATAATAGGTCACCATCGGGGAGCATGCATAGACCATCAATCGGCGAAAGCAGCTAACGACACGTATCGTTCCTGCTCACTTCATGCCCTGCTACGTGAACGATTCAAGGAAGTGCGGCAAATGCTGCAGGCGCTTTACGACTCTTGTGCGGAAGTATCAGAGTGCAGCCATGTTCAGCGTTTAGCACAATCACTCTTCCAGCCGATGCGCGATTCTGTATATACAATCGATTCTTAGGCATGAAAATGGTTGCGTAAATGCGCTCACTGTTTCACGAACCGCGTCAAATTGACGTCCCTGCGCACGAAACTGAAGAAAAGATCCAGATCGCGGCGTCCACGAAAGTGCAAAATAAGTATCGCCGGTACCTACGTGCACCGGGGACCTTCGAAGGTGCCGTCGTCCATCACTCATTCCATCGGAGGCGTCGACTCGCGCTCCGACGTCGCCAGGTGCCGATATCCGAGTGCAGCACTCGAGTAACGAACGTGCGCGGAGTCGAGAAGACAGGCCGACATCGCGTCGACAGACCTCGCTCGATGTGCACACCACCGCCGCTGAGCAGCTTTCGCAGATTTGCGAGACGATAGAAGAGGCGCACAGGGCTCTCGACGCGCAATCTGGGCCACCGATCTGCACAGAACACTCGCGCGACGGACTTGACCGGAACGAGTCGTCAGGCGGGAGCGCTTGTCGTCGGAGCACTTAACAGGGTCGGTCGCAGTATAGGGGCGAGGGAGGTTTAGAGAGAGAGAGAGAGAAAAACGAAAAAGAAGTTACAAAAATGAAACTGAAGGGGAGAAAACGAAGCTATCGGCGCGTGGAGAAAAGACGCGGTGCGTACGAAAAGCCGCGCGTCGTTGGTGCACCGTTTCGGAGAATACGGTGCAGTGTTGTATAGAAGCTCGGTCTACTTGATAACGCAACCCCAGAGAGTGAAAGAATGTAGATAAACAAATTATTCGGATCTAACGCACATGTTTTGAAACGGTTAACCAAACGCTAGAAATTTGCTCATGTCATTCATTCTTCTGAATGGCCTGCTCTGTTCGGGTATTACTGCGCTTTCGGCCGCTTGAAACAAATTGTGTGCGAGAGAAAGTGGAAATGAGGGTAAGCTTTTCTTAAGCGGATACCGGACGGCGGAAGTCGGGGTGCGTACGCCTGGTGCTGCCTCCGAAATACGTGTATTAAAGAGGCTACCTCTCTCGTGGTCTGTGTGGAGCGCAAAACCTTGCACGTGTTACCCATTGTGAGTGCTCTCAGCGAGAATAAGAGGAATCGAAGGGCTCAGTTCTTTGTTAATGCTACAACCACGTGAACCCGACAAATAATGAAGTCAAGGAAAGCATATGGGCAATGAACTCTCTTTCTTTCTTCAATTAAACTGTAGAAACGGTAAATTAAAGGGCAATGAAAATGGACGAAAAGAAACTGGGTAGTTTCACCCGAACGGCGAAGCAGTGACAACGGTAACAAAGTTTAGCTTTGAGTTTGGACTGCCCTGACGGTGTGAGTGCGACTATATACGCGCATGCGACGTAAGTGGCTGCGCCGAAATTTCTGTCGCCCTAGAAACTTTAACACGCCGTGTAAGGCGAGTAATGGCATCGCACAGGCGCTACTGCGCTGCCCGTAAGGAACGGAGCAAGTGAAATTACACCACTTTCAGATTTTGAGCACTAAGATTGTTTTGCACTTTTTAAAAGTCTGAGAAAATTTAAAATAAAAAAGCATGTGCTGTGAATTAAGCGTTTCATGACTTTTGTTTGCGCTGTGCAACTAAATCTTTCTGAGATTAATTTAGTCAAGAACTTAAGACTTGGTTTCAACAACTTTTGCGGTTGAATAGCATAGCATGCATACCTTGTAAATACTGCATGCATGGACAAACATATAACGCACATAAATATATACAGCACTTCATCACGGCGACGGCGGAAGTTCGCTTGGAGGGTCCATATAATTGCTATCACAATAAAATAAATCCGAGGACACCTAATCCACTTCTTACGAGTTGTGAACGCAAAAGCATTAATGTCCAATTGATCGCCGCTGAGCGGCCCTTCAAGTTATGAACTCCTCGCAGGCAAGCGTTCGCGCTGAGCTTCTTGGCGACCTTTTGATTTGGCCTCACCGGGGCGAAGTTATAACGAAGGCGAGAGCTTGCCGCGGGCGAGGAACGCGCTGATAACACAGGCTTCCGAGAGCGAGGGTGACGTGACGTAGCACTATAAACTGATTAAACAGCTAGATGTGTTTGCGCTGCCCTAGAGTGCGTACGTGTATATCTGCGTGTACCCAACCGGCTGCGGTGTCTCGAGCTTGTGCAGCTGGACAATTTAATTGTGCTAGCACCGCGATGACCGAGCCTAAGGCACGTGACATATTCGCCTGAATAACGCGAGCGTCATGTAGAAATGTGCGCGACCAACGCGGAACATCTCAACTATTTTCGTCGTTTCAAGACGCTGTCATCGCTGCATGCAGTGAAAATGGTCCTACGCCTTTATAACAAACTGGTTCTGCTGGCTCTCAAGCGCAAGCATCGCAGTGGTACATGAACTTTATTTGTGAACAAAGCGTTTGCAAGGACGAAAGATACACATAAAAATGGCTTCCACCAATGATCACCTTACAAATTTTGAACTTTTAGCTGCAACGCGAGTGTAAAACGCGTTCATTGGTTCTCCCTCTTGCGGGATATATTTGCAGCGCCTAACAAAAGCATGGACTGACAGAGCTACTCATTCTCAGTAGCACAATAACAACGCGTGCTACGTCGTTAGCATGATATATGACATCACACAGCCTACGCACTCCATAGACTTGTTGATGATAGCGCAATCAGGAAAAAAAGTGATCGAGCACTGAGTATAGCCCCCGTGCATATGCTTACCTACGCCCGAGTTCGGTACCCCGTGAACAAAAAAGAAAGAACGCTCTGTTCGTACACTTTTGCAGCTACAATACGCTTAAAACCAATCCCTAACATAAAACAAAAACAGAGTTCCTCAATGAAGCCCGTAGCCACGAAAATTAGCCAAAACATGTAAAATCCCTTGCGAATTCCTCACCGCAGCAAATCGACGCCCAGAGGTCATGGTGGCGAGTGCGCCCAGACGCCAAAAAGAAGGAAAAAAAAAGAGAGAAAGGGCGCGAAAAATACCACGTGACGGCGCTCAACCAATTGGGAGATGCAGACCTCTCCATGCCTCCTTGCACGCTCCTCGCAGCAGTTGCGGCGGCAAGGTAAAAGTATGTCGCTACCTTTAGTTTTCTTATTAGTTATGAATGGATGGATGTTATGAGCATCCCTTTTGGAACAGGGCGGTGGGTTGCGCCATCAAGCTCTTGCTATTATACTGCCTAATGTTCTACCTAGGTTAAACAATAAAAAAAAACAAAACAAAAAGAAAAACACTATGAACTCCCACAACCAAATTTTATGATCCCCTATTGCGAACTGTGCCTTTGTACGTCTCCGTTTTTTGTCGATTCCCTACTTTTATTCGACCGATCCTCCAATCGCCTTTTACTAATCCCTAATGCGCTCATGTTTACTTCTCCACTGCTCTCGCTGAGCCCAAGGGCTTCAAGGAGGCCAGTGGTGCCAAATAGACATTCTAATAAAACATGCTCCATAGGCGCTTTATAGGTGCGTGTTCTAAGGGCCCGTACATGGTCGATCCGTCCGTCCGTTCCGCCCTAGCCCGCCCGCGTGCAGAGACCCAAAAGGCGGAAGGTGTCGCAAAATTCGATGCACGCTCAATCCGCACGAGCGGATCACACGCGCACTCCTATTGGGCGACGCGGCCTGTTGACAGCTGGCAACCGTTCGGCGGAGCAAAGGTGTTCAAGGTTGGCAACGACCTTTGACAGCAGACGACACTGGCATATTTTTGCAGATGTGATTTCAAGTTTCCACGTTCCGGTGAAAATGCGACTCTAGGCTGCCACATTCTGTTCTGCAGCCGTATGTGTTGCATTGGCACCGTCATCCTTCTTCGAAACATTGCACAGTCGTCTTATCTGCGCCCCCTTTTACAGATGTATTGCAATCGCATCACGTCGCAGCACGCGACGTATTCTCGGATGATTACTTTCAGTGCGCGCTGCCTTGGCTGGCTGAACAAAACCTCCCTAATTATCCTGTTTCTGACTGTTTCTGACGCGGCCGTAGCTTAGGCCTTACGTCCCCGCTTCGCTTCGCTTCGAGCACGCGCCATGTTTGCGGTGACGACAGCCGAACCATCCGCCTCGGACCAGCCAATGAGAGACGAGCAGGCGTGCGGACGGGAAAGTTGTGACCGCTCCTCGCTCACCAGTAGAGAGCCATCAGCACGCGGGCGGATGAGAGCGGAACGGACGGGCGGACTGACCATGTACGGGCCCTAAGGAATCCCGATCTCGCTTCGAAAAGTAATGAGCTTCCCTTAGAGTTATCATAAATTGTTTCTTTCCTGATTTCGTTTTTTCCTCTGAAGTAGTTATTCATGGCTGGTTTCTTTTCCATTGCCCCCACCGATGAGATTATTTCGGCCTCTCTGACTTTCCGCTTGACGTTCTTTGTTGCTGTGTTGCCCACCCTACAGGCCGCATACTTGCTGGTAAGCTTCCTGGTCCTTTTCCTCCCCAGTGAATCAATGTTTTTCCTGTACAGATACCGCAACACTCTCAGCCCATTTACTTTCTTCCATATTCCTCAGTCGTTCTTCATACTCAATTTTACTGCGAGCTTCTCTCACTTCAAAACTAGTCCAGCCCATATCACCCTGCACAGCTTCATTTGTAGTCTTCCCGTGAGCACGCAAAGCGAGGCGACTCACTGACCTTTGGTTCCCATCGAGTCCTGATTGTACCCCTGATTTAAAGCAAACAACTGCATTTCCTTAAAGTAAGTCCTGGAACCATTACACCTTTCCACATACCTCAGAGCACCCCGTACCTATTGTATCCCCATAGCGCTCTGTGCTTCATTATGGCTGCATTTCTCTTCCCATTCACTGTTCACTCCCTTTTGGCTCGGTGTTCCATCTAGCGGCGCTGCCAAGAAGTCTGCGTGTGGCCTCCGACATGCGTGGTGCATCGGTGCGTGCGAACGCTCGTTCCCTCGCCGGCCGCATACGCAGTGGCAGACACCCAGAGACACAAGTTGACGGGGAAGGGGTTAATTGAAGAGCGGCACATGCCCAGTACATACATGGCGACGCTTGCTAAAGCGGGCTGCGCTTGAGGAACCCATGTGACCAGAATTGTGCTCCACCGAGCACGGGAGTAATTTTAAAGGATTTAGTGCGGTGAGCGTTCTCAGGAAACTCCACGCACCTTTATCTGTCCAGATTTTATTTATTATCTGCCCGTCTATCAGCTGGGCCGGGTCTCTAATCGTCTACCCGCCAAGTTGGGTCACCGGGTGGTCCATGGTCTAATGGGTAGAACGTTGTGCTGGTGTGCTGACGGGACTCGGTTCTAAACCAACCGTCAGAGCAACTTTGGTCACTAGGTACGTGCCGCATGGTATGCACCGCTCTTCAATAAGCCTGTTTGATGCCGCCTTAGATCACGTGCCTCTTCAATGAACCCCTTTAACGCCAACTTCGTTCTACGATGCTGGGCGGATTCACCAATGCTGGGCGAAATGAAACCCACGTTACACATATTGAGACAACCTTGTCTGTATATGTAGTCAAACACGCGCCGCACCCGGAAGTTCGCGGCGCCGCCGCTAGATATGGCGCAGCGTATTGTTGTGGCTCGAGGTAGCGTGGTGCCACGAATCCCCCAAGCACGCTGATGAGTGCGTCCGATAGTAGGAATGAAGAAAAAAGGGTTTATTTTACCATTTTTACACTGCCTCTCGTTTCGGAAGCCCACTGTAAGGTCGTTGTGAATGTTCGGCTTGGTGAAGCTCATATATGTGCATTATTTTCGTTGCTTAAGTGCGTGCTTCCCCGACTTCTCTGAGGGCCACTCTGTTTTTGTGCATGTGTTGTATGGCAATGTTGTGCTGGTGGCTCGCATCCTGGCCGTTTCCAGAGAGCGCCTGCTTTGGGAAGGCGGTGGCCGGACGCTGTTCGGCGAAAAAGGGAGCGGCAGGGGTTCTCGCGCACTGGTTCTGGCGAGGGCCATAAATCGCGCAGTGAGCCGCTGTAGCGGCATCTGGAGAAGGGAGTAATTGGGGAGTGTTTTGCGTAGGGCCGAGGCGCCGCGGGGAGCTCGAGCGGCGGCCACCGCCGGTGCGAGTTACGCAGCCCGGGGACATGGTCCCGCGGCTGGCTGGGGGGTGTTGATAATGGGCGCGGCTGAGCGGGCAGTGTGAGCTGAGGCCTGAGAGACGACGGACCGTTCTCGTCAGGTGCCCGATCGGAGCGACGGACTGCTCCGAGGCCTTGCGCAGCCGCATTCGTAATTGTGAAGTCGTTTTCCTTGTTTGCTTGTAACCCCTTGTACACCATATACTCCTTGTAATCGTTACTATCTGCCTATAAATAAATCAGTTCGAATGATTGACAGCAAGCATCGTTAGTGCCGAGACACCGAAGCAGAGAGCTGGGCAACGGCTCAGGAAGAGCCGAGAGCGAACAACAACCACAAAGAAGGAAGAACCCGGCGGAAGAAGAAGAGAAGAAAAACTTCACTCCCACTCCATGTAGGACCATATAAAACGCCTGAGTTAGGATCAGCACACGTCAGCCCTCCGCCTCACTGCGCCAAAGGTATCCGCTTTTAACACCATCATCTTCCCTAGGAGACTAAACTATAGGGAATCTGACTACTGTATCGCAACCAATCACAATCGTCCAATCGGTCACAAAATGCCTACCGAGTTGCACCGTTCCGTCGGGAATCCGCCTCCTATCGTGCCCCTTCGCACCCGCATATGGCACAAACATATGTAGCATTCTGGGAATCCAGGGGGCGACGCTGTTCCCACGGTAGCCTTCGACGCTGGCCCCTCTCATCCATTAGTTCAGCTTGTCAGGTTCAGGTATAGAGTGATCTACGCGGTAATCACCGCTTCTACGGAGTGCGGCGGTTGTTGTCGCCTCGAAGTGAGCCCCTTTGTTTGCGCGTCACAGTCAATGTCGAGCCCGTGGTCGTCTGCGCGCGCGCTGATGACAGGACCGCCTCGTGGGAAACGTCCAAGGAATGCTCGTCGCCGTATTGAGACGTTTCAGTATGCAGAAAGAAACGCGAGAGTGGTCGGCTGGCATATACACCTCATACAGGACGCGTCTCAGCGGTGGCAATACGGTCTGCCGCTACATTGCTTGAATACTAATCGCATTAAGGTTACATTTATCTTGAGATCGGTTCTCTGGAAATTTTTCCGTTGAAGAGGTCGGGGAAAACTTTTAGGTAGCCAGATGGTCGTAGAACAAGAACTGCGTGAAACAGCATTAGAATGACAATCAGAAGCTCTTATGATAATCAGAAGTTCTTAAACATTATATGAATAAAGTTTAGGAACAGGTATAACATTAAACTGCTTGAAAAATTGCTCTGTATGTGCATTGAAGGGCACGCCAGCTATATGTCTAAGAACTTTTTGTTGAAGTACACTCAATGAGAGGTAAATTGGACGGCGCAGTTTTGCCCCATATAAGTAAGCAGTAGCTTAAGTTGGGTAAAAATAACGCGTTGTAAACCAATTTAATATTGGGTGTAGAAAAAGTGTAATCTAACCGAAATTCCGACAATCTTCGAACATTTGGTGATAATGTGTTGAATATGCATGTCCCGGGAAATAAGTATAGACCAAGTGTTTTGGAGGAGTCAACAACTTCTAAAAGCGCTTGTTCAAGATCAAGATTTTCTGTGAGAACTACCAGCGACTGTTAAGGAATAAAAACGATTGCTTTAGTTTTGCTTGTATTGATTTTTAATGAATTTATTTTACTCCATGTCAGCAGGCCTTGGAGAAAATCACTGATGTGTAACTGAAGTGTTTTAATGTTGGACCCGCGAAATAGAAGAGTCATGTCGTCCGCGTAGATTATATATGTTGGTGTTTTATTGATGTTAGTGACATCGGTGACATATAAATTTAACAAGAGCGGTCTAAGAATACTGTCTTGAGGAACACCAGCATTTATCGATTTCAGAGGGGATAGGTTGTCGTTGATAGAAATGGACTGTTTCCGGTATTTAAAATACGATCTTAAAGTTTTAAAGATACTCTTCTTATCCCGCAAAGTTCAAGTTTTAGTAATAAGGTGTCATGGTTTAAACTGTCGAATGCTTTTGAAAGATCTACACATATTCCAATAACAAACTGTTTTTCCTCAAATGCTCTTAAAATAATCTCTTTTTGTGTTAACAAAACATGCTCCGTTGATCAACCTTTGAGAAAACCGAAGACATTCATTCATCAAATTGAATTTATCTATGAAAGAAGAAATCCTAGAATGTAACAGTTTCTCCAGACCTTTAGAGAACACCGGTAGAAGGAAAATTGGTCGGTAATTGGCGATATTGTTTTTACCTCCGCTTTTAAAAATTACAATAACTTTTGAAATTTGCATTTTTTGTGGAAAAGTTTCGGTTAAGAGGGCTAGATTGTAGATATGAATGAGTACTCGTGCAATTAAATCGGCTACATATTGTACTGGTTTTATTTGTAAATTATCTATTTCCAGAGCTGCACTGTTTCTTAATGAACCAAGTCTGACGAAAGTTTCAGATTCGCTCGTCGGGTTTAGAAAAAGGATATTAGGTTTTTTTTCAACCATATTGGTTGCATCGAAATGATGGAAGCTTTTCCCGGTATTCAGTAAAAAGTCATTAAAAGTTTGTGCCATATTAGTACCATGCACTGATTGATCATTTGATGTTAATTTGGTGACATTTTGGTTTGCATTGGAACGGTTCAAAAGGTCATTATTTTTTTCCGCACGGCTTTAGGCTTATAACTATCTTCTAGAGAAAAACGATTGTGCAGGCATTCGCGTTTCGCATACGCAGGAACGTATTAGTTGTATTTATATGTTTTGGAATTAGTTACAAATCCTCAGGACTTCGCGCGGACAAATTTTTTTGAAATACTTATTCTTATTCTTGATTAGTTTGAGGCAGGAGTCAGTTATCCAAGGTGTACGTGATCGCGCTGATTTCCTAATAAGTGGAAATTATTGGAAACACGCTTTGTTAAACAGGCACCAAAAATTATAGTGTTCATCGCATGTTTTCGAGTCATAGACGACTTCCCAGGCAATATTTATCAGCTTATCTCGAAAATTATCGAGTGCATGGTAATTAATGTTTTGTAGTTTTCAATCTACGCAATGTATTTTTCTAGTGTGCTAATAGGGGATCTTTACAAACAAAAAAATTTGGCAACTTGTGAAGCAAGAACGCCACCCACAGTGTCGCTAGGAGCCAGGTTTGTTATTAAAAGGTGATTTAAAGTGGCATTGCTACTATTAGCGGTAATACGGGTAGGACTATCAGTTAGAATCCATTCGACACCGAGCAAAGATGTTGTGGTAGGGACGAATTCAGCATATCAACATTGAAGTCACCGCAATTACACAATAAATGAATGTTTCAAGATAATCAATGAAATTTGACAAGCTCCCGCCAGGAGGACGGTACATTTTAGCAATGGCATAATTTTTAGATTTTACCACAAAACTTTGGATATCTCTCGATAAAAAGAACTTATCAAGTATGTTACATTCGAAGCTTTTTTTTTACATGTATAAACAGTTCACCAATAGATCTGCAAGTTCTGTTTATAAAAAAAAAAACATGTTGAATAACCTAAATCTCTCATAACGTCTAGGTCTTATGTGAACCATGTCTCCATGAGCATTGCAATGACAAAAGCAAAATTAAAGCTTTCTAAGAGAATCGATAGTTGGCCTGTCTTATTACGTGCTGATTGCACGTTAAGATGAAAACAGTCCTTTTATGGGTTCAGTGCTGTATATCGCATTGACATTATTTCTGTGTAGTGCCATTTTCCGATGTATCTGCTTCAATCATCTTACGTGTTCTAGCCCTACACAATCTTGTCAAGATCATGAGAGCTGTGAACATGAATTACTCGAGAGTTTCACTAGAATTACTTCCAGCTACAGACTCACTTCTTCTCTATTCTTTTTCCCAGAAGCTGTTTCAGAGGGGGACACAGATGTTCATTTATAAATACTGGGGAGCCCGGTGAACAGCCGAGGTCAGACGCTGGCACGCGTGTCTTTTACGAAGAAGAAAGTCGCGTTTTGGAAGGCTCCAAAACTGAGCAATAATACTAGGTCATGATTGATCTTTTCGCGGTTTGACTTATAGTATGCACAACTTCAATGTCATCCGGGATCACATGTTCATTGATATGTGTTCCTATTTAGCTGAGAACTTTCTTGAGGTCTTCATTTTCCTGTTTATCCACTACGTTAATCTCAATGTTGCGCCTTTGTGAATACTGCTCACTAGCAGTCCTCCTTAGCTCGTGCTGTTCAAGCTCCCGTTTCATACATGTCTAAGCATTCATGAACGATTCATTGGCCTTTATTAAAAGTTCATTGTCCTTTTCAAGGGTAGTGTTTTTTTTTCATTATCTGTTCAAACCTCGTATTGAAATGCTCGAGACTTTCTACAAGGTCTTTTAGTTCCTTTCTGACATCTCGTTCAAGTTTAGATTTGAATTCTTTAAATTCGTTCCTGAGCACTTCCTTGAACTCCTCGATGCAAGGTGACATATCGCAATGTCACAAAAACGATTCACACAAACAGATCACACTTGCTGCCGGCAGCGAGGCAAGAAAACATAAGCGAAAAAAAAATGAAAGGTTGAAAAGCAACCAACCTGCATGAAATTGAAAGCAGATGCGATTTGAAGATGCGTCCTTCCTGGTTGCCTCGCTGCTGCCAAGTGGCCGATCCAGACGAAATCCCTCAGGTTTTATAACATGTAGGTAGTCCCGGCAAGGCTTTGGTCCCGGCGTTTGGGCAGCTGGGGTACGTCACGACACTTTCCTTTCCAATGATGACGTTGAGGGCACGTGACTTTGGTTTTCACGTGCTTGCCAAAGTTCCGCGATGCGATATCTGACAGCGTAGATCCAGCAGCCGACGCTGACAGCAGGCTGCGTGATATTGAAAGCAGATGCGATTTGAAGATGCGTCCTTTCTGGTTGCTTCGCTGCTGCAAAGTGGTCCATCCAAACGACATCACTCAGGTTTTATAGCATGTAGGTAATCCCGGCAAGGCCTTGGTCCCGCGTTTGGGCAGCTGGGGTACGTCACTACACATCCTTTCCAATGATGACGAAGTCGAGGGCACGTGGCTTCGGTTTTCACGCGTTTGCCGAAATTGCGCGATTAGATATCGGGCAGCGTAGGTCCAGCAGCCGGCGCTGACAGCAGGCTGCGTGAAATTGAAAGCAGATGCGACTGGAAGGTGCGTCCTTCCTGGTTGCTTCGCTGCTGCCTGAAGACGTACGCGCCGACCAAATGGTAAAGAAAAATTTCACCGAAG
Source organism: Dermacentor albipictus (assembly GCF_038994185.2). Lineage (NCBI taxonomy): Eukaryota > Metazoa > Arthropoda > Arachnida > Ixodida > Ixodidae > Dermacentor > Dermacentor albipictus. Next base: position 9,042,128 of record NC_091823.1, on the reverse strand, counting down.
ATTACGATACTCCCCAATGCGAATTTCGAGCGCAGTTCCTTAGGTGTTTTGAATTCGCGATATATTATAGCAGAGAATTTGGTTCTGAAGGACAAGGTGCTCTTGGCGGCGGCGGTGCTGAGCCTCTGCTCGGGCAGCTCGTTTAGCAGTAGCAGTAGACGAAGCATTACCACGGGTTGCGTTGCTCATTGTTCAGAAAGAAAGCGTAAACACGTGGACGCGTGGCTTGCGCGGAGCGCATTCTATAGCCGCAACGGCGCCGCAGGCGTAGTTGCGCATGCGCAGTGGGTCGGAAGCCCACGCCAGCGCTTTGTTTCTGCGCTGGCCGCGTGCCTGATCGTTCCGGCACTCCGCTTTCCTCCTCACCCTTTTCGCCACACCCTCCTCCGCTTTCCGCCTCATGCTTGCGCTGCACCCTCCTCTCCACTTTCCTCCTCGCGTCTTTCATCCCCCCGCTGGGCACCATGTCGGCTTTCATCTCTTGCTGTGCTCGTTCGCTTGATTACACCAACGCTTGCCATAAGAACGGGTGCCTAAAAGCTGCGCTCTAAAAAAAGCGAGAAGTCATTTAACTAGCATTATTCCTACTATTCTTATTTCTCAAAATATTTCCAGTCAAGGTGAGTTCCCGTCCAAGTGACTGTAAACTTTTTCAACTGATTGCTGAGCCGGTATAATGTATCGATTACTTTTGCGAGATTCTATTCCTTTATTGTAATCAAGGCTTATAAAGTTTGATTTGATTTGCTTTGATGTCTTATCGTCCACAGCTCACGACAGGCCGATGCTGCTGATAACGTAAGCTATTACCAGCATCGTTGATGATGCTTCTGATAACTGCTTCGCCCACTGACGAATTGCGAAAAAAAAATAATTGGAACAGAATTGTGACATTGCGCCGACCCCGTCATCCCCTTTGTATAACCGTTCGCCGAGTGCTTCTGACATGCCTGCGCTTGCTTCTGACCGTCGGTGGTTGGCGGGACTTTGTCGGCAGCCGAACGGCTCTTTCGCTTAGCTAGTGCGATCTCTAACTTCCGCACAGCTGCACGCATTAAGCGGACAAAGCGTACACCTGCTGCCGCATGGCAGCTCCTCACGTTTCCGGCGGGCGAGCAATGACGTAACCGTCGTTGCTCGCTTGCACGTGCGCGTAGTGGCCCAGTTTCCGCACGGATGCTCCTCGGCCGCGCGCGAAAGTGGCAGCCGGCGAAGTGCCTGCGTTCGGTACTACAGCGTGTGCTAACGCGAGCACGCCAGTGATTGCGGAGCTCTATGGCACATGCATAGACACACTAAACACACCGCAGGCGATACGCCATCGTCTTGGGCGTGGCGTTACAGCTCCTGTGAGGGCGGCGTTGTTGTTAAGGCACAGATAACGAAAGAACACGGCTGCCCTTGAACCAAGTCTTCCACCCACTAGGCAATAAGTGCTGCTTAGGAGAGGTGGGACAAGGAGACAGTAAAATTAATGGAACTGGAGCATTTGCATCTCTTTTATGTGCGCCTTGTCCTTGCGTTGCATACATGCAAGATGAATGCGAATTAACTCGCGAAGGCCCCTCTTCTGCTTGACTTGATTGGAAGCAAATATGTGTGTATACTTTGAGTACAATAGGAATGCAGATATTTTAAAGCGAAGCTTTCATTGCCTCAATTTTTTTATTTTGCTTTTCCACTGATGCTGTCGCTATCTTGCACGCCAGGTGGGGCGATGGCAGGGGACGACAGAGGAGAAAGGCGATGCGAGAAACTTGCTTGGACCTTTCCATCGTGTCGCTACAATGCCCTCTGAAGGTCCCTGGGCATCGCCGCAATGGCCTCTCGGCTGCTGTAATTATCCGTGACTCCTCACAAAAGCATTGCAGAAACTGCAGCGCTCACCTTTGTACTAACGCGCAGCAGTCCAGAGGGAAGTAGATAGATTGGTGGAGAGGAGGCATAAAATGGGTAGAACCGACGTAGTCACGAAACTAGTGAAAACAGCCTTGTGACTCTGCGCTCACAGCTCGCATACATGGGGGAGGGTGAGAGAGGGAAAGGGCGACGTAAGAACACTGGTATCCACTAGAGGGAGCTATATGGCTCGAAGCGCGATCCAGCTCTATTATCGTGCTTCGAGCGATCCAGCTCATTACTTTTCGAAGCGAGATCAAGATGCTTTAGAACACGCACTTATAAAGTGAGATATCAGAAGGAAGGAGAAGCATGTACTTGCTGCGGTAAAGCTAGGGAAACGATGCAGCATGTTTTATTAGAATGTGAGGATATCTGCCCGCGGTCGATTTAGGCACCACTGGCCTCCTTGGAGCCCTTGGGTTCAGCGAGAGCAGGGGGAAAATAAGCATGCCCCCAATAGAGATTAATAAGAGACGAATGGACGATTGGTTGATGAAAAGTAGGGAAACGACAAGCAAAGGAGGCATAGAAAGACAAAGTTCAGAATCGGGGTTCAGAAACTTTGGTTATGGGAATTCATCGTGGGTTTTTTTGTTTCCTTTCTTTCTTTTTTCTTTTTTACGTACGTAGGGCATTAGGCAATATAATAACAAAAGCTTGGTGGAGCAACCCACAGCCCCGTTCAAAAGGGGCCGTTCATAAGATCTATCCATGCATCCATTAAGCGCGTGGGCGTGAAGCTGCCGAAGTCGTCAGCCTTGTCCCGGCAGCAAGCGCCAGCGGCCACTCTGTTACCGCCTGCGGGCCAGCGTTTCTTTTCTATTTGTTGCGATAGCAGTTATGTGGACACACCAGGTGAATTTCTGCCGTTGGCATCGGCATCGGCGTGATGTTCCGTACAAAGTCCAAGGGCTGTAACACCGTATGTACCATGTTGTACCATGTCCACTAATTTGCTATCGCATCGATGCTTCGCCAATCGGGCGAAACTACGACATTTTTTGAAACAGCGCCTGCCTGTTACGCAGTTAAGTGGACAAGCCGACCAGATAAGTCTTCAGGGAATACGTTTTGCGCCCAAGTACCCCGAAATTGTATTAATCATGCCACATTTTATTAGGAAATAGATGTGAGATCGATCGTCTTCCCTAGTGAGGCGTGTTAAAGCTGTTTGGGCTTTGCTACGCAGGTTTACGCGCTCTCAGCCACAACTGTTCCAGAAATGCTCATTAACCTTAAATGTGACAAGGGGAAACCGCCTCCAGGCATACTGTGTAGTGATCATTTTACCGGGCCGTGTTTTGACCGCTCCTGTGCAAGAACCCGTCTTCGGAATGATTCCATCCCAACTCTGTTTTCTTTCGCAGAGCACTTGCAGGAGGTGAGGCCTTCGCGACCTTAGAGCTATTCTATGTACAGGTGTCCATGATTAGCAGAGGAGATGTCTTCCAGTCATTGCACCTCACTTGGGGCGTTAGAAAAAATAAAACACTTGTGTTTCGCACTTCCGCAACACCACATCCACTAACTCAGCTAGATCTCATGGCTTGGCATGCCCCAGAATAATCTCAGGTTGTTAATAGCACTGCGAAAAATAGGCGCGCACGTTGCACTCATTGCAACCTACCTAGTCAAAGAAAAGTTTTCTTCTATCTCGGTGCATCCGTTGACGCTGCGACGAGTTGTGCATTCGAGACGAAAGCTGTTGCTTGCTGACTGTCTCCTTACAGCATTGGTAGCGTAAAGTGAAATGCGGAGCAGTATTGCACGAGCAAATAACGAACGTCTTAACTGAACTGAAGCCCTAAACCTATGGTGTTGTCGTCGAGAATATATTATCTCGAATTTGATATTGGCAGATCGCAGACTTCCGAGCACAAAGGGGGCATGATTTTATCTAGAGGTACTTTTATATCTGCTATACGCGGATGCTACCTTGTTTATTGATGAAAATGAATTGTGCTTTCATGTACCATGTACACGGTTAACTTGTGCGTACATTATATCTGCATGTAAATGAATTGTTTTTATCATGCATTAGATATAGAAATAATGTGTGCATATATTGTTCATACTTTATAAGTTCATGTGCAGGCGAGGGGTAGTGCCATTCCTATGCAAAACCTGCCTTTTTCAGAGAGACAGAGAGAGAGAGAGAGAGAAAGCAAAGAGAAGAAAGATAGGGTGGTAACGAGATGAGCGAAACTACTAGTGAAACTCCAAAAAGGAAGCCACTTTAGGAGACAGCCCAAATCCATCGCCCGAGCAGGCGAAGTGCCCAGAAGCCCACAGGCACCGTCTGCTGAGGGTTCAGACAAGGTAAGCTTTTTTATTCCACCATACGAATGTGAAGCAAACTAAGTCACGGAAAACAAAGTGACCTAGAAGAGCATTTTTTTAACCTTCGACGCTATCGACACGAGTTACCAGTCGGGAAGCTTGACAATTATTTGCATGTAGAGTATTATTAGGATTTGGGAAAACGAAACAAAAATTAGAGATGGCTGAGTATATACTTTTGTAATGAGCCGTGAACTATTTTAATTTCATACAATGAAACGTGTAAGCGTAAGTGAGCGCGCACAGCAGTGCTGTGCATCTTCATGGCCTAGCTGCTCTGCATGCTGAACGGGACGTGTACTTCTAGCGGGAAATGTTCACTAGCCTGGTATCTCGTGCAGATGTTTACATGCTTATTGTTGAGCTCACAATATATATGATTTACAGCTATATGACCATGCCTTTGCCGTCTTGGACACTCTGAAGACTCTAAGAAGGAGGCTTGGTCGCTGCACAGAAGCCGTAGAAGGCGTCAAGAGGAAGCTGAAACTTAGCCAGCAGCGAGATCAAGGTCCCATTACTAAGTGAAATTGAGCCTGGCCTCACAGTTCATTAGCCCAGAAAGCAGTTTGAGCGCTTCTTCACTACCTGAAGGCAGACTTGAGTGCCCGACTATATACATCCTGCGTCTAACTTAGTGCATTTGAAAGTGCGATAGGCTCATGTTTCTTTTCTCTCTCTCTCTCTCTTTCACTCCCAATCCACTTACCCCGTGTAGGGTAACTAAATAGACTCAGTCTGGTTAGCCTCACTGCCTTTCCTTCCTCCCTTCTCTCTCTCTCTCTGTCGATGACCTAAAGAACAAGCGTCTTGTTTCAGACGATACGTGCACCATGCTTGAGAAGCGCTTTCCAAGAGTGCCTTTGGAAGTTATACAACGTCTCTTGTAGCAATCGAAGTGACGAACCTGCAATGCCGAGCTGGGAGAAGTACTCATCTACATTGCGCATGTTTGCCCTTGCACTTAAGTTTTATTTGACAAAAACGTAGAAATACACGAGGGAAACTTTTTATTGTGCCTTGTCGCACTCGTCCACAATCGCAAAGTGATATAGCTCTGTAAATGTGGAACCCGGTTTTACAGGTGAAGCCATGAACGCCATTCAGGCGAAGGCTAGTGAAGCCAGAAAGAACAAAAAAGACCTAGCATGCAGCCTCATGGTATAAGAGATGGCCATATGAAAGCACGTAGAGTGGGATGCATGGACAGAAGTTTAGAGGTTATGTAGATATCGGAAATGGGATGGACGATGACAGCAACGATGTTGCAACTTAAGCCGTGGTTGTCATGCTTATGTCCCTCGACTCTCATTGGAAGATCCCCTTTTTGCGGCAATTTTCTCATCTGTTGCATGCTTGGAAAAGAAAGAGCGAACGTTGTAAAACTATGCTTGAAAAAATTGCATGATGCAGGAGTTCGCGTAATGTCACTGACCGGTGATGGGCTCAGCTCCAACTTTCTGATGTTTGACTACCTTGGGGCTTCATTAGTGGATGATCGTGCGATGGTGGCATCATTGAACACCTTGTCACAAATTAGAAGGTGTATTGTTTCCTCGACGTATGCCACATGCTAAAGCTGGTACATGATGCCGTTGCTTCACTCTGCTGTCTCAAGAATGCATCGGCATCATGTACACAATGGCAGTACATTCGAGAGCTCCAGCAGCTCTAAAAGAAAGAAGGCTTTTGTGCCGCAACGAAGCTTCAGGCGCGCACATTGAATGGCAGAAGCAAAAATTAAAGTAAATCTGGCTGCACAAACTTTGAGTTCCAGTGTCACTCATAGTACTGACTTCTGCGATGAAAATCTGAAGCTCCATATGTTCAAGGGTTCAGACGCCACTGGAAAGTTCACTCGGCTCTTCAACCGGCTTTTAGACTGCCTCAACTAGCGTAACACTGTGACAAAGGGATTTAAAGCACCACTCCGGCCTGACACCAAAGGTGCCTGGACGAATTTTCCAGAGGAGGCCAAAGAGTAAATTAGAGGTCTCACTGGCTCGACAGGGACAGCCATTTGCAGAATCCAGTGGAAGGCTGCTTTTCTTGGTTTTCTTGTTGCACTGAAAGCACCATCCGTCTGGAATCTTCTTCCTTGCTACTTGGTGAAGCTCCCCCATTACTTTATTTACTGATCGACAAGTTCGCACAAGACCACAGTGCGCTCTTTCTTGCTCCATACGCTCCCAAAGAGGAGGGAATAACAACCACATAGCCTCACAGTTTGTCGCAGCTTACGAACGTCTTGTCGTGCTCAGTGAGATTGAAGGAGGACGAGGAAATTGTATGGCTCTTGACGACACCTGGATCTTGTATGTGAGCAGTCGGACTGGTGCTCATGATGAGCTGGACATGACTGTGTTGAAGCAAAATGGTAATGAATATCTCCTGCATATCAGTGAGCTCTCCGAAGAAATTGAACTCGAAAGGGAGTATGGGCGTTTTCCATCGCTGTCACCATATCTTGGCAACGTGACTTGCTACATTTCAGGCTAATGGTGGCGGATCCATTGAGTGACGTGACACTCAGTGACTGTGGTAGAACTTCGTTAGCATTTCTCAAGCGGAAAAACTGTGGCGGTCTACAGACGACATCATCTTCTACAGTATACATCTGTCAGACAAAAGAGAAAGTAATCTGGCAGCAAGACAAACTTCATGGCACCAGGCTTTCAAAGAAGGGAAATGTCACCGATTTCTTGATGTTGTCAATTATCACTGAGCGTTCTCGAGACCTTCAAAAACTATACCCAGAGCTACATGAGCGCATGCTTGAGTCAGCCGCTGAGTCAAACCACTTCGCGCGTCTTGTGAAAGGGAGAAAGGATGCAAAGAAAGGCAGGGAGGTTAACCAGAGGCAGTTCCGGTTGGCTACCCTGAAAGGAGGGAGGAAGTAGAGGAATTGTAAGGGAAAAAGCAAAGAGGAGAATCGTCACTGTTTCTTCGTCTTCAACAAGGACGACGAAGATGGCAAAGAACACTGACATGGCCCATAGCATCCTATTCTTGTCCGGGCAGCCAACCGGCGACCTTAATCGGCTGAACAGGCAGGCCTTATATGTCTCACTAGAGGCTCTTGTTCCGAATGAGATTACGGATGTTAGAATAACACACGTAGAAATATCCTCGTAGTCGATGTCAAAAACAGAGCAGAGTTGGATATCTTGAGAAACGCGAAAGTGCTGGGCGCCATGAATATCCGCAGCGTAATACCACAGGACAGCGCCTCATGGAGTGGGTAAGTGCATTGTATGTCAACATTAGGATGCTTCACACTGCAAAGGCTGCCGGTGCAAAAATTACTGGATCAAACATCCGCAGCATATTGACGAAGCTGATCCTTTTCAGTCATCTGTAAATAATTCATGCGTCCTCACATGGCTACCACACAAATAAACGAGCTGTTCTGTTGTGTAATTTGTTTTTCAGTTTCATGCGCAGGCCTAGCATACTTCGATGGCTTAACTTCTACGCATCTCATAATCAGCAGAAAGTGAACAGTAATTTCTATCGGGCACTAAAGGCACTTAATTGTTCTTAGCCATAGGCAAATTTGGCGCTCAGGTTCCAATTTAGCCATTATTACATATTACTAATTGAACGACTTACTTTTCACATTCTAGTTTGGTGAACGCTGAAGGCAATCATAAATCGAGATATATTGATCAGTGCTACGATAACGATAACCACAACGAGACGGCACACGCAGTGGCGCGAGCGCTAACCAACCGCGCCGCTGCAACCGACCGTCCAACGTGGTGTTGTGACAAGGACCGCATGACGACGCTCAACGAACTTACACAATTCCACCGCCTGGCTCGAAGGACTTTCCCACCCCCGCACCCGGGGCTGAGCCGAGTGGAGGCGGTGCTGTTCAGACAATTGCAAACTGGTTCTTTACCCACCCCAGTGTTAATGACTCATCTATACCCGAAATTATATGTGAGTGATGTGTGCCGCGTGTGCCAGCGGGAGAGGGCCATCCTGACGCACATCCTATGGGATTGCACCAAGTTCCCCGATGAAGCTTCGACAAGTACAACGATTCCGCCGCGACTCGTGGCTGCGGTGGAATGCTACGACCACGAAAGCCGAACCTGGGCCGTCCAGCAGGTATCGGCGGCTCTTGAAAGACAAAGGCCGAGCGAGACCGACGGAACGTTGCCCCTCAGGGCGACCGCCCGCGGGAGTAACACGCGCTGGAGTTGAGTAGAGACCACCCGCTGAGAAGACGTCAGGGCCCGCGTCACGGCGCCATTTAGTCATGGTGTCGTTATGCAGGCGACTACATGAAGTTGTTTCTCTCTCTATCAGTGCTCATAAAGTCATCATAGTCCTCACCGTAGTCATAGAGCTCAAAGTTTTGGTGTTTGCCTAGTTTACTGTAGATTGTTCTCATCAAACCCTTTATTATGGAATAGTGCATTTTTATAACACTCATTGGCAGTGCCACAAATCTCCACTAAGATCAGTGGGCAGCGCCAGTAACTGCAACGAGATAGTTCTTTTAAAGGAAGCTCTTTGTACACTTATTTAGCTGCCCTCGGCTTTATAGAAATGAAGTGTAGCCAGTTTCTTTTTTTGTTTTCGTGTTAAAATATTGCTGCTTATTATTAATTTTATGCGCTGTAATTCTAAAGGGCCCGGAAATGGAAACATTTTTTAAATCTGTACCACTGGTAAAACCACTCTATTTCTTGCTTTACGCAGGCATGTGCACTTGGGGACAGACAAGGTGGCATGTCACAAACTTTTCCACCGTAAGCAAAAATTAAATGGCACACAGTGCCCCACAAGCAAAATAACAGCAATAGGAAAATTTAGCCATCGTAAACGTGCGAAGACTGCTCATATTGTAAAGAAGAAGAAAAAAGACAATCACAGCACAAAACCGCGATGACAAGCCTAAACGTCTCTGGCAGAAAGACACCCTTCGAGAAGGACGTGATGCTTGTGTGGACATATTTTCTTCTTCAAAGGTGAATTTACCCAAAATTCATGCGGATCTGTAGCTGCGTTATGCTCTCTTGTCTTGCTCTAGCGACTACGAGCAAGCGACATTAAAGAAACGCATAAAAATTATATCACAATAAATTGGCATCCGATTGCACTTCTCAGTAATTCGATCTTTTTGCGCAGCCTGCTGCCGTATTTCAACAACTCTCCCTTCATCCTCATACCCCCTTCCCCCCAGTACAGGGTAGCAAACCGGACGTGCGTCTGGTTAACCTCCCTGCCTTTCCTGTCTTCTATTTCTTTCTCTCTCCCACACAGAACACGCAGTGCCGAACGGAGGCAGTTCTGCGTTTCCGATTGGACACCGCGATCCGCCGCTATCGAGCCGGCGTTCCGATGGCGCGCCATCGTGCCACATTATAGTGGGTCAACGGAGCGGAGAGGGGGGGGGGGGGCGAGATTAGCAATTATTATTTAATGTTTCTTCTGAGGTGGGATGAGGAAACGGATAGAGAACAGGGGTATCGAGTTGAGGTCAACACGACAGGGACCTCAGGGACACCTCAGGGACACAGACCTCAGGGACACAGACCTAGTCAAGCCGATTTTATGGCTTTTTGTCAGTGCCCCTGTCATCAGTACGTTGTATGGATACAAATAAAGTTCACGTTCATGTTCAGGTGAGACACTCATTCACTCACAGACAGGCCTCAATGTGGCCGCGCAAAGTCGGGGTGAGGAGTAGAAGTAAGGAGACGAAACGCTATAACTGTCTTTCGAGTCACCGCAACGACATTGCGCTAGGTAAGGGGAGGTATATAGGGCAACAGTGGAGGCGGGAGAAGGACAGCCAGGAACAAGCACTGCCAGACGCGACAAATGCCACTGAGGAACGCGCCTCGCAAACGGTAAGCGAGAGACACAGCTGAGAGCCGTACAGCCACTCGACGCTGAGACGGAAGAGCGGAAAGCCGTGGATCACTCGCGAGGCGGCAAGGAGCGCCCGCCGCCGGCACCGCGGCAGAGCCGCGACAGCGGGAGAAGGAACAGCGAAGGCGGAGTGGACGGTAGCGGCGAGAGTCACCGCAACGGCGCTGCGCGGAGGAAGGGGGCGAGAGGATAGGCTAGAACACGTGATCCGGCTTTGGAGAACAAGGGAGAGCAAGACTCGCGCCACGCGCGAAATATGGCAGCAGGAGCGCGCGCAGATGATGACCTGGATTACGGCGAGGCCGACGGCGTCTCGAAACGCTGGAACGGGCGCCAAAGAGCTGCACTCTAAAACAGCTGCAACGCGACAACATTCCATTTGCGCACATTGAGAAGCGCAGTAGACCCCAGATTCCGGGACCAGCATCGAATTTCTGGGTGGCTTCACAAGCACGGGCCTCGGGTAGCGCCGATGCGCCAGCCAGCAATTTTAGTGGATGTCAGTGCGTAAGAAGACAAGAAAACGCTATTACTAGACACGGCGGTGGCATCAGCCGTGCAAAAATAGAAGGAAGAGGTAAAGAAATGCTAATCCCACGCCCTGTGGAAAACGAAGTACGTGGATCTTCTCGATGGTGTTCATCACAATCTCAATACCGAGACGTTGTTCGTCTCATGGTGCAGGCAGATTGCAAGTACAGGGGTAGGTACTGAAAAGTACGAAAAGTAAAGCTTCACGTCTATCTACATCTCCTGCGATAACATGATCAAGTTGCACATTCCAATTGAATGTTCTTTAGGGAGTACAGAAACAAGCGTCACCACGCAAGTCTTTCCTCTTCGAACTCCTGCATGCTATGGGCACAGCTGTTCTTCGTACTCCCCCACTCAGTGCCTCAGCTGTTTAAGAGACCCTCACAGCTACGTCTACTTGGCGAGACACCGACGCCAAACCCGGAAAAAGACACAAAGTTAGGTCCATGGTGGTCTCCGATATCCCATCGGTGCACCGTAGCTCCGCAGCCATCTCGGAGGCCACGGGTACACGTGCTGCACCTGAGCGACTAAGATGTGACAGCGTTATGAGGACCGGCTCTTCCATGCTTTCATGACAAGAAAGACGTACACCGACCAAGTAATACTTCAAAAAAAAAACAAGAAGCTTTCGCTTTCCTGCGGAAGCTTTATTCACAATGGGGCGGTAAAGGTTGAAGTGCCTGTTTAAATAGGTTTTAGCATGTGGCGCAAGCGTCGCGCGTAAGACGAGGGCAGGCTTCCTTCGTTTCGACTGAGCGTGTGTCGTATTAATTGTATCTCGAGGGACTCCAGGGACAGGCGTGACTTCCGGTTCTTTTCCTAGGCAATTCGACTAGACTTCATCCAGTTAATATTGTGGTTAATCGTTGCTGCGTGCTCTGCCAAAGCATTTCAAGCCACTCTTATCCATATCGTTCTCATGTTGGCGCAGTCGCTGTTTAAAGTTGCCCTTCTCCCCGTTGTAGATGGAATCGCAATCCGCACAGAGGATTTTGTACACAACGCCAGGAAAGGCTTTCTCCGGCAGCTTCTCCTTCCCACTAACGAGTGCGTGTCTCCGTTTGCGAACAGGAGCGTGAGCCACTTCAACGCCATATTGACGCAGCCCGCGTGATAAGCTCTCCCTTAATTCGGGCACGTAAGGAATGGGAATGCGGTTCTTCGGACAGTATTGCAGCTCGGGGTCGAAGACGGGTACGACCAGTTCTGCCTTTAATCCCTTTGGCAGGAACCAGGAGAGCCGGGTGCTGACTTCAGCCGCGTGGCCTTCCTCTTTTGTTGCGGGAGAAGTTCAAGCTGCATACCACCGGCCTCCCTGGCAAGGGGTCAGCAGTTCTGTGGAATTCTGAAGGCTGTCAGTGGATTCGTCGTGGTGATCTGTGCCCCGGGCTCCTCAGTTCGACTCGCGGTAACGGTTCGGCAGTTTCTTGGAACTCTGAAGATCGTCAGTGGATGTTTGAAGCCCAGCACAAGGGAAATTAATTCAAAAGAACGAGGGGAAGGGGAAAGTGCCCGTTGCCTCGATGAAAGGCACGCAGTGTGGCACAACGGACGCGCACTGGAAGTTGGCACAGCATTCATGAACGCAGGGGGGTAACCGCTCGTCTAAAGATCTTTCCGGATTGTCTGCCCATCGCAATTTAGGTTTTCAGGTGTCGTGCAAATACGGCTTGCACAGCCCAACAAAAAGACAACTAGTGATGACCTCTTGTGGGCGTCAGGATGAACAGACAAGAAATTCAGTTACCTGCCAGCATGTGTACTCTCTGAAAACGTTGAAAGAAAGCGCGTCATTCCTCCTTTTTACCACCACACCCAAAGAAAGGCAGTTTCTGGTCTGCCTCCATGTCCAATGCAATCTGGTCGATTGCTTAGATGCGTGGTGAAAGCTTCCAAAGCACAGCGCTTGCTGACGCAAAAACAATCGTCGACGAAGCGTACAAAAAATTCGCAGTACCACCGGAAAGGCGAAGCACCGATTGTGATAACAAATTAGTAGATAGTTGTACGAAATAAGGATAGTAGTTTTATCGGCCGTATAAACTTGTAAATATTCGCTTACTAACTAATTTAACAATCATAGAGTGCGTAAGCGTCACTCAACGAGGACATCGAAAGAAACACACACGGAGACAGCGCTGTCTTTGTGTGTCTGCTTCCTTCTACGTCGTTGTTGAGTCACGCTTACACATTCTATCATGGATTAAAACAAACTAGCTGGTCAACGTGTTTTAACTAAATTAGCCAGCACGGTGTCACGTGCGCACAGGTAAACATGAACACACATCGCTCGATGACAGCGGAACTATCTGTGAAAATGCTGGAGCTAAGAATCGCGGCAGCAGCCGCGAGCCAATTGATCTCTGTGCATATATCGCTTCAACGCTAAGTCTAAACAACTAGTGTACGTCTGGCCGCGCAGAAACGTGGGACTTCCATCATTTAGACAACAAAGTTCATGGTCGCAAGCAAAGGACACGAGGTTTCTTCCTTTGGAATTTATCTTGTTGCTTCCCCAAAGTGAATGATGCGCTTTGAAGTCCCCAACAACAATTCATGGACCAGGTGTCGCATCTATAATGTCTCTCAGTCTCTGCCTATCGAAACGACTTGATGGAGAAAAGTAAGCGCCCACTAAAGTAAACGCAAGTTTTTGTTTTTTCATGGTCAAACACACATACTGATTAGTGTCAGGTGGCCGCACTGGATGAACAACGTAAGTCAGTTCACACCGTATGTAGATTATCACTTTGCTAATGTCAGTACAAGTCGATGACACATGAGATTCATAGCCTGAGATCCGGACGGGTTTCTGTAGCTTCGGTTCACAGACGACAACAATAGGGAATCGATTGGTGAAAACGTAATGGCGAAAATCCCTGCGGGATTTCAGGCCACGAGCATTCCATTGCATAATAGATGCTTTCTTGACTTGTCTGAAGAACGGCTGACGCGGTAGAGCCATTGTGCTTGTTGCTCGAGGCTCGCAAGAACCAGATCCAGGCCGTCCAGCACTTGTACTGCACCTCGAGCAGATGGCGTCTGCATGTCATTTATGAACACGCGAACGACTTTCATTAGAGATTTTATTATGGCGATTACTTGCTTGTCTTGACCTCGCACGTGATCTGTGCCCTCGTTGGTTCGTCGGTAGTCCACCGTCAACCTTTGTTGGGCTGGAGGACTTAATGTCGGAAGTGCAGGCCAGTCGGTTGCAGTAGAGGTATTCACTGCGCCATCAGACACCGTGTTGTTACTGTGGGTGAGAGCCTTGGGAGCACCAGCCTCAGGAAGTAGCGTCTGTCTTACGACGGTATCAGTATTTCTAGTAGACGAGGATCGTCTACGGTGACGTCGGACACTACGACGTCGCACTTTGGCGGCGGCCTCTCTGTCAGTTGAGTTGTCTCTCGCCATTTGTTTTAGGACTTTCCGCTCTGACTTGTGTCTCGGGCAGTTTTTCGACGATGCTTCATGGGGACCGGAGCAATTGGCACACTTGAAGTGAGTCGCACGGCAAGCATCAGCGCTGTGCTGCTCAGAGCATCTTGCACACACGGTCAAATTTCTGCATATGCCGCTGATATGCCCGATCTTCAAACAATTACGGCACTGAAGCGGTCTTGGAACGAACGGTCGAACTGGATGACGAAAAAATCCAACTCTCATGTGGGATGGCAAGCTACCTCCCTTGAAAGTTATCCTCACACAGCGTGAATCTCCTAGGCGACGGATTTCAATAATAGTTACATCTGCTGTGGCGGGTTTGACCAAAGTAGGCAGACCGTTGTCGTCGATTGACTCATCGACATCATAAATCACACCTGATATAGTGTTGCTGTCGTGTGGTATTATGGTGCGAACATTTATATTGCCCAGCATTTTCACTGTACTCAAGATATCCAATGCTGCTCTGTTCTTGACATCAACCGCGAGATTGATTGATTGAAAGCTTTATTATTCCACCGAGCTGGGGCGCGCGCCTCTTAATCTACACGTAGGTAGGGGGGAGGACGAAGCAGTCCCCGCGCGTTGAGGACGGTGAGTCTCCACGGCCTCAACGGCCAGGCGGATTGCTCGACGCTGGTCGTCTTCAGCAATGTTCTTACGGGTGTTAATTCTCATATCCGTGATCTCATTTGGAACAGGAGCCTCTAGTGTTACAGACATGGCTTGCCTGTTTAGCCGATTCAGGTTGTCGGTCGGCGTCTCGGGCAAGAAGAGGATGGTATGAGCCGTGTCATGGGCCTTTGCTGCCGCTGTCGTCCTTGTTGAAGACGAGGAGGCAGTGACGATTCTCCTCTTTCCTTTTTGTCTCACAACTGTCAAGTAGTCGCCGTCATCCGACAGCTCTTCTTCTTAAGCAGAGTAGTACAGCAAGGTGTCCTCGCTGCCTGTGTCGCTCATCAGGTGATTGCGCTTCCTCGGAGCGCTCGACGCTGTGACGTCGGTCTCCTCCGGACGTCTAGCTGACTCCGTTTCCATCGTTTCGCGATGCCTCACTCACTGCGTCCATTAGTTCGCAGATATAGAAACCCACGGAAGCGACCACATTCCTACCTACCTGAAGATAAAAGGCCTCACCAAATCCGTTCCATCAAATTTTAAACAAACAATCGATTGGCCCGTGTTTAAATCACTTATGGAAGACGCATGCCACGAAGGCATTTCGTCCACACTAGAATTTGAGATCGCCAAGGCTATGCAGGATGCCATGCGCTCATTTAGGCCATTAGAGAAATACACAGATTTTTATTTGGAAGTACAGAGCCTCCGTGCAATCTGACGGTACAGACGGACTAAATCATTCTACGACCTTAGAGAGGCCAGACGCATTCAAAAGAAAATTCAGCGTCGCCTTGCTGTACTGCAAAATCAACGCTGGAAATCATTTTGTGAGTCTCTCGACCCGCGTAAACCTCTGTCGGTTGTCTGGAGAACAATCCGTGGACTTCGAACAGCTCCCCAACAGCGTCGTCCATTTAAGTCTCTAGCCCTACATCAAGGACGCCGAGAAGCCGAGGTAGCCGAAGATTACTGCGCAAGGATCGCGGTTCCGGCGCTCACGTATTCACCTTGCGCACCCATTCCCATTGTGCCCCTTGCTCCCGAGGTCCTCGTATAGACGCTGCTTTCTCCATCGAAGAACTGGAGGCCGCACTTGCTGACTGCAGGCGATCTTCGTCACCAGGACACGATGGCATCACATACTCTGCGCTTGCAAACCTTGGTCCAGAGGCCAGAGATGCCCTTCTTGGCCTATACAACGCATCATGGCGTGACGGCCTGGTCCCAGAACGTGGAAATCCAGTCGGCTTGTTCCACTCCTCAAGGCTGGCAAATCCTCGTTGGAATTGTCATCTTACCGTCCGATAGCACTGGCCAGCTGTGTCGGCAAGGTAATGGAGAGAATGATCCTTACACGGTTAGAATGGTACTTGGAATTTTACAACGTCTATCCAGAGATAATGGCTGGTTTTCGACGTGGCCGCTCGTCAACAGATGGCGTTATCGACCTGGTAACATACGTACAACACCAGAAACATCTGAAACGAATCACTGCGGCCCTATTGCTTGATGTTAAAGGTGCGTACGACAATGTAGATCATTATGCGATTCTGGACGCCTTAGATGCTGTAGGGATTGTTGGACGCACCTTTTGCTAGATATGCAACTATTTGAATGGAAGATCTTTCTTTATTTTGACTGAAGACGGACCAACGCCATCTAGCTATACCAGTCATGGTGTACCGCAAGGCGGAGTACTCAGCCCTACCCTTTTCAACCTGGTGCTCATTGGTCTCGCTGATTCGTTACCGCAAACCGTTCAGCTCTCCGTATATGCAGACGACATTTGCATATGGGCTTCAGGCGTGACACGTGTACAAGTCCGCGCACGACTTCAGAAAGCCTCAACGGCTGTGTCAACATACCTAAGAAGACAAGGCCTGGAGCTTTCCGCTGAGAAATGTGCACTCGTTGCTTTTATTCGCAAAGCGATGGCCCCGTATGCTTTGCGGATTAATGACCAAATTATACGATATAGACGAACGCACCGATTTCTTGGCGTCATCTTTGATAGAGACTTATCTTGGAGCCCTCACATCTCGTACATGACAAAGCGTTTGGCCGCCAGGACCTTCTTGCATTTCTCGGCGGGAAGTCCTGGGGCGCAACAGTACCGTCAATGCTGCAACTATATAAATCACTGTTTTTGGGCTTCCTGCGGTACAGCTTACCTGTACTAGGAAATACTTGGACTACGAATATTCGCAAACGCCAGAGCGTGTAAGCCCAAGCACTCAGGACTTGTCTCGGTCTTCCCAAAACTACGTCATCGATTGCGACAGTGGCCATAGCCAGAGACGCTCGTTTGACAGTCTACATTGATACAGATTTCCTGAGAGCGCACATCCGACACCTGACTCGGATTCCCTCACACCATCTTGCTTGCTTACCAGCAAAAAGGCCACTTTCAAGTTTTGCTAAAACTATTGTAAGTATCGGTCCTACTTGCCATCAGAATTTACGCCCGCTACATGATCTCAGATCCATTGTGGTGTCTGCACCGGCCGCAAGTGCAACTGACAATTCCAGGAATCAGAAAGAAAGCTGTAGCGCCATTGCAAGCTTTGAAACAAGCAACTTTGGAGCACATTGACAATGTGCACAGATTCCGGCAACATGCATACAGAGATGGTTCAGTAAAACTCAACAGCTCTGCTGCTGCAGTCATCATCCCGGCACAATCTGAGGAAATCAAATTAAGAACTTCATGTGTGACCACATCGACGGGTGCAGAACTCGTGGCGCTCGGTGCTGCACTTGATTTCATTAAGCAGAAGCCACAGCAACAATGTACAGTCATTAGTGACTCCAAGTCAGCCCTTAAGTGCAAACGAAGCCCAATGCGCCACGTGTGGCCAACGCTGTAGTAGACGCAGCGGTTGTGTTCACTCTACAGGGCGGCGAGCGAGGATGACATCGAAGCACCGTAGCAGCCGCCGGAGAACGCCTCTTCTCCCTCGCCTAACCGCCTGCCTGGCGCGCCACAGGAGAGGGTACGCATCCGGGCCGCGTTCCTCACTCGCGCACGCGGGATTGAACCGCGTTTGCCGGCTCACCCTCACACGTTTTCCCTCATACGGAACCTCACGGGGACGTCGACGGCAGAAATCCGCCTGGAGTGTCCATATTGTTACGCGAAGGACGAGTCAGTAAGACGAGCAACTATTTACAGGTTATATATACAACAGCGGTTTCAGCGCTGACCGGTTAGATTCACAGCGCGAGCCCAGTTCCTTTTTCCTCGTCTTTTCTCGAGTGATGGCGCCCACGCGCCTCGTTCAAACAATCAAATATCACACGCGCGCAGAAATATAATTGATATCGCAATAAAACTCGTGATGATGGGCTGAAAGAAGCGAGCGCACGACTTTCCAGCCATTCCATTGTCAGATTCACAGCCGTCACCGAGACAGATGCACCCATCGGAGTGCCGTGGACTTGCTTGTAGATGGTCTTATCAAAACAGAAGTAGGCGTTGCCCAGGCAAAAACTGAGAGAGAGAGAGAGAATAATGCAGAGAAAGGCAGGGAGGTTAACCAGAGGTAGTCAGTTGCACTTGCGGCCGGTGCAGACACCACAATGGATCTGACAATCGTGTAGCGGGCGTAAATTCTGATGGCAAGTGGGACTGATGTCTTACAATAGTTTTAGCAAAAGTTGAAAGCGGCCTCCTCAAGCTGGGGATATCAAATGGCGATCTTTCGGGCCGAGCCGGATCAGTGTCGAGAGCAGCAGCACGCGCTTCTACGGCCATGTCAGTGGGAATAGAAGTAAACTGAGCACAACGTCAAACAAAACCATCACCTCGTCGTCGTCGAGGACCAGATCCCGAACTTTTTCAACGGATTCGGTGGAGTTGCGTACGTGCGTGATGCCTTTTTCGACAAAATTCTGTGCAGAAAGCAGGATAGCTTGTACACGGAGGAAGGGGCGAAGTCCACTGTGGGCAGCAAAGGGACATCCGGTTTATGAATCTTCGGTATGCCATAAAGCGCCGGAGGATCACCATCATGGCAAATTATGCCATCATTATGGCACCCATTATGCCACCATTATGGCATTATGGCACCAGCATGTGCTTGCGCCCCATGCTAAAACCGATTTAAATAGGTACTTCGACCTTTCTCGCTCCATTCTGAACAAGGCTTCCACATGGAAGCCGAAACGTCATGTTTCTTTTTAAGTTTTACTTGCTCGGTGTACGTCTCTCTTTGTCGTGTTTCATCCCGACCAGACAGGCTTCCGTCGAACTCTCGATTACTCACATGCTTTTGATTGCCCTATTTCCAGGTTTTGCACGCTTTACAAGCCATATTAAAACCCTTTCGAGGACACATATTATGTTTTGGTGCCAGTACTGGCGCACCAAGACACCACCTTTGATTACGCAGTCTGCGGGATCAGCTGTACTCTTTTGTCTCGATTCCCAGTGACCTATCGCGCGTCTGCTGGGGCAGTCGGAATCTTGCCGCAAATGCGGCTGGCTTGTATAGTGCGGAATTTAGCGCTTGATTAAATAATCTTCTGCTCATTGATCTGGATCACTCCCTTCCGCAATCCGTTCATGTGTCGATTGATGCAAACAATATGTGCATTTGGGGCATCAGGAGTGACGCTTTCCAAGGTGGGCGCTAGGCTCCAAAAAGCGGGCACGATAACTTCAGATTATTTTCGAGCACGAGGTCTGTAGATTGAAGGAAACGGCTGAAGTAGGCAAAGAGTGCTATTCGCATAAAATATGGAGAAATAATGCGCATCAAGCGCACATGTTGTGGTCTGTGTGAAGCGAAGCTTCAGTGAAGCCGTTCAATAAATGCTGCATAACTAAATTCGGTGGGTACAATTGTCTTTATTTTAATCCAATGCAACGTGTAATCTCATGCAATGTTTGTTTATGCCCTGCAGACATCGCAGCTTTAGGTAATGGAATGATTATGTTTATACACTACATCATTCACACGATGTGCCGAAATGCAGGTTAGATCAGGCGAATGCGCTATGCGAGACATTGACGCCGCGATGTCACAAGGACGAAGGCGATGTATGATGTTCCTCGAAAGAAGATTGGCTAGGTTTATGTACAGAGAAGAAACGACGCATAAGTAAATTTATTAACGACTTTAATACCTTTTGTGTCGCTGTGGCACATACGAATTGTAAGGAATAGGCCAACAATGGATACATTGACCCAGTGACCCAAGAATCCAGTAGCCCAAATATAAGGAATGCGAAGGAGCTGTTGAATATCATACACTGTTCCCTTAAAATGTTTGTATGCTTTAGAGATACCCATTTGTCGAGATTATGCGCATAGGTTTTACGTTGTGATTCATTGTCTGATTAAGCGAACCAAAGGTGCACTCACTGGCAATACTTTGTAGGTCAAGGAGGAGGAGGAGAAAAAAAGGAAGGAAAAGACAGGGAGTTTAGCTAGTCTAATTGTGCCGACTGGATAGCCTGTGCTGGGATAAAAGGCACAACAAAATAAATATAGAAAAAATGCCTACAATAACGCGAAGCAACGCGCCAAACTTTCAAAGTCGCTCACACAATTCACAAGTCCTTAAGAACTTGAGCAGAACATTTAAAACCTTTAGTGGACCCGTTTCGAAAAGAGTTCTAAGACGTTTTGCTCCGGCCAAGGGCGATCGTCGAGTTTTTTCGAGCGCGGTCGCTAGCATTTTTCTTGCCACACTGCAACGAAACAGTCACTGCTATGTTGAGTGGGTTGCGTCACGAGGCGGGCATCGGCGATATCAGTTTATTGCCATCGCACAAAACTCAAACAATGAAACGCTCAAAACTGACTCGTAAATATCCACACCACTGTATACGCTGGTGGATGGCGCTCCCCATGGCCAGGGTCATTCATTCATTCATTCATTCATTCATTCATTCATTCATTCATTCATTCATTCATTCATTCTTTATTTACATCATATTTTACAAAATACGAAAGCCTTACTGGACCCATAGCCATTCGCTAGTCTCGGGTCCATAGTGAACTTAGGCTATAAAACGCAACACGCGAGCACACAAAAGCAGCAGACATATTACATAATAGTAATATAAACATAGATAACTCAGACACGAATGTAAATATAACTCAGCGTTCTTTTATCCTCAACGCGCGCGAGCAACAAAACAGACATAATACTTAACAATGACAATGACATTCACAACTCGAGCAATTGATATGTACAACTTAGACAGTAATCTAAATTTAAAGTAGGTTCCTTTTATCGACAGTAATTTTCAAAAAAGTATTTTCTCACAGCAGACCTAAAGTTACGGGCTTCTTTTATATGTATTGGCAAAGAATTCCAAATAAGTACGCCGTTAAATTCCACGAGCCTTTTCCCGTACTGATTTTGACATGGGGGCAAATTAAAACACTGATTACTTGCAGCTCTTGTATTTCGTAAAGGGATTTTAAACAAGGTAATTGGAAGTGGATTATTGTTTTCGATAATACTATGAATTACCTCAGCAATTTTCAATTCATACAATGCCTGCACTGGCAACACATGCAATGAGCTGTACAAGTACATACTGGATTGTGTACACTTAGATGAGGTAATAATTCTTAATGCGCGTTTTTGCAGATTGAATACTGCACTGTCCACCGCACTGTTCAAATGATCCGCTGAACTTTGCGGACAGGTTCACTACACAACAGTCACAGAGCTTGATCGCCTCGTCGCAAGCAGGCTGTCGGCCATTCTAATGCGAAAGGGATATGCGTTCGTGAATGCCACGCCGAGCCCCAGGCGGCACAGAAGTGTTGCTTTCGCTGGTCGTATCGCTGTTCAAAGACGAAGCTGTAGTTGCGGATCCAATCTGCGTACACGTGCGTTGGTAACATCTCTCGTGTTCCACGGAGTATGTGTAAGCATGCCTGCGAACGAGCGAACCCTTGTGGCTGCATCTGTTTTTGACAGTGGTATTGATATAACATGAGCACCGTCGTGGGCCGATCGGGCAGCGTCATTCGCACGGTCGGTACCATGAATTTCGCAGTGGTCCGGTACCCACTCGTAGATGTTGTTGCGCCCCTTCTCGATTGCGTGACGGTGAAGCAGTCGAAGGTCTGCGACTAATTGCACGTTAGGTCCGTGATTGAACGGGGGCAGCAGATACTGGAGAGCTGCCTTCGAGTCACAAGAGATCGACCATGACTGTGATGTTTCGTAATCAATAAACTCCGGAACAGCGCGGATAACTGCGAGTTCTGCAGCCGTCGATGATGTCATGTGAGACATCTTGAATTGAATATTGATACTTTTCTCGGGAATTATCAGTGCTCCAGCTAAACCGTTAGTGTATACGTGGACACGTTCACTGTGCTTCTTATGCAAGAAGGAAAATACGCTTTGTTGGAGGGCGGAAGGTGGCATCTCCTTTTTTCTTTTTGAAATGGTCGTGTTGCTGAAGTGAAGTTGAAGAGTAAGGTTCCACGGTTGACGGTAATAATCCTGCTAAACGCTGAGCGAGGTCTATCGGCAGGACGGGAGGGGAAATGATGCGATGAAATCGGGCGAAGTGCACCTTATAGCGTCGACTTGCATGTACGTATTGATGGAGTAGCCATGCGCGATGGCTGTTGCCTGTGGATGCACTCGTGGGTAGGACAAGGCATATTCGCTCAGCTTGAGCTTACGCATACTGGAGGGTAAAGAGGTTGATGCTACTCGTACGTCCCACCAAGTACAGACAAATTATAATGTATAGCAATCTAGTGACAGACCATATTCCTGAAGCGACTTTTTTTTTAACACGTGTAGTGGTAAATCTGAGACTTTGCTTGCTTCCGCTATATGCTACATACTCCGATATGGCCCCTTTACTATAGCCACTATCTTGCGTAGGTCGCCCATGAGCATGGATGCATGACGGCAACTGTATGACGCTGAGGCAGTGACGATGGACTAGGGAAGAAGGAGTGATAGTCGTATTACGACGGCGATATGACAACAGTGAGATGTCGATTCTTAAATAATGACGATGGCATAACTACGACAACGCGACGGTGACGTCAAGGGGTCAATGAGATCATAGCAACTCTACGATGACGGTGGCGTGACGACGACGGTTTAGAAAAAAAAATATGGGGTTTTACGTACCAAAACCATTTTCTGATTATGAGGCACGCTGTAGTGCGGGACTCCGGAAATTTAGACCACCTGGGGTTCTTTAATGCGCACCTAAATCTAAGCACACGGGTGTTTTCGCATTTCTCCCACGTCCAAATGCGGCCGCCGTGCCCGGGATTCGATCCCGCGCCCTCGTGCTTAGCAGCCCAACCACTAAGCAACCACGGCGGGTGATGAAGCGAGAATGACGACGATGACACTACCAAGACGGTATGACAACCAGAGTACGGCAATGGATGCATAATAGCGTCTGTGTGAGGATGACGCAATGACGACGATGGCATGAGAATGGCGGCACAATTACGACTGATTGACGACAACATGATTACTATAGAATGAAGAACAAGGAATGACGACAATCGATAGATGAAGGTGGTATGACGACGATGGAATGATGACAATGGAGTGGCGTTACTGAAGGGACGACAATGTCGAAACGGCAATGTGACGGCATGGCGATAGTCGGTTGTCTAATTTACAATAACGGCGATGTAATATGTCCGCGATTGCATAATAACGACAATATGACCACGAGTGCGTGACGACGACTGCATCACGACCGTCCATGGCGTGACGAAGGCATGAGGACAATGCGGTGACGAGGAGTGTCTGATGACAATGGCTAGACGATGGCTGTATCACGAAACCTGTGTGACGACTACGGCATGACGAGCGAAATGACGAAGCTGGATTGACGATGATGACACGACTACGGCGGTATTACGACGACGGTATGACCATGGAGGCGGGATAGCGACTGTCCGAAGATGACGGGACGACAAGGGCGGCATAATTACGAATAAATGACGACGGTATGAATACAATACAATGACGAATAAAGATTCACGTCGATGAAACGATGAAGGTGGCATGACGACGACGGAATGATGACAGTGGGATGATGTTGGTGAAGTGATGGCAATGATAAAACGTCAGCGTGACGACTACGGCGTGACAATAACGGTGTGATGACGACGGCAGGAGGAGTTTTGGATGACAAAGCTGGAATGATGGCGATGCAACGACCTCGACGGCATCAAGACCACGAGCACATACCTAGTGGACCAAGTTATTACAGAATTTGGGCCAATGGGTAAGAAAAAAATGGCTGTGGCTTAGGTAAGGTTAAGCGCAGGATGCGAAGCATACTAGCCTTTATTTTAGTTGTTGAACCACTGTTTAGCCTGGTGAACTGCTGTTGCTTGGCTATATTTGGTTCGGCTAGCCGAAGAAACAACTCATGCATTACTGCTTCGCCTTCAAGAGTGGAACGCGACAGCGTTCCCGTCGACCCGCCAAGGGGTGTAAGACAATGGGCTACAGGGCAGCGACTACGCGCTCCGCATTGGACGCGGTGAGCGTCGAGCAAAGCAGCGTTCGGCGCGGCAACGAAATGTGCGCCTGAGCAAGAGACGCACGCCTTAGAAACAGCTCGTTTCTAAGGCAACACCGCATTCACTAGAGGCGCTTTTGTACCGCTTTGAAGCATCGTACTCGTGGCTCAGTGGTAGCGTCTCCGTCCCACACTCTGGAGACCCTGGTTCGATTCCCACCCAGCCCGTCTTGCAAGAGTTGAGCCAAAGCCACTTCTCCTCTGTCGTGACGTCACGGTGTCACGTGGTTTCAAGGCGACACCGCCGCGCCTGAGGAGCTGGGTTGAGCTCTCGTAATATGCTTCGCATAAAAATGCCTCACGACGGCATAGTGACATAGTGACATAGGCATAGGTCAGATCACCAAGCTAAAATAATTATGACTGAACGACCGCGATGGTACCACTACGGCGTGTAGGGGTTGGAGGACGGACTTCGCGGATGAAAACAAAACTTGGGAGGATTTATTCTACATTATGTACAGGGAGGTGAGCGACAAGTAACATTTGTACAGTCATTACGGGCCAGCAGCAACTCGGACGCTGCGGCCCGCGGCAAGAAGTTCGAGAGAGGTGAATCAGGGAATCAGGGCATGTTCCAGAATGCTCAGGTCTCTCTGGAAGGCTTCTTATAAACCCTTCGAGCACTGTAAGTCACGTCATGTTTGACCAATGGGAGAGTCCGCTCCGATGACGCCACTTTCAGCCAATGGTAGGCGCCCGTGTCGCGGTGTCACACCTGGCGGCTCTCTGCGGTCTTGCCTCGCAGACTGGCAATGCACTTCTAACGAGGAGAAGGGGAGGGCTGCTCATGCTCCTTTGTCCGAGGCCCACCTGCTAATCCCGGCGGCGCACGAACTTGTTGGCACGTGAACTTGTTGCCTTAAACTTGTTTGCTCGGCCGCTCCTCTGGAATGTGCTTTCCTGCTTCGGCATTCCTCAATTAGCTGTGCTGCGACTCGAAGTGGTTTGGGGAACTCGAAGTAATCGCAGGAAACAGCTCCATATCTAACAGGCGGCGACAACCAATGTATATGACGATTGTGTGACGACGGTGGCAGGAAAAGTGTCGGATGACAAAACTAGAACGACGGCATGGTGCAACAACCGCGGCGTCGTCACAACCACGAGCCCATATCTAACGGTCCAAGCTACTAGACAACTTGGGTCACTAGGTCGGAGCAGAAGGCGTGATGACGAGGGCATCACGAGAGTGTATCACGAAGCTGGAATGACGACAGTGGAACGACCAACACGGCATCAAGGCTAGGAGCACACTCCTAGTGGCCGGCCGGCGGGGGCCAGCCAGCCATCCAACTAGCCAGGCAGCCAGCCAAGACAAGACAGACAGACAGACAGACAGACAGACAGACAGATAGATAGATAGATAGATAGATAGATAGATAGATAGATAGATAGATAGATAGATAGATAGATAGATAGATAGATAGATAGATAGATAGATAGATAGATAGATAGATAGATAGATAGGCTCAAAATGGCTGAAGTAGCCAAATAGCAAGCAAAGAGTTATTCGCATTAAATATATCACACTGTATGGGCAAAAAATCCACGCAGTGCTTTAGGAGCGGAACGGCCAAGATAAATAGCTTGAGCGCACACTATTTGGATGCCCAGCCGCTGTAAATACATTGGTCCGCAAGTCATGGCGGTGAAGAGGTTGTGACACTAGAGAAAAGAGAGAGAGGCAGATTACGAACGGAAGCCCGTAACAATGCGCACAGATAATCTTTATTAATATCGTTTGTTGTACAGTTGGTTCAGTTTTAATTGCAGAACAATGTGAGTGAGCACAGGGTTTAAGAGAAAGTCAACTCAGTCACCGCAGAACCCTTTATTTTCGCAAGTCCAAAAATTTCCGCTGATTTAGCAAAGAAAGGCTCTTGACACGCAAGAACTTTATTAACGTATGTTAAAAGGTCGCGGCTAGCGTTTGCTTAGTCAGTTCTACAAACTAGCACTTAAAGCATGCTTAGTTCGATCCCGCTGTGCCCCCTTTACTGTGGAGCAATCCTTGCACTGGCCTCTGAAATGAAACACGTATCACGTGCCATTTTCTTGAACACATGAACCGTTTTAGAAATCGTCAACAAATCACATTCCAGCTGATACCCCTCCAGTACTGCTGCAGTCGGAATATCGACTAAGTATTTATTTTTCGCACTGGCGATCCCTGTACAGATAAAAGGTTGCAGGTACAAAATACGATTCAAAAGACCCCTGAAGGCGTCATTTGTGGTGCTAACTGAAAGCTGCTGATCGGCCCAAGAACAGAAAAAAATCCCAAGAATTAAGTACACAAGAACGCACGCGATGAGCAGTTATTGGGGGAAAGTTCGGGTTGCAAAATTAAAGGGTTCCAGAAGGGTTCCAAATATGACCTCAAATGAACGGGTGAGCGCTAAGACGTAATACGAGGGGAATGAAAGTGAAGAAGCACTCAGGTAGAAAACAGGAGCAGAATCATCACACAAACGCCTTTTCCCGCACTAAGCCCCATGTGATGACATCGCAGACATTGCACACCTTTTTCCCCTAAGCAAACCAGCCTTTAAAGCGAACGCTCAATAAACGTTTGTTTGCTTGCTTACATGTCTAAATACACATTTCAGCGTACCGACTGATCTATTCTTTTCTTTAGAGCTGCAAATGTTAGAAACTCAAATCTCTGACGTTACCGCAACGGTACACTCCTAGATGGCAAATTAAAAAGAGTACAAGATCAAATAAGAACATCAGTCAAACGCTATTTCAGCTTGACACGAAGGCTTAACTGGAAACAGAACTGATTCATCGAATGAACACTCAGGAATGCAGTAGGAAAACGGGAAACACGATACAATGGCGGTTTTGCCTGTGGAATTTCTTTGTAGACATCTTCGTCGCAAAGTGTGCCTTAGTTTTAAGCGACAAAAGTGAGACAGAAAGAGAGATTAAAACTATGTTCATCCACAGATATTTTAATCATCGCTGTCCCTTTTATTAATCAGCCAGACAATAATACAGCAGGGATTGCCTAGAGCAATTAGCGAAAACCGAAAAGAAGCAACGCGAAAGAGACGAAAAAAAAAAAGAACATAAGGAGCCTGTGTACATAATTCACGCAGAGCGTATACGCGCGTACGAAATAAATGAGTTATCACAAGTGAGCAAAAAAAAAATGTTTTTTCTTTCTGTAAATTTAGCGTTGTGGTCATTGAACCCATCGACAGGGTTGGGACACAAGCAAGATTTGGGCGTGGCCCCTTCGCATTGGCAGGCCAAGCAACGGTGCAAGAGTACGAAGCGTATCTATCTTTATACTGACTGACACCAGTGGCCGAAAACTTCGAGCAGAAAACATGAGAGATGTGTAGGAACCAGGCGTTGTAGGCCATCCTATTTTCGGTCACGAAGCAGGGCACGGTATTAGGAGCTACTCACTGCTGGTGCCAGGCATAGAGTTTCCTGTAGTAATTACTAAAAGCAACTCCGGCGCTACGATCATTCAGCCACCATGGTAACGTTGTTTGGTACATGGATTTGTCTGACCTTCGTGCTTGTGGCTTCAAGCGTTCTTGCGGCTTTGTTTACTACGCGTTATCTGCCTTCATTGGCCGAACTTTCAAATGGTCACGAACATTTCTAAATGCAGAAGGCCAAAAGACTCGGCGGACACGCACAATCACTAGTAATTAGAGCGATTGCGCTTGTGTTTGTGGCGTAACGGTATCAATACCGAGCTGTCGTGTTAGAAATCCTGTGTCCTAATCCTGCCATCGAACAATTGTATTGTTTATTTAATTATTTATAACGCAGCACACTTAGTTGAAAATGATGGGTTTTCAAAGTCACGCAGCCGTTGAAATGCTAGGAGGAGGTAGCTTATGCAAATCCGTGTACTTCTCGTAATTCCCATGCTGCCTAAACTTGCAGTTCCCGTAGACAGTAGCGCCACAGGTCGCTATATTAAGTATTGTAGGAAACCTTATGGTACCAGGAGGTGCGGGAGGGCCTATTAATGTCAGGTGATGGAAATTGACCGCAAAAACGGTCCTGACGTGCGCATACAGAGGAGAAGAGTGCGCAGCTCTGTTTATGGCGAGGCGAAATGCAAGCATGCGACGTTTAGTGGTTGTCAAGGTCTACAGCATCTTGTACCTCAACACCACGCGTTACCGAGACAGTCTGCTCGCCGTTCCAGGTATAATATACTCGCCCGTTTGAAATTTCTCAGTTTATTCGTTCGACATTATCCGGCCGACCGCTTGTGCTGACGTCAACGGTGAGCTTGCTCCTTCTGGACCGAAAGTATAGTGTGGCCTACGCTGAGCTTTCCATGATCGGTGACAACCTAAGAATTCTGTACGGACTCTGTAAGAACTCCCCCCACAGAACTGCACTTAATTTTTCCTCTGGGAATCCGCGCTCTAAAACGTAATTCCCGAGAGAAGCAGATAGGGAAGCGAGCGTAACTGGCTCGTGCGTCTGTACAAACTTTCTGAGTTGGATATAACAGTGTATTAGCGACAGTATCCTTAGCTTGTCACCGATTATAGGTATCGCGCATATCGCTGCGAGTATTGAGCACGGCTTCATTTTTATCTTCCTTGCCAAAGTACAGGACCTAGTTGCTACGGTTGGCACTTGCTATATTTAACGTAACAGCCGTTTCTAGTGGTTGAGAACATCGTGGCCAAGTATTGAGTCGCGCGATAAAACAGAACGGACGCACGGAGGCAGTTAGAAGTTGGCTCTACGAATACAGTAAGTCCAAAAAAGACGCGCATGGAGCAAAGACTGGGCCTTTCATACCGGAGGAACGGCATCCGAAATCTAGGGGAACGGGCGCGCAGTGGCCATCAGCCCGTAATAATTAACGGTCATCCGCTTTCTCTTCGCTCACGACTAGCGAAGTATCGCAAGTGTGAACACACTACCATCGGTGTGGGAAGCGTTCAGTGGCCACGCATGAAGTCATACGAAGCTCGCATGATCCGCGTGATGTTTCATCATTCGGGACGGTTTCCCCATTTCTTCCTTGTCCTATCGTATCGCAAACTGTGCGACGAAGGAAGGTTAGAAAATACGCGTCCGGTAGAGGAAAGTCGCGCCGTAGAGCCTTGCTCGGTTGGCGATTATTGACAAACATTTTGTGCAAAGAGTACAGGTGTAATGAAAATAAAACTGTTGTTAATATCTACAGCCGTGGCCTGCATTCTTTCGCAATGGCGCCAACTAGCTAGTGGCGTTTCGTACTTCTGCTCCAGCACTTTTGGCAAACGGTATCACACTTGCAGTTACGATAAAGTGTAGCTTAGTCCTTCGGTCTCTTTCTTATGGACTTTGATTCTGGATGCGAGATCCGGTGAAAGAGTATTTCCGTACTCTCAGAGGAAAAATACGATGGAGCGAATCTTAGATATTCAGAGATACCTCTCCTTTCCCCTCTTCGTTAACATTAATTTCAGGGCGATCTCCGTTCCTGAACTTCAAGCTCAAAGTCCGGCGACAAGGCCATAGAGAACAACGGAACGCGCACAGGCATTCGAAAATTGTAGCCTGCGGACAACACTCGCAGAAGACGTTAACACATTCGAGTTCGTTATACGATACACGAGCACGTCCACAGCTGAGTTACATGTTGTTGCCACAGCGACAAACAGCGCAGCTTGAATTATGCCAATCATTCCTGTTGCGTAGAAGGTGCTTGCAACGTCCTCACTTTTGATCAAGTTCCATTTTTCACCATCACTGCTAAACTAAGTGCCACTACATAACAAATATTCACGCTGAATGATGTACTCAAGAATACGCAGTAGAAGCCATACATCATAAATGTAAAGCAGGGCGTGATTTTCCGCTGCAGTGTGAACAGCCCTTTGACGGTATCATTTGCTATTTCGTAAAACGTGTCACCAGTGAGGCACATCGTGTGTCTGTTGAATAACAACAGACAACAACTGACCGTCTGTCAAGATTTCCCTTCTTCCTCAGAAAAAGTACCAGCAATTGATGGGCACTTTCTTAATTCTAAAAAGCAGCTCAAAGGCAATAGGGAAGTTAGACAGCGGGAAGTTTATAACATGCGCTTCGTAAATGTAGGCGTATGTAGCGCTTTCGCTTGACTGACCCTGATCTAGTTTTCGCGAGTTGGACATCTTCCTTTCGGACTGCACTACGATTGTGGAGACAGCGCGGGCGCAAAATCCACCCTAGGCGGTTGTAAGTTGAAGAACGTGTAAACGTGTCCACGTCTTTCCATTCGTCATGGCTTTTAGTGTGATGTATACAGTATGCATATCGTCTATGACGCATGTCACGCAAAGAGGATTGAATACATGGGGAGATTACAGCGACATATTATGCAACATTTGATTCCAAAAAGCAAGAAAGATACCGCAGATCGAAATGAGTAACAATGCTCGCTCAATATAATTGTGCCTCAGTTGATTGAAACTGGATCAAAACGAACGCGGTAGTATGTGGGCATGAAGATTTACTCTACATATATCGTATACATAATAAAGACTGGCACGCCGAACACTTCACGCACATTTGCCTCTAAGAGAACGAAGTGCAAGACAAAATTTGTTTGGCAGAGATATTAAAATGTGAGAGGAGAATATCAGATCCAGTGCAGTCTTTAAATAGTTTTCTCAGGATCATCCTGACGAAACTGCGAAGAAGATATGCTCATTAACGGTACAACGAAATGGAGCACGAGCGATTTGCTCCGAGCCACAGCGTGAGACCAAAACAAACAAAATATCTATAGCTGACGGCATAGTGGTACGAGTTTATAGATGTAGCTTGGAGGGCAGAGAGAAAATGAATCTCGAAAGTCTATCAGATTTCTATGAGGAGAGCGTAGTAAAAAGGGCTAGAGTGAAAAGAGTTGGTATACGGCTCCCCGAAGTGCTGTTTTCTGTGCAACGGGCGTTCCTTGAGGACTCCGGGAGTAACAGACGAATGTGGAAGGAAGACGCTAACTTGGTCACGAAGGAGCATTTGGCCAGCAGCGGTTGTAGTGTGGAGGAAATGTGCGGTCTGGGGACATTCGAGTGTTTCGCACATAAGCTAGCTATTTATTTTTCGTCTGTACGTGGCCTACACATATTCGTCAAATTGTTTTCTGTATGGCAACGCCTTGCACTGTACGCAAGGATCAAATGAGGTGTGATACTCGGTGTTTCTATTCGGGATTGAACGGTGAATTGGACATTCATGAGAGGGAGTTATGCACAGTAACTTTCCAAGCCTAAGCGTGCAGGACCATCAGTCATGAAGTCGCAGCTGGCAATCTATTCAATTTTGAAACTTTCGAAAACTAGCGAAAAAATTGAGACGAGGACACACGACGGAAAGAAGATACACCACAACGCTAAAATAGCACATGACATATATTTGAAAAAACGGACCAGCACTCGAACATCAAACTGCCGACGCATGCGCAGTGCTCTTGGCAAGGTACAAAATTCTTTAAATTTATGACAACATTTTGCCTTATCTGTTTCTACTTCCTTATCTTTAAAGCTCAGCCTCTTAGAAAAGCTATCGATCGCTCAGAGATACACAATAAACACTGATGCATTTTCCTTCCTCTTGTATACTGCTATAAAACGCCTCAAGTATTTCTCTTTCGGTTTACGTCCTGCCCCTGCCAAGAATCTTCACTTTGTGAAAAAGCGGTGCAAAGTCACACTGACGAAAGTGAGGACAGTAAACCCCAGGTAACCAGCTCCTTGACAGTTCGTCAACGCACAATTATCGCACACCTGGTCATTGGCGCGTCGGCCTGTTTCGACAATATAGACCTTACTACACTTCAACGGGATTTTGTAGATAACATGCGTCGCGCACTTAACGTATTTGTTGACATGCTTGGATTTGCAGGCTTCTTTCTTCTTTCCAGCATTTTCATTGCGCGTGCACAGTTCTGACAGCTACAAGGAGCGGAAAACACCAATTGTACACCAGTCGTCCATCGACTTTCTTGATATGTTATCTGATATTGCTATCTCTCTGTCCGATAAAGAGACAGCGTTTCTAAAAGGCTGAACATTAAAGATAAGGAAGTAGAAAGCAGAAATAGATAAGGCAAAATGATGTGTTCACTGATTTAAAGAATTGTGTGCCTTGCTAAGAGCATTGAGCTTGCGCCGGCGGTTTGATGTTCGAGGGTTGGAGCGTTTTTTTATCAAATGTACGTCAGTTTCTAACCCAGCATTGTGGTGTATCTTCTTTCCATCGTGTTTGCGTCTCAGTTTATTCGCTGGTTTTCTAAAGTTTCGGTATGAACGAACTAGCCCAGCATGCAGCACTTCTACAATGCATTTCATCTTGCCTGAATCAGCATCAGACAGAAAAGGAGAAAACTGCGCCACGTGGGCGAATTCCAATAATCTCTCCCGGTGGGGGCTACTCGGACCTTCCAACGAGCCATTTGTTAAGATTGCCAGCGCAAAACAGCGCACCAGGCTTTGGATCACATCGGAAGTTGTTTCGGATAGGGGATTCGGGAAGCAGCGTCCGAAACTTACGACGAATATGCGCTTGGTTACTGAAGTGTCAGGGTCACTGTCGACTCAATACCGCTGTTGTCTGGAGTGCTTTAAGAGCCAATATGGCGTGGATCTCGTCGTTAAAGTGAGCTATTTCTATGACAACAAACAAATCTGGCACAGTAATAATAAATTCGAATAAGGGGGGAAGGGGGGAAAGGGGGGAAGCTGCGAGCACATTTTTATGTAGAAAGCGCTAAAACAGTGCAAAAGAGACATGATTCCCACGTCTCCACTTCCTGACCATGACAATGTAAGCAAGAACATAAGACCTACTCGCCGTGGCGGTGTAGTGACTTTGGTGTTGCGCTGCTAAGCCCGAGGTTGCGGGATCGCATCCCGGCCGCGGCGGTCGTATTTTGATGGGGGAGAAATGCAAAAACAACGACGCATTGGGCACACGTTAAAGAACCATAGGCGGTCAAAATTAAGCCCGAGAGCCCACTACGGCGGGCTTCATAATGATATTGTGGTTTTGGCGCGTAAAACCCCAGAATCTCATTTTTATAAGAACGCGCGACTTGTCGAAGAGCAATGCCAATTCGTAACAATCAGACAAAAACGCGAACGGGCTCCCGCATCGACCATTGGAAAACCAATCCAGCGCAACCGGGAACAGAAAGGGAGAAAAAAAATTGCCCTGGATCGACCAGTGGAATTCGCCTCCTGCGTGCATCGAAAGTTCGGGTGCAGTTCAAAACAAATTTGAATAGAGTGCGCATGGTCGTGACGCATGCAAGGCCACCGTGCCGATGTAGTTCCTAGCTTGCAAGGAGACAACAGTGCTTGTGTTGTCCGATTTCCTTTCTTAGAGTGCCTGTCTGTAAACGTTACCACCAGTCTTTCAGGGTCATTTCTGGTATCACAGTTTACGGGCTACCGAAATACCTGAGGCAGATGCGCCCCCCAGTTAGAGTTTACTGGGCCGTTCTACCGCAGTGTTGGTGGCGCCATTTTGTGACGCTTAAGTAAACCAGAGCACGCATAATCAGTCTTGCGACGACCATGTTCTGTCTGTCTACTAGTGCAAAGACATTGGCAGCAACAATCATTAGCACATAGTGTTTTTTCTCTCTCTCTTTTCAGCGAGAACAATGAATCCATGCAAAAGCGTTCGAGGCGTTGTGGTTGAAGAAAGCACCACAAGATGGCGACACCAGCGCTGCTGCTGTCGGTGACGTCTTCGCGTTCCGGCATTCTGCTTCGTAGCGCGCTGTTTACAACTAAAGCAGAGGAGCGAGCATGTCGAAGGCATCGCTAATAAAAAGGTACGAGTGCTTAGCCGGCCCGACGCGCTGGCTTGATTGAACTCCGCTTTTGCACTAAAGCAAACATTGAGAGGAGAGAGAGAAACGAAGTTATTGAGGGTAAGTTAACAGCA
The DNA here is from genome assembly GCF_038994185.2 of Dermacentor albipictus. Lineage (NCBI taxonomy): Eukaryota > Metazoa > Arthropoda > Arachnida > Ixodida > Ixodidae > Dermacentor > Dermacentor albipictus. The sequence continues at coordinate 9,007,922 of NC_091823.1, read as the reverse complement.
AGGGAACATCCTGGAGGAGGGAGAAGGGTAAGGAGATGCAGGCTGTCTTTGATTATATCGAAGCGGCTTTATTTTTTTGTTCACTGAAGCTCTGGAACTTATTGCACGAAAACTTTCCCTCGTCTTATTAAAATGGCCGACATTGTTAGCTGCTATACGAGTGCGGCCGCGAGGAAGCCGTCAAGCACTTTCTCTGCCCTCGCTACAGTGTGCGGAGACGGTAGCTCGCGACTGTATGATCGGCCGCTTTTGGATTACGAGTAGACGAAACTGTTGTTCCTACTCCTATTGAGGTCATAACGTCAATGCAACATTTGGAAATTCTTCGGTAAGTGTTGTTCGGTGTCATCAGCTTAGCAGTTATTCTTCCCAATTGCGTGCCTTACGCCATTTTCTACTGTTAGGTTTTGAACAACTACGACTTCATGACTTAAAGAGCGGTGGCACCATCTGCCGCTAAAAAGGCGAAGCGCTTACCAGGAAACGTCGGTAAAAGTGCATGGCTCAGCATGCTGCTGCAAAGTTATGGAAATCATTGCCGCAGGTTGCCGGGCATTTTGATTGATTAAATGTAATGTCCACATAATCTGTGCTCGCAGCCTCTTTCACCGAAGACGCACCGCCGTTCGTAAGCAAAAGAAGCTTTAACTGGTCGCATTGAGAAGCTAAAAATGTCTCTGGATATCCAATTAGACCACGATGGAAGAATGGAAGATGGAAGACCACCGTGGATTAGACGTTCTACAGGTTCTACCTCTAAATCAAAATATAATTAGGGCCAGCATGCTTGGTTTTATTGCTGCATACAAAGCGCACAGTACAAATAATATAACAGATTGGTGCATGGAATCCGTTAGTCTGCCGCAAAATATGCATTAGCGGAAAGAAACTCCACGGTGGCCGTGGTGAACTTCCAAAGGTCACAGTCGGGGAAACAGTCAAAGCCTATGGGACGGGGTGTCGCCTGCAGCTTGACGCACTTTCCTGAAATCTACAATCCTGCATCAGCATTGGTGTGCAAGGAAATAATACGCATCCTGACGATAATTAGAAGCGGTCAGGTGTTAGCATATTGCACATGAGGGACATGCAGTTAATTCCGGACGAAACTGGCAAATATTGTTGGCAAAAACGTCGATATCGTACGAAACGAGTCAACAGCTGCCTCTTTCTTTGCACTAACAAGCCAACAGCTTAGGCGGAAGCAGCATTTATATCTGTATTCATAAGCAATTCTTTACTCGATATACCTGCACTTTCTCTTCACTACAATGGCACACACCGATCGTCTAGGAAACCACGTACGTTTCACCGTACATTTCTCTTGTTAGCAAAACGTGTGTTCAAGCTCTTGCCACCGCAACTTGTTAATGCTATATGATGTCGTATAAAAGCACGAACTGCCGAATGTCCGCAGAAATCTTCGAACTAGGCTAAATGGTTCGCGGCACAAGACGAAAAATTCTAGGCTCAGAAAAACTGGTTGGGGCAAGCTTACAGTGGTGAAGAATTTTTAAAAAGTCAATCTGTGATATTCCCTGTTTTACATGACGTTTCTGTCTGCAAGAGCTACGGAAATCTGTAGTAGCCCGTGGCTGTCGTGCGGTAAGAACATTGTGCGCGATCGGCCTGTATGATTTGAGAGCTGGCACCATTGGAAGCGCGAATGCATCGGACAGGAGGATCATTGAAAAGCTCACGAATGTCGTCTCTATACTGGCATCCCCGTTTTGGGGGACACGTCTGGTGGTCTCCCTAAGGACTACGCATATGTAAGGCAAAGTTAGGTCGAGTGCTGCCCACTGGTACGTGTACAAAGATCGCTTTCGTCCTCCAAAGATTTGAACATTACAGATGGTAACGAAATAACAGTAGGGGGACGGTATAGAGTACGAATTACATACTATGAAAAAAGAAACAGTATTAAGCATCCAGAAGCGAAAAAGGCCTTAGAACGCCCTCAACTATAGATCACTAAAAGCGTATTGATTGTGTATATTAAGTATAGAAAGAGTGAAAAAAGGGAGCTGATAAAAGAGCGGTGGTAAACTTTCTCGCGATTCTACTACCGAAGACCGCGATGTAGTACGGCACTTGGGAATGAAGATTAGCAAAGGTTTTTATCAAGTAGAGGAGAGTAAAGGATCATGGCGACAGTGACGATCTTAATGCAGTGTTAGCGCCGGGACAGCCTTCACAATGCTGACGTCTCTCTGTCGAGCCATCGCCCAGTTGGCCAACACGCCTTCTGTCGCGAGGGGAAAAAAAGAAGAGGGCTAGAGCCTTTGTTAAAAAACATTATGCGAATTGAAAGGTATTGCGAGCTGTATACCACTCGGATTGTCGCCTATTGCGAAAGTGCAGCTCGAGAAAGTTAGACAGGCTAGGCGAGTAAGTACGCTGGGAGCTGTCATCGCCGTCACAATCGGACAAGGCTTATCGACAACCACCATAACTGGACGTACATATATAAACAGTGCACGACAAGTTTGGCGAAGCACAACGCGACATCCCTTCTGCGCTGCCACCGTCACTCTCTCGAGAAAGGAAAGCAACAAGTGTTTACGACAGACGTGGCACTTATCGGAGCAGCGCATAGTTGCCGTGTGATCGACGCTACACCCTGTCGCCGACGTACCTTAGGCACGCGCAGAAACTGACGCAAACAGCAAGACATGTAACCGTTTGCCGCCCGAATAGCCAATGTAGACATGTCCCGCAAGGCACCTTTGAAGCGGTTACAATCAAGCTGTGACTTTAGTTAACCGCCATAGCCACAGCCAGAGCCCCCGATCCCGTATACAAAACCATTCTTCACTCCAAAAGGTGCGATCGCCGGGTAGTCTTTCTCTGTGCTGACTTTTGGGGATAGCAGCGCTTGAGAGCCACAACTGCATCACACCGGCCGTCGTCACCCCATCGTGGTTCGCCCACGCACATGGCGATGCATGGCGGCGGAAGCAACGAACGCGGGTGGCCGTCACCAATCAAGAAACTCGGACACACGCCAACAGTACCAGGCTCCGTCTATGGTTCGTCGAATGCCCGAAAGCTTAAGGGGGCGCCTTTAACCGTAAGACAAGCGCATTCTCGAGGCGCACTCTAGTTCTGCACATGCGCATAAGATATGTCCGTCCACCACCCCCACATAGCATCCTGGACAGAGCTAGAGCAAGGCCCGAATCATGTAGCACACTTGTCCGACGCCTTCCAGGCGAAAGACCTGACCGGCCCTCTGGAAGCCCATCTTCTCGTAGACGGGCTCGGCCGAGCAGCGGGCCACGCACCACACGCAGGCAGCCCGCTTCTCGGTGGCGTGTTGGATGCACGTCGAGATGAGCCGAGAGCCAACTCCGCGGCCCCTCAGCGGGAGATCGACGGCTAGACCCCGGATACGCCACGAGCTGGCTTCCGAGGCCAGTTGGATGGCCCTCTCGACGCTTGGCAGCGGAGGGCGCACGGGGCGCTCCGCCGACACCTTCGCAGACGCGTCAGTTCCCGTCTTCGAGCCGGTCGGCGCGACGCTCGGATCGCATTCCTCGCGGCAGGCCCCATTCATGTCATGAACGGTGGCAGGCTGCGTGTCTGCTGTCGGATCAGCCACCGCTGGCGCCGTCTCTTCGTGCCGTTCGTGGGGCGCGATCACAGATAGCGCTGAAATCTGGTCGCATATCAGCTCGTTCGATTCGCTTCCCGGTTGCTGGTCGCCTAATTTTCCGGCAGGCTCGACGTCCAAATCTGCAGCTGTCGTTGACAAGCCATCGGTCGGGACGTCAGCCGCAACGCCAGCACCTGGTGGCGCGCAGTTATGCGGCTCGGCGGCCATCCGCTGTGCTTCGGGAAAGACGAGCGACTCGTGGAAGGCGGACACGACGCCGACCAGTCGGCCGTCGACGTAGGCTCCGAAGTGTGCGGTGGTCGGCAGCTCGTCTCCGCGGTAGTCGACGCGCACCAGGTCGGGTCGGAGCACACACTGTCGGAGCGGGAGCGTGTCGGAGGCGACGATTTCTCGGATCTGGCATGGCAGCGGCGCCTCCACCATTGGTCCGCGCCGCTGGGAGCCCGCCCTGCAGCGAAGAGTAACCACGTTTGTATTTTGCGATGTCGGAATGTTTCACAAGTTTGCGAAGTCCACCACAGTGAACCACAAGAACGAAAAAAGGAATGGTTAAGCTTTATATAAATTCTTCCTGCATGGCTTGATTTAACTATGACACCACTTCCGAGATATTAATTCCCAAAGTGTGTGACAAAACGAATTCGCATTCCAGTTATTTTCGTCCCGAAATAGATAAAAAGGTGTTTTTTTTCGAAAGAGTTTTATGTTAGGGGACGCAAACCCCACCCAAGAGTTGGGGGAAGCAAACCACCATGCGCACAAAAAAAAAGCGATCACAAAAGAGCGCCAAGGGCCCACAACGGAGTCCCGAAACGCTTGGGTGAGGTTCGCGTCCCCTGACCTAAAGAGTATGTGCAAAACCGTGCACTTAACGTTCAGTTCGAAAGCGCCTGCCACGAAACTGGTTGCATCGGGTGCGGCTTGAGAACTTACCAGCTAGAATCCGTGAACTGCAAGACGTACGTGTCAGAATGCAATTAGTTAAAACATAATTAGTGACAGTGTTCTTCATTGTTCAATTATGCATTTCGATTTATTGTTCAATGTCCGCCTCTTCCATTAATCCAATTCCCTTCAAGCATTAGAGTTGTACTGTATCAGCCACATGCAGTTTTTAAATGTTCTGTCAAAAACACCCGATATATTATGCCATTAATTTGGTGAACAGGGGCCAAATTTACAAACGTTTTGGTTTTTAAGGGCTATTTGGCAATGACTTGTTGCCTTCGGTAATAATTTGTTCTGTATTACAATTGACCGCTATCTGCTCTCATAAATTAACCACCTTAGCGTAAGAAATGTTGGTTATGAGAGCCCAAGTGAAGAGGCTTGAAATGCTTGCTTCCAGGCAAAGAAAGTCAGGAAGGCTACTCGCTTTAGCATGTTGTAGCCTCCTTATAGAAATGTATTTCCTATTATAAAATCTTTTGTTTATTATACATTCTATATACAGTCTGTTGATTGCAAATTAATATTTCTCGCTAGCACAGCACCAGGATCATCTACGGTTGCGCGAATCTGGATCCAACAGTTATGAAATATGGGCAACACTAGAATTTTGGCGGGCTATAGATTTTCTGTAGAGCCTTCATGAAGCATCTCTTCCTTAGACCATCATCATCATTCATCAGCCCTTTCTCTCCCCGTCCCTTTTCCCCAGTGTAGAGTAGCAGGCCAGAACAAGTTATAGCTCAGGCCAACCTCTCTGCCTTTCTGTAAATTTCTCTCTCTCTCTTCTTGAAGACCAGCTTGCCTTGTTCTAACATTGTAATTTTGGGAATAAGCTATATGAGCGCTGTAGGATAAAGGGCATTAAAACGTGTATATTTCCTCTGATACAACGAGGATAATATAGATTTCCCAGAATTTTCCCGGAATGGTTGTTTGGAGATAGTTTATAAGTTGACAGAAAGTGCAACGACACAAGTCTATCGATGTCTGTAGACAGTCTGCGAACTTTAGAGAAAGACGACTTGCCCTTTAGATTTTCTAGTCTAGTTCCTTTATTTTTTTATTTTTTGCGATGGGACGAAAGTTTGGGCTACTTAAGACCATTGAAAACCTGAGGTTCGTATAAGCCATCATTATACCGCTGTTGGCAAATGAAGCTCGAGGGACACGCGCACTACGACCAGCGGTCATTATAGTCCAAGTGAACGTTCACTCGGCAACCAAGACAGCGTGAACAGGTCGCAGTTAAGGCTACTATACGATGCACTTGAAATGCAAACGCGTTGTTGCCCCGCGTTCTTTCTGATCCTGTGTCTGTATAGGAGTTCTCACTGCAATCATCTTCGAGTTGTGGCGTGCCGCTATAGCCGCCGTTAGTGCAGCGCCGATCGAACAACGTGCGATCGAACAACGTGCGAGGCAGCGTCTGCCAGTGTACACATGCGGCATTCAAGGAATGTACAAAACGGGCTTGTCCTACGGAGAACGAGTCTTATATGGAAGCCGGGGTGGGGGCGACTATGGACCGCTTACAGTGATACAACGCGTGCAATGAGAACTCCTACACAGACACGGGATCAGAAAGAACGCGGGGCAACAGCGCGTTTGCATTTCAAGTGCATCGTATAGCAGCGGTATGCCTGCTGTGCTTTCTCTGGTTCTTCCTAGGGCTAGATCTCGAAAAGGCATTCGATAATTTATCACATGACTACATACTCGACACGATCTCCAACCTCGACCTCGGCACGAGACTCTACGCTTATTACAAAATTGTTCCTGAGCGACAGAACGGCCACCCTCCGTCTAGGGGAAATCAAGTCCCAGAAATACAAACTCGGAGGCAGGGGCACCCCGCAAGGTTCTGTCATCTCTCCGACGCTTTTTAACCTTGCGCTAGCCGGCCTAGGCAAGAAACTGGATCAAATCGAGAACGTCAAATACACGATATACGCCGATGACGTAACGCTCTGGGTCCCCGGAGGTAGCCTGGGATCAATTGAATTGAATTGAATTGAAAGCGCTCTGCAGGAAGCGATCGACGTGATCGAGGAATACCTCGCTCCCACCGGCCTGCGATGTTCGCCTGCGAAGTCGGAGCTCCTCGTCTACAAACCATCGAAGAGCGGTCCCAAACCGAAGAACGAAATCAGAGACACACACGTCATTACTCTCAGAACAAAAGACGGAGGAACCATTCCACACGTCAGCAAAATCAGAGTCCTTGGGATGTTCATTGAGAGCAACGGCTCTAACGCCGCTACAGTGGAGAAGATCGTGACAAAGTCGAATAATGCCTTGAATCTCATACGACGCGTAGCCAACAGACAACACGGCCTTAAGGAAGAAAATCTCCTCAAGTTAACACACGCTTTTGCGCTATGCCACTTCACCTACGAGGCGGCCATGCACAGATGGAAGGTAGCGGAGAAGGACAAACTCAATGTACAACTGAGGAAGCTAGTCAAACTAGCGCTGGGAATCCACAAGAACACCGAGACAGAGCTCCTGCTGCAACTGGGGGTATACAACGCACTTGAAGAAATCGCCGAAGCTCAAGAACGGGCTCAATGGACAAGACTCTCTGGAACAAAACCGGGTAGAGAAATCCTAGCCAAACTAGGTCATGACACCACAGTAATCGAGAATCTATATCAAAGCGTTCCGACGGACACACGCAACTTCTACACGGTTCGCCCACTGCCGCGGAACATGAACCCCGCGCACCATCAACCCATAAGGCTGGCACGCGGATCGTTCATCCTGCGCGAAATACGTGATAAACAGATCCTAGCCTGTTTCGTTGACGCGGCACAGTACCCAACCAGGAAGGCCTTCGTTGCCGCCACGATCAATAAGCAAGGTCAAGTGAGAAACGCTCTCACAGTCAAGACCCAGAAGTCCGAGATAGCAGAACAGGTTGCCATCGCACTCGCGCTCACAGACCCGACCACCACCCACGTCTACAGCGATTCCCGCTCGGCCGTCAAAGCCTTTCAGAAAAGAGCAGTTGCAAGACAAGCACTACAAATAATCAATAGATCCGCACCGCTGCAGCATCACACCATCTGCTGGTTCCCGGCACACCTCGGAGAGATCGAGGACGCCCCTCGCAATCTCAATGAGATGGCTCACAGGAGCGCGCGAGACCTAACCTTCCGCGACGCCACCTATTTTGGTCGTGACCATCCCAGCGAGAATCGGGACCCTCCCTCCACATATAACGAGATCATAAAGCACTTTTATCTAGACCGCAGAATATACAGCACACCTCACAATAAGCTCACCAGGCCTCAAGCCCTGACGTTCAAAATGCTTCAAACAAACACGTACCCCACGCAGAACAGACTACACCACTACATGCCTGACCTATACAAAACATCATATTGCGAAAATTGCCATAGCACACTAGACGTACATCACTTGCTCTGGCCGTATGGTCGGACCCACGCAAACAAGGATCAAGACTCCGCCAGGCTACAAGACGCATTACGCAGCACAGACCTGGCGGAGCAGCTCTGGGCCGTCCAGCGAGCCCACGATGCGGCCAGGGAGTTACAACTCCCGGTCCCAACGTGGGAGTAGCCCGCTCTATGGGACCTTGCGCCCCGTAGCTCGCAGGACCTTTCTATAAAGTTACTCCATCCATCCATTTATTTCGTGATCATGAATGGAGCACCTTTATTACAAACGGGATGGCTCTTCGTCCTAAGACGGATGAATCAAGAAAACGGATCACACACGACGATGGATGTCAGCTTCACGATATCTGCGCATTTTGAATACGACTGTCGTCGGGGTCGTACCTCGATATTTTTTTTTCTGCGGTAAATCATTCGTTTTCCCTCTCGTTCCCTCCCATTCTCCTCACCTTTTCCTTCCGGCACATTCTATCACTTCCGTCCCTAATTCTTGCTTTGTTTTTGTTTCAAGTTTATTTCGCTTCCTTTGGCTGACACATCGATAGTTTCTCCTTCCGATATCCAAGTGGCTTTACTACATATTAAAAAATTATGGGGTTTAACTTGACGAAACCACTTGCTGATTATGATTCACGCCGTAGTGGAGGACTCCGGAAATTTCGACCACCTGGGGTTCTTTAACGTGCACCTAAATCTAAGTACACGGGTGTTTTCGCATTTCGCCCCCATCGAAATGCGGCCGCCGTGGCCAGGGTTCGATCCCGCGACCTCGTGCTGAGCAGCGCAACACCACAGCCACCGCGGCGCGTTGCCAAAGGTTCAGCAGGACATCTCCCACGACGCCGACGGCCAGACGCCGCCTGTCCTAAAGCCTTCCGCCGCTCTCGCAGACGGAACTCGGCGGCTCTGTGACGCTGGAGACATGGCCGCCAGCATTCACTGGCAAGCTGCTTTGAAGCCCGTTCTCGATGCACTGCCTTCGCTGCATCACCGCGAGTCCTGACTGTGTAATATTTTATTATACGTACATTTGCCATTTGTGCAAAGAAAGTTCTACTACAGCAACTACTACTACGACCACTATCATCATCATCATCATCATCTACTACTAATAATAATAAGAAGAGAAAGAAGGACGAGGTGGATGAAGCGCTGAGGAAGCAAGTTCCAGCGACAAGAGCGTTGGCTCCCATTCTTTTGCAGCGGACTGTACGCTCTCTGAAGCTAGTTAGTGGCGAGTCCCTCAAAGAGCCCGCGCATAAAAAAACGGAATGGGGAAAGGAAGCAACGACTTTAGAAAGGATGGCCGGAGAAGCCCCAGCCACGCGCCTACTTCATACGCAGCGGATGGAAGGAGTGGGGAAATGGGGAAGGCTTCAGGCGCTCGCTCGGCGAGCTGTCCGGCGTGTTTTTTAATAACCCCGCTGTCGCTCTCTAATGGCTCCCTAACGGTCAATCGCACCAGCTTCATTTCCGGCTGATGGTTCGTCTCGCTCCTTAATAGATCAAAGCGCTACAGCCCGTGACAGCACGGTTGCGTGCGTTACGTAAGGCGCCTCGCTGCGGGGTATATGCTATACAACAGCACCGGGCGCAACAAGGGAAGAAGAAAGTAAATGGCTCGCTGCGAGGCAAGACCGTACGATCTACGAGTTCGGCAGTCTCACGTACTGCACGGCGAGCAGTGCCTGAGAGACACATATGCTTCGCAACGCGTGACATTTTTTCTTTTTTCTCCTAACCTCTACACCACATTAGCTCTGAAACGGAGCTGACTAACTCTTACTCTGTAAGGAACGGCGTGGCATGCAACTACTATGTGGCAAAAAAAAAAAATTTCCCGAGGTAGAAGCGAACGTGTTAGCGAGGTAAGATAGGTTGTTGAGCACCCACGGTCAAAATAAGGTTCGTTACTTGGGAAGTACCGCGGAGTTGGTCGAGAAGAGTTGGAAGTATATAGCGGAGCCATTTGGTGGAAGTGATAGCTTTTTTTTACCGCCGGTTTTCGTGGCAAGAAGACATTCCCAACCTAATGATGTTGATTTTTTTTTGTAAGCTCGATGAAGTGTAGAAACGTTTGGCAAAAACAATTTTTCCAAAAACAAGAACACGGACTTTTCGCAGCCTTCAGTGGTTCGGATAAGCAGGTAAATGGACCAAGTATATATATTTTGTGTTCGCTCTGCTTCTCGCTGGTTCTGCTCGAATTTTGTCTCAAGTAAGCAGCACAAGTAAGTAGAAACGGACAGGACAATGCTGGACTTACAACTGAAGTTTATTGTAAACTTCAGTTGTAAGTCCAGCGTTGTCTTGTCCGTTTCTACTTACTTTTGCTCGCGTCCACACTTGCTGGAAACCATTATACGTTCACCATGCACCAACTGGCCCAGCAAACGACTCTACTAGTCCGCGTGTTGCGAGGGACCAGCTGAGGGAAGCACCGGCTGCCTTCTTCTGGACGATTATGCCATCTCCTCCGTGACTAGTGTGGTTACTACAAGGACGCCGAACGCGCTCAGCCGCAGGCCGCACGTTGTCACAAATCATCGCACACCCGATTGCCATGTATACAATTATATGCTCAAATAAGTGCTGTTTCTGAGGGAAAGTAATAGTTGTTTAGCCCGATGAACAAGGACCTCCTCATGTCTACTCAGGAGTTTTCCCATTCCGCTCCCATCGGAATATAAAGAACGCCCATGTGTACTTAGACAATTGGGTTTTAGTTAGGGATGTTAAACGCTGTGAGTCGATCAAGTGAAATTAATCGAAGAATCCTTAGTTGACCTCTAATCAAATTCAAAATTGAAATTGTTTATTTATCCTTGAAAAACACAATAAGAATGTGTCACATGCTTTTTGGACCTGTAGCCATAGGCTAGTCATGGGTCCAAAAAAATAATAATAAAGCACAATAATGCATTCACTTGGTTATATATAAAATACCAGTATAAAACAACCGGGAGAGGGAAAATTATATGAGTACAAATGTGAAAGAAAATAATACATAACAAGGAGCAATTGCATCAATTCAAGAGAATATCTTACATGTTCACATTATATGGTAACATCAGATGCACAGAACAGGGGGAGTATATTTAAGATGAAGAATGCATGTGCATGAAGAACTGTTTCGCTGCAGGAGAAAACATTCGAGCATACTTTATGTGGTGTGGAAGGTGTTCCATATTTTTGCCCGTATAAAAGAGAGCCGTCTTTCTCCATATACGTTGTGTGTGGGTGGGACGTTAAATTTGCCAAGTGTCGCTGCCACCTAAAGCCGAATGCCAAGAGCACAGCTAACTTCTCATTAGGGGAGCCGCCCAGCCCGCTAATTAACTTATCAGATCACAATGTTGTGGCATCCCAAGAAAAGTAATCAGAGTGATGACGATTTTCCACAGGTACGGGCTTGGTTCGCGTGGTTCCTTTGCTATTTTTCAGCACAGGCTGAATAGCCAACCACGGGCATGCACAGTGTGGCGCTCCCTCTCGACATCTACCGGCCGGTGGGGCGAGCATGTCGGCACGCACGCGTACCACGGAATCGGTGCCTGCACTAGCCGCGGGAGGGCGCTGGCTGCGCCACGGTTACTTTCAACCAGCGCTCCCGCTCTTTGACTCGGCACACTGGAACACGCGAACAAAGTGGCCGCTGCCGCAAGCGCATTCCTTCTCTGCCGATGGCAGGTGGGACAATGCGATATCGAATTGAGCTCTCCGATTCGATTTGACGACCCCTTTTTCAATCGAACCAGCCAGACTGACACCCGGTGCCGCGAAGACGACTGTTCAATTTACGCGGTGCCGTTCAACCTGCCGCTTAAGTGCAAGCTCTCTCCCTGCCCCGGATGTACGTGAGCCCTCATTGGAAGGAAAAGGGATGAGGAATGCCGCGAACTGATTGTCTTATATATTCATTCTCACCTGTCGATCCCAGACGACGGTCGGGCGGTCTCCCCAAGGCGCACCGACGACGTAGCACACGACCCGACACTTCCCAGCACTTCACTCACTCACCGGCGTGCTCAGACAGAAAGGAAAAAAATTTCCTCCGCGTCAACTCCGGTGCGCACTCTATCCCGTGCGCGGGAGGCGTCGTCGTGGCCGGGGCTAAGCGCTGACTGCGGCGCTGGCGCGAGGCGGCGTCGGCAGCACCGGGTTGCCGCTATCCGTAGCGTGACTAGCGGCGCGCCTTTTCGCCGGCCGAGCGAGCCTGGGAGAGCAGCGCCGCGAGCGTCCGCCGCCGCGCAGCCAGCTGACGTCGCTTGAAAGAGCGCGCTTCCCCATTTCGCGACGCAGGGAGGAAGGGAGCGTTTAGGGAGTGAAGCGGCGGCCGAGGGAAAGAGCGAGCAGCAAGAAGTTGGGTAGCGAATGGAAGCTAAGGTGGAAATGGGGAAGGAGGCGCTTACGGGCCGAGGGAAAGCTACGAGGAGAGGGAAAAGCGGTTAACGCAACTGGAAAGAGAAGACGCTGCACTCCGCTGCTGGCCATCTAGAGCAGCGAGGCGCTGCTGTCGCGGCGTTGGCGCGCGTACCGCTCGCGCGGCGTTTGTAGGTATATTTTTTCTCTTCTGGTCGAGATGCGCGCTCGCACAAGTTTTTCGCTTTTTGCCCTCGCGTTCCTCGTTTTCCCGTTGCCCCTGGCGACGGTTCATTTGCGCGCCGCGACGACGAAGACGCGTTTGTTAGACCGTGGCGGAAGACTTTTCATCTCCTCTCCCGCAGCGCACCGTCCACTTTCATTTTGACCACTGCCGTGAAGGTGCCCACCCCTCTCGCCACCGATATCAGCTGCTGCTGCATCGTATGCGCGTCGTCCCGCCGTCCGTTTACCTCGGTACTCCTTTTCCCACAGGGCACAACGCTCACCGCGCGGCAGGTTGGGCCACCGCCGGCCTCCATTCTGGCTTTCTTTGCTCTGTTTGTAGAATCCGCTTCCTGCGAGAATCGCACAAGCGCTATACGCCCCCGCGTGGGCGCTGAACATTACTTTGCCAAGCCAAAGGTCAGCAGTCGTATAAGTGTGCACCTGCCGGGAGATGCCTTCATTAATTTCACCCGCATCCCGATGGTATACTGAAGGCGAGGCAGCTGGAGAGTTGAGGGTCTCGCGAAGCATTTGTGTCTGAGAGAGAGAGGGATAAGGTAGAGAGGATAAACTGGGAGATCGGCCATACTGATCATCCTCCGACGAGAAAGAGGACACGATGATTCGAACAACGCAAATTGGCGAAAAACATCGCACACACTAAGAAACGCACGGCTACAAACCGTTACTCATTGCGAAGTGAGAGACGAAGGCGAATATGCGTAAACGTTTACGGGCAGACGTCGGTTTGACTAACCAGCTCACAAAAAAAGTAGACAGAAAAACAAAGAAGTCATGCAGATCCGATGCAATACCTGAATTAATGTTAAACAAATCATTTTAGAAGTAGCTGGCTATCTAGCATCTTTTGGGGACCCGCCAGTGTTACTGGAAGGCGCAGCATATGGTGTGAGAGAGAGAAGAAAGGAAAAGCAAAAGTTAACAAGACGTATACGTCCAGTTTGCTACGCTGCACTGGGGAGAGGGGGTCGGAAAGAGCAAGAAAGGAGGAGAGAAAGAGCACTAGTTGCGCGCACACGTGAAGATGCGCAGCAAGTCTTATATCAATAATCACAGAGGCCTGTTGACTAGAAGTACTACTTGTACTTGAAGTCCAAAGATATCTATTCCGGAAGAGCCATGATACTTAAGACATGCAAGCACTGGAAGCAGGGACTCGTGAGGCGCTTCAAGGTGGTGGTGTCTGCGCTTTAGTAAAAAGCATGCTAACAGTGACTGTAGCATGACGACCTTGCTCTGGCAATTTACCGGAAGCCGATGGGGAGGTTCACGCTGTCGCTGTGCTCACAGCGTCCACACGAATTTGCGTGGCGCGTCCACAGCATGCATCATGCACCCATAAAGGAAGCCGAGCGTCGGGCCGGGCGACGCCTGTGGGCATTTCCGGTGAGTAACCGGCAGCGGCGTGGATTTGAACCTACGTCCTCCTGCAGTCAAGGCGGACACTCAATCACGAGACAACGGCTGCAGGTCGGTGACCCTGGGTGTCGGTGAGTAGCAGTCGTGTGGCTGACGACTACAGCAGGGCGACGGCAATGACGGCGATGACGATAGCGTGAGGACTGATTTTATGTACTCCGCGAAGAAACATTACACTCTGTTCTATTAAGGCCTGGGCCGAGCACGAATGCTGTGTATAATGTCATCTAGCGACTCAAGGCGCTGGCTGCAACAAAGGAAGGAAGGGTGGATGAACACTGACGCACTCTTGATTTCATAAGCGAATTGTTTATATGCCACGTGCCCGTCTCAAAAGGGAAGGCGAGTCACAAAGTACTTAATCTCTAGTGACACGCATGCGTTTGTGGCCTAATAGGCAGAGCGTCGGGCTCCTGCGCGGGAACGATGGTTGATGATATGTGGGGTTTTGGGGCGCAATGGCCAATCATGGACAAAGAGAGCCAAGCAATGTTGTATAATGCAGGAGATGACGCAGTAATGACAACTGGTAAAGTGGCTGATAATAACCATGTAACGCCGCTGTATAGGGGCCTACAACAGTAGTTATATACTATTAAAATAACGACAATGACTTGTGAGATGTGCTAAGAATCTAAAAGTAATGCTCTGAATGACTGACATACTAAAACGTATAGATGGCAGTAGCACCACTGCCTCGACGAGGCCCTTAAGTGCAAGGGCCTGGAGGCACCTGCTCTTCAAAATTCTACTATCGCAGCAGCAGCCTCTGGCGAGATGCCGTGCTACGAAACTCATGGACCTATAATTTGCAATGACCTAATCTCCTGTAGAAACTTAGAAACATTTTTGTCGAAAAATGTCGCAGTTTCACCGAAAGGGTTTCATTGCGAGAGCAAATTAGCAGGCGGCTATGCGAAGTAAAGATAGTAGTTTTAGCGGCCGTATAAACTCGTAAATATTCCCTCACTAACTAAATTAACAAGCACCGTCTCACACGCGCACAAGCAAACATGAACACATCTCACTCGATGTCCGCGCACACTCCCTGTCTAAACGCTGGAGTGAGGAAGCACGGCAGCAGCTTGCTGCTGCTGCCGCGCTTCGTGCTGCCTTTCGCTTCAACGCTAACTAAGCGGTGAGAACACGCGCACACGAAACTATCAGCACTCGGCGCACTCTGTCCCCATCGCAGATCGCTTTCAAGCTAGGGCCCGCGCGGCCGTGCCATACACAGCCGCCGCCGGAGCCGGCCACTGGTGCCTTACGTGCGACCGAAGACGGCGCGCATCCTCCCCGCTTTCATTCCTTGCGCGCACGATATTGAGCCGCCATCGTCGGCTCACCCTTGCACGCTGGCAGCATACGGCGCGTGGCGACGATGCTATCGTGCTTGGACTTTATGTGGAACATCACGGTGACGCCGACGATGACGGCGAAAATGCGCCCGTATAGTGTCCATGTAATTGCTATCGCAATAAAACGAGTCGGTACCAAGGAACGTTGCAGGACGAAATTGAATATACTGTCGGTAGGCTAGAGGGAAGTGTTTCTTTCCTTGCAGCTTCCGCTTCATGACACTCCAGCAAGTCGCGCAGGGCGGCCAGTGCCTCACAACATTATCTGCAGATAGAAGGCTCACTACCGGTCAACAGATGACAGCGTGCGCCGTACGTATGGCCTATCATAAGGCGGCAGAGTGTGACCTCAAATCACCGTATTTTTGTTATTGGTGGCAAATTTCGGAAATGTGGCTTGATTAAATGAAGTTTATTAGAGATTTTTATGTCCGTACACTTCTAAGTTTCCTGCGCTAAAGTTGCTTTACGTCTATGGCAGGGACACCTATGGAAGAGTTTCCAGCTTTCGTAGCAGTGGATGTGGCAATTTCATCTAGAAACACGTTGCCTCCTATGCCTCTGCAGGTACCCAAGATAATACGGCGTGCTGATTAGATGCATATGCTGTGCACAGAAGTGCATTGAGTACATGATTTTTTTTAGTTTCTGGAGTGACGTTAGAGATTTCACAACACTTAGAGAGTCTGAACATAATGGCCTTTCGTAGCTTTGTTTTCTTTATATGCTTTATAGTAGACAGTACAGCATAAGCCTCAGCAGTGAATATGTTTGTTTCCGGGTGCAGGACTTCAGATCCCGAAAACCATAGGCTGACGGCTGCGTACAAAATGCCGGCATGCGACTTTCAGGCATCTGTGTGCAAATCCTGGCAGGAGTAATTGAAGTTCTAGAAAGTGCATTTGAATGTGTACCTGAGGAGCATTCTTTGTCATTTCAACAAATTTTCTGTCGCAATCAACGACCTGCTATTGCCGCGGTGGGCACAGCTTGGCAGGAGCCATTAGAGGATGGGGGACCATAGGCGTAAATACCGGGGTGGGGGTGGGGGGAGGCAAAGTATGTCATTTGCCCCCCCCCCCCCCCCCCCCTTTGAAAACGGGCGCTTTGGCTGCACGCTGAAAAGTCCAGCAGAACTACAGCTGAAGCTAAATTTCCTTTCTTAATAGAGTGAGCACATCAGCAATGCTTTTCTTCGCTACGCATCCCCTGCTTGATTGCCTTTTGTGCGTTCTCGGGACGCCCTGTACCAGCCGACGCGCGAGATTCGCCATACGGATTCGCCTAACAAATGTGAGCTTGCGCAACTTGCATCAAACCCAGTTTTTTGGGACCACTATATATCCGTATTCGAAAACACAATCAGCTTCCTACATTTAACCTGCGGGCGAGTGGGAGGTCAAGATAAACTATTATAATTAGCTGTGTCCAACGAGTGGTGCGCCTTATGGCAAGAAATTCTTACGGTATGA
This sequence comes from Dermacentor albipictus, assembly GCF_038994185.2. Taxonomy (NCBI): domain Eukaryota; kingdom Metazoa; phylum Arthropoda; class Arachnida; order Ixodida; family Ixodidae; genus Dermacentor; species Dermacentor albipictus. The sequence goes on along the minus strand of NC_091823.1, from coordinate 8,991,073 downwards.
AATTGTTGGATTATCAATTGCTGGAACTATTTCATATCTGTCCAGAGATAGCCTAGATAGCGTTGCAGTCTCAGTATCTTATCAAAAATCAAATGAAGCCTCTTGCAGGTGTAACTGTCCAGTTTTATTGTGTGATAACGACTTATCCTAGATATGCTCGTGAAAATGACCTTGGTCGAACGTGAAGAGCCACTTGAACACCAATAGAACACTGACTCGAATTTTTCTAAAGGCACGTGTGACTTGTGACTTTGACGATTTCGTTTTCAGGCTGTTTCCAAATAAGAGAAAGACTATTACTTGTTTCCCGCCAGGAGCAAAATAGCAGTTGTTTCGTATTTTGAAAAATTGTGGGCCACTTTTTGATGACGTGTACCGAAAATTTGCACAGTGCAGGTTGCTTATGTGCTTTGAAAAAATTTACTGAAAAGTCACTTTCTCCCAATTTTTATGCGTTATACACGGCATTTATTTGTTTTGCCTCGGTATCCTCGGTAATATATATCGCTATGCGGGGCAGAGTGTTTATATTTATTCAAAGTACGAATCAATGTTCTGACTGATGAGCGATATATGTTTATTATTTATTGTGTGTATATTCATCACCGCCTTCGTAGAAAGTTGCTCATTGAAGCATTTCAGGGTGTCATACTGCCGCTACTAGAAATGTTTCCCACACTCCTAAAACAACATCATGAAAGACATTTGAAATTCCGTGACATTACAGCGAACTTTAAACGCAAACCTTCGCGAAACTTTCACTTTCTTGTTTTAAATGCAAGTGTTGCAGACTAGCCTACTAAACCTCCCGTTTCTCCATGTGTTTTCGGGCATCATACGAGATTCGTGGTTTATTCCTGCGGGGTCATTTGGAAGCTGAACAAGGCATCTTTTTTATCTCTGGGCAAAATTAGGGGCATGGTATGGCAAATATGTAGGCAATGTTCGAAATGGGTGGGCTAAATACTCATTTTCCAGTAGAACATGTATGCAAGTGGTCCGCACGGTTATTAGTCTGTATTACGAGCAGTGTAATACTTAGACTGCTGCGCTGGCATAACTACAACTACAACTGAGCTCAAATTTTGCGAACATAACGAGAACAACACGCCAAGTTTATGTGCGCTAATAAACGCGTGTTGATCAAATACAGCGTTAAAAAAATGTAAGCAAGTGTTCGAGAGCATCACGCTGCTGCTATTAACTAGGTTTCCCAATGTCCCAACAAAACTCTGAGTTTCAGATATTTTATACTTTGAAGGAATAGATGGCATTTTAAGTGCAATATGTCACGTAGTTTTACCCTTTCTGGCATATGTGGAAGCGTTACGAATAATTATTGAAACCTCATCTCTTTTTTTCTTCTTCATGCATGATATCTTAGTTTCACCTGGTTTCCTCATTGAAGGAGGCAGCTTCGTTATGTTCGGTGACTGTAAGGACAGTTAATGTGTGATGTGTAGGTGAAGCTCGAAACAGATGGGCAATTTGGGCTTTCGCACCAAAGTACGTATGCCAGCACTCTAGATTGTTATGAACGTGTCTGACGAGCGGGGAAGTATTGAGCCCGCTGCCCTGGCAGAATTATATATAAAGTCCACCAAGACCAAATTTAGCAAAAAGTGGTGGTACGCTATGGAAACTATGTGCGAAGTTATATACGGTTGGATCAAACACAGCCTTTGTAAAAAAAATATCTTATTCAAGTGTTAGAGCGTGCGATACGGCCACTATCAACTATTCTTCCCAGTGTCCCGACGTAGCTGTAGGTTACAAGTTTATATTTTGTGGAAAGGGTAGGGGGGGGGGGGGACATGGTAAACGCAAAGTGCGACAAACTTCTTCCGGTCCCGGTCCGGTTAAACGCGTTGCAAATATTTACTGAGCCGTCGTTTTCCTTTCCCTATTTTCAGGTGTCATAAGATAGTCCGACTTGGTTTGATGGATGTCTTCGGTGAACTAAACAATATATTTTGTTTACATTTGGCGAAAATAAAGGGCACATTATGGACAACATGCAGGTAAACCTCGAAGACAGGCGAATAATTATGACATTTGCAGTAAATTGCGCATGCAAGCATCCTGAGCTTTATCAATGTCTTAGGTTTTTAGCGCACAAAAAGGGACGAAAGACAGAGGTACGACGCGGACACAGCGCTACCTCTGTCTCTCGTCCCTTTTTGTGCGCAAGAAACCTAAAAGTTATGGAATACCAACATGCCCAAACCTACGCTTTACCAATGCGTTTTGCGAGCAAAACCATTTACCCCGTTACCCCGGGAGAACTGTGAAATAAACCGATACCAAATCTAGCGGAAATTGACTGGGGGACGGAAGAGAGGGGAGGACGCCATGGTAAATTTCATGGCGGAGTAGCATGTGTGTTGATGAACTACTGGCTTTTTGAATATTCCCAACAAGAAGTGCTCCAAAGCGGGCTTTTTAAAATTTTATTTTAATTATAACATACTGCAGACCACACATCGGTTCTTGCAGCAAGGGCAGTCAAGCGTACAAGGTAAATAAGAAATAAGGCAAGCAAATTAACTAACTAACTAACTAACTAACTAACTAACTAACTAACTAACTAACTAACTAACTAAAATAAATAAATAAGCGCTAATATAGAGATATAAATACTAAATATGCATAACAGAGAACATATGAGTAACGCACTTCATTAGGAGGGTTTTAATACATCGCGGGTCGGGAGTTCTACTCAGACACTGTTCTGGGAAGAAATAAAATTTGTGTGCATTGGTCTTGGCGAAATGAGGGGTTGATGCATATATGTGATCATGATGTGTACGGCTTGCGGACAAAGGGATCACGCATACCGAGGGGTCTAAAGATAATTCACGATGAATTAGTTGCTGTAAGAAATTCAGGCGAAGTATCTGCCTCTGTGTCTCGAGGAGGTTCCCGGAATGTCGTTTGCCACCGTCAGCTGTGTGGGGAAATAGTGCGGTTAAACTTAGAATAAATAAAACGAACATCCTTTCTCTGAGTCCTCTCCATGATTTTAATGTTATTTATAGTGTGCGGATCCCATGTAATGCAAGCGTACTCTATAGAGTATAGTTTAGGTCTGATGAAAGTCAAATAGCTTAATAATTTAATGCTGGCAGGTGAATTTCTCAGTTTGTGCTTTAAGGAGCAAAGTTTACAGAAGGGAAAACAACAAATATTACTAATACGTAAATTCCAGTAAAGGTTATTAGAAAATGTTACGCCTAGGTATTTATAATTTTCAACTTCCTTTAACGGTGAAGCGGCCAATGCGTATTTATATTTTAAAGGGATTTTCTTGCGAGTAAAACGAAGGCAGACGGCTTTGTGTTTGTTCAAGGCCATGCTCAACCCATCACACCGTTCTTGTATATTGTGTTAGCTTAGATCAAGTTCGGTCTGGTCATGTACTGAAGATATTTCCCGAAATAAGACGCAGTCGTCCACAAACAATCTAATTTATGCGCCTGGTGTGACAACGGTGACAATGTCATTTATGCAGTGTAGAAACTACTGAGTAGTGGGCCCAGGACGCTACCCTGGGGTACACCGGATGCTACGGGAAGACAGCTGGGCTGGAGACTGCACGTGATCCGAAAGATAGGCTGCTATCGAAGAAACTATAACGTTAGGAAGATTAATATCTCTAACGTTCTGAATCAGTTCATAATGAGCTACTCAGTTCAATGCCTTACTAAAGGAACGGAAGAGTCATATATATATATATATATATATATATATATATATATATATATATATATATAGTCCAGGAAGGCTTGGCATTAAATTGCACGAAGTCGAGGAAACATGTGCATTCAGTTATCTCTGGATAACACACTCGCACTCGTCTTTCTAAGATGGTTACAAGCAGAACGTGGCCTGAGTGGACGATGTAGACTCGAAACGCGAGTTTATAAAAGGACGACTTTAACTTGGATCCATCAATCACAATCTCCAACACGGCAATTGAACTGCTGAACGATGACCGCTTCATTGCGTGTGTGTGCGTGCATGCAGTGAACTCTTCTCCTTCTCGTCTTTCAGTCCTTCTCAAGGGCCGGGTAGCCAACTGGTCTCAGCCTGGTTAACCTCCCTGCCTTTCGACGATCACTTATAACAGCCTTTCCGTGATCAATTATCGTCCTCACAGTGAAGAGCACTCGCCCCAAAAGTGCCATTTTGTTGCCGTAGCTAAACAAGCACGCAGCTGAATTTCGGAACTCGACAGCTTGATTATGACGCCGACGTAGGTTGCGTGTTTAATATCTGCCTGAGATAGCTTTGCGCTTATATGCCTCGCTCAGGACGTACATTGGCTTGCTCGATACCGCAGATAAGCGTTTCACAGCAGTGCTCGTGCTAGCATTTTCCACTTCATGCTTATCTGTGCGCACCTGCCTGCAAAAGCTTTCACAGTGCAAAAACTACAAAAAGAAAAGAGAACGAGATACTTCATTTTCTAAGCATTTAACCCGTAGTTAGAAGGTGTACGCGCACGCCCCATGCCGGGGCACTGAATACATCCCTCATTAGAGGGCTGCACGCTTAGGCCGCTAGCTGTTTGAGCTTCTTTGCAGTTTACGCATTCTATAAACTCTTTTGGGCAGACGTATGTACATACCCTGAGGTCAGTGATCTTTCAAGAACGATATTAAGAAAGAAAAAGAAACGAACGCTAAATTTTACACAGATGCTTCTAAAAACTGGAGAAATGAGACGAGCACATAGAAACAAGCCACTTCGTAACCGCTTATTAGATTCTGAAAATAATTCTACGCGTTATTCTTTACCGCTTTGATGATATTCAGCAGTTTGGTTCGTCGAGTTTAACACTTGACAAGCGGTTTCTTCATTATTTGAAAAATAATTCTCCTTTCTACCCGAAAGGCGAAGCACCGATTGCGATAGCAAATTAGTAGATAGCTGTACGAAGTAAGGATAATAGTTTTATCGGCCGTACAAACTTGTAAACATTCGCTTACTAACTAAACTAACAATGATAGAATATGTGAGCGTGACTTAACGAGGACGTAGAAAGAAACAGACACACGGAGACAGCGCTGTCTTTGTGGGTATGCTTCTTTGTACGTCCTTGTTGTCGCGCTTACACATTCAAACCAACTAGCCGGTTAACGTGTTTTAACTAAATTAACTAGCATGGCCACGCGCGCATAGGTCAACATGAATAAATCTCGCTCGATGACAATCGAGCCCAGTCTGGTGCTCAATGGTGCCCAATCTCGCTGGATGACAGCAGAAAATGTCTGTGAAAATGCTGGAGTTAGGAATCGTGGCAGCAGCCGTGAGCCAATTGACCTCCGTGCATCTCTCGCTTCCACGCGTACGAAACGTCGACAGCATAGCGCATACAAAGCTACCGGCACTACGCGCACTTTGCAAACATCGCAGCTCGCTTTGAAGCTGAGGTCCGCGGGGGCGCGCACTTTAGCCACGTCGCAGACCGCTTTCAAGACACACAAACGCCGGCAACGCGTCCCTACGGCGTCTGCCAAAGGCATCTACTACGGCGACAACCCAAAGGCGTCTACTACGGCGTCCGTGATTCGTGTGGACAACGCCGTAGTAGACACCGCGGTTGTCTCCACTCTGTAAGGAGAGGCGGGCGAGGAGGACATCCAGGCACCGTAGCAGCCGCCGGCGAAGAACGGCCCTCCTCCTTCGCCTCACTCCTCTGCCTCGCGCGCCACATGACCATCAGGACCGCGTTGCTCGCTCGAGCACGCAAGAGTGAACCGCGTTTGCCGGCTCACCCTCAGACGCTTTCACTCATATAGAACCTCACCACAACGGCGACTCCGACGGCAAGAATGCGCCTGGGGTGTCCATATAATTGCTGTCTCAGTAATAATGCGTCCTTTTCGAAAGTACTCGCGAAGCTCTTGAAAGGTACGTACACGCTTCCCGGAATCAATTGCGTAAGCTAGCGCTCCTGCGAGGGGTCATCAAATCATCAGCCAGCCCCCCTGGGCTTCGCCTGTCGTCCTTGTGAAAAAAAAGAAAGATGTTACCTAGCGCTTTGGCGTCGATTATCGCCATTTAAACACGATCACGCGAAAATACGTCTACCCACTACCACGCATCGATGACGCCTTGGACTGCTTGCACAGCTCCAGGAATATTTATTAACTACAAGCCCGGACGTCTGCACAAGAACGCTTACTACCTCCTCTCGTCACCCCGTGGATCCTCCTGATCCTGCTGCGCATGATCCGGTGACCTGCGTGATGTCTTTTACTGACATGACCGACATGCGCGCTGAACAAGAACGCGACGAATCTTTAAAGCCCACCATCGCCGGAGTGCAATCTGGCTGCACCGAAGGCACGTGCCGCATGTTCGTGCTGCATGACGGCATCCTCTACCGCCGCAACATCAACCCTGACGGCCCTGAGTTGCTCCTTGTCCTTCCTCGTCATCTGCGATCCGTCGTTCTGGAACAACTTCGCGATGCACCGGCGGCGGGACACCTTGGAGTTTTGCGTACAGACGACCGCGTGCGACGCCGGTTCTTCTGGCCGGGTCTCTACCGCTCTGGGCGTCGCTATGTCGCAACTTGTGAATTGTGTCAGCGCCGGAAGAAACGTCTCCTGCCACCTGTCAGACGACTCCATCGAATTGAAGTTCTCTCTGAACCTTTCTTTCGCGTAGGCCTTGACCTTCTTGGCCGTTTTCCGACGAATACCAGAGGGAATAAGTGGATCGCCGTCGCTACTGATAACGCGACACGCTACGCGATAACAAAGGCGTTGCCAATTAGTTGCGCAACTGACGTCGCGGATTTTCTCCTCCACGACGTTCATTCTCCACTACGGTGCATCTCGCCAGTTATTTACAGACCGCAGCCGCTCTTTCTTGTCTCGAGTTGTCGACGACCTCCTCCGCTCTTGTGCCACTGAGCACAAGCTGTCCACCGCCTACCACCCACAAACGAACGGTCTTGCGGAACATCTCAACCGAACACTCAAAGAGATGCTGTCTATGTACGTCTCCAACGATCCCCGCGACTGGGACGCCACGCTGGCCTACGTGACATTCGCGTATAACTCGTTCCGACATGACACTGCAGGATATTCACCCTTTTATCTCTTGTATGGTCGCGACTTCACACTACCGTTTGACACCATCCTCCCTTCTGTGCCGCGTGTTGCAACTGAGTACGCTCGTGAAGTCATCGATCGCACTCACATGGCGCGTCAAGTCGCCTTATCTCGTTTATTAGCCTCGCAGCAGATGCAAAAAGAGCGTTACGACCGGTGCCATCGCTATGTTAAGTTGGCCCCAGGTGCTTGGGTGCTCCTTTCGTAACAATGTCGTCAGGTCGGCCTTTTCCAGAAGCTTCTCTCTCGGTACACAGGGCCTTATGAAGTCCTACGTCACATTAACGACGTCGATCACGAGATCTCGCCGTTACAGTTTGATCCATCCTTGATCGATCCTCAGGTCCGACGCCTGTTGACATCGTCCACGTTTCGCGGCTGAAGCTCACAATTCTTCGCCTAAAATGCGCCGAGACGGTGCTTCAGCATCCAGGGGTCCTGTTACGGAAGGACAAAAGAAGAGAAAGGAAGAAGATCGCGTGACGCTGGCTGCTGCGTGTTGTTGTTGGTCAGCCATCTTAACGACATTGACTCTGCTTGTATATATATTGCAAATACAGTCTGTCTATACTCCCGATATCCCCGTAACATATAATTGCTTTTCTGTCATTGCCGTTTCGGTCCCCTAACAAAATTTTTCGTTTTTCTCAAATTCTGTTCACGTGAATTTGACTCATTTCAAAAAAAAAAAAAAGAAGGCCACTCCTCAATTTCACACGAATGAACCGAAGTCGCATATCTGCAAATACGAAAATGTAATAAATAAGGCCAACTAATGCTTTAAAAAAGTACTGCAGAATACTTGTCGGACAGTGCATAAGCATTCTTACCAGTCGCTCATCTTGCACACACATGTCTCTGGCGTATCCGAACGCGTCTGCCTGTCTGGTCGTATGATGGCGACGTTTGCTCCGTGTCTTTTCTTGTTTTTTGTTCGTTTTCGGCAAGAATTAATCTTATTGGGCCGAACTAATGTCATCGTAATAAATCTGAATTAGTGTTAAGTGATATAATATGAATTAATCTTCATTGCCCTCATTAATTTCCATTGAGCACAAGTTATGCCAACGTAACTCAGCTTAATTAAGCTTAGGATATTAATTACCGTTAATCCCGATTAGACATCAATTTAATATTAATTCGGAATTAGAACTAATTAACATGAAACGCCCTTAGGTATATTATTAATTGTACTTAATTTAACCTTGCTCTTGATTATGCTGATTATTTTAACCTGCACTAATGTTAATTATCCTCAATATTCTTGATTAACCTTAATCGATATTACGCTGGAGTAATTTCATCGTAATTAATCTTGTGTCCTTTACTAGCCTTAATTACTCTTGATACCTCTTCAGCACTCGCTATGTACAGCCCCTAATCATAAATCTCAGTAGTCATACGTAGTACTCATGAGGCATTCTCGTACATACCCCCATAGGACCCCATGTATAACTATGGAGCGCATCATGCCAGGCGTTACAGACAGACGGACGGACAGATTTCGAGGGAAGTAGCCCCAGAATGCTTACCCTCTAAACCACGTTACGATGTTGCGATGAAGCTGGGCATAAAATCGGAAGCTGAATTTAGTGACAGCGTGGGAACGGGAGCCTGCAGAATTCTAAACTGCATTTCTACTCGATCACTTGTCGTTTAGCAGCGCCAAGCGGCTGCATGACTTTAGCGAGTGGTATCTTCGAAATCGCTCTATTGCCACAACAGCTGCTTTTATAGTAACTTGAGCGCACAATGTGAAGAGATTTCTGCCGAGAATTTCCATGCAACGTCCCCTCATCTCTTACTGCTGATATGCTACTCTTGTTATATATATATATATATATATATATATATATATATATATATATATATATATATATATATATATATATATATATATATATATATATATATATTGTTAATTTTTAGGCGGGTGGGAATCTTAAATAAACGTCAGAGGTGTATTGCCACGACAAAAGGAATCTTTGACTATGCTTGTTTGCGTAGCTCTCAGGCACAGGACATTAGAATGGTATACGGAGCTGACCAGTGCAAGGTAGCGATATTTTGACACCCGTGTACCCTTGTTCCGTGCCTTGTGGCAAAGCACGCGTTACGAAAAAAAAAAACGGGGGGGGGGGGGGGGGTAGTCTGCATCCTGTGTTATGTTTCGCTTCGGGGATAGGATCGAACGCGGCTGTCACAGAATCGCGCCATTTCTCTGGCTTCGTAATATTTGGTCGTCACTGACACTGCACCAACATTTCCCAACACTTCCTTTCTGTATTGTAAGTGGGTATGAATATCGCGTCGTACTAGCCGGCTGAATAAATCAAAGACTGCCCCCGCAATGACGCTTCACAACTCAACTCAATTCACAATTTAGCGGTGTCCTCGACTGCCGGAGTACAAGCGATCAAATTAACGCATTTATTAAGCACAACACCGCGCTGTCGCTGTACTTACAGGAATGTCCCCTTGAATAGCACATTACAAGTTACGTGAAACTCAAATTAAAGTAGCTTAACTCGACGACCTAAGCGTATACAGTTGTTTCGGGACGAAGTTACAAACAGCGCAGTTGCGTCAGTGCGGGCGTAAGCCTTAGGCACAGCCGCCGAGGAACGCTTCAGGAACGCGGACGCCGAAATTAAACAGAAATGCCCGCGGTTCTGTCATGCCTAGCAGGTTTGATTCCGGGTCAGAACAGTAAGTATTACGATGGGCACAGAATGTGAAAAATTGCAGTGCATTTAGATTTAAGTGAACGGTGACAAACGCCAGATGCTCCCAAGATTCTTCAGGAGTGTTCCACACTATAAAACGTTCCCCGTGCAGGTATGGTGTTCCTTCAGGAGAGAAAGCCGCACCAGTTGAGTATTTCTCGTTGGGATAGCTGTTGAAATGTAGCTATTAGAAGACCGGCGCGAACACACACACACACTCATGAAAATGACACACACGACAAGCACCTCGTATTTATGATGGAAATGAGGGCCGCGCGACTCACACAATGCGACGAAACGCGCGATGTGATTCGGCACAGCGGGCGCTCGCTCGCTACTTTCACTGTAACACTGCACACAGAAAACGATGGTGTCTAGACGAAGTGCGACGCCCACCTGCCTTTTTTTTTTACTGTATGTCATTAACATTTCTGCCTGTTTCATGCACAGCAACTCAATACAAAACATTTGATTATGATTATATTAATAGAGACGCTTCCGGAATATCGAAATAAGTCACTCTTACCGAGAGCACGGCCTTCGTAGTTCGACGAGCAAATTGAGAAAAACAAGTGCCGACGCCATCTTGACATTTCCGAGCCAGTTCGCCGTGACGTCAAAGATTTCGATGGCATCTGCTCGAAACTGCTCACTCGTTTATCAATATATAGACACATGACCTCGCATTGGAAAGTAATAATAGACTTAATCTGGCATATTTCGGAGAACTTTGCCTGCCCAGAAAGGACCCAAAAGATGAAAAAATATAGCGTGAGTCCGTCGCGTCACACTGACGTCACGGCGGCTGCAGTTTGGGCGCGAAGTTATAAAATTACCCGCCGTGGTGGCGTAGCGGCCACGGCATTGTGCGGCCAAGCACGAGCGCGCGGGGCGAAATGCAAAAACGCCCGTGTACCGTGCATTGGGTGCAAGAACCCCAGGTGGTCAAAATGAATCCGGAGTCCCCTTCAACGGCGTGTCTCATACTCACATGATTATGGTACGTAAAACCCCAGAATTGGGAAGGAACAGCGCTAACTAAGACTACCACGAGAGGGAGAACGACACAGGACAATCGCTATGTGGTCGTCTTAGTTGACGCTATTCCTCCCTAATTCTCGTATGCACCCTCTAGCCCAAGTGAATGTTGTTCCAAAACCCCAGAATTTATTTGAATTCAAGTACAAAACTTGGATTGTGTCGTCTCTCTCCGTTTGCTCATTCTGTCGCTAAAAACTGCACATAGATGCTTAACGTTGTGCTTCCGTGTGCAGAAGTGGCTTGAAGACCAGAAATCTTGAAGGTTGTGTCCGTTACCATAACTCTGGAAAACGGCTACTCCATTCCCAAAGGTATGAATGTCGGGCCACTTAATGTATGCTAATGCATAAAGCATATATTCTTCAAAGTAGTTAGCGACGTCTGCGTGATCGACGACTGAATATAATTTCTCAGTTGTTTCGTACAACAAGCGCAATATAATCCTTTAAATTATGGGACAGGCGTTAAAACACGAGCTCCTACCGAAATATACGGAGCAAGGTGTTCATGCAGCAGTACTAAGCAGTGCGGCATTCAATGCCTGAAACTGCAGCAGGCGTTAAATTCAGCAATAAGGTTGCAAATAAAACAGCAAATTGAATTGTTTGTCGTGCGTACAAGATACAACAGCTGGAAAGTGCAGCGCCGATGCGCCGAAGACACGCGGAAAAATGACACCGTTTTCGCTATCATTGCCCGCCTGTGTTCGTTTTGTTCATTCGCTACTTACGAACAGACGTTCCATTTACGCTGCGCTGAACAGCGGCCGTGTGAAAGCAGAACTGAAGAATACGGCGTGGAAGCACGCGTGAAAGCTGCAGCGTGATAGCAGAGCTAAAAAAAAAGAACCAATGTAAGAACTGCGACTGAAAGCAGAACTTTTCCGCTGGCGTCATCTAGACAGTGCTACTCGCGCTGTCGCTGACGGTAATGCGATCAACAATCGAGCAATTTAGCGACAGACCATATTCCTGAAGTGACGTTTTCTTAACACGTGTAGTGGTAATTCTGAGACTTTCTCTGTTGCGGCTATCTGCCACATACTCCGACGTGGTCCCACTTTGCTATGGTGCTAGCTTGCAAAGGTTGCCCACGAGCAAGGATGCGCGACTGTGTGACGCCGACGCAGTGGCGATGGACTGACGATGAAGGAATGATATTGATCGAAGGACAAAGGAGTATAACGACCATGGCATGGCGACAACGAGACGTCGATTCTTAAGTTATGACGATGGCATACAACACGGGGACAATGAGACGACCACGGGTCGGAAACGGATGCATAGGTCGCTCTCAGCTGCCACTCCTTGCCTGGCCTGTATTATATATATATATTCTAAATGTGGATTTTGAACACCCACCTGCCGCGTGTGCCTTGTTGAAGAGTGCCATGTATGGAAAATATGAATTGTAGCCTGTACTCTCACCTTAATTTCTTTTCGTTCTTTTGCCCATGGCGGCCGCATTTCGACGGGGGCGAAATGCGAAAACACCCGTGTGCTTAGGTTTAGTTGCACGTTAAAGAACCCCAGGTGGTCAAAATTTCCGGAGTCCTCCACTACGGCGTGCCTCATAATCAGGAAGTGGTTAGCAGAAAACACCTGCTTGTCCTTTCTTTTTAATAAATGTTGCTCCTCCTCCTCCTCTTTTGGCACGTAAAACCCCATAATTTAATTTTTTTCGTTCTTTTTCTTCTTTTCTTTACAAACTGTTTCTTTTACCGAAATCTGTGCTTGATTGTTGTCTTCAGTCGTTTTGAATGCGTTGACATATCATGTGTGAATTGTATACCCCCCCCCTCCCCCCCCGCTATGTGATGGCCTTCGAGGCTTTAGGGTATTCAAAAATAAAATAAAATAAAAATAAATAAATAGCATCTGTGTGAGGATAACGCGATGACGACGATGGCATGGGAGTGGTGGCTAAGTCACGATTGAGCGACGAAAGCACGAACGCGATATAATGACGAACAAGGAATGGCGTCGATGGATCGATGAAGGTGGTGTGGCGACGAGGGAATTACGACGATGGGATCACGTTACTGAAATGATGACGATGGCTAAAGGACAGTGTGACGAGAATTGCATGATGATGAATGAAAGATGACGATGGCTCCCGACGACGGCATGGTAAGAGTCACACGTCGGAGTCGCAAAACAACGATATAATTACCGCGACGGCATCGCAACGACAATATGACAACGAGTGCATAACTATGCCTGAATGACAACGACGCAATAATGACGATGGCGTGACGAAGGCATGAGGACGATGAGGTGACGAGGACTGCATCACGAAACCTGTGTGACGAAGGCATGACGAGTTTCGGATGACGAAGCTGGAATTATGGTGATGCAATGACTGCGATGACATCAAGACCGCGAGCGCATACATAGTGACCCAAGCTATTAGACAATTTTGGCCAATGGGTCGGTGGAGAAAGCATGAGGACGACAGTATGACGAGAGTCAGATCACGAAGCTGGAATGATAAAGACTGAATGACCACTACGGAACCACTACGGTGGTGAGAACGAATGCATGACGACGACGGCATGAAGAGCGTCGGGTGACAAAGCTGGGACGACGACGATGCGGCAACCACGACGGCATCATGACCACGAGCCCACATTAATGTCCCGAGCTAGCTATTAGACAGTTTGGGTCACTGGGCCGGCGTAAGAGACTATATAGATTGATAAAAGAGAAGAAAGCGGGCTAACAGAGGGGCCCGATTTGTATGAGTCATATGATAAGAAGCCAACAAACACTTACACCAAGGACAACATAGCGGCAATTACTTGTGCTTAATAAATGAAATAAAGAAACGATAAATTAATGATAATGAAAGTGGATGAAAAAGCAGCAAGCCGCAGGTGGGGAACGATCCCACAACTTTTGCATTTCGCGTGCGATGCTTGTTGCCGTTTATTGCATAACAAGGGTCTCGAATCCGGCAGCATTGATGCTTTCAGGTAGCATGTGTGGGTTTATTGACCGGCTGCCTTCACCCAAAAAGATCACGTTCTCGTGACGTTTGCGGCAGAAAAGACGTTCCACGTCCGCCGCCAAGGTCTGTGAGTGGTGGCGTTGGCTAACACTCCCAGGGTTCTGCTAGGAAACATAAATTCCCAAGAAAGTGGCTGGGGAAACGGCGCCGCTGTAGCTCAATTGGTAGAGCATCGCACACGAAATGCGAAGGTTGTGGGATAGTTCCCCACCTGCTGCAAGTTGTTTTTTCATCCACTTTCATTTCCATTAATTTATCGTTTCTTTATTTCATTTATTAAGCACAAGTTATGTCTCCCATGCTGTCCTTGGTGTCAGTGTTTGTTGGCTTATGATATAGATAGATTGCTAGATAGATAGGCTTGCAGCGCCCACCGACGCTACACCATGCGGACGCTAAGGTCGGCGCTCTTAGCCAGTTCCGTGGTGCCGGCTGCGAAAGAAGGGGGAAAAAAAGGCGAAGCATCGATTACGATAGCAAACTGGTGAACACTTATACGAACTAAGGATAGTAGGTATATCGGCCTTATAAACTTATAAACATAGGCATATACTGACTAAATTATAAGAAGCATAATTTCACGTGTTCAGAAGCAAACATGAACGCATCTCACTCGATGACCGCGAAAACTCGATGTCAAAACGCTGCAGTGAGGAACCGCGGATGCAGCAGCGAGCGAATTTACCTTCGTGCAGCCGCTCGCATCAACGCGAACTGTGTCGCGAAAACACAGCGCAGTGCGCACTAAGTACTCGTCGCAGAAGGATTGAAGATGCAGCCATATGGATACAGCGACACGGTCGAGCGCGCGCAGCCCGGGCGTAGAACGCGCCCCCTTTCCTACCCTACCCCAGAAACCTTGCGCGCGATGGAAGGCGGCGCGCTTCCTCTCTGCTTTCGTCCGTTGCGTGCGCGAGATTGAACCGCGATCGCCAGGTCACATTCCCACGCTTTAACTCGCACATGCAGCATACGGCGCGCGGCGACGATTTTATCGCCCTTCGACTTTATACGGAACGTTACGGCGACAGCGATGCCGACGGCGTGTCTATATAATTGGTCTATAATTGGTTGGAGTGTCTACATAATTGCTATCGCAATAAATGTTGGGCGGCGCGTGCTCGATGCGCAAGCACGGCACGCGCAGTTTGTTCTAGAAACGCTGCATGGTCCTCTTGCGTTCCATTGTGACCCCTCGGTTCCCGACAGTGGTGATTCCGGCCCAAGAGATCACCAACCCCAGCTACCTGCAGCCCCCAGGCAACTTTCCGCCTGAGGCTACCTCACGCCCACGGGACGTCGCAGTTCTCCAGCTCCACCTGTCCACGTTCTGGCGCAAGAACCCGCATGTTCGGTTCGCCTAGGTCTAAGCCATCTTCGATCTGCCCCACATCACCTCAATGACTTCTCGTTTTCGCCGCGTACCTTGCAACTCGTCTCCTGGGGTGGTTCAAGAGGTGGCGGACGTCATCGCCGCACATTTGGACGTTGAACCGTACCAGCAACTTAAACAGAGTACTTTAGATCGCACCACGGCGGTCCGAAAGCGCGCACCTCCAGCACCTGCTCACTTCGGAGGAGTTAGGAGATCGCCGCGCCTCCATGTTGCTCAGCAGCATGCGGCCGCTCCTGGGCACAAGCAACGTCGACTCGAACGGTGCGCTGTTGAGGGAGCTCATCGTGCAGCGCTTGCCGCACTCCACCCGCCTTGTCTTGGCCGCTGCAGGGGACTTGACCCTCGACCACCTCACCCAGCTCGCTGATCGAGTCCACGGCGCGACTTCTCCTTCAGTCGCCACCCTCTCTTCAACACCAGATTTCTCAGTCATGTCCCGCTTAGACTCCCGTAACGATCAGTCTGCCGTTTTCATCGAAGCCCCACGGAGGTCCTCTCATTATAAGCGCAGCTCCCCCTCACGTCCGAACCACCGCTAGTCTTCTCCGAGCAGTCCCTGCTCGCGCAGTCCTCGAAGCTCGCCTATTTGCTGATATATCATCGCGCTTTCCAGCACCACGCTCGCCAGTGCAGTGCAAGTCCCCATGCAACTGGTCGGGAAACGGGCCGCGATATCACTGAAGGCGGGATGTGACCTCGCCTTACAACCCGGCCGCCTTTTCTTAGTCATGGATCGCTTTTCTGGCCTGCGCTTCCTCGTAGATGCAGGTGCCGAAGTCAGCATACTGTTGTCCTCAAATTGTGATCGCACTTCTCAGTCACCTGTACCTACGCTCCGTGCAAGCGAACTTTACTTCCATTGCCACGTATATGGTCTGCGGTCGCTCAATCTCGACCTGGGCGTACGTTCCGGTAGGTCTTCATCGCAGCTGACGACAACCAGCCCATACTCGGCTCCGACTTCCTGACCCATTTCGACCTAAACGTCAGCATGCGCCGCCGTCACGTGATTGACAGCAAGGTGCGCCTCTCCATAGAATCATTAGCCTTACATATTCATAGGAATGGTGAGACATCCGCGCGCTGATTACACCGTACACGTGCGCTAGAATCCTCGAAGACTTTCCTGAGGTCACGAGGCCCTGCAATTTAAATCAACCACCCAAGCACTGTATAACCCACCACATTGGCACGCGTGGTCCACTCGTCGCAGCTCGTCCACGCCGCTTCTTCGGTGAGCGTCTAGCCATTGATAAACGGGAATTTGATCACATGCTTCAGTTGCGCATTATTCGTCCTTCGTCCAGCACTTGGGCCTCCCCACTCCATCTGGTACCCAAGAAAGAACCGGGTGGCTGGCGTCCGTGCGGAGACTACCGGGCGCTCCACGCTCACACGGTCACTTGGAAGTATGCTAGATATTTAGCAAAGTGGTCCTTGCCAAGGCTTATCACCAAATCTCCGTTGAGCGTGCGGATATACCGAAGACGGCCATTACTATACACCCTTCGGCCTGTTTGAGTATGTGCGCATGCCCTTTGGGCTACGCAACGCAGCTCAGTCGTTCCGAAGATTCATTGCCGAGGTAACGCGCGGCCTCGGCTGAAGTAGGCAAAGAATGCTATTCGCATTAAAAAAGCGCGGCGCCCTGGTCCGCGAGAGCGTGTGTTTACGGCGGTTCGTACCATAGTGGTGTTGTGAATTATATCATGAGACCATTGCTCGTTTCACCTACGATACGTGCTTGGAGGCCCAACGGGCCTCCGTACACCGAAGAGCAAGCGAACTCCGTTCCTCGCCATATCAGCAAAATGACGCCCCGGTGTTTAAGGTGAAGCGTCCCGTTGTCTTTGGCGGGGTACTCGTCACCGGTGCCTGTCAGAGAAGCAAAAGTTGACGCACCGCGCTGGCACAGAGAAGAACTTTTCTTCTGTGTGCTGTTTGCTGTATTCTCTAAACGTGTACTGTACCGTCACCTTACATCTGCTGATGAATAAACATATTGCGTTGAAGCGAACATCATGCTGAACATCCTCGTTTCGCAAGTTTTCGTTTGTTCGCTTGTTTGCTTGCGTGCTTACTTGCTTTTTTTTTTGCGTAAACATATTTACTGCTATGTGGGGCGCTATCTAGTATTATCAGTAATTGCATAGCGTCAGTGAGTTCACAGTGGTATTTTCTATCTATTAATTTTCCCACTGTTGTCACGTGTATGCCAAAATAGTCACCCCTTCTCGCTATGCATTTTATCGACGTTTAGGACGCGTAGCTATAAATAAATAAAAAAAAAACATTGACTGGCACAGGAAAGAGCGGACGCTCTTTTCTGTGGTTTCCCGTTGTAGTTTGCGTCCTAAACGTCAATAAATGGATGAACGAACTAGCCCAGCAAAAAGTAGTGATTCGCAATGCATATCTGTTTTTTTTTAGTTAAACGTACAAGTTTAAGGGTCAAATATCGTTTCAATGTGTTTTCGTGTGAACATAATTTTGTTCTTTATACCTTAAATAAACCCGAGGTGTACTAAGGTTGGCTCGAAGTGTTCGCTGAATATGTTTTATTTGTCCCCTGATAATTTCTTAACGGTAATTGTTCCTGGTATAAGCGATATTAATTATATTTTGCTATAAGCGTTGTTTGTTTCGTGCAGGGCATTGTTTACTTTGTCATTTTAATGCATAACATTCCAGCTGCTAACTGTGGACTCAGAGTTCAACTCTCCTCGTCCGAGTTTCGCGAATCAATTCTCCTACACGTCTGACATCATGTTGAGTAGGCTCGGATACCAACAACACTTGCAGTGCATGAATGCCCTATATTCTCACATTCCTGGTTCCGTGACTCGCAGTGGACGACCACGTGCCTTCTCTTGTCTCCAAGCACGGCCAACCTGCGCGTGCAATCTCGGAGGTGGTGTAGCGTGGCTTCTGGGTTAATGGAGCCTCACCGGGAGTTGACTGCGCACTTTGCGATCGCTATCAATTGCACCACAGGTCGCTCAACGAATATACGTGCAATCGACGACAACATGTGTACGGTACACTGATTCCACGGCAAGAAGGAACATCACAGCGGGGCAAGTCGGTACGGTTGCATTCTTGAAAAGTGAGCAGTCAAAAACGGTCGCGTTGTCGAGCTTCAGCGGATCGTCCCATTTGTTGGTGTTGCTCGCTCTTTCATACAATTCCAGCCAATCTTCAATGTCTTTCTCATTGGTGCCGCTGATGATGTCAGGATCTCGCTGACGCTGGGCACCGGCACATACGATGGCTGACGAAACCGGTGGAGACCTCTGGCTGGCGTCGCCAGGCATGGCGGACGTCAGAGTCGGGTTGCGTGATTCCAGGGTGGTCGAGAACCGCAGCAGCCTCCACCAAAACCTAAATCGAGCGAGGGACACGAGAGCAGCAGGCAGCGTTTCAGCCAGAGCAGCCCATGCAATTTGGAGCTCGCGCCGAGCATTCAAGCAAGGAATCTACTTGTGCTCTAACAATCTTCGAACATTACCGGACCTGGAAAGTTGTTTATCGACACTCTGCGTCTGCTGCTGTTCGCGTCAACTACCTCCCTGCTTTATCCTTTTCTTCTTTCAATCTCTCATCCCCCACGGAGCGTAGCTCTCTTCCTACTTCTTGAATATCCCTCGTAAGTGTTGAGCCTTTTGCTAAATCCCTCGCCTCGTAAATTTTTAGGGCGAACTATGCATGCCACTGAACCTTTGCGTGTACGGCAACGCCGCTCCCGGGCGTCCCGTTACCGGCGCTTGCTTAACGGCACCGAGCGGGCACATGGTCGCTGGTGCTGCTGCAGAAATTCATCAACCTATACAGCGCTCCTGGACTGCCCCAGAAAGCAGCGTATAGTTTTGGGAACGCTATTGAGCACGACGCCGCGCTTCGCCAGAACAGCGGGCGCGAGTGTCATGGATGGATGGATGCGCGAGTGGATGGATGGATGGATGGATGGATGGATGGATGGATGGATGGATGGATGGATGGATGGTTGTGGATGTGGATGGATGTGGATGGATGGATGTGGATGGATGTGGATGGATGGATGGATGGATGGGTGTGTGTGTGTGTGTGTGTGTGTGTGTGTGTGTGTGTGTGTGTGTGTGTGTGTGTGTGTGTGCGTGCGTGCGTGCGTGCGGGTGTGTGTGTGTATGTGTGTGTATGTGTGTGTGCGCGCGCGTGCGTGTGTGTGTGTGTGTGCGTGCGTGCGTGTGTGCGTGTGTGTGTGTGTGTGTGTGTGTGTGTGTGTGTGTGTGCGTGTGTGTGTGTGTGTGTGTGTGTTATGAGCGCCCCCTTAGGAACGGGGCGGTGTTGCTATTATACTGCCTAATGTGCTACCTAGGTTAAAAAATAAAAAAAGAAGAAAACAAAAGCACGATGAATTCCCATAACCAAATTTTCTGACCCCCTATTGTGAACTTTGCTTTTGTACGTTTTTTGTCGTTTCTCTACTTTTCTTCCAGCAATCTTCCAATGGCTTCTTACTAATCTCTATTCGGGACATGTTTACTTTCCTCCTGCTCTCGTTGAACCCAAGGGCTTCAAGGAGGCCAGTGGTGCCTAACTCGACCGCTGGGCAGATATCTCCACATTCTAATGAAACATGCCTCATCGTTTCCCTAGCTTAATTCACCGCAGCAAGCACATGCTTCTTCGTGCTTATATGTCGCTTTATAGGTGCGTGTTCTAAGGCATCCTGGGACGCTATAACGTAAACCTATTCCAAACGTTTCTATTCCAATTCTGCAATCAGCGCTCTCCGATTGGTCAAAAACGTTTTTGGACCCCCCCCCCCCCTCGCCTGTTTGTCACGCGACGTCACGAAAACCGCGATAGCTCTCCATCTGATATGACGTGTGCACACTGATTATGCATGATTTGACCGAACAAAAGAAAAATAGTTATTTCTGATTCGACGCATTTTCGCCATTAGCCCTCAGCTATTGGTCAAAAGTTTGCGGGCTGCACCCACTTCACCTGCCTCTAACGCGGCGTCACAAAACCGCAAAAAACTCACCATGTCAAAGTGACGTGTACGCGTTAAAGATGCATTAATATGCCGAACAAAACTGAATTTTCTTCCAAATAGCCGCAGGTTGCCCCGTTCAAAGGTATGAAAGATGGCTGCCGCCGATCGCTCAGGCACTCGCTACTCGCACCTGCCGGAGAGCATGGCTTTATGTGTACTTTCCCCCTGCTCTCGTTGAACCGAAGGTCTGCGAGGCCGTATAACGTTTTCGAGCAATTTCGGCACGTTTACGACCTCGTTCTGCCAACTATTATTTGCAGAGGATCCGTTCTAGCGTCATTCTTAAGCTTCCGTTGCATGCCGCCGCGATTTTCGACCGGCCAACGAAAGCTAAGTAAGGCTAAGCGGACCAATCGCAGACGCCGGCACTACACTTTTCATCCAGTTATCAATTTTCAGTGCAGTGGCTGGGCCCCATTGAATTCCTGTCCACTTGAGCGTGTTCCTCGCCTCTTGTCAGCCAATTAGATAAAACAAACCGTTCAGTGTGGGCAATGTTATTCGTTTTTCAAGCAAACAAAAATGGCCTCCTATGAGCGAGGAGAGCGTTTGATTGTTCTGTTCAGACAACCCTGCGGGTCACCGCCCGATGCTTGCGTGTGCGGTTACACAAATTTAACATCAGAGATTGGAATAAAAATATATTGCAATAGTTTTACGTTATAGGGCCCTTGATCTGACTTCGAAAAGTAATGAGCTTCCCTTTGAGTTAACATAAATTGTTTCTTTTCTGATTTCGTTCTTTCCTCTTAAGTAGTTACTCATGGCAGGTTTCTTTTCCATTGCCGCCACCCATGAGATTATTTCAGCCTCTCTGACTTTCCGCTTGACCTTCGTTGTTGCTGTGTTGCCCACCCTACAAGCCGCATACTTGCTGGTAAGCTTCCTAGTTCTTTTCCTTCACTGTAAATCAATGTTTTTCCTGTACATATACCTGAACACTCTCCTAGCCCATTTACTTTCTTCCATATTCCTCAGCCGTTCTTCATACTCAATTTTACTGTGAGCTTCCCTCACTTCAAAACTTGTCCAGCCCATATCACCCTGCACAGCTTCAGTTGTAGTCTTCCCGTGAGCGCCCAGTGCGAGGCGTCCCACTGAGCTTCGGTTCCCATCGAGTCGCTGATTGTACCCCTGATTTCAAGCGAACAACCGCATTTCCAAATGCGTGTCCTGGAACCATTACACCTCTCCACATACGCCGGAGCACCTCGGACCTATTGTATCCCCATAGCGCTCTGTGTCTCATTATGGCCACATTTCCCTTCTCCTTTACGGTTATTATTTTTTCCTGTGTTTCCATATACCTATTGTCTTTGTTTATCCATATACCAAGGTATTTATATTCTTTTACCCGAGCTATTTCCTGGCCCTGTATCACCACTGTCTGTTCACTGTTTTCATTGGATACCATAACAACTGATTTTCTAACACTAAATTTCAAACCTGAATTCTCGCCTTCCTGTCCACAGATATTAGCCAGACGTTGCCAATCACTTTGCTTGTCAGCTAGCAACACAATGCGGAACTTTCAGCGCCGCCGAGAGGTCGCACATCGCGGAACGCTGGTTATGTCATCAAACTTTACTCGCAGCAAACGTTCTAGCGGCACGCATTTCTTGCAGGTGTCTAATTTAGATTGCTGGTAACATTTGTAAGCAACGAATGCCGTCACCACCACAGACCGCGTTTCTCTAAGAAACAAGGCCACCTAGAGGCATTTCGGTGACGCTCCCGCAATGATGGTTCGCATGCCTCTTCCTCCCCGGTCGAGCCCGTTCGCTCGCCGCAGACGTCGTTTCCCGGCCTCGAACGCCGCGTTTTGCAACCTTGTCCACTGTTTGCAGGCAGAGTAAAAACTGGGTTTCGCTAAATACGGTTATCCCTCTGCTTGCTTCCTCGACTTCGCGAGGCGTCCTTTGCGTGGTATCTGCTTGGTGCGAGTGTACGCGTGTGTATGTGAGTCACTTCGCGTCGCGTATTTACGGTACATGGTGGTATTCGCGGCTGCTGTAGATCAGACGGGGCATTTCTATCGAAGTGCGCGCTTACCGAACTGAGTCTTCAGTCGGATAGTGCTACACATTGATCGACAGTCTCGTTGCGCCGAAGGCTTCGACTTTGGTTGTGCGTGTGCGCGCGTGCACAGTATCTGCTGTAGCATAATAAACATGTACGCAGTCGCATTCATTATGAGCGGCAACGCGGTGCCCGTGGTTGAACTGGTCACAAGGCTGCCAGTCGTTGGCTATTCCGGAACGCAACCAAGTCGACCGAGTAGTCTTATATTTTCTTGCGGTGCTCTCTGCTCCAGTTTCAGCTTTCAACTGCGCTACAGTTGTGCTACGTTTCAGTTTCGCCAAGGTTCGACGACACAGTCGAATGCTCGTCGGAAAGCGAAACATCACAAACACGCCCGGAAGCTTACGCAGATCCAAGGTTACGAGACCGGCGAGCCAGTGCTTTGGCGACAGAAGGGGAAAGGAATTTTTTGAAAAAAGAAGCAATGAGGAGACGTCACGTAGGCGAGGCAGACGTCGAAACAAGCAAGGAGGTATGCACGGGTAGGTAGAGAAAGTGGAGAGGGAAAACAACGAAAAATATCGGAAGCGAACAACCGCACACGCACGGAAAGAAAGTTGGCGTCCTGTGAACGAGATTGCCCGGCGGCGGCGATCGATTTACAAGCAGACGACAGACGGACGTTTTTGCCACGTCTACACTAGTGGGTGCGGTCCGTGTGCCTCTGCACTGCACTGCTCCGGCGGAGGGCATCTTTATACGCTAGCTGCCGGCACTGCGCCGCACGCTCTGCGCATTGTCGTCGAAGGATAGACAAGACGCTGTGTATAAGAAAGAAAAAGAAAGCATCAACAAGGACGACCACCGGCGTTCATCCTCAGGACGTCAACGTCGAGAACGCGACGGCATTCTCTTACGTTGAGTTGTGCGCGCGTGCAGCGATATATACAGTATAAAGCGAGCGTGCGCATTGTCGTCAGCTCCACGGGCACCCGAGCAGAAGTCAGGAGGGGCACGACTACGTACTTCGGTGGTAACACGAGATTCACTGGTGCATGAAGCAAACAGAAATGGCAGGCGGATGCCTACGAGGACCCCGCGCCATCAGAACGGCTCTTTTCTTAGCTCATGCGCTCCAAGAGGGTCGAAAGATTTATGCGTACGCCACTGAGGAGCCGCACTTCTTGTCGCACGCGGTATTTATTTACTTCGGGCTGAGGCTTCTCTTCTTAGTGGCAAATTGGACAGTACGCTGTAGCTGTGCTGCCTTCGTTCTTGGGCACCGTGTTCCAAGACGTCCACTGTGCATTCGATGCTCGTGAAACGCAATAACGTCTCAGACAATCGCTTTCCGTATGCAGTAACGGAGAAAGAAAACTTTGACTCGGAACAAGTCAGACGCATTGGCTCTGCGCAGAGTCGTTGCTCCATATTATACAATATAAGGGCATATGGCTTAAGATGTTTAAAATAAACTTTCTGTGTATAAATCGCGTACTAATGTTGTTTGCTGGTTTGTGCTTCTGTGATCGATTTTTTTTTTATCGATGTGATCGGAAGCCAGTCACGTGTTGCAGAAAATGTGGATTTTCGTCTTTTGTTTACCGAACAACAATAGTCAAATGGACACAGACTGCCAGAAAAAAAAGAAAAAGAAGGAAATATCTTGGATGTTTTCTTTTGGTACTTAATTCGCCGATGTTCTGCTACATCTCATTTGCGGAGCCAATGAATAGGTTTGAAATAAACGTCTAATTGTCTAACGCCTAACGTCTAATGACAGAAGCAACTTACCTCCCGCCTTTGCCTCATTTCGCTAGACTTTGACGCTTTTGCTAAATCTTTCAGTAGAGCTGGGACGTATTAGGTGCGTGAAATTAGCCTGAGATGAATGTATGCGCCTGTGTGCAATAATTGTCACGCGTTCTCCGCAGCACACAGCTGCCATGTAACAAAGCCACTTGAAATGGAAAGCAGAAATTATTGTTATCTCAATATGTATTTCAAGAAAAGCGCGAGAGAACGAAAATAGAGAAAAACAACCAATGGAAGTGATAAATTATGCCGGAAGGAAAGGGTGACGAGAATGGGAGAGGACAAAAGGGCAAATTCATGACCTACTACAGAAAAGAAAAAAAAAGAAAGGAGGGATACGAAGGCGGTTGTTAACAACGGGCATACGCCATGGAGGAACAAAAGAAAAGAAGTAAAGAAAGAGTTACAATTTTACGAAAAAGAGAAATAAAAGGGGATGTTGGAGAGGATGGCGATTCAGACTTGGGTTCGGGGAAAACCCGGCCATGAGCAGCGAGTGGGCAAAGGATGGGAAATGTGCTACAGGCGTTGGACGCCGGCGGGGCGAACGAAACAACCACAGCGATAAAGCTTCGCATGCAGGCCTTGATTTGCATTAGCTTTATAACATCTTTATGTTACAGCGTCCTTATATGGCGTACTTACCTCAAGTGGCTCAGACACTAGAGGCCTGTGCGAAAGCGTACGTTACGAGGCTGTTGGTTTGTCGCTTTACGTTTAGTTAGCCTGAAAAAAAATATAGCAATCCTTGACGCCGTATGTTAACGACGGCAAACTTTTTTTCTCTTGGCTAAAATTATAACTCTAAGAACACTGCGATAAATCTGTATGAATTGTTGAATCGCTTAACGAAACAAAGCCCCAAGTATCATTTTTGTTACGCCGACTTTGACGCCCCGGAATACTGATTTAAACGAGGGAAACCTAACGCGAAACCCACAGTAGCGTTCTTGATACGCTGGAGCGAACTCTCTCAGTTGTGGAGAGCTCAGCAAACCAATTACTAAATAATTAGTTACTACAACACTTATCTCTTTACTCAAGTCACATTACATTGCTTTTTTGGTGCTTGCGCTGTGTGGGCTTAATGAGACAAAATAATTTGTAGCGATCCAAATGTGGAAGTCCTCCACAAAAAGATGAAGGTCCTTCACATAGAAAGAGTAGCCAGAGGTCACTTGTTCTATGATGGTTCCCTCGGTTGGGACGACCCGGTTCGTCATGCAGGGCTCGAGCGTCCACTTCGTAGCGTTTCACTAGAGTTGAAGACGAAGGAAAGGCGAAAGATGGAGCGATAACTGCTGGAATCGGTGTTTCACGGAGTGCCCAATCCAGCGAAAAATCCGGATGCGATATGTCAATATAATTTTGGCAGGAAAATTGGAGGGGTACGTAGTAGATCGCGCGACAAAAAAAGTATGCAGGTTCAGCCACGTTTTGCGGCGTAGCGATTACGTGCCTGCCGGGCAAACGAGGAGCAAGACTCCGAGACCGGCCCACTTCTCATCGTGTCGTCTCTGCGATCAGCCCATGTATTGCACTGTCTTCAGGACTGGCCCGTTTTACTCACCAAGAAGCCGAGCGAGCAGATACTTCAAATCTCGGGACAGAAGGCTTCGCTTCAATGAAGGGACATGTGCGCTTGAAAGTTCATTGCACTGGGGGTATTTAAGCATCGTTTGTTGTTTCACGGCGTAATTCCGTAGAGAACAGAGCCGGTGCATCTGCAGGGGTTGTATACACGGAGCTAAAGTGACTCGTGCTGCCAGTCTAAGAGCTGTGTCAGCAAGATAGCAGCGGCAGCAGCCACGGTCAGCTATCAAATACGGGAGGGTTTGCAGGAAAGTGGGTATACGTTGCATCCCCCTGAATTGTTGATTATCTTGTTATCGATGAACATCTTATGGAATCATTACCGCCTAGATACGGCCAGACAGCGCAATGACACTACCCTTGAGATCAGCCAACTCTACTCGCATGTGGGGTAATGAGTACGCATAAAAGAGTTACCTCAAGGCAACACATGAGGCTTCTGAGACTCAGCATTCATGTTACATTTTTTCAAAGAAGCCCACAAAGGAGCGTACCACGAAGGCCGGTTTAAAAGTATATTTATGAACCTTTTTGCAAGGTCAACGTCTAAATTAAATATGAGAAAGGTTTTTGATCACATTTGCACCATAGAACTGCACGACTATCTATTAAAAAAAAACGCTATATATGGTTCCGCGCCTGCGATAGTTATGGAGGAATAAATAATTGGGGAAATGAGCATCACGCGACACGAATGAAGCCAAACGTATCGGCCCAACTAGCGATCGTTACGCCAGAGCCCGCGGTAGGTTTTAGTTCTCCCGCTCTGCAGGCAGATTTACGGCAGGGCCGCCCGAACAAGTGCTCATCGATTAAAGACTACCGGCAACCAAACATTCCCGGCCAATACGCCGGGTCTCCGAGGTATTAACGAGGAAATCACCGAGGCAATTAACGCGAAGGGAATTACTTCACGGGCAGCGAAAGCTGGTTGCGTCACGTCATGCTCCCTATTAGTTTATTTCCTTCCTCCATGCCGGCACCAGCGGGGAGCGCTCGGCCCCAAGCAACTTCCGGTCACGTGCCTTATCCCTTTACTACTCTGGAACAAAACGGCGCATAGAAGTTTTTCTATATATTGAAAGTCTCATTTTGCGCTTTCAGTTAAAAGAAAGGCGCATAGTGCCTAAACATTTATAATTGCAATATTTTTCGTATAACGTGTACGGCCAACTATACTTCCAAAATTGTGGTTATGTACAGGAGAAAAGTGCAAAAAAGCTGCAGGCTTCTGCTTTAACGTACTCCAGCTCCTCGCGCTTGTCTTTCTTGTCCGCTAAGTTCAGCAGGTAACGTTAGTGGGCGAGACCTCGGAAACCATTCAGAGCCTACGTTTGTAAGCAAAGAAAGGGTCTTTAAAGCGGCTGGACCCGACTCTCATATGGACAAGTGAAGAGAGCACACGCGGAGGACAGAATGAGAGCGACCTGCGTGGCGTGCTCTCGTTGCGCGGGTTCGCCGCCCGAAGGTTCTTCGTTTTTTACAATGAGCAAAAAGGCTCGGGAAGGAGGAGCGCAATATTTTAACGATTCAACTATTATTATAACTATTTTACTTTTCCTTACTTTGCCAGTGAACGAGGTCGCGGGCTCGATCATATATATATATATATATATATATATTCATCGAATTCAAATGAGAAAGTGCCGTGTTTCGGTGCTGCTTTCGGAACAATGAGCGCTGAAAGATTTCTTGCAAATGTCACATTACGGAAATTTGCGAAGGAGCCTGGGTGACACATTTCTCTCTCTCTCTCTCTCTCTCTCTCTCTCTATATATATATATATATATATATATATATATATATATATATATATATATATATATATATTGAGGTAAAGTGTGCTTCGACTACTCCATTTCTTTATGCTAAACAGCAATAAGTAAATAAATGCAAATTTATTTATTTATTTAGTTATTTCTTTATTTCAGTTACCCTCAGAGCCCAGGAATATCAATGAGGGAACCCCGTATGTAAGTAAACATGCGAAATACAAGACAAATAAATACAAAAACTAATTAGTACCACAGCTTGATTATTATTATTATTTGTTTTGAACACATATACACAATTAATAGGAAAGGGAAAGCGAGGAGCCGGCTGGCAAATGCCACCGGAAGGGGCACAACGCGTGCCTACTCTTCAGAAGGGAGGTGACAGCAACACAGAAATTGAAGATACGAAGGAGGGGAGGAAAGAGGAAATTTAGGAAGAGCAACAGGAGAAATCTAGACTAAAGTAGAACCCAGTACAGATCACACACAGTAGGGCCGGTCACTGAAGGTCACGCTACTACAGAAAGTTGAATGGAATAGTTTCGACGCTACAAACGTAAACCTAAGTTAGTTAACTCTAGAAAAGTACTTACAACACATAATATGAAATACAGACGATTAAAAAATTAAAAAAATAAGCTAATAATGATTGCACTGTCGCAATGGAAAGTTCATTTGACACTCTGTTTGACGCCAACCGAATACTATACTATGCACTTGGTATATAGTCCTCATCTATTGGTAAAGGTAGTACATCACGCGCTAAAATCATCTGTATTTAAGTAGACGGCACCTGCAGGTGACACCAGTCCTCTCTGACCTGATCATCACAAGTCGATATTTACGTGCGCTGCAGCAGGCATATTAATCATATTCTGCATATTAATCCTCATACCTACTCTTACACTTACTCTGTTAAGTTCCTTAATCATTTGTTGTAAATCGTCCCCAGTGTTTGCAGATGGCAATGTTATTTGCAAACCGAAGGTTGCCGAGATAGTCGCCGTTGATGCTCACTCCTAACCATTCCCAGTTTAATAGCTTGAATACTTCATCTAAGCATGCAGTGATCCGAGCGACGTGCAATTACTCTTGCCATGCGCTAGGTGATTCGATGCAAACTATGCCTGCACGTTTCCCCATTTCATCACATTACCCAGTTCTCTGGCGCCATCGAATGCCCCTCCCTTCCTTTGGCAACATATTACTCTAATAGAATTGCAGCGAAGTGGAAAGCTGGGCGAGTTGCAATTGATGCATTCTTTGAATCAGCGCCGAAAACGACGAAAACACAAAACGGGAAGGACGCGGGAATGTGTGCTCCAATAGAACGCCGGCTATCTGCCCTACGCATTACATGGCCTTCCCAGCTCCGTTCGTGCCTCTTAATGCAAACTACAACATTGGCTCTACCCCCGTTTGCTCTCTGTTCCACGCTGCTCTCTTCCTATCTCTTGACGTTACACCTAACATATTTGTTGCACCACTCTTTGCGCGGTTCTTAACTTGTTAACCTTGTTAACTTGTTAACCTACAAGTTTGTGCCCTATATATTAGCGCCGACAGAATTCAAT
Source organism: Dermacentor albipictus (assembly GCF_038994185.2). Lineage (NCBI taxonomy): Eukaryota > Metazoa > Arthropoda > Arachnida > Ixodida > Ixodidae > Dermacentor > Dermacentor albipictus. The sequence continues at coordinate 8,961,953 of NC_091823.1, read as the reverse complement.
GATCCTAAACTTTTCTTTTCAAGGACAGTGGTAAGCTCGCAATCAGGATTTGAAGATTCCCGTCGAATGCACTCGAACACATTTTCATTCTTCTGTAAATCTCCTCTTCGTGACCAGGGTCCCCTGTGAGTAATTGAGCTAGATAAACGCACTCTTTCACAGATTCTACAAGCTGATTGCCAGTCATAACTTTTTGTTCCCTTACCGGGCAGTTGAACGTTACCTTTGTCTTCTGCATATTAATCCTCATACCTGCTCTTACACTTTCTCTGTCAAGTTCCTTAATCATTTGTTGTAAATCGTCCCCAGTGTTTGCAGATGGCAATGTTATCTGCAAACCGAAGGTTGCCGAGATAGTCGCCGTTGATGCTCACTCCTAACCATTCCCAGTTTAATAGCTTGAATACTTCATCTAAGCATGCAGTGAATAGCATTGGAGAGATTTTGCTATGTTGTCCGAGCGCTTTCTTAATCGGTATCTTGCCACTTTTTTTTTTCCTTGCGTAGAATTAAGGCAGCTGTGGAGTCTACAGATATTTGCTAAGATATTCACGTAAGATTACTGTATTTCATTACGCAGTGGCTCCATGACTGCTTGTATATCTACTGAATCAAATGCTATTTCTTAATATATGAATGCCATGTGGAGAGGTTGGCTGTACTCCGCGGATTTATCAATTACCTGTTTGGTGAATGGACGTGATCCATTGTAGGATACCCCTTCCTGAAGCCGGCCAGTTAGCTTGGTTGATTGAAGCGTTGACACGACATTCGTGCTCAAATCGACGATCGTAAAAGAAACAACGATAAAAAAAAGTACAGCGATATCATTTCTAAGGTTCACAAATAAAACAAATGGTTCCGGGAGCTCGCAAAAGATGAAATGCTCTTGGTGCAGGCTCAAATGAGGTATCTCTCGAGTTTCGCATTCATGAAATGTCTAGCCCGAGCAGCGTTTCGACAAGCACTTGGGTTGGCACGACCACCCTGCTCCTCCTGCACCGGGTATACATACGCACCTGTGCTGGCCACTGTGCTGCAGCGTCGCGAAGGCCTCGCCGCAAACAGCGACGGTGCGGCGCGGTGCGCTGCTGGTGGCGGCCAGCGGCCTTTGCAGGGCGCAGTAGGCGGCGGCCATCGTCGGTGGGCGCCGTGCTTCTCCTCCCTGGTCGGTCGCGTCTCGCTCCTGGCCGCTGCACGACGACAATGCCGGTCCGGTACCGGCGGAAGCCCCCATAAATACCCGTGCCGCCAGACCGGGAGCGCCTACACCAAAGGGAGCGGATATCGTGCCATGCGCACATCCGAGGCCACCGCGTCGCCGACTTGTGTACGACTCGCACGTACACTGCACCGGATTATTTTATGCACCGCTTCGGCTGGCCCGGGGTTCGAGACCGTGCAACACAAGAGCCCGGGCTTGGCTGCTACGGCTTCGCTTTAAGCTCAGCAAAGAGAGAAGCTGCGCGACTTATTGAGAGCAATGGACAATCGCGGCGTGTCCCTTCGCACTATATGCTTGGACCGTGGCCTATTTCATCTCCTGAAAAGAGGGTTGTTTAATTTTTGTAGTAAATGAATCCTTTTGGCCAGCTCTGACATGTGCACAAGACATTAACCTATACTCCACGTTTATTTATTTATTTATTTATTTATTTATTTATTTATTTATTTATTTATTTATTTATTTATTTATTTATTTATTTATTTATTCATTTACATACTTATTTGTTTACATTCCCCCAACCTGAAGTCAGCCATGCCACCACCTAATGTGTACGCGTTCGGTGTTCTGCTGAATAAGGCAATATTGCGTATCATCCGGCTTGTGCGTGATCGTCTTTCATGGCTCTTTGTCTAGTTGAAATTAAGCACCGCAACTTGCCTCCCGCGATATCGTGTTTGTCTGCACCGGTGTTCGGAAGATAGCGGTTCGCATAAGCTACAGTAGCTCGTAAAAACAGCTGCCGGCGGATAGCGATAGCGACTACCTAATCATAAAAGTTTTTATGAGCTGAACGGTATTTATTTTTTGCGGATTTTGCTCTGAATGCGGCGCTCCTCATGATCTCATTAAAGTTCTTTGTCAGTATGTCTGTCTGTTTTACGTCCGTGGCTAGTATTTCCAAATAACCTTTGTAATCCACAACAGTTCGCTATAAAAAGTGCTGCCCGATCGTGATTAGGTGCCGCCTTATCGTACCAGTAAAGGCGGACAGCCCATAAGTAGTACTTATGAACTCACAGTCTTGTGAATTCTGTCTCTAATTCTAAGACGATCGCTACATCACGCTTTGTAATGTTTACGTACATGTTCTTGTGCAAATGTTTAATTTTGCCTCTTCTGATTCTATTATATTACGTGCCAAAAAATTGTAGTCAGTTATATTTTTTTAATTGTGTGGATCACTCAACGACATGCCAACCTGTCTATATTAGCTGTCTGTACTAGCATATTTATTGTTCTACCAGTAGTACTCTATCAAATCAATAAAATAACAGGAAATGTCTAGTTTAAATGTACTTAAAGGCGATGTTTGTTTCTTCCGTGGCCGAGATGTGCAAGAAGCGCTTTCGTGTCGTCATTTCGATGAGTTCGATTTAGTAGAAGGACCAGGTGGAGAGGTTATAAGCATGTGCTTTCTGTTACTACATTTCACTTCCACATGAGTGAAATAAAAAAAAAATGTGTGGGGTTTTACGTGCCAAAACCACTTTCTGATTATCAGACACGCCGCAGCGGAGGAGTCCAGAAATTTGGACCATCCGGGGTTCTTTAACGTGCACCTAAATCTAAGTACACGGGTGCTCTCTCATTTCGCCCCCGCCGAAATGCGGCCGCTGTGGCGGGAATTCGATCCCGCGACCTCGTGCTCAGCAGCCCAACACGATAGCCACTAAGCAACCACGGCGGTTCATGAGCGAAATCGCTATAATTACTGAGAATTACTAAAAAGGAAAAGAAAGAAAGGAAACTGGTGAATAACCGACAAAATAAAATATAATTAAATGGTGGATGACCTAATGTTACGCTTAGTTAAGCGCGAGACTGAAATAAAATAAAATGAGACAAAGTTCGAATGCAGGCAACTTGTCGTTTCCTTTAGGCTAGGTATAGCGAAACAAACAAAGAAACACACAAAAATTCGCGCAGCCCAAAATGCCCTCTTTGGAATGCTTGAAGAAAGACGCGGTCCAAGAATAGTCCCTGAAGAGGGGCGGGATTCCCCGTTCTAAATTTTGGTTAAAGGTTTGGTCATGTTGCAGCCACAGAGTGGCTGTTGCATCTGTCATGCCTGACGAAAAGACCACCGTACATTGGCAGATAAAATCGTCCCTCTCTGTATCCTGACGCATTGCCCTGTTCAGGATTTAATTGGCCAACAAGCAGCTCTTCAAGGTTTCGTCAACAATTTGCAAGGGGGGAAGAAGGGTGGAAGGGAAGGGGGCGGTTCGCTGGACAAAACGAGATTGGTAATGGAGCTCTAAAGTGGCAAGAAAGCGGTGCTACGAGAAAGGATAGAAACCAGCACGCTGACGTTTAACTCTCCGGGCGATTTTTTACGCTTCATATTGCACTGGCTTTTTCGTCATGAACCAAGTGGATCATCAGTCGATCCTTGAACTATACAGTGTCGCGCCTGTACACTCAGCGATGAGGCGCCTGTTTAAATAAAAACTAAAAAAAGATATTTTCAAACCGAAAGAGAAAAAAGAAAAATGCACAAGCGCTAGAAGTACGTGATTTATATAAGTGTCTTAGAAGGGGTGGAGAGGGGGGTGGGGAGGGGATCCGCTAGAGCTTCCTATTTTTCTTTTTTCTCCGCATGAGAAAAAAACTCATGCGCGGAAAATACCTCGAACTGAACAAGCTTTCAAAAATCCTTAGCCCGGAGGCCACCTGGCGGTTGGTCACAGTGGAAGCGGCGGTTCGTCGGGCGTTTTCTACATGCTCGGGTGGGGCCGACGCCGCCACCCGGTGAGCCGGCGCCTTCATGTGCCCAAACGATGGTGAGCTTGGAGGCCACGTCGACGACTACTGCGTATTGGAAGTGGACTCAGCCTCTGGTAACGAATGTGTGATGTCAGTGACCAACGCAGAGTTAGAGGCCCGCGGCGGCAAACGCAGGCTTGGCAGGGGGTCTGCGGCGGAACTCTCTATCAGAGGGCTACAGGGCACACCTGCCGCAGCATCGAAGCGGTAACTCTCAGGAGCTACTTGATGCCTTCGTAGTTGTCCCATGCCTTGGCGACACGGCAAAGTCTTTTTGCTGCAACCAGCCATCTTTTTCGTTCTGGCCAAGCATGACGATCACCCAAGGCACTGATAGCATGAACCCAAAGGATGGCGTCGTCTTGAAAGCAGCGAAACGCCGGTACTTCCACGAAATCCGGCTGCTGGAAGTCGAGGCGCCTCATCTCCGCGAGGCTTCCTGTCCAGCTGCTCGAGGAAACAGAGGCAGTGTCCACGGACAGTGCGGTAGCCGTGGTAGTGACGACAGCTGGTCGTGACTCGTCAATGGAAGATCCTCGTCAAGGGAAGTGTGGACAGCGTTCCCAGGCAGAACGGGTCCAAGACGGAGGGGCCGAATAGCTGTCTCAGTGCGATGTCGAAGTACGGCGCAACCGCTCACGGATGCGAAGGCGCTCGCCATAACCTGGAGCTGTTGTGTCATCACGGCGATAGCTTGGAAGGGATCACCGGTAGAGTCCTGTCCTAGAGCCGCTGAGGAACCTTGGACGCCGTCCCCGGACGGTGTGGTGGCCACTTGTGACGGTGCTAGAGGAGCGGGCTCGTAGCATATACGGCATTCCACGAGCACCACGAGCACGCACATAAGTCTAGAACGCCGTAAGGCAGTTTCGTTGTATACTGCACCATTCTAAAGGAGAGAAGCACACAAAAGGCCGTCCCTGCTATCGCCTGATGGCGATTGGTGGTGACGACGACGACCCTAAAATATGGCTCGATTGGCCTGGAATTGGGCAACTGAACATTTACAAAATATTTCAAGAGACTACAAGTAATGTGCAATTTAGCAATCGTAACATACAGATTAGTACATTTTTCTAAACGGTACAATTTATAAAAATAATGCTATGATTTCATACACAGATATCACTAAGAGAATCCTGCTTTACTCTGCCTTGTCCTCTTCTCGCGGCCGCAGTCTGAGCGCCCGAGCCCAAGTGCTTCTTTGTCTTCAACGCCAGTAAGCACCGGTACCATCGGAGTCCGCATATTGAGGTCGGCAATGCGCGCCATCAGTTCACGGGGTATGTACGTTTATTATGGGCCTATACAGTTATTTGAAAAGGTGCCAAATTTGTGGGGGGGGGGGGGGGGGGGCACATACCCAGTGGGCCATGTTGTCTGCTCAGCAACGTAGCAGCCAGCACATAGCTAGCGGAGACCATATAATATGGGAGTGTGCTGGCTCCCCAGGGGCCAAGGAAAACATTGACAGTAGGGAAGCCTGGGAGGCCTTGCTCCAGAGCCAGGCTGAGGACGACCAGCGTCGAGCAATCCGCCTGGCCGTTGAGGCCGTGAAGACTCACCGTCCTCAACGCGCGGGAAGGTGATGTTCAGTAGATTATTGTGAGTACATGTGTTTACCGAGTACAAGCATGCGCGACATGCCGCCCTAGCGATAACCGTCCACAGTTGGAATGCAACCGTCCCTCAGCTGCAACCACATTTGCGGCAGTGCAGACATAGTCAGCGCTATAAAATCCAGAAATCACATCTTAGACAGTCTGTCACTTCACGACACAACAGTACAACAGTCGGCTGATGCACACCATTTTGATGTCTTCTAAGATTCTAAGGCAGTCAGAAGAAAAAAAAAACTCACTCGAAAGAAGTGTTGGCTTCCACATAGTAGAGGACGCTCGCACAACGTATGCCTTTTTCTTGTACTTGTTCCTTAGTGAACTGGCGCTACCCACTCTGGGGGATCGGCCATGAATCTGGCGGTTTTACAGACTGTTATTACCAATTTTCTTAGGAAGTTAAGGGGAAATGAAATAAGTATCTTGTAAATGTGTATTAGAATGTCTGCTGTTACAGATATGAACGATCCAATATTTCAATATTACCGTAAAAATTATGCGAGCTTAAGAAGTAAAAAGAACAATTTTAGCTCGCAGTTATTTTTCTATCGCGCAGAAAGTTGCAGAAGACTTCACAAACGTTCCTGTGTCTATAACCCAGTGCGGTATCCCCAAAGGAAATAATTACCGGAAGAGTCAAATTCAAGCCAAGGTTGTGGAAGAGTTCTTCCAAAAATCGTTTCCTTCGAATAATGAATAACACTACAGGCTCGATCGCCGGGTGTGTACCCTCCACCGCACCCAAAACAAGGTAAAGAAGAAAGTGTGATCCTTGGACGCCTACAAGGTAACGCGTACACTCAGGTAACGATAACGCACCGTCTCTTCCCGGCGCTTCACGGCTGCCTCTGCCCACTCTGCAACGTACCCGACACACAGGCACACTGGCTCAGGGAATGCTCGTGGCATGAAGGCATCGAAATGCAACCGGAAACGGACGCGAACCGAGCACCACAAGCAAACGAAGACCATCTATAGTCGAATCGCGGGAGGCCAAGCTCGCCCTCGGGGACCTGGAAGACCAACGACAACTCGACGCCAGGGCCAAGAGGGCAGTCAAAGCCAGAGGGTTCCTGGACTAAGGAGCCTTCCCAGCTCAGGGTGATGCCGGGCATCGCTCGGGACAGTGTTTCGATCAATAAACGTTCCTTTCTCTCTCCCTCTTTCTGAATAACGAGCCGGCGACATGTTAAAAAGAAGTGTTGGAAAGATTCTCTCTCACTGCATAAAGATCACAAAGTTGATATAGCCAGACGAGATATGTGGAGGTAAAAACTCAATGGCGGGACTCGGCACCGTAGTCTCGTAATCGTTACTTAAATTTTTCTAACGGAGCATTTTTAATTGTTGTCGTTGATGACGAAAGTTGCGCGAAATGAACTGGGCTTCATCTCCGCCCGAGCAGAGAGCACTCGGAGCAGCGTGCACGAGTGCGCGCTGATCGCCCTATTGCTGCAGGTAGCGGCAAAATACTTGTTTCGTAAAACGCTTTTTTTTTTCCCCTTCTGCTGTGACTAAACATCTACCAATTCGGCTCCATCATTGTACATGTAGATCCATCATTGCAGTGATCTTTAAGATTCGTCGTCGTCGTCGACAACAACAATAGAAGCAAATGAAGAATAAATAAATAAATAAATAAATAAATAAATAAATAAATAAATAAATATAAGAGAAAATATAAATAATGGACGTCGAAACGTCAGGGATTCAAAGTGTTACATATAATATCAGACCAAATCGTTCCCCATCCTAGTCACTTTTTGTCCTTTAGAAAAATCAGACTTACTAAACAACATTGAATATATCTTAATACCACACAGCTTTTAACGACGTTTTGTGCAGGCATGACAGACATGCACGTGCATGGGCCGTGCTTGTCATTGTCTCAAATTTTTGTTTGTTTGCTTGTTTGTTTGTTTGTTTGTTTGTTTGTTTGTTTGTTTGTTTGTTTGTTTGTTTGTTTGTTTGTTTGTTTGTTTGTTTGTTTGTTTGTTTCCAAAAGTGCCTCATGCCCACTGCGGTGCTTGGCCAAGAATCGGGTGAGTTAAGAAAATGATTAGTCGAGTCTAACAAGAACCACTATTCATAAATTTTGAATACATATAAAGAATTAAGTCGGGTAGAAATTTAAAGAATTTCGCAAGGTCTCGACTTCATGTCCTCCCCTTTCTTTATTATTATTTATTGTCACACGTTCCGATTGCCCACGTTCGGCAAGAGAACCTTCCTCCTCTCTACGGTTCTGTTACGCAGCAGTTCTTAAAGCTGACGGATGATGAGAAGCACGAGAAGAGGAACAATGCCTCGTCGTGATGCCGCGCTGCTATCACAATCACACGTGTCCAGGGACCGAAGCACATCGTTCTACGTTTAGCACCCCCCTTTCTCTCTCTCTCTCTCTCTCTCTCTCTCACCGTGCCTCAATAGCCGCAAGTTCAAGACGGCTGCAATCCAACATCGGGCATTTGTGAGGTGGCCTTGCGCATATTTCTTCTTTGAATTTGACTGCAGAAACAGGCGAACTGCTAACGAAGTATAGGAGGAAGACAACACAACGACGTTCTTCTCTGTTGCCAACGCGGGTCCGAAGATGTTCACCCACCTTGGAGGAGTGAAGGAACGTGGGGGTGGGCCTGACATCCAGTACGTTTTAAACACGTTTATATTTCCATTTTGTACAATAGTGAAGATGAATGCTGAATGTAAGATGACCACATTCAAGTTCCAGCTGCCGATCACCATTTCACCAAGCGTGCCTCTCCTCTTTTAACCCCTCTGTCATCCTGGTCCCGTCGCCTTCCCCCGATCTGGCGCCAGGAGATGGATGACATCATCCCCCACCAATCCGGGGCTTGGTAGTCCTTTTCCTCCGAGGATAGCTAGGCCCAAAACACACGCATATCACAGTGCACGAATAGGGAAAAAAAGGAAGCACAATGACCTCGTCTCCGACGTGGGCGTGCCAGTTTGGGCTGAGGTGAAGGAATGCCCCCTTGAAAATTGCCCAAACCCATCCCGGTGGTGTCCAACTGTTTGGCTGTCACTAATCACCGCAGCTGGAGATGGCTCTGCCGAGGCCGTCGGCTCGTTCACCACCGAAGCGTTCCCCGTGAGCGACAGGTTTCGCGGGGTAAGCGCTCGATCACAACCACCTCTGTGAGCGGTGCAGCGGTGAAACTCGCTTCAAACCAGCAACCAACTAGATCAGTTGAACACCATTACTTCTCCGTTACTTTTCTCGCAACTTCCTGGAAGCACAACAACGCAGCAAAGCTCCATAAACACGAAGACAGTATCCACACATAAATACCACATTTCCCGAGAAGCGGTCGAGGCATATATTGCATTTGCAAAGAATAGGAAAACTGTGTTAGCCGAAGTTCAATTTGATTGCACTACAAATGAAGGCTGTTTCTGTCAGATGTTCTCTTAATTTTAAGTAAATGAGACGGCTGCGGCAACTCATATCACGTGTACAATATTTTCTCTGGCTTATATATGCGTGTATGCGTCAATAAACCTTTCAGTTGCTAGTTGAGCGCTGGTGGCGTGCGTCGTCATTTCTGTATGTCCGGGTTTTTATTTCCTGTTTTTCTTCTTTTTACCACTGTTTTATATCAAATATGAAGCATCATAAAAAAATGGCAGACATCGCTGTAGCTGGCGTCTACTTTATGCGAAGCATTCATGATCTATAGAGAACAGTTGTACGAATAATGTAACTGCCGTGTAGGGAACGGCTATGTAGAGATTATAGGCTGTAGTTTTTAATAGCGCTTACTTGATATTTATAATAAGCAGGACAGGATGTTTGCAACGACAATATATTGAAAGCAATGTAAAACCCAGTGGCGTGCATACCCTACGACACATACCTACTTGCACATATGGCACATGACTGCACATCAATCACGGGGATCGGCTCACGAAAACTGCGAGGTATGGGCTCACCCGTCCGAAATTTCTGATTGGACTTTGAGAAGAATGCTTTGCACGGAAATCTGCGCAGGCATTGTACAGGCATCACCGCTCGTGGTTCGTGTGGAATACTGCAGGACCAAAAATTACCTGCGAGAAGGCCAAGAAGGCGACAACCGCGTGGGACGTATTTCAATTGTGTTACATGTGAAAGGGATTACACTGTACGCGATAACGTGAATGTAAGTGGAAGGGCGGTGTGACACATCAGGACTTAATCGCGGAATCGTAACTTCTAAACGGCAGTAACAATAAATTCGTTTCAGCCTCAGCTACTTTTCTTGACTATTTCTCACAAAAGTACACTGTTAAAATTGTGATGAGGACGGTGACGTAATAGCTGTAGATTAAGTAGCTTGATAACTGATTGCTCGACAGTAATCAACGCAGCAGTTCATTCAAACACATGTGTCATGCTTAACAAGTCACGTGAGCAGGAATAGAAACAGGTAAGAATAGACATTAAGAAATGCCTAAACACCGATTTAGCAGATGTCGACGTTTCGACACCTGCGCATTGTGTAGCCCGAAAATCTCCCTATGTTCTTCTGCCCTTTGAATCATTAAATACACCCGCCATGGTTGCTCAGTGGCTATGGTGTTGGGCTGCTGAGCACGAGGTCGCGGGATCGAATCCCGGCCACGGCGGCCGCATTTCGATGGGGGCGAAAACACCTGTGTGCTTAGATTTAGGTGCACGTTAAAGAACCCCAGGTGGTCAAAATTTCCGGAGTCCTCCGCTACGGCGTGCCTCATAATCAGAAAGTGGTTTTGGCACGTAAAACCCCAAATATTATTAATCATTAAATAAATTGGCGCTTTGTGTGTCTCTCTTTCGTGAGTATCTTTTTGCGCCCAAAAATGGTGCGCAGCAGACCCCACGATCTTGTCCAGGAAGGAGTCCTTCCGTTTTGCGGGGGCTCCCTTTCGACGAGCCGGAAGGTTGGAAACAGCGCGCCGTCCGTTCCGTGTGCGTTGAGGGGGCCTGCAGTCGTGCGGTGTCGCGCCGCGTATCAGGCGCCGCCGGCAGCACCGCGTGACCGCGTGCTGACCAGCGCCGATCGGGGGGGAGTGGCAGTGGCGCAACGGGGGGCTCGTCGCGTCGCCGGGCACTCGAGCCCTCGCATGCACCGGCTACACGACCCCTCGGCTTGTTTATACACGCGCTCAGGGGGCGGCCGATCACGTGACTCTTCCTGGCGCGCATTCCATCGCGCGCTCACTCTTGAGAGAAAGAAGACGATGGTAGCGGGGGAGAGGTAACCGCGCGGCTTCACGTCTGCCGACAGCGTTCGCAACTCTTTTTTCGCTAGTAGTGTGCAGTGCTAAGGAAGATAGAGAGATAGACATTCTTATTTGTGGAAGGAAGAATTGGGGTAAAGTGCAGCGCAGTAACTGTCTCTCAGATGAGGACACCTCAACCAGGAAGATAGAGCAGGCGTCACATGATCATTGGGGCGTGATTCGCGAGGGTCCCCGCTTTTAAGAACCAGCACTGATTGGCCGGTGCACAGACGTCATTCCATCAAAGCAGACAACGATATATCCGATATAACGATAGATTTAGGTCATATATAGGCTATACGTATAAACTATCTATAGCCATCTTGTAGTGTACTCTGAATTCCTATAGTTTCATTACTCAAGCCTGTACGTGACGTATAGACATCATATAAGCGAACGTTGGTTGAAGAAGTAAGACCACACGTCAGTTGATGGCCCACAGAAAAGTAGAAGGATCCTCTAGACTTCAAACACGAGAAGCGGTCTCTGGACTTACGGCATTTGCAGGGTTGCTGTTCACAAACTGGGTATGGACAGTTTCCGGGCAGTGAGTTGTCCATAATTATGTTCATCCAGCGCTCAGATCCAAAAACTTCTTGTTTGCGTAGTTTGCTAAAGTGAGCTTACTCTAGGAGCTCCGACAGTCTCTTTTTTGCTAGAGTACAATATATTCATCAACTTAAACGACTGAAATTAAGAGCAGGAAGCCCCAGTTTCGCACTCGACAAAAATGTGTCCATCACCATGATGAACGAATTCTTGAAGTATTTCTCGTCAGGCTAGTTGGCTAAAGGTAACTACGAGGATGGCAGGCACGATCAGACGCGCACGCATAATTAAGGACTTCCAAAATCAGGATGGACATGATTATTCTTTTAATTGATGTGATTTTGAACGAGAGGTTGGCGCCTTTAGGTGGCACCGCCTACTTCTCGTCGCATGGCGAACAAAATGAAACTTTGTTCGCAGTTTTCACAGATGAAAGTTGACAGTTTTGCAAATACGCGGAGCAACGCAGACGGTACGTATGTACGTATGTTGTATGTTGTATGTTGTACGTACGTCCATTCGCACGTGCACGCGTCCACGCGGAAATTGTCATAAATGTCTGCAGACCGCATAGCTTGGCGGATGCAATAGCCAAGGCGCCGTCCGTGCAAAACCATCAATACGCTTCGGCCTGACGAATAGGTGGCGCCGGCCTCTCAGGTTAGTAGTACTGCACCGTATTAGTGAGGCGAAGTCGGGTAAGCGCGACACGCTGCCACTGCATGGCGGGTATACGCTGCGAGTGTCGTTGCCGTGATCCGCCGCGATCCGGCTCGAACCGCCTCGGTTGCGGAGATTATGGTCGACTGGTGCAGCGCACGCTGCATAGCTACGTGCCGAATTTGACCGAAAGGCTTTTCTCACGCATGCTGCCAATAAGCTGCGAGTGTAAATGAGCCCCACAGGGATGTCGTGACAGAGAACACCAAAACACGAGAATGTATGTGTAGTAGGTAACCAAAGCCAGTAGAAGGCGCTGCGTCACCTTCCCCCTCTTTCCGGACGCTCTTCATCGTCTAGACATGCAGGGCAGAGAGAGAGAGAGAGAGGATATTTTGCAACCGAACTGCCAACAACCAGGGGCTCGGTCATGTGTGTCAGACAACTGTTATGTTGTTGCTGCGTGTATGAACGTATCGTTCCGCAGAGTACATTCAAAATTAGGCAACCTTTAACTATTCATGTAGCCTATAACAGCACCTACGCAGCAGCTCGCAGAAAACCAGTCGGCCACGCTGTTGAAATTATATTAATTTAAAGGCACACTTTACATGAATAAGTTATGTTAGTAAAATGCATTTTTGCAGTAACAAAGCGGCCACGTATATTCACCGCGAGAGAATAGCTTGGTAAACCAGAAAACACACAAAAATGAAAGACAGGTGGCGCCGCCCCTTTGAAATTTCCTCAACAGCTTTCCGTGGCGTCAAAGATTTTGAGAGCGCATGCTCGTCTATAGCTGGCACAGTTCATCAGTAAAGAAGCAGCACATTTCATTCTAAAGGAACAAAATGGAGCACGTTTTGGGTACTTTGTTTACGCCATAACGGTATAACGGTACATATTCACATTCTAAGAAAAGTTTGCGCTATTTGCGGACTTATATCTCATCCTTAAACAATAATCGTCATCTATCTTTGATGCCTGTACCATCAGGCCAACAACAGCACGCGCGTTATCAGCGTGGTATAGCATTCTTGACAGGAAAGTAGCGAGCGCAGAATTTCCAAGAAACGAAACGCAAGCAAGAGAGATGACGATACTTGTTTGGTGACAAGATACACGTACCAAAGCGTGTAAGGATGCAAGCGATCAGCCAAAGCGCTTGTTCGGGTCTGTGCGATAATGTTGCCGCCCTGGGATGCTGCTTGGCTATATGCTTTTGGAGAGAAGCAGTATAGGTATCAGTGTCGTCCTTTCCGACGAGGCGTATTATATCGATCTTTCTGAGCTCGAACACGGGAGCGCGTGGCTTTCAGTACTACGAGCGCAGCCTGGCTGCACTGCAGGATAGTTGTGTGCATGCGTGACGAGTATAGCCTACCTCTGCGCGCATTATGTCGTCGAAGCGCTCGCGTGCCGTCTGATGGGCGCTTTTCTTTCCTTCAGTGTGGGTCGCAGTTAACTCATAGGTCACACTACGCAGCTGCAAGATCAAAGGGTGCGTTCCTCAGTCTGGTGGTCAGGGATAAATACCACGGAGTATTTCTTAACGAGGAGAAAGGGGGTTAACCGAGGGGCCCGATTTTGATTAGTCATATCGTAATAAGCCAACAAACACTGACACCAAGGTCAACATAACGGAAATTACTTGCGCTTAATAAACGAAATGAAGAAACGATAAATTTATGGAAATTAAAGTGGATGAAAATACAACTTGCCGCAGGTGTGAACCGAACCCACAACCTTCGCATTCCGCGTGCGATGCTCTACTAATTGAGCTACCACGGCGCCGTTTCCCCATCCACTTTCTTGGGTATTTATGTTTGGGAGTAGAGCCCTGGGAGTGTTAGCCAGTGCCACCACTCACAGACCTTGGCGGCGGACGTTCCACGTGCAAAACCACGCTAAGGTCTGTGAGTGGTGGTGCTGGTTAACACTCCCAGGGTTCTACTAGGACACATAAACACCCAAGAAAGTGGATGGGGAAACGGCGCCGCGATAGCTCAATTGGTAGAGCATCGCACGCGAAATGCGAAGGTTGTGTGTTCGGTTCCCACCTGCGGCAAGTTGCATTTTCATCCACTTTAATTTCCATTAATTTATCGTTTTTTCATTTCATTTAATAAGCACGAGTAATTTCCCCTATGTTGTTCTTGGTGTCAGTGTTTGTTGGCTTCTTACGGAGTATTTCTGTCATTTCTGCCTGCAAACTTATTGATACCGCAATTTTATAAATACAGAGAGAAACAGGGTGCGCGAAGGAAGCTACAGACCATTTTCTTCATTTAGTTCATGCTTGTAAATAGTATATGCACAGTTACAAACTTAATAGCTGCTAGCTGGGATCACTGTTTACATCGGGATACTTGGTGAAACATTCTTCGGCCGGAACCATTTCTGCCATTCGACACGGAAGGAAATGGTAGACCACAGGCTCGGCGTTTACGTCTGCTCTGGGATTTTCCAGATGTTTGCAAACAAATGATCATCGCCAGTCTACAGTGGTAGAGCAAACAGACGTTCCAATCATTGTGTGCACCGGACATACATCTTCCAGAGACTATAATATATGCTTCGTTTCTCGGTCGTAAAACTGGCCGTGGCAGACGACGGGCGCGATGAGGCGACGTCAGGCGCGCGAATTAATCATTCCTTTGAGCTGCACCCACTGAGCATGCGCAAAACCTTTCGATGCCACCGTTAGACTGCGCTGATATAGCACGGTATGCATGCCTAGAGTCACTGTATGTGCTACCTTTCGCAGCACATGCAGCAACTCTACGCATGCCATGGCCTTCGCGTTCACGCTTAAAAAGATCAGGATATTGCATCTCCCACTCTCCTTGTTTATATATGCAGCTTTATAGCTGTTCTTCAGTCATATAAACTTAATGACCCGTAATCAGCTATCAACCCTTTAGGAGGAGAAGTTTTACTGTAAAATATAATAATTCAAAACAAATGGCACGAAGTATTCGACTTTATTTCAGCGAGCAGCCTTCCTATTCTCTGACGTCGAAACTGCAGTCATCAAAACGCAACAAAATGGATCGTAAAATGCCGCGTTTGTTCGAGGTTTTGTCGCGAAGGACTCGGTGTTTCAAAGAGGCAAAATAAAAAAAAAAACGAACTACCGCACGGCAGAAGTCGCTTTTATTTCACGCGTTCAGTTTTACGTGCATGAATAAAGCTAGGCAGGCAGTCCAGAATATGCATTAGCGCCGGGAGAGAAAACGTAGTCGAGGAGACGGGAATCCATTATTACCAATGTAACAGTTTCTTTTCTCTCTCCCTTTCTTTTTTATTTCACGCTTCCCACAGAACAGCTTCTGGCACAACTGGGAAGTAAAAGGCGAACATTAGCGTCGAAACCATGTGCGTCTCGAGCCAGAAAGCCAGCCTCTAATGCTGCGACTTCTTAAGCGATCTTCGTAAGAATCGCTGCGCCTGCTTCGCTTAATCGTTAACTGAGCAATTTTCTCGGCCCGTGGCGTTAACCAGCCGCAGAGCGATTGCTGGAAGCGGGACCCGACGCCGGCGACTTTCGTTCCCAAAACCGAGCACGTCGCTTCGAACAAAGGAGCGATTGCGACCAGACCGTCGCACGTACCCGCCTGCGCAATTATACCGTCCCTAAAGAAGGAGGCAGGGTATCCTCGCCACAACCAAAACTCACCGTGATTGCGCTGGTCGTTGCCACTTATCCTCTCCTCGACAAGAGCACATACATGAAGTTAAAATAAATCCTGGGGTTTTACGTGCCAAAATCGCGATTTCATTAAGAGGCACGCCGTAGTGGGGGACAACGACCACCTGGAATTTTGATCCCCCTGGATTTCTTTAATGTGCCTTAAATGCACGGTGCACGGCCGTTTTTGCATTCCGCCCACATCGAAATGCGGCCGCCGCGTCCGGGATTCGATCACGCGCCCTCGGCTTTAGCAGCACGACACCGTAGCAACTACACCGCCACGGCGGGTGCGCACATATTTTCAAGGTCAAGGTGTCTTTGAATCTGTCTCCTTTTCTCAGATGCCCCTGTTTTTTCCTCCCTTGACTTTGCCGAACTAGCTGGATCCTAATGCTCGCAATTTCAGAAATATTCTCTCCTCATATAATTACTTCGGCACGTCTTCTCGCGATGTTCGTAATTATTCCGGTCGTACATGCACTATCTATAACATTTCGCGGTTTGCGCCGGGCATCTCTGCATACGATGGTGCATTATCGTGAGCTCGAATAATATGCTCGTTCAATCACGTCGGCTTCATCATGTCCTGGAAATAGCGAAAAAAAAAAAATGAGAGCCGGACGATGGACAGAATCAGTTGTGACATCGTCCCTCGCTCGTGGGCTTCGCAGCAGGAAGCTTGCGTTTACTTCACCTCTTCATCCCACGTCATCGTTTTGTACGTAGAAGTTAACGTTGTGAAGAAGACGCGGCAGTGACGAAATTGTTACTAGCATTTCCGAAGCCACAATCAATCAATCACGTCACAATGAGGTAGTCGCTGTAGCAGCAGATTTTCGGCTGACTTATGCTGAACACAGATCACGTGTCTACGTGAGCCTCTCCTCTGCATTCGGCGCTGAGATCTAAAACGACAAGAAAGTAAGTGAAGGACGGAATGAAGGATCGTGTGACCGAGGTATTATATATAGTACATATCCAAAGCAATTGCGGGCTTGTAGTTACGCCACAGGGTCTGTGAGCAATAAAGGTACTTCTTTTTATTTTCGTGAAGATGAAGTGCAGTAACCGGAGATAGATAGATAGATAGATAGATAGATAGATAGATAGATAGATAGATAGATAGATAGATAGATAGATAGATAGATAGATAGATAGATAGATAGATAGATAGATAGATAGATAGATAGATAGATAGATAGATAGATAGATAGATAGATAGATAGATAGATAGATAGATAGATAGATAGATAGATAGATAGATAGATAGATAGATAGATAGATAGATAGATAGATAGATAGATAGATAGATAGATAGATAGATAGATAGATAGATAGATAGATAGATAGATAGATAGATAGATAGATAGATAGATAGATAGATAGATAGATAGATAGATAGATAGATAGATAGATAGATAGATATAACCTTATCGAGGAAAAAAATATGGTTTATTGCTTTTTCATAGGAATCGGTAGAACACGAAACCGAAACGTGTCTTCACAGAAGCTGAAATCGCTTCGTTAACTCATCGTCTGCTGCAGCGGAATGCGCACGATTTGCGGGTCGGCGACCGTGTTGTAAGTTTGCTTGGCGAGCTCCGTCGTGCCGCCGAGTCGTCTCGGCGAAGGTACGAGCATTTGGTCCGGCTCCGTAGTGTATTGAGCAACCATGGCAGTTGAGTTGAAACGCGATCAGCTTCAGGAATGCGAGTGGCACAGATTACAGAGTTTGCCTCACGCTGGCGTGTCTCGCGCAGAACTACAAAGACGAACCATGTGTGCAAACTACGTTGCCACCTCAGCAGAAGGCCTACAACGCGTTGGAGCCGCCGTTGCGCGAAGACTACCGAAGTGCTCACTGTCGGCCCTCGTTAGTGTCATGATTCCGTACTTCGCTTCACCAATCCTAGATGAAGGCGCCATCCCTGTCGTGAGAGAGCCTATTTTACGCGCTCGCGCCGACGTCACATCCGTTACAGGAAGTTGATGCTGGATCCCGGCATAAAGCACTTTTGTGTTAAAATAGGGCTATGGGGACCGGAGGGTGGGCCCTCAGTCCAAAACTCCAGTGGCCACCGCAACGCACCGGGCCTGGTCAAGGAGGCTCATTTCAGTCTCTAGCTCAGTCCGGGCGAAGATGGCTGCCCAAGGTTCCCTATGAGAATTTTGTGCTAATTGGTGTGAATTTGAATTTTAGGGCCGGGTTTGCACTCCCATATCTCCTAGGGTAAAGATAGAGTTAGAGATCGATGTCGTGGTTTGTGGTAGTCCGCGATGTCGCCCCTCGATGGTCCGAGTCCACGCTGGCGACGCGAAGGAAGAGCTAGCGTCTGGTGGAGGACAGCGTTTATTTCCTCAGCAAAGCGTCCAGCCGGGCTGCGCCCAGACAACTCTCATCACCTCATTCCTAGCGCCTGTTTTTAAGGGCTCGGTTTAGCCTGGTTAAATAACTATATTAAAAAGACGCATAGATTCTTTGACTGCACCTGCTTTCACCCTCCCCTACGGGGGCAACACTCATTCCGTCAAACCCCGCAAGCGTTTCCAGTTACTCGCTACCGGTCGCCACCCGTCATGTCCGCTTCAGCGAACAGTTGGAGGTTCATGGTCCTCTGCAGTAACATGTATTGAAAAGCAACATCCTGCGGAACTTCCTTCCTTCCTAAATTAAGGCGTCGCCGCCACGGCTCGCTTCCACAAACCGCGATTTCCATGCGTGTTTTGTCATCTCTCTGCGCACTGGCTCTGGGGACGCCGTCACAGCGTTCAACATAATTTCCCCAATTAATTTCCCCAAGTCATTCAGTAGTGCACAGAGGGGCCCTCTGTGCACTACTGAATGACCTCGAAGTAACTGCAGCTGAATCCATTACGAAGAAGACTGCTCAGAAAAGCATGACGAACCGCCGCAAAGGCACCAACTCCTAAACTTCCAAACTGACTGATGGCCTCCCCCACATCAGGGGCACATTGGCATACCTTGCTGGCCAGATGGCATGCCACCGCCCCAGATGTGGGTACGTGTTTGTCTGGATTTTGATGTATAGCCGAACCTCCTCCACTGTCAATCGCAAGTTTGGCGCGGCGAGTTCTTGTAGTGAACGAGGTTGACGTTCTAAAACATCGCACGATAGTGTTTACTTGTTCTTTTCGACTGGGGTGTCCTTCCTTGCTCGCGAGCCCGAGTGTCTGCCCCTGTGTTGCCAGTGACACTAACACGCCCTGGACCCCACACAATGTGATTCTCTTGTCTTAGTCGATCGCCCAAGACGTTAAGGGCGGTCCAGGGATTTCTTCCGCGGAAGAAGAGTCGGCAGGTCTACGTGGAGTCCGTGAGGACGAAAGCGGGCCTGTCTTCTCCCTCCTGTATCTTTATTGCCAGGGCAGCCGTTTCCGCTGTGCTGGTTCAGGCTGTGCGGACCGAAGCTGTTGTTATTGTTCTTGGGTTTCCGGGCCGTCTCGAAGCAGCCGCGATAACGTGTCCCTTAATATCCCATGCTACATCTGTGTATATCGTGTCGGGATTATTGCCAAATCGTTTTTCTAATTGTTGGGCTCGGGCTTTACGCCTGCCTTCATGAAATTTTGGGTTCAGTTTTGGGGGGCCCGGGGGAGGTTTTGAGCTTTTCTCGCATCTCCCTCGGTATGTCTACCAGTTCGCTGCTGCAGTATTGTGGATTGATTCGGTATCCCTGTTCCTCTAGGAGCCTCCTGCCCGCCTGTGACATACTTAGACGTTCTTGTTGTGTCACCATTATCATTGCTTTGTGTTCTTCAAAGGAGCTGTACTCTCCGAGAGCATCGAATCTCTTCGTGGATGTCCCCAGCGGTAGACCCAGGGCGGTTTCATATACGCCTTGCGTATTAGGATGTCTGCCTTCTCTGTCTCTTTACGGTTAAGCTCTTGATACGGCAGGCCGTAGGTAACTCCTCTTATTTCAAAAGCTTCATGGCAATGTCTTATTGTCTCTCATTCGCTTATCCCTCTTCTGTTCCGCGTAATCTCCTTATCATTCTGGCGACTTGTTTGACCGCTGTCTCTAGAGTTATTAGTGTGTCTCTGCTCTTGTATTGTGCTGTATACACAACCCTAAAATCATCGCTTTTTGGAATTCTTTAGGTGTCGTATCTCCAAGCGTCAGTTCAGCTTTTTGAGAGAGAGAGAGAGAGAGAGAGAGAAGAAACTTTAATAATGAATGGTCCGGCAGTTTCGTGTGGTGGCCTCAGGGCTCGAAGTCCTTGGACTCGGGCGGCATCTTTGGCTTGTCGGACGGCCCAGAGCTGGTCTGCCAACTCTGAACTTTTGAGAACCGCCTCCCAGCGACGGCGACGCCGATGGAGAAGGTCCCCGGTGGCCCCCGCAGCCGGGGCGGCGTCGGGAAGAAACGAACTCGAGGCTTCCCGTACTCTGGTAACGGCCGCGATTACGGACGCGTCGCGAACGGATGTGGTCCCATTACCGTGGTTGCCGGCACATTCCCAGAGCATGTGTCGCAGCGTTGCTCGCTGTCCGCAAGCTTTACAAGCATCTGTTGGATATAAACCCGGGCAGTAGTGATGTAGGACCGCGGGGCTAGGGTAGGTGTGTGTCTGGAGCAAGCGTAAAGTTACGGCCTCATTCCTGTTTAACTTGTCGTGTGGTGGCGGGAATGTACGTCTTTGGAGTCTGTAGTGTTGGGTGAGGTCTCTGAACGTGGTCAGGCGATCGCCCCACGCCCAATGTGATTCTTGTTGCCGCATTTCTGTTGTAGCGTCCCGATCAGGCAGATCCGATGCCCCTCTCTCGGGGGCGGGGGCGGCGGCCACATAATCTGCGGCGGCTCGGCGTGTGAGACCTCGAGCCGTGGCGTGGGCTGCCTCGTTGCCCGCGAGCGGGACATCGGTGTGTGCCGGGGTCCAGAGGAGGAAGACCGTAGAATTTTGGGGTTGCGAGGGCGATGGCGAGTCGCCGTCGTCACAAATTTTGAGTATGCGGACCGCTTCCCGCGAGACGCGACCGCGCGCGAAGCCGCGGATTGCCGCCTGCGTGTCGCTGATCACGATCGCAGCGCTAGGCACGGTGGTCAGTGCTAGGGCTATTGCGGCTTCTTCGGCCGCCTCCGTGTGCCCCGTGGCGCTCGCGAGGCATTTACCCGTGCGGTCTACAACCGCGATCGCGTGTGCCGTACACGGCCTCGCTGCTGTTGCCAAACTTCTTCTGAAGGTCTCTTAATTGCTCGTTTGTTGCGTCTCGCGGTGTGGTGCGTCGGGTGCATGTTTTTTGGGAAGCGGCGGGATGATCAGGCGGTCGCGGACCGAGGCCTGAACAGCCATCTTTTCTCCATGCTGAGTGTGGTACGCGATGCCGAGTGACTCGAGTATGCATCGACCTGTCTTTGAATTAGGCTTTTGAGAGTTGTAATATTTTCCGGGCACCGTAACCAATTCTGATTATTCAGGTGCACATTTCATGCCGTTCTGTGTCAAAAGCGCGTAATATGTTTATTGCTTCTTGAAGTACTCGCTCTTTTTTTCCATTTGGGCCTTTTTTCGACAAAAGAGTAATGTCATTGGCATAGAGGGCAAAATGCAGACATTTTTCCAGTCTATGGGCTAAGTTATAGCAAGTTCAATATTAGAGGTGAGAAGATGGCACCTTGTGGTGTGCCCCTATTTGGTGTATTGAAGGAGTTACATCGGGTTTCTCTTATGCTGATAGTGGCAGTTCTATGCCCCAAGAAGGATTTGATATAGTTACAGGTCTTTTCACCACACCTGACTTCCTCAAATTCTTGCAATATCAGTTTGTGGGCGATGGTATCGAACGCACTTTTGAGGTCCGCTAGTATATGTTCACTTCCTGTTGGAATGTGGCTCACTACCTTTTCCTTCATTCCTAGGAAGATATCTTGCGTTGACAGGTAGGGCCTGAAGCCATACGTATCATTTTACAGCAGTTTTTGGCCTTCTATATAGTTCGTAAGTCCTGATCGGATAACTTTTCAAAAATTTTCCCAGGCAAGACGTGGCTGAGATCAGCCTGAGATTTCGTATGTTACGAGCCTTGCCGGGTTTTGGTATTAAAATGATTTCTGCCTCTCTCCGTCGTTCGGAACTTTTCCTGGCTGGCCATATCTCTATTCGCTTAGTTTGTTTTTTTTTTCAAATTGTTCATAATTTAAATTCCGTAGGATTACATTTGTTAAGCGATCCTTTCCAGGCGCTGTATTTTCTTTAGGTACCTGGGTTCCTGCTAAAAAGCTCTGCTTCTTATACGCGTAGTGCACCGCTTACAGAGGGGCCACTGATAGCCACCAAGCGAGCGCTTCCAAAGGTACGCTCGGGAGCAGTAGCAAACGGCAACCCTGTGCAGCAAGGATGACTGAAGTTCGCGGCTGCGATTTCACCTTTGTTAGGGTGCCAGAGTGCTTCTTCTGCGGTGACAGCTGAAGTAAAAACGCTGGCCTCTATGGAAGCGGATAAAAACTCGATGTTACCGGTGTTTGTGACAACCCAGTCCACATGCGTGTCAGGTGCGTCCCGCAGGCAAGCGCAATGAACTACAGTTACACGAAGAGAGAGAGAGAGAAACAACTTTATTTTGCCACTGCAGGGTAGGAAGTTAGGGCAGGTAGGCCTAGTGTGGCTCCCAGGTGGGGGCGACGTCTTGGGCCCACGAAACGAGTGCGAGTTGCGTTTTCTTGTCTTGCCTTGTCAGCAGCTGGTTCCAACCCTCTTCGGAGGGAACTGGCAGTAATGATCGTGGGGGAGGGTTACCCTCGCATCCCCAGAGAATGTGTGCCCGAGTGGCGAACACTCCATGGTCGCACTTAGTGCAGACGGGGTCATAATCCCCTCCAGTGATTAAATAAAGTCTAGAATGACTGAGTATTGAATCGGTCTGCAGTCTGCGAAGCATGGTGGCTTGCGCTCGTTCGAGGTCGGGGTGGGGAGGCGGGTACACGCGTCTCGTCTCCTTATAGAAGTTTGTAATTTCAGCGTAGGATTTGGGGGCCTCTGCGAGCGCATCTGGGTTCGAGGGGCCGGCCGCCCGGTTAGTTAGGCCTCGGGCTAAACGGTCGACCCCTTCGTTCCCAGAGTTCCCCGCGTGAGCAGGTACCCACACTAAGCTTATAGTTCTGTCGAGAGTGCAACCGCGGAGGATGTGTGCGGCGGGGAGACAGAGTGAGTTTTTTGAGAAATTTTGGATGGCTTGTTTAGAGTCACTGAGAACCGTGCTTGTGCGGGGATCCGCGATGGCTAGCGCGATCGCAACCTCTTCGGCAGCGGTGGAGGAGTGTGTGCGCACTGTAGCGGCACTGATGAGAGTGGTGGTTGGCGTCGCTACGCAGGCTACGTATGTGTTACAGTCGCATTTCGCCGCGTCCACGTACATGGCATGTTCGTCGGCGGAGTAGGTGACGTCTAAGGCTTGTGCCCTCAGTTGGCGGCGCCTATCGTGACGGCCGGGTAGCATGTTCTTGGCCATGGGTCTGATGACTAGCCGACTGAAGACTCCAGTCGGGAGGGGAGCAGTGGGGTGGATGTCACCTGTAGGGTTGATATTAAGACGATTAAGAATGTAACGACCGTGTTCGGCACGAGAAAGACGGTGTACCTGTGCAGTCTTGTGTGCCTCTATCAGCTCTGTGAGGGTGTTGTATACTCCAAGCTGGAGGAGACGCTGTGTGCTGGCGGACTGGGGCAGTCCCATTGCCGCCTTGTACGCCGAGCGGATGATGCTATTTACTGCCTCTTCGTCTTTGCGGCGGAGGTGGTAATAAGGGTATGTGTAGGCAATCCTACTAATGAGGTAGGCTTGTGTGAGGCGGCAGAGGTCGGTCTCCCGCATTCCCCTGCGGCGAGTGGCAATGCGGCGGATTAGGCCGTTGATTTGGTGGGCTGTGGTTCGGAGGCGTTGGATGGCTTCCGAGTTCTGCGTGTTGTTCTGAACCAGCATGCCTAACACGCGGATGGTCTGTACGGGGTCTATGGGGTGGGTGGCAATGTGAAGCGTGATTGGCTCTTGAGGGTCGGGGACGGGTCGGCGAACACGTCTGTCTCGTATAACTAACAGTTCAGATTTGGTGGGCGAACAAACGAGACCGTTTGCCTGTACGTAAGTGTGGACGGTGTCGATTGCCTGTTGAAGTGAATCTTGTATCTCCCCGTCCGAGCCAGTGTTTGTCCAGAGGGTAATATCGTCGGCGTATATTGAGTGCTTAATGTGGGGTATGGTGTCGAGAAGTGTGGGAAGACCCCGCATAGTAATGTTGAATAGGAACGGGGACAAAACAGCTCCCTGTGGTGTTCCCCGGGTGCCCATGGTGACTTTGTCACTGCAGAGGTCTCCAATGTGGAGTTCAGCAGTGCGGTTGTAAAGAAAGTTGGCAATGTAGTTGTGGGTGCGAGTGCCTACATTCATCTGTGAGAGGTTGGTCAGTATAGAAGCGTGCGACACGTTGTCGAACGCTTTACTGACGTCGAGGCCGAGAATGGTGCGTGTCGCCCGGATGGGACCCGGGTCGAGTATGTCGTGTTGTATCTGCCACATGATGTCTTGGGCAGAGAGTCCAGCCCGGAACCCAAACATCGTGGGGGGGAGGAGATTCTCCTTGTCTGCGTGAGTGTGGAGTCTGTTCAGAACTACGTGCTCCATAACCTTCCCCAGGCAAGACGTGAGCGAGATGGGCCGCAGGTTGCCCATATCGAGTCGTTTGCCTGGTTTGGGTATGAAGATTACCTTGGCATGCTTCCAGGAGTCTGGAAGGCGACCTTCATGCCAGTGGTGGTTGAAAAGGTCCGCAAGTGCTGCGACCGACTGGTCGTCCAGGTTGCGGAGCATTTTGTTGGTAATATGGTCATCGCCGGCGGCCGCAGTGGTCTTGATGCGGTTGAGAGCGGCGCGGACTTCCGACGCCGTGATGTCTCTGTCCATGTCTGGGTTCTGGGAGCCTTTGTAATTTAAGGGGGTGGGAATGTCGGTGGAGGTGTTTATGTATTTGTCTTTCAAGGTAGCGAGGAGTTCCTGGTTCGTGCCTGGAAACGCGTGTATGACGCGGTTGAGATTCTTTTGTGATGCTGACTTGGTGTGGGTCGGATCAAGCAAGTGCTTGAGCAGAAACCATGTGTTCTTGCATCCCAACTGCCCATCGAGTCGGTCGCAAGTCTGATACCACTGTTCCTGACTAAGTTTGGTGGAGTAGGCTTCGATCTCTCGTTCTAGGCGAGCGAGGCGAAGCTTGAGAGGGCGGTTGTGTTTGCGTCGGAGCCAGCGAGCGTGGAGGCTGCGCTGGGCCTCCCACATATGCATGAGTTTAGCATCTGGGGTGGGGCCACCCTCCTCCTGCGTGACTGTGGAGGTGGCGTTGGCTGCGTCGCGGAGCAGAGTATCTGTCCATGTGTTGAGGTCGTCTATGGGGCTTTGCGGACGCTGAGTTCGTACGTACCGGAAAGCATCCCAGTTGGTGTGTTTGAATGTGCGGCGAGGGCCCTTGCTGTGTGTGGCTGTGAACGTAGTGCTGAGAACATAGTGATCGCTACCTATGTTCATACCGAGATTGTCCCAGCGCGCATCTGGGATGTTGCGGGCGAAAGTGAGGTCGGGGCAGCTGTCTTTCGTGATGCTGTTACCGATACGGGTGGGCCGTTCGGGGTCGAGGAGGAGCGTCAGAGCCAGTGTCTGGGCAGTGTCCCAAACCTTGGCTCCTTTACGACCGCAGGCTCTGCTGGGGTAGCCCCACTCGGCGTGTGGTGCGTTAAAGTCACCCACTATAAGTAGCATCTCGTTCCGCGCGATCGCACACGCCTTGCGGAGGAGAGTGGCTACATTAGTGCTCTTGTCACTTGGGGGGCTGTACACGTTTAAGATGTTGAGTGGGGATTCGGTTCGGCTGTTTGGAAGGACCTGCACGAAAGTGTGTGGGACTTCGGGGTAGTCAAGATCGAGTTGATTGGCGGTGAGGTTGCGGTGTACAAGGATGGCGGTGCTCGGGCGGAGATCCGGCGCCACCGATTGGTTGTAAGCAGTATAGCTGGCTAGTTTTGTGTCGATGTATGTTTCCTGGAGGGCTATAATGTGGGGTGTAAATGGCTGGGCCTGCAGGGTATACTCCAAGGCTCTCCGCTTTGCCTTGAAGCCCCTGCAGTTCCACTGCCATACTGTGATGGGCGCGCTAGCCATCGCGTTTCCTGTAGGGTTCGGGACGCTGCGGAAACGCTACGTCGGTTTTGATAATACCGCCAGCAGACGCACGCGCGGCTGCACTCTCGGTAGAGGGAAGCGCACCAGGCGACTGAGTGGGCTTTGATGTCGTGAGGGCGTCAGTTTGCGGAGGGCCCGCGAGGTGGTCGAGGCGTGCGGTTAGGGTTTGAATATTGGTTGCCATTTTAGTGCAGCCTTCAATGAGCTGGTCGATAGTGGGGGTCAGCCGTTTTAGGACGTCCTCTATTTTAGATAAGCGGGCGTCAAAAGTTTCGAATTTTGCGTCAAGGTCAGAGGTAGAGGAGGGGGGAGGTGCCTTGCGCTTATTGCACTTGGGCTGGTCGGTGTCCATGTTGGGGTCATTGGTGGAGTCGGAGGTGGGAGCGCGAGCCACCTGCTGCGGCCGCGGTTGTGGGTGCGCCTGTGCAGACTCAAGGCTATGAATTTTAGCATTTGCCTGTGCTAACTGTAGCTGTAGTTGCTTAACCATTTCTGCCAGTTCCCTTACCTGGGGGTCGGGCAGTTGGCTTGTGGCTGGTGGAGGGCTCTTCCACGCGACCTGTTTGGTGGACTTGGTATCCGGCCCGACCTGGGAGGTTGCCCGGGAGTCCCGAGAGCGCGATGGGGAGCGGCTAGGGCTGTTGTGACTGGAGCCGCTGCTTCGCAGTGGTGGGAAAGCGTCATTTCCTGGGGGTCGTTGTTGGCGGTCGCGGCTCCGAGAGCGAGACTGATGGCCACGTGACAAGGTGCCGGGGTCAGTTTCAGTGTCCGTGGAGGATTTGGAAGATTTAGCTCGGCTGGTTGGCACGAAACGGTATTTACAGCTTCTACTGCCGGTGGGATGTGGGCCTTTGCATACGATGCACGTGGCTTGACAAGTGGGTGGTTGGCCGACTGGTTGAGGTTCGTGGGCCACACCGCAGCGGCGGCAAATGGGTTGGCGTGGTTGTGGGCACACATCTGTTCTGTGACCTAGCTTGCGACAGTTGAAACAAGCCTCCGGGCGCCCCTTGTAAGGGAAGACCTCGAAAGTGAAGCCCAAATACCGCATGTATCGGGGCAGCTTGGTGTTGGCAAACGTGACGACAAAGTGTCGTGTCTGGCCCATACGCCGCGCAGCAACGATAGGGATGTCGGGATTGCGAGCCCGAAGCTCGGCGAAGATTTCGGCGTCGCTTTCATAGCTGTAAGCCCGGTACAGAATCCCTCGCACGGAGTTGTCTGGGGCTGGGGCGTAGGCGGCAACAGGGACTTCTGTGGTGTCGATGGTGATGGCGCGGACCTTGGCGTATGACACTGCACGAGCACTGTCAGGCGTGCTCACTGTCACTGTGTTGTTAGTGGGGTGCATTCTAACCTGGTCGGCAGTAACTGCCAGGCGTTGGTCGACGTTGGCTGCTGCGTAAATGGCAACAGCCAGCCGGGCGGGGCCGACGGTGTGGAGGTTGAGTGTGCCCTGCGGGCGAAGGACTATCTTGAGGTCGTCCGAGGGCAGGCGGGGAAGCGGGCGCTTTCTGGTCGGCGGTGGAGGGCGGCCGCGTTGCCGCGCATTCGGGGCAGACAGCGTCGTGGCCGGCGTCTGGGCTCCGGCAGGTTGTTGTTCAGGCGGAGATGGGCGTCGGTAGCGGCGTTGCATCTCGAACGCCGTCCATGTGCCGTCGGATAACTCCGCGGCGGTGATATCGGAGCCTTCTACGGTGTAAGGCATCTTCCATGCGGCGTTGGGCGCGGCAGGCGGAGGTGGGGAGCCGGAGTCGCCGGGGTTTCGAGGCGAGCCGTGCCGCTCGCGGTGCCTCGGGGGCCCCCGGCTGGGGGCGGCGGTTGGGGCCGAAGTACGTGCCGTGGAGCGGTGTTTAGGCACGTCTGACCTCGACAAGCGCTTGTCTGGATCTCCCAGTTACACGAAGTGGAGCTCACGTTAACTACATCCGCTTGGTTGTATTGAGGAATGAAATGTCTCTATTGTTTTTTTTTATATTCTACCCCTGCCGCAGTACTGCTTCTGCACCTCAATTACAGGCACACGTCGTTAGTGCAGACTTATATCTCAAACAAATCCGAACGGTATACGATGTCTGCACATGGCGCAGTGATCTTTCTGCTGATTAATACACGTGGCATCGCCGAATGAGTGCCGCCAAATTCGCCTCAAGAAGAATAATTGCGAATTTATTGATGGAAATGCGTACATCAGTCAACGAAGTCACCAAACGCACGGGTGAATAAAAGCGCAAGTTAGCGCTGTACCGCCAGTGCAATTCCGCTGCATACGCCGACGAACTGCAGTTTCTGCTGCAGTTTTCGCAATTTGAAATTCACCTGCTTGGAAACGTACAAAGCTAAAGTATCACCAACTTTTCAGTGGTCATTTTTTTTTCTGGAGCTTTACGGAAGGGAAATGCCACGTGATATATCTTATGGCAGAGCAGCGCCAGCCAATGTAGACGGGCGCTAGCGGCAAGGCCAGGTTTAGTCCTCTGCGGCGTAAACATAATAAGAAAGAATTCAGTTGAGTACAAAATTCACATGCAAAAAGGGACTCCGCTGTGAAACAAATCACTCGGCGTGGTAAGTCTTCTCAGACAGCATCGAGGTGCAAAAACTTCCCAAATGTGACGCCAACTTTTCAGCGAAAATAGGACATAAATACCATTTGCAGAAACTCTTAGCAATTCTAGCTCTGAGCTATCTCTTTTCTGTACACATTTCCCAAGAAAGCACAATATCCAAGATGTCCTCGGGCGAAAAGAATAATGCTATTAAAGAAACACTTGCCTGTTATCATTCCGATAAAACACAGCGTTATTTAGGCCCTTTACAAACGAAGCTAGGTTAAAACCTCGCACTTCAAAAGAAATCAAGGACAGTTCTGCATGAAGCAACTAGTAACAGTTCTTCATGCGCGAAGGCACGCATAAAATAAATGCAAGAACATGAAGTGCATGACAGCTGGTGTGAGGATTTACCGGGCCGTATAAGACCAGCAATTACAGTTCTTGCAAGCTTCAGTAGCTTTAACATAAACACGATACACTCGTGCAGTCGTGCTGCCTAGCTAGAGCAACGCGCTAAAGAAGCGGCAAACGGCATTCAGAACTTTAGCGAAATGCCTTTAAATCGCATGCTGCACTGCAGAAGACTTTCGTCGCTTACCCGTCTAAATATGATTGAGTGAAGGAAACACCGACACAACAAAAAAAAGGATGAGAACATGAAATTTCTCGCCGAACGGCGGCGATCCAGTGCTACCGTTGCTCGCGCTATGGATGGCTTTGCGGGGAATGATTAGAACCGGGTCGTCGGCATGTTTCTGCCGCTATTTGAGCACTCCACCGAGCAACGATTCTTCTTCGTCATGCCCTGAAGCTTTGGCCATCATACACATGCGAAGGCTGTTGCTTCTTTTGCTCTGAAAAACGTGAATCAAACGGAGAAGCACGATCAACGACGCAGAAAACTACGGCGCTAAATTGCCTTGTTTCCCGAGCGCACTTCGCAAGGCCTCCACCAGTGACGCGTCCATCGGCACGCACTATGCGTTGTTGCGACGCCTGTTTCTCGAAGCCCGACCGGCGTTACTATTGGGTAGCGTGGCGCAGTCGGCAGGCTGCAGGCGTCCGATAGACCATGGCGACCAGGCAAGGACGAGACGATTTCTAGTGCGAAACTTGCACTGTTTATTCAATGGTTGGTGGTGTTGGAACCTCACCGATGGCACCGGCTGTTGGAATCTCAGCGCTGCCACCAGCTGTTGGAACCTCAGTGCTGACACCCGTTATTGCAATCGGACCGCTGGCGCCCGTTGTCGCAAATGGGTCGCAAGCCCCAAGGGTAGCGTTGGCCTGGCGGCCTGGGGCACACTGGAAGCATCCGAAGGTCCCGGCAAAGCATGAGTCGACTGATAACAGAACAACTTGTTTATTCTAGCATCGCAAAAGAGCGGCCGGTCAGGTCGACCGAAGTGGAGAGACGGGAGAGCACGCTTCTCGACTGAAGAATTCGGAGCCTCTCTCTTGGCGTCCGGGGGCAGCTGCTTTTATACTCTTGGCGTCGCGGGCAAGAAGGAAGGTCACGGGATGGCACCACGTGACAGCGAGGCACGGGCGGACTGAGAGACATGTAGAGACGAGTGTAGTGACACATCAGCCGGGCCGGCGCCGGTCAGACCTCCTCGCTTCACACTTGGGGAGCTCCTCTCCCCGGCTGCCGCGCTTTGACAAGCGTGGGCACACACACACACACGCACACACAAAGACACGTGGCACTGAACATGCCGGGACGCGCTCGGCGGGGATGCGTCGCGGCCGCTCCGAACGGGCCAAAATGTCCGCCGCTTTGAAAGAAGCCCCGGCGTACGTTGCATCCGCGCCGGCTTTACCGCGCGTCGTAGGCGAAACGTAACAGTGGATAAGATGAAGAGAATGAATGAAGTGAAAAAGTACATTGCGGGACCCCTTAAATAGGCCCCGTAAAATCGTAGGCGGGATCTTGCTTACGTCAACGTCACGTGACAGGCACTGAGTCTGAAGTTGTGGATGGGCTGCTGATTCCTGTCCCATGTGACGTTCGCACGTGTCTCCCTCCGCTGGCGGCTACACGAGGGTCGGGGATCGTAGGCGGCTGGTCTTTTCTTCTAGGCGACGTTGGTTCGCGGAAAGCGTTCTCCCCTAGAGTTGGACAGTTCGCGGAAAGCGTTCTCCCCTAGAGTTGGACAGTTCGTGGAAAGGGTTCTCCCCTTGGTCGCACACACAAAGGCGCCTGTCATCGCTGCGGGGCGCCTGCCAGACCGGCATCCACACGACACAACCGTAGCAAATTAGAAATCCATCCTCAGTTTCAGTTGACAGGGTGTTTCGAGCATCCTTCTTGCCCGGGGTGGTACACGCCAACCGTAACAGCGTAGAGGCGCGTCCATAATTTCGTTCGAAGGCCCATCGTATGCTTTTGAGTATGACTGATTAATTGGTTCCTCTATGCATAGTTCTTTGAGTTTTACTATTAGTTCGCCGTCTGTGCCCTCGAATTCTACCACTATGCTTAGTCTCAAGGGCGCGTGACGATACTGATTTTATTCCTGCTGGTACTAACATACCTAAGTTTGTTCCAGGCTTCCTCTGTCGCGACAGTTCCCCTTAAGGAATCACTGAGCTGCATCCAATTTTCTGTTTCGAGTTTCTGCGCATAATCATTTGCTTGTAGTGCAATTACCCCTAGTCTTGCTCTCAGTTTTCTATTGAGTCTTTGGCGCTTCCAGTGTTTTACAAGGCCTCTTCGCACGTCTTCTGACCACTGGTTGATATGTTCTATCTGCCCATCTGCAAAGGGATGCTTTCTAATTTTTTCCAATCCGTTATGTGGGTTGTCCCAAGCTGTCTGTGGATATTGGGTGAAGAGCTCGATAGATTGACAATGTAAGGGTCACTGCCTAGTGCTTCGTCTACGTTCTTCCAAGACGTTGCCTCTACGTTTTTGGTAAACGTCAGATCGGGGTACGTGTCTATACTCACGCTGTTACCCAGTCTGGTAGGCGCTTGTGGCAACATTTTCATTTGTAATTCGAATTTGTACGCGACCTGCACCAGCCTGGTGTCCTTTGCAGTGCCCATTACGCGTCCCCAGTGTGAGTGGCGTGCGTTATTGTCAGCGGCAACGATTACTTTATCTTTGCTGTTCGTTTTTCCAATCCAATGACGTTTTCAAATTCTGTGCCTTTTCCTACGGGGGGGGGGGGGGGGGAGTGTATGTTAACAATTAACTATTTAAGTTTCCCGTTGTTGTTTTTTTCGTGTGAATTCCTATAATTTGGTGACGACTCGAGCCTTCAAAAGGCTCGTGTCTACTAGCTGCGATGTTCTTTCGCACCAACGTCACCATTTTCGAATTGTAGGGGTATATTAACTTATATGTATAGTAATCTTGTAGGTTTACCGGCTCATTTCCTACCTCTTGGAAGTAGATTATATCTGGCCGGGTTAACGATGTGTTAATGAATTGTTGTTGCTTTTTTTTTTTGGAAGGTGCGGCAATTCCAGTGCCATATTTTGACATCTTCCTCCGATGCCCGTGATCTATTGACCATGTCGAGTCGACAATTCACTATTGGTATAGAGTCGGAGACTACTACGTTTCTAGCTTTGCTCGGTTGTGGAGTCTCCAGTTTATCCCTGGCTCTTTTCCTATTCGGTTGCCGTATATTGCTGGTGGATTCGTGCACGTAAGTTTTAATCTTTTGGAATTCATTAAACGTCCGTTGTTAGAAGTTTTGCACTCCTTGCAGCTGTTACACTACTTGTTGCAGCATTTGCTCTGTTGAAATTGTTTCAAGCTCTGCCGTCCTACTCTCCGCGCCACCAGCAGTGGAAGAGTTCGCGAAAGTTGTTTTGCCCAATAGTTGTTGAAGAGACGCCATTTCCTTTTTGAGCTGAGGTAAGCTCTCTTTAAGCGCGCGGTTTTCAGCGATCACTCTTTGGTATGCTATGCTGGATGTTATGGGAGCCTGCGGTTTCGCCACCCCCGCCCAACTTACCCTGGTTCCCTCGTCCTCCTCTCCCTGCCCGAGCGTGTGTCTCCGAGTCCCTAGAGCACCGGCCTTCTGGATCCTGGGAATGTGGTTTGGGTGAGGGAAGAGAGTAATCTGAAACGTGTCATTTACGAGCCGTAGAATGTACTTAAGAATAATATCATCGGATTTGATGCTGCGGGTGAACGACACCAGTACAAGTGAAAAGACGAAAGGGAAGTTTGCACACGTGTGTGGCGTTCGTGCAAGCGAACGCCTCTGCGGTTCCTGTGTATTCAGGCGAGTGAAAGTGTTCCCCGAAAAATTAATTAGCACGTCACAGGAAAAGCAAAACGGTTCAGAAAACAGACTGCGACTTTCTTCGACGTTCGTTACTGCTACTACTACTACTACTACTACTACTACTACTACTACTACTACTACTACTACTACTACTACTACTACTACGACTACTACTACTACTACTACTACTAATAATAATAATAATAATAATAATAATAATAATAATAATAATAATGTACTAGTACGGCAGTGTTAGCTTTGTACGGTTACTGCTATTGCTGCTACCACTGCGCTAGTTGGTGCACCGACATAACGCTATGCTGCTACTGCTGTACAGCACAGCGCAGTACTACTAGTACATGTGTTGTACAACAGTGCAGCAGCAGCAGCAGCAGCAGCAGTAGTAGTAGTAGTAGTAGTAGTAGTAGTAGTAGTAGTAGTAGTAGTAGTAGTAGTAGTAGTAGTAGTAGTAGAGGCAATCTGCGCTTCTGTGGACAGCATGGCCAGCTACCACTAGGCCCTCGCTCTCTCGCAGCGCGCACCCCTCGCAAAAGGCAAACCGGGACACCCGAGAGGCTCGATCGTCTAGGGCGCTCGAGCCGCGACCTTGGCACGCGTGACCGAGCGCGCGTGAAGTCTTAGCGCACGTATATAATGTAACCGGGTCGAGGGCGTCCGGCCCTCCCTGCCACCATCATTCGGC
Source organism: Dermacentor albipictus (assembly GCF_038994185.2). Lineage (NCBI taxonomy): Eukaryota > Metazoa > Arthropoda > Arachnida > Ixodida > Ixodidae > Dermacentor > Dermacentor albipictus. The sequence goes on along the minus strand of NC_091823.1, from coordinate 8,928,481 downwards.
CGGGTGGGGAGGGGGGGGGGGGGTCGGGGCGAGGGGGCAGCAGGCATTGCTTCTTTTTTCGGCGGCGGCACCCCGGCGGCTCGATGACCATTTGCGGTAATGAGCGACGGCGTTCTTTTGCCTCCCCAGTCGCGTCCTCCGCAAGCCTCTCGCAGCAGCACTGCACCTTCTTCCTGGTCTCCCCTCCCCTAACTCCCTAAGCTCCTCTCCGTCGTTTTCCCTTTTTGGTCTCTCTTCTGCCGCTGCCTTTCCCGGCGCCAGATTCCTTTATTCGGCCCCCCTACCCCCCTGTTCGCGTCTTTTTCTTCTTTTCTTCACTACACGTTGCAACCGTCGTTTCAGGGGCGACCGCTCAACGCGATGAAAGCAGACGCCTGCCCGCCCCTTTCTTTGGATGGCGCCGCTGCTGATTCGTCCAACGTTTACAGCGTCGTCGCCGCCGCTGAGGCCGCTTGCGGTGTGCGCCTTTCTTCACTAATGCATGTGTATAATCAGTGTGTGTATGTGCATACACGCGAGCGCTTGGGTTCAGAGAGGTGGAATTCCGTCCGCTACTTGCGTTACGGTCCAAAAGGAAAGAAGAAAGCGGCACGAGAAGGTCCTTCCTTTGTGATCGCGGGCTTTTGTAACTGGGAGAGGGGGGGGGGGGTTGATTGCGTTTTGAACGTCGTTAATCTTGCTCAGTGCGGCCTTCTTTCTTGCAAAACAGGGAAAATAGAAATGCGGATTTTCCTGGCCAGCTGCTACACAGGACGCTCGAGCGGTATAGAAAAAACAGTTATCTCATCAGATCTCCCTCCCTCTCTCCCTCTCTCTGGTTTAGGTTAAGGCAACGCAAACTTTGGCAAAATGTGCTAAAAACTGTTTCAAGCGTGACCTTCTAAATTTTGCCAGTATACAAGAACTTTACATGCCACGGGTTAACCGCATCAAGCCGTTGCTTCACAGAGAAATACAACCAGCTAAGACGTGTAGCAGTGAAAGTCGAGTCAAAGTGCAGGAGAAGCGCCGCTTCGGATAAATTCCGACAATACTGGACAGGATATTGGACAATACAGGCGTGAGATTATAACTCGGCAAAGAAATGTATACAAACCGTTGGTGAAGGCGGTGGGAATCGAACTTTCATCTTCTGGGTTTAGTAAGCGGCGCTATACAGACCAAGCCATTGGCCCATAACCAATAGCTTGTGTTTGCTTTCGTTCTCTTTCGTTTTTTTTTACCCTTTCCTCCTGTGTATAGTGTAAGACACTATACTGTGACGTTAACTTCCCTGTTTTCTTTTTTTTTTATCTGCGCGTTGAAGTACGGAGACGGCTCGGCTCAGAGTTCGTGGACGTTGTAATACGTGCCGTAGACGTGATATGAGACAGAAGCCATCCTTGCTGATTGTGAAAAGGTGTAACCGACTATGCAGTATGTATCTCGAACAAGAGTGGGGAGTTCGATAAAGCAAGGACATGGCGCTCTGCTACGAGAAAATCGCTGGTGCAACACAGACTATTACACACTTAGTACACGCAAGGCTGCCTTCATCGGTGCTTCCGTTGCTGAGTGCGCTGACGGCGCCTCGGAACCGGCTGGGCAGAGTGTATTTTCTTCCAGTGCACCCCGGTATGGCTTAGTAAAACGTGACGCGAGCATCAGTCGAGATTTGCTGAATTCTTGTTAAAGTACAGTAGATAAAGCCGCCTAAACGCTGATCGTTAAAATCTCTTTACCCTTACGGCACCAAACTGATGTGCCAGAGGACTTCTTCGCTTCGATTTAGGTCTAGGTAACACCCACGTAGTGTAGACATTACAGCATTCATAACCTTGGTAAAACATGCTGTGTTATTACTTAACGTTCAGCGTGGAGCCTTTCTGTATGTTAATTTGCGCGTGTGGGAGATAAGCTGCTAAATTAAAGCGATCCTTGACTCAGACTAAGAAAAATGTTCGAAGGCAGCAATTACCGAAGCGGGATGGTATACCTCTCTCGCCCCCACTTGTTAGGAAATAAAAAAGTGGGGAAAAATGACTGTGTGTAACTGATCGTCAAAGTATCTAATACCACGGGTAAAATTAAGAAACAAGTAATAAGTTGTATAGCAATTGAGGTTGACATTTGGGCAAGTTGGTCAAAAGTGTGCGACTTACGGAGCGTGACAGGCAGTATCACACGGACAAGCATTGGGAAGGCAACGCAATTTCTGCGTGTCCTCACAAACTGGTGCGTGCGTATATAAGGTAAGTTTGTAATAGTTTTACGCTACTCATACCCTTCACGGCAATCTAAACTTGACTGGCAGTCCATGTTATATACACTCTCTCCAGCTGATTTATACGACCGTTTCCTTCAGCTTCTCCACAATTACAGAAACAAATGCACCCGGTTTGTAAAAGTGAGATTACGACGAGAAGAGAACAAATGGCTATCGCCACAAATATTAGCGGCAATTAAGGAAAAAGACCTTATGTGGGCCCAAGCTAAACGGGCTCCAAATTGTCCGGAGCTACTACTAAAATTTAAGACATGTAGAAATCGAGTGAATTCCATGATTCGGCTAGCAAAGCGAAATCATATGCGCCAAAAATTCAAAGAAGCTCGTTCGGACGTGAAAAAGACGTGGTCTCTTGCAAATGAATTAAGAGGTAAATTCAAACGTGATGGTCGCCTGTTACCACTTGAGTCCCATTTTTCTGCAGATGTAGCAACTGTTTCAAATGAATTTAATGCATACTTCTCGCAGGTTTCTGGTACTGCTAAACCACACCCTGATCACTGTACTTTAAGGATCAGCGTATACAAATCTGCACAACTTCCTCCTCTATCAGAACTTGATCTCAGATTAATTCTTTTTAATATAAAAACTGGTAAATCACCGGGCATTGATGGCATTTCTGTGGACGAGTTACGCAGAAATTTCGACTCTGTTAAGTATGTGCTGTTATCACTGCTGAATCACATTTTAACCAATGGTATTATACCTACAGAAATGAAAAAGGTCATAGTCATACCGCTCTTCAAGAGTGGTACACGAAATAGATACGAAAATTATCGCCCAATTTCAGTTTTGCCGTGTATCTCTCAATTATTAGAAAAACACCTTCTGCAAGTCATGTCGACGTACCTCGACGCCAGTAGCATTACTTCAAGTACGCAGTATGGTTTTGTTCCAGGCAGAGGCACACAGGCTCTCCTTGAGGATATTTCAGACATTATAAATTCAGCTTTTTATGCTAACCAGGTCGTATGTGCTCTTTTTCTTGATGTTAGCAAAGCTTTCGACAGTGTTTGCCATAGTCTTTTGTTATATAAACTTTCCTTGATGGGATTTCGTGGGCCTTTCCTAAAGCTACTCTCTAACTTTTTGGAGGATAGAACGCAGTTGGTCTCCATTGGTCAGTACCGAAGTAATCCAACTTCAATAAAAGCTGGAGTACCTCAGGGATCTATATTAAGTCCACTTCTTTTCAATCTATATGTGAATGACCTCGCCGCTGCTACCCCTATTTCTACATTTCAGTACGCAGATGACACAGTTATCTTGTCTCAAGCTCCCCGTTTTTCAGATGCAATCTCCCTTTTACAAGATGCAACGATCAGCGTTATGAACTGGTTCATTAACAATGTCATTAAAGTAAACGTCTCGAAAACACAGCTTATATGTTTTCATAATCCTTTGAAGAAAGTCAGTTTAAATCTTCCATTACTGGCACACTCTTCATCTTGCTCCCCCTGCACCTGCTCACCCGTTCCATATGTTTCAACAGTGAAATACCTCGGCGTTTTTCTCGACAGTGACTTCACATGGAATACGCATCTGGCCCATATATGCTCAAGATTACGTGCAGTTTCAGGTACATTATACCATATCAGATATTACATGCCACTTTCCGTTCGTAAAATGGTTTTGCAAGCTTTGGGTTACGGTATGCTTCGCTATGGGATTACGGTGTACGGTCACTGCGCGATTCGATGGAAAAATAGAGTAAACTCCATCCTTCGATCTATTCTGAAAATTATTGGTTATGATTTATGTTTAACCACCGGCATCGACCTATTCAAAGCCTTAAGGTTGCCAGATTTTAACGCCCTTCTAGCGGAAACGGCCATCCTGAGGCATTTCTGGTCGCACAAATACAAGGTTGAATATGTTCCTGCTCGTTGTCTCCGGCCGAAAGACCGTTTTCGGGTGCCTCGCTGTTCTACCAAGTACGGTCAGCGCACTCGTAATTACTTCATTCCTTCCTCTCTCAATAAACTACCAGCAAGCGCCTTTCGCGCGAAATCAAAGTGTAAATTAAAACAAATTCTTCGTCGCATTAACCTCTAATCCATTACACGGTTGGTTCTTTCATGTGTATTAAAACCCTACATAACTTTAGGGTACTGGAGCAAATACATTAATTTGTTTGTTTTATTTTACGCCTACTGATGTCTGTGAATAAAGCGTGCAACGAGTACTTTCGTTTTATTCCTGTCTCTTTTTTTTGGTTCCTATTTTCATTGTATTTTGTTGGCTGTTGTCAATAGGATAATGGTTGGTTGATGGTTTTTTTAAGTGACATACAAATGCCTGATGTATGTTTTCTTGCTCTGTATTAAGAATGGTGGGTTATGTTACTTTTCATCGCATGATACGTGGTTTCTTTTCATTTTTGCCTCCTCATTGCTGTTTGTGTTTCTCTTGTGTCTCAGTGCCTGTTAACAATGTTTCTGCATATCTTGCGTTATCCGCGATATTACATCGTGTTAAACGCTGTCTGTCGGCTCTGCCCTTCAAGCCCAATGCGGCTTTGGCAGGCCTATTATGTATTAGTGTTGGCGGAATTCCTGTGTCAATAAAGTATTATTATTATTATTATAATTATGTCATATTCGTGCTCTCTATGCCTAATCACGCGCCTCTTGCTCAGTTCCTCTCTTCGAAGACATAATGCTCAGGAGCGTCATGTACATGAACATAAACTTCAATGTTACCCGCCTCAAGAAACGTCCCATGCGAGTAACGTCACTTACCTTAGTACTCATGCATTTCGCAAGTCCAGCATAAATCGAGCGAGAACGCGACTACTTAGCGGAATAAACTTGGATGTATCTGGCAGTTCACTTGCACGAAACAAAAATTTAGAAGTACAGCAATTTTACAGCAGTGTTTTCGCGAAGTCATCGAGGGAGCACCCATTAAAAATGTACGATGCTTTTAGCGATCCACGCGTTTGTTGACCACGCCGGCACTATAATTTGGTTAAACGTCAACAACTATCTGCAGAGGATCATGGCAGCCTTTAAAGCGGGCTTTGCCGCTTGCCTTGCAAGTCATACTCAGCAAAAATCTTTCAGGGTCAGCGAAGGGCGCAGAGGGAGACTGCGGAGGAGTGAGGGAACAGCTTTATACGAGCGCGCGTGCACCGTCACTCGAGCGCGGACAAAAGGTACTCGAGAGATGCGGAGAAACATGAAACAAAAAGCCAAGTAGAGAAGGGCAAAAGTAGTCGACAAGAAGGCTGCAGCGCAGTCAGCGCTTGCATCTAGCTTCGTCGTCCTACACGTATACCCGGCACGGCGGCTCAGTTGCTATGGGCCGACTATGCTCAATCCGCACGGCCTTCCGCACGCGTGCGGGCAACTGCACAGGTCGCAGACAAGTGCGCAAATTTCGCTTTACACTGTGTCTGTGGTAGCAATGTACGTAAACCGAAATTTGTGCACCTGTCTGTGACATGCACTGTGTGTGATGTGAGATGCGCAGTTTTTGGCATGTCGGCACGCGTACGGAAGGTGTGCGGAAAGCCGTTTGGACTGAGCGTGGGTGTGCCTTGTATAATGTTCTGCTCGCGGGTTCGTTTCGCGGACGCGGAGGCCGCTTTGCCGATGGAGGGCGCGCAGTGCGAAAGCCTTCGCGCACTTAGATTTAGGTGCGCGTACAGCCCCACGCGATCGAATGTGATCCGGCGCCTTACACTATACGGCGTCTCTAAAAGCCAGAGCGTTGATTTGGGATGTTAAACTCCTTGAATCAAGAAATCCTGACGATCTTTTCATATGTGGCTACTATAGGGCCTCGAACTTGTTCTGGCTATACAAGAAACGAGTGTCAACTGATAATGAAGCCAAAGAAAGTGTAGGCGAATTATTTGTTGCTTTCAATTGAAATTCACAAGCGATAATGTCAAGGGAAAAAGAAAGTGGACGCAAAAGATATCACAGTTTCGCCATAAGGTCGAAGCAATGAATGCGATAGCAACAATTTAGAATATTACACGAAGCGTAAGACTTGTAGCTGTAGTGCAAGTATGAATTGAAGTAAACGTAAGACGACTAAGTAAAAACGAGTTGTTGTGCTAGGGGTCCTCTGTTTGAATCCTGCCATCGGAGAAGTTCATTTACGTTTATTACTTAAAGTCAACGTTTTTCTTAGCGACTTCACCATCACTTCTTTTTATTGGCTATGGTTCAAACCTTTTCTGGGCCGATCCCGGAGGTATAATGTAAAGCAGCGCCAATAAAATGACATCATTTTCAGGTTTGAGCTGTTTTTCGCAATTCTGTATTCGCACTTTTAATTTCGATGTCAGGAAAGATTTACCATAAAGGGTATGCGCTATCTGTTTAGTTTCATGACATTTATTTGTGGGCTGCCATCCTCAAAACTGTGAGGAATAATTTTGTCAAGGATGTAAGACCTGGTATAAGCAACGTTAGCCATAGAATGGTGTGGCAATATAGCCAGAATATACCGCATGTCATATAGAATTGTATGGCATATTGTATACATACCTATACCTAAATATTTACGGAACCTCGCAGCGACGCCGACGGCAATAATTCGCTCGGAGTGTACGCAATAAAATAAATTGCCGCTGGTGAGAGCCGAACCCATACCAGCCGGAGCATGTCTGTTCGGTTCGACCCGTCTTCACGTGTGAACAGAAACAGACGGCCGTATGTTACACAAGACTACGACAACGGAAACATACAACTGTGGAAACAGAATACAGAGCAGAAACAGACGGCCGTATATGGTACAATTAAAACATTCGGCAGATACATTTAAGACTGCTTACGTGTGGGAAAAAATGAATTATACCGTTTGCCGACCTCGGAAAGCCATGAACGCGCTCATCTTTTACATTCATGACGTGGCGCCTCCTCCTCCCCATTGGCTGCGCCGTCACGTGCCCAGTGACGCACACACTAGGCCACACCTTTAGTCAGCCAGATGGCTGCGACGTGAACTAGGCTAAAACACGCTGGCGAGCTAGTTGGCTTGAATCCATGACAGAGTCTGTAAGCTCGAGTGAACGAGGACGTAGAAAGGAACAAATACACAGAGATAGCGCTTACACACCCTATCATGGTAAACTAGATAGATAGATAAACTTTATTAAAAGAATAATCAGAAAAATGGCTAATGGTCGAGGCCCCTAGTCCTGGGCTCCGCTGGCTCTTGCCACCTTCTCAGCTCTCTGTATCAGCTTGAGCTGGTCGTCGAGGGCCGAGCTGGACAGCAGGGCCTCCCATTTTCTCCTCGTGGTGTTCGTGTCGGGGTGTTCTATGCTGTATAGGGTGCACTCCCACGTAATGTGGTATAGGGTTGGTGTGGCCCCACACCACGGGCATTCGCCCCTGTAGGCTGTGGGGTGTATGCGATGTAATATGTGCAGGTTCGTGTAAGTAAGTGAGTGAGTGAGTGTCAACTTTATTATTAGAAGAGGTAAAGGAGGATAAACTACGTAGGTTCGTGTAAGTGCCTGTCTGGAGCCTACGCCAGGCATCGGCATCCTCTGTCTTTAGATTTCGATAGGGTGGTGGATATCGCAAGCGACGCCCTCTGTGGTAGTTCACGATGGCTGAATACCCGAGGTCGACAGGCTCCAGGTCTTCTGCAGCCGGCTTGATGAGTGCTCGGTTATGTACGAATCCTCGAGCTGCTCTGTCGGCTTGCAGGTTGCCCGTGATGCCAGTGTGGCCCCGTATCCAGATGATGGTTTGGGTGGTGAAGCCCTCAGGTTCCTCCTTGAGTATTTGGACTATGAGCCATTAATTTATTTTGTTTACAGGAACCTCCTTGAGAATTTGACGTCAATCTGAGCATTTTTTACTTGTTTTTACTCTTTGTGCTGTCGGCCATTTTTGGTACCATCTTTCGGTCACGCCGAACGCCGACGGATTTTTGCGCGTAATGGATCATAAATGATTTCGCATTAATCGTGAAGAAAAAAAGAAAACTGGAACGAGAGCGGTAGAGAAGCTCAAAAAATACAAATGTCTCAAAGCAAATGCAAACGGAGCTTCTGATGAGTACCACATCACAAACACGCCGGTGCTCCTTAACTGCTTCGTGAGTGCACACAAACTAACGACTAGCCAGCATCACATGCTTCCGATGATTGCCTCGCCTTAACGCCTCTTTCTGGGAGTGCAGTCGTTGTGTAGCCAAGAGAACGGCACCTCAGGCCTGTACAAACGATATCTCGCCGAACAATACTGCATTACAAAGAAGCGCGCAAACGGCAGTTGATCTCGAGCCAAGAAACCCGGAACGAAGTTTTGCTTCGAATGTGGCGATAAATGCGAATTGCCTTAGTTCCTTTCTTTTTCTTAAGTGACCAAACTATATTTCTTGGCAGTAGGCTAACGCAGACGAACAATGAAATTATGCGTATTGTCTTTGTGTACACAGCGCGAAAAGAGGTTGTTTAGTGTAGGAAAAGGCTGAGAGGTCTTCTTGAACGGGTGCCAGCATTTCAGAGTTGGGGAGAGGGGAAAATAATGGCTGAGAAGCACAAAATGGGAATTAAGAGAGCGAAGCTGATGTAATTAAATAAAAGAGGAGGCAAAAATAAGGGGAGAGCGAGGGGGCTGAAAGCACTTCGAAGTTCTGTACGTGAAAACGGGGAGTTTTGCGAGCACAAAGTGAAATAACGGACGTTCTTCTCGGCAAAGGAAAAAAAAAATAAGAGAAGAAAACTTAAGGGCAAAAATAGAATCTCGATTAGAGCAGGGATAAAGAGCGACAACGTAGCAGATCGCTAAAAGGAAAGCCTTCTATTTATTGTGCCTATATTTCTTGTTCTTCGTGCCATTGCGCTGAATACGCTATGCATACTGAAATAACGAACCAACTAGCACACTTGTCTTTGTTAACATTGCTAAAATCAGATCGCTGGTTCTATTTCGAACTACGGCGTATTGTCCTTATGCTATAATTCGATATGGGTTGATTAGTCTCCAATAGCTGCTTTAACAAAGCTTACCGTTGTCTTGATGACAGTGCACGGTATACGAACACGTTAACTTAAACTCATGGGAATCACAGATTCTCGTTTGAATTAATGCAGATTTGAATTATCTCAAGTTTTATAAGTTCTTATCACTTATTAAAACCGAATTAAGAATTCCTATGATAAAACATATATATATATACAGTCGGCTAGCGTATGAACAGATTATACGACCAGAGCACAGTGACGTTCGCTCGCGCTGACTAGCCTTATAAATGCCCTCTCCTTTCCTGGCCGCGTAGCTTTGCCTTCAGTAGCCAAAAAGTTGGAATTAGAGAACAACTTTGTTTTGCCCTGAGCAGCTTTAAGAAGCTCTTGGAGCCTAACAGGTTAGCCTGTAGTTTGAGGGTTGTTTACCTCTGGAAATTTAGAATTGTCCGTGTTTGAATCAACCCACGTCTACTATGCTTTCAAAAAGAACAGAAAAATATTGGCGAACCGTGCTTCTCCACACAAACAGCCTTGCTGTGGAGAAGCCAGCTTTGAAAAAAGAGGGAGCTACCCACGCACGTATGAACAGCTGTTTAGGCGCATCTACGTGCCGTACATTAACACATATGAGACAAAACTTTCTTGAAAATTTCGGCACATCGAACTCGTTTCTTGCGGTATTATTTTTTCAGAAAGGCTCCCTCGTGCATTGCGGGGTAACACTAATTCGCAGCACATTTTGTGGAAGGAAGTCACGGAAATAGTGCCAATGTCCGGATTTCTGCTAAACGGAAGATTACGTGCTTCATTATTATCTGGTAATTCTACAGTTTAACTTGTGTCCTAAAGTAATTGATTAAAGGGTAATTATTGGAACTTTATCAATGAGTTTATATAATGTTGTTATTTACTATGCGAGTTAATATCCATGTCAAGGAATACACCTGAGCACGCGGAATTGCGCTATCTGCATGCTACAAGCGACATCAAAAATATATATATTTAATTTAGATGTTGAAAAATGGGAAGATGGACCTCTTTACGGCGAGCTATCCGCAATTCCCAAGTACTACTATATATAATCTGCGGGGTGTTCTTTATCTTGTTTTCGGTTTTATTTTCTTACCACAGTGTATGGATCACGTATATTTAATTGCTTAGTATACATATACTGTGCTTCACTGCGTGGGTATGGCCACTTCAACAAAGATAAATGGTACGTCAGGTCACGTGTTCTTAGCGCGCTTACATACTCCTTGGCCATGCAAGCCAAGGTCTCGTGCTTCAACGGGCATATTTTGACTACGCCGAAAGTATATATCCTCCAGATGCAAAGACAACGAACGTAAACTACACTACGATTGCTAGCATCTTGCTACAAAGGCTGCTTGTGTGGTGGAACTGCGTAGTCATCAATACATCAATACTGCAGCTTTATAAGAAAACCTCGTTTTCACTCCATGAAAAAAAAAAGGCAAACGAAACTGTCCCTGATCTTAATGCGTGGCATTCCAGAAATGCATTTTATTACTTGGTATTAAAGGAAATACCTTCAAGACGAATATTCTTTTCGGCTTTCAGCGCGTGACTGCGCGCGAGCTCCTTGATCAGGTCCTCTCAGGTTCTTTAGGTTGAAAGCAAAACAAGGGCACCAAGTACGACGCCAGCAATCAATAAGCGGAGACGCTCTCGCAGAGTGGAGTTTTAACGTGATTGCTGTCGCTGCTGCTCAGGGCACAGAAAAAGGGGCTTCGAGCGCGAAGCAGCCATGCGGCTCACAGAGGCGAGCGCCTGAATAAGCCCCGATGCAAGCACTCACGTTCGTTAAAAGGTATTGCCGCGCATGCTTGGACAGACTTCACGACACGCAAAGTGCCTCGAGCGGCGAGTCGCGCGGCAGTCTTGCGTGCATTCGTGGGCTTCTCCGAAGTGGCCGGACGCGTGTCGAGTGAGCTCCCCCCAGGCAACACTTTGCTACGAGGGGAACGCGTTTTAAACCATACATCCAGGACCTCAAAGAGGTGCGACGCTGTATGCTAACGCTTTCCTCTTGAATTCACCGCTAAATCGCAACATGAATGTTTGTTATGCGGGTTTACTTCTTTCCCGCTTAACCGCCACCCCCTCGCTTGTATTTGTCTGTTTCTTTTTTTTATTTTTGGAATGTAGTCGCGTTTAGAAAAGAAAGCGAGCGATCAATGCTTATTGCATTCCTTCTTAATGGCTTGTAGCCGCGGGCTTCTTTCATGCTCGGATAAACACTTTTGCGTAGCGCGTATTGAGCAACATAAAGGCTTCCTGACCAGCGTCGTGAAAGCGAGCCCCGCAGTCGCGGCTCACCGGGTCGGAGGACTCGACACAAGGCCGGGGCCTGTCGAAGGACGCTGCGGTTCCTCTTTATTTTGTTAAGTGTTCTCTCTCTCTCTCTCTCTCTCTCTCATGTCGCTCTACAATTTCCTCATTGACACGTTTCATCTAACTATAATATTTGATAATCATATTAATTAATTAAAACTAATTACGTAATTAGGCTGAATGCAAAACAAAATAACTTGAGTATCTCCAAACGATGGCAAACATTACCCCGATTCTGTTCAGCTACGTGACATTTGTATATCTTAAATCTCGGTGCATGATAGTTGGGACACCCTGTATATTCACTTGGAGAAATTCGCAGGATGACACTGTATATTTAAAGATGTGCGTTGCCAAAGTGTGCTGCAAAGCGCATTGGTGTTCCAGCTATTTTTTAGCTTCGACGCACAAAAACGCATTTGGTTGAAGAAGTAAGTGGAACAAGGTGCAGTTTTACCGGAAGTCTGACAGCGTTTTTCGCGAAGCTGGTGGTATATAGTTCTAAAATTTATTCTAAGCAGACGTGCCTTGTGAAATTACCGCCCTCAAATGGTAAATTCCGATATGCGCGTTAACAGTAATTAGTCTAAGAAAGTTATTAGTTATATTTTGATAATTTTTCAGTGATGCATTTTAATTTTTTGAACAAGCAATGTCCTATTCGAGTAATACAGCTCCATGAGTAGACTTGCACGATATGCCACAGGCAATTTCTGAAGATTCTGTTTAACTTAGAAATAAATACGCGGTATACAATCAGCTATGATTTCATACGACAATGATATTTGTTTTAGGGTGTAGTACGTTATTTCATGAACAGAGATTCTCATAAATTTGACAAAGTTTCAACAAGAAGCTTCAGGTGGGACGTATCTTGTACTAATGAGGCAAGCGTTTTGGGAAAGGCACCAAGGAAGTGGTTAAGGAATGTGGAGATGCTCTCTGTCGGAATGTTGTTGTTCGATACTATCAGGCGCCCTGGGATATTAGTGACGTATAGTTCAGCGGATGGAATTTTATGAATTTTTGGTAGAAGCTAGAAAGCGCCTGGCAGTTTTGTTGCTTGGTTTAAGAAATTTCTATTCTGGCGGTGTTATCAATTCATCAGCCAAAAGTGATTTCAGCCTGTTGGTAATTGTCAGTGTGTAGGATAATGTCGGGTCTTTGTCTAGCTTACGGTAACGTTCTGGGTTGGTTAGTTGTCTGTAAGCCTCGTGCGTGTACTTTTTTACTGGCCAAATAACTACACTTCCACTCTTATCTGCTTCCTTAATAAGAATATAATTCCGGCAGCTGAAATTTGAAATGATACGACTCTCTGACGCACTCATGTTTTTCGGTCGCTTAGGTGTCTTGGATTTGCTTATAATTTCTTTACTGACAGATTTAAGATATAGGTCAAGTTCTATGGCTTGTTCTGGTTCAGAAGTGCAAGTGCATTGGGCTATAAGTGGTGTCGTCCAGGTGTCCGGTGCGTTGTTGTCTGCGAAAAAGTATCTGATACGCATTCGTCGGGAAAATTCTAAAGAGTCCTTGTCAAGCTCGAATTCCTTCATTGTGTTGTTCGTGGGGACAAAAGTTTAGGCCCTTCCTGAGCGCGCCTTTTTCTTCTTTACTTAATGTTTTTGAGATGTCTACAACATTACAGTGGTTTAATTTTGTGGAGGCCTCCGCCACGTCTGGTATTTCTAGATTCGAGGTTTCTCTTGTTGGCGTGATGTGGCTGTTTGCCTGGGAGGTTGCTTTTTTTAATTAAAGTTTGGTTTTTTTCATTTCTTCTTTAACCAATTTTCTAGAGTGTTTTTTGTGGTAATGCTATAATTCTTTCTTCTCATCTCGTGTCCGAGGTATGTTCTGACCCGCCGTGGTTTCTCAGTGGCTATGGTGTTGGGCTGCTGAGCACGAGGTCGCGGGATCAAATCCCGGCCACGGCGGCCGCATTTCGATGGGGGAGAAATTCGAAAACACCCGTGTACTTAGATTTAGGTGCACGTTAAAGAACCCCAAGTAGTCAAAATTTCCGGAGTCCTCCACTACGGCGTGCCTCATAATCAGAAAGTGGTTTTGGCACGTAAAACCCCATAATTAAAAAAAATTTGGTATGTTCTGTTACGTTTCGCCTACGACGCGCGGTGTAGCCGGCGCAGATGCAACGGACGCCGGGGCTTCGTTCAAAGCGGCGGACATTTTGGCCCGTTCGGAGCGGCCGCGACGCATCCCCGCCGAGCGCGTCCCGGCATGTTCAGTGCCACGTGTCTTTGTGTGTGCGTGTGTGTGTGTGTGCCCACGCTTGTCAAAGCGCGGCAGCTGGGGAGAGGAGCTCCCCAAGTGTGAAGCGAGGAGGTCTGACCGGCGCCGGCCCGGCTGATGCGTCACTACACTCGTCTCTACATGTCTCTCAGTCCGTCCGTGCCTCGCTGTCACGTGGTGTCATCCCGTGACCTTCCTTCTTGCCCGCGACGCCAAGAGTATAAAAGCAGCTGCCCCCGGATGCCAAGAGAGGGGCTCCGATTTCTTCTGTTGAGTAACGTGCTCTCCCGTCTCTCCACTTCGGTCGACCTGACCGGCCGCTCTTTTGCGATGCTAGAATAAACAAGTTGTTCTGTTAGCAGTCGACTCATGCTTTGCTCGGACCTTCGGATGCTTCCAGTTATGCCCCAGGCCGCCAGGCCAACGCTACCCTTGGGGCTTGCGACCCATTTGCAACAACCGGTGCCATCGGTGAGGTTCCAACAGCCGGTGCCATCGGTTGGATTGCAACAGTTCTGAAGACTGTGGCTAAAAATTTCATCTTGTTCTTCACCGCGTTCCTTGACGATATTCAATAGTGAGAGTGATGCATTGTTTAATGTTGTTTGCCAATTTGCTCGATGGTGTGGTGCGAGTGTTCCTAAAGCTGGTATAGCCTTCAGTGTTAGTCCTTTAGGGATTATATTGGTTTGTGTGCAGACAGTGTACATATATTCAGATGGGATATGTAGCTCGCACGTCTTTGGTAAGTTTTCTAACCTTCCAGCCCATATCACCCTGCATAGCTTCATTTGTATTCTTCCGTGAGCTCCCAACGCGAGGCGTACCACTGACCTTTGGTTGCCATCGAGTCCTGATTGTACCCCTGATTTCAAGCAAACAACCGCATTTCCAAAAGTAAGTCCTGGAACCATTACACCTTTCCACATACCCTGCGGAGCACCTCGTACCTATTGTATCCCCACAGCGCTCTGTGCTTCATTATGGCTGCATTTCTCTTCCCTTTTACTGCTATTATTTTTTCTTGTGTTTACATATATCTATTGCCTCCGTTTATCCATATGCCAAGGTATTTATATTCTTTTACACGAGGCATTTCCTGGCTCTGTATTGTCACCGTCTGTTCGCTGTTTTCATTGAATACCATAACACCTGATTTTTTAACGCTAAATTTCAGACTTTACTTATCGCCTTCCTGCCCACAGATATTAGCCAGACGTTGCATATCACTTTGTTTGTTAGCTAGCAACACACTATCCTTCGCACAAAACAAACTTGGAAGCTGCTGCTCTACTATACTGTACCCGCCTATTTGTATGAGAGATTCAACTCGATATTACTTCCTCCTAGCACCCTTTCCATGCATCCTCACCATGTACATCTTAAAGAGCAGTGGGGATAAAAGGCACCCCTGCCTAAGTCCCTTGTTCATATCAACTTTCTCCTCGCTCCTCATCCCTTCCCATGCAACGAATACGGTATTTTCTAGGTAAATCTCTCTCAAACGCTGTACAGAATCGTCGCCTAAGCCTTCCCTTTCCAGAATATCCCACAAGATGTTGCGGTCTACGCTGTTATACGCTCCTGCAATGTCTAAAAAGGCCACATATAACGGTCTCCTTTCTACACTTGATATTTCAATATATTGAGTGCATACAAATAAGTTATCATCCAAACGCCTACCTACTCTGAAGCCATTCTAGTGTTCTCCCAAAATGCCATTATGCTCTGCCCATGCCTGCAGCTCGAACTCAATTGCGTGCATTGCTAACCTGTATATTATCGATGCAATGGCCAACGGTCAATACAAGTGAATTCTGCGCTTCTCCCCCTTACCTTTATAAATTAAATTCGTTCTACTTTGTCGCCAACTGTCTGGTATTCGTCTATCTTTTAGAATTTTTTTCTACTGCTTTCAACAGAGCTTCCTTACTTTTTGGTCCCAGTTCATTAATCAGCCTAACGGTCTCGCTGAATAACTTACAGCTACTTGCTTAGCAAAATCTTCCGGCGTAAGGTTGAGAGCCAGTCGGACTCCTGCGATGTCTGCATTATAACCACCGCGCTCCATGGCCCGAAAAGTGCGCCATAATTTCTTGTTTCCCGCTACGGGGCCTAGGTGCTCACACCAATGACGCCAGGGGTTTCGTGACAGTTGCTTTTCGTAGCGCCGAGCACGCGCAGTGATGCGGTTAGCCAAAGCTCGGGCTTCGTGTTGCAAAGGGTTACGGTTAGCCAGATTTCCCGCCTGGCGGCGCTGCGCACGTCGGTTGGGAAGGTTTAGGTCAGGATTCGGTTAGTCCTCATTCACTGTCGTAGAAATCGTTGAGTCGTGTAAGATTGTAAGGTAGAGATGGCAGTCGTTGCATCAAACGTATTTGCTTTGTCATCGTCGCGGACCTTGCCCCAATCGGTTACGCGTATTTTACGACGAAATTTCTTCGTGTATTTCGTATGTAAGCCAATCAATACGGGTGAATGGTCACTTCCCCACGCGTCTGGCTGAGCCACCCATGTAGGATATTGTCACGTAGTAGTGACGGTAAAGAACACAGTCAATACTGTGAATGACGAAACTAACTTTTATTGGGCGAACCTGTGCCCACAAAAACAGGCTACACTGAAAGCACAACGACAGAGGCGAACACAGGCAGCGATCGTCGAAATCTCATCTGCCAGTCAAGCGCGTCGGCTTTTATACACGAGCCATCGAACGTTCCAGAGTAATCGCTGGTGCCTGCGTGTCTTCCAGAAAGTTCAACACCATTCGCGTTGCGCATACATGCAATCAGACTACACAAGGTTCGGCGACAACAGACAGCGGATAGAACCATCGATAACATTCCAGAAACTTCCGATACATGCAGGCGCGTCCCGCGCTGAGTGATAACATTTGTTAGACGCTGAAAAGCGCTCACCCGAAAAACATAAACAAGTCTACGTGCCCATATTCAGGACCAAGCCACCAAGTGAGGTCCGGTGCGTGAGATCGAGTCGCCGAATTGGTAGGTAAGCCTGGATGATTCAGAAGGGCTAAGTTTGAATCCGTGAAGATCGTAGACCAGTTGCCTCTTCTTGAGTCCTTTTCATAGCCGCACATGGTGTGCGGGGCATCAAAGTTCCCTCCAACAAAAACCTGAACGCCTCGATATACGGACCTGATGTCGTGAGACCGACCGAGATTGAGGCGTGCGCTGCGTGGTCTCCCGTAAAATTAGACAACTATTAATGATGTTTTGGTATGACGGGTTAAAACCACAACCACTTCTTCTTCTTGTGTGCGCCATTTGTCGAGGGTGATAGGCGTTTGAGGGATGTTTGAATCGATGTATACGGCGGCCTTCCCATGGTTTTCTGTTGAGGAACCTCCCCGCTTATCTGGAATGGAAGGGGTATGGTAACCAATGAAATGTGGGATTGCACAGTTTATTCGACTTCTGTAGAATGAACGCCCACACATTAAGCTTGCCGAACTGTATTTTTGTCTTTAGTTCTCCTAAGTTGTAAGAGAGACCGCGGCAACTCAATTGTAAGATGGCTGGATGCTGCTTGCGTGGAAAGTTACTTGTTCGAATCAGTAGTGTGAATTTGTTCAGGGTGTCAATTACAAGCGGCCGCATGGCCGAATCGCTGGGGGCTTTCTTTTGCACTGGCGGGAAAGGCAAGATAAGCGTGGCCATAGTAGGTGACAAAGTCGCTCCAAGTTTCTTCCGGTGTGTAGATATCCGCGCTTTCCTTTCGCGTAACAGTTCCAGCTCCGTGACAGCAGCTTTAGTCAATGTGTTTAGCAGCAATGTTTAGCAGCAGGGCGAGAAACTGATGTTCCCTTTTTTTTTTTGAAATTTTCAGCAACTCAGAATGGGACGGGCCTGCTTGGGTGCTCATCTCTGGCTTATGGCTGAGTGTCTTCTGCCGGTGTTAATTCCTGGAAACGATTGTAAAGCAAGACAGGCTCCGGTGCGTCCTGTGTAGCGCTGCGCATACGGGCACGTACTGAGCCATGCGCCGCTTGGTCGGGCATGTCGGGGACGTGATGACATGCTCATCTGACTTGCAAAGTCCTCATCGATCTTTCCCTCCGACGTCGTTCGTTCTGGGTCAGATGTTGTTGGACAACACTTATGCAGGTGCCAACGTTTATAACACCTGTAGCAGTATACGGCGCGTGGTTTATACTGCTTTGGGCGCACTATACAGCCATTGTAATTACACTTTTTCGGGTATTGCCTGGAGACCTTGCATGGTGACAAGTCGTGCCATTACCCAGACGTCGAACAGCGATAACATTATGGGACGCAGGTTGTAGTTCCTGAATAATCTGTGCGAGGGAGTCGTTTGAGTCCAGGCCGTAAACGACGCATCGCTGCACGTTAGGTTCTGACGCAAAGTGTGCCTGCACTGGCACATATTCTTCAGTTGTCACTGGTATTCGTCATCCAGAGAGGCAAGGTGGACTGTTACAGAGTTAGAGGCTTCATGTACAACGAACCCTTGGTAGCCACGGGTGCAGATACACTGATCAACAACATGCTGAATTGCTCTTGCGCCGATAAAAGTAATATCAAACCTAATGGCTGGCCTGGTATGAATAAGGAAAGATCGACCAGAAGAGGGAGTCGGATAAGAAATGGTGGAGACCTCAGGGTGGCCCTTAACTTCGAATAGGCGGCGTCACTGCATCATCATCAGATATCTCAGTTGTGCAGGAAGCCCGCTTATTTTTGCTGGCAGCAAGAGAGCACAGTCCATGCCCTGGTGGTGTCCTTCGAGAGAGTCCGATGTTGCTACCCCTGGCTGCTGAACCAGTTGTCCTTCCATGGAGGCTTGCCTGCGCGAGGCGGTGTCTGGAAGCCGTGGCTTGTCAACGGCGCCCTTACTGAAATTTGCAGCTGTCAGGACTGCCGGACGACTGCAGTGCTGCGGCTACGGGTTGCTACTGAGCTCGGCGTGGCCATCTCAGGCCAGGCCGCCGCGCCCCTTCTCCGGGCGCGTACTTTCGGTTGCAGACAGGATGAATGCTTGGAGGTGGTCGGTTTCGATGACAACGCTGTGCCTTTGGTCAGCTTGCACGCCCTGTACGGGCTAAGAGCTTTCTTCAAACCTATGGAAACTGAAGAGCGTGATGATGATGATGGTGGTGATGATGATGATGATGATGAAGCCTCAATTGATGGCACAAACCCACTGTGGGGGATGGGCCACGAACCGGGTGGTAATATGATTGAAAAATGAAGTAAATTAGTTCATAAATAAATAAGTAATAAGCCTGATGGAGCCACGACTACCACATGTGGTGTTTTTCGGGCTGGAGATATCACTTGGAGGTACTCAGATTATTTTTGTATTCTGCCTAATTACATCATTAGCATCAATTAATTGATCAACTTCTCAAATATTATATTTAGATTAAAAGCGTCAATGAGAAATTTGTAGAGCAACATGGAAAACTCGCGATACAGCTTTCTGTTGCTCAATACGTGCTACATAAAAGTGTTTTTCCAAGCCTAAAAGAAACCCGCGAATACACGCAAAGTGCCTCCAGCGGCCAGTCGCGCGGCAATTTTGCGTGTATTCGTGGGCTTCTTTCACGCTCACAAAAACACTTTTATGTAGCACGCATTGAGCAACAGAAAGTTGTATTGGCAGTTTTTCATGTTGCTGTAAAGTTTTCTCATTTACACTTTTCGATTATATTTGAGAAGCTGAGTCATTAATTAAGACGAACTATGTAATTAGGCGGAATGCAAAACATAATCTCAGTAACTGCAAGTGACGGCAAACGAAATTACCTTGGTTCCATGGAATTGCATATTTTTAAACCATTATGCATTATAGTTGGGGCACCCTATACATTGATCACAAGAGAAAGTAATGTGTTAGCAAGCCGTCTGTTCCTCTTAGAAACAAGGAATTACGGTTCTTAATAGAGAGACTATATTGTGCAAACTTTATTTTACGTTTCTTTTCTAATGATAATTGCCTGCTTTTTTATTCGCTTTGCTCATTACATCTTCTGCCCTCCCTGCCTGGACCTAAAGCAAGGTATGCAGTATAGTGTAAAATAAATTTTAAAAAGCGTTATGACGAAACACCAATATTGCACACAACCACGGGCATCATCAAGGACAATTCAGAAATAAAACGGTCACGGGAACCTACAAAATTGTTGCTGTCGGTGGCTTACATTAAACTGGACAATTAAGAATGGTAATGTTTGCCTACAATATTCGTTATACTTAGGTCATAATCTTCTCACTATTTTAAGCAGTGTTTTAAGCTTTTCTTGAATCTTTCTCACTCCACAATTAGCCGCGCCCGACCATAGAACTGCTGCATTTAATGCAGCTAGTTGCCACGAGCCGTGTCATTCTGCTTGTTTGCTCGTCACTATTTTTACATTGGACGGAGACGATATCCTCCACCACATAGGAAACTAGGCGGACCACAGGCTTTAACACTCAGGTTACTCCAGGTCGGGGCATACCCTAACCCCGCACTGTTACACAGAATCTATCCAGAGACACAATCGACCAATATTTGCGAGCTACGCTCAGACGTAGCTAACTTGGAACACATGCTCTGGCGGTGCCCCGCGTTTCGCGACGGCGTATAACGGCGTCACGTCGTCCAAATGGGAGGCTGCTCTAAGCAGCCCCGATCTTGAAGGACAGCTGTGGGCTGTATCCATCGGGCCCGCGACGTAGCAGAGAGGCTCGGCCTTTCTGTACCGACGTGGGAGCCGCTCGCTACGTGCTGACGCGCGTTCCGAAGGAGCAGAATAAAGTTTTACGTTATGACATCTGGCCAGGACGATCGCTGCGCACGCAGAGTACGCCATGCATATGAATGTTCAAGAAGCAGTACGTATTGGCTTTGTATACTAACCAGACTTTATTTTTCCCCTAAGCTCTTTCGCAAATCCAATTTTGCGAGGTACATGTTGGCTACACCTGTAGAACGAATCCTGCATAAGCCGGTGTCCGTCCCCGAAATGATGGGAAATGAAAACAGACGCGATTGAATCGATGTGGCCCGATATCGTCCACCTATTTCCTGTCATTCACTTGCACAACCATTTTCTTTCTCACTTGGCAACCGTAAACGCGAAAGAAAGATATTTGATATTGCAATACTGTCCTGATTATTTCACTTGGGTTTGTTATCCACCAATACTGTGGTGGCATGAGCTTTCACGAAAAGAGTTCGTAGGGAGGCGCGCATGCTCCAGTCCCACCGATCATACATTTCGCCACTTTCAAATATACGCGCCACCTAATGTTCGGATGCTCGGCATGCATTACTGTTTATTCGGCGCTGCGGAAAAAGTTATGGAGTGGATCTATAATCAACACCTGCGACTGACACAATAAATCGTTCGTACTTATGTAAATCAAACATGTTTTTTAATGTCCTTATAACTTTGCAAAAATACGTTATGTGCAAGTCGATCCCTACGCACCCCCTTTTTCTCATTTATGACGTTGCAGTACCTGAGAAACTCGTTTACATTTTACGTATTGGAGAACACGGAAACGCATCCTAGAGAACTACTAGTGCCATCTGGCGAGCAGCGGCGGCCGTTGAAGCGCGGTGGACGTCTGGTTCCTGTGCGGGTTTTCTATCAGTTTGACGATGATAAGTCTGTGTATCACTTAATTAAGGCCCAGAACACTGGCTACGCTTGCCCTCGGTAACACGGGAAGCCGAAAACTACTCATCTGCTTCGTTCATCACAGGTTCTTGCTTTCGGTCCTTGCCTTGCTTCATCGTACCCACGCCTTTCTGGTCAAGCCATACGTTTGATCTTTTCATTGATAAGTCTTCGATATTATTAGATGTTATGCGTCGATTTGGGTTCTCGGGAGTTAAATGTCGCGGGAAAAAATAATATTTCGTTTACAGGCCTTTAAATCATCAACAGAGCGCTGCGCCGGACAGCTGCTGCTTCGTGAAACTAACTTGTTGCTTTAGCCCCTTCTTGAGCTAGCTGTGACATTACTGGCGCTGTAATTCGCTTTTGAACTGGTGATTCAGCGAGCGACGAAATACGTGTTTGCGTACCATTTCTTATCTGTGGCGAGCCGTGTTACATGACGCGGGAAATTAGTTCATCCAGCTCGTGTGGCCTTGCTTTCGGTTTGACGTTGCAGCAATTGACATTTGATATCGTTGTGTCAACAGCAATGGCAGACTATGATTCAACGCCGTCGCCTGTATTGGAGGAGGATTTCGAAGAGCTCAAGAAACGACTAAAGGTGAGTTGAACACCCTGAATCCACTTTCATTTACGAGCCGTCAAGTGCCGGCTAATATGCATATCCAGCACGCACTCGCGGTGGCGATCTGAAAACAACGCGTAGAACGGTATATATCCCATTGAAAAAAACAAAAAACAAACATTGAGTTCAGTATATATTTCTTTTTTTAATGGGAGCCAGTTGGTTCCAAATGGACGTCATTGGAGGCCCAAGTTCCAATTGTACATAATAAGAAGTCCAGTTTGTTCCAATCAGACATCATTGAAGCTAAAGTATCCCAATTGGTCCCAACTGGACCCACTTGCAGGCCACTGTATGAGTAATCTCTCGTGAAACAACAAAATAGTTGATAATAATAATAGCACAATTATAATGTCACTTTCCAAATAAGATATCTTTGCTTTGCATTTTTGGCGTGATCAATGGAGAGAAGCATTTAGCTTTTTCTGGTGTTAAGGATCTCTTTTGAAGCTTTACCATTTTCTTGTGAACCACTGGAACCACTTGATCAACAACATTTTGCGTACATATGTAGTACCAGAAAAATATGTTGTAGTGAAGTGCTGCAGCTATGTCATTGAACAGAACCGCCATAGTGTATTCGTGCATGAGTAATCTTCTTGAATGGAGTTTCAAGTATATCCATATCAAATCAACATTAGGGCCCATCTAGGTTTAATGTTTTCCCCCCTATCTTCTTATTTTTCTGTATCCTGGTTTTAACAAGTCCAATTGAGAAACCACTTGGGTACAAGTGTGTTCCCAAAATATCAATTTCATTTCATTTGGAAATTTGTAGAACTGGTTTGAGCAACTTTTGTTTGACTGGGGTCGTTATTGCACTTAGTAGTGATTGGCAATTTGATGGTTACCTTTTTGTGTCATTTCAGATGATATTTGATGCCGACCCGGAGCAGGTGAGCGCACTCACAATGGTTTAGTTTTTGCCACGGTTGCAATATATATAATGCATGCAACTTATTTGTGCCATTCATTGATGCAACATCTTTATTGCAAAGTCATGGACACACAATCACTGGTACAGCTAGTAAAAATTAGCATAAGGCAAAATGCTCAGCTCATTACAGCCTGGGCACCAGAGGAATGACAGTAGCAGTTTCTTGCTCCTTTGTGATCTCACTGAAATGATAAGCTCAGCACAAGAATCAGTGCTATAAATTTGTTGCCAGAGCTTCACCGTAATTCCCGTGGATGAGTGTGGAGCTGTACTCAAGCCACCCACAAATGGCACAGCAATTAACCATGTCCAAGAACAAAAATTCTTAGGCGTATGGTTTAATGAACGTTTATCTTGGGGTTCACATATAAGGATTCTATGCAATGACCTTTCTAAGTATGTCGGTATCATTAACAGGATAACCCAGCTGATTCCGCTTTGGCTCAAACAACAGTTATACAGTGCTCTCCTTTACTCTAAACTCTGCTACGGGATCCTAGTTTGGGGAACAACTTCAAAAACAAACTACAAGTTCATTATTTTACAGAAACGAATCCTTTGAATATACTGCAATTACCATGGCCATTTTGTAGCCCTTGAAACAGCTCCATAATTCCAACACTACTCCCTTTGAGCAGACAACATATATTATAAGCAGCTTCTGGTCACCATACATAAACGAAAATTATTCACTAAAACAGACAATGATAAAATATCTCGTTATCTACTACCTCGGAATACCAGACACTTACTGAGAACAAGAACAAATTATGGAAAACAAACACTCATATATCAGTCAACAGAAATATTAACCAAGGTAGGAGAACTGTTAAATTTTAGCGCTTCAGAAAGCTCCTACAAAAAAGAGCTTAGTGAATTATTACTCGCTGATGACATTGGCTTTCACTAAATCTTTATATTTTGCTTCTATTGCATGTGTATGTATGCATGTATGACCTAAGAGTTCATATAGATAGCATTTGTGCTAATGTTTGTGCGGCTTCCTCACTCCAATGAACAAATGTTGTAATCATTTTTGTTACTGAAATTCTGTTCTCTTGTGCGAAATGTGTATACGGTTCATGTGCATTCATTTGTACTAATTATAAGTGCTGTTGTAACTGTGGGATCTGGGACCTGTCAGGCGGTCGTGCCTTTAGTCTCAGTCTCCCCTAGCTCGGACGAGAAATAAAGTTGATTCATTCATGTTGTCTCTGTTGTTGTGCAGTATCACAATGACTACTCCATCAAAAGGTTCCTGAGAGCCTTTCGCACCGTCGATGCCGCATTCCAGGCAATTCTTAAGTGCAACAAGTGGCGTACTGAATATGGCGTCAAGTCTATCAGTGCAGATGACCCGGATATCAAAAGAAACATTGAAGCAAAGAAGGCCATGGTTCTCCCCAATCGGGACTTCTATGGCAGGTATGCAACTACACCAACCTACTCTCACTATCTTGATGGTAAAAGTAAATGTGCTGTTTCTCAAAGGTTGTGTTTGTGGCCACGTACCTAGAGTAGCTAGATTGAATAAACAAGGTTCTACAGAATATTTTCATCATAGTTCTTTTTCTGAGAAGTTTATCTGAGCTACTTAACAGCAGCTACAGAAAATGAAGTTGCCATGGGTGGCATATTAATGAAAGTGCACCAGGAAACTCTTACGAAAAAACCTGGTTATCCTTATAGTATCACTGAGCCTGATCTGTTAAGGAAAGCACTGTACACTGAAATACATAATGTCCTGCAGATTATACTCTTGATGTTTAGAAGCTAACCTTTATACATGGTATGAGGAATTATTACATATTCCGAAAGTAGTAGGAATATTAATCTTGGTGAGAATTTAACGTTTACAATAAAAACAAGCCATAAGGTGCCTGCCACTCTTGGCATTTTATGACAAGCCAAGGCATGTTGCCTAGGTTGTTTGTTTCTTGTTGGTAAGAGCAGCGCAAGAATAATTACAGCACAAGACAGAGAAAAACACAGAACAGGTGCAGGACTAATGACTGACTGGTTTATTGCACACAGGAAGCAATAAATACAAACAGTCTGTTCACACGCACAGTAGTTCAACACCTGTCCTGTGTATTTCACTGTCTTGTGCGCTGCTATTTTTGCGCTGCTATTGCCATGAAGATCAACCAACTCGCCCAGTTTTACACTCTATTGCAGTTTGTTTCTTAATGTGTCAGTTAAGGGTTTTGTCATTGAATATTTTACTTGTGCAGACATACGAACCTGGTGTTGGTTTGTTACTAAAACTGCCGAGATTCCACCAGTATTAGTAAAGGTTTAACTGCCATTAACTTTTGCTCATTGACTTACAGGCCTGTCATATATATCCCTGCCCGCAAGCATAACGTACAAGAGCGGGAGATAGACGAATTGACTCGATTCATCGTGTACGTTTTGGTAAGGAAGGATACATCATTTCCAAAGCTGGGCATGGGCTCAAATGTTTTCTTGCTTTTTTGCCATGGGACCTGCAAATCTTGTGTTTGTGTCACTGTAGAGTAGCAGGTAATTGCAAAGGTTAAGCACGCTAAGTAGTTGAGCATAATACATGTAATGAATTGGCATAGATTGAGGGTAACTTCCAGGGGTGGCCCTCATCAAAGCATAGAGATATGGGGGAGAGGGAGGGATCACTGCACACTCAATACTGTTGTCAACATCTCTCGGGAAGGGGAGCGGGTCAACCTGGGCGACGAGTGCCGCCACTCCCATGTGGAGCTGCCACTGCTAGTGAGCAGCGTTAACAGTGCAAGATTACTACCTCAACAACTTGAGAAGCATGAAATCACAAGACCAAATTGTTGCTGCAGAAGCCAAGTGCCAATGGGAGCAGAAGGCAAAAATGTACCTGTACAAATATTTCAGCACACATCAAAAAGAGCCTCTGGTGGACAGAACTTGCATCTACAATTGCGCAGTGTAACTTCTTGAAATCACAAGCATTAAATAGATTGCTGACATTTGAAATCTGTTGCCTGCAACAACCTGTAATGTAAATCTGCACAAATGTAACAAACGGGTGCTGGAAGATAGATGTTTGAACACTTTCTGGTAGTGCCACTATATTTCCTTCTAATGCGTTGTCTTCATTCATCTTATTAAATATTTCTACCAGACAAATTTGTAAGCTGGCTGGGTGATTTTGAGCATGCTGCACATAATATAGTGTGTAATATAGCCACTTTTGCCCCTGCCTGAAATATTTTCAGAGACAATATTTGCGGACACAATTAAACATAGTGAAAAATTCACAATTGTCAGTTTCTTCTAATGATGTCTGCTTTTTGGGATGCCTAAGAAGCAAGATTAGGGACAGGGAAGATATAAATATAAAATGGAGAGACACAGAGCACAGCCAGTCGCAAATCACATGCTGCACAATGAACATCGATTAAGGACAAAGTTGTTGGTGCAGATTTGTTGTTACAAATTGCAGCAGTGCCTTTGTCCAGCATGTAAAATCAATTTGTGTCTGAAGGGGGCATTTTGAAGCCCTGTATTATGATGTCATTTGTTGTGTACAGTGCTGCTTTGGGACGTTAAATGACATATTTATTACATTGACCTGTGTTTTTATTCTTACAACCTTGAAACAGAAATTGTACCGGCTGATGGTTTGTTTATCTCACATTTTGCATGGACATCACATTTTTCAGTCAAGATCGCTTAGTAAAAAGCTTCGTTTCCATGCTTGCCCATTTCTGAAAAAACAAAAACTACCTCCATATGCTCACCATACGTTTGGAAGAGTGAGCTGCTGAAGTGGTCTGGCTTTTCTGCCTGGTGGCAATTAAAACTTAGCCCAAGCAAACCAGGCAAACTACAATGCTGAGTGTTTAATTAAGTGACGCAGACCCAATACTTAATCACACAGCAGAACTAAAAAAAATAACTTGGAAACAACTAACGAAAAATAGCTCGGAAAACAAGAGACAAGAAAGAAACACAGCTCATCAATACAGAATACCAACTTGCCCAGCATTCAATACTCTAAAAAATTTAGCAGCATTATGTGCATAAATCTTCTCCTAAAGGTTAGAATAAAAAGTGTATGCCATTGTATCTTTCACCTGAGATGTTAGCAGGCTCTGCTAGACCAGAGCATACGTGCCAGTGCTCCTGCTTCGTTGGCTCACACTGGTGTTTGCAATTTTTGTGTGTACAGGAGGAGGCGTGCAAGAAGTGCTTCGAAGAAGTGGTAGATAACCTGTGCATCATCTTTGATCTTAAGGATTTTGGCCTTAACAGCATGGACTATCCGCTTATCAAAAACCTCATCTGGCTGCTTAGCAAGCACTATCCTGAACGGCTGGGCATCTGTCTCATTCTCAACTCGCCTACAATTTTCTCGGGGTGCTGGAGTGTCATCCGCGGTTGGTAAGGACGTCATTGACTAAGCAGTTAGACATCCGACATTTACTGCTTAAGCACATGCCAGACACGGTGCAAGATGTATATCTTTAGGTGTGGACAGAGCGCAACAAGTGCTGTTGCGAGTGCTTCCAGATAACCTCGTTTTCACCCTGCCCTGAAACAGACCGATCATGGCCATGTCACCCAGTGAAAAGATGGCACAGCTGGGTGATCACACATTTTGTCAGGTGCGCATTTTCGAGAGGCGCAAGATAAGAGCGACTCGCAGTCAGCTTGGTAGCAGAAGAATGAAAAAGCCAAGTGAACACATCGTCATGCTTCGCTCAATCAACTCCGCAGTGGAGTGAGGGCATCATTCTACCTGAGCATACTGTGCATGTTCACTGGCATTTCTATGAACAGCTGTGTGCAATGTGTTAGAGGACGATGCCAGAACAGCACACTTTTATTTTAAACATTGCCACCTCTCACGTGACACCGATAATACAAATGAACAAGGAAGGGAGGGAAGAGGAGGGGGAGGAGAAACTGAGGGACCTGACTTTTGCTAGTTACAAAAATACGAGTCATCTTGTCACTTCAAACTAGAAGCCATTATCAGTTCTTCCTGCGAGACGTGCTGTCCACACCTAAACACTGTTTCTTGGCCTGTGATGCCAAATGTCGACCCGCTGCAGTGGCTTAGTAGCTATGGTGTTGTTGCACTGCTAAGCACGAGGTCATGGGATCAAATCCTGGGCTCCACAGCCACATTTCAACGGAGGTGAAATGCAAAAACGCATGTGTCCCGTGCATTGGGGACACAATAAACAGTCCCCGGTGGTCAAAATTAGTCCGCCCTTCCATTACCGTAAGCCTCACAATCAAATCATGGTTTTGAAACCCCAGTATACAATTCATTTCAATGCCAAATGGCAAGCTGCTTTGGTGTATCTGGAAATGAAGCCTACCGTAGTAAAGTGTGGTGGAGCACTCTAGGAGCTCTGTTCGAAGGGCTCATAAACAGTTTTGGATGTTTCAAGTGAACAAGTGCACGGAGCCATCAGAGCTCGATAATCTATTGGATATTTCTTGCTGGATACGGTGTGGAAAGCCCAAAAAATGAGATCGTATGACCACATGCTTTTTTCATCTTGTGGTGCTGGTTGCCACCCTGCACTTTAGTTACTCGGCAATGTCTTCTGCTTAAGTGTTATAGCACTAATCACATGAAATTCTGCAAGAGCTAGCAGTTCCAGCAGAGATTGTGTGTCCAGAAATATTGTGAGGGGACCCCTAACATCCTGCATAAACAGGAAGAATGTTGTCTTGATGTGTGGCTATAGCACACAATTATGTCTCCTCGTTCTTTGATGAGACTAAACATGTGCCAGGGCTAGATTCTGGAAAGAGATACATTTGTAATGAAAGAAGGCTAGAGGACGTCGGGCAAAAGAACACATTCTAACCTGCTTTTCAACCGATAAGTAGGTGGACAGGGAGGTAAATATTTAAAAAAAGAGGAAAGTGATAGCTTGCAGATGACAGGTACAGAGTGCATGCTTAGCAAATGACTGCTTTGGGCTGTATTAAGAGGAAGCTTTAGCTCTGGCCCAACTTTGATGCCACCTATAGAAATACATGTAAACTGCAGATATGCTTTTCTGGTATTACACCCCGGCCTATGTTAATGAAATTTGCTGCATTTAAGAGGGAAAGTTTTAGTGACTGATGGAAGTGGAACTTTGATTTAGTGCTTAAATTTTTTTACAAGAGTTTTCAAAAATTGGCAAGCTTGAAAAAAAAAATAGAAGCACGAAATTTACAAACCTGTAACTCTGCACGAAAAAAAATGTTGCAGTTCTGTACATTTACTAGAACAACCGAAGCAACTAACTTTACTAAATTTGGCGCAGTAGTTGGCAAGAGAAATGATTTCTCCTTTCCCATGTAATGAGATGGGAGCCCTTGAGCTAAAACTTCCTCTTAACTCTTTCCCTACCATGGGGAAAATAGGTGTTTTTTGTAGGTTAAGCCAGATTTTTTTATTTGTGAGCGAATTACAGCACTCAATATTTTATGTAATACATAAACAAAAAACAGAATGAATGTGCTTTTGACACATAGAAGTTTTATTTACAAGGTGTCATGAAAAATGTAAATTGCCAGAATTGTAAAGACACGCTTGTATCTACTAAGAAAATTATGTAACAAAAATTATGAGATATACAAAATGTACTGCCATCTAATGGGCACTATCTCCAAAAAAATTAAATTTTTCATTGAACAGTTATTCCACTACTAAAATTTAACTGCAAGCACTTCAGTTGGGCGTGCCGGGCTGTGGCCTCCAATGTTCCAGGCTGGTTTGCGATGTCGTCGCTCTCAGAGTGAAAGTCTGGCGAAAAGGCAGCATCCTCGGATTCACTGCTGCTCAATCCATCTATAATATCAGATGCAGACGCAGCAGAATCGCGAGATCTGCAATCTTTCGAAGCGCATGCGCGGCTCCCAGATGTGGCCATTTTTTATTTCTACTTTGACAATTGTAATACTTCAAAGCGCATTCAAAAATTACTGCCTGGCTGGCAGAAAGAAAAAATCGAACTGCTGAGAAAACGATATAGTTCTCCTCCTTCACATCCAATAGCGCAGTGTAACCGTGAGTGGTGCAGAAGGTCTCAAAAGCGGGCTTTCAAACCATCGTTAGCTGGATAACGATGCCCAATGGGCGCAGTACGAAAACAGTCAAAGGGGCCCTGAACCACGCCTAGGGTTTGGTGAAATAGCATAGTCCACGGGTAGCATATGCTGCTATGAACACCTCAGCCAAAGTTTGCTGTCGTACGCAGTGCATGGAGCCCTCAAGCAGATCGTGAAATCACCTTTTTCTCAAATGCTCTCGTTTCAACAGGTGGCCCTGTCCTCACTCTCTTCTAGACACACTATTTCGTCATCGGGTGCACTATTTCGTCATTCCCTTAGACGGATACTATTGACCGATAGCTAACATCAAGTAGCGGTGGGCTACGTGGCGTAGATACCGCAACCATCGCAGGGTGCCACTGGCAAAGGGCACTGCGGCTCTCTAAGGCCAACTGCATTTGGCTTATGTCTAGTGCATCGTAGGCACCAAAGGGGGAAGTTGGAGCGTCTACGTTAGCATCCAAAATAAAATTTGAACTACGCACCACGGTGACGTTTAGAAGGCGGAGTGTTGTGGGCATGTCCCACTGTGCCGTAGCCTTTGTAGTGCAAGGCATTGAAAGAACAAGAGCACAGCGGAGGCCTTGTTTGATTACCAATAACTCCGCTTCTGCTGAATGCATTGAAGTACTTTTTGTGGCAAAGTACTTGAAATAGCCTATTTTCACTTCAAATGCCTTTCTCCACTTCGATAAAAAGTGGTTCAGGGCCTCTTAATCACTTCCCATGTACCGCATACATCAGTTCTCTACGTGGAAATATACCGTTCGACTTGATGCCCAATGCTGTTGGGCCTGTCACTGTGCTCATGGCTCCTGGTTGCAAGCAAAGGAATGAAGGCTATTTTTATTGGACCTGCGAGGTTGAAGACATGCAGAGATGCAGTTGAAGGTCATGAAGAAATGGAAAGCATAACAAATGTCCTTCATGTATTGTTTTCAGGCTCAACGAGGTCACAGCAAAAAAGGTGGTATTCATAGGCAGTCAAGAAGACTTGGTGAAGTACGTCCACCCAGACATACTGCCCAACCTCTAACGGAGGAACGCTTCCCTAGAGATCACAACACAGCCGTCAGCCACATCATCCACAACCCAGTCTCCTTTCACAAGCACCTGTGGCCACGGGTCGGGGCCAGAGGATGGCAGCAGCAAGACAATGTGCGCAACCCCACATGGATTCCAGTCCTTTTGTTTTCGGTCACTTGAACTTAGCTATTGAGCCACATCAACAAGTTAACCATGTGACACTTCGTCGGCAGCTTCATATAACGAGCATTGAACTGGTTTTTATTTGTACACCCATACGTATGTGTTTGTTGGCGACTGCAGTACAATTAGTTATGCTGGCAGAGGTGTTGTATATGATTTTATTGCCAAACGAGCCATTATGACAAGTTGTAAATGAGAATGCTCGCACCATGTTCAAGGGCTTAACTTGATGCAGTTGCTTTGTGCAAGCTGTTTAATGTCACAAATGTATATGTGTGAACAGAGAATTTCGCTTCAGAACTGGTTGAGCAGTAATATCTGCTTGTTATGATTGCTTCATTGTGGTCTAAGTAGGGGGAAGGTCTCTCCCAGCATAAGTTTAGCTTGGAATTGATATCCGCACTCAACTGTGTGGTTGAATGAGAAAATTGTCTCGCATGCCTGCAATGATTTAAGCACATAGGAAGCATATTTATATAACAGTTAAAATACCGATATATGCTACACTTATTTTACGTTTCAAAATTCTTGCATACACAATGAAAAAGTGCTTTGGAAAGATCTGTACTAAAAGCTGCTTTACGGGTGGCAATTCTCAGTGCTTCTTGCACATATGTTTACGGAGCCTCTAAATCTTGCCAGCAGCAATCGTCATTTAAGGTCAGTATGGATTTCACAGGGAAAGAGCATTTTGTGGAGCATGAGCACGGTAAAATAAAAGGAATTGGCATTAAGAAGCAATGGCAAAGTATGGACTCAGTGTTCCTGCTGCTGTTTTGTTTTTTAGTGTTCTGAAAAAGTCAGTGTTCAGTTGACATTCGTTCAAGCTTTCAGAGAAACCCTCTGCGACTCATAGTTAATATATCAACATTTTGTGCATGTTGTTATTGAAAGGATGGAAGCAGCCCTGTCAACACCGAGGCAGGCTACCACAGACAACCGTGGGATGTGGACTTTCTCTATGTGCACACAATAGGCTTGCAGATTTGTTCGTGTAAGTCTGCATCAATGCATGACTGGACGATGGAATTAGTTGTTGAAAGCAGTTTTACTCACTGGCATTTTGGGATATCTTGGTTGAATACTTAGGTTGCAAGAGCCAATTGCCAATATATTAGGTAGTTATTCACACAGCATAAAAAAAAAGCAATTACGAGCCAGTTCGAGCATACCCTTGCATCATTTAGAA
Source organism: Dermacentor albipictus (assembly GCF_038994185.2). Classification (NCBI taxonomy): domain Eukaryota; kingdom Metazoa; phylum Arthropoda; class Arachnida; order Ixodida; family Ixodidae; genus Dermacentor; species Dermacentor albipictus. The sequence continues at coordinate 8,895,976 of NC_091823.1, read as the reverse complement.
GTGTTGGAGGGCCCCTTAACATACATCTACTCATTACTTGCTCGCAACCTACTTCTAAAGGGAACATTACGAAGTGTGCATGCAATGCTGCAACATGGTTCTTTGGATGTTTATTTTTGGTAAGCAGCTTCCTGGGCATCTACGATTTCTTAAAGGGGCTTCTTCTCTGATCAAACTACTGTGCATTCTTGTGGGAATGATGGTGAAGGAAGTTGCCAGTCACCACCTACTTGTGAAGTGGCAGGCTTTCACCTGCAGTGTTTACTTCTTGAAATGGGCTTTACTTACTTTATTTGTGGCACAGAATGCTGTTGTTAAAGATGCTTCGTTATTGTGGTCTGAGATCGAGTGCCGATTATGTGGTCCAAGTAGACAGCCAACCCTTATCTGAAGGTTCTGGGTGGCATTTGTCACTTCGCAGTTCTGTTGTGTGTGCTTTTGAGCATGGTACAATCGCTGTGCTAATTCAGTTCTACCATGGCTTCACGAGTAGCAGATCCTGTGTGCTCTGGAGCTTGTAAATGCAGTAATCCTTAAGACTTCAAAAGCAGTGGCAAAGGAGCTGCAGTTCAAGGTTAAGCAAAAACCAACAGTGGCAGGCTGTGCACCGCCTTGCCCATAAAATTTTGTACAAATAGTTGCATTTTGATTTGCGTCTTCTGCTGTTTAAGGAGCATGGTGCAACAGGCCGAGGCATTGGTTTTTAAGTTCATAAAGTGGAGCCATGGTAAAAAAAAAGAAGAACAAGTGGTTGTGGAAACAGAGAGATGAAATTGGCTGTTGGTTTTGTAGGATGCCGTATCCAATATCAGTAATTTGAGGATAGTTCAGCAAGTACAGCGATGTTTATTTAGGCACGGTTTGCAGCACACACAAGAGTCTCTTGAAGGTATCTTCTGGTTCACAGCACTTGATCACTTTGAGTTGCGCTCCTGCAGGTTCACGCGTCAATTGGCAATGTGGAGTTGCTTCCTTGGATGAGGCACTTGACAAAGCTGACACAAAGTCGTGTGGTAGAAAAGATTTGTATATAATTCAGATCAGCAGTTTTAGAGGAGAGACATTTTACTGCTCCCCTCCAAACTGTACAAAGCTCAGTGTTGATTGTGCTGCTGAACTGTATTAACTACTTAGTAGGCTCAGGGGTACAAGACCTCCTTGTTTTTGTTTAATTTTTAAATTGTCACACGGATGTAGTCTACACAAATGAACCAGTGGCAGTACTAGCTTACTTACAAATAGGAGTTATATTATATTGCAGCTGACCTTATTTAGTGTACATAAGAAAGAAAAAAAAAATCTTGAGAAATAAAGCTAGAATTTGGCATCCTGAACTCCTCATGCACTCTGTCAAATAATTTACTTCTTGACGTTAATAAAACGCTATGTTAATATGTAGGAAATACAGTTGAACCTCTTCATGACGTGGTCACATTCGACATAAGAACATTTGTTATAAATCTATATTGGTTATACACTAACATGGGTGATAAATTTTCTTTTAGTTTACTTTGTTTGGTCCAATGATTCCTTATGTTGAAGTTTGACTGTAGCAAGGAAACCTGTCATGGGCTCTTTTGTTCGAAATTGAAAAATACGTACCTATGCAAAGAATGATAATGTGAGAAGTGAGACATCAACAGGTACAACTTCTCTCAGTCCCATCTGTTTATGTTTCATTTCTTTGCAGCTTATCAGTGGTAGTGGTACTAAAAGACACCAAAATACTGCTTGTAACCTTCACCATTGACCATAATGGCAAAGAGATGATAATGTTGCAACTACTTGTTCCAAAGTCAATCAAGATGGCATACTGCATTATGCCTCTGGAGAAGCTTGCTCATTGATTTGACCAAAAAAGGAATAGTATAATGCTATACACACTGTGCCATGAAAATGATTGAAAATGTGGCTCATCACGATTCGAGCTGTTAAATATAGCAAAACAAACATATGGTTAATAACATAAATGCATTCTGGACTAGTATGTGTGATGCATGTTGTAGATCATTGCCGACAGGCGGCAACGGGGAAGAAAAGAATGTATTGCGCAACAATGCATTGAGATGACACTCTCAGTTTAGGCCGAGTCCTTCAAGACCTGCATGTCTGCTGGCCGAAAAGAGGTGTTTTCTGCCTTGTCATTTACCGGCCGGCTTCCCCATGCATTTGAGTACTTTGGCATTCCGTTTTTAACGTTGGCAGCTGTCATGATGGTGCTGTCCTTGTGGTCCTGTCCTGTAACTGCCTTGTTTTCAGCAAGCACACTGGGACAGTGTACTGGACGAAGAGGTGATAAAGACTGGCTGCTGCTCCGGATCAATGGCTTATCTCGCAAGTCATCAGTTATGTGGGCACTGCCATTACAATGCTCCATTAATGTCCCCTGTGAAGCTCGGAACACACAACTTCCATTAGGTCGTTCAGCTGAAAAATTTACGTCGCTTTCCAGGCTATGGGAAGGACTGCTATCGAGAGGCCTGTTGCCATTACAGCGACGCAGTAGCGTGTCTTGAGAAACATGTGCAGTGTTATCTGCAACGGTACACTGACGCGCAGTGGACTTGACACCGTGGACATCGTGTGCATGCTCAAGGCTGCGAGAGAGACTGCTGTTTGGGTGGAGCTTGTCTGTAGCAGCCTGATCTGCCTTTGTGTCTTCCTTGGTTCCGTTGACTACGGGGCAATGGTCTTCAGGACCCGAAGTGACAGGCACCTCTTGTTGCACAGGTTTAGCAGTCTCATCACTAGCACGCCGTTCCCTGCATTCACTCTCACTGTTCTGGCGGGTTGCGTCAGGGTCAAGAACTGTAAAAGGCACAGCAAGATGCCAGCTCTCAAAACAGCACATGAAGGTAACCTCAGTGAAGCATGCAAATGCACAATCCTTAGCTTCTCACCAACATGATATATAGGAATTTCCACTACACCAGGACACTAATCACTCCCCAAGACTAAAAGAAACAATACAAGCAATTATATAATAAAAAATATTGATTCTATGTAGCACATAACTACAAAATGTCTGAAAGCCATAATAAATGCCTGCTGAAAAAGAATTATGAAAATGTGATCACCTTGCCTAGAGTGGAACTTCACATTAGTGTTTGAAAATGTCCTTTTCTACAGTAACGAATAATTAGCCTAGGTATGTAATTCCCAAGCCTGTGAAGTTATGGACAGCTGTTTTGACCATGCAAAGTTGGTACTATATTGGTCTCACTTTTATATCACCTGTAGGTAGACTAGGGGCTAGCTCACTTCGCTTAATGTGCTTTGGCACTTGTTGGATAGACCGTCTAAGGTGTCAACGTGAGAAAACAAAAGTTCTCATGTGAAATATTTCTTGAATGCGCGAACAGAATGCCAGCCACACCAGTTGGATGACCTCCAGGTTTGACATCGACAGAAAGCTAAAGCTTCGTACTTAGTTACTTGATTTCAACATACCCTTGACTGTAACATACACTCAAATGAAAAGTACAATGCCCCCAATTGGAATGTGCACCCTGATTTTCATGCTTCAAGAAATTATACATGCAGTGCCCTTAATTGTTCAACTGCCAGTTTTTCATGCAAGAAAGAGTATGGTGACCTGTTCTCAATTGGAAAAAGAATGTTTGCTACATCTGACCTACAGCGGAATGGGCATCACTCATCGTCGCTGCTGCAAGGCTCCTTGTCACTATCAATAGCCCAGGGCGACTGATCTCCCATGCCATACATGGCATTTCAGAGAGAGAGACAAACATTTATTTCTGGGCTAGCGATAGACAGAAAGTTCTATTTTTCAACCTCAGGTGGGCGGCTTCCTCATTCCAGGAATCTGGGCTCTCACTGCTACCCTGGCCCGGTCCACCAACTTTCGCTGGTCATCTAGCCCTGGGCAAGACAGCATGGCCTCCCACAGTTGTTTGTTTTCCCAATCTGTCTTCTCTGATTCGGCTGTTTTTCATCTGCCATCTTCAGTGTTTGGTGGGGCCAAAGCATAAAGTAATGACCATGGTCGTATTAAGTTTGATGAGAGCTAACCTGTTGTGGTTGTGCGACGAGCTCGAGGTAGCAGTAGAGCAGGACTAAATGGAAGCCACGATTCGTAAAACCATTCTTCAAAGTGAATGATTTGAAAGTCGTTGAGCATTTCACTAACAGTATTCTAAGCAAAAGGCGTGAAGAGGAAGAGATGAAGCAGACTCCGAAAAGAATTTCACAGGAAAATGATAGGCCGGAAGAAAGGGAAGTAGCAAGGTAGTTAATGGCAGCATTGGACAAAGAGATCGAACTTTTGGAGCAGGAAAGTGAACAAGGACAGCAGCTTGAAATGTCTGTGGTAGAATGCAGCGGAAGTGGGAGGAAGCCGCTAGCAGGTTTTTCTCGTGAGCCGAAGAGAATGCTGGTACCTGTGAGGTTAGCAGCACGTTTATAACTGAACAGAAAGTGTTATATGTTAATGAGGCCTTAGTGGCAACAGAGGCTGTAGTGAAAGCGACGAGGTGCTGTGCCAACACGGCACTGTAGAGACAGCTAGGCCAGCTCTGAATGAATTGGCACAATGACTGCGCGTGGGCATCGCAGTTATTGTTAACAAGGTTGTTAACAAAGTACAGGGTGCCGCTGACCTGACAGGCACGGGCGCCCATGTGGAGTCAGATCTGTGTGCCGAAGCATATTGTAAGTTGGACGATACAATTGAGAGCAGGTCGCAGGAGTGCGAGCTGCACAGCTCAAAAGGAAACAGCTGCACTGTTCAGGTGTCAGTGAAGCTGTCCACGAGTCTAGTTAGCCAAAAGAGGGATGATTTAGGTATGAATCACGTGGGCTGTGCGGGTGAGACAGCGATTGAGACCGACAAGCTGCGTGCCGATGCACAGTACTACTAGCTGGTCAATGCAGTAGAGGGCAGTTCGCAGGAGTTTTTTATTAAGCATGCATGGAAGTACTATTTAATAATACACACAATTTTTTATGTTCTTGTGAGTGCTTTAAGTTATGCAAGTTTAGTTTTGCTGTTCTCTTAAGGCACATCCTGCAAAGACAAAAAGGAAAGAAAACATGTGCATGAGACGCAAGTATGTGTTGAGTTGTGACCACAGAGCTAGCGTGATTTTGATTACATACCTGGAGAGTTAACGAGGCTGTTCAGTGGGACCAGTACGTGCGATATGTAGTCCACTTTGATACAGTATGAACGGGCTGTTCGTGAAGTTAGGCTGCATAAGTTAGGTTGAAGCATTGGTTATTTAGAGCCTTTGGTTTAGTTCTATGTACACCTTGGCTCCCCTGCAGCATGACAATCATTTTTTGCTAAACTGAGGAGGAATGTGAGCACTTACTTTGGTGGCACAAAATTTTGGGGTCAAAATTTTCAGTTCCCAGTTGAGCAGCTTACTGAAATCTGGTATGAAAAATGGTCTGAAAAATTGAAATTTTGGTGTTAAGCCTGGTGAGTAAACAGCTGATTCCAGACGTTTGCAAGCTGTGTGTTATTTTGTTACCAGGACTGACTCTACCATGTTAGTTGTGAGATGGTTGGAAGCATTCAGAGTTTGGAGTTGTTGCAAAGAGCGAAGCCATCTTCTTGGTCACCAGCCATTCCCATTCTGACCAGCAGTTGTTAGTGTTCGCCAGTAAATATTTTCCAAGCCACGGACGAGCTGTTACGATCGGCTAGCATGGGAAGCAACTTTTAAGCATCCTCTGCCTTGCTGGGATAAATCAGCTTTGTGAAGCTAACAGTATGTCCTACCAGCATCGCCCAGATGGCGACGAGGCCTGACATAGACTGTGGCGGGTCAACACTGAAGTTCCTTTCAATCTGACAACTATCATTGGATTCTGTAGACGCAGCAACCACCATGAAGGCAAAGGTTCCCAGGTCGCTGCAAGCTGACCGTCACAGAGAGCCGACTAATTGATGCAACGGGCCAATGCCTTCTGTGGGAACGGCGTCAACATCAGATACTCACATTGCCATGTAGTTGTGCCATATGTGGGGGCAATCGTGAAACATTGGAGGCAGAGTCAGGTGGAATGATGTGCTGTCATGGGAAGGACTTTGCGAACAATTCAACGATTATGATTGGCCGAGACACAGTCATCAGGTTCCCTAGTCCAGTCACCTAGGGCAATGAACTGCTTTAAACGTGGACACCTGTGATGCAGTGCTGGTGTGTGCCGACGTGTCCTGATGTGCTCTCCCCAAAAAATGTAGTCTGCTCTGACCTGTAGCTCATGCTACGAGAATGATGCACTGCACTCCGTGCTCAAGCCAGTATGGGTATCCTTTGTTCTGTAATTAAACCCCCCGTTCCGTTTCTCCAACCTGTCGACCTTGTACTCTTCATGAAAGAGGCAACCCTCGTCAAGGAGGCTCAAATGACTGCGTGGGCCCGCTTAGCCTCCGTGTGACACCCCTGAAGCGTAGGCCCACTACGTATACAAGACACACTGGCACAACAGGCTAGAGAGCGACCCTCTGTGTGAAGCCACACTTTAAGGCCACAACCTCCACATGAAAGAGTCCAAGTGCAATGCTAAACCTCGCCATTGCTGTCAATGCTTTGTCTTTCGGGTGAAAACTGCCACATTTTTTTCTTCATGGCAATGACGATAGCTTGCCAGTACTATTAAAGTTTGGTTTTGTTCTACAATGTAACGAGCATGTGATATTTTAGCACCTTTTTTCACTATAAAGAAGAGCATGCTAGAATTATAGCAAATATAACATCTCAGAAAGAGACTGATCACAAGAATAGGGCCAAAACGACCTCCACTTTCGACAAACTTGACCTGTGTGCAATCTCAGACAAAGTAAGTCATTAACCTAGTTTCACTCATTAAGCCACTGAAAACTGCAAACAAGACAAACTCACCAGCCAGCTCCCTAGATGTGTCTTTGGCTAGTAGGTGCATGCCTATGTTGAGCAAGGAGTCCTCCCCATAATCGTCCTCCTTGACATGAGTATGGTCATCTTGTTTCCGATTGCATTCTTCTCGGCGGTATGCATCTCTCGGCTCCCTCCAGTTATGCATCCGGCCATTGTTCATTAAAGAAAATCCACGGCCATGCCTAAGGTTGTCATGCTGGTGGTGAAATCTGTTGTTTTCTGCACAGGAGCAAAGTTCCAACAGTGTATCTTACATGCTGGAAAACGAGTTTTGAATTACGTCTTAACACACTGACAGAGTAGTCTGCACTATGGAGTAAGATGCGACAAAAGTATTGACTTGTCTCTAAAAGCATTGACTTGTGTCAACTTGTGTCTCAGTGAGCCATGCTTTGTGGCAGAAATAATAAATTATCTCCTGCTTGTCATATGCCAAAGTTCACAAGGTATTTCATAAACTTTTAAATGTGTGAAAATAGGTATACGATGACAAATGACATGGTCATGGCTGCTATACAACCTGATATGGTATATTGGTGTGCCTTTATGAAAGTTACATTTGTTAATAATAAGGTGGCTTTCAATTGAGGCGTTCACACGGCATGCACGTTTGGTGCTAATGCTAACAGCCAGGAAAGGAAGACTGCCTTTGAAAACCACACAAAAGAGAGGACATGACCAGGGCGACAGAAGTGGAATACTGGCAGTGTCCTAGTGCCAAGGCACTAGATGGCTGCACCAAATGTATTACAAAATTTGGAGTTGGTGCTCTTGTCTATCTTACCCTGTGCTCTTTAACAAGGCATGCAGTGGTGCCACTAATGAAATGATATTTGCAACAATTTCTGGCAGAGAAAAATTAAATTTGGAGCAGTTTGGAGCATCTAAATAAAAATTTTGGAACAAATAAATTCTAACTGCTGGACACATCCTTGGCACTTTCAAAGACTTAAGCATGACAAGCGCCATTCCAGAAGGTATTTCCTCCTGTAAACCGATGTTGCCCTGCCTATGGTAAACACAAAAAAAGGAAACCCGAGTTTGAGTATCCCTTCAAAGGAGCCCTGAACCAGTTTTTATTGAAGAGGAGAAATGCATTTGAAGTGAAAATAGGCCATTTCTGAAATACTTGCTGCAGAAAGTACTTCAATGCATTCAGCAGAAGTGGAGTTATTGGCAATCAAACACCTCCTTCATTGAGCTCCTGTACCAGCTTATTTAATTATTTTATTACTTATTAGCTGACCAGCGATGCAAAACACATTATGTTCAATGGCCGCTGAGTCGGGGATTTGACTTTACTACTTTTAAAACGAAACTACTGTTTAAGTGGGTACGGTTTAACGAGGTTTTACTGTAGTTGGTATGCAAGTCTCAGTGAGTTCTATCATTTTATTTTTATAAAGCGTCCAGTTGGTGTCTACTGTGCGCTTCGGGAAATCTATAATATACTAGCTGTAAAACTCGGTTAGTGCATTGTTGATGCTGATGTTATCACGTTTATTGTAAATTGTTATTTTTTCTGTTTTTTGCACTGAGAGTGGGCTCGACTGTAACATAAAAGGCATTGCTAGAAAATTACAGCCATGGGCGACCATATGTATGTGCAGCAACATGCATTGACAAAGTTGGACTGTATTCTTGGACGATATCTTTAGGGAAATACTTTCATTATTGTGATATTTTGCGTGACTGCACTGGACACGTCAATGGCTGGAAGTGTTTTTGTACTGTGACAAGATAGCGTGCTTGGCACTGTGCCAAGAATGCCATCACTCCAAGACACTAATGTGTTTTGCACTGGTCACGAGAATTTGTAGATACCTCTGAAAGTGACTATTTGAGAATGCGGCACACCTTCTTTGGCCACTTCTGGAATAAAGTTACTTACTATATAGACTCGTGTAAGGCCCGCACCTTCTGCTCATAATACTGGTGAGGTGCGGCCCTTATGTGTGAAGAACCTTTTTGTCGAAATGGTGCTAGTGCAGCCTGGACTTATCCGCACCCCGGATCGCTGGACGTACCATTGCAACAAAGGTCAACGCGCAGCTCTCCCCATCTAGTAGCGGCATGCGGAAAAGCGAAAATTCGCCGATAAGTGCGCGTCAATGGGGTGCCAGACGCAACTGCTTCTCAGTTGAAATAAACCCAAATATATGGAATCTGAAGGGGATCACAAAAAGTTCAATAGACAGGTAAATCAATATATAGAATAAAAATTTTAGACAAAAATTTTCAAGGGAGATTTTTACAGCTGTTCGTTATACACAATAATTTGTTATATGTGGGTTCGATATATCCGAGTTCGATGGTATTTTTTTCCAAATTTTCGGCAGCTAGGGGTGCGCCCCTTACAGGGGTGCACCTTTACTCGAGTCTAAACGGTATTTTTGGGCGAATCCGGTATTATAGACTCCCAATTAGTATTCGGACTTCTTTCACGTAGAGTTTGAATTATCGGTCGGCAATATAGCAGACACTGCTTTATACCGTATAAGCAGCAGCCGCTGCTTATCCTTGTCCAGGCTAACAGGTTTTGTCACATTTTAGCAGACCTACATAGCTGTGCTACTTTTTCAGCACGCTGGCCACGGCTTGCAGACGCTTTTATGGCGCCCCAGAGAGGGTGCTGTCAGGCAAGCTGGGTGAAAGAGGAGACTGAACAGTGCTGCCCGAGCGATTGCGTGTGTGGGGTCTCTCACCCATGCTCTTGGGACAAAGGAATGACAACACAATAGTGCAAACAGTCACAAGGGCATTTATTGCACCTTTCATAGATCAATGCCTGCAATGCCGATGGGCGTGTGACAAATCTAGAAGTCCGACTCACCGTGACCGGATAGCGAGCGAATATGTTCGCCCCATGCTGGATCCCAACGCCTGGTCATTCGCGCGTACTGTCACGCGAATGGTGGCGCATTCCAAGGCGGCCACGCGAGACGGTCTCGCAGAAGCATGGGTCGGTGCACGCGTGGCACGGCACGTCCGTACCGCTTGCTGTCCCGAATTCAAGAGAGAGCGCCTTGTCTTCCCCGCACCCAAGTAACCCCGCAGCGGCGCGACATCTCTCGCACCACGCTTGTACCACTCCGAACGCTGCGGGCGCCAGGCCACGCAAGCCGTGCGGGAAAACAGCATATCAGGGGATGCGCGAGGGCGCACATCCCCACACGTGGGAACAGAAAGTATATAAGAGGCTATGGTGTTCCATTCCTGTGTCTGCAGCACACACGCACATACCCTCACCTTCCTAGGGAAATTGTTGCACATGAGAGCTGCGCCCACAGGGTGTGACCATGCACACGAGAACCATGATCACAGGGTTAAGCTAAATTATAAAGCTCTGTTGAGTCATCTTTTAAAATAAATGGTTTCTGTAAGGCAGCACTCTCTCCCTTGGTCCTTTCTCTAGGACATGGCTCGCAGCAAAATGTTCTAATTAAAACACACATACATACACTGGGTAAGTGGTACTATAATGGTGGCATACATCACAGTCAACAGGCAGATCATGCTGCTTACCTCTCCTGCCATTAGGTCTGTATTCTTTGGAGCAGTCCTTGTCATAGTTGCTAGAGTGCCTCTGTGGTGCCGAGCGATTAGCACCAAGCTTGAGAGCATCTCTGAAGCCCATGGGCAAAATGTGATCCTGTGCACAAATAATTCCTGTAGTCAGAGAGACCATATCACTGGACATGATATAGCAGTGACAAATGCCTAGGTAGGACTATAACAAATTATAACACACTTTTTAAGCCCATATGTACAAGATGGTGGCACGACAAACAACTATACAGTATGCGTCAAACATGACATTGCAGTGATCCCTAAGGGGAAAGAACTCCGTTACCTGTTTCACACAAGCTACAAAGCCTACATAGTCTATGGCCTTTGAGGTTGTGGGTGTTAAGCTGCATTTAAATCAAAGCAGTTAATTGCCACTGTCTGGAAAAGCCAATAGATACTGAGAAGCTAAAATAATGTCACACCAATCACTCCTGGCACTGCCACTGCCACCAAGTTATGTATCCTCAAGATCAGCCCGTCCTAAAAGTTAAACATGCAAAAAAGAAAGAGTATTTCCTTATTTGTTTAAATGGCCTTGATGTCTATAAATTTAACTATTTTTTTTTAAACTAGTTTGACAGCACTACTATACCTTTCATGGCTCTGGATGGCAACATGTAGGCTGTTAATTACTCTTGCAAGATGGAAGCTTTCTTGCAGTAATTCTTGCAGAAATGTTTTGTTTACAACAGGTTTCAGAAAATAAGCTTTGTGCTGCTGTTGATGCACTCAACAGCCTTTGAGATTTTGACCTTTTCATGCCCCTGCACTAACTCTGGAGACCAAAGGTCTCGACATGCAACTTGTACAGGTTTTGCACGTAACCTATGAGGCAAATCCTTAGTTTTCACATGTGATTCTAGAAATTGACAGGCTGGGGGTATGCTCTCGGCAGATTACCTTGTCAGTGGCATGGCCAGAAATGTGTGTGAAGAGGGAAGGGTTCTCCTCCGACAACTACCACTCCTCCCCCTCCTTCATCCCTCTCTCTTGATATCTATGTATATATTGTGGGCGTTTGTTACACTCGTCTTCTTCATCTGTATATTATCATCATCCTATGTTGATCGATCCTCATCTTCAGTTGCGTGTGTGATTATCATCATCGGGTGCGTGTTTTGGCTGGTTCTACGCCGAGTGCTCGGGCCAAGTAAACATCGCTCCAACAGAGACGTCATAGTGCGTGTGCATGTATGTGCACGTGCGCACGTTGTGTGTCTGTATGTATATATATATATATATATATACATACAGTTATGTAGAGTTTTTACACCACGCAAAGACAAACTCCCCGGACATGAATGCTTTAACAAGGATGTGCATTTCTGCATTGGTGAAACAACAATTTGCTTTATCTTCTAACAAAAGTTTTTCATTGCTAAGGCATATGGCCACTTCGCATCAAATTATGCTATCATCCCTATGCTATATTTAAAAATAACGCCTATTAAAGAAAAATTCAAATTTCGTTTACGAACTGATGCACTTGTATAACGTATGTTGATAACCTAGCTGGTATATGACTTGGAAAAACGAACAGTAGTGAAAACGGGGCCAAACAAGAAAGCGCACTATTGTGCATCTTCTTGTTTGCAGGCCAGAGTTGTTACAGCCCAGGTAACAGCAAAGATCACTGTCATTTTCCAGCCAGATCGTCTAGTGAGTGGTATGGCTACGGCTACGTACAGAAGAGCACAAGCACTATTTTGCATGTCACCTATCACTTAATTGATAGGGCGTTGTTGTTCACAATCTCCAAGAGGCTTGAGCATTATCATTGGCTCACATGGCACATCGCATCGTGGCAGAAGTATTAAACTTTAATTGTATTATGGGGTTGTGCATGCCAAAACCACAATCGGATAATGAGGCATGTGGGGTAGTGGCAGACACCGCATTAAGTGACACCTTGGTATTCTTTAATGTGTCCCTAAATCTAGGTGCACTACTGTTTTTTTATTTCACCCCCATTGAAAGGTGGCTTCCACAGTCGAGATCAAACCCGCGATCTCGAGGAACTTCATAGCTGCGGTGCCACCACAGTGAGCACAAAAGTGTTGATTTGATGTGCAATCGCTTCCATAGTGTCGCCTAGAGCCCATGGTGCACTTTAATGCGGCTTTGCTTCTGCATGACCTGCACAAGTTGTCCGCTGTTTTATTTTTCGGAAATAGCAGAAATGCGCCGTGCCGTACGTTGAACTTAAATTTATTCAGTTTGTCTGCAACAACTGTCGTTTCATAAAAGGAGCCATTTCGTAGCCATCCCACGTCGCTTTCTCCCCTTCCCACCCTCCTCCCATGTATGCAAGTTGTGAGCAAAGAGTGCCAAGGATGTTATTCACTCGTTTCGTGGCTGCGTCAGTTCTTCCTATTTTCTGCCTCCCTACCATTCTATATACTTCCCCTCTGGACGGTTGTACGTTAGTAGAAAGGTATGAGCTGCTGCAGTGCTTTCGTGCAGGGGGGGGGGGGGGGGTCAGACAGCAACAGCAGCAGTGAGAAAGTCGAAGGAAGAGGCAAAGAACACTTCGCTTTAAAAAAAGGTACGGGGGGTTGGGGGAGGGGCTTACTATTCCTATCCTAGACAAGCAAGTCGCATTACTTTCGGAATGCTTTTCTTCCACGCAGCGTGGTTGACGATTCGGTGAAGTACCAGAAATGAGAAGCTCTTCAATGACACGAAGGCCTGGTGGGGAGAAACAACGCCCCCAAGTTTTATGAACGTGCTCATCCCATCTTCACCTGTGTGTGCAATTTTTAGCATCGATTCCCCTCAGCAGCTTTGATTAACACCATCCCGAATGAGACAGAGGCATGCCACGAGCGGGGCCGCAATGTTCTGTACATGGGAGAGGGTACCCATGAGAACCTCCTCACCCCCCCCCCCTTTTCGGACCACCACTAGCCCTCGCCTAGCTTTCACATTCAAGCTTTCTCTTTCATCCCTGTCGCTCTTTCGGAGCCCACCTCCTGAAATTTCCTAGGGGGGGGGTGAACCGCCGTGGCTATGCCAATGCTTTCTGTATTATAGAGCTAAACCTCGACATAACAAAGTTGATAAAATCAGCAATTTGCTTCATTACATCAAAATATTTTTGTATTGAAATTCGACCTCTCATGCAAATACATAGTCACTGATGGAATTTTCTTATACGGAAGGGGCCACAAAATTTTGCGCATTATCGGGCAATCAGAAAAAGCAAACTTGAATTAGAAAAAAATTCATTTTATTGAATTTGACAGTCAGCAGTGAGATACCATAACCTTGTGCATATAATCTGCACCAGAAATGCAATGCGTTTACGGTGGAATCTCGATGATACGATCACAGCTAATACGAATTTCTGGATGATACGAATTTTTCTGTGGTCCCGGCCGAGTCCCATTACTTTGCAACGTGCTAGAGAACGGTAGTTACGAATAAATTTTCAACCCGCGTAGGTTGATACGAAAATTACTGAAGACACTTTGAAAATTTTAACGTGCACTTGGCGAAAGCCAGACGCTGCTGCCCTCTGCACTCCGCTTCCCTGGCTTTGCTGTTCGGTGAAATGGCCGGTCGCTGCTGCCGTCTGCGCTCCAATTCATTTGCTTTGGTGTTCGGCGATATTGCCTGTCGCTGCTGCTGCTTTCGTTCTGCTTCCCTGCCTTTGGTACCCGGCCATCTAATCAGTCACTGTTGGCATTTCCGTTCTGCTTCCCTTGCTTTCGCATCTGGTGACATGTTCAGTCGTCGCATGCGCATTCGCTCCTTGTTCTTCTGGCGTTTGGTGTTGGGGGAATCCGGCGTCCACTGCCGCTTCCCCGAACCGCTTGGCACGCAATCACTGGGCCGCTTCGGAGCTACAGGTCTCACTCACTCGACTGCAACGAAACGCCTGGCGAAGGAGCGGCGGTGCAGCTGCCACCGCCAATGCACGCGCGCTCGTTCTATCGCTACTGTGTGACGTCACGGTTGCTATGCGCAGCTGCGCCCCCCACCGGCACGCCGGTTGCTAAGGAGAGGAGGAGGTTGCGCGGACGTGAGGCCACAGTTCGCACGACTCCAGTGCACGGACAGACGCGACCGCGAGCATGAGCCCCACCGATGGCAGTGAAAGAGAACAGCGCGCAGTTACGCGATTTCTCCCTCTCTCTTGGTGCGGAGGCACGGACACGGCGCCGGACAGCACGGAGGCCGTGACTGGGCGCGAAGAGTTTGAAGCGGTGGCACTTTTGTTGCAGTTGTGCTTTTCCTCCTTTTCTGCGTGCCATCAGACGGAGTGGCTGCTGTGCTTCGGGCCGCGTTCTTTGTGACATGGGCTACGGCAAAGGACCACTACCGATGGCTGAAACGCTGCATGCGCTCGAAGTTCTGAGGCATGCTATGGCCGCGGAGGAAATCAGCGACGACAAGCATGCGTTTTTATGGATTTGAACAAAGTCTGCTAATTGACCTGACAAAGAAAACCAGAAGGACTTTTTCTTCAAGAGATAAATGCTTTTTACGTACGTGTGCCTGAGTTAGTTCACCTCTGACTCTTTAATTTAGCTAGTTTTAATTGTTTCGATAATACAAATTTCGGCTAATACGAATACTTCTCGTGACTCCGTGAGATTCGTATCATCGAGATTCCACTGTAACAGTAAAGTAAGGTTCCGACTATGCAGAGTAGCAGGCCAGAGCATACTAGCTCAGACCGACCTCTCCGACTTTATAATCTCTTGGGTTGTGAGTTAGTATACGCAAATTTTGCCTTGAAGTGTGGATTCATGGCGGCGCATGCCGCACTGCCATGAAGCCACACCTGATGGCAAGGTTCTCCACAATTTAAAGTTTTGCCATTGCCTGGGGAACTCCACGCTCTTGCCACCCCTGCGTGTTGAGGCTCCCTTCTCCCCACCTTCATGGTTGCCGGTTCTCCTCCTCTTTACTGGTCGCCATTTTGCATTTATTAGCAAATTGAGCATGTGGCGCCGGCAAACTCATACGTCACCGTTCCAGCAGCACTCCCTCAGTCCAAGCGAAGTGCTTCGCGATACTTGGTGAGCCAATCACCATTTGAGTTTTCAGCTGAGTTGCATTTGCTCCCTTATTATTGCCCATGCGAGGGCTGCTCTAATTCTGCTCTCTCATCCTCTGTTGTGTGAATGCTAGCGGCGAAGTTGAAGTGATTCGATTCACATCATATATCGCTCGACTGATTCGTTCACGAGAATGTCTCCCATGTGAACCCAGCTTGATCAGCATCACCGAAGAATGCGGAAACAGAGCCAATGGCCGAAGATACGACATGGATGAGTGATGAATCTGCAAATGGACACTGTTTTTGCAAAGATTTGAGCGCGTGTTGTATGCAGTTCTTTCAGTGGATTATACACATGGATATTTTTATTTTCTTTCTGGGCTCTTTAATTGAGGGTGTTGGTTATACAGTCGCCGACCGATTTTCCGGACTCCAAAAATTCGGACATGCCCGGTTATTCGGTCAGCCTCGCGGCACTGCCATTCTCCCCATAGACTATAATGTATAACAACTGCCGAAAGTTCGGACACCTTGCAACCTCTCGTCTGATTTTTCGGACACTCCTTGAGCCACGGAGTGCCTTGAGCCAACTCGGTCAAGAGCACTATGCACCGACTCTGACCTGTGCACGGTTCGACTTGCTGAACGCCATTTTTGTTTTGAACAGAGCTTCCTTGCTGCCCCACGAAGCGGCGCTACTGGAAATCCCCGCTCATCATCATCGTTTCTGCCTGGTTAGATAGAGTGGCTCTGCAGCAGTTCCGGTTTCATCTTAGTAAGCCATGTCAAGACAATCCAGCAGCTGATTTGATTCTTCCAGGTTTCTTCGCGCACGACGCTGCGAGCAGGCCGCGTTTTTCGTTTGTGCGACTGGTGTCGGCACGGTGGTGTTTGTGTGCTGTGTCGAGGTTTCGGTAATCCAACGCGCCATACGGAAACATCGCGTCAAGGGTCTAATGGCGCCGACAGTGCCCGCGCAGACTGCGCTGGGGAATGCCGGCAAGCGGGTGCCGGGAGGCCTAGACTTGTCGCCTTCCGATGTGCTCCCTACTGACGCGGAAAATGTTCTCCCGAGACCTGCGGAGTGGTTGCATTGCGATTCTGGACACCGTCTCATTTGACAGTTTCATAGGTGCTGACACTGCTGTGTTGACATGCGCAGAACTCGACGACGGCAAGATCATTCGTCAGGTTTCTGCTGCACCGCCGGACGATGACTCTAGTCGGAAGATGACGCACCATGTGCTATGCTGCCGTCGCATGCGGAGCGTGTACAAGCACTGACTGTGCTTTCAGTCGCTAATAGTGACCGTACGACCCTCTCAGAGATTCAGGCTTATCTGATTGCGCGTAAACGGAACAGGGTGCAACGACGCATTCACGATTTCTTCCAAGCCTACTGCCAAGCCCGAATAAGTGCGTGGAAATAAAGAATTTTTTTTCCTTAATCTGCTTTTTCGGACACCTGTTTATTCGGACATTTTCGCAGTCCCCGTGAGGTCCGAATAAACGGTCGGCGACTGTACATGAGAAAATGCGACACTGTTCCATGCTGTGTTGACAAGATCTTCACACTGGCAGCACGAAGCAACGCCAGCCACGCTTTCACGCCCTCCGCCCTCGCGGCAACTAGTGTCGCCCACAATGGGACAACGCTATCATGAAAATCACCAGTAGTGGGGAGTGAATGCTTCGTCTGTGTCGCATTTCAACGTGTCTCAGAAACTCCCTGTACTAAAAGCGCGGGAAGACAGTGTGCATGATACAACACCATCTTGGCATGCCCAGTCTATGCACGCGTGGCAGATGCCATCTAAAACAGGGCGCACTGGCGGAGTATGCAGTCAACTACGCTGGCAGCCATATCCAGGCATGGCCACACTAGAAAAGGAGACGCGCACCAACCTGGCTGGCCTCACTTCGTACCACCAATGTGAAGATATCTTCTCAGAACGAAGCTGTATCTTTCGTCGCCGACTCCCAAGTTCAACAAAATGAATTCCCCCCCCCATTCAAATTTACTTTTTTCGATTACCTGATAATTAGAAAAATTTCGTGGCCCCTTCTGCATAAGAAAGATCCATTGGTGACTGTAGTTATTAGCATAACAGGTGAAATTTCAACATAACGAAATTTTCATCTAACAAACACAATTGCCGATTTTACTGACTTCGTTATATCGAGTTTTAACTGCAATTCACTTTATCGCACCTGTAGAAAGGAAAACAAAGTACTGTTCATGAGAGGGTGTCGCATGCGTGTTTTTTGTCTTTTTAAAATAAATGGCAGAGCAGGGTACATTGCACTGATTGCCATTCCTGCATATTGTCCTTCAGCATTCCCAATGCCTGGTCAACCCAGACAATAGTCACGGATAAATGGAGAAGGCTGAGGTGCTTTTCCCCATGTATTACCTACTGCTAATTGCACTCGTGTGAATCAGCTAGGGATTCGAACATGCTGGGCCGTTAACGTACCTGTGGCAAGCATTGCAGTTCCTCTTCATTGCAGTCTCGATCTAGGCCAAGAAAAAACTGCACACCCAGGTGGAATTTCTGCAGCATCTGCTTGAGGCAAGCACGTGCGAGCTCTCCAAGGTACACCACGTCCTTCACCAGGGCATCAATTTGACGCAGGGAGAGCGGCCGCTGCCCCCAAGCACATACTTCATCCTGCGTACAATGGCAGCAATGTTGGAGAACACTAAATCGAGCTGTAAGCTAATCTCTCAAACCTTGGTCAGCTGATTAAGCCAGATTCAGAGGACAGACCAAACCACGGCATGAACATATGTATCATGGGATCATACGTCACCAGTTGCCACGGCGCTCACATGGCCCGCATGAAGTGATTCTGCCAAGTAAAATCCGCGTGAAGATTTTCGTTTATAAATATGAAAATAATGACGGCATTATACCTTAGTTTGGCAATGGGCGTCTTCAGTTTAAGGAGAGACCCAGGTCTTTGGGACCAAAAATCGGCCCAAAATTTCAATCTAAAATGTTTAATTTCCACGTTCCTTATGCATTTACGCACCTATCTTCGAAATTTGATTACGAAATACCGCATATTTCTTCCGTTATTGTGGCCTAAAGATGCGAGTCCACAAGCGTTGCCCTTTAAATTGGTGATAAATCTTTCTCGATTTTCGTCGTGCATAACTGATAACTACACGCTCTGCCAGTGCCAATTTGGCATAATTCGAAAGCTCATGTTTTTGGCTTTTTTTATTCGTCGGTCAGCAACATTGCCTGCTCTGAGGTCACGAAAAAACAACAGCAAGAAAATGCGCCATGCATGCTACTATCAGCCTGTTTGAGCACGTGATCAAGATAGTGAGCAGTGATTGGCTTAAAGGACCACGAGCGCTCAAACGATGACAACAGCCACCGTTTTGTCTTAGTCTCACGAGCGCGATGCTGGACATGCAGGAGGTCCGACAAATGTTTAATCCGCGAATTGTTACGGGTGGAAACGTGCAAGAAACTTCCGAAAGCAATTCCGTCACAGTCGGCACAGGGTATCTTGCAGCTCGCTGCTGAAGTACCGCCACCGAACGTTGATGCCTCAACTGCTCTGCCGGATCATGCATCTCCACACGCCTGTTCTACTCATGTAAGAATTGACAGGGCTGTCGTAACTGAAGAGGAAGTGGATAAGATAACAGCATATCAGCAAGCTACGTTCGACGAGATTGTATCTACACCGGCCACAGAGCCCGACCGCCGATAGCGCAACAGCTTTGGCCGCGGAGCACGCTGCTTCATACGTTGTTGTCAAACTTGCAGCAGTGAACAATCTTCTCGGCGTTCCCTTGTGCTATCCTTGCAGCGATTCTGCGAAGCTAGTGCAGAACAATCAGGATTACTGTCTCTCAAGAAAACTGACTGTGATTTACGAGATCCACAGTGAAGTTGCGTAGGGATAGCGCTCACTGCGAGAATATTTAGGGCCCGAAAACATGTAACCATATGGAACTAAACATACTCGCAGGGCATGCTATGTTGTCAACCGGCAACGACCAAACGGCCATGAATAATAGCTGGTGCTTACTGATGACTTGTGGTGCAGTCTTTTTTTTTTTTTCAAACTTTCTTTGAATATAGTTGCGAAATCTTTTTTGTTTTCTCAAAACCAAAATTTTGATGATGATGCCATATTTCTGGCACACTATGTCTGCTTTTGCTTGTGCTATCACTGTAATTCCCCCTTTTTTTTTATCAGAAAGGCAAAGCTGTGCAGAGTGCAAATTTGCAAAACAATGCTGTTGCATTTATTAGAAAATTCTTAAAAAGTATTTATTTTTAGCAGTTAGATGTTCCCATTTGATATAGAATTGGGTTAGAACACCATTCTTGCTAATTTGCAATCTTTGTTAGTTTCACATCATTTCGTTTGTCAATTATTATTATGCCTGATATAGTTTGGTAAATAGCTCACCTAGCAAATTATGCAATAAAGTTGGATTTTTTCAATTTCTGTAAATTTATTTATTCTGCGAGAAAACTTGGTGTATATTTAAAACTTGAAATACATAAACTCAGCAAGTTTAAAGGGACCCTGAAACAATTTTGACGAGTTTCTACAAACGTACTGAGTCGTTAGAGTAGGCCCTTCTGATCATTAATTGATGCATCTGAGTGCTCTGCGTAAAGCGTAAAATTTATTATAAGGTTTTGAAAATGCACATCGCTGCCAATCGCAGCACACTGCGCGGCGGAATTTTAAGCCGCCCTTACCCATATGACGAAAATCACCTATATGACGAAAATTACCGATATGACATCAGTGGGGCGAGCTGTCCGATTGGCTGACCAGGGCGCGTGATTGATGATCTTTCCAACTTTATGGTAAACAAATGATGTTCGTAATAGTTAGAAGAACAATTTTTCAACACACTTAAGCACTTTCGGCACACAGCAAGTGTCGTCTGCTTGTGTTACAACATGCTCCGTCTTTGACGAGAACTCCGCTGTCAGTGTCGGTCTTTCTTTTCGCGAGCGCTATGATTCAACTTAGTTGCGTTGTGGACTGCAAACGTAGCAACCGGCAATATGTCAAGCTGCGACATCGTGTCCCTCTGCAAGCCAGTAGACAAACGGAGTGGCTGTAGCGCATTGGACTGCCGCTATCCGATCGGCGCCAGGATTTGTGCGATTGCAGCCGTCGCTTTACACCGGAAGATTACTAACGCAATAGCGTTTCGCGAGTCCGGTATTAGGGTAAACGCAAGCGAAAGGGGACAGGTCCTGGCCGTGTCCCCTTGCGTGTCGTTACATGGGATGAATAGAAGCGCAAATGTGAATGGTCTGCATGGTGCAGCCACCTGGTGGCATAGAGCTCAACCAGACACAGTAGCAGTAACAAAATGTATTCTTCTTTACTGCTGGTGTAAATTTTTTGCAGAAGTGTATCATTAACACATTGTTTTTGTTAATGTTTAAAATGTTCTACACTTGGTCAGAGCAATATTAGCTCTTTCTTTGGCTGGTTAAGCTTTGCGCCAACGGGTGGCTGGACCGTGGAGACCAGTCAAGCGGCTCATGTAAGTCTACGATAAACTTCCTTCATCAGCTTGAGTTTATGCCTCCACCGTTCCGTCGAAACGTTACCGGAATACCAGACACGTTCAGTGCTGCGACAGAATGCTCGCAACGCACGCTGCGTCGATAGCTCTTGCTTGGGGTCGACGGCCAAACGGCTAGCAGAGAGGCTTCGCGTGGGCGGGCTCCAAAACAACTGGAAGTGGACGATGTGGGGTCACATCATGACGCAACACCAGTGAAGGCGGAGCTAAGCCCCGATCACTCAGCAAACGAGTTGAGGAGGAAAAGCATGGCTAAGGAGGAGGGTAACTTGTAATCGCTTGTAGCTCCATTAATACATAACGCTTCACTTAAATTGTGGTGCGAATGTTCTACTTAAGCTGTACCCTACGCGTCTACAAAATTTGTCCGAACCATTTCAGGGGCCCTTTACTTGAAATCAACCAAGAATTAAAGAAAAAAGTTTTCAAGCACCGGGTCTCCCCTCAAAGCCACTTATTGAATTGAGAAGCGTGCAATGAAAATGCATGGCTCGTGCTGTTAACTGGATGGCCACAAGTGAAACAGGACAGCGTTCCATGCATTGACACCAGTGCTCATTCTCTGGTGATCAAAAGTAGAATTGATTGTCCGCTTTGTTGTCCGTTTCCCATCATGTGAATTCTAGCCGCAAAGTGATCCAATGTATGTTGTGTCATGTGACTGATTTCTCCACAACCACATTCGTCGTGTGTATCCACGTTTTGTAAAGAAAATGAAGGACAAACGTCCCCCTTTTTTTTTATGGTTTGGATGCAATCCATGCTGTCCGTGATGACAATGATTTCGCTGTACTTTTACATATTTAACCAGGGTGAATGGAAAAAGCTCCTGAAGACCCTTTGCATACTCTATAATGCTCTGTGATCCTCATTCGTTAACAAATGCTAGCTAGCCCCAAAAAGGAAATCAAAATCCATGATGTCATGAAAAGATGGTGCACGAAGCTGGAGGTGGCAGCACAACCCATCTTCTGTTTCTACATTCTTTTCGACCTTCTACTGTTCCGGAAGAGAGGTCAGCCTGACACATATTCTGAATGTGCTATAATCTAACTTTATCTACTACATTCGAACTCATTTATAACGAACTCGATAGTCCCGTGAAAAGTGGTTGTTGTATCAGTCGTTAGTTATACATATGTGGAATCACCCTTGAAAGCGTGCGGAAATTAGCAACACTGTAGCAGGCGTCAGCAGTTATGATTCGACTGAGGATGAAGTTTATGAAGACACCCCCCTTTGGTTCAAAAATAAGATTTTCAGTACTTCATTCTTTTTCCCAGCACTTTTCCGCATCTAACTGCAAGTTTACTAAAGAGATAAATGAGGTGGTGTAGCCCGTTCTAAACGGTACCCGGCCAGTTCTAATCACCTGCCATTTCGAAGCTACAACCGCATCTACCGCCATTTTTTCTACAATTTCTGAAATATTTTATTATCAGTGAGAAACGAGTTAATTATGCGTACAATAGTGAAGCATCCTAGTTGGCTTGAGGCAGAAAATACAAAGGCATGCCGGCATTTTGTTATGGCTGCAGCATCGGCCACGTGCGTGAAGAGCCACAATGTTATTTTGTTGTTTTTCTTTAATGCCATTTTGGTCGAAAAAGTGCGAATCTCCACAGATATAGTGCCACTGCAAACCATTAACAGCAACGTGAATGAAGAGTCAACAAACTGTAACTTCCGGTTCTATGGAACTTTGTACAGCAGTGGCGTATTGTGCTGCGTTTGCACCAACTCCTGCTACGTGTATACAGTCGATCCCGGATATATCGAACTCGAAGGGGATCGTGAAATAGTTCGAGATATCGATACAGTAAAACCTCGTTAAACCGTACCCGCTTAAACAGTAGTTTCGGTTTAAAAGTAGTAAAGTCAGTTCCCCGACTCAGCGGCCATTGAACATAATGTATTTTGTATCCGCATAAACCGTACCAGCTTATTGCGTACGCATCGGTTAAAACGTAGCGTTTCCACTTTTCGTCGCGCAAACACGGCGGTGCGTCGTCTCCATCGGGCGGCCCGGCAGAACAACAAGCCTCAGAGATCGGTACAACGGCCTCCAAGCGCCCTGTGCGTTTGCACGTGAAGCCGCATCAACATCAACATCATTTCGACGCCGTGCGAGCGAGGACTCGCGTCATGCCGAAGCGAGGACAAAAAAGACGCCGGGTGCTCAGCATAGAAGAAAAATTAGACATCGTGCGTGCTACCGAACGTGACGCGAAGAAGTCGGCGCTGGCCCGCTACATGGATATGCTGTTGACTACAGTGTGTGGCATTTGGAATGCGAAGTTGCTTGGCAGCGCTGCTGCGACCGCGAAGAGATGTCGGCTACGAGGTTCGACTTTTCACCATCGATGCCGCTGTTGTTGCCGAAGTGTCAACTAGCGACAGTGATGAGGACGACACGGAAAGCGACAGCACGGGCTATTCAGGCCCGACAGTGGCAGAAGCTGCGCGTTACGGCAGCCTCGTTAATGCAATCGTCGCAAGGAGAACAGGGGCGCGATAACGTAACTATTCCAAACGAAAAGTTTTCCGAACTCCGGCACCCGGCAATGAAAAAGGCGCCCCTGGACTTATGCAGCACTACTGCGCGCGTGCACGGAGAATACGTAACGCCAACGAGGAATCTGCCGTGCGAGTGTTTGCCGAGAGGACGGGGGCTGGCTGAGAAGCTGGCACGCAGCTTCAGTAAGTTTGAAGCCGCTGTCGTCGTGCTAGGCCGCCGCGACATCAAACGAAAATAACACGTACGTCCCGCGAAGTGAATAAATACTGCGTGTTTTTTCCCCTTTCATCGCACTCTCTGAGTTCCGTTTTCGACAGGTAAATGGGCGATCTCATGCTATTTCGCTTAAACAGTACTACCGTTTAGTACGTAGTTTTTCCGAGCTCCGGCCGACTACGGTTTAACGAGGTTTCACTGTAATTCGAAATATAAAATGTGCATGTCAAAAGCTTTTCTAACAACTCCACAAATCTCAAGGCAGTTTCCTGATGCCGTGACTAACGGGAACTTACCGACCTGTGCCTCCAAGGCGCGTAAAAAAAAAAACACAGCACGATGACCAGAGCACTTTATTTCGGAAGAAAAAATTCTGTGACCTTTGCTTGCTTTTTCTTCTGCACCATCAAGTTCATTAAGCTGTCCTCAAGCTTGTTACTATATTTACAATATATATATATATACAATATATATACAATATATAGTCAGAGTAGTTAAGATGGCTGTCCACCAACAACACGCAGCAAACGTCTCCGATCTTCTTCTTCCTCTCTCTCTTCTTTCATCCTTCCATAACAATATTGATGCAAAGTGGAGCAAATGACCTAGGAAGTTAACCAACAAGTATGAGACCTGTATGGTGAGCAACATGGCAATAAAGAACATCAAGCGGAAAGTCAGCGGCTGAGATAATCTCGTGGGTGGCGGCAATGGAACAGAAACCTGCTATGAGTAACTAATTGAGGAAAAATGAAATCAGGAAAGAAACAGTTTATTTTAGTTAAAAGGGAAGCTCATTACTTTTCGAAGCGAGATCAGGTGTTGAGAGTGCACAAATGAGAAAGGCCAGCTCCTTCCATTGTGCCACAACAGCGGCGAATGACGCTGAAAGCTGATGCAAGTTCAGGTGCAGTGCATGGTGGTTGGTCCTCTTCGCCGGAGCCTTCACCGCTGCTCTTGTCTGCGTCCTCGTCACCCATAATGTCAGCCACAATCTCCGCATCAGCGGAATCTTCTACAGCTTGCACGCCGTCGTCAGCGCTGGCGAAATCGCGTGCTGTAACACTGCCTGGGATGGTGCCTTCTCGACCTTGTCAAAGGCTGGGATGCGCACACGACACGCTCCTGGACTGCACAGCCTTCAGCTTAACATCGGCTTTGTTCTTGAGGATCGTACTCAGGGTGTTGCGAGGAATTCCGAACGCCGCGACGACCGACGACTTTTTCTCGCCAGCCTCCACCTGTCGAATGATGTCCGCCTTTGTTGAAAAATCCAAATTCTTGTATTTTTTCGCAGCCGTGGCTTCGGAACACGCGCCATGAGCGGAAAGAAAAACACACTGCACCACACAAGTCTCAAGCCTTCGCGTTGGCCTCATGAATAAAAGGAACAAAGCGAATTGAAAGACGCACCGCTCCGCGTCTCCGCACTACCACAAGCCCAAGCTGCACTGGCCTCGTTCGTCTCGTTGTGCCAGCGGTGTCAGCCAACCAAAACACAGGAAACAGGCGCCTGCGGTCAGCGTGGTTTCTCCCTCCCGCTTCCCTTTCACACCCAATTGCACTCCAAGTGCTGCTCGACACGTGCATTTTACCCACATGCCCCTTTCTCAGAGTGCGGGGCGGCGCGCGTGAGATTGCGGGAACATAGCGAGAGTTTCGTGAGGAGAAGCGCACTTACGGGGGTGGGATGCCATCGGAGAAGCGCACTTGCAGGGGTGGGGTATGGTGGGAGAAGCGCACTTGCCGGGGCTCAGCTCAGCACTGAGTTCGATACACCGATATGCCAGTGCATGGGAGTTTTATATACGTGAACAATAGCACTATACTTTTGCATGCGATTTCCAAGGGGATTTTTCAACTGTTCGATACTGGCAATAATTCGATATATCTGGGTTCAATATATCAGGGATCGACTGTATATTGATAGCAATGCTAGAGCAGCCGTTGGTTCAAATTGGTGCAAATCATCCAAATAGCATACGTAACGTAGTGCAAGCAGTGCCGCATGGATAACTGCGCGAAAAAGAGAGTGCTGCCGCCATAGCTTCCAAGGTTACACACAGTACCACCAGAACTCCGCACTAATGCATCGCTGTCGTGATCAGAGGCCAGGGCTGCCATACACTGCACTGCTCCACCCTAAAGCACGCTCATGCCTTGAAAGCACAGTCACCCTAGCATGGTTGAAAGCAAGTGACTTTCCTGAGCTTCTGAAACCCATGCACAGCCCTCACTCATGTGAGCGGTCAAATCTGTCGCGGTTAGACAGGAGCGGGCGGATGCTGTGTACACAGATTGGTCGTGCTTCCATGCTTCGGAACTTAGCATGCACCCTCCGTTTACATCAACTGGGTTTTAAGTGTTCATTGTAACAGTATAGTGCTTTTGAACATGTTCTTCATATCTGGAGCCAGTTTCAATAGGCAGGATTGGAAAATCGTAAATGCTCTAAAATGTGTTCATTATAACTGATAGATTGATAAATATGGGATCGTTATAAATGGTTTTGACTGTAATATTTCTTTGAAGATACAGATGGCAATGTGGTGGCATCTAATGTGCAGCAAACATGCAAGACTTTGAATGAACACCAACATACCTCCTGGCTACCCTTCCTTGAGCGTGTGTACTTCAGCTGCTCGTATGTCAGGTGGAGGAAACTCCTGAGGCAGTTCTGGATTCCATGCACGTAAGATGGCAAATGGCAGTCGCCATCCTCCAGCTTCTTGTCAAGGTAAATGACCACGTCAGCCACCTGGCAGCAAAGAGAGTAGTGCGATGAATTGTACCTGAGATGGTTGCCAGCTTTAACCGTTGCAGTTAAACTGTGGACAGGCCAGCTAGAGCACCCCTCGTGAAGCAAGCTTTATACGAGAGCGAGATGATTCTATGCAAATAGAAGTTTATTAAAACGAGACGTCCTCGTTAATGAACTGCTTTGGGGAATTGTTGTGGAGTAAAACATCATTAATATAGTCATGATTAAACTGGGCGCCCCTTCAGGAGATCAAACCTATGAGTGACTAAAACACTCAATGCCAATGTTGGCAGGGCATGGAAATAAGCAGAGGCAGCGAAAGCTCAAGATCACGACAATGCCTGAGCTGAATGCTTGAGCTAAAGCATTAGCTTTTAACAGACAACGTCAAGAGCATATGCCACTAATTCACCGCCGCCACAATGCTGTGGAGTCAGTAGAGCATCTTCAGAGGCCAAGCAGATGGCCAGGCCTGTTCGTATTAAACACCATGGAAAGAAAGTCCGTTTGCTACATTCGAATTCTAGCAAGTTGTACTCTTGTCTAGGGTGAACAAAAAGTTTGTGTCACACTTAAATTCCTACAAGCCACAATCGTATCACCGAGACTACTGTACACAATGAACAGATGAAGACATCTCTGAATTTAGGCTAAGGCAGATTATTCTTTAGCAGTGTATGAAGCAGTCTGTTTCTACACCTTCATAGCATAATTAAGTTACGTGCAACATAATCATATGCATTCCCTAAGCTAAAAAAAATGCTTAGATAGTGTTGAAGGTCATTTCATACTTGAGTGGACTGCAGCGAGCCCGTCTTCCTCCCCATAAATTAGCACTAGTTCCTAGTCGTTGCAATCAGGCTCCTTTGAACCTGATTGCTCTTTCAGTCATAAAGCATGAAACATTGCTGCCCAATTTAATCACTTTTGCCACTGTTTAAGTGACAAGAGTGATGTCTTCTTAGAATACTGTACAGTTAAACTCACGAAAGAGAACCAAGTGATTTCTTTTGCGTTCTGGCATGTACGCCCCATGATGATCTTGCATATTTATTGTTCTCAACACTACACGAATAGACTAGACGTCTGTAAAAATAAGAAATGCTTCTTATAACTTTCACAACTCAGTTCACAGCCACCTGTATCGCAGGTATGGGATATTGCACAATAGCTTTGGAAGTGTTCCACATGCTTTATAAGTAAAACCTTGTTAATTCGGATTTCACAAAACCGAAAAGAAATGTCATAATTAACTGAATGTCGAATTATCGAGGGTACGAAGCGAACAAGAAACAAATGCCTACTACATCAACAGAATTTATTTACTGAATTAATGAGAAGTCCTGTTTCTATTTTGCACAAAGGCAGTGCAGAAGCAGCAATTCTCATTCGTGATTGATTAGCGCTCGCAGCAGGGAAGACCTCGTAACTTCCTTTGCATTGTGGCCCCAGTGAGCTGGTCGGCAACGGCATGACAATGTAGCCGGCATGTCTGATGCCAGCGTGCGAGCCGTGGTAGAATCGCTCTTCATCCTCAACAGCTTCCGCCATGTTTGACATTGCCAATGCACGCACTGAGTCAAAATGAAACTACTGTTTTCTGCAACTGCCCCGTACCATACTGTGGTCTCTGCCAATATGATCAGGGATGGTGACTATTTGCCGCAGGCGCTACAGACAAAACCGTAGTCACTATCAATGCAATGGTTGGCAAATATGCAATTTGGAGGCACGTGGCAAAAGCAGTGTCATGCGCAGCGGTAAACGCAGGAATAAAGGCTAAAGGCTATAACAGCACAAATAGACATAAAACGCTTGCTCGTGTCATTCCATGGGGGAAGGAACGCTCAGGAGAGGCCCCGGCCAGGACAGATGTGTTGGAGAAAGTGTGGTAAAAGTCATGTGCTGTCTTTCACAAAGGAGCACTAGGACTGGTACCCCAACTGTCAATGTTGCCATAGCAACCGCATTCCCGAAGCTGGTGTCTGAAAAGCAAAATAAGATTTTCCAGCCTGTGTCTTTCTCACAGCACATTCTGTTTGCGAGACAAGCTAACTTTAGAGTGTGGGGCGTAAGCTTGAAAGCTGTGTTTAGGGTCTATCAATGTGTGTGTCAGACAGCAACAGAGACACTCAAGTAATCATGGTACGTGTCTTAGATTATGGGGTTTTACATGCCAAAACCACTTTCTGATCATGAGGCACGCCGTAGTGGAGGACTCCGGAAATTTCAACCACCTGGGGTTCTTTAACGTGCACCTAAATCTAAGTACACAGGTGTTTTCGCATTTCGCCCCCATAGAAATGCGGCCGCCGTGGCCGGGATTTGATCCCGCGACCTCGTGCTCAGCAGCCTAACACCATAGCCACTGAGCAACCGCGGCGGGTATGGTACGTGTCTTCGTCGTCTTCTTCAACGTGGCACAGAAAAGCACAGAAGTGTGTCTGCTTCACTAAAACCGTTACAGAAGTTTCGTAGGCTTTGTTCTGGCACGCTTCAGCAGCACACACTTCCAGCGGTTCATAGCAATGCAAGTTCAAAGCTTGCGCCTATCTGCTACGGCGAGCAGATTGGAGGCGCAAAGGCATCTAGATGGCACACCAACATGACTGCATTTCTGGCTTCAAAAACATGATATCAGGGCCTCTCCAATTTTGTTTCTTTCCTCTATGGTGTCATTCCTATATGGTTTCCACTGATGACTATGGCAATGTGGACTGCACCACTTCGTTTCAGTTGGGTGCTAGCTTTGCTTTTGCTCTTTTACGTTGAGTATTTGTGGCGATTCGAGGGTTGTCCAAGTTAACCTGTAAGCAGCCAAGAACATCCGCATTAACAAGAGTTTGATGCTATTATATCATTCATACGCTTGCTAGGACCAGAGTATGAATCTGAATTAGTATCCGATTTTTCAAATCAATGGGGGTCGAATTAACAAGGTTTTACCGTAGTGATGTTAACCTGTAAACAACCCACACACTAACCATACTAAGCTGCACATGCTACTACAGTCAAATCTCGTTAATACGAAAATACTTAATTCAAACTACCGCTTTATTCGAACTGGCACTGTGGTCCCATGAGTTATATGTATTCCAATGGGCAAAAATGCCCGGTGATTCAAATGCTGAAGCATTTGCGACGGTTAATTCGAACATACTGCCCTTCAACAATGCTCTCAGCAGCGCATTAAATCACGCAGTGGCGCCTCCGACCAGCATTGCTCTGAAAAGAAAAGAAAAGGCTTACGAGAAACCCTTGTGGGGTTCTCCTCCGTGCTCTTGGGACAAAGGAACGACAGCACAGTAGTGCAAACAATCACAAGGGCATTTATTGCACCTTTCATAGATCAATGCCTGCTAGCCGAGTTGCTATCCACAAAACATGCCGATGGGCGCGCGACAAATCTAGAAGTCCGTCTCACCGCGACCGGATAGCGAGCGAATATGTTCGCCCCATGCTGGTCACCAATGCCTGGTCGTTTGCGTGTACAGTCACGCGAATGGTGGCGCGTTCAAAGGCGGCCACGCGAGACAGTCTCGCAGAAGCACGGATAGGCGCACGCACGGCACGGCACGTCCACACCACTTGCTGTCCCGAACCAAAGAGAGCACCTTGTCTTTCCGCGCCCACGTCAGCCCGCCTGTCGGCGGCGTTAGCAGCGCAACACTCGCGCCATCTCTCGTACTGCGCCTCAACCACTCCGACCGCCGCGGGTGCCAGGCCACGCGGCGAAGCCGGATTACAGGAGACGCGCTCTGCGGGAAAAACATATCAGGGGACGCGCGAGAGTCGCGCATCCCCACACCCTTCAAAGCCGTGCGCAAAAAAAAAATCATACCGTGGCGTAAATTTCACCCTCTCTCATATGGCAAGGTCACTGTTTCTGCTTTGTGCCATAATGCCTCAGCCACACTAGTGGCTGGGGCATTATGGGAGGATCGGTCCTGGGTGGATTTTTTGTGGCTCGCCGCGGCAGCAAGCGAGCCGCAAGCAGGGGAGACCAATAAGAGGAGTCCCTACAGTGACATACACACGGGAAACTGGTATCATGTGGACCCGCCTGACCGCTCTATTCGTACTCGCGTCTGGTTCAGCGGGACCACTTGTTTCGCACTATCGTCTACTTGCGTCAGCTTTCGCTCTCACTTGTTTGGTTGGCCTCATTTGCGCTTGTTTTTATGCGAAGCATATTACGAGAGCTCAACCCAGCTCCTCAGGCGCGGCGGTGTCGCCTTCAATACCACGTGACACCGTGACGTCACGACAGAGTAGAAACGGGGCTCCAACTCGCGCCGTCGCTCGCGGCGTCGCCTTCAAGGCTGACCACGTGACACCGTGACGTCACGACAGAGTAGAAATGGGGCTCCAACTCGCGCCGTCGCTTGCGGCATCGCGGCAGTATATAAGCAGCTGCACTTGCCTCTGCTAGACACTCACGGTGAGATGCCTCCTGGAGACAGAGCTGCTCGTTGGAATGAGAAGTGAAGGTTGCGGCGTGCTACAGAGACTGTTTCTAGGTGGCTTTGCTACGGCGCAGCGACTACGCGCCCCGCATCGGACGCGGTGAGCGCCGAGCAACGCAGCGTTCGGCGCAACAACGAAATGTGCGCCTGAGCAAGCGCCGCACGCCTGAGCCGACGCCTGAGCCGACGACACCGGCTTTTCTGCGACACGAGCTCCTTAACGCTGTCGCGTTAAAATAAAGGCTAGTATGCTTCGCATCCTGGGCTTAACCTTAGCTAAGCCACAGCCATTTTGTTACGATGGTGCGCCTAAATCGAGACTTCCCAATGGAAAGCAAGTCTGATTCTGTACAAGACAGACCCTGAATAAAGGACGCGAAGAAGACACCCGGTACCTCCTTCTCCTTGTCTTTTGAACGCAGAGATGCTACAACAAAAGGTAGGGCACAAACATGATTATGATCAGCAGCATTAACGAAGGACGAAGAAGGTAAAAACAGTGCCAATCTGTCAGCAGACGAAGGAAAAAACATGCGAGCACACAGAGGCAAGCAGCAGCAGAGGCCCAGTCCAGCCTCGGCAACTCCGCTGCTTCAGTGGCAGTAGGTGGCAGATATAATTAGTGCCATCCAGCAAGCTGGCAGGAAAGCAAATCCACTTCCTCCCGCCCTTCCTCGCAACTGCACTCCCTTCGCCCTCTCTCTCGACTCCCTCATAACTCCCCCATCTTCGACAATTTCCATGCGCTCGCACCTCCACACCAGCTGTGCCAGCCCTGCCGGCCTGGCACCAGCTTGCTCCTTGAAGTTTCATTTTCTGCCGTTATTGGGAAGCGAGCGTTGGCCGGCGTGGGCAGTTTCGTAGTCTAGTTCGCTATGAGCTTGCGCGCTGCGATATTTCACAACTCGCACCATTCGTGCATCGTGCTACTGTGCGCGAATACTTTAAAAAAGAGTGCTTCTTTTAATTCAAGCTTCTTTTACTTCGAACAAATTTTTGGTGCGAGTTCGAAGTATGGAGATGCGACTGTACTTGCTGTAAAACCATATTTTAGGCCTTCCTCGCTTAAGAATACAGATGCAGCTAATAGATTTCTAAAGAAAAAATCAATTTTATCTGTACACTGACTAGCATTATGAAATGTTTTTACTGTGGTACCGACAACACCCTCAAGAAGTTTTCCAAGTCTACCTGCCTGTGTGTTGCACACTTTCTTTGGGTGTGCATGCACCTTGCGCATTAACAGCAGAAGAGAATAAGAAGCTTGGCAGTGTTTTCGCTGTAAGCGTAACTTGTTTATATATGCCCTTATTTTATCTGAATACAACAGCATGGGGGGGAATTCAGTATGCAAGGCTAGGGTAAAGGAGATGGGCAAGGCAGGCTACGTGTTCCCCTGCCCCACCCGGGCTGTCAAAACAGATAGCCTACAACCATTTGTATTTATGTCCCTACATCAAAAATGAGAACCACAGTCTGCCTGAGATGTGTTGATATAACAGGGTAAATGTGAATCTCATCAATAACAGCTACTTCAACTAGTAGTAGCTGTGTTTATCATCTCACAAGCACAGATGAGGCCAGAGGCAGAAATTCCTTGTCATTCAACAGATTGAGCCAAAATGGTTAATGTACAATACTAAAACCGAGCAGAGGGTGTAATGCAGACTTGCCATGGTGTCAAACACATTGTTGAGGCCAACTTGGTACTGGTGGTGAAGGCAGTCGGACAGATGCCTGCAACCATGCACAATCTATAGCCACAAAGAAAAGCAAAATTTACATTAAAAAATTAGCAATTCAATCCAGAAATTTATATGAAGACTGCAAATCCTCAGCAACTGAGACACAGCAAGGCAAAATGATTACCAGACGTAGATAATAGTTTAACTATGATGTGTATGGGATAGGGGAACAAAGTGAAGGTGTAAGTTAGACCTAGATATAACGAAGCCGATAAGATCGGCCATTTCCTTCGTTACATCGGAATTTTGTTGTATTGACATTTGCCTTTTAAGCAAATAAGTAAAGTCGCCAATCGTATCTTTCTTACACGGAAAGGGGCCGCAGAATTTCCATGCGCAATGCGTCGCCAAATTAACCTAGCCATATAAAAATCAAGTGACCACAGCATCAACGATAATATGCAGCGTAAGGTCTTGAAGCTTAAGTACAGTGGTTATCCTGTAACATTTATAATGTCCATCGCCGAAAAAGTTTTGGGAGGCTTAAATAACAAAAAGAAAGTAGCTGCAAAGGGCGGCGAGGATAAGAAGGCAACTGTCATACCTTATACGCATAAAATTTCACATGGCCTCAAAAAGACTGGCGAAAGGCACGGCACCAAAGTGGTTTTTTCAGCTCCTTTAAAGATGAAAGGCTTATGTAAAAAAGTAAATAACGAAACAAAATCTGACAAAAACAAACGCAAAATAAAGCACGCAAAAGAAAACAGGTTTTTGGATTGTGTCGACAACTTTGTGTACAAGATACCTTTCACGTGCGGAAAATCATACATAGGCCAGGCAGGCAGATGTATTAATATTAGGTTAAGAGAACACAAGTATGTGACAAAAATGCCAGTCACCAGGACTTTTGGTGATGCATGGCACAAAATGCGGTTGCAAGCCTATCTTCAAAGAAACCAAGGCGTTGGCTTGATGCAGATCTAAAAAAGCATGTGAAATTTCGGATGCATATTTCATGCTCAAAAATGATTCGGGAGACCACGTTAGCCCACCTGTGGTGCTGGGAGAAGCAGCTTTTAAATTCATAGACGGATGTGAGATCAAGCCATACTTGTCATTGTTAAATCAGATGTGCGTAGGTTGGCTTCTTTTTCACCTTTCATCTCGTTTGCTTTTTATTTACAGTCACCCTTCATGTACATATTTGACAGGCACTAGCGAATAATAAACAGCTGAATGTTTGTGCACATGTGTGTCTGTCTCTTTTCTGTCCTTCGTACATGTATAAACAGTATAGCACAGCAAGCAGAACGAAGCATGAGGACGCTGTGTGTATATATAAACCTTGTTAGGCTGTTAGCAGTAATAATTGTTTTGTTTTTTTCAGAGCAGCAATTTTTGCATTTGGCAGTACTGGTAAGAGCGGCTGTGGTGCCACTTTTTTTTTGTTTGTTTTTGGCTCTTCCCGCAGAGCTGCGAAACGTACCTAGCGGCATCGTAGGATGAAGAAACGCCACTTTTAAAGTAAAAATCGCAGTTTGCGTGCTTCCTAGCTTGCTATATTTATAAGCGTTCACCAGATCGGTAAATCACTTCAAACAATGCTTTCTTCAAGGAAAATGATTTTAAAAGTACATGACCACACAAGAAAAGTTTTCACTAAAGAATGCAGAACGCAGCTCCGCTTTCGCCGCTACTACGACTACGACAGGCTGCAACCGGCCGTGTGGCGTGGGCGGCGCAGGGCTAAGTTGTGGCGCCATGGAGAGTAGCAGCGTTCAGGAGAACTAAAACAAACTGAACAAGCAATAAGAAATACGGGGCTACGGATGATGATGATGATGAAAAACGTTTATTTGCTCTATTTTGCAGTGATTTTTGCGGCATCAGATGGAGTCTTCCATCTTCTCTCCAGGGTCGGTTCCCCTAGTCCAGTGCTCCGCTGAGGGTAGCTGCCCTGCGTGCACGCCTTACTAGTCCTTGTTGGACTTTCAGGATGTCGCTGGATAGCATCCTCTCCCACTGTTCCGCACTCGGGTTTTTTATTATGGCTAGCCCTTCTGTTTTCTGGCAAGCCCATGTGGTATGGCATAGGGTTGGTTTGTCTCCACGCCATGGGCACTTGCTCTCGTACTGCGTGGGGTAGATCTTGCTTAGCATGTTTAGGCACGGGAATGTTCCCGTTTGTAGCTGTCGCCATGCTGCGGCGTCTTCTCTGTTTAGTTGTTTGTGAGGGGGCGGGTATTTTCGTCTGATGCCTCTGTAGTAGTTTAGTATCTCTGAATAGCTTTGGGCTACCGGCTCGGGTTCCTCAGCGGGGTCGGGAATGTTGGATGCTCGGTTGGTTATGTTGGATGCTCCTGCTCGGGGCTACGGAGGAGGGGCCAGTGAACAGACCACCTCTAATAAATCCGGTCATGGTCTAAGCCTAGTTCATTATTGCCTAAAGTCTAAAGAGTGCTAAAAACTTTAATATTGTACAACTGCATAGAGTTGGGACCTCTAAGTGTACAAATGGACACCAAGTGCAATATGCACAAGTGCAGGCAATACTAAAATATTTAAGACAACCTTTGACCTAAAGAATGGCATTATGATGCATTCACCATTTCACTGTGGGCTCAGGCAGTTTTCGTAGGCAAAGAAACAAAAACAAGGGCATTGGCAGCTCAGTCTAACCCTGTAGCTTACTTGAACCATGGGAAAGTGTTGGAACTGCAAAGTTGGCATAATCTACCTTAACCAAGGAAGTTCTGCAAATTTCCGCACTGTGGAGATGGTTTCACAAAAGGAAAATATGGCAGATGAAGAGGCCTCTTTCGTAATGTACTTAAGAGCCTTGATGAATGTGAGAGGTACGCCTGGATCTTCAGTACAATGCACTTGGGAAGTAGCTGTTCAGATAACAGAAAATCAGCTTCATCTGGCATAACTAAAAGAATTTCATGCAGTTTGCCTTCTAGTCTACTCACAAAACGACATAGTAGACTGCATGCTTTGTACAAGGATCATTCATTCTTGGGTAAACCTGATAATTCCTTATTTTTGAACCCCGAACAAATTTGATGAAAAACAGGCTACACCCAATTTCTCCTCAGAGCTTGCTTACCCTTTCGTAAAGGATAAGAAAAAATGCAAAACTACAACACCACCCGCACTGTGCAAGCAAGTGGTCGAGATATATCATATTATTAATATTATGCATGTATATTGTCCCACTTAGCGTTGACAGTACAGTAATGGTGGCAGTTGTCGAGGATCCTTTGAAAGATGTTTTATAATAGGATGAACTCATGCCCAATAAAGAAACTGGTGTCACCGTGTTGCAGACCACCACCATTGACGATCGCCACAAGAATGCTCATAGCCGGTTTCGAGATGAGTATTTATACCCGTACCCACACAATCAAAAGCCGTCAACAAGGGCATAGTAATGCCCCGTGGCAACGAGTAAGTGGCAACCAGCAAGCGGCGAAAGATAAGGAGCATGCAAATCCGACAAAAACACAAGATGCTTATGGGGGCCCCCCCAACAAGCAATAAATGATAACACTGCGTGGCAAGGGATGAATAAGAATGCTACGTGGCATTACTCCTTCCCCTAAAAAACATCGACCCGATGCTTGGGAATTTGATAAAACCTAACAACTGCAACAAAATGAAACAGTTAATGCCTGGCAAACCGAAGAAACAGCTTATTAAGGTTCATAATATGGTTTCAAGTGAACCACATGCACCACTTCAGGACGGGCGTGACAAGAGGCCATGTTCCCATTAAGCACCACTTTATAGTCCAGTTCACTCCGTTGGCGCACAATCCTGTAAAGTCCGAAATAGTGGTAAAGTAGCTTCTCGCTCAGGCCTCAATGGCGAATGGGCATTCAATCTATACTCAGTCACTGGGTTTGCAATGCACGTCGCAATGAGCATTGGTTTGTCAGTGGTAGGCCACTTTTCTACGGTGAGCTGTATGCTTGTAGTAGAGAATGGCTTGCATGAGGTCATTCATGAAGGATGTTCCTCTGTCTGTCCTTAGAACTTCTGGAGATCCATGGTGCAGAAGAATCTGGTATACAAAGCACTTTGCAGATTCTTCGGCAGTTCCTCGTGGAAGCACAGTAATTTCTGCATAGCGCACCGTGTAATCTGTTGCGACGATGACCTACCTATTTCTCACCTCAGTAATCTAGATCAATTGCCTTCAAGTATACAAGGTACAATCACTTTTGCACTCGACACCGGATGCGTCGGCGTCTACAGCTATCAGCATGCTGTGGGGAAATGCTGCTGCATGCGTGGAGCGCTGTTGCTCTGCGTCCAGTGCCAAGTTACAAAAAATCTTGCATAAGTGATCATATCTCTGAATGCAACTGACTGAGAATACTGCTTCACAGCAATACTGCCACTGCAGTTGGCAGTGCGATTCTATATCCTCAAGCAAAGCTTGCCAATATTGGCTAACGGAATTTTGATAGCAAAGTTGCATTCTGCAACATATTACCTATCTGTGCTGCCTCATTTCGTAACAATGAAATTATCGCGCAAGCAAAATAACGAAATCGGAGTTCCCCACCGATTTCGTTATTGCGAGGTTCAACTACAACAGCTTACTGGTGACATTTCTCCCGTGTGCAGCACAACTCATTAGGCTGCTATACCAAGCAAGAGTGTTGATAACT
Source organism: Dermacentor albipictus (assembly GCF_038994185.2). Taxonomy (NCBI): domain Eukaryota; kingdom Metazoa; phylum Arthropoda; class Arachnida; order Ixodida; family Ixodidae; genus Dermacentor; species Dermacentor albipictus. The sequence continues at coordinate 8,858,596 of NC_091823.1, read as the reverse complement.
CTGTCGTGGAAACTTGGAGTGTTTGCAGTGCATGAGACAGACCTCACACCTTAAATCCCATAGTATATTCCTTTCAAATACTTCACTGCACATAAAAATCCAGTCACTTCCAAGGACTTTACAGTATTACAGGGACAGCCAACACAACATTAGCTGCACACTGCATACACTCTGCAACAAGCCAAGCAGGACTATAGAAGTAGTAGTAATGCATCCAGTACACACAGTTGCAAGTGAATGGAATGAAAATAATTGGATAGTTATCTACAGAGAAAAACAATTCCAGTGTCTGAAGAAAATAGGGGGCGACATTACCTTTTCAATGTCACTAGATTCCAAGATTTCCTTCAACCCATGGTCAAACAATGCCTTCTTCAATGACTGAACATCAAATATGTACACTTTTGATGAGGTTGCAACCTGTGAAAGAACAAAAGAAAAAGGAGTGCCACACCTACCTTAAAAATTCATAACAAACAGTCTACCTATCACACATCACTGTGTTAGAAAAGTTTTCAAATGTCTGCATCAACCTGCCTGCACATTAGAACTAGATGACTACATCCCCATTTGCCTCTGGATGGATACTGCAACATGCTAACAAAACATGCCCAATGGTTCAGAGCCATTTGTGTAGCAAGGCTTAGCACCCGCACAGATGACTTCAGTGACACAGGAATGGCTGGCTAAAAATTTTGATGACCATGTGATGATGTTCAATAAGACTTCGACAAGGGCTAGTTGGAACGACATGGTTCCGTTTATTGTGCTACACTATTACACCAACGTCAGTTGTGTCAGTTTCTTTTCTTTTATTTTGTCCTTTGTGTAACAGCATAGGACAGTAAACAACCATATCATGTTTAATCTCCAAACACTTATGGTGAGCTTGTAAACCCTCAGGACCTTTATGGGAATGACATCCTTAAAAGGGTGTCTAAAAAGCAGCTTTACGAGACGAGTCCTTGGAGACAACAAATGTGAAGTATGGTCTATGTTAAATAGAATGCCTCACTAGTATTCTATCAAGAATTATAGCTGAGGTATGTGCTGAAAGCATGACACGATTACTCATGGATGTCATGTTAGTCACTTTTTTTGCAACACAGTCAAAGAAATAAAGTAGTCATTATACATATATTATAAATTAAGCGTTCCCTTCCTTTAAGAGCGTGTTGAACTGTACCTGTGACTGCTAAAATGCTTAAGTAATAGTACTTCATCAAAGATGTACAATACTTGCAGGGTGGTATTGAGAAAAAGGTTGATGCCTGTAGCAGTTTCATTCAAGAAACTTCAGGCATCAGATGTGTCGGACCTCGCCACGGAGGAGGCACCGTTTACAGCGCGGGATCGACTTATTACTTACCACGACATCTGCACCCACTACCGATTAGACCGCTTAACCTTTCCGCCACTCATGGGCAAATCCCCGCGTAGGTGTGAAGTTCTGTGGCGACAGCTGCAGACTCGCACCTTTCCGTCCCCTTACCTCCTCCACCGCATTCATCCCGCCATTTACCTTTCTCCCTCTTGTAAATTCTGTGTCTCTCCCAAAGCAGACTTAAACCACATCATGTGGGGGTGCCCTAAGCACCCCCTTCCCCCTTTCCTCAAGCAGTTAATATCTAGTGAGGAGCAGTGGGAGGCTGCCTTGCGCAGCTCCAGGCCCGATCTTCAGGAGGCCATCCTGGAGTGGGCTGAGAGGATAAAGGAGGCCTACTTCAAGTAGTTCCTCCCCCACCCTCTATTCCATTGCCCCCTTCCCTTTAAAGAGGGATAAATAAAGTTTTTCATCATCATCATCAGTAGGAATGGTTTGCCAAACTATGTACCAATGGTACATGTAATTAAATTTTGAGCAATACACATACTTTTTTGCTTTAGTTAGGTGTTCACCATGAAACACTTTCTGCACTGTACTGCAAACAATGATAATGACTATGGACTAGTGTCAGCCATGAAAAAATTGCGAGTGAAACTCACCACCAAAACAGAGAGAGAGCCATGACGTCCAACTTTCACGCCTTCAAATGCAACAGAAATAGCCTGTGCCTTCTTTATTGCTGCAATCTTTAAAGAGAAAAATAAGAGCAACAGATGCTGAATGCAGCAGTGCAGATCAAGGTAGTGCGAGTTACAAATGACTGCGCCACTGTGACTAATGATCCATAATAACTTTCCACCAAAACTACTGTGTCTTAATATATCAGTCAAGCAGGCTCTCCTATCTTTTTCATTACGAATAACTTCAGCAGACATCGTGATTGTTTTGTAATGTGATTGTGAATTGTGTAGTACTTTCTGGAAGCCACACAGCACCAGTGATTGCACTGGAACCTTGAACAAGTCATGTACAAAAGCTGACACGCTTGACCCGCTGCTCAGATTTTTGGCTATCACCGGCTCAGCTACATGTTCCTCAAATTTTTTGCCTCAATGTATAGTGAAATGAAAACACGTATAGAGCTGTGCTCAAAATTCCCATTTTCTCGGTTCATTTTTACTTTCTTTTTTTCTTTAGCGAAACCTGATGACCTGATACAGATGGAAAGAGGCTCGTAAAGCCCACCTGGTGCAGTGCAGCTGTTTCTTCTACGCTCTCTCCTGCTTGTGTGTTTAGTCATCTGATTTTAAAGTAATTTGATAATGAAAGCATGCTTGCCTACGAACAGAATGAACAGACAAGCGTTTGATTGCAGTTCAGTCAAAACATTAAGCAAACTATAGGGAACAATGATCTAAGCTTGGAAATGTCCAAGTAAAGATGGCGTAGATGCAGCTTGATTAATTGTGTTAACGCATTGTAGGAGTTTGTTCTAATTATATTATGAAAATATCATTAATTTCAATTCTGTTTTGACAATGTATTATTTAAAGGGCCCCTGAAACGGTTCGGACAAATTTTGTAGGCGCGTAGGGTACAGCTTAAGTAGAACATTCGCACCACAATTTAAGTGAAGCGTTACGTATTAATGGAGCTGCAAGCGATTAGAAGTTACCCTCCTCCCTAGCTATGCTTTTCCTCAACTCGCTCGCCGAGCGAGCGGCGCTAAGCTCCGCCTTCACTGGTTCAGCGTCACGATGCGACGTCACATCGCTCACTTCCGGTTGTTTAGGAGCACGCCCCCTCCCGCGCGAGACCTCTCCGCTAGCCGCTTGGCCGTCGACCGAGAGCTATCGAAGCAGCGTGCGTTGCGAGCATTCTGTCGTAGCGCCGAACATGTCGGTACTCCGCTAAAAACAGGCAAGCTGGTCATTTCGGCAAATGACTGGAGGCATAAACTCAAGCTGATGAAGGAACTTTAGCGTAGACGTACGTGAGCAGCCTGATCGGTCTGCACGGTCCAGACACTTGCTGGCGCAGTGCTTAACCAGTCAAACAAAGCGCTGATATTGCTCTAACCAAGTATAAAGCATTTTAAACATTTATAAATCAACGTGTTGATGATTACACTCCTGCGAAAAATACACACCAGCAGCAAAGAATACACTTCGTTGCTGCTACTGTGTATGGTTGAGCTCTGTGCCACCAGGTGGCTGCACCGTGCAGACCGTTCACATTTGCCCTTCTGCTCATCTCGTGGCTCATCCCGGCACAGTCAAGCGGCCAGACCCTGTCCCCTTGCGCTTGCGTTTGCCCTAATACTGGACTCGCGGTTTGCAGGTCGATAGGTTTGCAGTCCACAAGGCAACAAAGTCGAATCATAGTGCTCGCGAAAAGACTGAGACCGACTCTGACCGCGGAGCTCTCGTCAAAATGGAGTACGTTGTAACACAAGCAGACGACACTTGCTGTGTGCCAGAAGTGCTGAAGTGTACTAAAAAACTATTCTTGTGTATTCTCTTTAGGTTATTTTCTTTTTACAAAAACAAAGTAACTAACATTCCAACTATTACGAGCATCATTTGTTCACCATAAAGTTGGAAAAATTATCGACCACGCGCCTGGTCAGCCAATCAGATAGCTCGCCCATGTGACGTAATATGGGTTATTTGCATCATATGGGTAGGGGCGGCTTAAAATTCCGCCGAGCAGTGCGCTGCGATCGGCAGCGATGTGTATTTTTAAAACCTTATAATAAATTACACGCTTTACGCAGAGCACTCAGGTGCATCAATTAATGATCAGAAGATCCTACTCTAACGACTCAGTACGTTTGTAGAAAATCGCCAAAATCGTTTCAGGGTCCCTTTAATAAATGCAAAAAAGCTTGCACTGCATATTGATGTGTTGCACGCTAAGCACACCAGTAGCTCACAGTGCCTTTGTGGTGGCATCATTGCAAAAGTGACTGATTCTCCCATTGTTTTGCTATGCAAATTACACACTGCCCCATTACAATGCAGTATAGTGAAGCTCGAAACCTGAGTTCACTCCACTTATAACTACAAAACAGAGTGAAGACCAAAAGGGCCCCGTAAAGGCAAATAAAGAGACACACTGCAATCATGCCTGCTTTTTGTGTGCTCTTATGTTGAACTGACTGTTTGCATGATCTGACAATTACAGTAGACATCAACCAAACAGACCAGCTTGAACGGGGATCGAGCTGTAAATGGGATTCTAATACAGTGAAAGCAAAATCACATAAATCATGTGCCCTCATTGCAGGCAAATGACAAATTAGAAAGGCCCACAAATACAAGCAAAATTACCGCACGACTGGCCGCTCGAGGCACTTTGTGCATGTTTGCGAGCTTCATTCACACTCGTAAAAACACCTTTATGTAGCAGGTATTAAGTCGAGGGTATGACGGAAGCCCGTCTGGTCGGGATGATGCATAAGGAAGAGGTTCGGACGCCTACCAAAATGGTTTAAAATGGATATTTACGTTTCGGCTCCTCCACGGGAGCTTTGTTCACAAATGACCTCCAAGTAATGGCAAACATTACCTTGATTCTGTCCAGCTATGTGGCATTTGCATTTTTAAGTCTTGGTACATGATAGTTGGGGCACCCTGTGTTTGTGTGCGTGTGTGAAGCGTTAACTTTCTTAGAGTAAGTAGGAGAGGTGGTATAATCAGAACAGCAGCAATCACATAAGCACCAGTATGACCCACAACAAATTGCATACACACCGCCTCACTCAGCTGGTCATTCACTTCATTAATGACTTCAAAATCAGTTGCAATTGGTCGTTGTAGCTTTGGTAGGTCTTCTGGCATACCAATGACTGCAAACAAAGCATGAAGTTGATCAATATTTGGGCAAGCACTCCTATAGTAGGCAACAAGGAGTAGAGGGTACCCATGGGGAGATTAGCAAAGGTGAACGAGAAACCATAGTGATTGAGCAGTCATTCATCAAACATCTGCAACTTTGTTATTATGGCATCACTTCAAAAACTTCTTGCACCTGTATGTTCATTGTGGACTGGTGCATTGCAGCCACTATATAAGAAATTTTCGAGCTCAGAGTGGTTTAGTGCTTTAAAACATTTCTGATTGGACCTGTGCTCTAAAATTGATTAATATGCACCAAGCATGTTATTCAAAAGAGTTACGAGATTTATGACGGGGTGTTTGTAGCAATGTTAATATGTTGTCATGTATTGGGCTTTCTTCTCATGTTTTTGACCTATTGCTGTACTTTAGTAGCTATGGCATTGCACTGCAGAGCTCGAGGTTGCAGGTTCCCTCTCAGCCATGGCGGCCCCATTTCGATAGCGGCAAAATGTAAAAATGCTCATATAGTACTTATATATCAGTGCATGTTAAGAACTCCAGGTGAACAAAATTAACCCAAAGCTCCCTGTTATGGTGCGCCTTCATCTTTTACGGTTGAGCGCTTTTCATCATCATCATCAGCCTGGCTGGCTACGCCCAGGGCAAAGGCCTCTCCCATACTTCTCCAACTACCCCAGTCATGTAGGAGGTTGTGGCCAAGTACTGCACCAGGGTGGCCAATCCTGCTCTGGTGAGGGAGTGCATTACCGGTTCTGATCACCAGGATCAGGCCACACTCCAGGCCTGTTTATGCAATTTTGTCAACACGCGGATATATTTTTTTTTTATCCGATGGAAAATTGCACGGCACCGGGATTTGATCCACGGTCCTCTTGCACGCGAGGTGGATTCTCTACCTCTACGCCATCGCTGCATGCGCTTTGCAACATCTAACAAATGTTATCGCTCAGCGAGGGATGTTCCTGCACGTACAGGAAGTTTCTGGAATATTATTGAAGGTTCTGTTGTCATTGAAGTTTGTGTAATCTGATTGCATGTGCAACGTGAATTATGTAGAACATTCTGGAAGACACACGGGCACCACCGTTTGCTCTAGAACCTTTGATGACTCGTGTATCAAAGCCAACGTGCTAGACCGGCAGATCAGACTTCAACAATTGCCAACCGTGTACGCCGCTATTGCTGTGCTTTGAGTCTAACTTGCTCTTGTGGGCACAAGTTCACTCAATAAAAAGTTAGTTTCGTCATTCACAGTTTTGCCGCTGTATTATTCACCATCACCACTACGTGACAGTATGGTGATTTTGGCACATAAAACAGCAGAACATTTTCTGTTCTTGACAGTAATCATTTGCAGTAGGCAGATTTCTGAAATGGATTGCTATTGTGCAAGTACAATTAACATAAAATAGCTGATATTACTTCCGCACCTCAAGCATCTTTGAGAGTTCATCTGTGGACATAATAAAACTCAAGCTTGTTCTGTGGCTGCATGTCTTTAACGAAGCTGAAGATGCAGTGAATGTGTTAAAACTATATTTTCAATGCACAAAATTAATTTATGCTTGAAGGATGATTCAGTTAAAAGAATCAAAATCAAAGGAAGACACAGGCTGGACAACAAAGGATCAAGTAAAAGCTGACGAGATTAGGAATTCGTGAATGTACAGTGAGTGTGGCCAGTTGGTTGAGTGTCAATGAAGAGCGTTAGGAAAGTTTAATGGACTAAATTAGATTGGTGGTCACAATGACATGCTGTTCTTAATACAAGAAAAAGAAACCTACCAGGATAAAATCGAAACAGAAAAAAAAAAATGTTTTCAGGAATATAAACAGTACTGCAGCCATTAAATGTGCTCCATGTGCCCTCAAACATTAAACAAAGCCTACTAAAGGAATAAGCAATGCAATATAACAAAACAGAATTTACGCAGACCCTATGTTGAAGCAAGAGAAATAAATAGCTTTAGTGCAGGTTCCAGGGTATTGAGGGTCTAGAGGTGACTATGAAAATGCTGAGGATGGTACTGATACCAATAAACAGAGTAAAGCATCAGAAACTCATACAAGTGTTGCCCTATGTTCACTAAGCAGCTTTTGGCTCCCTCAGTGTAATGCATACTTATGACCAATAAAATGAAAAAGATGAAAAACAAATGTGGGATTGGGTCTGAGCTCCAGGTTGCCCCACTTAGTAATTTCATGTCAGAAAGTGACACAGAGGCATCCCTCTTTTATCAGGAATTTCCCAGCAGTGTAACCCTCCATCAAAGCATTGCAAGCGCATGGACTTTGTATGGCTTCAGGTTATGGCACATTGCTGTGTGTACGACATGCTGCACCATGCAATCTCGGAGGCCATGTTCTTCACATAGCATGGCTCTCAAACCTGCAGTCGGAGAATTGTGTGTGCATGCAGAAAAAGAGACAGTGAAAAAACAAGTTTATAACCGAGTCAAGACGGTGATTATCGCTCAGCTGATAGCCTATACTCCATACGCAGCAGGCAATAGTGTGGAAGCCACACAGGTAGTGTGAACAAAGAAGTCCCACTGCGCACGTTTCTCAGTGCAGTTGTTCTTGATCTGCAATGCTTTCTATGGAATAACGACTTCATATATAACAACTACAACTTCTGGGCACGTATTATGTCCAATTTTGTATCGTTCGGACACATTTGTGCTTTCGAGTAGGCAACGCACTATACTTTGATTGCGAGCGATGCACGGCACTGGCTGGTCAGAAACGTGTCACTGCTTGTTAAGTGGCAAGCAGGTTCAGACCTGAGATGCCCTCCATGTACTAAATATGTCACATTCTACAACATAAGAGTATGAAGCCGAGTGCTACATCAAATTACATGGCATGCACCTACATAACTATTTTTCATATGGGCCACACTATATGTTGAATTCCAATGGCGGAGTCGGAGCAGCCGACGGACTCTGCGAGCGAGCACTCGACTCTGGCGCAGAGCAACGCCTCCAGATCCGCGAGTGGAACACAACCTGCGCCGCCAGAGCAAGGCAGAAGCGGAAGTTCTATCACAGAGTTACCCAGGGTACCTTGCGTGTTGTCATTTCCTTCCGCTATTTGCTCCCAGCACCGCCGCACCGGTCACTTGTCTCTTCAGCGCCGTTCACCTGTTGTTTTTTTTAAAGTGCGGAATGGATATCTCGCCAAGCGTGCAGCAGCTTTTGCTTCCTGGCGAGTCGTGACCAGTGGCGCCTCCCAGCAGACAAACGTGGTAAAGGAAATATGTCACGCAGAGTTCCGGTTCACTCCGCCGATTTTGGCGGAGCATCTTTTTCTGCTCCACGGAGTGACTCCCGTTCTGAATCCCCTCCGACTCTCTCATTGGAACACCTTACTCCCACCCTCACTCAAACGAACTTGCTCCGAAACGAGCAGAAAAACTTGCTCCGACTCCACCATTGGAATTCACCAATAGTTTGGTCCCGAATGCAAGCAGTGAGTGAAGTAGCCTTTGTGGCATTGTTTGCATCAAGTGTAATACACTCCGTAAAAGCAGTCCAACAAAGTCAGAGTGTACTAGAAACATATTGAGTGGCACGACCATGCCTCTCAGCGTACCACTTTTTGTATCGCTAGAGACTGTTGTAATAACCGACTATTCAAGATGCATCACAGTGGAGGGCGTCGTGAGCAGGAGCCCGGCCTGTATGGAGCTACGATTTGGCTGAATGTGTTCAATAGTAAGCGACAACTGTGCCACCGCTGCAAATACTACTTTGCATTACATTACGCAGTACAGGTCAGTCAGTGCACTGCCCATATATTCTAGTTCACTGTAATGAGGTCAAGGTCATGCATAAGCCTGCTGCTCAAGAAAATATAAACTTTTTTTCCCCCTTATTTGGATTCATTTTGCCTGCGACTGTGACAAGAAGCTGGTGAGGGTGCGCAGAGGTATCAGGGGAGCACACACCAGGGCCTTTGCAATCTTCCTGCAGTGGCCACTGTGTTGCATGAACTGGGCAAGTTCACTAATAATAATGCAGGATTGGATCTACCCAGTCATTTATTTTTACCTGTTACTTGTTGGAGTTCTGTAAATGCATAATGTTATAAGTCATGTCTCATTCTATTTGTGTCTGAATATGAAATGCTGTCACTCTTACTTCTTGCATGGTTACATTGCTATGTGGTATTATGCCCTTGCTAGACTGCTTCTCGAAAACTTTGTTATTCTGTGGATTGGATACAACTACAGCAATGAAGAGCAAAATATGCAGTGACAGCCCATTTCAGCGTCAACAATGTTAGTGCAGCAGACATCTACCATAGAAAAAAAAAAAAAAACACGCGAAAGCTTGACATAAGAAATAATTTTTGCAAAAATAATGTTTTGGGGATAGAAATAAGAAATTGAAAAAAAAAAGTATTTCTGAAAACATATACCTAATATGCGGAACCCCAATTTGAATGTAGAGTGTGTGTTGTACGTCTAATTTACACAAAGCAAAGAAAATTCAAGCGCACAAGACTATGAGTCCGAACATTGGTGTTTCGCAGCCAGTCTTTATGAATGGATGCTACGATGAAGACCCTGCAGTTAATTGTGAGATTCTCTAAGGTTTTAACTGAACAATATTTGCCATACTTACTCTAAGCTGAGCAGACTCCCGGAATTAGGAATGTCAGAAAGAAAGAAAAAAGCTTTCTTTAGAGTAAGCCGAACAAGACAGGCATTCTACTGCATAATGAATGCACATTTTATGATCTGTTGACATATCAAAGTAGACAGGTATCGGAACTTATTCCAAGTGATGCCTTGAACATTTACGATTTTCCTTGCTTTCGCCTGTATAATATTCGTCATTAGGAACATTTCTATTTCTCTTCGTGGCCTGGTAAAATCAGCAATATCTTTTCAGCCTCAAGGCATTGCGCTTTTTATGGTACTATGAAGCCATCCACATTGCAGTACATCAAAAAAGTTTGTTCAGTTCTCCCTGCCATATTGTGGCCACAAAGTGATGTTATGTTTCTGGAGGTTTCAGATAAACAGCATCTTTGATTCTAAGCTGCCGGTGCCCCTGGTGGCTTGCATATTGTGGCGCCGATGCCGCGCGGGCTGGCCCTGATTTTCGCAAATTTTTCTAAATAAAAAAAAGGATACGCCTAGATCTGAATAAATACGGTATTCTGCCCATGGATACCTATGAATGCACTAGCTGACCACATAAGGTTTCAGAACAGAACATTTCAATACTGTACAACACGCAGAGGGCAACCGTGTTTGCACTTGTGCCTCAAAAGCAATGGCTTCTCACTAGGTGTTGTATGAAGGCGAAGAACAGCAGCTCTGACAAACACTGAACTGGTGCGGCATTTTCCCCTACCACTTTCATCTGCAGGTTTATATTCGCCTGACGCAACATTGAGCCAGACAGTGCACTGTAGTGACTCACGTTCATTGCCATCACATTTCTTTATAATATTTTTGCAATGCAATGAACAACTTCATGATGTGGAAACAACACTCACGAATGGTGCTCTTGCCCACAACTTTCGCCACACTGGTTATTTAAACCAAATAAGGCTGTCTGAAAGCGATTGATCGAGAACACAATACTTGCGTTCGTTCATGTCGACAAGTAACTTTGACTGTAGTTAGCTTAGTTAAATCTTTTTATGTTTGTTGACCCAGCCACATACGGTTACCTGCAACATGTTCTGAAAAAAAAAAAAAAACATTCCCTACTTTCTGGCTTTTGGCCTAACAATAAGTGTTGGCATTTCCTTCACGGTTGATTGAGAAAATAAAATGAATTAACGAAAAAAATTTTAAAGAAGGTTCAGTGCATATTTATCGCTAGACAGGAGAGAAATGCTGTCAGCATTACGTCACACCTCTTTGAAGTCTCGAATTTGACATTTAAACCGCGTTCACCACATTAGAAAGTGTTGTTCAGGGGCTCATTCGATCCTCGTCCTGCTTCTTCAAGGTGCAAAGACGGTGGTCCGGGCAGATCACCGGCAGCAGCACTGTGTGTGTGTGTGTGTGTGTGTGTGTGTGTGTGTGTGTGTGTGTGTGTGTGTATATATATATATATATATATATATATATATATATATATATATATATATATATATATATATATATATATAGCCCTTGAAGAAAGTCGATACACAGACAGAAACTGTCGGGCAAATAAGCCGATGCCGACGCATTAAAAAAAAGTGACACGTACGCTTTATGAAGCCCTTCTTGATGACCTCCGAGGTGTCAGCCTCTTCACGATGGCAAATGAATTCGCTGTTGTTTTGTGTTGAATTCAGTTTTTCCAGGTGAGCAGGTACAGGGCGCACTCTCAACAAGCGTGGTCCATCTTCACTGATAAGCAACATCGTAGTGCAGGTAAGTGGAAAAAATCGTGTTATGTGCTAATAACATGTGCTTCACAAAAACGTTTACCGTGAATATCACAGGACCCAAAAATGGCACTGCACTTACTCTCGTTCCAGAATGTATTTCTTGCGCGTCGAGTTCTCCAACACCACGCCTGCAACAAGCAACGCGGGCGATTGAAACGCTGCACGTGACCACTTAAACAATGCACTTGGCAAAGTGAAACATTAGAGAGTTTTAGAATTGGGGGCGCAAGGCGCTGGGCCCCCAAGCCGCGTTGCGTCGGTTGCTCTTGGGTCTAGGTGAGCAGCAGAGTTTGAGGATTGGGTCGAACGCAGACAGCGTTGGGTTGAGTGCTCGGTGCGCCGCAGTGTGGAAAATAGAAAGGTGCTTGAAAGCAAAAATAAATAAACCTCTTTTCTTACAAGTGAAAACAAACAGAATGCATTTTTGAGCAAAAAGAGAGAACAATAAAATCTAAGAAACGTAATCACTGTGTTATTACCGGTTAGTATTACGAATTAAGTGTGCGATTCTAAGCCAAGCAAAGCCAATCGAAGCCAAGTGCTCTTAGTTGGTGTTTTCTGTTACGCGCTGCGAAAAAACTGCGAGTTCACCCGCGTGAAATTGCGAAATCAGTCGAAGTAAATAAAGTTTGCTCTGCGACCATCTGCTGCACGCCATCGCTGTCACCCGCGAGGGTGGCCCAAGACGGCTTGGGGCCCCACGCTAGTTTTCGATTCTTGGGTCTTGGGTTAACGCGAACGCAACAACCGAAGACTGGCTTGGGTTCTGCGCATGCGCACTGGTGGCGCGCAATTTTCTTGGGTCCCCAAGCCGCTTGGGCCCCCAATTCTAAAACTCTCTACTATACATGCGCGTTGAGTCTGGTACTCACACGATGTAATATCCTGCGCGTAGAAGTGAAGCGGTCCAAAAAGTGACTGATTTGTAGTAACGTCGGTTACTGAAATAAAGAAGTGAAATGTGGAGGTGAGTGGAAGCAGTCCAAAACATTCCCAACAGGTTAGGTACAACTACTGGAAATTCAATCCGCGCGGGTTGACGGAAAGAAGAATTAGGCATGCTCATAGTACACGCGGAAGTTCGCTATCATTTGCCGGAACGAAGAAAAACACTTCGACGCTGGCCAAGTGTGCCACTGCGTCTACGATCACTGCATCGAAACAATGAGACGCAAGCGTCTGAGGTACTATAACGAATTGTAAAGTTTCAAAGGCACGGTCAACGCGTAGGATATTTTTCTAATTATCAACACAAAACAAACTCACCCTGTTCTAGTGTGATTCGAGCCGTCTTCTGAGAGACATCAGCAACGACGCCCTCGATATTACCTTCGTTCATTCGAAGCAGCACTCGACAACCTTGCAGGTCGGGACAAAGCCATTTCGATGCGATGGTTGACATCTGAATCTGCAACGGTGCGGCTTGTTTTCACAATGACAACAAGCGGTTTTTGAGAAGTGGGCGAGTTCAAAGCTTAGCTCTGCGACAACTAGAATTAAAAAAACCAGCTGCACGGACACTACCGACACTGCCGCGCACACGGCTTCATGCGGCTTCCAAAACAACACGTGGTTTTGCTTGCCCCACCAACGACTCGCTGCGAAATGCGATTGACGGCGGCGTTTGTGGCGCCACCAACGTTGCATACCAGTAAATATTTTCAATAAAGACTTTACAATATATACAAAAAGGCTAAAATAAAAGCATATACAGCATACTTACACATTAACTCAAGTAGGCTAGGTGACTGTCGCCGCTTCGTTTTAAAGGTTATGCCAATAAATTATCATCATCATTATCATCACCATTATCATCATTTTGCAGGTGTTGTAGAGTGTTAGAGTGTACTAGGCGATTAGACAATGGTAGTTGGCAGAACCGTGGCCGAACGGCGCTTTCCTTCCTCTTTAAAACAGACGTTTGGGCGTCTTGGTAAGACACACTTGAAACAGAACAGCGCGATTTTCAATGGGACAAGCAGGGAGAAATGACACGGGCGAGCGCTTTTTCCATGTTTCCCGCCGAGGCGTAGAGTGTGGAAAAACTTTGCGAGGGCGCTGCGAGCGAATTAAATTGGGGTGGAGAGGCGCTTCGCGGCATGTACAACGTACTTTCGCTGCGGGCGCTGAGACCGATTGCACGCGTTCGCTCTCATAATGGTGCTTTATTTCGGCTGCTAATTTAGAGTGACACTTTTTTCCTACGTATACGTATTTGACACATGGGTTATACAACATGACGACTTCAATTTTGCTGGCGTTGTCAAGTGCGTCGTCTGCTAGAGATTGAGCGTCCGTTGTGCTACAGTTGTGCGGACGCTGGCGGACACCCAGTTTTTCGCGCAGAAAGTTTGTGAAGTAAAATTTTTTTATTGCTTTACTTGCTTCGGTGGGCCCACGACTCTTGTGGGCCGGTACATAGTTTTGGCCAGGTGAACTGCTATTTTTAACACTGTTCTCTAAAAGTAATGCGTAATTTTTGCCACAGAAGCCGCGTATCTAAAACATGAAGCTACGAAAGAAAATTGTATTGATATCGTGTCATTTTACGCGCTATTTTTGTTGGTGGAATATTGATGAGGGACTATGATCAAAGAACACAATATTATGGTGGAATAAACCAAGTTTATTGACGGCGTGGCACGAAGAGACACAGATGACCAATGCACTTCCAGGTAAATCTAAGGGTACATAAACATATATATCAAAGACATACATGTAAGAGAAAAATTATCAAATATTCTAAATGCACCGATTGAAAAAGTGAAAGCTCCCAGTCGGAATAAGCGTAATTCTTTTGAAGAGCCCTTTACCAGGTCTGGACATCTTGAGCTGACAAGGTCATAGAGCATACAATGCGCGCTAACGATCGTGTTTGCAAAGAATTACATCGCTACGCTCCGCGGAAAGGTCTGAAATTTCAGTCCGAACGCCGTCTTCCCTTTCCCTCTCGCCGACCGCGCTTCAAGCCAGGCGGGGACGTACTCGTGTCCCTGCGCCCACGTGCCGTGTCCGCAGTGTAACGTCGCTCGTGGTGACACGTGACTTCGAGAATTATATCCAAGGCAACATCTGTTATTTGTGTGATCGGTTGCTTGAATTGAAGAACTGAAGTTTAGAGAAATAATAAAACACACAAACGGAATGTCTGCGTGTTTTTGTTTTACTTCGCACCGAAGCAAGAGAGTTGTACTTGCGCTTAGTCTGCTTGTTCCCACGGTCGTGCAGTCACGTGCGCAGGTACCGAAACTATGCCATTTTCTGGCATGTTCCAGCGCGTGATCATGCTGTGCGATCCGCTTGTTCTGCCTCAGTATTCGTGTAGCGCCGAATTATACCGCTAGTCATGCGTCCTCGCGCACAGCGCGCAAAATCGTGCGCTGCGCGAAGCGAGACAACCACAACAGCACGCACCGCCGTCAGCGAAAGTGCGCAGCGCCGAAAAAAAAATTTTGAGGAAAAAAAAATATGCAGATCCCACGCACTGTGGGAATCGATGTAAGCGAAGCGTTCCGTGCTGGATGCTTTGATTGATAATAATTAGCGGTGATGTTGACGTCCAGAGCCTCATTTCTTCAACGAGAGTGGTGAGTTGATGTTAAACGTTACCTTGCGTGCACCACTGTTGTTTGTCTGCATAGTACACAGAACACATAGGGAGAGGTGTTTGCTTGAGGCGTTGTCGTGAGCCATATTTCATAACCTCTGAGAGGGTTGAGCATAGTCATTGCCTCACATGGCACATCACATGGCACATGGCGGAGGGCGCTAGAAGGAAGTAATATCGGGTTTAATCTCTCATACAAACAGGCGGGTACAGTAGTAGAGCAGCAGCTCCCAGGTTTCTTTTATTCGGACGACATCGTGTTGCTAGCTAACAAGCAAAGTGAATTGCAACGTTTGGCTGATATCTGTGGACAGGAAGGCAACAATTTAGGTATGAAATTTAGTGTTAGAAAATCAGATGTTATGGTGGTGAATGAAAACAGTGAACACACAGTGGAGATACAGGGCCAGGAAATACCTCGGGTAACAGAATATAAATACCTTGGTACATGGATAAACGAAGGCAATAGATATATGGAAACGAAAGAAAAAACAATAACAGGGAAGGGGAAGAGAAATGCAGCCATAATGAAGCACAGAGCGCTATGGGGATGCAATAGGTACGAGGTCCTCCGAGGTATGTGGAGAGGTGTAATGATTGCAGGACTTACTTTTGGAAATGCGGTTTGTTTGCTTTAAATCAGGAGTACAATCAGGACTCGACGGGAACCAAAGGTCAGTGGGTGGCCTCGAATTGGGCGCTCACGGGAGGACTACAAATGAAGCTGTGCAGGTTGATATGGACTGGACTAGTTTTGAAGTGAGGGAAGCTCGCAGTAAAATTGAGTATGAAGAACGCCTGAAAAATATGGAAGAAAGTAAATGGGCTGGGAGAGTGTTCAGGTATCTGTAAAGGAAAAACATTGATTCACAGTGGAGGAAAAGAACTAGGATGCTTACCACCAAATGTGTGGCCTGTAGGGTGGGCAACACAGCAACAAAGACGGTCAAGCGGAAAGTCAGAGAGGCTGAAATAATCTCATGGGTGGCGGCAATGGAAAGGAAACCTGACATGAGTAACTACGTAAGAGGAAAAAACGATATCAAGAAAGGAACAATTTATGGTAACTCAAAGGGAAGCTCATTACTTTTCGAAGAGAGATCGGGATGCCTTAGAACACGCACCTATGAAGCGAGATATAAGAAGGAACAAGAAGCATGTGCTTGCTGCGGTAAAGCTAGGGAAACGACGGAGCATGTTTTATTAGAATGTGAAGACGTCTACCCAGCGGTCGATTTAGGCACCACTGGCCTCCTTGAAGCCCTTGGGTTCAGCGGGAGCAGTGGAAAAGTAAACATGTCCGCAATATGCATTAGTATTTGGAGGATTGGTGGACGAAAAGTAGGGAAACGACAAAAAACGGAGACGTACAAAAGCACAGTTAGCAATATGGGATCAGAAAATTTGGGTGTGGGAGTTCATAGTGTTTATTTTTTATTCTTTTATTGTTTAACTTAGGTAGGAGATTAGGCAGTATAATAGCAAGAGCTTGGTGGTGCAACCCACCGCCCCGTTCCAAAGGGGACGCTTATAACATCCATCCATCCATCGCTGCGCCACCTGACCATTGCAGGGAGCCCTCTATGGCATTGCTCGAGGTCGCGGATTTGACCGAAGCAGCCGCATTTCGACGAGGGCGAATTAAAAAACGCTCGCGCACTTTGATTTAAGGGCACGTTAAAGAGCTCCACGGTACCAAAATTAATCCGGGGTGTGCCCCTACGGCCTGCCCCCTTATCCGATTGTGGTTTTGGCATGTACAGCCCCATAATATAATTAAAGTTTAATGCTTCTACCACGATGCGATGTGCCATGTGAGGCAATGGCAATGCTCAACCCTCTCAGAGGTTATGAAATGTGGCGCACAACAACGCCTCAAGCAAACGCCTCTCCCTTTGTTTCGTGTACTGTGCAGACAAAGAGCAGTGGTGCATGCAAGGTAACGTTTAATCTCAACTCGCCACTCTTGTATTGAACAAGACGTTGAACAAGCTAAACATTTGTGGTCAACACCACCACTAATTATCGTCAATCAAAGCAAACAGCACAGAAAGCTTCGCTTACATCGATTCCCACAGTGCATGGGATATGCATCATTTTTTTTTCGTTGTTGTTAAGTATGGACTGGACAAAAAAATTTCACTCGGCTTACTAGCATATGTAATGGCTACCTGCAACTGTTTTCGGCGTCCGAGGTCCGACCGGAGTAAAAGAACCCGATCCGATGGACACTTTGCAAAAAAGCGAGCTCCCCCTGCCGTAGGCGCGAGGAAGCGTTGGGGGCTCTGGGTGCGCGAGTATTTGTGCGAAAGACATTCCCCGTCGTCACCTTGTTGTCGCCTGTGTACAGTGTCCTTCTAGAACACTGTACGCCTGTGTCACCTTGTTTGATCGCGTGAAATTAAGCTCATGTCGTTTGTTTAGTCGTTTTACGACGTGTAAAAAATGATGGAGGAAGACTACATTGCGCTTTCTTTTTTGGACACGGGATGGACTTGTGTGACTTTTCCCGATGCTCGATAGCCAGTGACCAGGTGTGGAGCTCGCTGCACTCATCAACCGCTACTGTGCGTCAGACCAGAAAGAATAGGGTTGTGTGAGGAACGTTATGCTCAATCTGAGCGCCAGTGACGCACAAGTAGGTCTTGTTCGGGCAGCTTGCTCCTGCCCGATTGGATTTGACGCTGTAGATTCATTTTTTGCTTTTTTCTTCCTGCAGTGTTGTAGAAGCTTGACTATATGTATTACAATGCACATTTAGTGCTGTGCAGACTGTTACATGTATGTATTAAAACAAAGTTAAAATGAAGCCCAGGTATGAACTGGAGTGGCTTGGGTAGACGCTAACACATACAACCTGTTGCATCGTCAGCTGTCGAAGCAGGCTGCATTCCGTCGGCTAGACTTTGCTTTATATCGCTCACTTGTCTCACACTTCGAGTGGCAGCATAGAATGATCGCGGACTTTGCGCCATATTTTCCAACAGACTGCATTTATGTCATATAACCCGTCCCATCAAGTAGCCAATCTATGTGCTATCGGAAGCGTAGCGACGTGCGAGACGGTACGACATTATTTTCAAAATAATCGTTCGCAAGTACGGCTTTTGATTTTCATTTCCACTCTTTAAAAAAAATGGCTGCGGCTTAGCTAAGGTTAAGCCCAGGATGCGAAGCATACTAGCCTTTATTTTAGTTGTTGAACCACGGTTTAGCCTGGTAAACTGCTGTTGCTTGGCTATATTTGGTTCGGCTAGACGTAGAAACAACTCATGCGTTACTCTGCTTCGCCTTCAAGAGTGGAACGCGACAGCGTTCCCGTCGACCCGCCAAGGGGTGTAAGACAATGGGCTACGGCGCAGCGACTACGCGCCCCGCATTGGACGCGGTGAGCGTCGAACAACGCAGCGTTCGGCGCGGCAACGAAATGTGCGCCTGAGCAAGCGACGCACGCCTGAGCCTTAGAAACAGCTCGTTTCTAAGGCAACACCGCATTCACTAGAGGCGCTTTTGTACCGCTTTGAAGCATCGTACTCGTGGCTCAGTGGTAGCGTCTCCGTCTCACACTCCGGCGACCGTGGTTCGATTCCCACCCAGCCCATCTTGCAAGAGTTGAGCCAAAGCCACCTAGAAAAAAACGCCGCGAGTGACGGCGCGAGTTGGAGCCCCGTTTCTCCTCTGTCGTGACGTCACGGTGTCACGTGGTGTGGCATGGGGTCAAAGGTCATTGAAGGCTACACCGCCGCGCCTGAGGAGCTGGGTTGAGCTATTAGCCCCGAGAACGAACACGAGCGGCGCTGCGAGCGCCGCTCGCGTGACGTCAGGGCACGGACTCGCGCCTGTCGTCTGCTACAGTTCGGGCGTTGTCCGGGCGCTTTCTGCGGTGTTTTCGTTTGTTCGCCCTCGTTCTCTCTGCTTGTATACTTATGGTGGTCGTCTCAAATATATTTTTACGACGTCTTCCTTTGCGAACATTTATTCAAAGAGCTAATTTCTTAGACAACAATGCAGCTCTCGAAGGCAACGCTACAGTGCCAGCCGAAGCGACGCAGACCAGCCCATTGCGGGTTTTTCATGCGCGGATAGACAATCGCAAAAGCATAGTCAATAGGAATCCAGTTATGATACCATACCTACCGCGGTGCAACAAGTATGTCACAAAGCTGGCTAGCAAGCAGCAGTTACGTTGATTTTATTCCGCTAAAATAGGTTTGCTCACGACGACTAGTTCATGGTATAATATCGAATTTTTGCATTTCCCTACAGAAACGCTCGGCAGTAGCACGGGGATTTAACTAATACTGGAGCTTAGATTCTACACGCCTCACTTGCTTCTTTAACTGCCTGTCAACATTAGGCGGTTCTTCACGTGTTTATTTTTTTTAAGCGGCGGAAATTTGAAGTAAAGTTAATGAAGGCTTACAGCTATTTACAGAGTACAAATAGGAATGTACCAATGTATATTTCCTTTTCCGTGTTACACGTTCAACTCACCTCTTTAGGGCGCGTTTGTTAATGATTAATGATGTAAGTTATGTTCCTCTTTTTTTGTCTATATTACCAAGTGTATATTATTTATTCATTTCAATGCCGCAGTGTGTTTTGCATTGTTATTGTGGAAATATTTCACTGTTCTTTCATATATTGTATAACTGCAATGTTTTACAGCCACTATATAAATGTAATTTATATGGCACTTGATGTGTTACCCCATGCAGCCATATTGTACCTAAGGGGGTGAGGTTACCTCAAGCCGCGTCTGTGCGACTTTTTTCCCTCATCCACCTCCACTTACCACTCCTCTGTACATGTGTGTGTGTAAATGGAAATTAATAAATCAAATCAAACTCACTTGAGAAATTTACTGGTGCTTGCTGCTTGAGGAATATACATGACGAATCTGTTTGGCGAACTGACACAGGCTGCTCGGCCCAATTTTTTTAGTGAAGTATGCCTGCTAAACCGCATAGCTGCAGCCAGAAAGAAGTCGAAGCGTCAATGATTAGTAGTATGGGACATATTGAAAATATCGAAATTCCCCCGGTGGAGGGTCAGAAATCAAGTGAAAGTATATGCAAGGCTTGTGGTGCTTTCTTTATGATGTTTGCGATTGGATTGGAGCAAACTTAATTTGCCTGCAAGGTTCTCTTTTATGTACCGACGAAGCGAATAGTTATCCGTTTGTATAATTGAATAACGCTGGATCGAGACATGGTGAGACAGAAGGTGCTTGAATTTTCGTTTTGTATACAGGAAATCTAAGCTGCGGTGTAGTAGCTCGAAAATACTTTAGCCATTCCAGTTGGCGCTGTAAAAAACATGCTTTATGGTTTTAATTCGAAGTTGCAGTGAACTGATGGGTTTCGCGAACATAGCGTGCCTCGCCATACGGACAGTCGATAGCTACCGTTACGTGATCAGGGGTGTGCCATATTGTCGATAAAGGCTACTGAGGGCCACTATGAAACATTTCATCACTTTCAATTGAGTGGCTCTCGATCTTAACAGCGAAACTTTTCTCTCAGGTGATTGCTACTATGGTGTTTGTGAATGAACTATGTAAATACTCTACATGACGCGCCGTCGTGTTAGCAGCCATGAGCAAGTCGTTTTTAGGAGGCCTGTTTCAGAGGGGGATGAAAGTAGCAGCAAACTTTTTCATAAGAAATGCGCGCCTAACTATTTTTTTACGCATTAATGAATGGCCATATTTGAATAGAACAACACACCAGAGTAATAGGAATCATGATGAGAGCTTCGCTGGGCAGTGTCTTTCTAAAAACAGATAACATGTTGACGCCAATTACCAAATTTTTCTTCCACGTAAAATGCAATGCCTCTCATAGCTAAATACTAAAGGAATGTTAAGTGTTTAGCGGAGCATCATACACAACTTCGCGCGTTGAATTTGCAGATATTATTTTTTAGTCAAAATTTACCGATAGACACGGCGCATATATGCATTGCAAAACCTAGTAGACCCCTTTAACGCTACTTAGCTTGCGATATCCAAGCCGCAAAGTTTCTTGACTCACACGCTTTTGAAGAAGAAACTGTGGTTAAGGTATGGCAGCTGAAAGAAGCCGACGTATTCTTCAATACGTACGGCTCGAGCCACCCATACCCCAAGCATACACGAAGGGAACGAGCGCGCGCGGCAGCCGAGCAAGCCGGAGCGAGCGGCGTCCTGGCCGTGACGTCACTCGCGAGAGGGCGCCACTCCTAATTCTCGGGGCTAATAGTAGTATGCTTCGCATAAAAACGCGCGTACTAGCTGGCGCGCGTCTATGCGCGCGGTTTACGTCCGCGAGACAACGCCAGAGCGAGCCCGTGCGCTCAGAGCTAGGATTGCGCATTGCGAAATACAGCTCTATATAGGATGTGGCATTTCGATGGGGCTGAAACGCAAAAACGCCCTAGTACCAGGGGGCGGACACTCCGTATACATCCCATTGGCCGTTTTTGAGCAGACGCTCTTTCGACGCTAGCGCCAAGGTCCCCTTCAGTTACGGCCCTAATCAAGGGGCGACGCATTAGGCAAAATGGCGGCGCACATGATTGTTTACGTTGCCATGGCAACAGCAACAGCAGCCGCGCGGCGCCTCCTCTCCCAAACGTTTTTCTTTCCTTTTTGTTTTTATTATGCCGACCCGCTCCACTCTCTTTCTCTCTTTCCCCCATGTCGCGCGCGCCGCTCACTTTTTTTTGTTTTTACCCGTAAGCGGCGCGTTTTTTCTTTTTTATAGCGCGCTTGTTACCGCGCGCCACGCGCCAGCTCGCAAGCAATGCGCGCGCTACGCGGCGCATTGGCATTGCTTGCGAGCTGGCGCGTGGTGCGCCGTGGGCTATGCATTGGCACGCACGCAGTCTTGCCCATACTTATATTATACCAGCATGTGGCGGGACATAAAAAAAATTCTACTTCCAACACAACAGATGTTTAGCCTCGCTTTATTGACTTCGTTTCCGAAAAGAGATTTTTCTTACAACGTGGTGTGATACACGCTCCAAAAATGAGCAAAAGTGAGAGGTGCATGACATATACAAGAGTACTAAAGACAAAAGTTCACAGATGGTGAAATAACAAAAGAAAGCGTGCAGTGAAAGCGCTAGAAAACGCGAAGGCCATTCCATGTATACACATATAAAAACAACATTTTTATATAACGTCCTCAAGACCTAAATGTAGACGAGCTCCTGATATGTGCACTAAGATATTGCACAAAATTGGACGACGTGTATGACGTAGTCATGACAACTATAAAAAGGGAAAACTCACTAGTAATGGCAAAAACAAGGACACGCAAAACACCTGAAAGATAGAATAAAATGCTAACATTGTTTGATTGAGAGCCATACCAAAAGAAAGCTCACTTATAGATCTGCACGAAAATATATGAAATGCTTGACATGTTCATTACTACTGAACAAATTGAAAAAAAAACATGGCAGAAAAAAATAACATCGTACTAAAAACTGAAACAAACATTATCACATTATTTCGCACTTGGTCACAACTTGAGTAAAGGTGGCAAGGGAACAGGAGATAGTCGGCTTTTGCAGCAGCACATAGAAAACATTCGCAGAAAGGCGTATTCCTCAATCAAAGACCAGGTAAAACAAGCCAACACGACCCTTCTTTCTACCCGAATGCAATGCTTAGCAGTAAAATTACGTCACTTAAGGCACTAAGTCGTACCTCCTGGGCTGTCCCTTGTATAATAAACATGAACTGCAAAAATCTGCATGTAGGACACTTGCAATGCTCATGCTTTCCAGAGGGAAAAAAAGCGTATCATGCCTACACATGAAGGTTGTTCGCGCGGTTTTCCCATCGGGGGTTACTGAGATAGTACACAAACACTAACAGTAATTTTTCAGCTGTTAGTTGGTTTGTAGAACGTGATACACAGAAAAAGCACTGAGGGCGGTATGGAAAGCTGGGCAAGTTACTGAAGTTGCAGAATGAGACTTGGCACAGAAAAACACAAGTCACAGACCAGGTGACAATGAGGAGGAACATCTATTTGTCAGCTTTCTCTACCGGGAAGAGGCAAGTGTAGCACAATCAAGGCGCAACGACGTCCGGAGCCTCATGGAGTACACAAATGGACAGGGCTGTGTTCGTGTACATGCGCCTTCTGATGTCCTTGGGTCTGAGCGCTCACCTGTTGTCTTTGGGCACCCGGAACAACCTTGCAGGGCTTGTTTTTGAGGTATTTGTGCACCACTGCACGATGCACGAGCGGTACGAGTCGTGAAACGGGTGAAACATCGCGGAGCACAAGCACACAGCTACCGAGGAACACAGAACTGACTAAACTAGCCACGTCGGTAAACGCACAGCAGCGCACGTATCTCGATGACAGTAGATAACAAAAATAAAGCGTTACGTAGCGGACTAAGCAGCAGCCGGGCCGGCGGGGATGGCACGGCGGCGCGGCGCGTAGACAGTCGAAGGTGAGGGAGTTGAGAGGGTATTACGAGAGAGGGCGTAGGGAGAGGATCCTAGCGGGGGGAAGGGCTTGGCCACCTGGATCGGCGCGCGTGCGCGCGATGATCTACGAGGCCATGCAAGGGAAACGGATTTTTGCGTCGCCCTGTACACAGATGGCGCCAATTTCCTGCGCCACCGGAACCGAGGAGTGTCCCCCCCCTGCTAGTACTGTGCATTGGGTGCACGTTAAAAAACTGCAGGCAACCAAAATTAATCTGGAGTCCCTCACTACGGCTTGCCTCATAATCAAATCGTGGTTTTGGCTCGTAAAGCCCCACAATTCAACATCTAGAAGGAAATACCTGTGCATCACTATCCAACAATTTAAACATTTTTTTTCTGATCTCCGCACCTCATTTAATAGCAAATTGTTACTGCGGACGCCACTCGAGTTTCTGTAAACGCTGCCAAAAATTTTCTGGAATGTCTAATAAAATTCCCAGGTGTCCTTAGCTATCGCCTAAGAGACGCGAAGTCGAAAGCCTTGGAAAGACTTCTGTAATTCACCTTAATCCATGCTAGTTCACCTTAATCCTCTTCCATCTACCTTAATCCACCGTAGTTGACAATTCACCATAACCCTCCTTAATACGCACTAATCCACCCTAATCCACCCCACAATAACTAATCAATCATTAATAAACAAATCTAATCGTAACTCATTATAAATTAATCAACAAGCGTAAGAAAGCTGACATAAGGAAGTATAATATGGATAGAATTGAATATGCTCTCAGGAACAGGAAGCCCAAAAGCAGTGAAAAAGAAACTAGGAATAGGCAAGAATCAGATGTATGCGTTAAAGAGACAAAGCCGGCAATCTCATTACTAATATGGATGAAATATTTCAAGTGGCTGAGGATTTCTACAGAGATTTGTACAGTACCAGTGGCACCCACGACAATAATGGAAGAGAGAATAGTCTAGAGGAATTTGAAATCCCACAAGTCACTCCGGAAGAAGTAAAGAATGCCTTGGGAGCTATGCAAAGGGGGAAAGCAGCTGGGGAGGATGAGGTAACAGCAGATTTGTTGAAGGATGATGGGCAGATTGTTCTAGAAAAACTGGCCACCCTCTATACGCAATGCCTCATGACTTCGAGCATACCGGAATCTTGGAAGAACGCTAACATAATCCTAATATATAAGAAAGGGGACGCCAAAGACTTCTAACATTATAGACCGACCATCTTACTGTCCGTTGCCTATACAAAGTATTTACTAAGGTAATCGCAAATAGAATCAGGAACACCTTAGATTCTGTCAACCAAAGGACCAGGCAGGATTCCGTAAAGGCTACTCAACAATAGACCATATTCACACTGTCAATCAGGTAATAGAGAAATGTGCGTAATATAATCAACCCTAATATATAGTTATCATTGATTACGAGAAGGCGTTTGATTCAGTCGAAACCTCAGCAGTCAAGGAGGCATTACGGAATCAGGGTGCAGACGAGCCGTATGTAAAAATACTGAAAGATATCTATAGCGGCTTCACAGCCACCGTAGTCCTCCATAAAGAAAGCAACAAAATCCCAATAAAGAAAGGCGTCAGGCAGGGAGATACGATCTCTCCAATGCTATTCAGAGCGTATTCACAGGAGGTAGTCAGAGACCTGGATTGGGAAGAATTGGGGATAAAAGTTAATGGAGAATACCTTAGTAACTTGCGATTCGCTGATGACATTGCATTGCTTAACTCAGGGAACCAATTGCAATGCATGCTCACTGACCTGGAGAGGCAAAGCAGAATGGTGGGTCTAAAAATTAATCGGCAGAAAACTAAAGTAATGTTTAACGGTCTCGGAAGAGAACAGCAGTTTACGATATGTAGCTAGGCACTGAAAGTGGTAAGGGAATACATCTACTTAGGGCAGGAAGTGACTGCGGATGCGGATCATGAGACTGAAATAATCAGAAGAATAAGAATAGGCCGGGGTGCGTTTGGCAGGCATTCTCAGATCATGAATAGCAGGTTGCCATTATCCCTGAATAGAAAAGTGTGTAACAGCTGTGTCTTTACCAGTACTCACGTATGGGGCAGGAACCTGGAGGCTTACGAAAAGAGTTCTACTTAAATTGAGGACGACGCAACGAGCTATGGAAAGAAGAATGATAGGTGTGACGTTGAGGGATACGAAAGTAGCATATTGGGTAAGGGAACAAACGCAAGTTAATGACATCTTAGTTGAAATCAAGAAAGAGAAATGGGCATGGGCAGGACATGTAATGAGGATCGAGGGAAGATAACCGATGGTCATTAAGGGCTACGGACTGGATCCCAAGGGAAGGGAAGCGTAGCAGGGGACGGCAGAAAGTTAGGTGGGCGGATGAGATTAAGAAGTTTGCAGGGACAACATGGCTACAATTAGTACATGACCGGGGTAGTTGGAGAAGTATGGGAGAGGCCTTTGCCCTGCAGTGGGCGTAACCAGGCTGATTATAATGATGATGACTAATCGTTAATCATCCACACACGGTTGGACATGCTTTGGTTCGCTTCTAACCTTCCTTGGGTCACGTGGTACTTCCTGCACCTCACGACGCGACCTTGAAACATAGAGAGCTAAGGCTTTCGCCTTCAAATTCTCCCGTTACTCTTGTCAAGATGCCCGCTAGCCAACATTTAGAGTAACGTTAGCAGGGGCTTACTGAAGTGCTTCTAGATGTCCGCGGCTAAACAAAATGTCTTGGTCAAGGCAGCTACTAGAATTTTGAATTAATCATTCTGACATCTTTTAAACATCGGTTATCATAAGTAAGGCGTTGTCGAGCTACTCGGTTCATAGACTCAGCAAAATTTGAAACTGCGCGAGGAAGACGGGGCGTGAACAGAAACATATACGCACACACAAAACGCAGCCAGACCGGGGCTTTCGTAGAAGAGAGCCGACTTACGTTCCATATAAGGAAGTCCACACTGTAACGCACGGCACGTTCCCCAGCCTGATCAGAAGTTCCGCTTCGAACTTCCGACTGGCTTATCGGGGCTACTTGCCACGGCGCGACGTATCGGCTCGAATATTCGTATTTGATTCGGCAACTGCACCGTTGGAACACGCCTAGTAAATGTATAATTAACGCGGCGCGCAGTTTATTCGTTTCTCGATATGAGTGGCACGGTGTCATTGATATCGGGCGTGTCGACGAACTGCACGTAGCAGTGTGTAGAACCCTGGCCGCACGGTGCTTGCTCCAGTTCGACGAGGTCCAGCACGTTTCGTTCCCTGAACACTACTGACGGCACGTACAGCGTCTTTTGAGGACCCATGGGTGTCCAGTACCGACCCAAGTTGAAGCCATTGATGACGACGATGCCCTGCGCATTGAACACGTGTGGAAAGAAAATGAATGCATAAACACAATCATGCAGCAGCTGACTGGTCATCTAAACCCATGGATCAGTCGCACGACACCAGAAAATTGCATATTAGCTATGGCGGTAATATATTACTTTGGAAATGTACTAAAGAGAAGCAGAAAATAACTTCGGACTCGTAAGGTATTATTTCAAGCCCCCATTTTCATTAATTTCCTGGTAACAGGTTGGTCACTATAAGGGAAAATGAAGGCCGAAATTCAATTTCATAACTACGCGACGAAAAGTCAGCGCTGGCTCGTCAGTGTGATGTCGCATACATCAAAGTTTATTTTTATTTTGGCAGTTATGGTTCAGTAAAAGTTGCTGAAGCTTGCCAAGTGCTGTCTTTGTTTCCTTTAGAACACAATGTAGTCCGTATAGAATTAGCTAGGCCTAAGCAGTCGCCGTCGAAATTCTTGACGTCACGGCGCGTTGGCGCGGACGCGTACCCATCGCTTGTACGCCTTTTCTGACCTCTTCTTGCGGTAGGAGTTACTTTTTCTCTTGGTATTGTAAAAGGGTAATTTACTAGCAGGGCTCCACCCATTTTTCTCTAGTGTCCCAAGTAATAAAAGACGTCAGTTTTGCCCGAAGAGCGAGCAAGTGTTGAAGCAAGGCTGTCCGTTGCGCTTCACCTCCTCTGCCGGTGTTCGAACTATATGCGGGCGCGACGTGTGCAGTCTTAACGCAGCACGCAAGGCATCTGCTGCTGGGCAAAAGGAAGTGGAGCAGAGCCTTGGCAGCTACCGTGCGCCTCACACCGCTGGCGTTATAAGGAACGTCGCCACGGGCGTTGCTGCAAGCGTCGCATCTCGATTGTGCACGAAATGACACCGACGCGTCGGCGTCAGTGAGCGCCCAGTGAACTATACCCGCTGTTAGCTTGACGCTTGCACGCTGTCCGTTCTGCTCAGACCAGTGCCCACAGAGCAGCCCTGAGCGCGTGCCAGCAGCGCTGACCACTTCGCTTCGTCGTTTTTACCGCAAAGCGCACTCCGTGTCTCTCAAGACCTCAGCGCGCGAGCCGCGCATGCGTCGTCGATAGCGGAACAGCACTACTGCGGGAATGCACCTCGGTCGTCCGTGTTTACTTGCCTCTGCTATAAAAGGAGGAAATGTCTGCTGACCCCACTGTCTAGCGTTATACGTGCAGACAGGACAATCTTTTTTACAGCGAAGCCGTATACCTTTACCTCCACCCGCTGTGGGCGCCTTGTGGCTATGGTGTTGGGCTGCCAAGCACGAGGTCGCGGGATCAAGGCCAGGCCACGGCGGTCTCATTTCGGTGGGAGCGAAATGCGAAAACACCCGCGTACTTAGATTTAGGTGCACGTTAATGTACCCCGGGCGGTCCAAATTACTCCGGAGTCACCCACTACAGCGTGCCTCATAATGAGATCGTGAATTTGGTGCGTAAAACCCCATATTTTTTTTTACCTTTACCCTCCAATTCATTTGCCGTGTCCGTGAGCAAAAACGCAGCCAATCACAGTGGGAGGCGCGCGCCACTGGGTTCTCTGCAGCACAACCAGATGGATCTCACATCCGCAGCGGCGGCGTGGCCGGCCGTGCGGGGGAACGCAAAAAAAAAAGCGAACCAGAAAGCTCTCCTTCATGCATGGCATTCGCCGCAAGCGTCTACTGGTAAAGATTACGGTTGCAGAAGCTGCAGTTGCCGGGAAGCGGTAACTGTAGCATACGAGGCAGGGAGTAACGTAACTACCTTGGTAACTATACACTTTCGCATGTAAAAGAAGAACCCACATAGCAATTGATTTCGTTTGTGTTGTGATAGCTCTATGGAAAGGTCACGCATAGTTAGGACTCCCGAAGAGCAGCGCGAATACGATGAGCTACGAAAGGAACGGCAACGTTAACGTGCACAACGGCGTCGTGATCAGGCTCGGCAGGACCCAGTTCAAGGCTACGCCACATTGGTCTCTCGAATCAGGTGATACCACTGCTTCACTGGCCAACCATGTTTACAGCATGGATTGGATTCCATTTTTGTTATTTTATTATCATTGCATAACAATTATATGGACAACCCAATCATTCCTTTTTTTGCTGTCGGCGTCGCCCTGAATTAAGTGCCGCATATATTTATATATGCGGCATATATATATATATATATATAGATTGATATAGATATATATAGATTGACATTATACATTTATATATATATATATATATATATATATATATATATATATATATATATATATATATATATATATATATATATATATATATATATATATATATATATATACTTTTTTTGATAAGCCGATCACCATTTTTATGTATATGGCGTTAACGGTATGGTAGTAATTATCGGTGATTGAGGACACGTGCTATTTGGCACAGGCTCCTATGAAATGTAATAGAGAGAAGAGTGCACATGTGTGCGGATGCCGTATTTACTCGATTCTAACGCGCACTATCTTTTTTTCCCCAGCAAGCTTCACTGAAAA
The DNA here is from genome assembly GCF_038994185.2 of Dermacentor albipictus. NCBI lineage: Eukaryota > Metazoa > Arthropoda > Arachnida > Ixodida > Ixodidae > Dermacentor > Dermacentor albipictus. The sequence goes on along the minus strand of NC_091823.1, from coordinate 8,829,064 downwards.
ATAACACGCGCGTCAGAATCGAGTGCGAAATCGAAACTGTAACACAATGATAAGCTATTATGATTGACATTAAAAGCTATTGTGCTTGTGCCAGTTCTGTAAGTTCATTAGGTAGTCATGATCTGCAAGGCTCTTAAGAAATGCGGCATCCCAAATGCTATGGGCGCCACCGATGATGAGATGCTGTGGGCTTGTGCAGCGACTGATGCACATGGCTCAGATGTAGTATATGTGTGTGTGTATATATATATATATATATATATATATATATATATATATATATATATATATATATATATATATATATATATATATATATATATATATATATATATATATATATATATATATATATATATATATATATGAGCCACGCCGGCAAGCACGCGAAGGCGCCCCATAGCGTACCTTTTTCCAATGGTCGAGCCTGATGAATGTGTCTAGAGGTGTGGACACATTCAGCCCGAACGTCGCCTGGTAGACAGCCAGACCCGGCGAACAGACGCCGCAGCTGTTGGCAGGCTGGCCCGTCGTTTTCGAAGAAAGTACACCGTCGTCAAGTTGACGCTGTGCGGTCAGGTGATCCCTTGTGTCAATGGGCGTCATGTTCCAGTGGGTCAGCGTTATTCCAGACAGAGTCACGTCCGAACCAAGTCCCTTAAAAAGAAAAAAAGACAGTGGCGATTTCGCGGCAAATGCCAGAGAAATGCGTTAGCATTAAGTAGCACCTCTTTGAAGTCCTTTCTGCCGCGCGACTGGCCGCTAAAGGCACTTTGCGAGTATTCGCGGACTTCATTCCCGATCGGAAAAACACTTTTATGAAGCGCGTATTGAGCAAAAAAAAAAAAAAAGGTGTATCGGCAGTTTTTCATGTTGCTCTACAATTTTCTCATTTACACTTCTAATCTAATTATAATATTTGAGAAATTTCATAATTAATGAAGAATAATTACGTAATTAGGCGGAATGTAAAAAATAATCTTTGTATCTCCAAGCGACGGCAAACATTACCTTGGTTTTGTCCAGCTATACGTGCCATTGCATATATAGCGTATACGCCAGCGTCGTCCCGTGTGAAACCAGCGCGTTTTTTGACACCGGATGGCACTGGGGACGCTGGCGTATGAGTGAAAACGTTAAAATACACTCGGATTGACGTCACATTTCTCAGGGATGTTCCTGCATACAACGTGAATTAGTGGCTTTGAGAAGGAAATTTGGGTCATTTCGGTTTGGGCGGGAATCGAACCAGGACCTCCGGGGTGCGAGACGAGCACGCTTCCGTGCAGTAACGGCCGCTTCACGGTTCTGCCCTTCAAAGGTTAGCGCACGGGTTCCCTACTGATGCATTATGTCTTAGCTCCCTACGCTCGGTGCACAATCTCGACATCAAAGGATTCTCCATGCGTTTCCAATGGGTGCCCTCGCACATAGAAGCGATGAAGCTACCCGTGTCACCAAATTCAGACAAACTTCGGCAGGCAAAAAAGCACAACGTGTGAGGGGGGCGTAGTTCAACAGGTGAACTGTACGAGCGCGCCTTTCTGCACATTTAAAGAGGTGCATTGCATCGCGAGTGATAGCGGCGTCAACGCCGCCTGTAACGATGGACGCTGAAAAGAAATGTATTTATTAATAATAATAATATTAAATAAGCTTGCATTTTCTTAACTCGTCACGAATATACAAAATTAACCAGGAATCTTATTTTTCGTTGAATGAATCTCACTGTGTCTTGCTTGAATTAAAAAAAAAACACTTTTTTTTCTTTTCCAGTGTTGGTTCCCTCCACAAAAAAAGTCGCGCTTCAATCGCTGCTCCCATAACCACCCTTGCTGATGTCGCTGACAATTTGTACTGAACCGCTTATCGGCCGAAGTTTCGCGACCTATTTGGAGCGACCTTGTGTATATACCTTGACTGAAATTGGACGTTCTGGCCCAGTATTCGCGCCCATTTGCATGCACTGTGTCTACATGGACAGTTCCGGATGTCAGGCGCATGATAAGTACGCAACGTTCGATGAAGCGTTTTTATTGCACTGACGTCACCAGCACCGCGTTGCACGTGCCGACCGTTCCCCCGTAAGTGCTACCTAGGCACTACGGAGGAGGTTTTTACGCGTGTTGTAGGCGTTTGTCCCTAAGCGTGCCGGCATTGCGGTGTGGGGTCGAGTTTCTTTACGCTCGGACGCTGGCTGCCGGTGCAGTAAAATATGGTGAAACAGCGGGCACTGACGCCTGATTTGGCGACCGCTGTGTCGGACAGCCTTTCTCGAACCCGCGGCGCTCGTGCTAAGTAAGTCGTGGCGTATCATAGCTTTTTCGCGCCTTACGGCAATGTACTTTGTAATTAACATAATCGTTTCTGTGGGAGCAGCAGCGACCGTAGTGCAGCACTGGCCGCATATATTGAAAATCTAGAAGGAAGAGCGCCTTAGCAACCGCGGTTGAACGCAAGTGGCTGAAAAGCCGCCGGTGAGGATGGCTAACTCAGCACCAGCGCCGCAGGCGCGAGAAGGTCTGTCCGACGTACCTTCAGAGGCAAAGTTCTGACTGGTGTTGCAGAAGTCGCGGGGCGCGGTAGCGCTGAACTTAGCGTCGCAAGTAGGCGGCTGGACGTAATTATATATATTTATTCAATCGTGCTTTTTTTCTAATTGTAACAATGTGTCGTTATTTCGCATTATTGGCGGCGACTCCGGGACACCAAAGCGGCAACGGGGACACGAAAGCTACAACCCGGACTGGCCCGTGGGTTGGGCGTCGGCGAGGCCTGCGCGTGCCATGGCAGGCGTAGATAAGATCGGCTGTCCGCTATCGCGGACAGCCAATTACCCACGTGGCTCTCGCGGTCTACGAGAACTTACTATATGCGAGACCAGCCGAGACAAGCCGCCCGTCCCGCCACACAGACGGAGAACATGGCTGCACCGGTGAGGAGGTGTGCACGTGCGCATTTCACGGCAGACGTGTTAAAGAAGCTGGTCGCAGAGCGTACAAGCATGCTGTCGCCGCAACGGCGGAATCTCAAAATTTTCAGGAGGCTCTAAATAAACAGAACACAGACCACAACGGATTATGCTGCACAAACGCCTAACTACAGTTTACCAAATATATGTTTGGATTGCTTCGGCTCACCGTCCTTGTCTGATTGTGCGCTGATAGTTTTTAGTTATACCTAACCAACACGGCCAAACAGCCACATTAGTATAGGATAGTTCATGATTGCCGAGGCCGACTTACCTTGGAGTCGTTGAGGTCTATGAAGCCGACCCTACCTTGGCTTTCCACCAGTATTGTAAGCCTCTGGCCTTTCGTAACCGGGATCACGATGCTGTACACGTTGTCCATGCGTGAAATGATGCCATGGTAAACCTGCAAGCGCGCCCACGAAAGCGTATATAACCTTATAGTGAGTGACTGCGTTTTGGCATTGACGAACAGTGTGCCGTATTAATCGCATGTGGCTCTTCATCGAAGGGATGGGAAGTGCAGGGAATGGACGTTAGCGATAGTATGGACAAATGTAAAAGTATGTGCGGTAACAAAGAATGCTGCATACCGTTCATAACAATAAATAAAGAAGGAACGTTGTGAGATGAAAGAAAGGTGAATCAGAATAGGGTGTTTTAGGTGAGTGTCCTTATGGTCCACTCCGCTCCGCTCCGAGTTGCCGGCGGGCAATTTTCACGTTTTAGTCATACGTTTAGCGTAGCTGAGTGGACCTTTCGTAGTTGCAGCATCCTCTGGCCAAACTCAGGGTAATGAAAGAAAATAATATCCCCCATTGATCACTTTTATGAAGTAAAACGAAATATATAACTTATTTGTCCATGAAATATCTAGACGTGCACTTGTAATGCGTTAGCGGTCCATTTTATCCAATGTAAAATAAAGCGCCGTTTTGGTGAACGCCATGTGATAGTCAGCGAGCTTGCTTTCTGCATCCAATCCAATCCTTTCTGACGCCAACACTAGCCAAAGCGCTGCACAGCACGCTCCGCTCAAGCAACTTGCAAGCGGACCGTGTTCGTCGCTCCGCTAGCCCGCTTGCGGTTCAGCGGAGGGTGCATGCGCATTCGCGCTTCCGCTCCGCTCAGCTGCTGAGCGGAGCGTAAAAACGCCACACTGACACACTCTGATAACTGCCTGGTTGGCTGCTCGGCACTGGCGGGAAGTGGAGAGAGCAGAAAAGATAAGAAGAAAAGAGCAGAATTATTGTAAAGCGGGCGAGTTGGAACCTGTAAATTCTTGGACGGGGAACAGAAACGAAACACGAGAGAAATACAGTACAGGGGCTGGTCTAGGAACTGAAAGCTTTTATTGGAAGACAAAGATGATATAGGTAGTGACTATGAAAGTCACGTAGGTGACCGCGCCGCTACTGGTTGGATGGATGGATGTTATGAGCGTCCCCTTTGGAACGGGGCGGTGGGTTGCGCCACCAAGCTCTTGCTATTATACTGCCTAATCTCCTACCTAAGTTAAACAATAAAAAAATAAAAAAATAATCACTATGAACTCCCACACCCAAATTTTCTGATCCCATATTGCTAACTGTTCTTTTGTACGTCTCCGTCTTTTGTCGTTTCCCTACTTTTCTTCACTCTAAGAACAGTTTACACCCTTTGGCTTGCCCCTTCTGCCACACAAAAATAATCGTCATCTGCCTTGATGCGTTTCCTTTCTTTATCGCTGCAAGCCCGGAACTTTCCAGTGACGAACGGCACGCGCGTTATCAGAAGAGGCACTCCAAAGGGTGTAAACTGTTCTATGCTGATAACGCGCGTGCCGTTCGTTACTGGAAAGTTTCGGGCTCGCAGCGATAAAGAAAGGAAACGCATCAAGGCAGATGACGACTATTTTTGTGTGGCAGAAGGGGCAAGCCAAAGGGTGTAAACTGTTCTTAGAGTGTTCCACCAATCCTCCAATCGCCTCTTACTAATGTCTTTTGCGGACCTGTTTGCTTTACCACTGCTCCCGCTGAACGCAAGTGCTTCAAGGAGGCCAGTGGTGCCCAAATCGACCGCTGGGTAGACGTCTTCACATTCTAATAAAATATGCTCCGTCGTTTCCCTAGCTTTACCGCAGCAAGCACATGCTACTTCTTCCTTCTTATATCTCGCTTTATAGGTGCGTGTTCTAAGGCATCCCGATCTCGCTTCGAAAAGTATTGAGCTTCCCTTTGAGTTATCATAAATTGTTTCTTTCCCGATTTCGTTTTTTCCTCTCTTTTCAGCCTCTTTGACTTTCCGCTTGACGTTCTTTGTTGCTGTGTTGCCAACCCTACAGGCCGGGCATACTTTCTGGTAAGCTCCCTAGTTCTTTTCCTCTACTGTGAATCAATGTTTTTCCTGTACAGATACCTGAACACTCTCCCAGCCCATTTAATTTCGTCTATATTCCTCAGTCGTTCTTCATACTCATTTTTACTGCGAGCTTCCCTCACTTCAGAACTAGTCCAGCCCATATCACCCTGCACAGCTTCATTTGTAGTCTTCTGTGAGCACCCAATGCGAGGCGTCCTACTGACCTTTGGTTCCCATCGAGTTCTGATTGTATCCCTGATTTAAAGCAAACAACCGCACTTCCAAAAGTAAGTCCTCGAACCATCACACCTTTCCACATACTTCGGAGCACCTTGTACCTATTGTATCCCCATAGCGCTCTGTCTTTCATTATGGCTGCATTTCTCTTCTCATTTACTGTTACTGTTTTTTCCTGCGTTTGCATATATCTATTGCCTTCGTTTATCCATATACCAAGGTATATATATTCTGTTACCTCAGGTATTTCCTGGCCCTGTATTGCTACTGTCTTTTCAGTTTTCATTGAATACCATAACACCTGATTTCTAACGCTAAATTTCAAGCCTAAATTGTTGCCTTCCTGTCCGCATATATTAGCCAGACGTTACAAATCACTTTGCTTGTTAGCTAGCAAGACAATGTCCGCATAAAATAAACGTGGAAGCTGCTGCTCTACTACTGTACCCGCCTGTTTGTATGAGAGATTAAACCCGATATTACTTCCTTCTAGCGCCCTCTCCATCCTCACCATGTACATCATAAACAGCAGTGGGGATAAAGGGCACTCCTCAGTCCCTTGTCTATATCAACTTTCTCCTCGCTCCTCATCCCTTCCCATTCAACGCAAACGCTATTTTCTCGGTAAATCTCTCTAAAAAGCTGTAGACAATCGTCACCTAAACCTTACCCTTCCAGAATATTCCACAATGGACCACCGCCGGAGGGTATACCTATGTACAGCTTCGCTGTAAAAGCAGACGCCTCATAGTCCCATTCCGTATGAACATATATAAAAACCCGCATATTTGCGCATGGAATACAGGACATACCCCACATATTGCTGGATACACGGGGCATACGGGCTTTTGCGATAGGCTGCGAAACAAGTTCCGCGGAAACCGGAAATGCCTCGCATAAAGCGTGCCGGGCGCCGCGGCCGCTTTTTCTGGAACTCTGCTTCGGTGGGATTCGTGTGGTGATCCTGCAAGGCCGCTCAAGTGTGTCGGGCGTTGTTCTTATGTATAATTCGTTGTCATTTTATTACCGCAGTGTGTGCATTTTGCATTCCTAGTGTTCTCCTTCCTTCCTGGGGTATGTTTGTTTTGATGAGGGGACGACGACAACAACAGCTAACGCAGAAGAACTATACAGCAGGCCATGGAGAGGAATTGTGGAAACAACTTTGTTGCCTTGCTTTCTGCTTAAAGCCCAACTTCATATAGTAGTATATGCACGTACGTCATCCACGTAGACGTATCCTCGGTCACGAAGTCCAGGTGCAGTAAGTGCTGCTGGATTCCTGGGAAGGAAGGTCACCCATGTTTCGTACAGCACCAAGGCTTGGCTCTGCGAACGAGATTAAATTAGGCACGAAGAAACGTGCGAAAAAACGTTCCAGCGCCCATAAGTATAGGCATCTGCATATTGGCTGCAGATGACTTGGGAACAAGGTGGGAGGCGAGGGGGCAAGTTAGACAGTCCGTTTTAATTTTGGATCTTATTGTAAACATATGCCTTACTGTAAATGTATTTCTTGTCAAGTCAACAGTCCTGGATGCCTTCTGTTGCGTTACGCGGGAGACTTGGCGAATAACCAATTGCTGCCACCTTCATCAGGCACATTTAGTGTAGCGCTATCACATAACGTTGCCGTTATGTGATGTGTAGCATATGTAGCATAACGTTGCCGCGTGTGCGCGTCTTGCGTAGATTTTGTAACAAATTTACTAGAGGGAACTCTGACGCTGCGGTTGTTCAGCTACCACGGGCGTAGTACTTGTCTGATGTTCCGGCTTGTTGCTTCAGACGTTCTCGTGGCTTTACTTACTGCACTCTATAGCTACTTTATTGGCCTGAATTGACCCGCCGTGGTCGCTCAGTGGCTATGGTGTTGGGCTGCTGAGCACGAGGCCGCGGGATCGAATCCCGGCCACGGTGGCCGCTTTTCGATGGAGGCGAAATGCGAAAACACCCGTGTACTTAGATTTAGGAGCACGTTAAAGAACCCCAGGTGGTCAAAATTTCCGGAGTCCTCCACTACGGCGTGCCTCATAATCAGAAAGTGGTTTTGGCACGTAAAACCCCATAATTTAATTTTTTTTTGCCTGAATTGTGCAGCAGTCGTACTAATTCTCCAAACGCAGAAAGCAATGAGACGAACACACGCGTAATCAATGCGAATTGTTGCGTTTATAACGCAACATCACGTTGGAAGGGAACAATTAGCAACGTCACAATGTCGTCTGAAGCCAGTAGGGCAAAGCTCTGGTAAATCCATGCATTTGCTAACCCTCATTCCATGCTATGGATGGGGTCGAACCCGCGTCCTTGAACTCAGTAGTGCAACATCATAGCCGCGAAGCTACCACGACGGGTCAACCTACTACAATAGAAGCCGCTTTGTAATAAACATATTTCACAGACAAAACGGCCTCCATAGCGTAAGTCGATAGCTTTACAACGAATGTGTTTCACAGATACACAAAAGGAACGACCGACAGGTCAGGTGCTACAGCGCGCAGCTGTGACGAAAGCTTCCTGCACCTTTTATCTATCTGCCCATAGCTAAAGTGCGGAGAGACGAGTGACATGCAAAGTGCTCGACGGACAGAACAATCGACCGCTAGGAGAACATAATGTTCTAGGCTATTGCTCCCAAAGGAACTCGGCGCAGATGGCTACACAGCGCTGCTCCAGTTCCCGAGTACTATCGTCACACGTGCGCTTACCGCTGGACTGTGTGTGTATTCTACGTCCTTCGTGCTTCTCTCTTTGTTCCCGATCACTGTGCCCGCCGTGAGGGCCAACGAGAACTACGTCGGGTTAACTGGCATGCCTTTATCTACGCCTTAAAGGCACAGTGTAATAAAATGTAATATGGCACAATCATAATGACAGACACGTAGACGCGCGTCACAGGCACCTGTGACGTGCGTGTACTTGTCTAGACACATGCGACGTGTGTTGTGTATTTTTCACTGTGGTTGTAACATGACCTCCTGCAGTGTACGTATATAGGTCCTTTCCCTCGTTCTCTCGCTTTCCAAGCTATGGCCATACCAGCCTGCTTGTTTTTTGATCATTACAACTGGCGGTCTGCATCCGGCAGTGCTGACGTAGTATTTCATCGCTGCAATGCACATCACCAAGTAAATATAGAGAAATGGGTAAATCACGGCGCATTAAAGAGATGACCGCCGAAACAAGACTCACAGAGCCAAACTCTATATTTTAGTGAAATATGGCGAGTAGCTTTGGAATCGCATGGCTCTTTCGATGTAAAGTGCGCAACACTAGATTCATGCTCAAGTATTGAATTTCTTACCTGCCTAATACGCTCAAATGACAATGGTCGTATGTATGGTATTCTGGCTTTCACCAAAAGTTCCCTAACATCCTTGAGGTCGTACAGCTAGGAGAAAAAAAGAGAAACAAAGAGAGGGTGGGAAGAGAATGGTGCGAAAATTTGGTTAAGAGGCTTTTCTGAAGTACTCAATTTTGTGAGAATTCAAAAATAGCTGACAACGCGTCAACGAAACAAATGCGTAACTCGCAAGGATAGACTGTGACCACGTGTGAAGATGCGCTGGGATCACACATACAAAGCGAACAACCAATAGCGGTATAAGTGGGGCAAAATGCAAAGGAAACAACTGACTCTGCATGTTAATTTACGCGCTTGACTTCACCCGCATTTTAAAGGTTATAAAAATATGGTAAAAAATTTTTCATACAAGGTCGTTCGCCTTTAGCTCGCATCAATATGTACTAGAATCATGTGACGCTAAGTTATCAAATCACTGTGGTAATATGCGGCTATCAGAAAATGTATTGTTCGAAAGTAGCGCGCCAGTATATATACACATGTAAATTTTACGAGGGGTTCTATGCAGGATGGACCGAGTCTGGCAACGTTCGAGAACTGCACGAGCTCGGGCGGTGCCCTGAGATGAAAGAGCAAATGGTATCAAGACATGAAATTCAGCCCTCGGCACACCTCCGGTGTCAATGCCGTATCTAGATTTACCCTTAGAGTATCATCACTTGGGCGTTACATCATGGGCGGTGGAAAAATGAGGAGTCACTTGGTCAAACCGTCGGTACCGCCTTAATTTGTTTCATATGCTTAAGTAAGTTATTAGGAAAATTCACCGACTATTACCGCGGATGCCGGATGGATGGATGGATGTTATGAGCGTCCCCTATGGAACGGGGCGGTTTGCGCCACCAAGCTCTTGCTATTATACTGTGTCCTAACTGCCTAATGTCCTACACAAGTTAAACAATACAAAAATAAAAAGAAATAAACACTATGAACTCCCACACCCAAATTTTATGATCCCCTATTGCTAACTGTGCTTTTGTACGTCTCCGTTTTTTGTCGTTTCCCTACTTTTCGTCACCAATCTTCCAATCACCTCTTACTAATGCCTATAGCGGACATGTTTACTTTTCCACTGCTCCCGCTGAACCCAAGGGCTTCAAGGAGGCCAGTGGTGCCTAAATCGACCACTGGGTAGACGTCTTCACATTCTAATAAAACATGCTCCGTCGTTTCCCTAGCTTTACCGCAGCAAGCACATGCTTCTTCTTCCTTCTTATATCTCGCTTTATAGGTGCGTATTGTTGGTCGCATGGCGGAGCGCGCGTATAGAAACGTGCCGTGTGCTGTCTTACTTAACAATTGGTTGTACACAAAAGCGGTTGTTTCGGTGGTAAGCTCACCTTTTTTAGTGGTAGTTTCCCCAGCGCCATCTTCTTTTTGGGCTCCGGGACGGGAACATGCGGCACCGGAAGGTACTGCGCGTGCAGCGGCCGTCACGTGATGAAATACAGATATTCGTAATGCACCATTCAGGAAACACACGATGCTCGTAATTTTGAGAGAGAACACATTGCGAGGACATAAGGAAGTTACATGTATGCATAGGCCCGTAAACACCATGATGACGGGGACATTAGTAGACATTTATTATCAAGCATTGACTCCGTTTTACTATTAAACTTATCTGTCACATGCGCTTTCCCAGCAGTATTTATCAAACTGCGGTACACGGACAATCAGGGATGCCCGCCACAGTTCAGAACGCATCAAAGGGCACCCGTTGAAGTTGCGACATTAACGGGCGTAGTCTACGAAAGATGCCGGTGAGACATTTGTGCGATGAATAATCAAAAGTTCTTCCGGTTGATCTAAGTCATATCGTCAATAACAAATAAGCATCATTTTGAAGCTGCCGTGCAATTTCGAGAGTTTTTTATTTGATCTCGCGTTAACGCATGTGTTTGCGACACTAAGCGTGGGCCACATGCGAACAACATTCCTACGGAAAAAACTACCGTATTTAGTCGTGTAAGGCCCGCGCATTTCGAGGTAACTTCTACGAGGTTCCGGCCTTATACGGGGCTTACAGGTACTCATTGAATCTTCAAACTGCATTCAGACTGTGCTCACATGAAACTATTCCCCAAATTTTCGCACTCCAAAGTGCGGGTGCGGGCCTAGCTTACATGATGGCGCGGGCCCTACAATTACAATTACGTAAACACGGTAAAACGTAATTCTGGCTCCATCGAATATGGCAAGTTTTATTTGTTACGGATAATTGGAGTTGTAGTTCGTCTTCCGTCGCACATTCTTGCTCGAAAAAAAAATATATCATACAGATTCCGCAGCCCCATGTCAGTGACTGCGCAGTTCACAATACAATGCACCCTTTCGCATGACCTATCAGCATGGCCTCTCAGAATGTTTACAGAGGCAATGCTGCAAAATTGGTCTTTGCTGTAAATAACGCCACTGTCCACTGATCAGCAACTACACGTTGTCCCTATGCGCTTCTGCAAGCGGGAAAATTCATCCACCAAGTTGTGGATCAAGGAGACCGTCACCCTGTCAAGGAGAAGCAGTCGAGGGAACCGTCGGCCATGTATATTCTTAGGACATTTGGTTTAGCTTGAACGTTCCATTGTCGCGTCATGCGTTACGCAACTAAAACTAAGACTCGGAAGATTCAAAAAGTCCCGCGAGTATACACGCGGCAGCATGGATGTCTGTTTAACCAACCGATGTTCTTAAGAGGGCACTAAATAGAAGAGATATTTAGGCTGCATTAGTAAATTGCCCTTCAACAATACCGACTCACCTTTGCAGTGAGACTAGGTTTGGTAAACCAGAAAATACGCTAGCACAAAAGACGGTTGGCGCCTTGAGGTTCGCGCAACAGCAGCTCGAAGTATGGCGTCATGAATTTTGACGGCGTCTGCTGGGTTAACATTCTATCGGTTAAGACGGGCGACATACCACAAGAGCAAAAGACCGAACTTGGGAAGTTTCAAAAACTTTTGTCATGACCCCACAACGGCCAAAAAAATGAAAAAAAAGGGTACTTCGAAATTTGTGACGTCACATGGACGTACCAGCATTGAGGTTTCCGCACGAAATGCAATGAGTGGACAAATTTTATCCTTCATTCTTTTCTTTAATAATCGACCTAGTAGCACAAAGTTAATTAAAATAGACTTCCGCAAGAATACGTCATCACTTCAAAAAGGTGTAGCGTTCTTTAGTGTCTCTTTAAATCAAACTTAGTACTAGATTAACAGACCGCTGTCGGAATCGAAGAGTCAACTCGTGTTCGCGTTATCGCGACTCTATATTTTTCATGGGTTGCAACTTTTGATGCTTTCAATGCGTGTTTAGTTGCGAGCTGACGCCAGTGCAAATACCTTGGCAATGACATCTCGTATTGCATGAAACTTGTCCGTTGGGTCGCCGGCTTCTGTCATGGGAGCATCGTAGTCGTAACTCGTAGTTGTGGGGTGGAATCCGTACCTGTCAACGTTAGCTGCGTGCGGAATGAGGAGCACAGAATTTAGGGCAAATAAGCTGCACAAAATCCGCTAACGCAAACCAGCGACGCAAGCTGTCACTGTACCCTGCGTAGTGCCTCCCTGAAATCGAGACACCTCGTCTTGACGAAATAGAATTGAGTGCTTGAGTTGGATTACTTGAAGCAGCGGACATTACACGGACGAGAAATAAAAATGCATATACGTCTGATTGACGTAAAATACTAATGAACTTTTTAATCAATTGTTTCAGTGCATACATTGCAAATTACGAATTGTAGCCGGTGACCTTGCGAGGCATATCCACTTGGAACGAATTCTGAGGGTCGTACGGGTTTCGAGATATGTGCCTTCAAACTTGTAAGAATGCACCATTGTTCAACATACTATATAACAGGCGGCCGTTTCAGGCCTTAAAGCACGAAAGTAACTGAAACGCCCATGTATTTCGTCGCACACTTTGAGAATGAAGATCTCGAAACTAGTGTCATCCTGAAAATTCGTTCCAAGTGGATATGCTTTGCAAGCTCGCCGGCTGCAATTCGTAAATTACAATATGTGCCGCATAGTAATTCCTTTAAAAGCTGATTAACAAGTTTTCATTAGTTAGTCGATTATGCATTTCAATTTCTCGTGCAAGTAATGTCCGCCTCTTTGAGTAATCCAGCTCTATGATTAGAACTCTATCTGACGCAGGCGATTTTTAAAAATTACGTATGGTCTAAAAAGCCCGTCCGGTATTGATATAAATCGCTCATATCGCTTGAAGTATTCTACCATATCCATTGGACTGCTTTATGTGATAATCGTGTTATCCTTACCGCCTGACTTGACGCCGAATGACGTCCCACCGTGAAACATGTACCTGCGAATCAATCAATCAATCAATCAATCAATCAATGATATTTGTTGAATACTCACAGCGCGACGGAGGCATTCATGCTCAGAATCCTGTCAAGAGCGCTCGCTACAGCCGCCGTCCTGACCATGCTGTGCCGCTTCGCCCAGTGGTCCAGCCAGCCCGTGTAATACTCCGAGTTCATCAGCGGCCCCCGTTCTTGGTGTCGGCGCTGAACGGCGAACATCTTCTCGGGGTCCGATGCTGGCACGTTTCGCGAGTGGTGGAAAAGAAAGGAGCCACTTGTTTTTATTTTTATTTATTTACAAATACTGCTATCCCATGAATTGGGACATTGCAGGAGTGGTACAGAAGGTTATACATAAACAATATTAGGAAAGTGCATGATTACAAATGTGAGTGCAAATATTTACAAAGAAAACAGTACAGAATCATGAAGAAAATACATGATTTGGCAATTCTCGCACAATATGATCAGCAGACATTTCACGTAATGTGCCATCTAAATAGTTCCACAATTCGACTGTGAAAGGAAAAAAATGAAAATTTGAAGCTGTCTAAAAACGGCATAAACGGCACGATGTTAAGCGGGTTGGAAAAGCGAGTGACACGTGCTGAAGAACTGGCAAAAGAAAAGGGGGCGTCAACATAAATACGCTTGTTGATAATCTTGTCAAGTAGGATAATGCGATCACATATGCGTCTGTGTTGAAGTGTGTCAAGTGATAACGTGCGGGCGTGAACTGTGGGAGAGAAGTGACGGTCGTAACGCTTATATATAAATTTTATTGCTTTTTTCTGCACATTTTCAAGTTTAATGATGTCTTTGGCGAAGTGTAGCGACCAGACCACCGATGCATATTCAAGTACAGGCCTTACTAAAGATTTGTACGCCGTCAGCTTGCAGTTTTGGGTTGCATCTTTTAATGTACGTTTTAAGAACCCGAGTTTCCTGAGTTCCTTGGAGAAGTTCGCCAGACATCCAGGTGCGCCTCCGTGGAGCGAGGACGCATCGAGGAATGAGCGACGCGCAACCCTCGGTCCATCCACCTTTCTTTCTGCAATTTTGCTGAAATGCGCCGCTCGCATCTAGAATCTTCAGCTAAATAACCTGTCAACAAGAATAATAAGCTGGGATGGAACCGGACTCTTCCTTGATTACCTCCTTAATTTTATAAAACCTCTCCATATCTTTCGCCGCACACCGAATAGTCCAGATCCAGATATAGGAGATATATTTTGTGTTTTGACTGCTGTTTCAAGTAATAATAGCTTCCCTTTAAAACGTTACTCTCTAAGGAGAACAGCGCTATTCTTTTTTTTTTTACTGCAATTCCCATGTTCATAAATTCCAGCATTCACTTGCTTTTAGTTATTGTTTTATGGTGCTGTTGGGAATTGTGCACACAGTGTTTGACTGATTTTGTCTTGTATGTTTACTGGGACAAGTCAAGCTACTTATGTAGCTTTTAGCCCAAAATAACCATCCAGCACTGGAAAATAAAATTGAAAAAAAATTATTTGCGTCACGGTGACATATCAATTCCGGGGCTAAATATTTTTTTTTCTCAAGCTTGACACACAAAAAAAAAACGCAAAAGTTCTCGCGGGCTTCTTTCCGTGCACCCTGGCCATCTCTCGGGCTAGGGTCACCATTGCTAGTGGTACTTGGAAAAAACTTTTTGCATGTCCTGAGCAAAGATCATGGAATGAACGACGCGCAACCCTCGGTCCATCCACCTTTCTTTCTGTAATTTTGCTGAAGTGCGCCGCTCGCATCTATAGAATTGTCAGCTAAATAACCTTTATTTGAGTCCCTCAGGACTCAAATAAAGTTCTTGTCATGTCATGTCATGTCCTGAGCAACAAGACACGCCCTCATCAGAACAGGAATTGGCCTCCCTGGTGCAGTATTCGTCCACTACCTCCCAAATGACTCAATTGATTACCCAATGGCCCTCAGTCCTCAGCAGCTGTGAAGCACCTGACCAAGGCTGCGGTCAGACCTGCAATACAGCAGAGGGTGCTAAGAATCTCTGGACCCGGACAAACCGCTAATGGAAACGGACCTTTGCAGCGTTTAACACCCGAACCCTCTCGAGTGAAGCTAGCCTAGCAGGACTCTTTGAGGAACCATCAGGCATTGTTTGGGATATCATTGACCTTAGTGAGGTTAGAAGAACTGGTGAGGCTTATACAGTGCCGACAAATGGCAACGTCCTCTACTATAGAGGACTACCAGATAAGAAGCAATATGGGGTACGATTTCTAATCCTTAAGGACATAGCGGGCAACATTGACGAATTCTACAGCATTAATGAGAGGATAGCAGTAGACGTAATAAAGCTGAATAAGAGGTACACAAACGGTAGTACAAAAGGTAGTACAAACCTATGCTCCAACCTCCAGTCACGAGGAAGAAGAAATAGAACAGTTTTATGAAGACGTTGAATCAGCGATGCGAAAATTGCAAACTCAGTAATTACTGTAGTCAGGGGCGACTTCAATGCAAAAGTGGGTAAAAAGCAGGCTGGTGAACAAGCAATTCGCAAATACGGCGTGGATTGTAGGAACACTCGAGAAGAGATGTTGGTAGAATTCGCGGAAAGGAATAAGCTGCGAATAATGAACACCTTCTTCAGGAAGCGTTGGAACAAAAAGTGAACCTGCAAAAGCCCTAATGGAGAAACAAGAAACGAAATTGATTTCATACTTTCTGTCGATCCCAGCATAGTGGAGAATATAGAAGTGTTAGTTAGGGTAAATTACAGTGACCATAGGTTAGTGAAGGCTAGGATTCACCTCAATTTGAAGAGAGAAAGAGTAAAATTGGTCAAGAAAAAACAGGCCAACCTACATGCAAAAAGCGTAAAAGCAGACCAATTCAGGTTGGCACTTGCAAATAAATACGCAGCCTTAGAAAAGGGAGATGAAGATGACGTAAAGGCAATCAATCAAACCTTAACTGGGCTGGCTTCAGACGCAGCAACTGAAGTTGGAGGTAAGACATCAAAGTAACCAGTTGGTAAGCTCTCCCAAGTAACAAAGGACCTAACAAAGAAAAGACAAAGAATGAAAGTGTCGAACTCAAGCGATCAGATAGAATTCTCGGAACTGTCAAAACTAATCAACAAGGAGAAAACAAGGGATATTCGAAATTATAACGTGATAAAGACTGAGGAAGCAGTAAAAAATGAACGCTGCCTCAAAAAAGTTAGAAGGAAACTAGGCATCGCACAAACAACGCTGTATGCACTGAAAGATAGGCAGGGTAATATCATCAGCCATCTCGAAGATATAGTAAAAGCATCGGAAGAATTCTATACTGACCTGCACAATACCCAGAGGAGTCAGGATACTTCCATTAGAAACAGTAATGAGCAGGTTACAGAGGCTCCTTCTATAACTATAGCGATGAAGTTAGAAGGGCCTTGCAAGACATGAGACGGTGAAAAGCGGCAGTAGAAGATGGGCTGCCAGTCTATTTAATCAAAGATGGTGGAGACATAATGCTTGAGAAACTAGCGGCCCTTTATAAGAACTGTCTATCGACTTCAAGGGCCCCAGAAAACTGCAAGAATGCCAACATTATACTAATTCACAAAAAGGGACACGTTAAAGAATTGGAAAATTATGGCCCATTAGCTTACTTCAAATATTATATAAAATATTCACCAAGATAATCTCCAATAAAATAAGGGCAACACTGGACTTTAGTCAACCAAGAGAACAGGCTGGTTTCAGGAAGAGATAGTCTACAATGGATCACATCCATGTCATCAATCAGGTAATCGAGAAATCCGCAGAGTATAATCAGCCTCTCTCTATGGCTTTTATAGATTACGAAAAGGCATTTGATTCAGTAGAGTTACCCGCAGTCATATAGGAATTAAGTAATCAAGGAGTACAAGACGCTTACATAAATATCTTGGAAAGTATCTACAGAGATTACACAGATACTTTAACACTCCACAAGAAAAGTGGGAAGATACCTATAAAGGAAAGGGTCAGACAAGGAGAGACAATCTCTCCAATGGTATGCACTGCGTGCTTGGAAGAAGTATTCAAGCTATTAAACTGGGAAGGCTTAGGGGTGAGGATCAACGGCGAATGTCTCAGCAATCATCGATTTGCAGATGACATTGTCCTGTTCAGCAACACTGGGGACGAGTTACAACAAATGATTGAGGACCTTACACAGAGAGTGTAAGAGTGGGATTGAAGATTAATACGCGGAAGACAAAGCTAATGATCAATAGCCGGGCAAGGGAACAAGATTTCGGGATCGCCAGTCAGCCTCTAGAGTCCGTGAAGGAGTACGCGTACCTTAGTCAATTACTCGCCGGGGACCCTGATTATGAGAAGAAAATTTATAGAAGAATAAAAATGGGTTGGAGCACATACGGCAGACATTGTCAGATCCTGACTGGAAGTTTACCATTATTGTTGAAAAGAAAGGTGTGCAATCAATGCATTCTACCGGTGCTAACATATGCGGCAGAAACTTGGAGACTGACAAAGAATCTCGAAAACAAGTTAAGGACCGCGCAAAGAGCGGTGGAACGAACAATGTTAGGCATGACATTAAGAGACAGGAAGAGAGCGGTGTGAATCAAAGAGGAAGCGCTATTTGGAATCGGTTGGCGCACGACCGGGGGTAATTGGAGATCACAGGGAGAGGCCTTCATCATGCAATGGACATTAAATAGGCTCGTGATGATTATGATAATGATGAGCCACGCAAAGCTGGATCTTGAATTTTTCAGGAGGTTCTACAATTTTGTCATGGATACATTGGCACTGAATATATTATATAATTAATTTAATTATTAAAAGCTAACTGGTAGTTAGGCGAAATACAAGAAGTAGTCTGACTTGCTCCAAACAACGTCGACCAACAAAGCGTCCAGCTTTGTGGCACTGGCGCATATTTACATCTTGGTTCAAGTTACGTGGGACACATGTATGGTATACCCACAGATACCGGGAGCCTCACGAAATGCGTCGGAAATTCTTTAAAATATGGTAGTGACTACAGTGACGGGGCCCGGCACTTTAAGATCTGTACTACAGTGACGGGGCCCGGTACTTTAACATAATCGTGCACTACAGTGACGGGGCCCGGCACTTTAACATCTGTACTACAGTGACGGGGCCCGGCACTTTAACATACACACTACAGTGACGGGGCCCGTCTCCTTAACCACAGACGGGACCGGCACTTTACGTCGACACTGTAGCGACGTCAATGGCCGCACTTCTTTCAAACATTCTATGCAAACAACTTCGAGCACTTCACGGCAGGCAGTGAACTTTATTAAGGTCCTGAGGAGCGACTCCGAAACCCCCTTATGAGGGAGGGGGCCGCCGCGAGCCGTTCCGACGTTGGGACGGGCAGGCCGTGCCTGACCGCCTCCTCCCACTCTTCATCCGTGGTGAGATGACCGTGGTCCCCGTCGCCGCCAGAGCATGTGTTCTAAAGTGCAGAATGGATCTCCGCAATCCGGACACCTGCCCCGCACGGACGCGGCATTAGGTTGCCCCTGTGATCCACCACGGCCGCCGCGAACCGGTCGGACGAACCGTATTGGGCGACGTCGACGAACGCGACCGATCGTGGTTCGTCGGCGACGGATCCGAGAAGTGCGGCCCGGGCCCGGCGTGTGCCTACATTGCGTTGCGGGTGCACGTTGCGCGGGAACGGCGAGACCGTGACGGCCTCCCGCGACCACGCGTCGAGCACGCACTGCCTTTCCCTGACGGGTTAAAGTCCAGCGGACTAACTTCTGTGACCCAACCTCATCGAAAGTGTTGTGGACCCCCAGCTGCATGAGCTTCTCGGTGCTGGCGCCTATGGGGATGCCAAGCACTTTACGGACCGCGGTATTTTATTCCAGTACTGTCCACAACACCACGTGAATTTCACGATGTCAGCAACTTCCGTGCAGTAATCGAATACATGATTGCACACATACGGATCGAACGACCGCAATGGGTACTTGTCCACGAATGTACAATCTTTTGCGTATGCACTGTAACACGTATGATGATTATAATAAAGAAAGTTCACTCTAATGGAAGGGGAACGGTAAAAACACATTTAAAAAGTCACGGCCCATGTTCCTGCTTGTGAGCACCTGACAATCAATATTCTACTGAATTAAGAAAAAGAAGCAGCGGGTAATTGCTCGCTTAGAAGACCGATAAACATGCAGTTCGATGAAATTTGAGAAATAATGATATTGAAGCTTCCAAGACTTTAGAAGAAAAGAAAAAGAAAATTAAGACTGAATCATCGCGACGGAACATCACAAGTCGCTGTAGGCGTCGAAGACCCCTGGCTATAACGAAATTATTTTTGAACAGCTCCGATAGTGTCCATGCAACAATGGTAGCTTGCGTACTGTCAAATGCTCATATGCTGCGGCATAAAGCTCACGGCACGGTGCGAAAACGTGCTCGGAGCGAAAGCGAAACATTGCGCGAGGACATGCATGCAGACGCGAAGTCTGTCACCGCGAACCCGTGCGATCGCTGCATTGCAACTTCATTCTGTTATGCTACATTTATTTACACAGACAGCCATCCCACTATAAGAACATATTTCACATAGTTTTCTCAGCGATTGCTTACGTTTCACGCAAACCGGTTCGGTGGAATCGATTGCGGCGACCGCTCGCAGTCCCAGCTTACTGTACGTAGTAGGCAAAGAGATAGCGTTTGTAAACCATTATGTGCTTTCTGTTTGTCCAACATGATTATTTTAAAGGTAAAATACTGCCATTTCGAGAGTACTTGCAAAATTGTTCAGGAGGGCTGCCGCGTAGTATGTTTATTTAACCTTTATTTAACGCCGACGCATATGAGGCGCTTCCGACAGATGGCGACTCCGTAAGTCGACCTCGCCCCCAATACCGACATAGTGACGGCCCCGTCGGTGTAGTGTTGTTGTTAAAGCGACGGGCCCCGTCACCGTAGTGAGGATGTTAAAGTACCGGGCCCCGTCACTGTAGTGCAGATGTTAAAGTACCGGGCCCCGTCACTGTAGTGCAGATGTTAAAGTGACGGGCCCCGTCACTGTAGTCACTACCTTAAAATATAGGAAAGCTCAAATAATTAAATGATTTCCTCTTGATTACTTCTACAGTATATAGAGTCATATATTCATATATATGACAATGACTCGATGTAATCATTCGACAACTATTGTCTAGTAATCTGGCGACATTGATGCCTTCAGGTAGCACGTGTAGGTTTATTGACCAGTTGCCTCACTTAAAAATATCACGTACCCGTGACGCCTGCGGCAGAAAGGATGTTCCACATCCGCCGCCAAGGTTGTGGCTAACACTCCCAGAGCTAGTTCTAGTAACAACGGATAAATACCCCGGAAAGTGGATGGGGAAACGGCGCCGCTGTAGCTCAATTGGTTAGAGCATCACACGCGTAATGCGAAGACGTGGGATCGTTCCCAACTTGCGGCAAGTAGTTTTTTCATCCACTTTCAATTCCATTAATTTATAATTTCTTTATTTCAATTAGTAAGTACAAGTAATTTGCCCGGTGTCGTCCTTGGTGCCATTGTAGGATTCTTATGATATGTTTAATAAAAATCGGGCCCCTTGGTTAACCCCCTTCCTTCTCGTTCGATATAAATGTCAGGCAAGTAATTGTGCAAATGAGACTAATTAGATTTTGAAGTAAAAAATGCTACGCCATTGTAGCGCCCCATCCGAGGAGTTCAGAGCCATTTCCAGAAATGCAAAAAGCTAACGTTGCTACTTTTTGCAGCAAGATGAATTACAGGCAAATTTCCCACACACAAAAAATTGCCGTGGTTGAACGCGGTTAAACCAAGTTCGTCGAGCAATAGCACGGTTTTGCTTGCTTTGGGAAAGGACACAGGCGCTGCTCGGCGCCGTCAGCAACTACCGAATCTACAGTTCCACCGCAAGACAAGACGCAGACGCTGCTCGGCGCGCCAGCAGCAGCGAGTGAACTGACCTTCATGCTGCGTCTCGCTTCCACGCGAACTAAGCGTCCAAAGCACAGCGCGTACGAAGCTACCTACCAGCACTCGGCGCACTTTGTCCACATCGCAGATCGCTTTCAGGATGTGGGTGCCCACACGACGTACGCAGTAGACGCCGGTAGTGGCAAGCTAAGTCCCAGTTTGACCTTGGCTGAGCTGGAAGGTCAGATTTACGGATCCAGGCGTTTTCTGGATCTGTGCCTGTAGCATTAGGGCTGTCGCTCTAAAAGCTAAACTGAACAGCTGAAAAGTATGGACAGCTGGGCTAGTTGGTTATGATTAGCATTATGAGACATAGTTCCAGCGCACAATTGGACAAGGACGAGGAGAGAAAGACAACACGAACGCCGAAAAGCTGAAAAGCTCAATTGGCAAGCCCTTTCACGACGCGTATGAGTGACGAGCACCAAGCGGGCGTTCTTATGAAGCCGCGATTTGGGCTGCTTCGCGCTCGCCCGATGGTGAGGCGCGAAACAAATCACGTCAGTCACGGGCGTCTGCAACTCGGCTAGAGTCCATCACGCTGTAAAAATTTGCAGCCTTAACTTCCAGCATTTTTAGAAACGGTTCTATCACTGATGCTACTGTGCTGAGCACAGCTGGTGCTCGTCGCGGCTGCGGCTTCGCATGACAGGTAGACGCCCACCACGTAGGCAGGCATGATTGCGCACTATGTTTCTCGTGGCTGCATCATCATGGTACTGAAGAGCAAGAGCGAGTATCCAACTACATCACTCTCGGTATCCTCGCAGCTGGCAGTGACTGCGTCGCGACCGCAGAGCGAGCGAGCTCCGGTTGCGCAGTCGTGGCGGCCTGCGGCCACAACTGTATACAGCCACCGTCAAACTTAACTCGAACAATGAAGACAAATATGTCGAGTTTAACAAACACGTGATGGAAGGATCAAACTTCGAATGCTTTGGAAATGTTATTATTATTTGTTTTGAACTCGTATGTACAATTAAGAGGAAAGGGAAAGCGAGGAGCAGGCTGGCGACTGCCACCGGAAGGGGCACAACGCCTGCCTAAGCCACCACGATCAAGGCACCTCAACCCGAAAATTTACAGCGCCTCCTGCAGGAGAAGCAAGAATTCGCTTATGAGGCGATTTCGGGTTAAGTGTAACAGTGTCTGTACTTTCCATGCTCAATAAAGAAGATTTAGTAGAAGTTGAAAATTCCGCGTATTACATTTTCAAGTTTTACATACTTGGACCGAAATCAACAGTTGTGTAGGCGCCGTCGACTTTGCCGCACTTGAGGAAACCATCTCCGGCACCGTCTGTGGTGTAGAGGACGACGTCGTAGCCCAGGTAATGGCGCACTAGGTCTCTCAACCATGCCATGTACTCAAAGTCACATGCTTTGTAGCTGCCGTACTCGTTCTCGATCTGCAACAAGTCGCCAATCCCAAAAGAAAGAGAAACGCCTTGAGCTAGCACTTTGTACGGATCCATTTCATTTTCCATTCTTGATTTATAATTTGCGCCGAGTGACCGATATTAACTGCGGCGCATGCACGCGCCCGTTACGAGGGGCGCTCGTAAAGCTCGCATTATCGGTGCCATAAATTTCGAACAGGCGCACAGGCATGAGTCACAGGTCTCTATAGCTTTAGCGGAATATATGAAAAAAAATATGTGTTATATTGTACCGTGCAACACCGCTAAGGCATCAAAACACAAAATGGGCTGCGTCCATTAGGAAAGTTGGTTGAAGCGCAGCAGG
Source organism: Dermacentor albipictus (assembly GCF_038994185.2). Classification (NCBI taxonomy): domain Eukaryota; kingdom Metazoa; phylum Arthropoda; class Arachnida; order Ixodida; family Ixodidae; genus Dermacentor; species Dermacentor albipictus. The sequence continues at coordinate 8,806,064 of NC_091823.1, read as the reverse complement.
GAACCACTTTCTTCATTTGAAGGGACTAACGCGATGGACATGAATGAATGAATGAATGAACTTTATTCCTCTTTTAAGAAAGGGGAGGAGCCGGGGGGGGGGGAGAGAGGGAGGTCTAAGTAGTCCAGTCCCAGCAGGCGTCCATCACCACATTATGTGGCTAGAAGTCCGTCTACCAGTCGTGGTAGACCTCCGCTACCTCCTCAGCCCACCTCAGGACTCAATCCTGTAGGGTGGGATCGGAGCTGCGCAGGGCAGTCTCCCACAGCTCCTCGCTACTAATTAATGGTTTGAGCTTGCGGGGGGGAGTTTTGATGGGGCATTGCCACATGATATGGGAGAGATCTGCTGTGGGGACAGGGCAAAAGCGACACTTGGGTGTCGGGTATGTGGCGGGAAAGAATAAGTGCAAAGTGCGCGGGGTAAGAAAAGTGCGAGTTTGTAGTTGTCGCCACAGTATTTCTCTCTGGCGCGTTCTAGACACAGAGAGAGGTGGATACAATAGGCGTTGGTTTCTGTAATGTGTGCAAATTGCTGGTGGCTGTATACGGTGACCGCGTGCACCGTGCACAGATAGCGTTCGCGTTAGACTGGAGAGCGACAAGTTGTTACGACAATGGGCGGAAATGTTCATAGAGCATGCTTACGTTACCGTACATACGATACTCACCTGTACAGCTATAATGGGCCCTCCGTTGGCGTATAGAAGTAGTTTTATCAGCGGAAGTAGCGTAGCGAAGTACCTTTGCACGGGCTCGGTGTATTCTGTAATGAATATCATAAAGAGTGACCGTCAGTACGCCTCAATGTAATCGACGACCATTCACTGAGCAGCACATTTTACCCTAGACGGCTGCCCTGACACACGAATGGCCGCGTTTACCTGGATCCATAGTCCGAAGACCAATTGAGGCATTTCTAGACAGCAACCAGTAAGGCAGTCCACCCTGTAAAGTAATAGTAAAATGACCAGATTACGAAGAAAAACAAGAGTTGACACGTCATAATTTAGGACAGATAAGTTAAAGCAAAGAATATAGACGCAATTTGTCGATTTTCTAATTTGGTATGAGTATAATAACAGCAAGAAGGGTACACTTGGTCGCTTTGAGCTTTTTGCTTAAGCGTAGCCAAGGAAGATCGATTTTGGTTTCGGTTTCCGCGCAGGGCATGGCCAAAGAGCACTTCGTGCAGAAGCCATGACCCAAGCCACTCTTTCTAAGTTTATGATCCGGATAACGCATGCTTCATCTCAGCCTTCAGTTGCTTTCAAGGCAAAAGCCCCAAGTAGGCGGCAGCATCTCATCTCAGCTCAAGTAATCGCTTTTGACAGGTATAGCTTCACCTATAAAACACACGCTGATCCAGCGCAGTGTTGGGAGAGAAAGAGAGGAGAGGGAAAGGCATGGAAATTAAGAATATAATATATATACAGTGCAGTGGGGGCGGGGGAAATGGGACTGAAAGATGAGAAAGAGCGAATTTGACAGTATGCACGCACAGACATGCAATGAAAAGTTTGTCGTTCAGTTCGTCAAAATGCATGCAGGGTGTCCCAACTATCACGAACCAAGATTTAAAAATATGGAAATGCCACGTAACTGTACGGAAGCAAGGTAATGTTGTTTTCTATCGATTAGAGATAATCAGATTATTTTTGCATTCCACCTAATTAAATAATCAGTCTTAATTAATTATTCAACTTCTCAAATATTACGATTAGATGGAAAGTGTCAATGAGGAAATTGTAGAACAACATGAAAAACTCCCGATACAGTTTTCTGTTGCTCAATACGTGCTACATAAAGGTGTTTTTCCGAGCGTGACACAGGCCCGCGAGTACTTGGCAAAGCGCCTCGAGCCCCCAGTCGCGTGGCAATTCAGTGGTAGAGTCCTTCAGTCTGGAGCAGTTCCTCCGCCAGCTGTCTGAAAACGTTAAATTTTGGGTGCAAGACAAACCGAGCGTCGGCACTGTTGCTAGGGCCGCCGAACTTACATAAGAGTTCGTGCATTGCCAAATTTTCGAGAACAATGTTCCTGAAGGACAGGATAAGGAACATGCGAGGCGTAGGAAAGAACGTCACTCGGCAAAGAAAGCTTGCGCAATCGCGAGATGCAAGCACGCGCCGGCGTTAAGGGTATTGAATCCGAACTGAACCGCAAAAGAAACTAGTTATTTTTGCCCGAACCGAAACTGAACCGAAACGTTAATTCTTTTATCATTCTAGAGCAACATCGAAAAAAAAAAAAGAAAGAACGTTGTTTTTTCTTTTGTTGTTGTGCAGGTTGGCCACCTTTTATGGAGCTTTTCACCCATGCCTTGCCTGCACTTGTGGTTAAACTACTACGTTACCTTGTTTTTAAATACATACTATCCTTGACTGCACTTACAAGTAGCAGCACCAGTAGTACGGGTTTCACGGAGGGGGGGGGGGGATAGATTAGTTGTTGCGCTAACGCGACAATATTTGCATCGCATCCGACGGGTGGACTTGCCAGACTATGATGCGTGCAAGGTACCTGAGACAGTGGAGCACATACTTGTTGCTTGTCCCCAATGTAACTGTGAATGACCTGCATTGACCTCTTCGTTACCTCTCATTAGTAACAGCTGTTTCATCTAACGGCCTAGACCGTTAGGTGAAAAAGTGTTATTGGGCCCTTGGCCGCACGTAATAACAACGAAGCGAGCCATCAAGGCTCTCATAGAATTTTACAGCGATGTTCTTAGCCTCTAGTCGGTCGGGAATTTTCGTGGGCCTTTGCTCACCCAAAAAATAGTGCCGCCACCTAGCGGTCGCGGTCACTCAGACATGCCTCGAACGGAATCGGGAAAAAGGCTCTGTCTTTGAGTTTCCGCGTAACCGAATTACGTTTCCTCGTATATTCGAATTAGAATGCGCAGCTGTCACGTCTGCAGCTTATGAAGTCACACTTTACGAATCTTCTGACGCAATTTACATTGAAAGAAGTCGCAGTGTCGCGTGAAAGGCGAAGCATTGATTGCGATAGCAAATTTAATAAACAGCCGTACGAAGCAAGGATAGTAGTTTTATCGGCCGTATGACCTCGTAAACATTCGCTTACTAGCTGAATTAACAAACACGGTGTCAGCGCGCACAGGCAAACATGAACACATCACACTCGATGACCGCGGACACTCGCTTTCAAAACGCTGGCGTCAGGAAGCGCGGCAGCAGCAGCGAGCGAAGCGACCTTCGTGCTGTCTATCGCTTCAACGCGAACTGAGCAGCGAGAACAAAACGCACGCAAAGCTACGAGCCGTCGGCCCGCCTCGGCCGTGCCTTCAAGGCAGGTCGCTTTCAAAATAGAGCCCGCTGTTACGATCGGCCTGCAGGGGTACCGACCTGCAAAATTTTCCCAGCCGCTGCAGCTGCGGGGGTGGCGTCCTTCGGAGAAGCGACCTTCGAACCCTCCCGGCCCGCTGCGACAAGTGATTTGGGAAGCCTACAATGCGCCTCCTCGGACAGCCCAGCAGCGCCAGCGAGGCAGCCACGCTCGGCGGACCGAGTATTGTTAGTTGATTCGCCGTCGCTTTTACGGTTTGCTTGGAGTGGAGGATCTTCTGGAAGGGGATGTTTTGCGGTGCTTTCCCACGGGCCCCAGAAGTCGTCACAGTCAATGGACAGACGCGGTGGCCACTAACAGCGGGGTCAGCTTTGGTATCAAGAGGCGCCTGCTCGGGCAAGATCCCTGTCTACAAAAACACTCTAACCTCGGTGTGTTCAGTAAAACCTGTGCGGAAGTGAGTGTGTAAACCCTCCCCCTCAAAGGCGGGTCGGCTGCGATGGCTTTGGGCGCTCCCATTGGTCGAAGGATGAACGGCCGTTTTCCCTCACCTAGGGATCTAGGGAGGACAGAGTGTTTTTAAGCAGCCGTTTTGCGGCTCTTCAATGTGCATTCTCTTTCAGTCATGCTAGACTGATAAACTTTAACGTTCTCCACCCTTCATTTAGATATTGTAAATAAATCCCATATTCCTCGTTTTCGATGAGAACCAGTCCCTCCCTTCAACAGCGCCCTTTGCGTGGATGAGGCGGATGACTGCATGGGCCAGCTACCATCTATCTCATGCCCGACCCCAATCCTTACACCACGCGTTGCCGAGTTACACGCAGTTGCTGCCGAAATACAACGCCTTGATCGTCGGCTTACCCTCGCGCGCTTTCACTCGCACATAAGGCACGCGGCGATGGTGTTATCGTCCTTGGACGTCATACGGAACGTCACGGCGACGGCGACGTCAAGAATGCGCCTGCAGTCTCCGTGTAATTGCTATCGCAATAAAGCTCAATTATTTCTTTAAGGCACTTGCGCTTGGCGGAGGGTCTAGAAGAATGAGCCTGTCTACTGCACTTCCGCACACGTGTGTGCGCGCGTGACGTACATCGATCGTGGAGGTGGTGCTTGACTAACGTCGTCTAACGTCGTTTGTGCTTGTCTAATGTCAGAAAACAGCTTCGCTGCACATCCCCTTTCTCCAGGGTGGAATGGAGGCGGATTACTGGCCCTAATTCAAGCAGGCTTTTCGAAGACGAACGTGTACGTAATCCCATCCTGCCGTCTGTCCTCACCCTCACTCCCGTATTTTTTTTTCCTTTTGAGCATAGTAGCAGGCGTTTCCTAGATAATTTTTCCTCTCTATCTCTCTGCCTCACTGAAGTTTCGCTTCACATAGATTCCAGCAATGATGCTGGAGCTGCATAATTATTTTTTTAGCTCCGTGCGACCTGAAGAACAACACGCGTAATCTTTCCGTGCAGATTGGCAGCAGCGTCGAAGTTTCGTAAAAAATTTTATTTATGCTGTTTTTCTGTAGTTATTCTATTGTTATGCAAGTGAACTTTGATTGGTACAAACCGGTTTGAACCGTTTTCGTGAAAAAAGTTCCGGTTCGACACACTGATTGGCACCCCCAGTGGCACCCCCAATGCTTGTCACCCCCCTCTGAACAAAGATGCTTCTTCGGCGAGCCTGCTGTTTTGAATAACATTCTCGCCTCAGCACCTCTCCGACGCCTTAGAGATGGCAAATATGCAAGCGCCGCAATCAAAATGATTTCTGAAGGATGCGCACCCTTCAGAAATCAAAGCTGACCAGCCGTCAATTCTGGGGACGCGCGTCCCCATGCTGCTGCTGATGATGATGAGTTACAGTCATCATCATCAGCAGCAGCAGCCTGTTTATGTCCACTGCAGGACGAAGGCCTCTCCCTGCGATCTCCAATTATCCCTGTCCTGCGCCAACGGATTCCAACTAGCGCCCGCGAATTTCCTAATTTCATCGCTCCACCTAGACTTCTGCCGTCCTCGACTGCATTTGCCTTCTCTTGGTACCCATTCTGTAAACCTAATTGTCCGACGGTTATCTAACCGGCGCATTACATGACCTGCCTAGCTCCATTTTTTTCTCTTAATGTCTATTAGAATATCGTATATACCGATTTGCTTTCTGATCCAAACCGTTCTCTTTCTGTCTCTTAAAGTTATGCCCAGCATTCTTCGTTCCATCGCACTTCGCGCGGTCCTTAACTTGTTATCAACCTTCTTTGTCAGTCTTCAAGTCTCTGCCCCATATATCAGCACCGGTAAAATGCACTGATTGTATACCTTCCTATTCAATGATAACGGTAACCTCCCAGTCAGGAGCTCACTATCTCTGCCGTTTGCGATCGAACCCATCTTTATTCTTCTCTGAATTTCCTTCTCATGGTCACGGTTCCCTGTGATTAACTGACCTAGGTAAACGTACTCCTTCACAGACTCAAGAGGCTGACTGGCGATCCTGAACTCTTGTTCCCTTGCCCGGCTATTCATCATTATCTTTGTCTTCCGCATATTAATCTTCAATCCCACTCTTACACTCTCTGTGTTAAGGTCCTCAATCATTTGTTGTAACTCGTCTACATTGTTGTCGCAGCAAACTATGTCACAACTAATGCATCAACACCAACTTGTCCAACTTTCTGTGTTAATGTACCTTAAAAAGGCCAGGCATCTCGACAACGGCGAGCGGGTGAACGGAAGATCTCCGTCTCCGCTGCTGGCAAGGAGTGCAGGGAGAGAACACTGGGAAAGTCCTCGGGAACCAAGTTCTTACTTAAGTGAGACGCACGGCGCTCTCGCATGACTTTTTTATTCTGGTCCTCATCATGTAAATTACTGTAAATAAAGCTTATTCTCTCGTCCATCCGGACTTCTCTTTCGCCTGGCACCCGGCACAGCATCAGCCCTGGAGTCTTCGCCACTGCTCGGACCCCCGATTTCGTAACAAGGGCACGTCGACGGGCGACTCGGGGCTCAAAGCAGCACAGCAGAAGAAAACTTTTTGAGCTATAGGTCTTTTGTCTGTTTTAAGTCGCAGAAGCCACGGTCACGTTGCACAGCTTGCAGGACGCCGCGAGTAATTTTCTCGTCTTTGGGAAAATACTGAACGAGACGCGGAGCTGCTACGTGTGCGCCGTCTGACACTTAATGAGCCGTGTCGCTTGCTCCGAGACATCGCCGCAACCTTCGACGGGGTTCATACCTCATCGGTCGAACCGGATAAGCTGACCGGACAGGAGATATGGACCAGGCAGGCGGTTGATAAGCGCAGCGTTTGTCTGCCTTCAGTCGCGTAAATAAGCAAGCAGGGCTCGTTTAGCAGCCGTATCGCAGGATGCCTCGCTCAAGTACCAGCCATTTTCAAACCGATCCGCAAAACACTTCACGTAGCAGGGTTGCAGTTTTGAAGGGTCGGGGAAAGAGCAGAGGAAAATAAAACGAGCCCTTATGGCAGACCCCGGAACAACGACGACCGCTGCGGTGAAGTGCAAAGCCCTGAAGCGCAAAGACGAAAGACGCGCCGGCCCGCGTGAACCCCGAACAGTGGCCTTGAAGGATTCAAAAAGAAAGGCACAACAATAAGATAAAAGTGAACCAGCAAGTCACTGACGACGTGCAAAGCCAACCGAGTAAAGACGCGTTTGCGGTGGCAATGCAAGCACGCGCTTACCTAGAGCGCTCTAAAGAAAAGGGCGCGGCCAAGAAAGAAGCCGCGCCGGATTCGTTGCGAGGTATAGGCGTTGTACTGATAGTGATAGCAGAACATGCTAGAGAACCGAACTACTGCGGAAATAGGCAATTGGTCTGTGAAACCTTGTCCCGCATCTGTGATGGCTACGAGATCAAATATAAGAGAATCGAGTGTTCGGTTAAAGAAACGGCCGATATAATTAGCTAAGTAGACGTGAAAGTGCATTAATTTCGCTCCGTCTTCGAAAAGGGTATATATCAGGTACATTGGTACAAAATAACGCGATATCCCTATAGCCGAACCACTCTTTCGCGCCGGCGTCGATCTCCTATAGGCCTTTTCCAGCGTCGAAAACCGACAACAAGTGGGTCGCTGTCGCGACAGACTATACGACGCGTAACGTCTTCACGCGACCATTGCCAACAAGCTGTGCTACGGACGTTGCGGATTTCCTTTTGCATGACGTCATTCTACATCACGGCGCGCCGAGGAAGCTGATCGCGGCCGCACCTTCTTGTCCCGCGCTGTTAAAAAGCTTCTTCGTTCCTGTTCTGCCGTACACAAACTATCCACGGCATATCACCCGCACACCAATGGACTAATTGAACGGCTCAACCAGACGTTGACGGAGATGCTATCCTATGTACTTTTCTCCGGACCACGTGACTGGGACGACACGTTACCGTAAATAACATTTGCCTATAATTCTTCCCGTCACGAGACCGCTGGTTTTTCTCCTATTTATCTGCTGTTCGGCCGCCACCCAACTTTGCCCTTCGAGATACTCTTTCCACCCACGACCAACATTCTAACTGAGTATGCCTGCGACTTCACTAGGGCTCACTCAGCTCGCCAGGTTGCCCCGTCACGGCTCACTGCCTTCCAGGTTGCTCAGAAGACGAGTGCGACACTCACCACTTAGACGTTCATTTCTCCCCTCGGTCCCTAGTTCTTCTATGGACACCAAGCCGCCGCATCGAAATTCCTAAAAACTTCTCCCGCGCTGCATAGGGCCTTGTAAGATCTTGGGTCAACTCGGCGATGTAAACTACGAAGTATCCCCGCTGGACTATCGTTCATCGTCTGCCCATGTCGTCCACGTTTCTAGGCTGAAACCCTACTTCATTGCGACCTCGCCCTTATTAACACTAGCACCGAGACGGCGGCTTTCTGACGGGGCGTGATGTTACGGTGCAGTGGGGCATAGTCATAGTATGACTATAAAGAAAGAGGGCGATTTGTCGAGAAGGGCGTGCGGCTGGTCCGGGCAGCCATCTTGTGCATGTAGCGTTGCTGTAACTTGTATATACTTGTAAATACACCTACGTTTCACTAATTCTGCCCCGTGGCAATGCGTGACAGAGAGAGAGAGAGAGCGAGAGAGAGAGGGTGAATGAAAGATGCGGTGAGGGGCTCGCACATGCACGCGGAGGGCCTGAGCAAGTCAAAAGCATTCTCATTGGCCAGTCGCCCTCAAGAAAGACAGAAGTCTTCACAGCTTTGTGGGCCAACAATCGATGGGGACGGTCTTCAATCTAACATCTATAGTGCCATTCTGATCGATTTCAGTCGGAAAGACAAATAGTATCTATCGCATTGCGAGGACTGGACGATCGGCCATTGTCCGTGCAAGTCTAATCACTGCTGTGAGCGCAATAACGTAAAGCTATTCCAAACTTTTCTATTACAATTCTGCAATTAGCCCTTCGCGATTGGGCAAAAACTTTTTAGACCACTCCCACTTCGCCTGTCTGTCACGCGACGTCACAAAAACCGCTATAGCTCCCCATTGATATGACGTGTACACACTGATTATGCATGATTGGACCGAACAAAAGAAAAAGAGTTATTTCTCATTCGACGCCTTTTCGCCGTTAGCCTTCGGCTATTGGTCAAAAGTTTTCGGGCTGCACCCACTTCACCTGCCTGTCACGCGACGTCACAAAACCACGAAAACTCGCCGCGTCAAAGTGACGTGAACGCGTTAAAGATGCAATATTATGCCGAAGAAAACTGAATTTTTCTTCTAAATAGCCGCAGTTTGCCCCGTTCCGAAAGGAAGAAAAGATGGCTGCTGCCGATCGCTCAGGGACATGGCTACTCGCACCTGCCGGAGAGCATGGGTTTATTTGCGTATAATAAAGCTTTCTGTGTGGCCGTGTAACGTTTTGGAGTACTTTCGGCACGTTTACGACCTCGCTCTGCCAACTCTTCCTTGCTGAGGATTCGTTTTAGCGGCATTCTTAAAGGGCCCCTCACCACGTCTGGCCATTTTGAGCTGACAAGCGCAGAGCATACATTGCGTGATAACAATCGTGTCTGCAAAGTATTACATCGCTAAGCGCCGCACAAAGATGTGAAATTTCAATCCGAACGCTGTTTTCCCTTATTCCCGCGGCCACCGCGCTGCAAGCCGGATGATGACGTACGCGTGTACTTGCGCCTACGTACTCGTGTTCGCATTGTGACGCCAATCATCGTGACACGTGACTTCGAGAATTATTCAAGGCAACATCTGTTATTTGTGAGCTGTTGCTTGAATAGACGCATTGAAGTTTAGAGAAATAATAAAACACACAAATGCAATTTCCATGTGTTTTTGTTTTGTTTTGTTTTGTTTTACTTCGCACCCAAGGAAGAGAGATGTACTTTCGTTTCGTCTGCTTGTTCCCACGTCGTGTAGTCACGTGCGCCGGTACCGAAACTACGCCATTTTCTACCGTGTTCCAGCACGTGATCATTTCCTGCGATCCGCTTGTTCTGCCTCAGTATTCGTGTATCACTGAATTATACCACAAGTCATGTGTCCATGCGTACAGCGCGCGAAATCGTGCGCTGCGCGAAACGGTAACAGCTCGCGCGCAGCGCCGCCAGCGGAAATGCGCATCGCCGAAAGAAAAAGAAAGCGAGGGAAAAAAAGTGAAGGTGGGGCCCGTGACGTATGTGTCACGCGATCCTCGAGGTCCGGCGTGGGAGAACGCAGGGAAGGTTTCGCTTGCGGAGGTTAGACGGGTCGAGTGGAGAGAGAGTCTGGCGATGCAGTGGAGCTTGCCCCCTGGATCCATAGGTTCGCGACACTGAAACATTTCTATCTCGGCTATTAATGAGCCGATTTGAAAATTTTTTTTGCGGCAGAATGCTCCCTATAGGACACGTAACAACTTCCAGCGTATAACCAAAATTTTCTATGGGGCCTGGTGAGGGTCCCTTTAACGTTCCCTTGCACGCCACCGTGATTTTCCGCCAGCCACTACAAGCTAAGTAAGGGACCAATCGCAAGCGCCGGCACCCCCCTCTTCATCCGATTATCTATTTCCAGTGCGCTGGCTCGGCCCCAGTGAAACCCTCTCCACGTGAGCGTGCTCCTCGCCTCCTGGCAGCCAATCAGAAACGAAAAACCACCCAATGTAGGTAATGTTATTCATTTTGAAAGCAAAGAAAAGTGACCTCCTTTAAACTAAGAGAGCGTTTGATTGGGCTGTTGAGGCAACCCTGCGAATCACCGCCCGATGCTTGCGTCGGCGGTTATAGAAATTTGTCGTCAGGAAATTGGAAGAAAAACATATTGGAATAGTGTTACGTTATAGGGCTCCCTGCATATCGCGTGCGCGACGCCAATAGGGGTGTACATTTTGGGACGTACGCGAGCACTAGAGATAACGCTGGAATGTACGATTGGTCACGTATACATTGCCGGGGCACTCGACCGGTAGACGACTTCGACGAACAGCAACGAGTCTATCCGAAACCTTACGAAGCCTTCGAAGGCAAAGCCGACTTTGACCCTACCGTCGCATGGATTATATTCGTTTTCGCTACAAAACTACCTCTTCGTAAAGAAAAGCTTCCCACCAGTCCGCACCAACAACCTTCTCGTTGTGCCCTCAGTCCTGCGGCCAGAGGTTCTGCACGCCCTGTATAATGATCCAACGGCAAGCCGCCTCTGGTTCTCCCGAACGTTCGCAAGGACACCAGACGAGTATATATACTGGCTGCGCCTGACCGCCACGTCACCCAGCATGCCAAGAGACGCTGAGACTGTCAGCTACGCAAGACGCCACCTACAAAGCCAGCGGGACTGCCATAGCCTATCGAACCTCCTTGCCCACAGTTCGAACAAATGGGAATGAACCTATTGGAACCCTCTCTGACGTCAACATTCGGAACTAAGTGGATCGTCGTGGCTACCAACTACCTAATAAAATACGTGCCCGAATATGGGAATGAACCACTCCCAGCACAACAGCCCCATGATCTAAATATTACGCCAAAGCTTTCTTTTTCTTTATAGCATAAACATTAGGACCCCACCGCAATCATACTTATCTCGTGCCAATTAGCGCCAAGTAGCTCTTCCAGGAGACTGCCGCATATGCCACGTCACGCAGAACATGCGCGCGAGAGGAAGCTGGTGCAATAGCAGAAGCACCAGTTTCCATTTGGCTAAAGCGGTTAAATAAGACAGTCGAATAATATTCAATCTTACCATGGTCTTTCCAGTCGTACATCTCTCCCCATGCATCTCTCCTCGTCACTCTTTCATCGAAAAATATCAAACACCGCCTTTGTTCTCGTGATATCACTCCATTAACGTGTGACAGTGTGGATTCTCATGAATTGCATGCTGTCAGCATTTCGGCATACCTTGTGAACGGTGTAGTTCGTAAAGATAAACATTGCATGGCAAAAAAGTGTTGACATGAGCAGCGCACGAACATTAATATTGTACGAGATTACACGTTCAAAACTATGAAAATAAAGACAGTTGTGCACGCCGCATTTACTTTCAGAGCATTTAATTAACTGCTTCACGAAAGTTTCGCTTCACAGATCCCAACTTGTGCGTCAGATCTGTATAATTTTAATGTGAAACACTCTTTGGCTCCATTCCAGGCACATTACTGTAGCTTGGTAGGTAGGTCGGTCTGGCTTGTCTCGTCATACTTCGGACTTCTCTGATAAAAAAAAAAGCACGGCAGACAGTGGAATTGAACCACTGCCGTCGAACAAAGCAGTCCAATGCTCTAACCACTAAGCCACGATCGCTTTTGTTGTTCTTTATTGCCTCGCTTGACAAAAAGTTTACGAGCTCAGAAAAACAGAATAACAAGATCCTAGTACCGAGAACCGTCAGCTGTTTGCTGACTGCAAGTCATCAGTATTTCGGCATGTGCAACAACATTTCTAATCTTGGAACCCACTCTGGTAGATACGTCTGCACCTTCTGCACTTCGACAAAATGAGACACAGATTCGCAAAAATCTTCGCGAACTGGTCTAGCGTCGATACCCGCATTGTGTACAGCAGTCCGGGTTCGCCATATACTGAGCAGGCCCAGGAGCATAACCAAATCGAAAGGCACACCATCGTCGTTTTCGACCGTGAGATAGCGGATTCCATGCGGACTTAATGGGAACTGTTTTTCCAATGTTTTCTATAAGATGTCCCAGAAAAACATTCCACCCGAGCAATCTAAAAACATATGCTCAATTGTCTCTGTTTTTTTTTTTGCATAACAAACAATGAGTATCCCACTGAGCAATTAAACCCTTTTCTTCTAACCATGTTTTAACGGGTAAGGTTCCTATGTGCAGCCTAAATAAAAAGGTTTTAACCCCTGGCCCAACGAGCATTTTTTAACGCGTTACAAAACATCTTTTCCTTTGCCTGCACACTATAGTTCACGGTACAATGGCACAGGAAATAACTCATCCACAAGGTCCTTGTACAGTTTTTTACGTGACACATCAGTCAAATATTGCAAAGAAAAACGCACCGAAAAGAATCGGAAAGATGACACCATTTCATTTAGGTATCCCCGTACTGGTCCTTGCTGACACAACAAACTCCGGTTGCACTTTACTCAGCCTCAGTTGAATCATAGTTCTGATAAATGTATCATCTACATCTCTAAGAAAAACAAATCGACTGACGAGTTGTATCACATACAGATGCACTAAACCAAGCCCACCATCACTCCCTCTTTTAAACAGATTTGTTCGGCTCGTTTTTTCCCATAGAGGGCTCCAAATAAAGACCGCGAGCACTCTGTGCATTTTTTGTACATTTAACCTACTGCAATAGAAAACTGGCATTACATACCATATAGCTTGCTTACGAGAAATAAGTTGCACGTCGTGGCTCGTGCGCAAATCGACTTATTCCAGCCTTTCCACTTTCGTGCATTCTCACGTAACACCTCTGTTTTGTTTTTTTCCAATAAGGCTCGTTGTCAGAGTAGTACTACAGGAGCACTCCTAATTATTTTGTCGGTGTTTCTTGCCATTTAATGTTCAAAAACATCCTTGGTGCGACGTCCCAATCCCCATGCCAAAACCCAGGGCACTTGTCCCAGACTAAGCCACGATCGCACGCATACTCATATCATGTCAAAGCCAACTGTATAGCTCTTTGAGACGTCTGGCGTGTTCGTCTCGTGCCACTTTCTCGTTTTCTTTCCTCGCGACAGCTCACGCTTTGGACGCTCTGTTAGGCGGCACTGTCTCCGGGATCGGCACACATTCTTCAGTACTTTCTTCGTAGCAGCCAACGATAGACTGAAACTGTGCGACGTTGCATCGCCTTCGTGATAAAACCAGGTTGATCAGGTTTTGCCATTTCTCCACCTGAGTGTAAATGCCATCGTCGTTTTAAATTAGACCACGTGACATAAACATACGAAAGGAAAGAGAACCGAGGCACCCGCTTCTTCTTTTTCTTTTGTAAGTACGTACGACTGCATAACACTTAGTCGCCGATCGCGTCACAATCTATATTTGTCTCGCTAACGCCCGTTCAGTACCTATGCAAAACCCAACAATCGCCATGTATAAGTTTGCATCCAATAGCCGCAGTAGAAATCGTTCCGTTGCCGTCATGTGATCGTCGTCAACGTGGTCGTCGTCTTGCTGTAGTCGTCCCACATATATCTTACGTGTGCATCACACACGCAACTACTCGATTTACACAAACGCATTGGTCCACCCGGTAAAGTTTTGCGGAACCCAGAACAGTGCTGGAGAGTCAGCTATTCACAAAATGTTTCGCATAACATCGATTCTCACAGAGCACGATCGGATCTGCACAATCTATCATCCTTCGAGATTTCACCTGGAGTGACATGCCAGTCCTACCTTTATGCTAACTTGTGCAGGTACCATTAAATAAATAAATTTTTGTTATCAATTTGAAGTACAGTTAAGTGATGTAAACGCCCCTGCACACGGCTATCTCTGTCATCTACTTTGCATTATATATAGATACCAACAGGCTCAGACCAAATAGTTAAGGAAAGGCCATTCTAGGTTTACGGAACGATGCGCGGCGTCGAGCATGTGTGTTTTCGATGTGAAATTACGAAACTCAGACTCGAGCTGCTAAAGAGCCCGAAAACGAATTTCTGCCCGCCGTGCGTTCCTCCTGCTCCCTGCCAGTGCTGCTTCAAGAAATTGTCACCGGGGCTTAGATTGCAGAGAACGTCCTACAGCGGGCTGATGTCGGTCTCAGCCTGTGAAGTTACAACGACAGCGTTGCAGCTAATCGTTATCTGAAAACTAACATAACCTCCAACTCTAGCATGAGATGAAATAGCCCCGGGTAAAAGCTCGGGTGCATGACTGTCCTCCTGAACGGCTGAGTACACCGCAACTTGAGGCCGATGTAGATTCTGTTTCATCAAGCTTACTTACGCAAATGGTCGCGCACACAAGCTAAGAAGCTTTCTTTAAGTATCTCTATGGTGTACGCGCAACTGAACACAGTGAACTGCAAAATAAAGTATGTGCGAATGTTTAGCATATATGGCTTTTACGGGTAGCAGCCGATCAGTCGAAGTAAACTGGTTGAACCAACTGGTGAACCGCTCGTAATCATGGCACGGTTAATAAAGTTGAAGAAATCCAAAGAATCCCTATAACAGAGAAAGGAACGCACTAAAAGAGAAACTGACGGTGCTGCGCTTCGCATTGAGCCTTTGTTTTCTTATACTCCATGTAAACACAACCACATGGGCTCACGAGCACTCACGAAATCCCTTTCAGCGCAGATGTACGGTCCGATCCTGAGCAGAACCAGAAGGTCGTGATTCTGGGCGAGTTTCAGGAAGTGCACAAGGTCTTCATTGCCCTCGAAGTCGTAGCGGCCTTCCTCGGGCTCGTGGCTGCTCCACTCGACGTACCTGCGACAGGTGCGCAGTAAGTACGCAGTGCGGCACCTCTGACTTCAGTGCCAAAGTTTTGTCTTTTGCACTTTCGTACAGGCGTAGACATGCTGGAATGCTGGCCGGCCGACCGACTCTGATAGATCGACTGACATCCGGACATTCCCCCCCCCCCCCCAATATCCAGGCATGAGCGTAAGCTCATTTTCTTTTTTTCTTTTTTTTCTGGGATATTAGTGAACCAGAGACTACAGAAAGTAAACTTCTCCTCACGTTTGTATAGCATTGAGTCCCGCCGCTTTCATGGTTATCAACCGATCCTCCCACTGCTGGGGTAGGGTGCGGAAGTAGTGGATGCCACCCGCAACGATCTGTATGGGCTCGCCATCCTTGAGAAACCTGTTGTTCTCGTAGTCGATCACGAAAGACCTAAGTGTCTGCGTACACCACAAAAAAAAGAGCAAAACATTATCCTCAACAAGATATGACATGGGCTTTCTACAACATCTCGATTAACTGCTTTTTGCCTTTAGATACTGATGCAGCTGCTGATTTATCACCGAATTATTGAGAACAAGACTAGCCGAAACGCTGAACGGCTTAGTGTAACCGAGAACCTCGTTTATAAGCAGATTGCTTGCATATTGGGGTGCTCTAACGTAAAACTACTCTAAACTTTTCTATTCCATTTTTGCAGTCAGTCCTCCGCGATTGGTCAAAAACTTTTTTGGACCACCCCCACTTTACCTGTATATCAGGCGACGTCACGAAAACCGCGATAGCTCCGCATCTGATATGACGTGAACACGCTGATTATGCGTGATTTGACCGAACAAAAGAAAAATAGTTATTTCTGAATCGACGCCTTCTAGCCATTAACCTTCGGCTATCGGTAAAAAGTTTTCGGGCTGCACCCACTTCACCTGCCTGTCACGCGACGTCACAAAACCACGAAAACTCACTGCGTCCAATTGACGTGTACGTGTTAAAGAGACATTAATATACCGAAAGAAACAGAATTTGCTTCTGAATAGCTGCTGGTTGCCCCGTTCTGAAATGAATAAAAGATTGCTGCCGCCGATCGCTCAGGCACTAGCTACTCACACCTGCCGGAGAGCATGGGTTTATTTTAGTACAATAAATCTTTTTGCGTGGCCGTGTAACGTTTTCGAGCACTTTCGGCACGTTTACGACCTCGCTCTGCCAACTCTTCTTTGCTGAGGATCCGTTTTAGCGGCATTGTTAACTTTCCGTTGCATGCCGCCGCGATTTTCGACCAGCCACCTTAAGCTAAGTAAAGAAAAGCGGACCAATCGCCGACGCCAGCCCCACCCTTTTCATCCGGTTATCGATTTTCAGTGCAGTGGCTCGGCCCCATCGAATCCCTCGGCACTTGAGCGTGCTCCTCGCCTCTTGTCAGCCAATTAGATAAGACAAGCCGCTCAGCGTAGGCAATGTTACTCGTTTTTCAAGCAAACAAAAGTGACCTCCTATGAACGACGAGAGCGTTTGATTGGTCTGTTCAGACAACCCATCGGGTCAACGCCCGATGCTTGCTTCGGCGGTTACGCATATTTGACGTCAGGCGATTAGAATAAAAACATATTGTATTAGTTTTACGTTATAGGGCCCTTGGATACACGATGCGCCCGTCAAATTAGCCCTCCTGGTCGGTTCTTCATTATTTATTTGTTTGCCTCTCTATACTGACAATTGAGCTTATGCTCTGTTCTCTACAAGCATAAATAAGTGTTTTGTTCCTGCTTCTGGTTGTTTATAACAAAAAATTTAATGGTCATACAGTTGCTTTGAGTATCATTATATTGAGGAAAAGGCCGCATGTTCGATGATGGCACTAAAAGCGATATCTTTATCTCGTAATGGCAGACCACAACGACAACGGCTATGCGCGCGGCGCCGGAATTGTGACTACAATCCCATCGTGCGATCGGCGTTTCGCTATACATCGACATCTCGCTTTTTTTTTTCACAAAGCCCTGCACGACCTAAGGTGATCGAGTGATGTTCGGAATTGCACAGCATAAGCCTCGCACTATGCTTATAAGACGTTGTCTTTTCGTGTACTCACGTTTTGGAGTGCTGCCGGGCGAGCCAATAACGCCAGCGTAAGAAGAAAGAGCTGGGCATGGCTGTTCATCATCGAGCGGCACAGGCGTTCTGCACAGCCAAGCGGGCGAGCTTGCCTTCGTTGACAGAAAGCGGGAAGACAAGACTGTGGCGTGCCTCTCATATTATCTTATCAATCACGTGTCCGTACTTTTTATTTTCGAGGCAGTCGTTCACTCTCCCTCTCTCCTTCAGATGGCAATGCTCCGAACGTATTCGCGAACTCGCTTCATCTTCATCAAGTCGCTGTGCAATCTCTTAAGCTGGGAGTCGTTATGAGCGGAAGATATACAGGGCTGGCGCGGTACACTCCTTTGGCGCATGTGTTTGATTGAATGAAGAAAAGAAGTTGAATGATGCGACTGGGTTTTCTTTTTAGGTGGCCAAACAAGAAGGTGCTTAGAACAATGGGAAACCCCAAGGACACTCGCAGGAGCATGTCGGTGGAAGCCCCTAAAATGACGGCGACACAATAGCTGACAATTCATTTTATAAAAGATTTGGATGCAGCCAGATAAAAGTTGAATTGTAAAGACTGGGATGCTAGCTTTGTTCGGCGAATAACTTTGACAAATTGTGTTCATGGAACTTCCATCATGCTTCAGAGCACTGTTGAGAAGAAACGATGGAGGTCAAAATTGGGGTTCATGGAACTTCCATCATGCTTCAGAGTACTGTTGAGAAGAAACGATGGAGGTCAAAATTGGGGTGGGGTTGGGGGGGGGGGGGGGCACTGCGTGACCCGGATTCCTCTTCACAAAGGCGTTCGCACGCAGGATCTGTTCGGACAAACGACAGCCGATCGTAACGGCCGACTGCATGATAGCGAACCAGTGACAAACAGCGGTTGCGCAACAGATTCTGTGTGAATCTACTGTTCCTTACAAGTTTTGTTTCTGTCGTAAAGGAAACATAGGTGTGCGCATTTTGCTAAATTTTGAATCAAATCGAAATGTCCTTGCTACTCGATTTGCATTCGTTTCGGCAGTTCCCTATTAGAAATCGTCGAATGTTCGTTTCCGTTCTAAGAGAGAGCAACCGATGCAAGTAATGACTGTTCGCAATAGTTGTGTCGCAGGAGAGCCGAGGTTGTGGCGCATAGGCACCGATTCCTGACATAAGCGCGGATTATTCTTGTTGAATGGTTTCAAGTCATTCAATGAGTATGTCTTGCTTCTTAAAAATTTTCGCTTTCGATTTAAGCAATTCAACCGAATATTTATTCAGTGAAACCATGTTTGCATTCCTTTAAAACAATGCGTTGTGCTTTGGTATCACAAATCTGTTTCAACGAACACATTTTACGTGCATCTAGTGACGGGCTGCTTCCCTGTGGCATAACGTCAAACAAATGAAAGCACATGTTTCCAATTTAGAAGCCCCTCATTTTACCGGACAGCCATCGGTGAACGGCATTACACGCATGCATCAAAAAACGTAAATAAGCGTCTCCTATTTTACCAGAGGTCCTCCATGGAAGCATTATAATTCAACTTGCTCAGAAAAAAAAAATATTCGATATTCGCGACTCGCTTTTCTCGAATACTTGGATTGGATTGCATTCAACGCTGTTCACACCCTTAATTGAAATAAGTAAAAGCATTCATCTGTCCACACTGTTTGTATATGAAATGAATATCATTAACAGTTCATGAACTCTGGTTCATACAGAGTCATACCCCTTTGATTGTTTATAACCTGTCTTTAGACGGAGAATCGACTTACGACCGTTAACTATATTGGCGCACTGTCGTTTATGTGTCGTGTGCAGGTTATATGCAGAGAAAAGGAGAAGCTACGTCGTCTGTGAGATACATGTGTTTGTACGGCTTACACTTGAGCTGGGCGAATGATCGACGCCCAAGTCGGTTAATCAATTAATGATTTAATTGCTGTTATTATTTTGATCGCGAATTATCAGTTCAGATCACATGAGCAAAGTCAGGTAAAGGTCGGAACGAAGACCTCCGCTTCACTTGTTCAATACCGAGGAATGGAACCAGAAATGGTGTAGCTAGAATTTTCTTTCTTTTTTTCGCGAGGGGATTGACACTCAGTTGACCGAGGACGAGAAAGGGGAGGGAGAAAGGAGAGGGGCTGGGCAGGCCACATACTAATACAGAAATTTCGTCCGGATAAGGAGGGGGGGGGGGTTATCACGTGCTCAGTGTGCCACCCCCAGGCTACGCCATTGGGAACGACATACTGTGACCCCCGGCCGTATTCACAAACGATCCTCGATTCGAAGCTCTTCCTTCATTCCACCGAATAATAATATAATAATATATGGGGTTTTACGTGCCAAAACCACTTTCTGATTTCGAGGCACGCCGTAGTGGGGGACTCCGGAAATTTTGACCACCTGGGGTTCTTTAACGTGCACCTAAATCTAAGTACACGGGTGTTTTCGCATTTCGCCCCCATTGAAATGCGGCCGCCGTGGCCGGGATTCGATCCCGCGACCTCGTGCTCAGCAGCCCAACACCATAGCCACTGAGCAACCACGGCGGGTGTTCATTCCACCGAGTTGAGCACAGCGCTGCCCTGATGAAGACGCTGCACTTCTCAAGGATTGTCGTGGATGAAGCACAGTGACCACTTCTGTTGAAGAGTGGCGCTGCTATCTACTTTATTTAATCGAGGTAGAGAGTTGAGTGGAGGGACGTTCTAGAATACGGGATGAGTGCTCCGAATAAGATGGCGCCTGCGTTCTGTTCTGCAGAGAATAGAGCCGATAACTGCGTAGTGGGCTCCGACACCACCACTGATGTTAACGACCGTATTTGCGAAATCGTGCAATGAAACAACAAAGCTGCCTAAATGCCCCTAACTGCAACAAATATACGCCCTCAAGAGCGTCATCTCTTTTAAAAAGTGAATAGCCTTCTAGAATCGATCGGCTATTCGCTTACGATGAAAATAATCGCTGATGGTGTTTTTCTTCAAAGCTAGTTGGGCATAAAAATGGCCTGAGCTGAGATTTTAGCTCGAATACGTAAATATTCAATCAAAACGTTCCGATTTTTTTCTATTTTGTGTAAGTCCACGTGGAAAAACTCAGCAAGCACATGGCAACTTCTCGGCCGGGGACCAGCTTTATCAAGAATTATTTTACAGGCGCCCGACAGCTAGTATTGCCGCAACATTCCGCAACGAGTTGTGAAAAAATTGTAGGCAGAATATACAAAAGACAGTGTGCCTGTACACAGTGAAATAAAGACGCGCATAACCTCCGCCTGCGTGACGTGCAATATACCTCCGCAAAGGCGCCATGTATTGTCTCCGTTTTCTGTATTCCCTCGATGGTCAGGGATGCCTTTGAAAGAACGTATTTCTTGTAAGTATCTACTCTCTTGAATACGTAATTCTACTTCCTGTCTGTCCCTTCTGCTTGCTTTTCCTATGTGTCTGTTGCCATTCGCTTAACGATAGTGACAATGGTGATCGTCACTTCTCATTCGTGACTAGTACTTCAGCTTTGTTGCTATTTACGCAATGTTGCAGCAATGCTATGTTGTCTTTGATGTGTAAATTCATGGAACATCATGGCCTTTAATATAGTTCACTTATGGAAAAACTTGTTCCTGTGATTATGTTCTTGCATTGCCGGCATACCTCCTGTGGGTAAATGCATTTCCCGGAAATGCGTTTCCCTTGTATCTGTTATAACGCTCGTCTGACAATGGTGTCTTCGCGGTGTACTGCACGTCGCGCATAGGGAAGTTGTGCGAGTCTTTATTGTACTGTATGTCATCCCACTTGCTTTGTCAATTCTGTTTACAACTTCTTTACAACTAGTTGCGCAATGTTGCAGCAATACTAGCTGTCATGCGCCTGTAAAATAATTCTTGACAAGGCTGGTCCCGGGCCGAGAAGTTGCCATAATTTGTTATGTTTCAACGTGTACTTACGCAAAAAGAAGGATCCGGACATTTCAATTAATTATTTCGGTACATCAGCTAAAATCCCAAATCTGGCCATTTTCCACGTGTCTGTCATGCGTGGTAGGCATGCAAACAGTTGCCAATGAGAAGAGGCTTTACACAAGAGAAGTTTTGTGAATATGTGCCCTGGTCCTTGAAAATAGTTTACCCACTTTTCACAAGAGCCCCCTGAGACCCTCTCCAGCGTTTGCACCAGATTTAACGCGTACTTGTGAGTGTTTGGGGACGGGCATCTATAGTTCTGTTCCAAAGTTTTTAGGCGCTGTTTTTGACAGGTAGTTTTCGTGATAGGAGCCAGTCGACTACCTTATGATTTTGTTGATTTGCTAGGGTTCAAATATGGCGTCTGTGGTTGCATGGCTTAACCTCCTTCTAACAAAACTTAGTTGAAACCTCCGCAAGATTGTTGTTGATGTGATTGATGGTTGGCTGGGCTATGTCACCCAAGCATATACAAGTGGCGTCGTAGAGGGGCACTCCGAATTACCTTTACCGCCCGAGGTTCTGTAACGCGTCCCCCGTGTTCAAAACACGAGCGGCTTGGCATTGCGCCGCCATTGAATTGTGACCACCGCGGTCGTAAATCAAACCCGAGACCTTGTCTTCTGCAATAGAACAGCACATCCATTGAGTGGCGGTTGTCTTCATGTAACCTTGCCGTTCCTGTCCATCCGCGCTGCGTATTGCATAAAGTTCTCTTTTGTAAAATATTTGGTTGCCTCAGTGGTTTATTGATTTGACGAATATGGGACGGTGCCGTTGATGTCGGGGGTATCAACGAACTTCACGAAGCAGCCGCGGGATCCAATCCCACACGGCGCCTTCTCAAGTTCCATGACGTGAAGCACATTGTGAGTTTTGAAGAGCACTGCCGGCACGTACAACGTCTGCTGCGGTCCCATGGGTGTCCAGTAGCGACCAAGGTTGAAGCCGTTAAGGAAGACAGCACCCTGCACAATGAAAGCGTGGAATGTAAGAGAAACAGACAGCAAAAACGTTGGGCCGATACCATCAGAGGACGAAGTCTAGCGATGACTGCCCGCCAAACCTACTAAGGTATGCTGCTGGGCACTTTAAGTGGTTAGATATAATGGTTAATGCTACGAGGTATGCGAGTGCCTGTGGCGTTGCACTACCTCCAGGATCGGCCCACGTTACAATTACCACATCAAAACCGTTGCGAGGAGGACACACCTCGTGCGCTGGCATCACTGGGTTGGTACACCAAGTCAACAAATTTGACGTCACTGTCTCCGACACTAGCCCAGCTTCGATAGCGCTTTATCCGTGATCGGTCCAGTTTGTTCGGCCATACAGCCGCCCATGCAAAGTAAAAGGAAACGCCTAAGAAATCTTCGTTTGGAACAGAAACCATCGAAGGTGATCAGCGATAGCTTTTTGTGTAAGCTGCTGCATAACCCCGCGTATTCCGCGAATCACGAAATCTTATGGGCACATCAACAGGCACGCGATCTGGCTGTCTCGCAGCCAGTCTAGTTTTGCCAACTATTCTGAATTTAGCGGGACAGTCCCGACTTCTGAGTAAATATCCCGTGTCCCGACATTCGTTTTTCATCCACTGGATAACACTAAATAGACCACATCTTCATCTTATAATGCCTGACAACTCGTTTGTGCGTTCCTGTTTGTGTCCGATTGCATTGTGATAAGCATAAAGGCAAGTTCTTTATTGTCGTGGTTCTAGTTTTGATGTGGGCCCTAACCATTCACGGTACCGCTATCCATATAGTAGCCCCGTTAGTCAGGCGGCTATACTGCCCCTTCCTTTTTGTAAACAGTGACACGGCAGGAGTAAAAAACCGTACAGTTATATTGCACGTTCTGACAGGCGAATGCTGACCCTGACAGGATCGGTCGTCGCCAGCTACCCCCCTCCGTACCGACTTCGTTTACTCTATAGTTGGCAACCCTATTCCAATAACAATGTCAAACGATACTGCGGCATTATATATTGGTGTAATCCAATCACAGAATCCCAGTTGAAACTTCGTAGCATCTCCAAGTATCCGTACCCTACCTTCAATTTCGTTGCGATTGGCGATTGGCAACAGACGGCACTGTTCGTCTGTTGACGATCGCACGCTCGCAGCTTGCGCACGCCCTCTTCACCTCTCATTCTACTCTTGCACTTGCGCTTTCTTCCTCCACCTTTATCTTTTACTCTCCTCCTTGTCGTCCATGTTTCCCTCTCTAGTTTTTATTGTGCAAGATCGACCGACGTCCATTCAAAGTAGGCCAAGTAGGCCAAGTAGGTAAAGGGAGCTTTAAAAGACGGGGTTCAGCAGCTCCGAGATATACCTTGCTGATTACTCACTTTCATGCACTCTTCCCATTAACCCTGTGCACATCGTACGTGTGGCTCGGTTGTCGACATTCACTAACCTTCTTCCAATGGTCGAGCCTGATGAACGTGTCTCTAGGAGGGGACGCCCGTAACGGAAAACTGGCTTCGTAGATTGCCAGTCCGTTGGTGGATGCGCCAATGCAGCCGGTAGGCATGTTCGCCTTCGAAGAATGTGCGCCTTCGATCGGAAGGTGATTTCTGTCAAGATGCCCTCTCTCGTCGATGGACGTCATTTGCCAGTCGGTCAGATTCACTCCAGATAGGGTCACGTTCGAAATGATGCCCTGAAAGGAACCAGCAGCACAGTAACGTTTACAAAAATACAATTTTTTTTAGTTTAGCTAACCGGCGCTCTTTATCCTCAGTAATGATAACAGCGGAATGGACTTGGATCTTGGTTTTTTTTTTTCGTTTTACCAGAATGTAGCATAGATCTGATTGAATTTACGGGGGCAGTAGCATACGCCTTTAAGTGTTGTATCACACTGTAACACGACACCTGACGCTGAATTACCTGCGATTCGTTCCTGTAAACTTCGATTATTGGCAAAGTTAGGTCCAACAGAAAATAGAACATCTAGAACCATTTGCTCGTAAAATGTGAGAATGTTCGCCTTTGTAAATGTCATTGTGTCTGAGAGTTTGTCCAGGCAAGACGCAATCTAATGGCAGAAATCTGGATAGCAAGATCACTTATTCACTCTCTGCTTCCGCAAGTTTCTGCGACCCAAGAAGATCGAAGGTGGGAACTCAGCTTTAATGTTGAGGTTTCTCAGCTCTCCCTTTCTTTTCCTTTTTTTTTGTTAGAGGTATTTCACCGGTATTTCTCCTTCCTTGATGTGACATTAGCTTCTCTATATATGATTTACATGATTCAACCTTATAAGTAGACGTTTGAGAACCCGAAAAAGCGAAAACTAAGCCGGCCCAATCTGCTACCGCGGCCTTACTTCTGGACCGGGGCACCAGCTCTGAGCGCTAATCCCTCACTTGTGCTCGTCGTTCAGCCTTACATTCCGACGAAGGTGCTAAGCATAGGCATATTTTATGAGTAGTGAATTACTTGGCGAAAGTAAAAAAACTGCATAAAATTTCAACGCGCAGTATTAATAGCACTTATTGTCTGCGGAAGGACGGCGAGGAAGTCCATTCCACACAAAGGGTTTGTGGGACGATCGAAGCCCGCGCGACTTTGCAGCACTAAAAAAGCATCCACGTGTGAGACATTATGTGTCTTATTGATCCAGCGCACTTGGTTTTCGGGTGAACATATCCCACTGCGCCGTTATCTCTGTCATCAAGAGCTTCACTACTCTAGGAGAACGTGCGATGGCTTAGCAACTTCAACTGCAGTATAGACGAAAGGCATGCATGCTCATCTTGACAGCAACTCACCTTCGTGTCGTTGAGAACTCCGAAGCCAATCCTTCCCTGGCTTTCTACGACTACCGTCAGCCTTTGACCTTCTTTCACCGGAATCATAACATCGTACACATCGTCCATGCGCGAAATTAAACCCCGGTAAACCTGCATATTGAATGGAACTGAATGCATATATATATACATACATATATATATATATATATATATATATATATATATATATATATATATATATATATATATATATATATATATATATATATATATATATATATATATATATGTTATTACATGTCATGCATTAGCCTGAGCAAACAGCGTCTATTGTGCATTCGGCGAGGATCGTTGAAATCTTTACGTTTGCCTTTAACTCTTTCACACAAAGTAATCGATATGGTCTTAAATTTTATAATCGCGGAGAGTTGTCGTACCTATTTTTTTATAGTATGTTCGTTGCATAACATAATCTACAGGCAAGATCCTTCTACTCTGTCTCTGTTCCAACCATGTCGAATTTCCCACCGCCTTCACAATCAGCGTAGTTTCAAGCGCCTTTTTGGCCATACAAGAGCATACAACTGCGCAACCTTGCCACGAGTCATAGATCGCTTGAACGACCTCCCAGATTACCCCGCTAACATCACTGACTCGGGTGCCTTCGGAAAAGAAATATCAAACCACTTTCCTTAGTTACCCCAGATTAAACTTGCTTACCTCATATTTCACAAATATAGCCAGAAGTGCTCATAATCGCGGGTGCCGCAGATAGTGAGCGGGCGTCCTCCTTTTTTCCCCATTTCTTTCTCTGTTGTATTTGTGCAACTTGGTCCTTTTTTTCCAACTATGTCTGAATTCATTCTGTGATGTTCACCCTACCTCTTGGTCTTATATCTCTGCCATTATCAATGCCTCTTTTTTACTACACAAAATCTTGTTCCACGCTAACAATTATGTAACGGTAATAATAACATCTCTTGTACCCATGTTCCTTAACTATTTCTGTATTGCGCACTCTTCATAACGATATGCCTTTTTGTATCTCCCTCCCTCCCTTCCTCAATGCTCGGATGTAAAGAGCCTTTGAGGTATTTGTAAATAAAGTAAATAAAAACAGTCCATGGTAAAACCATAGGGAAGATTATGTCCACATTTCTTGCACCTCGCAAGTTGTTTCAATCTAGATATTAAAGCATGCGTAAGTAATATGCGCGATATCAAATTATATTACCGTCAGGAACAGCGGACTCATTAAGAACCGTATATGAAACGTGTACTGCTAGTCTTCCCTTAATTTCTCATTTTTCATCTGCTGCACCGTTTGTGATGGTAAATGTACGTCAACACCGACCATCGTTTCCCAGTAGATCAATCTATATAGAGAATAGTGTTGAAGGTCTGCAGTGGGACCCAGAGTCCCGATCATTGCTGAGTGCCATTGTTCATTTAATTAATGTGCTACACTTTTCATATGTGTTTTTCGCTATAATTACACGTTCTTTTTTCATCAGTAAATTGCAATATACCTAGAGACGCTCTACGCGAAGATAGTTAACATAAAGGCTGCAGGCCTTCCTTATGTAAGAATTGTAGCAGTAGTGTGTTGAACTTATCCTCCGCGAAGTAACACGTATCACTTTTCAGTCCTAATTTCTAGACAGAGCCACCGCAGTTGCCTAGCGTTCTGCTACAGCTGCTCTAGCACGGTCGCGGATCCTACAGAAACTCGTGCCTTAGCGTCAAGTATGTAAGTCTGGACATGAGCCTTCACCGCCGTGGTTTGTACGTACGTCGTTTACGTAGACGTATCCTCGGTCTCTGAGGCCTGGCACGCTAAGCACAGCAGGGTTCCTGGGACGGAACTTCACCTCAGTGTCGTACAGCACCAGGGCTTGACTCTGCGGTCGAGAGTGGTACCGGCAAAAAGGGAAAACTTTGTGGCGAACTTATCGTTTCAGGCATTCGGAGGGACATATCACTACCATCATCACTATCGCCATCATTACCATCAACAAATTTCATCATTATTAAAAAAACTTAGAGCGCAAGAAATACATTGAACGAAGAAAAGTAACACATGTGCACAGCACACCACACGCGCTCTTCCTTCGGTGTCTTTCTTGTGCTCTAAGTTTTCTAATAAGGCAGTACCAAAGCCCAGCTAGCCATCCTATATTTCATCGATGAAATACGTTGCTGGGCTAGTTGGTGCATGAATAATTACCAGAATTCTGGCTCAGCAAGGGACGAGGGACGATTTTTGGCCGCCTGTCTATGTTGCTTCTGTCGTCCCTCGTCTTTTGCTCAAGCATATGTCATGTCCACGCAACAAGAAGGCCTACATAATGTGAAGCCACTCGTGAGGTTCAAAGCATAACGTAAACAATACATTCAAAGTGAGTATATACGTATACAATAATTTCAATGTAGACAACATTATACAATGTAACAACATTATAATTTTTAGTTATGTGGGAACAGACGTGAACGGTGGTTGAATGCGTATGAATGTCTTGAATGGCTTGCTGTAATGTCGCTCGAGCACTCAGCCACCGAAGGATTTGCCGTACGTGGACTGGTATAAAGTGCATTGATGCGGCGCGTTTTCCCGAGGAGACGAGGATGAATTCGTTTAAAAATATATAGCAGTTTGTGTAGTCACTGACGCACATTCACTTCCACGCTTTGCGAGTGTCCCCATTTCAACCAGCAAACGAGCAGCGCTATCCTCTACGCTAGGCCAGCTGCGGACAAGTGCCCGCTCACAGAAAGTAAAATTCTTGGGCGCTGGCTAATACGCAGACGTCAGCGCAAGCCATTACAACGGTGCTCCTGCGTTATCTTAAGATATACCGGATAGTGGGAAAAATTGTGACTGCGCACTGTGTGACGTTGTATGTCTCAGTGGGACGCTAACACCGTGTATGACCATGTGGTACAGACTGTACGACAGCGCATTATGACAGGATGGTGCGTGCAAGAGAGGGACGAAGAGGAAGTGGTAGACTGTACACTGAAGCTGTGACCTTTGTACCAGACTGCGCGATTACCGTTAACTTTACCCATGTAAATAATTGCACGTACATTTGTGCATTGGGTTGCCTCTTCGTAACTACATATAAATATATATATATATATATATATATATTTATATGACCACCTCTGGTTGATAACCCTGTCTTTCTTATGCTTATTCATAGTGTGCGTGCGTGCGTGCGTGTGTGTGTATTTGTGTGTGTGTTTGTGTGTGTGTGTTGTGTGTGTGTTGTGTGTGTGTGTGTGTGTGTGTGTGTGTGTGTGTGTGTGTGTGTGTGTGTGTGTGTGTGTGTGTGTGTGTGTGTGTGTGTGTGTGTGTGTGTGTGTGTGTGTGTGTGTGTGTGTGTGTGTGTGTGTGTGTGTGTGTGTGTGTGTGTCCAGCTGCTACTACGGAACCGTAGACAAACATCCCATCTCCTTCAAATCGACGGTGTCAGCACGGCGATTAAACATGCCCTTGCTATACCCTAGGGCTGACTGCCTTTGGAAAAGCCGGTGTAAAATTCAGAGGAATAAAGTTAAGAGGCGGCTCTTAGTAGGTATCATGTGTCATCACCATCGTCATCATGAATAACGCAAACATAAATCCACCGCAGGGCAAATGCCTCTTCCACACCTCTCCGAACGCCCATGTCCTAGGCCACAAGTGAACTTCGTGTTTTTTCATCATTCTACATAATCCTCCTCCAGCAATGACAATGATATTGCACCGCCATGTCTATTCTGCTACTCTGCTACTCGGTCAATCCGAAGTGTATAATGTTCAATGTAACAATATTGTATGCACGCCCGCCTCGTTGTACTCTAAACACCATCTTCCTTTGTCGGCTACCGACTATGATTCTATATCTGAGACATTTTGTCGTGCTGAAGAGGCTGGTAGGCTTGCTGGTCTACGCACGCTAGCTTCGCAGGAAACATCAAAGGCAAGATATGACAGCCGGAACCGATTTGGTCTGGTTGTGGACCCCAGTGCGGAAGCACGATCTGTGCACAAAGCTTTTGGCACACTACGATGGCCCTATGGTGAACTATACAATAGCGCGCCTCGCCGCCAACGGCCGACGTTCTGCCCGGACTCAAGTAATGCATGACGCCAGGCCCAAGCCATGCACCCAGCGCGAGGCCATCTGACTCGCCCAGCGGGCTTCGTCTGCACAAGGAGCAATATGTAACGGCACGTTTGTACACACGAAGACGAAGTGAACTAGCGGTGGAAGGGTAGAAGGACGAGGTATTTGCTTTTGGTCTGACGGCCTCGCCCCATCCAGTGTTTCAGCGCCGAACCTTCTAAACAAACGCCTCACGCCTTGTAACAATATAGTCAATAATCAGTAATGCATCAACTTTCGTCAGAGTTGTTAGTTTCTTCTCGATTAGTTTCTCCATTAAGCAACGTCACCAGTTCCAATCCATCATCGATACATAGCTCGACGTCGGTGCAACCTTAACTTCTGCCAACACACCAAGTAGCGAAACTTGCCCTCGGTATCTGCATTTGCGTACGCCATCGCTTTTAAACGCTAGGTTGCCTGGTGCTTTAAAGTTATTGACGTTAACGTTAGAATCCTTACCTGCCTTAGTTGCTCGAATGACAGAGGAAGTTTCGACGACTTCGTGGCGTTGGCAAAGAGGCGTCTAATGTCCGCCAAACCGTACAGCTATAGAAGAAAACAGACAGGATAGAACAGTAAATGACAGTTAACTTAGTGAGTGGAGCAGTACAATGCGTATAAAAAATGAGCTTCTTCGTTTACTGTGGAAAAAATAAGCGCGCAAGTCGGTTCCTCAGTGAGAGGAATTTAGGTGTTTTACGTGACCTGGTTGTAAAAAAACGAGTAGCCTACCGCTGGCGAGTTGAGCTATGGTGGGTCATTATCATACCAGCCCAATGTCAGGGAATTGAAGTGACGCTCATGCAGCAATCACTGTAATATCAGGAGGCTGACACGTCCCGTCTGATGCTGCATAATACAGCCGGTTTCCCGCATTCTTTAATGAGAAATAACACAACACTTATATGACATCCTCATCGTTACAGGAACACGTTAAATTTTGCACAATAAAAGCAGTCTGAAAAAATTTGGCTTAGCGCAGACGGAACTAGGCGCGGAGGTACCACGTTTATCGCATGACGACAGCACTGCTGCTCGTTTAATTAAATAAAGCAGTACCCTATACGGAAGTTTCACATCCTACCCTGTGCTATAAATAGATGCTACAAGGGAACTCACCTTCTTTAGCCAGATCTTTCCGAGCGCCATCTTCTGTTTGGGCTTCGGCACTGAAGTGGTTGGCACTGGAAGGTACTGCGTATTCGCATGCGGTGCACACGCTGGAGTTCACGATTTGGTAATCCACCGTTTCAGTCAACGAAGCTGCTCTATACATCCAAACAGCCATCGAAATCCAAACAAGGCAAAAGCGTCACAAGAAGATGAAGACTTGCAATGGCCAAAAATGGACCAACCAGCGGAACAGTGGAACAGTCTTGACTCTGTGGCCAATGTTTCACGCAGACTTGTCTTCGTTAGCCACCGATGAAGACAAGTCTTGTCGAAACTTTGACTCCTCGCTGAAGCTTACCTTGTTCACCCACTGTTGATAAGAAACAGCTACTCAACTGACAATTTAAAAGAATATCGACAGAACCCATCAAACGATGACTGTCGACGGTAATGTGTTTAGCATTCAATCAATAAAGCAACACAAGATATTGCCACCGTCAAAAGGAGCTTTGTATGAGGCGTGTACTGCAGCAAAGCTCCTCTTTCGCGCTTCCATAAGAACACTCGGCACCATCTAGCACCGCCGGCACGAAGCCTGCGTGTCACCCGCCGTGATTGCTCAGTGGCTATGGTGTTGGGCTGCTGAGCACGAGGTCGCGGGATCGAATCCCGGCCACGGCGGCCGCATTTCGATGGGGGCGAAATGCGAAAACACCCGTGTGCTTAGATTTAGGTGCACGTTAAAGAACCCCAGGTGGTCAAAATTTCCGGAGTCCTCCACTACGGCGTGCCTCATAATCAGAAAGTGGTTTTGGCACGTAAAACCCCAAATCTTATTATTATTATTAAGCCTGCGTGTCCTCCGAAATGTATATGGCGCGCCAGTGCGTGCGAGCGCTGAGAAACGCGTCATGCGGCAACCGGGTTCCTCTCCCCGCGCTTTTTTTCTGCACATGATGCACCATCTAGTTGCACTACCGAGAAGCCCGCGCGTGGCCTCCGAGACTAGAAGAGAAAGAGAGAGTAAACTTTTATTCGGACCGTCGAGGTGGTTGCTCTTGAGGTCGAGTGGGTCCGTGTCTAGAAGCGTGCTCGCCGGCGCCATGGGGACGCTGAGAATTGATCCCTGGCTTGCGGCAAACTCAGTGGCACATATTCAGTGACCCGAGTTGGCAAAAGGTTCACTAAACAGCGGCACATACACAGTGCGTATGTGGCGCTGTCTTTGAGGAACCCTTGTGACTTTGTCTCGATTCCACTAAGCCCCGTAGAAATTTAAGGAACTTTTTTCCATCATTTTGCAGAGCGGCACATTACCAGTGGCACACACCTAGTTACCCAACTTGGCAAAGACGTTCATTGAAGAGCGTCATACACCTACTAGCCAATCTAGTGACCCAAGTTAGCATCAAAGAGGTACATTAAAGACCAGCAGCGACCTAGTGGTGCATACCCAGTGCCCCAAGTCGGCGTCAAACAGTTTCTTCGAGCAGCGGTACCTATACCCATTCCCGCATCTGCCATGACCCATGTCGGCGTGAAATAGGCCACATACTCTGTGACCCAAGTTGGTCCGACGGTTGATTCCGAACCCTGTTCTCTCGCAGAGCAGCACCATTCGACCACGAGACTACCCCGAGACCCAGGTAGGCGGGAAAATGGTTAGATACAATACATACAGATATAGATAGTTTGCCCCCGGGAAGTGCGCGAAGTACCCTAAGAACGCTGACGCCTTAATATTGTCACGCTCTAACACAAGAATAAGTGACAGTAGGATCAGCCAGAGATGAAAAATGCCAAGCACTGAGCGATGGTTCTCCAGCTGGCGCGGGATCTTCGACTTTGTCGTCTTCTTCGCCGTTTTGCTGGGCACGCAATGCTGAATGTTCGCTGGCTCAAAACACCAGGTGGCATTATTCCCCCTCCCTATGAAGCATCGACTCGATGCTCAAACACAAGACGTACACGAAAGGTACGCGCATTAGGTAGGACATAAAAAAAAGGGGGGGAAACGCGCTAGCACACATACGGGCATGCACACGAGGGGAAAAAAATGGGTTCTGTCGGCGGGAGCAAAAAAAAGAAAAGAAAAATCACTTCGCAGTTCTTTGGAGGACGACGCGACGACAGCAAAAAACAAGAGTTTGTTTCACCAGTAGACTTAACATCACCGTGCAAAATACGGCTTGAGGCGGACGACATGTACAGTCTCTGCGCGTGGTAAACGGCGCTTGGGCGATGGTAGGTCTCCGTCTGGAATCACTTCATAGTTCACGTCGCTTACACGCCTTAGTACTGTGTATGGTCCAAAGTACTTGCTCAGGAGTTTCTCGCTGAGGCCTCGCCGTCTAATGGGGGTCCAAACCCAAACTTGGTCACCAGGCTCATAGGTAACTTGTCGATGGTGAAGATTGTACCTTATGGCATCTGTACACTGCTGCTGCCTTATGTTGACACGGGCCAGTTGACGTGCTTCCTCGGCACGCTGAACGTACTCCTCGACGCCAGGAGTTAACTGGTCGAGCTGATCAATGTCTTCATACGGAATCATGGCGTCTAGCATAGTTTGAACTTCTCGACCATAAACGAGGTGAAACGGCGTAAATCGTGTACTTTCCTGTGTGGCAGTGTTGTACGCAAACGTTACGTACGGCAGGATTTCGTCCCACGTTTTGTGCTGCACATCGACGTACATAGAGAGCATGTCTGCCAGTGTTTTGTTTAGTCTTTCTGTCAAGCCGTTAGTCTGAGGGTGGTATGCAGTGGTCTTTCGATGAGTCGTGTAACTCAACTTCAAGATGTCGTCCAGAAGCTTCGCCGTAAATGCCGTCCCTCGGTCAGTGATGATGAATGATGGTGCGCCATGCCGAAGCACAATGTGGTGCATAAAGAACTGGGCAACTTCCGATGCTGTCCCGCGTGGTAGTGCCTTCGTCTCAGCGTAACGCGTCAAGTAATCAGTTGCGACAATGATCCACTTATTGCCGGAGGAAGACAAGGGAAATGGTCCAAGAAGGTCCATTCCAACTTGATCAAACGGCGTACGCGGAGGGTCGATGGGTCGTAGAAGGCCTGCAGGCTTGAAGGGTGGTGACTTTCGGCGCTGGCATTCACGGCATCCTTTCACGTAGCGTTTGACGCAAGCAGTCAGGCCAGGCCAGTAGTACATTTGCCGTACCCTGTCCAGAGTCCTTGAGTAACCCAAGTGACCAGATGTCGGCTCGTCGTGGCAGGCTAATAGGATGTCGTCGCGAAGGGCTTGAGGCACTACTAGAAGATGTGGCTTGTCGCCGGCACCTGTGTTTCTTTTGTATAGGATGCCCTCTCGAAGGCAAAATGGGCCTTAACTCAGCGTCCGATCGTTGTGTAGCGAGTAGGTCCGGTCTGCTGAGGGCTCCCAGGAAGGCGCTGTCGTCTTCCTCGTCAGGATTCTGAGATGCAACAGGTGCTCGTGATAGCGTGTCAGCATCTTCATGTTTCCTACCAGACTTGTATACGATGGTGATGTCAAACTCCTGGAGTCGCAGACTCCAACGTGCCAATCGTCCAGAAGGGTCTCGGAGGTTGGTCAACCAGCACAAAGCGTGATGATCGGTCACCACTTTAAATGGCCGCCCGTAGAGATAAGGCCTAAACTTTGTAGTAGCCCAAATAACCGCAAGGCACTCCTTCTCTGTGGTGGAATAATTTGACTCTGCCCGTGACAGAGTGCGGCTCGCGTAGGCGATAACTCGTTCAGTTCCGTCTTGTCGTTGCACCAGGATAGCTCCGAGACCGATATTGCTGGCGTCAGTGCGTACTTCTGTGTCAGCATCCTCATCAAAATGACCGAGCACGGGAGGAGAAGACAACCGACGTTGTAGCTCCGCAAAGGCAGTCTGTTGTTCATCAGTCCAGAGGAATGGTACGTCGTCACGTGTAAGGCGAAATAGCGGCTCTGCAAGCTTCGAAAAATTTTCAATGAAGCGCCGATAGTAGGCACACAAGCCCAAAAACCGTCGGACACTTTTCTTGTCGGTTGGAGTGGGGAAAGCAGCTACGGCATCAGTCTTCTCGGGATCGGGCCGAACACCTGCCGCGCTCACGACGTGACCAAGGAACTTCAGTTCCTCGTAACCGAAATGGCATTTCTCTGGCTTGAGTGTAAGGTCAGCCGATCGAATGGCTTCGAGTACATTCCGAAGCCGTCGAAGGTGCTCGTCAAAAGTCTCCGAAAAGATAACGACATCATCGAGATAGACGAGGCAGCTTTTCCATTTGAGGTCAGCGAGAACTGTATCCATCATTCGCTGGAATGTGGCTGGCGCGGAACAGAGGCCGAAAGGGAGTACTCTAAATTCGTAAAGGCCGTCCGGAGTCACAAACGCAGTTTTCTCACGGTCCCGCTCATCTACTTCAATTTGCCAGTAGCCACTTTTCAGATCGATAGAGGAGAAATACTTCGCGCGCCTCAATCTATCCAGAGAATCGTCGACACGAGGCAACGGGTACACGTCTTTCTTTGTGACGTTGTTTAGCTTCCGGTAGTCAACACAAAACCGAAGCGTGCCATCTTTCTTTTTAACGAGAACGACTGGCGATGACCAGGGACTGCATGAAGGCTGTATTACGCCGTCTTGAAGCATTTCCTTCACCTGCGTTTGAATGGCATGTCGTTCGGTCGGGGAAACACGATAAGGCAGTTGCCGTATGGGGGACACGTCGTCATAGGTGATGATACGGTGTTTCGTAATCGACGTTTGACGTATCTTCGACGACCGTGCAAAGCAAGAGTGGAACTGGAGCAACAGCTCACGGAGGTGTTGTTTGTTCTCTTCAGGAAGCGTAGGACTAATGTCGACGTTGCGTATAGATGGTTCAGCATTGTCGATTGCCTCGGAAACAAAACACTCCGTGACGTCAGCGATCGGGTCGGCGTAGGCGATGACAGTACCGGGGAAAAGGTGCCGGTGTTCGTAGCTGAAGTTCGTGACAAGAACCTCACAGTGGCCATCATGGAGATCAATAAGGCTTCTTGCTACGCAAACACCTTGAGAAAGCAGCAGAGAGCGATTGCTTTCTGCGACCGCTTCACCGTGTAAGAGTCTGTCACATGCCACCTGAACCACGACACTTGCACGTGGTGGTAACAGGACAGCGTCGTCGACGACACGAAGAGGTGCTCGAGGGTGGATGGTGTTGGTCGTCGCTGCCGCGCTCTTTGTCGAGAAAGTGACGAGGCGTTGGCGAATGTCGATGATAGCTCCGTGCTCCCGGAGAAAGTCCATGCCGATGATTAGGTCTCGAGAACACTTAGGGAGAATGCTTAAGCTGGCAACAAACGTAGAGCCGCGAATCTGTATTCTTGCCGTGCACATGCCGAGTGGGGTGACGATGTGCCCGCCAGCTGTACGAACTGGCGCTTGATTCCAAGGCGTTGTCACTTTCTTCAGAAGGGTGGCCAGTTTTTCGCTGATTATAGAATAATCCGCTCCAGTGTCCACTAAAGCAGTCAATTCGCGACCGTCGAGGAGTACAGGAATGTCCAAGGAAATTCTTTTTCTGTAATCAGCAGGTACCGTCGTCGTCGATGTATCGTCGGTTCGCGTACGCGTCAGTAGGGGTCCTTGAGCACGTCCAGACTGAGCGGCCTCGCCCCCGAAGGTCGCTGTGGTTAGTTTTCCCGGCGCGGGCTGGGCGACCGACCCCGCACCACACTCGAATACGTACGGCGAGTCGGAGAAAACCGCCGCGGCGAAGGGGAGCGTGACTGGTGTCGAGTTGATGGGGATCTGCACTGTTGGGCAACGTATTGTTCAATTTCAGGAGGACGCTGGCCGAACCTAGGTCGCGGCGAGTTTGCTGAAAATCCGCGTAGTCCGAGCTCTCGATAGGAGCACTGTCGGTAGACGTGCCCAGCTTCGCCACAGTGAAAGCAAAGGGGACGGCGATCAGGTGCCCGCCACACGTCTGATTTCCTTGGGGCCTGTCGGTGGTCCTGGTAATACGAGGCCGCTTGGACGGGCTGTAGCATGGCCGGGCACGCGGTGCGAAGCGGGGAGGGAGCTGGGGCAGGTTGCCTCAAAGCTTGCGCATACGACATGCGGGAGCTGTCAGTGCTTAGTGGTCGAGCTTCGGTGTTGAAGGGTGGTTCTCTTAGCGCTTGCTGGACTTCGTCACGGAGAACGCTGGACAAGGAGTTGAGCGTCGGCTGTGAGGGTACCGACAGCTTCTGGAGTTCTTCGCGGATGACGGAACGAATGAGCTCTCGAAAGAAATCGACGTGGCCCCCGAGAGCTCCGAAGAAGTCCGTAGGTGAGGCAGCGTTCACTTGGCGTTCGTAGGATGGTGCCCGCTGCCGAAGCGTCTGTTCAATGGTGACGGCCTCGGAAAGAAATTCTGACACTGTTTTGGGAGGACTGCGCACGAGACCGCCGAACAGCTGCTCTTTCACGCCGCGCATCAGGTACCGCACCTTCTTTTCTTCCGACATGCTGGGGTCGGCTCGGCGAAAGAGACGCGTCATGTCCTCGACATACATTGCGACACCTTCGTTCGGCATTTGTATACGGGACTGAAGATCACGCTCAGCTCGCTCCCGGCGATCAGGGCTCGCGTACGTCTCAAGAAACCGGCGTTTGAATTCTGCCCATGAATTTAGGGCATCTGCACGGTTCTCGTACCAAACACGTGCACCATCGTTAAGGCTGAAATATACGTTTTTCAGTTTCTCTGCGTCATCCCACTTGTTGAACGCGGCAACACGTTCATAGTGGACCAGCCAGTCTTCAACATCCTCATGTATGGCGCCGTGGAAGGGATTTGGCGTTCGCGGATTCAGCAGCGTACAATGAATCGGCGTTGGGCCTTCCATACCTGTTGGCGTGGTCGGAGCTGCCATTTTCTCTGGGAGGAGTCCAAACTCAGGGGCTTGTCCACGGATCCTTCTGCTGGCGCGGTGTACAGGCGTAACCACCGGTACAGGGCTGGAGCTCCTACTGCTCGGAGGGGTGTGGTGCATAGATTAAATTACCCAGCACCTCCACCAGTTTGTCACGCTCTAACACAAGAATAAGTGACAGTAGGATCAGCCAGAGATGAAAAATGCCAAGCACTGAGCGATGGTTCTCCAGCTGGCGCGGGATCTTCGACTTTGTCGTCTTCTTCGCCGTTTTGCTGGGCACGCAATGCTGAATGTTCGCTGGCTCAAAACACCAGGTGGCAATATATATTATTGTACGTGAGCAACTCGTGCAACGACAGGCGTCTCTAACGTCGCTGTATGATCACCTCCACACGAACACTTATTATCCTTCTGACTCCCTCGTACGGTTAGGGACTCAGTCTCGACGTATCGGCGTCTCTGAGAAGCTCTTGTCGCGCTACAATGCGTCTAGTGATTTGCGCCAAGTCACAGACGCGTCTTGTGAGAATCCCGCACGTACTTAAACCAGGTTCTGGTCGCCCTCTTACGGACATTGTTCATGTCGTCCGACTCAAGCTGTACGTCTGGACCTTTATGTCTCATCTCACAACGCCTCCGGGACGTTGCGTCACGTGGTTAAAGACAAAGACGTTGCGGTAACTTTCTCATATGGAGAAGTGAAAGGCGAGTCGCGTAAATATATGTAAATTTGTGTTTTCATTTAACACAAGCCGTTCGAAAAGGTGGCAGCGCAAGAAAGAAAAACACACACGGAGACAGGACAAGGACGAGAGCGGAACTTCCAACAACATGAATGTGAATGGTTACGAAAAAAAAATATACGTGCTGTCCGAGCCAGGGCTTATCATCTGCGAGTGCGTAAATATGTCAGCTCTTTGTCTGCAAGCGTGATGGAGGCCACGCTTACACATCCCTCCCCAAGTCTTAAGATCCGTTCAGATTCTGCGATTCCTCGTGTCACACGCGTTTTAAACCACTTGATAACGGAAGTGTTTTTAGGTTGGGCGGACAGTCCCTGCAAGTCAGACAATTACTTACCAGTAAACCTTGAAAATCTTTTCCTTAACGCGCATTCTTTTTACGTTGTTTGCGTGCTCCCTTAACTTATCGTTAACACATCTCCCAGTTTGGCCAACGTACAATTTTCCGCACCTTTAAGGAATTTCATAGACTACACCTTCTGCGCATACAACAAAAGACCGCCTGTGCTCACGCTGCTGGGTTGCCGCCGGGTCGACAACTTGCAAAGCTTTGACAGCTTGCGAGGGCCGAGAACACGGCTTTGACATCGTAACGCTGGGCCACCTTTTTCATATTGTGCGGTAGCGTGCGAATGTAAGGTATCACAGTTACCTTCAGCGTACGCTGTTCGCGAGCTTCGCACGTTCGCGGCTTTGTGCGCATCTTCCTGAGAAGGCCCTCCGCGATCGAAATGAAGAGCTGCTGAGGATACCCGGCGCTCAGCAATCTTTCAGCTTGATTATTGAAGGTATCTGAGATACAGTGCGGGCAAGATTTGCCAAGAGCGCTCTTTGAGCACAACGTGGCAAGAGCTCGTTTAGTGTTGGCGGGCTTGAAAGGCAGAAATGGTTTGTTGGCGCGCGGTTCATAGCTCCGGCAGATGCCAACACATTTAAACCGTAACCTGATTAAAACCTGATCAGTAAAAATCTCATTTGGCCGTTGACTGGGAGTTTGTTCGCTAGTTCAAGCGGGCTCACTGCATCTTTGAACATAGCCAACACCTTTCTATTTTCACATTCAGTGGCCTGCGCTTCGCAAATTAAAACAACAAAAAGTCATCGACCTTAAGAACATTCTTGTCTGTGAGCAGGCATGTATGAGACGATCGAAATGAGCAAGCACTACGTCACTAAGGACTGGGGCGATGTAGGACCCAATGCGTACACCCTGCTTTTGGAAGTATGGTGTCCCTTCAAACTGGATGCACGTTGACCCTAAATAAAACTTTGGGAGTTCCAAAAACCGCGAACTGAGACCACAGTTGCATTTTGGAAAGCAATGGAGCCACATTTGTCAATAGAATGCCCAACACATTCAAGAATGAGGCTGTGAAGTAAAGAATAAAAGAGATCTTTGATGTCAATTGAGAAGGCCTGACAGCTTTTGTCAGTATTAGTGTTAAAAAATTCCAAGACCAGCAGTGTTACAGTTGCTCACGATGGAAGTGTCGTCTAGAGATAAAACCTGAAGATGACGCTGCAGGAAAAGAGCAACAGAGTGCTGACATGTTCCAGATTCAGAGACAATCGTCCATAGTGGTACATCAGACATGTGCTTTCGCGCTAAAAGGAACCTCTAGAAATAATTCTTGCTTTTATCGATCGCCTTCACAAGTCCAGAAAAATGTTTAACCTGTCACACAGTTTCACTCCGCGAGACTTCAGTTTACTCAGAGATAACCTGGAGCGCGAATTGAACACAGAGGAGATGGCCTCTCTCGATTTTGATATAAAAAGTTCACTCGGTGAAACCACCCTCTTTGTCCGCCGGAAGGTGGCTGTTCACATGTCTTTCAAAGCCATATTGGCGCGAGCTATCGGGAGTACTGTCAAATATTAGCATAAATACATCTCGGCTCGCATTAAAAGTTTCGCTTGAATAACAATGTCTAGATATTATAGTGCTTTTGGCTCGCTCTACTCTCGACCCGTGCACACAGTCCGACCACTGCCAGAGCACGTACCTTAGAGATGATATTTCGGATGGCTACGAACTTTTCCGTCGGGTCACCGGCTTCTGTCATGGGCGCGTCGTAGTCGTAACTTGTCGGACATGGTAGGAACCTGCCATTGTCCGCGTTAGCTGCGCGCGGGATGAAAAAACCAGGCCTAGGATAAATAACAACTCAAAATCATGCAATTACATAGCGGTGAAAAGTTATTTGTCCCTTTGCAAACAATACGCTGCGATAGTTTTTCTGCGCACTCATGGTAGAGGTAGCGCGTGAAAACGACTCGCGCATATCTTTTGTTATCGAACAACTATGTCTATAAGTCGGCCATGTATATCCTCTGAACAACACGAAATCGGGGTTCTTCTAGTGGTGTTGGTGGTGGCTGTGATTTTGGAACAGGCGGGTGTAGCCTGGCAGACAAGGCCGGCAATAGCTACGCCTGTAGCGCCCCTCTTCCAGGCTACACTGTGTGCCGCAACTAACGTTAACCGAGCTGTTCGACGAAAAAAAAAACATTTAAAATACGCGGTGTAAGATACAATTATTTGAAGCACGGTGTTCTGTCGTCGGCGTTTTGATAACTGAACGCCGTAGGTCTTAAAATTATATTTTGCAAAATTTTTATTTTTAATCACTTGTTTCGTTGAACAGCTTGGCTAACGTTAACTTGGGCGCAATATACAATTTTTCGTCATACGCCTGAAAGTCCACTGTCACGCAATATTGCAAGTGGCAGGCGCAATATATATCTAGAGACAATCAGGCGGCCTTCTTGAAGCAACCTTGAAAGACTGCGCACAATCGTGTAGGAATTAAGTTCTCCGCAAAGCATTAGGTAACACATTTCGATCTGTATAGCAAATCACCGGCAAGACCATAAAGGTGATCCGTGCTATCCAACTCGCAGCAGTCGGCACAGAGCGGGGAAGACGCGTACAGTCTCGAATGACCAAGCTGGCGTTTATGCTAGACCCATTCTTTAACTTACATGTGCCAAATTCACAGATGTGTAATTTTCCGGGAAATATCTTTTGAAATCAACTTATCTCCACATAGATCGTAGGTTAGCGAGCTTAGGTTTCTAGCTATAGTGCCAAAGTCTGTATGCGAAACACGGGACTGCTGCAGGCAAAAAATATTTGTTGCAAATCCTCTGTAACTTTGTAAGCATAGTAAAACTTTGAGACTGCTTTCTAAACTACATCTGGGCAGCGTACCACGACAGCTGCAGAGGTGTACAATGCTGCTTAAAAGACAATTCTTTTGACCAGTTAGGTTCTGCAGTAGGCGTTGTTTTGTAAATTTGGCAGTGTTAACCTGTCTTTGTTAGAGTGTAGGTTCATAAATGATTAATGACATGACACTAAAGAGTGCGAGTGCTTTGGGGTGAGGGAATTCCCTTATAGGCTATAGCAAAATTCTATTCGCAAAGGAGCGCGAAGGAATGGACACTTTCGTTTTCGTTAGCTCACAGGCCCCATCGCACATTCTTGCTATCTTAAATAATGTTTCCTGACGTGTCCAACTGACACGTAATGCACATATCAGGAAGCTTTACAGTAGACAGAAATATGGTCGAGGGTGCGTTACAGCTTACCGCCAGACTTGTAGCCGAAAGATGTTCCACCGTGAAACATGTACCTGCAGTCAAACAATAGAAGGTTATAGCTTGTGCAGTTTAGCTCGTCCGCGTGCGTATTACTCCACATGTACTTGAGACGTGCACGACAGTGACAACGCTGGTAGCGACATCTTGTGACGCTAGTCCAATCACAACGCGTCTGAAGCGCTGTTGTTCTACATGGGGAAAAAATAAAGAAATGACTGCATGTTAACGATTATATCACTGCAGAGGCTTTGCAACAGCTGCCAAGTGGAACGCATTATAGGTGACTGGAATAATAGCTCTAAGGTGGCGCTACCAGATAATACGCACAAGGACAGGATAAAACTCTCCAATTAATCAACCAGTTTGTCAGTCAGTTGAAGAGGACTCACATGACAACAGAAGCGTTCATGCTGAGCGTCTTGTTCAATTGACGCACCACATCGCTAGTGTTGGTCATACTGTGCCGCTCCGCCCAGTGGTCAAGCCAGCCGGTGTAGAACTCAGAATCCACCAGCGGTCCCCGCTCTTGATGTCGACGTTGGGCCTTGAACGCATCTTCCACATCTGCGTCTGAAGGGTAGGAAAGAAACAAGGGATATGCGGCTCGTGTACGTTTATTGTCCGCATGTGTTTTAAGTACGTGAGTGAAAGAATGGGGAGTGGACAAATCAAGGAGAAAGAACGGCAACAATGAACTTACGTACAAGTGAAACGCACAATATACTCCCACACTTACCTGCGATAGCTGCGCGAAGCGGCACATATACCTAACATAGTCATATAAAAGGAGGAGTAATCCAACAGCTGTTAGGGCAACTACACATTGAACGCGTGGAGGGATGCTCAATAGGAATAGGTTTTGGTAGATTTGCAGCACCGTAATACGCATAGCGCTGCCAGTTTCACGGACCAATTGACAATTGGTCCGTGAAAACCAATTGACACATTTCGCTTTGATGCTCAACTCCGCTTTATAACACGGATATGGTTGCATTTCTATGCTCAGAGGTTATTATCTTGCTCTCCAAGACATTACAAACTTTTACAGTTGTATATAAACAGTAGAGCGCAAGGTAAACGTGTTCGCGCACCTACGCCAAAATTGATGGTGGCGTGGGCTCCGTCAATTTTGCCGCACATGAGAAAATCATCAGCGGCACCGTCAGCGGTGTAGAGGATGACGTTGTAGCCCAGGTGAAGCCGCACCAGGTCCCGCAACCACGTCGTGTAGGAAAAGTCGCACGCGCCGTAGCTCCCGTATTCGTTCTCAACCTGCAAGAAACTGGCGATGAAGGAACGCAGCTAGTTTCGAGTTATCTGGATAACTTACTGATGGAAATTCTTATCTGAAATTTGCGAATGTGTAGCTTGCACAAAACTTCTGCAAATGATGTAACAAAGAAAATGGGACAGACACTAATGTTGCGAATGGTACGTTTTGTGTGTACTTCGTGAGCCATTTGCATTGTCAACGTTTTCAGTAGGTGGGGGGGGGGGAGGTTGCACAGCAAACTTGCCACTAAGATGCGATACTATATGCTTACACCATGTATATAGTTAGACCATTTAAAGACAGCCGAGAGGAGGAGAGCACAGGAGAAGACAAGAAAGGGGCAGTAGATAACATTAGTAGATGGAACGGTATTGTAGAGGACCAAACAGAAGATTACAGCGTAAAGGTCAGTACTAGGACAGTAAAGGAAACGAGATGGCAGTAGAGAAAAACAGCAGAAGGCAGTAAACAATAGCAGAAAGTTTGAAACCACGAGGTAGTGGGAGCAAATTCCCGCCGCGGTGGCCACATTTAGATGGGCCCAAAATGCAAAAACGCCCATGCACCCTGTTTTGAGTGCACGTTGAAGAACCTCAGGTGGTCCAAATAATTCCGGAGTCGCCCACTATGGCATGCCTCATAATAATAAAAAAAAACCAGAACGAAAACCCCCAGAATTTTATTTTTTAAGCATAAAGTTGGAAAGAACAGTTAGGGAGAGGAGTACAGGCTTTCACTAGAAAAGCACTTAACATCTGACACTAGCTGTCAAAGAAAACGGGCACACAGACCTGGACTGCAATAATGGGTCCTCCGTTGGCGTATAGCAGTGGGTGTAGCATTGGAAGAAGTGTAGAGAAGTACTTCTCGACGGGTCCTAGGTACTCTGGAGAGAAGAAGAAAAATAGCGAGCGTAACAGCGCGTTTTATTTGTATTAACCTGTCGCCAAGCATTGATTCTTGTCGGGAAAAAACTGCGGCATATATATCAAGGGCGGCGTTTACGTTTGTCGCTTGTGCGAAGACCGATGGAAGAATTCCTTGACAGTAACCAGTATGGCAGTCCACCCTGTAATGTAATCAACGGAATAAAGTGAACGTAGAAAATATTTGTCTCGTGATATTTTAACTCGCAATAAATGGAAATGACGAAATTATGGATTGTTTGTACTCCAAATACAGCCTAATTGTAGCCGCTACGCACCATGTCCCTTTCGGCACAAATGTACGGACCGATCCTGAGCAGAACCAGGAAACCGTGGTCCTGGGCCAACTTCAAGAAACGCACAAGGTCCTGCTGCCCCTCGAAGTCGAAGTGGCCTTCCTCGGGTTCGTGACTGCTCCAC
This sequence comes from Dermacentor albipictus, assembly GCF_038994185.2. Taxonomy (NCBI): domain Eukaryota; kingdom Metazoa; phylum Arthropoda; class Arachnida; order Ixodida; family Ixodidae; genus Dermacentor; species Dermacentor albipictus. The sequence goes on along the minus strand of NC_091823.1, from coordinate 8,761,934 downwards.
TCAACGTACCTGTCCATAGCGGTGAAGGCGCGAGTCAGCACAAAGGAAGACCAATGTAGCTGTGACGAGGTCATTATTAAATTGGCTGCTGCCTACAGTGCACTTTAATTCAGCAGCGGCAGAGGTCCCAATTTGGGCAGCCGTACTGTTTTATCTTGAACGTCCCGCTGCATATCCTCCTGTTATCAGCCCACTCACGTAACAAGTCACAGCTTTTACATTGTGTCACAAAGACTTCGTCTCTATTGTAATGTTATACGGTTTACTATGTAAGTATATCTCCGAATGTTCATGCGTTCTGTTCCGTTTCAAGATATTTGAGGTTTGAGGCATTCAGAGCGCAGCACAAATTTTTTGTCAAAGGCGGAGTGTGCTTCTTGAAGAGAACCGAAGGATTACCTTTATTTCATTCAGCTACAATGCGACTTTTTTTTTCGCCATACTTAATCCGCTCTGAGAATTTCCGCAGAACTTATTTGATCACTGCATGGCAAAATAGTTCCTGGAAAGTGGTGTATGGCGACACGTGAGTGTACTCTGAAACAACTGGTTTAAAGGGGCCTTGAAACACTTTCTGATCGTGATAAGAAAACGTTGCCAATCTCTAAACGACGCTCCTGCGAACCAAACTCCTCAGTCTTACAGTAAAGTTTTTATGATGATCATGAACATGGGAGCCAAATATGATTGCACTACATGCAGCAGGGAATTTACAATCTCTTGTAAAAAACATTTTTTTTAAATTCACCAACGATTATGATACTGCGTGATGTGAAATTTGAGCGCAGCTGTATGCGTGTTTTCATTTCGCGATGTATTGGCTGGCGCGGACGATCTGCAAACGGAGCGAAGTGTGGCGCGACTGCTTCGCTAATCGTGACGCGTGGGCGCCGTTCACAGCAGCTGCCACACACCTCCGCTCATGCAGCGCTTTGTTTGCATACAGACGAAGCGCGCGCTCCTGTGGCGCCATCTCATAGTCATCGTCGCCGCAAAGCCCGTCTTGCGCAGCACTACGCTTTTCTTCTCATACTTTAGCCATGCCCTCCTCCTCCACTTTACGCCTCATGGTTCCGCTGCACCTTCCTTCTCAGCGTTCCTCCTCACGCTCTCTTCGCTATATCGCCGTCGCTCATGCGCGCGCCGCGTTCGCTTTCATCCTTTCTCTTTCGCTCGGTTACGAGGACGGCGAGGGACGACGCCGACGCTGGCCGCAGGTACGGGCGCCTAAGAGCTGTGCTCTAAAATCGTTTACTCTCTTCTTCCTAATGTCATCATGCAGCTACGTCGCTAGCAATCAAGGCCACAATATTCACTGGCTGATTTCGTGATTGCGAGGACATTTTTAGTAATACTATCATTGCTAGTTTTGAATTAGGTAAATGAAAAACACAAACGTCTGCAATCTCAAAAAGTTTTTGAAAGTATTTGATCTTTGTATACTTCCGGTCGACACATCCCGATTGCACGTAGCTGCGTCTTCTGAGCGTGGTCTCCAAGATCGCTCTGGCGGGCTGTGTAGCGTAGATATTGTGGCCACCACGGGAAGCTTTGACGAGTACTCTCGTTGGTGAGACGATCAGACTAGTCAGACAGCCGCGTGCGCTGATCGATATCTGTAAGTGACGTAGCTCCAGGCGCCCGATCGCCCATGTCGTGTCGAGAGAGCGCCGCACACGCCTGAACTGGGAGTAGCGCCGAAAAGAAAAAAAAAAGAAAAGCGAAAGAAACCTTTTTGGCCGGTGCCTTGACCTCTTGCCATTCCCACTGTGTAGCTTCTACTGCGCTAACGGAGATGAAAGGAGAGAGAAAGCTGCGCGTCGGTGTGATAAGAAGGATTCCAAAGATTTTTGCGACAGGAGATTCGTGAGGCGACGTCCTTTACTAATAAGGTCATTCTATGATCAGTTACAAAAGTGCGTCTGGGCCCCTTTAGGAAATTGAGGGCAGAGAAATAAACAAAGATTGTTCTCGGTTCATTGCCCTCCACTGAGGGAGGACCAAGTGAAGACACAAAGCTGAGGACAAAAAAGGGAGTGTTCTATTCTGTTGCAAACTCTTTGCTGTGAAGAGATTGAGGTAGAGGCTACATAATTTTGGCTAGTGCATTTGTCTCTCTCCGACAGCAAAATAGAACTGATAATAATTAGGCTAAAAATAAATTAAGAAAGTGATAATTATGTCAATCACACCAGAGATTTGGATGCGTCGACTAAGAATCTGGTAAACAGTATACTTCTATCCACACCGTTACAGAAATCAATCTTGTACGTATACATAGAATACTTCTGCACCCGCGGTTCAAAAACTGCAAAATGCATACCACGTCACACACTTTGTATATGTTCTCCGCGCAATAAATTGCACTCGCACTGTCTTGAGCATTATTTGACTCGGCATTTGTACCACCTTTGTAAATTCGGGTTTGTAGACTCACGTTTGTATCGCGTTGAGGCCCGCAGTTCTCATAGTTGCCAACCTGTCGCCCCACTGCTGGTGCAGAGTACGGAAGTAGTGGATAGCGCCCGCCACTATTTGTATCGGCTTGCCATCCTTGAGGTACTGGTTGTTCGTGTAGTCGATCACGAAGGACCTTGATGTCTTCACCCCGCGAAGAATAAAAAGTAAGAAAAATAGGGAAGGGCGGGAAGTTGGAGCATTAGGCTTAAGTCACAAGATATGCGCGTGGCCAAAATTTCAGTCTCCAGCCAAACTAGTTTACTCCGTAGAATAGAGGAACCATTCAGTCTCCAACGCTTCAGGTTATGGTTAATCTGAAAGGGACTACGGGTATACATTTGGACGTATGTATCTAGTCAGCCTCAACGTGCTGCTATAGGAGAAATATATGAAAGTTGGTTGCGTTGTTTGCTTTCTGCCTGTTCTTTTTGTGCGTTCTTTTTGTACGAGCGGAGAGGCATAGCCTCTCTGTTCCGACCTGGTAATAGCCTATCGGCTGGGTATAGGGACCTACCTAGCAGGCCCCCTGCCTAGCTCCTCAGGACTTCAATAAAGACGTTTACTACTACTACTATAACCTCATATATGAACTTCCGGAAACCGACATACTCGTGGGTGATTTTAACGCGCACATCACGTTGTGGGGAGACTCGCGATGCAATGCAAGAGGCCCACTTATTGAAAATTGTGTTCTTACCTCTTGTGCGTGCCTGATTAATAAGAACGAGCCAACCTATTATAGCATCCAGCACAACTCGTATTAATTGACAGATATAGCAATTGACTCTGCTTCTATCTGTCTCATCATGGAATGTAAAACCATCAATAATCCTTCGGAAGTGACCACTTTCCTGCAACTTTGAACTTAATAATGCAGCATGACAACCCTCCCCATGTTCCTCGATAGAAATTAGCATCGGCTGATTGAGAGCCTTTCAAAAAATCAACTTATTTACCAGGATATTTTATAAACAATTTATAAACCAAGCAGCCTCACTTGGGGAGCACTTTGAGCGTGTGCCAAGCTGAACCCATTATTCACAATCCTTTCTCAAATACAAACAAATAGAAGAATATAACCTACTCGTACGTAAAACTAACCTTTGCTCCCCACATAAAGCACCTCAAGGTCAAATGCCTAAAGACAATGAACCTGCACAAAATTCTAGCACGCACAACATGGGGCAGTGATAAGAAGTTTCTCTTTAATGTATAGACCTTTTCATCGGGTGAGGAGGACGGGGCGCGCGAAGAGCCTTTCCCCCTCTCTGGCTTGGGCGATCCGGCGCGGCGCTGCTTGCAAGTATTGTTATCGCGCGCTGCGGAACGATTTCGAGATGTTTTAAGGCCAGAATACATGGAGCGAACTTTCACGACGAAGTTCGGGCGGCAGAAAATCTGCCGCTCCGCGACGCCGTATGTTCGTCGGGCTGCGCTACATGGAGCGAAGACACGGCGGCCGCCGCCGACGAGTCGCTGCGTTGTTATCAGTGTGGCTAGACGAGGCAGAAGCGCTGTAGTGAAACACATGACAAAAAAAAAACTTTAACGACAACTATTATTGCTTTTGAATTGCGGAACACTCTAAAAACGCGTAAAATTTTGTTTAGAAATGTCCCACAGGATGGCACGCTTCTGAAGAGCCGAAATTAATTTGTCGTTAAATTGCAGCCGTGCCTGTTTGGATACCATGAATACGAAAAGCGGGAGACCAGCGTGAAGGATAGAGCGGGATCGGGATACACGGACAAGCGGGGAAGCCAGGTCGGAAGTCGGGGCGGATAGTAAGACCTGATTGGCTCGCTTTGGGGCGCCGCTCGTTTGCCGCTTCCGGTATCGCCGACGCCCGACGAACTTTTCTGCGCCAGCTGGATCGGCGGCGAACGACGATTTCTCCGCCGCCGCGCGACGCGCGTACGCCGCCGGGCGTCGAACGCCGACTATTCGTCGCATATTCGCTCCATGTATTCTGGCCTTTAGATGGTACATTGTGAAATTTACGCCATGTCCGTTCATATAAGGTCGTCGGGGAAGCCTTTCGGTGCATCGGTAACTACAGTAGGCGGAAATATCTCTTGGGGGAGCAAAAATGTGACGCGCCTTAGCCGCGGCGTACGCACATTATCAGTCGCGGTGTGTTTATGTGTAGTGAACTATTTTGCTTATATCGGTTTTATTTCAACAAAGAAAACCGGTGTCTCGGTATTAGCAGCATGAAATGGTAAATCTGCTCACTATCTGATCGCTTGGCGTAGGGAGTAAAACATAAAGCATAAGAGCGCATGCTCGTGCACGGCCAACCTAAGGCAACCACGAAACATCTGAGCGGCAGGCGCTGTCAAATATTTGTGATGCACCGGAATCGTTCTCGCGCATTTCAGGTCTAGTAGGCTTCAAATTACCATATGTCCACGCTAGCCTTCCTGCATGAGGCCGATGGCGTTGCTCAACACAGAGACCACTGCGGTTCGTGAACCAGCACGATACATGTGTGAGCTGCGCGCTTCCGCATTGCCTTTTTCGCTTGTATACAGCCATAATATGTGAGAGGGATCGCATAAAAAGAATGCGATGCCTATTTTTAGGACAAAATTTCCGTAATACGTGTGAGTGCGTCGTAGAGAACGGAACGAACACAACCGAAAAAAAATTCGGTTATCAGCCTCTTTTTCGAAAAAGCAAGAGAAAACGGGCTAACGCCGCAATACGACCTCGCATAGTCACGCCGCACAACATTTATAATTATATAACCTCTGAAGCCCTATGCTTGGACCATGCGGTATATAGATCAAAGATATCTGTAATCCAGCACCTACCACTGCTTAGGACGCTCGCGCAGTTCGTAAACAGTCCCTTTGCTGAACAAGCTTAATTCAGACTGTAAGGTATGCTGCCATTACTTGCCAAAAATATTTTATGGAGGGGCGGAAACCTCATCCATCGAACCAAGTAGTCACGCAATGTAACCTGCAGCGAACAGTTTGAACGCTTCTACCCACGATACCCACGGTTGTAGAACGGTACCCACGCTGTTACGATCGTCGCGTATGTTTCATGGCTCCTAAACCGCAGCTTAGAAATAGAAGATAATACTGCAATAAGGTCACATTAGTGATTTGAACATTCAGAAATACACAATTAATCTCCGAGGCTGATTGTAGGCTCAAATATGCACACACACATCGCGCTGCGTGTTCCGTCCACCTCAACGCCAAGAGAAATTCCGGCCATGAGGCCTTAAACCACTTCAACACGACTCACAGAACCGTTTACCACGTATAAGACGCACGTCATACTAAACAGACCGCACGGCCGCGAGAACAAACGCCAGAACCTACCGCCGAGCGTATACCTGCCATGCAAAAGACCGCTTTCACCCAAGCCAGTATGGCGCTGCTCATAGGCGGCGCCACTGCGTTCACAATATGGCGGCGCCTACGAAAAAACGGTCTATACGAACGCCTCGTATGTTCACGATGTGGGGATGCGCGACTCTCACGCGTCCCCTGATATGTTGTTTTTCCCGCAAAGCTCCCGTCTCCTGCAGTGCGGCTTCACCGCGTGGCTTGGGGCCCGCGGCGGTCGACGTGGTGAAGCGCAGTACGAGAGATGGAACGAGTGTCGCGCTGCTAACGCAGCCGACAGGCGGGGTTACTTGGGGGCGCAAGGGAGAACACGCTCTCTCTTTGGTTCGAGATCGTCAAGCGGCGCGGACGTTCAGCGCGTGCGCCGATCCATGGTCAGCGAGACCACCTCGTGAGGCCTCGTTCGAACGCGCCACCGTTCGTGTGACCATACGCACGAACGACCAGGCGTTGGGATCCAGCATGGGGCGAACATATTCGCTCGCTTCCGGTCGCGGTAAGTCGGACTTCTAGATTTGTCGCGCGCCCATCGGCATGTTTTGTGGATAGCAACTCGGCTAGCAGGCATTGATCAATGAAAGGTGCAATAAATGCCCTTGTGATTGTTTGCACTACTGTGTTGTCGTTCCTTTGTCCCAAGAGCATGGTGTGAGAACCCCACAACGTTTAGACTACGGTGCCCTAGTTTACCAGTCCGGTGCCTCATAATCAGAAAGTGGTTTTGGCACGTAAAACCCAATAATTTTAGTTTACCAGTCCGCTACACCGAGTGCCCTAAAGATGCTCAATCTTGTGCACCATCTAGGCATCCAAGTTGTCACAGGAGCCTTCAGAACAAGCCCTGTGCAAAGCCTCTATGTAGAATGCAACAGCAAAGTTGTACACTAGTTTCACGTACTTTTTGAAAGTACACTCAAGCGCTGATAATCTTTCTCACTTAAGTATAAATGATGTGACATGTGCCACACTTTTTCCTAATCAACCTGCAGCGAAAGAGCCTTTCTCGTTGTGTGTGAGGAGTCTCAGTGATGAAGTGGGGGTACCACTCGTTGAACATCGTCTGATGCCTCCAGCAAAGCTGTTACCACCGTGGCAGTGACAGCTCATAGAATGTGACACATCATTTATTGAGATCACTAAGTACGCCCCGGAGGAACATATTGAAATGCACTTTCTTGAACTTCAGGCAAAAATTCGTGCCCCGAGTATCAAAACTGACGCATCAAGATCGCATGCCGGCGTGTCTTATGTAGCAGTAGGGCCATCCTTCTCGGAGTCTGATGTTCTGAATCCAGAAACAAGTATCTATACGGCTGAGCCCTATGCACTATTGCCGGCTGTTAAGTACATCAAGCAAATATAAATACGAAGGGCAATTATATTTGCAGACTCCCTAAGCGTTGTCAAAGGCTTAATGTCTCTGCGAAGACATAATAACTCTGTAGTAAATAATCTATTCTCGTTGCGGTGCCCGATGTATGCATCTAACCACCGTGTCGTTTTGTGCTGGGTACCCGGGCAAAGACGTATTGTTGGTAATATGGCTGCAGACAAACTTGCTAAGTCCATCCGGTAACACAGCCATAGCTATTCCTCCAACAGACTTGAAGCTTTTCTTGCTCAGAGCGCTGATAAACTTTTGGCAATCCATCTGGGACCATGAAACCTCTAATAAATTTCATTTAATTAATCCGCCCATACGAAATTGCCCCTGGTAACAAAAGCATGACAAACTGATGTCATGTTCTGTCGACTGAAAATAGGACATGCATACGGTACTTATTCTTACCTGCTGACTGGTAGTGAACCTACCCTCTGGGGTAAGTGTGGTGAGTGGCTTACCGTTATCCACGTCTTGGTAGAGTGTCGGGAAGCAGAAACTGAAGGAAAAAAGCACTTTCCTCTAGCGTACTGATGCCACATTTCCCTTCATCCGGTATTGTTTCTTGGAGTAGGCTCAATTTTTTATAATACATCATTGTTAAATTTTTGCAAGATGTTAATTTATTGCGCTTTATTAAGCCCCGATATTCGTAGCGCATCCTCTCACGAGAGGCTGATGCTGCGATAGTAGCAACCTGTATGGCACATGCTTCCGGGCCCTTATGCTTAAGGGCCTTGATGAGGCAGTAATGCTACCTGTAGCCACATATTTTAGTGCATTACCTCTTGGTAGTACATCGCTTTTCCATAGCATATGCTATGTATCATTGCCTGGTTCTATTACGAATATATTTACGCACTTTCTATAGCAAACTTTTAGGCCTCGATACAGCCGTGTTTCAGCCATGTGTCGATATTCATTATACATTTACCAATGGCAGTCTGTTATCATAGCCTTGGCGCTCTTTGGCCACTTATGACCCTTGCGCCAATAAACTCCAATCATCATCATCATCATCATTGTACTGTACGTGGTCCTGTGCTGTGATGGTGTGCAGTGATTGTGACAGGCTGTGGTCGTGTGTCCGCGCTCTCTCTCCCTCTCTCTCTACTTTGTCCTTTTCTTTCTACCTCCCTCTCGCCATTCCCTAGCGTACGCAAGCGAACCAGATTTCCCGTTCCGGTTAATATATCTGCCTTTCTTCTTTCTTTCTCCTCTATATCTATAGAATCACAGGAAAGCATCTGCACGCACATTTGATCCTGTGTAACAGGCCGTGAGGGTTCATAAGTTGGCGTCCGGGCACATCCATAGAAAAAATAGCTAAACATCGCTATCATAAGGCGCCATTGACTCGGGGTAGCCGAGGCGCGGCCATTTTCCTGAGGTCATGTCGGTGTGAAAACAGTGGCGCGAAACCGTGGTCATATTGAAGCTGTCTATTGAGTACTCACTTTATTGGACACCGCTGTACGAGCCAGGAACGCCAGTGCGAGCAGAACGTAGGTGGTAGGTGCCGCCATTCTAAATAGAGACTATCCACCCTGGTCACGAAGCAGAACGCCGTTTCCTTCCTTCACGGTAGCCGGGGAAGACAAGACAGCAGGTGCGCTGCAGATTGCGTTATCGGTGGCTGGCCAGGCCACTGTTCCTACCCTTCACTGCCACCCCACCTTATGTTCCCATCACCGGACGTGGCTGCCCCTTGGACCGCACGTGTGATACGTGGCCAAAGCTCAGTGCAACGTTTTAACACCTCAGGTGCAAATGCATGTCTGAAGGACTTGCATAGTCTGCTGCTTTCGTGCTGACGTTCTCGGTTACGAAGAAAATACAAATAAAGGAGATAGATATATATATGTAAGCTGGTCTACTTATTCTTGCTTGTGCCTGCACATATAGACAGGCGTATACAGAGAGGCTCATATAGGTGTACAGATTTATACACGACAATAGCGTATGCAAGTCGCAGTGCGCTGTTTCAAGCATATACAATAGGGGTGAGGAGGTCGCCGAAGAACAATTTAGAAAACCTGGGTCCAAGCAAAAAAAAAAAGAAAGATCAGATTGCGATAGCACGAGGAACATCGTATCGTTTGGCATGCCTTTCTAGTACGCAGGGAGGTTTGAGGGGCTATACCTCATGACGATTCCTTTGTGTATGCACTGCGCTAGAAAAGGAGCGAGAGACACAAGCGGATGCAACTCATGCGTATGCGAGAGAAGTGTATCACCCGCAATGAGCAAACCCAATTATTATAGGCAGGTCTAGGCTTATAAACTTCACATAATTTTTTTACAAAATCCTTCAGTCGCTTTTCGTGAAGCTTTAGCTTGATTAGCGCTCCAGACGTTTAAAAAAATGGTTATTTCACTTACGTTCTCTCATGCATGATCACTACGCGTGGTGAAATTTTCAGTTATCTCGACTAAGAAATAGTTCAGGTTGTGACACTTTCGGCCATCGCGGACGCCTTGAATTCCTCACAGGCCAGAGACCCCTTCGAAACGTGTACCTTTTGTTAAAGAACGCGCAGAAATTGATAAGTAACCGGGGCTTTTACTAAATAAATGTTTCAATTTGGCGACATTGCGACGTACAGTCAATTGCTTATGTCTTGGTTTATTCACACGTCACTCATTCGGAATGTTTGGTCGATCTATGGGAAACTGACGCAATTCATACCACGAGAGAATGTGCTAACGTCGAAATGTCGCAACGTGTAATCTAGGCCAGAGTTTGGCTCGATATATGGACCCCCTTTTTAATTTATACTTAAGTGCCGATGTTTCACTCGTTCGGTTGGTCCAAAACCGATTCGAAGATATCCATATGCTCTCTCGAGCATCTATTGGATGTCTCACGACTCGGTTCAAGGAACTATATGGTTTATATCCGCGACTCTTGGCGCAAACGAAAGGAATAACCTATCAATATCTGCATCATTGCTCAGCAAAAGGTCGTGTTGCAGTCAGTAATGACAATGGGCTTTATAAGTAGTTTTTTTTTTTCAATAACGTTAGCAAAATCAACTATTTCCCAAGACATGTATATAAATATAGAGTGATCAAGAGATCAGGAGACAAAGCCGGCAATATCATTACGAATATGGATGAGATAGTTCAAGTGGCTGAGGAGTTCTATAGAGATTTATACAGTACCAGTGGCACCCATGACGATAATGGAAGAGAGAATAGTCTAGAGGAATTCAAAATCCCACAGGTAACGCAGGAAGAAGTAAAGAAAGCCTTGGGAGCTATGGAAAGGGGGAAGGCAGCTGGGGAGGATCAGGTAACAGCAGATTTGTTGAAGGATGGTGGGCAGATTGTTCTAGAGGAACTGGCCACCCTGTATACGAAATGCCTCATGACCTCGAGCGTACCGGAATCTTGGAAGAACGCTAACATAATCCTAGTTCATAAGAAAGGGGATGCCAAAGATTTGAAAAATTATAGACCGATCAGCTTACTGTCAGCTGCCTACAAACTATTTACTAAGGTAATCGCAAATAGAATCAGGAACACCCTAGACTTCTGTCAAGCAAAGGACCAGGCAGGATTCCGTAAAGGCTACTCAACAATCGACCATATTCACACTATCAATCAGGTGATAGAGAAATGTGCAGAATATAACCAACCCTTATATATAGCTTTCATTGATTACGAGAAAGCATTTGCTTCTGTCGAAACCTCAGCAGTCATGGATGCATTACGGAATCAGGGTGTAGACGAGCCGTGTGTAAAAATACTGAAAGATACCTAAAGCGGCTCCACAGCCACCGTAGTCCTCCATAAAGAAAGCAACCAAATCCCAATAAAGAAGGGCGTCAGGCAGGGAGATACGATTTCTCCAATGCTATTCACAGCGTGTTTACAGGAGGTGTTCAGAGACCTGGATTGGGAAGAATTGGGGATAAAAGTTAATGGAGAATACCTTAGTAACTTGCGATTCGCTGATGATATTGCCTTGCTTAGTAACTCAGGGGACCAATTGCAATGCATGCTCACTGACCTGGAGAGGCAAAGCAGAAGAGTGGGTCTAACAATTAATCTGCAGAAAATTAAAGTAAGGTTTAACAGTCTCGGAAGAGAACAGCAACTTACAATAGGTAGCGAGGAATTGGAAGTGGTTAAGGAATACATCTACTTAGGGCAGGTAGTGACGGCGGATCCGGATCATGAGACGGAAATAATCAGAAGAATAAGAAATGGCTGGGGTGCGTTTGGCAGGCATTCTCAGATCATGAACAGCAGGCTGCCGTTATCCCTCAAAAGAAAAGTGTATAATAGCTGTGTCTTACCAGTACTCACCTATGGGGCAGAAACCTGGAGGCTTACTAAAAGGGTTCTACTTAAATTGAGGACGACGCAACGAGCTATGGAAAGAAGAATGATGGGTGTAACGTTAACGGATAAGAAAAGAGCAGATTGGGTGAGGGAAGAAATGGGAGTTAATGAAATCTTAGTTGAAATCAAGAAAAAGAAATAGGCATGGGCAGGACATGTAATGAGGAGGGAAGATAACCTCATTAAGGGTCATTAAGGATTACGGACTGGATTCCAAGGGAAGGGAAGCGTAGCAGGGGGCGACATAAAGTTAGGTGGTCGGATGAGATTAAGAAATTTGCAGGGACGACATGGCCACAATTAGTACATGACCGGGGTTGTTGGAGAGGCCTTTGCCCTGCAGTGGGCGTAACCAGGATGATGATGATGATGATGATGATGATGATGATGATGATGATGATGAGAGTGATCAGTGTGTTATAAAACATGTTCCTTCTCTACAGATGCATTTTTTATTAAATATTCCGCTTGTGCATGGCTATACGTTTGAAAAAGCTTTACTTTTTTGGATTTGTCAGCGGAATACCCACTTATCGGTCCAAATAGGTCTGGTCTATGTGATATCAGCTATTTGAAGAAAGCTCGAACGTATGCCTGAATAAAAATGAAGAATTAAGAAAAAAATGTGACCGTACGATTCTAGAACACCTAATTTTTTTTTACTTTTCTTTGTTACTTTTGCTTACGCTAAGCAAGAAGTGTACTTGACGCCATACACATACGCCTTTGCGTACCTAAAAAAAAAACGCTAATACGCGTATTCATGCCTGCGGCTTCCCTGCGCTTGGCTCCATGTCTGCTTTTTCGCACCAAATACACAACAAACTAGTAAAAACTCATCTTGCTTTCCAATTTTTTAACGATTTTATGCCTTCTATATTATTCTTTACTTAGCATCTGCAACAGTGAGCATTGAATTTCGGTGATAATGACAGTGCAGTGCGTGGGATCCAATGACGTAGGGAACAAAATATCGTTTCAAAATCTCGCCCCAAAATTACGTATATGGCTAACTGACGATGACAAAGGTACATACACTTCATGCGCCTTCGAATGTAAGAACTTGGCCTTCTTTCTATGTAAATGAAAGATAGCGCTTGGCGTTCCTATTGTTATTATTCTTCGAACAATAGGTGCTATGTCTCAAGTGCATGAAGTGGCCTAAGATGACGATATAAGAAACAATATGTCCAAGTGGTCTTAGTTGCTTTTTCTTGCCTGCTGAGCCAGGTTTGCAGCTCGCAAATGTTTCATTTAAGAAAGCAGCACTTGCATGTATCGCAGAGGCTTCAAACCGGCGACTACTTCAAACATACAAGGTTTGTTTTTAGACTGTACAGGATATTTATAAAAAGGCTATAAGCGCAGCGAAGCCGAGGTCGGCATACTTTACCGCTAATAACGTGAGCTTCAGAAGACTAATTAACAAGAAATCACAAATAAATGTTTTATTAGTCCCTCGGGGTCAGTTGTTTAAATGGCAAATTTGGAGGCAGTCACATTTTAGTGCCACCCTCACTTATTGAAAAAAAAATGGCTGTGGCTTAGCTAAGGTTAAGCCCAGGATGCGATGCATACTAGCCTTTATTTTAACGCGACAGCGTTAAGGAGCTCGTGTCGCAGAAAAGCCGGTGTCGTCGGCGTCGGTTCAGGCGTACGGCGCTTGCTCAGGCGCACATTTCGTTGTCGCGCCGAACGCTGCGTTGCTCGACGCTCACCGCGTCCGATGCGGGGCGCGTAGTCGCTGCGCCGTAGCAAAGCCACCTAGAAACAGTCTCTGTAGCACGCCGCAACCTTCGCTTCTCATTCCAACGAGCAGCTCTGTCTCCAGGAGGCATCTCACCTCGTGAGTGTCTAGCAGAGGCAAGCGCAGCTGCTTATATACCGCCGCGACGCCGCGAGCGACGGCGCGACTTGGAGCCCCGTTTCTCCTCTGTCGTGGCGTCACGGTGTCACGTGGTCAGCCTTGAAGGCGACGCCGCTAGCGACGGCGCGAGTTGGAGCCCCGTTTCTCCTCTGTCGTGACGTCACGGTGTCACGTGGTATTGAAGGCGACACCGCCGCGCCTGAGGAGCTGGGTTGAGCTCTAGTAATATGCTTTGAATAAAAGATCTTGAAGCTCGAATCTAATTCGAAATATTCATCATGAAATTTCAACGGTGAATCCATATAATATTGAAACTGAGCAAACCCGCTATCAAAAGAAAACGCCCCGTGACGAAATGCCTCGGCCAGTCGCGGCAGCCCTTGGAGGCCGCACGTGCGTGCTACACCTCGCAAGCATATGCGGCTGAGTGGCGTGTCAGGATTTGCCGCGACACATCATCATTCAAACATCGCCCCACGCTTCTTTACGAGGCGATTCCTGCAGAGGAAGCAGTTGAACGCGCTCGGTTTCGATATTGCATCGAGTGAGGTTTGAAATTCAGTTACGAATATCACGGGTTAGGTTCGCTTTTCAGGATTCAAAAATGGGGGGTGCATTAAAATGTGACTGCCTCCAAATTCGTCATCTAAAGAACTGCCCCCAAGGCACTAATAAAAAATTTAATAAATATCATGTGTTAGTTAGCCTTCTGAAGATCAGAAAATTAGCGGCAAAGTATATCGACCTCGTCTAGGAACTCCTCTGCAAGAACGCCACGTTCACCACGTGTCTTTGAGTTTGTGTAAAGATTTATGATATATATATATATATATATATATATATATATATATATATATATATATATATATATTGTTGCGGGAAGAAAGCAGGCCCACGAGTGTAAAATAACTTATATTTACAAATGATGGATATGGCGTTCAGGCAACCGCCAGACTTCGTCTTTCTCTAGTCCAACTCAACGTCTTCCTTCACTTCACCGTAACATCACCCTCCCGGTGGGGGAGCTCCGTCCCGGTGCAAGTTAAACAGCCTCACTTATTGGGGGGACATAGGGCTTGAGCCTGGTGACGTGAACAACATCACTGGTTAAGTTGGGAGGCACGGAAGGCTGACCGAGTGGGGCGATCTCGTAGGTCACGTCGGACAGTTGGCGTAAGATCTGGTACGGACCAGAAAAACGGGACAGTAATTTTTCCGACAAGCCGACACGACGTGAAGGCGTCCAGAGAAGGACAAGGGAACCAGGTGAAAAATGGTGGTCTCGGTGCCGAAGGTCGTAGCGTCGCTTTTGAGAAGCTTGCGAGACTGTGAGGCGATGACGGGCGACATCTCGGGCCTGGGCGGCTAAGTCAATAGCCTCGCGAGCGTAAGCAGTGCTGGGTGACTGTACTGCGGAAGGTAGCAACGTGTCAAAAGGCAAGGTGGGGTCGCGGCCGTACAAAAGGAAAAATGGTGAAAATCCGGCAGTGTCGTGACGGGACGAGTTGTATGCGAAAGTGACGTATGGTAAAGCGACGTCCCAGTCGCGGTGATCGTTGGAGACGTACATGGCGAGCATTTCAGTGAGTGTGCGGTTGAGTCGCTCGGTGAGGCCGTTCGTTTGAGGGTGGTACGCGGTAGCAATCCGATGTTCTGTAGAACAGGAGCGGAGCAGATCATCAACGACCTTCGATAGAAAGTAGCGGCCGCGATCCGTCAGCAACTGGCGAGGGGCGCCGTGGTGCAGGATGACGTCTTTTAGTAAGAAGTCGGCGACATCTGTAGCGCAGCTGGTTGGCAGGGCTCGTGCGATGGCATATCTAGTGGCATAATCGGTTGCTACAGCAATCCATTTGTTTTCTTTGATGGAAATTGGAAACGGACCAAGGAGGTCGAGGCCCACACGGAAGAAGGGCTCTGTAGGTATATCAATGGGTTGAAGCAAACCAGCGGGAGGCATAGCAGGCGTCTTCCGGCGCTGACACAGGTCGCAAGAAGCGACATAACGGCGCACAGAGCGATAAATGCCAGGCCAGAAGAAGCGGCGCCGCAGTTGGTCGTAAGTACGAGTGACGCCCAGATGTCCAGCAGTAGGAGCGTCATGAAGTTGCTGGAGCACGGTGAGTCGAAGGTGCTTGGGGACGACTAGGAGGAGCTCCGGGCCGTCAGGACGAACGCTACGACGGTATAAAGTTCCATCGCGCAAGGTGAACATCCGAAGGGACGGGTCATTGGGCGAGGAGCTTAGGCGGTCCATAAGTGTTCGAAGAACAGGATCCTTGCGCTGCTCGTCGCCAATGTGGAGGAAGCCGGAGAGGGACAGAATACTGATGTCCGAGTCTGCATCGGTATCGTCCGGTTGATCCACGGGATTGCGGGACAGGCAGTCAGCGTCTTTATGCAGGCGTCCTGACTTATATATAATAGAAAATGTATATTCTTGTAGGCGCAATGCCCAACGTGCAAGTCGTCCAGTTGGGTCCTTCAAAGAGGAGAGCCAGCAGAGGGCGTGATGGTCGGTGACAACGCAGAAGCTCCGACCGAAAAGGTACGGGCGAAATTTCGCGACCGCCCATACGAGCGCGAGACATTCTCTCTCGGTAATGGAGTAATTACGCTCGGGCGTGGAAAGGCGGCGGCTAGCGTAAGCGATGACACGGTCTTGGCCCTGTTGACGCTGAGCGAGGACAGCGCCGATGCCATGACCACTCGCGTCAGTTCGTACTTCAGTGGGCGCAGAAGGGTCAAAGTGGGAGAGAATCGGGGAAGTGGTAAGCCGCTCAATCAGGGTAGAGAAGGCTTTCTCCTGTAGCGGTCCCCAAGAGAAAGAGGCGTCTTTCTTAAGAAGGTCAGTGAGAGGGTGAGCGATGTCCGCAAAATTTTTCACAAATCGCCGAAAATAAGAGCATAAGCCCAGAAAACTACGGACATCGTTCGTTGAACAAGGTACAGGAAAATTTCGCACGGCGTGAACTTTCTGTGGATCAGGTTGGATTCCGGCGGCGTTGACGAGATGACCAAGCATGTTAATTTCACGGCGACCGAAATGGCACTTGGAGGAGTTTAGCTGAAGGCCAGCCCTGCGAAACACGGAGAGTATGGTTGTGAGGCGCCGCAGGTGGCTCTCAAAGTTCGGCGAAAACACAATCACATCGTCGAGGTAACACAGGCATGTAGACCACTTCAAGCCGCGCAAGAGAGAGTCCATCATGCGCTCGAATGTAGCTGGCGCATTGCATAATCCAAAGGGCATGACTTTAAATTGGTACAGACCGTCCGGTGTGACAAAGGCGGTTTTCTCGCGGTCCATCTCATCGACGCTAATCTGCCAATAGCCGGAGCGGAGGTCAATTGATGAAAAGTATTGGGATCCGTGAAGGCAGTCAAGAGCGTCATCAATGCGAGGCAAGGGATAAACATCCTTCTTTGTTATCCGGTTGAGGTGACGGTAGTCAACGCAGAAGCGCCACGAGTTATCTTTTTTCTTTACTAAGACAACCGGTGATGCCCACGGGCTACTGGAGGGTTCAATGATGTCCTTGTCCATCATCCTGTCTACTTCTTTCTGTATGATGGCCCTTTCTGTTGCCGAGACACGATATGGCCGCCTATGAATGGGGCTGGCGTCACCGGTGTTGATGCGATGCGTGACAACAGATGTCTGGCCAAGTGGACGGTCGTCCAAATCAAAGATGTCCCGATAAGATGACAGGAGATGACGAAGAGCTGTTGTTTGCTCGGAAGGAAGGTCGGGGGCGATCATCTTAGAAACATCGTCCGCAGGCGTCGAGTACGAAGGAGTGGATGACAAAGGTCCGTTCGTACTGAGGAAGGATTCAGAGGTCAAAAAAGAAATCTGAAATTCTTCCAAAGGAGTGATATGCGCTATGGCGATACCGTGTGGCAAAACATGTGACGAGAACCCAAAATTGAGGATGGGCACGCGAGCGCAGTTTTCGCGGATCCGAATTAAGGTGCTCGGTAGGGCAATATTACGCGACAAAACCACGTCAGTAAGCGGCGACAGGACGTACTCGCCATCAGGTACGGGAGGACAGGGCGTCAGCAGGACATTTGTAGCAGCCTGTGGAGACAGCCTTGCAAATTCAGCAGCACATAAGCGGTGTGGAGCACAAGTGGTTGCGTCGGCAGGAAGCGGCAGGTCCAACTGTACAACACCTGCGGAGCAGTCAATTTGGGCAGAGTGTTTCGAAAGGAAGTCGAGGCCGAGAATTAGGTCGTGTGGGCAGTGTTCAAGGACGATAAATAGAACAACGGTATAATGGCCCCCAATGGTCACACGTGCTGTGCACATTCCAAGGACAGGTGACGTACTCCCATCGGCGACTCGCACGGTGCACGGTACGGCGGGGGTCAGAACCTTTTTGAGCCGGCGGCGGAGAGCAGCGCTCATAACTGAAAGCTGCGCTCCTGTATCAACGAGAGATCTAACGGGAACGCCATCGACTTCAATGTCCAGCAGGTTTCCACATGTAGGCAGGGTCAATAGAGGATTTGTGGGCCGGGTCGGAGTTGCAGCTTCACCTCCGGGAGCTGCACCGCCTAGTTTCCCGAAGCGAAGCGACCGGTTGCAGAAGGGGACGAAGAGCGGTGAACGAGAGGCGAACGGGACCTACGACCTTGCGGAGACGGGGATCGGCTGGATCTTGGTGGAGCACTGTCGGCGTTGATGTTCCTAGTCGGCGTATAGGGCGAGAAAGTGCGATTGTCGGGTACTTGGCTGTAGTGACTCGGAGACGACCACCGAGGAGGCGACGACCAGTGGTTGCGGCAATGACGGGCGATGTGTCCAATACCGGAACAATTAAAACAGATGGGTTTATCATCCGCTGTGCGCCATTCAGCTGGGTTGCGACGGAGTGGTGGAAAGCTTTGCGTCCGGGAGCGAGCGGTCGGAGAAATTTGGTAGGTGTTGGTATGGCGGACTGAGCAGAGAGATGGAATGCCCAAACTTGCTATTTCCTCCCGAACGACCGCTTGTATAAGGGAGATAGCGGGTACGCTTTCCCGACAGTCTGAACGAACGGGAGCCGGGGCCATGGCCTCAAGCTCACGGCGAACGATGCGCGTTATTTCTTCCGGTCCTGCGGGCTGAACGAACCGCGGCGGGTCTTCGCAAGAAGATGTCGCGGCGGTATTGGGCAACCGGTCGAAAGTTTGAGTGACGCGGCGGCCCTTCGCTTGTTCGAAGCGCCGGCACTCCTTAATAATTGCATCCACAGTGGCACAATCCTTACACATCAAGAGATTGAAGGCATCGTCTGCAATACCTTTCAATATATGGCCAATCTTGTCTGCCTCGGTCATGTTGTCATCAGCCTTGCGACAGAGGGCCAGCACATCCTGTATGTACACGACATAGGATTCTGTGGACGTCTGAGCGCGGCACGCAAGTTCTTTTTTAGCTGCCAGCTGACGACCGACAGGTCTGCCGAACAGGTCTCGCATTTTTTCTTTGCAAACATCCCAGCTCGTTAGGTCAGCTTCATGTGTGTCATACCATTGCTTCGCAGTTCCCTTCAGATAAAATATTACGTTTGCAAGCATCATTGTAGGATCCCACCTGTTGTTGTCGCACACTCGCTCGTACATTGTAAGCCAGTCCTCGACGTCGACGTTGTCCGTGCCACAAAATGTTCCCGGGTCCCGTCGGTGAGTGAGGATGACCGTGGGCACGGGCTGCCGAGGCGTTGTCGCTTGTGTCGGTTGATTTGCCATTGTGGCAGCAGGTAGATGACGTCCGCTGCGAAGTTCCGTGGTGGTACCCCGCACCTTCCACCAAAATGTTGCGGGAAGAAAGCAGGCCCACGAGTGTAAAATAACTTATATTTACAAATGATGGATATGGCGTTCAGGCAACCGCCAGACTTCGTCTTTCTCTAGTCCAACTCAACGTCTTCCTTCACTTCACCGTAACAATATATATATATATATATATATATATATATATATATATATATATATATATATATATATATATATATATATATATATATATATATATATATATATATATATATATATATATATATATATATATATATATATATATATATATATATATATATATATATGTATATATATATGAGAAAATGAATAAAGAAATCTTTATTTCATTTATTAGGCACAAGTAATTTCCCCTATATGTTGTCCTCGGTGTCAGTGCTTGTTGGCTTCCTGTGGCATATATCTTAGGTAGGAAGATATATTTATTAATTAATTTAATCATTGCCTGCTCACCTGTTCAGCACACAAGAGTTGTATATAAGCCACTTCGGTGACACGTAACCTTCTCTGTGTATCCACAAACACACCTGCCGAGATCGCGACCCACCCAACAACACCCAGCAGCCGGGCAGCCACGCGAAGACCGTTCAAAGCATGCGATAAAAATCCGTTCACGCGCAGAAAGCTCGACTGTCGCCACCGGGAACCGTTCGTGGCAGCGTCTCTATAGTATAGAATTAATTCACATACTTGATAAGCAAAAAAGCGATATCAGGAGAACAAGACAGAATATCAATTTCATTCATAAAATCATTTCATAACCATGGTAGCCAAGAGCGCTACATTTGCGTTCCGTAGTTAGTGCGCGAATATGGTATCTACCGATACCCTGGATTTTTTTTACCAACTCGCCCAAGCAAACGTTTTGCTAAGCTTTGTGGCACGTTCTACATACTTATGGCACCCGCAATTCTGTCTTATGCCCTGCTGCATTTGTATTCTGTTGTAGGAACCTCCCGCTGAGCTGTACACCCCTTCGTCCACGGTTTCCGAGGACTGGAACGATTTCATCGGAAACATAAGCAGCGACAGCACCGACGGTGATGATATGGACGGGACGATATGGATTTGTGCTCACATGGATAATCCCGAAAAAAAAAATTTGAAGTGAGAGAGGGAGAGAGAGAGAGAGCTCTTTATTAGAAAAACAGAGAATTTTGCCGGCGCGTATATAACCGCTGGCAGGCTACTCTGTATAGGGATGGGGAATGGGATTAAGAGATTACAGAAGAGTGAGAGAAAAAGAGGATAAAAATAAATATGAACTGTCCGAGTGGACCTGATACTAATATTTACAGGTGACATGGCTGGTAAATTTAGGCTTTTGTATATGAAGGGTGCAATTTTTAAAGCTTTCCTATTAGACCGATTTCTGATAGGTATTTGAACAATAAATCCAAAACCCGTCGCTGTTCTGAAGGGCCGGGCATTGGACCTAAGATGCTCGGTAACGTTAACGGTTCGTGGCAAATCATGTCCATTTGTTGCTCAAAAAATTGTCTCTCGTCGCGGTACGCGGGGCATTCTAGTAAAATGTGTTCAATTGTCTAAGTTGCGACAGTTATCACAGTATGGGTTAGTGGTAAGCTCTATGCGGTACAAATAATTGTTCGTGTATGCCACGTTCAGTCGAAGACGATGGTACAACGTCTCTAAGTGCCGAGGAAGTGGTCGTGGAATTTTCGGTCTCATTTCTGGGTCAATGTAACGCAGGAAGTTATCTTGGTGAAGCGGCACATTCCAGATGCGGTCTTTTTCTTGGCAGGCATATTTTTTTGCCATGTTTGAAGCGTCGGCTTTTGTAAAAAATGTTCTTTTGAACTTGCGGTATTGGAGTCCATTTCTGGCAGCTTCATCCGCTCGTTCATTTCCCGAAATGCCGGCATGGCCTGGTATCCACTGGAACTTTATGCAATGCCCAGCAATCTTAGCCCTGTGGTGAAGATAAGCAATGTCAAATGCTGCAGGTTGATTATTGCAACGCTTGTGCCTGTTCCACATACTTTGTGGAACAGGCACAAATTGAAGTGATTCGCATATCATTCGCTTGACCGAGATGCAACGCGCAGTTTACCACACTATTATAAATTAGAATCCTCAGTGTTATCCACTTATAGAAATTAGTCATCAGATATGAAATCTGAAAACCCAAATTTCGACACCCCTCCAACATCACTGACATTGTTAGCCGCGATGCATATACGAATTCAATGTAGCACGTCGTTTTCGACTAAAAGCCAAAATGCAAGCAAGAAGGCATTCAGTAATAGCGGCTGATACGTCCCAGTTAGGAATGGTGTAGTAGTTTTAATAATGAACTTAAATGAACGCTCAAGCAAAGCAGGCACCACGTGTCCAGAAACCAAAGACCGAGCGCAATTAAGAGGCTTTTCGGGGGTACAAAATGTAAAAATTATCTGAAGATTATGCAAACATGTGAAGCGGCGCTTTCATCATAGCCACTCGTTGGTATCTTAATTGAGCACACGTATTACATACTGTTAACAGAGGGGGAAGAAGCAGTTGTGGCTCTAGCAGCGGCGGAGGGTTACCGTAGAAACAGATCCTTGATAATACTCACAGACTCCAAAGAAGCATGCAGGAATTACACGGCAGGTAGAAACAACAAAGGGGAGCTGCGAATCCTCCTCGAGGCAGGGCTTCCGAACGAAAAGATACTGCATATACGATTTTCTGGGTGCCGGGTCACACCGGAATAGAGGGTAACCAGAGGGCCGACAGTCTAGCTCGCGAGCTCACATACCGAGTCGGACAGTCAAGGGACCCGGATACCACTATGACGGTGGAACCAACGTACGCGGAAATACTAAACCATCACAGAGGCAAAAGGATAATATATCCACCACCCCACCCATCTTTAAAACAACACGAAGCAGTCGGCTGGCGAAGGCTGCAGACAGGAACATTCTCCAATCTACACATCCTACATAATATGTTTCCCAGTCAATACAGGGACACGTGCCCATGGGGTGGGGCCATCCCAACACTATATCGCATCACATGGGAGTGCAGAAATAACTTCTCTTTCCACAAAGGAAAAAAAACCGAGTGCGGAGCAGTGGGAGGGCCTGCTCACCAGCGGCGTGCTCACAGTCCAAAAAGGATTGGTGCGACACGCTCTCAAAGTGGCCAGGCTCAGCGGTGATCTGGAATAGGGGCGCCGACCACTCAAGACGACGGAGACTTCAGTAAAACATGAAGACCTCTGTTAGCCGCTGAAAGCTGTAAATAGAGCAATGAAGTTTTTCCCTTCCTTCCTTCCTAGGCGAAAATGCTGAGCCTTAAAGGGACACTAAAGGCAAATACTAAGTCAACGTGGAGTGTTTAAAAACCTTTCCAGAAACCTCGTGATGCTTCTTTCGTGCCAAGAAAAGACTTAGTTTACGAGAAAATTGTATCTGAAGGGTCCGAATACCTTTTTCGAAATTCAAATCTCCCACCCCCCAACCGGGGGAGTTGTGACGTTGCATACGCCATCACCGCCCTTTGTTGCCGTCGGTGACTAAAACAGTGCCCGACCGACGGCATCACCGGGCCAAGACAAAGCGGTGGATTCGTCGCTGCAACTGCTTTTTGGTCAAGTGGCGTAGACCATTCGGGCATCCCGCGACACCACATGGAAGTTGAATTCTCTGCTACTTGTAGTTTGAGCGAGTTTCGCGAGCCAGCAAAACCAGCGCAGCACTATGTGATCAGGAAAGTACTGGAACTCTTGAAAGCGTGGGCAGCGCAGAGGCGAGTGAAAACGAAGCCTTTCGACCGCCCGAGTCGTTGTCAACGGTAATTTCAATTAGTTATTTTTCTAAACATGGAATGGAACTGGAAAAGTAGCATTTTATTTCATCTATTTCATAATAGGAGGATGTTTTTTGTAACGAGTAGCTGAGTACTAGTGACACAATTTAACTGAGGAGTGCTTTCGTCATCGGGCAAGTGCTTGAATGTCCCGGGGGAGACGCTAATCATGTCCTGCATTTAGCTCGATTACTCGATTATTAATGCTCTGTTCGCGATGATATTGACGCGTTAGAGATTCTCGAGCACTAATCTATCACTCTAGCTTGACTTAGTATTTGTCTTTAGTGTCCCTTTAAACGATAAAAACTCATTGCATGTTTTAAATACAATCTGAATTCTGTGATACCACTTGTGGGTAGCATATGTAGTCTCAAGAGAAACAGGCATGCTCAATAGCTTGAAGGAACACACGCCCCTTGTTGAAAGTTTCAATCTATTCCGCGTTTTATTAGTTTAAATTGTTCCCGCTATTTGTTGCCTTCAATACCATACTTCAGTCCCTGTTCCTTGTCGTGTTAGAGCACTCTTTTTCTTAAAGCGAATGGCTCTCTTGACTCTTTCACCACCGATGCAAAGGTCATGTGCTTTCGGGCAGCCGACCTGCGAAGAGTACATCATCTCCCCCCCCCCCCTCCCCTCCTCAACTGCCCGCTGCACACTGGCAAATGCAACAAAACAAGCGCGGAGGTCAAAGTTTCATTTTGAATAGAGTGGCCACTTAGATAATGCTTTTCTTTAGTGCGTATCCCCCGCTTGGGCAACGAGGATTGTGCCTCAGCGCCGACGTGGAGTATATATCACAATGCACGGTATACCGTATATACGTCCTCGCGATACGGAATGAGGTAGAGGCGCGCCATGAGTGGGGCCGCAATCTTATGTGCATGGGAAAGGGCATTGCCCCCATGAAAAACCCCTCCCCTCCACCCCTCCCCCCCTCCCCCCCCTCCCCCCTTCGAACCACCACTAGCCTTCGTCTTGCGTTCACATTCAAGGGTTCCCTTTCACCTTTCATTCACGTCGCTCTTTCTGAGCCCACCTCCTGAAACTTTCTGTTCTGTGGAAAGGAGGGGAAGCGGGGGGGGGGGGGGGGGGGGGGCTGTCGTCATCCTCCCCTGGATACGCCATGCAGCCCCTCAGTACAGTGTGTGTATACATACCAACTGTACAGCCACAATACGACGCGACGTTGCCTAAGATGCGCGTTCTCTTTTGTGTCTCGTAAAATGCTCGAAACGAGACACAAAAAATGCTCTACAAAATGCTCTACAACCAACGCACAGCTTGGGTGAAGCCAATTTAGGATCCAGAATAAAACGCAGGACAGACGCAAAACATGCACGAAAGCGACGTAAATAAGCTCGCTTACTTGCTCCTTGCCCACTACAGGGTTTCGACCATTACTGAATCGGAGGTTAAACATAGGAGGGAAGGAAAATTAAGGAGCGGTAAGGTTGAAATTGTACAGTTAATATTAAAATTAAGTGGTGTCAGAGTGTGTCGGCTTTTTCGTTTTTCTTTTTTTTAGGAAAGTTATGAATCAGAAAAGTACAGTGAATGTGAGGATACAGAATGATTCACAGTACTGCTGGCACTTTCTGAAAGACCCAACTATTAATTCAGAAAATTACCTTGGAATGTTCTTTGTGTCACACAGAAAATGGTCTCGTAACCCTACTTGAATATGGGCTGGCATTGTCTTCTTAGAAATTCTAGGGATTTAAAGTCTGGCTGAAGGTTTAGGAAAGACACACGGAGGTGTTTTTTTTTTTTTTAATGTGGATGGGATCGAAACGTAAGAGATGTAATCTCGCGAAGCGACATGGTCCTCTGCAAGCTTATGCCTAAACTTACCCAATCCTGGGCATATCCCCTGTAAAGGGTTCACACCCATAGTAAGGAATCATCATCTTTATCATCAACGGCCATGCGTCTCAGTACGTGCTGTCAAATCGTGCTGGTCGTGGGCCTTTTGTGGCCAGTCTGGGACACGTTCAACTCAATTGAGGCCAAGAACGGGCAAAAGGAGGCCTTCTGGCTCAAGTACTGGTGCTGCCTGGGAAGCTTCCTTGTCCTGGACAACATGTTGGCGCTTGTCTTGTGCGGCCTCCCCGAAACAAGCCATGGCAGCGCCGTCAGGCTGGCCGTACTCGTCTTGATGCAGGTGTGTGCGTGTAGTTCAGCTCGATGTTGTAGTACTGAACTTCTATGTCCATAATGTAGGGCAAACTTATGCCCCAGTTGATAATCGGCTTCCTACCTACTCTGTATATTTTGCTGTAATCTCAAACACCTTCTCGTTGTCCCTGTCTTTCTTCCTTCCTTTCTACGTTTTTCCGTGCCCCCTTCAAGCACGCTGCTTTTAGTATTTCCTTTCTATCTCAGCCATTACTGTCTCTTGAGCTTTTGCGGACTTTACGTGAAAATGTGTGCTCGAAATGGCACTTATTCTGTCTGCGCGGTTTAATTTTCTTCCTGGTATCACGCGTGATTGACAGACACGCTATATGCGCACGCTCTCTTTACAGGCATACGTTAGCCAAGCACCAGAACAGCTTTACGAACGAGCATTTCGTTTTCAAATGAAGCTGTGGGAGCCGGACATCGACAAAGTTCTCAATTACACCGTCGCTGAGACCACAGTAACTGCCTGAGGAACAATAAATCGACATTTTTCGCTTCATTCTTGCCTCGACACAATTGGTATTTGTCTTTCTCTTAGATCTTTTCTCGCGAAGCACTTCCTTCTCTTGTTTTTAACATCTCAACGTTTAAAAAAGAAGCACTCGAGCATATTGTTAGAACTTTTATACACTGCATGGTTCAAGGTTCTTTTTATATCTTGCGAATTCTTGCGTTTATCTTTTTTCTGTCGTTGCTTCTGTCGTTTTCTGTCTGTCGTTTTCTGTCTGTCGTTTCTGTCGAGAGAGAGAGAGAGAGAACGCATAGGCGCTGTCAACGTGGCGTTCTTGCAGAGGAGTTCCTAGAGGTCGATATACTTTGCCGCTCGCTAATTTTGTGAGCTTCAGAAGGCTAACTGACAAAAAAGAATATTAATTAACTTTTTTTTATTAGTGCATTGGGGGCAGTTCGTTAAATGACGAATTTGGAGACAGTGACATTTTAAAGCACCCCCATTTTTTCGAATCTTGAAAACGGCACTTAAGTGGTGATATTCATATGCGAATTTCAAACCTTAATATTGAATATCACCACTTAAGTGCGGTTTTCAAGATCCGAAAAAATGGGGGTGCATTAGAATGTGACTGTCTCCGAATTCGTCATTTAATTTTAATTTAACTTAAAGTCGCTATATATATATATATATATATATATATATATATATATATATATATATATATATATATATATATATATATATATATATAGTGAAGTAGACACGCGTATCAAGCGGTTTCTTGACGTTTCGGCCGGGGTCCGGCCTTCATCAGAATATATGTATATACATTGCATGGTGTCAGTACAGTTAATATACATGTGCTTATCGACCAAATGAAGTTACGTTTACATGGAAAACGAATAAAATGGGCGAACAAAATGCATCTGAATCGTTCAAAGGATAACTGACACGTGTATAGACCGATGGCGATTGCAAACATATCTAAAATACAAAGCATAAAAATGCACCGGAATGAATTGTAAAAACCAATCGCCACGTGACAACAAAACGTCAATATGTGCTCAATATGTGCTATGTTATCAAGCAAATGCAGACACAGAAAAATGGGAATAGCGACGTATTAGTAGCAGAAGGGACAAGTGACGGGCTACAAAGACAGGCAACTGTCAGAGTCTTTTCTGTGTCTGCGTTTGCTTGATAACATAGCACATATTGAGCACATATTGACGTATTGTTGTCACGTGGCGATTGGTTTTTACAATTCATTCCGGTGCGTTTTTATGCTTTGTATTTTAGATTATATGTTTGTAACCGGTAATATACAGGCTAGCAATGCAGGCAATCAAATTAAAGCTTCAAACATGGGCAGAGAATAATGGAATTTTGGAGGAACTTCAGAATGGCTTCAGAATAGGTAGGCGTTTAGACGATAACTTATTTATTCTTACTCAGTGTACTGAAATATCAAAAGTAGAAAGCAGACCATTAATCATCATCATCATCATCATCATCATGTTTACGCCCCCTGCAGGGCAAATGCCTCTCCCATACTTCTCCAACAACCCTGGTCATGTACTTATTGTGGCCATGCCGTCCCTGCAAACTTCTTAATCTCATCCGCCCACCTAACTTTCTGCCGCCCCCTGCTACGCTTCCCTTCCCTTGGAATCCAGATCGTAACCCTTAATGACCCTTAATGAGGTTATCTTCCCTCCTCATTACATGTCCTGCCCATGCCCATTTCTTTTTCTTGATTTCAACTAAGATGTCATTAACTCGCGTTTGTTCCCTCACCCAATCTGCTCTTTTCTTATCCCATAACGTTACACCTATCATTCTTCTTTCCATAGCTCGTTGCGTCGTCTTCAATTTGAGGAGAACCCTTTTCGTAAGCCTCCATGTTTCTGCCCCGTAGGTGAGTACTTGTAAGACACAGCTATTATACACTTTTCTCTTGAGGGATAATGGCAATTTGCTGTTCATGATCTGAGAACGTCTGCCAAACGCACCCCAGCCCATTCTCACCCTTCTGATTATTTCCGTCTCATGATGCGGATCCGCCGTCACTACCTGCCCTAAGTAGATGTATTCCCTTACCACTTCCAGTGCCTCGCTACCTATTGTAAATTGCTGTTCTCTTCCGAGACTGTTAAACATTACTTTAGTTTTCTGCAGATTAATGTTTAGACCCACTCTTCTCCTTTGCCTCTCCCAGTCAGTGAGCATGCATTGCAATTGGTCTCCTGACTTACTAAGCAAGGCAATATCATCAGCGAATCGCAAGTTACTAAGGTATTCTCCATTAACTTTTATCCCCAATTCTTACCAATCCAGGTCTCTGAATACCTTCTGTATACAGGCTGTGAATAGCATTGGAGAGACCGTATCTCCCTGCCTGACGCCTTTCTTTATTGGGATTTTGTTGCTTTCTTTATGGAGGACTACGGTGGCTGTGGAGCCGCTATATATATCTTTCAGTATTTTTACATACGGCTCGTCTACACCCTGATTCCGTAATGCATCCATGACTGCTGAGGTTTCGACAGAATCAAACGCTTTCTCGTAATCAATGAAAGCTATATATAAGGGTTGGTTATAATCTGCACATTTCTCTATCACCTGATTGATAGTGTGAATATGGTCTATTGTTGAGTAGCCTTTACGGAATCCTGCCTGGTCCTTTGCTTGACAGAAGTCTAGGGTGTTCCTGATTCTATTTGCGATTACCTTAGTAAATAGTTTGTAGGCACCTGACAGTAAGCTGATCGGTCTATAATTTTTCAAATCTTTGGCATCCCCTTTCTTATGGACTAGGATTATGTTAGCGTTCTTCCAAGATTCCGGTACGCTCGAGGTCATGAGTCATTTCGTATAGAGAGTGGCCAGTTTCTCTAGAACAATCTGCCCACCATCCTTCAACAAATCTGCTGTTACCTGATTCTTCCCAGCTGCCTTCCCCCTTTCCATAGCTCCCAAGGCTTTCTTTACTTCTTCCTGCGTTACCTGTGGGATTTTGAATTCCTCTAGACTATTCTCTCTTCCATTATCGTCATGGGTGCCACTGGTACCGTATAAATCTCTATAGAACTCCTCAGCCACTTGAACTATCTCATCCATATCCGTAATGATATTGCCGGCTTTGTCTCCTGATCTCTTGATCACTCTATATCTATAGAAATGTCTTGGGAAATGGTTGATTTTGACGTTATTGAAAAAAAAAACTACTTATAAAGCCCATTGTCATTACTGACTGCAACACGACCTTTTGCTGAGCAATGATGCAGATATTGATAGGTTATTGCTTTCGTTTGCGCCAAGAGTCGCGGATATAGACCATAGTTCCTTGAACCGAGTCGTGAGACATCCAATAGATGCTCGAGAGAGCATATGGATTTCTTCGAATTGGTTTTCTTCGAAACGTCGGCACTTAAGTATAAATTAAAAAGGGGGTCCATATATCGAGCCAAACCCTGGGTCTAGATTACACGTTCTGAAATTTCGACGTTAGCACATTCGCTCGTGGTATGAATAGCGTCAGTTTCCAATAGATCGACCAAACATTCCGAATGAGTGACGTGTGAATAAACCAAGACATAAGCAATTGACTGTACGTCGCAATGTCGCCAAATTGAAACATTTATTTAGTAAAAGCCCCGGTTACTTATCAATTTCTGCGCGTTCTTTAACAAAAGGTACACGTGTCGAAGGGGTCTCTGGCCTGTGAGGAATTCAAGGCGTCCGTGATGGCCGAAAGTATCACAACCACTGACCTGAACTATTTCTTAGTCGAGATAACTGAAAATTTCACCACGCGTAGTGATCATGCATGAGAGAACGTAAGTGAAATAACCATTTTTTTAAACGTCTGGAGCGCTAATCAAGCTAAAGCTTCACGAAAAGTGACTGAAGGATTTTGTGCAAAAATTATGTAAAGTTTAAAAGCCTAGACCTGCCTATAATAATCGGGTTTGCTCATTGCGGGTGATACACTTCTCTCGCATACGCATGAGTTGCATCCGCTTGTGTCTCTCGCTCCTTTTCTTGCGCAGTGCATACACAAAGGAATCGTCATGAGGTATAGCCCCTCAAACCTTCCTGCGTACTAGAAAGGCATGCCAAACGATACGATGTTCCTTGTGCTATCGCAATCTGATCTTTCTTTTTTTTTGCTTGGACCCAGGTTTTCTAAATTGTTCTTCGGCGACCTCCTCACCCCTATTGTGTCCTCACCCCTAGTCGCAGTGCGCTTGAAACAGCGCACTGCGACTTGCATACGCTATTGTCGTGTATAAATCTGTGCACATATATATGAGCCTCTCTGCATACGTCTGTATATATGTGCAGGCACAAGCAAGAATAAGTAGACCAACTTACATATATATATCTATCTCCTTTATTTGTATTTTCTTCGTAACCGAGAACGTCAGCACGAAAGCAGCAGACTACGCAAGTCCTTCAGACATGCATTTGCACCTGAGGTGTTAAAACGTTGGACTGAGCTTTGGCCACGTATCACACGTGCTGTCCAAGGGGCAGCCACGTCCGGTGATGGGAACAGAAGGTGGGGTGGCAGTGAAGGGTAGGAACAGTGGCCTGGCCAGCCATCGATAACGCAATCTGCAGTGCACCTGCTGCCTTGTCTTTCCCGGCTACCGTGAAGGAAAGAAGCGTCGTTCTGCTTCGTGACCAGGGTGGATAGTCTCTATTTAGAATGGCGGCACCTACCACCTACGTTCTGCTCGCACTGGCGTTCCTGGCTGGTACAGGGGTGTCCAATAAAGTGAGTACTCAATAGACAGCTTCAATATGACCACGGTTATGCGCCACTGTTTTCACACCGACATGACCTCAGGAAAATGGCCGCGCCTCGGCTACCCCGAGTCAATGGCGCCTTATGATAGCGATGTTTAGCTATTTTTTCTATGGATGTGCCCGGACGCCAACTTATTAACCCTCACGGCCTGTTACACAGGATCAAATGTGCGTGCAGATGCTTTCCTGTGATTCTATAGATATAGAGGAGAAAGAAAGAAGAAAGGCAGATATATTAACCGGAACGGGAAATCTGGTTCGCTTGCGTACGCTAGGGAATGGCGAGAGGGAGGTAGAAAGAAAAGGACAAAGTAGAGAGAGAGGGAGAGAGAGCGCGGACACACGACCACAGCCTGTCACAATCACTGCACACCATCACAGCACAGGACCACGTACAGTACAATGATGATGATGATGATGATGATTGGAGTTTGTTGGCGCAAGGCTCATAAGTGGCCAAAGAGCGCCAAGGCTATGATAAGAGACTGCCATTGGTAAATCTATAATGAATATCGACAGCTATATATAAGGGTTGGTTATATTCTGCACATTTCTCTGTCACCTTATTGATAGACCGTTTTATGTGGCCTTTTTATATATTACAGGAACCTATGACAACATAGACCGCAACATCTTGTGGTATATTCTGAAAGGGGAAGGCTTAGGTGACGATTGTCTACAGCTTTTGAGAGAGATTTACCTAGAAAATACCGTTTGCGTTGAATGGAAAGGGATGAGAAGCGAGGAGAAAGTTCATGTCTACAAGGGACTGAGACAGGGGTGCCCTTTATCCCCACTGCTGTTTATGATGTACATGGTGAGGATGGAGAGGGTGCTAGAAGGAAGTAATATCGGGTTTAATCTCATACAAACAGGCGGCTACAGTAGTAGAGCAGCAGCTCCCAGGTTTATTTTATGCGAATGACATTGTATTGCTAGCTAACAAGCAAAGTGATTTGCAACGTCTGGCTAATATCTGTGGACAGGAAGGCAACAATTTAGGTTTTAAATTTAGTGTTAGAAAATCAGGTGTTATGGTATTCAATGAAAACAGTGAACAGACAGTGGAAATACAGGGCCATGAAATACCTCGGGTGACAGAATATAAATACCTTGCTATATGGATAATCGAGGGCGATAGATATATAGAAACACAGGAAAAAACTATAATAGTAAAGGGGAAGAAAAATGCAGCCATAATGAAGCACAGAGCGCTATGGGGTTGCAACAGGTACGAGGTGCTCCAGGGTATGTGGAAAGGTGTAATGGTTCCATGACTTACTTTTGGGAGTACGGTTGTTTGCTTGAAATCAGAGGTACAATCAGGACTAGATGGGAACCAAAGGTCAGTGGGACGCCTCGCACTGGGCGCTCACGGGAAGACAACAAATGAAGCTGTGCATGGTGATATGGGCTGGACTAGTTTTGAAGAGAGGGAAGCTTATAGTAAAATTGATTATGAAGAACGACTGAGGAATATGGAAGAAAGTAAATGGACTGGGAGAGTGTTGAGGTATAAGTACAGGAAAAACATTGATTCACGGTGGAGAAAAAGAACTAGGAAGCTTACCAGTAAGTATGCGGCCTGTAGGTTGGGCAACACAGCAACAAAGACGGTCAAGCGGAAAGTCAGAAAAGCTGAAATAATCTCATCATGGCGGCAATGGAAAGGAAACCTGCCATGAGTAACTACTTAAGAGAAAAAACTGAATCAGGAAAGACGCAATTTATGATAACTCAAAGGTAAGCTCATTACTTTTCGTAGCGAGATCGGGATGCCTTTGAACACGCACCTATAAAGCGAGATATAAGAAGGAACAAGAAGCATGTGCTTGCTGCGGTAAAGCTAGGGAAACTATGGATCATGTTTTTTATTAGAATGTGAAAACGTCTACCCAGCGGGCGATTTAGGCACCACTGGCCTCCTTGAAGCCCTTGGGTTCAGCGGTAGCAGTGGAAAAGTAAACATGTCCGCAATAGGCATTAGTAAGAGGCGATTGGAGGATTGGTGGACGAAAAGTAGGGAAACGACAAAAACGAAGACGTACAAAAGCACAGTTAGCAATAGGGGATCAGAAAATTTGGGTGTGGGAGTTCATAGTGTATTTTTTTATTTTTTATTGTTTAACTTAGGTAGAATGTTAGGCAGTATAATAGCAAGAGCTTGGTGGCGCAACCCACCGTCCTGTTCCAAAGGGGACGCTCATAACAACCCTCCATCCATGTGTAAACAAAAATAAAAAGCTGAGCATGGTGGCAACTGCCATCACCCTGTTTCAAAGGTGACGCTCCTACCTTCCATTCATCCATCCATGCGTGGTCACGGCAGCAGCCGTAGTGAGAAACTCTATGGCAGCAGCTCTCTTCTCCATAAGCGCAGGCAAATTTCATTTTTTTTATGCGAAGCATACTAGCCGCACAACCACGCTCTTCCTTGCTGCGCTGCGCGCGGCCGCGTAGCTACCATATGACGTCAGAACAGCTGCAAAAGCGGAGGCTCAACTCGTGCGCTCGCTTGCGGCCGCGTAGCTACATAGCCGGGTCTCAGCTCGTGCGCTCGCCTGCATGAGTTGTTTCTTCGTCTAGCCGAACCAAATATAGCCAAGCAACAGCAGTTCACCAGGCTAAACAGTGGTTCAACAACTAAAATAAATGATAGTATGCTTCGCATCCTGGGCTTAACCTTAGCTAAGCCACAGCCATTTATTTTCTTAGAAATCAGGCATTTAATTATGCCAAGTGTTATACTAAATAAGTTTGACGCCAAAATGTGATCTTTTTGCAAGATTGGAGCAAGAACAGTCCAGCAGTGAACGCAAAATCAACGTTCTTAGATATTGTGGCCTCCGAGATTTACCCCCGCGCGCGTTTTCCAACGCGCGCGCCGTCGTAGATCTTGGAGGCTATGTTAAATATACTTCAGTTTCACAGCTCCGCTCGGGAGGTGGCTGAAGTGGCGGTCACGCGAACTAACGCCGCTGCGATCGCGTCTTTCGTCGCTTCTACCAGTTCTGGTTTCGCTTCTGCTTTCATTTCTGTTTTCATTTTGATGGTGCTGCTTTGTATGTCGCTAGTGTTGTCATGATGTTGATGGTCGTGTGATGTGCGGCGGTTTCTTCCGGTGAAAAGTTTCGCGCAGACGCGTGTCAGCGTCTCTTCACAGGAAGCGGTTTCTTGTGCAGTTTTGCTTTGCGCACGGCTGCTCGAGCAGCCAAATGCAGCGTGATACTGATGGCCACTATTTTTTTCTCACCGCGACGACAGCAGAGAGTTCTATACACGGAAACATATGCTCCGCCGAAAGAAAGAATGCCCCGCAGATAAGTCCGACTTGTGTGAACGTCATGTTGAGGACGGCGTTCTATATTTTAATTCTTTTGAACACATGTACATATATATTGTTTCCTCACTGGAAACATGGACGCTTGTTCACAGCGTGATTCCACGACTTATAGTTACCATCGGTCTTCACGAACACATCTCGAAGCTAAGAAATGTGATACAAAAGCGAAGTTCTTCACCAGAAGCAGCTTGAGAGTTAACACGTACTTCGACCGAAGCTTGCAGGGATGCACTTCATGCAGGTTTAAAACCAAATGTACTGGAAATATTGTTGTGCTTGTCTTCGAAATATGCGCTACAGACTGTGATGAACAACCTCACGACTGTGATTTTGCCTTCTGTACACTGAAAGCGTGTATTATTGAAGACGACGCCACGCAGCAGCGATATAAGAATCGCTTTACATGAAGCAACTCGTAGGTGGAATCTTCTGAGTTATGGAAAGTGTTGTCCGTGAAAAGTATCGCACCTAATTTGCTGCATGAAAAGGTGCAACAAAATCCACGAAATGCTATTTCGAGCGGCTGTGCTACGCTCAAAGGCATAATTGAAATCTTCAAGCAGACGGCTTGACAATTAAGCACGGCTAGGTGAGCATAACATCAAGCCAAACTAAAACAGCGACATTCGTACAAGATCACATGTGCACCACAAACAGTACATTGCAGTACTTGTGAAAGGTTATGAACGCTATATCTTGCTGTAGATGCAACTTTGCTCGAGCAAGCCTCCGAACACAACCTTAAGCGACTACAGAAACATAACTGTGCGATACGATACGATGAAGGAAAATGCCTGTGGCTTCAAATGTACGTGATTCTGTAGCGCCACAAGCCCCTTTAATTGGCAGAGATATGAGGTCGTTCAAAACAATCCTGGCGTATTCACCGTTAATGAACGCGTACAGAATTAACCATTAATTCATCACACTTTAGTGAATCCTGCTTCTGGCGATTTATTCTGGAACACCCAAGTCAGGCTGGCGAAACCGTCCGCGCGCGAGTGCCTGCTGTGAAGATGTGAATATTTGTAGTCGTTGACATGACTAATCAAGTTTTACGTAATCATGGGCATTCACTTGAGATAAATGAATCAACGACCGCTTACAAAGCACGTCATGTGACCAACCAGTAAAAAAATTCAAGATTACATTGAAAAAAGGTTTTTCAAGGAAAAAAAAACACTTCGTAATGTTCGTTGCCAATTTTGTTCGTAGAAAATAAAATAATCATTTGACCTACGAATATTCATTATTCGAATTGGTTCTTGCCACTTCCTGCCGATCACATTGAACGTAAGTATTTTTATATGCATGAGGGACATGTAAAAAAACTTGCACAAATTAGATTTATTAGACACGGAACAGATGGCGGGCGGAGAAGTTCCCCGAGCACATTCAGTTTCCAAATAAGAATTTTTTTTTTATCGTTTATAGCTCATACAGATACGAATTATCTACATTTACACTACTTTAACAAATTAATGTGCGTCTTAACTTCGGAAATGACGCATTTTTGTGTCGATACAAGGCATTGCACTTTTCGCGTGACAGGCAGATTTTAGAAAGGGTACTCGCCAAAGAATGCTTATGCATTAAAATAATGAGAGGCGGTTAGCTTACCAGCTGAGGAGTAGAATTTGGGGCACCTTACAATCTCGAGCAGCGTGCGATACGTTTTTAATAGCGCTGCAGGTATACAGGCACTCGTCTTTGTTACACAGGGTATGAATACGCTGCCAGAAAAAAGCGCTCAGCAGACCAGTTTGGCACTTCTGACTAGGAAAAGTTCGTTGGAAAACCGAATCGTCGCGACCGGCCGCTCATTTGCCCCCTACAGCGACAGCCTCGATTCGCCGACCACGCGTGCATTTCGATGTCGGCACAAGAAAATGGCGTTTTTTGCACTAGTCTTGGCATAAATATTTGAGCAGGTAGCTAAACCATATTCACTAACGAGCAAGCGGTACAAGATGGGGCAAACACCATGCGTGAAGAGAGACGCGACTGCAAGACACATTGATGCAGATACATCGACACTGTAAAGCCGCTATTACTTAAGAGGAAGCTTTAGCTGAATTATTGCTCCGATTTGAAATTTTTTGTTCAACAGATGGCGCAGCCTACGCTACTAAATCAAGGCACATTCTAGTTGTTTTAGGAACTCTATGCAGACCGCGTAGCAATTTATGCCGCTCGAGAAAGTAGTGCGCAGTATGAAGACCGCGTACAGGGAAATAACAAAATTTAGTATGACAGAGCCTTACAAGGAAGATGTGAATTGTGCTACAAAGCATCTTGACGTCGCTTAAATTGCCAAAAACTTTGTGTGCTTTTTCTAGAGTCGCCCATTGAAAATGCACAACAAAATGGCGGCCGATCAGCTGTTTAGATTCTGTGGTAGGTGTGTTTGTGAAAGCGGTCTTTCTGGAATAAGCAACGCGTTGTGTGAAAGGTTTGTGCAATATTTTGCATCGTCGCTGGTATTTTGTTTAAAACGAATGTGTGCCATCACAAAAGAAGCCTGTTTTTTCCGAGGAGGTGCTTGAAAGTGGTCGAGTACGCGCTGGTGTCGTTGTGCGGTTCTTGTGCACATGTAGTTTATTTGTTGCTTACATTTAATGCTGGGCTTACGACTGCATAGCTTATCGGATTTTAGACAGTTATAAGGTAGCGTAGCAGTACAGGTGTGTACCGTTGCGTCGTTGAGTGTAATTCCGTTCGTTCATAGTACGTAGCAGTAGGCCTAATCTCGCCCAGCGGCTGCCGAGTCCGTCACCCTATCGTGCTGTCGCCAAGTTTTGCAAAATTCGTTGGGCCCCTAGGAGCAGGTGGGTTGTTGTATAAACAATATCACAACGGCTCGCATGGCGGCAGTTTACACCTAACTGTACGACGTCCGGCGAGCAGCGTGCATGGTCGTGGAACGAAGAATTTGTCGTGCATTCGGCACTGTATACGGCGTACCTCGCGAGGTAAAGACTATTCTCAAATGAAAGTGGATACAATGCCAACGCTGTCCTGCCTTTTTGCTACACTGTGCTGGCAGTGGCTTGTGCCAATGGGAAATAGACTCGCCTCGCTCGTGCAATGACAAGGCGCGAACGAGGAACTTGACGTACGATACAGCCAGCGTAGTGTCTCATGTCGCAATTCTGGGGTTTTACGTGCCAACACCACGATCTCGTTATTAGGCACGCCGTTGTGAGGGACCCCAGATCAGTTGCGATCGTCCTATACGTGACCCCAGGCGCTGCCCCAGCGCGGCGGGGATCTCTTATGAAGTACCTTCACAGTTTTGCGCGGTGTCTGTACGAACTTATGTCTAGTAGCCTTCCCACTGAAGATCCAGCGGTTGTAAAAAATGCTCCACACAATGAGATAGTATTGGAAGAGAAACTAGCGTCTCCGCTACGATGGCAGATCTCTTGCAGAGACTTTTGAGGCTCTTTCCATAAATGACAACAGCCTTGAGCAGATTGTCAAGCATGCGCCCCCACAAAGCATGCGCCAGACATGTTGGCCGGTGCTCACTAAAATCTCACTGTTTTCGTGGAAAGGGAATTAAGATACCATCCGTCACAACCCCATGCAAAGGGAATATGACTAAATTGTACGAACTATACGTAGACTAATTTCCACGACGCCAATTGGCAAACACAATGGAGACCTGAAATAAGTTGAGAGCTACCGATACGGTTCTCAACCTGGAAGGAGCTATGATGTTGTTCTTGCCATGTTCACTGCAGAACGTGGTTGCGAGACATTCTCTTACAGAAAAGTCAGCACATCGCTTTGCCTCTGCTCATTGTGCTAGTTACCTTGAGGAACAGTGCAAGGACATACACTGTTAATGGTTTCAAGTGTTACATTTGGCATTTGGTGCGTTCCAAATGTGTGGGTTGGTCGCCTACACGTGTGGCTTTGATTTCCTTAGGAGCAGCGCGACCATTAACCCTGGAGTGTGTAGAAACGGCCCCTTTTCTGTTTTTAACGTTATCATTGACCATCATCTCGGCTGCTGACAGTACACTCATGCGATATTCTTGAATGCATGGGGACTATAGGACGGCAAGAAAAGTTGGTGTCGACATTGTTAAAATGCCCCCCAAAGCAACAGTCCTGCCGATACTCAAATACTACAGCTGAAAGTGCGGTCCCTCATCCACCCATGCAACTCACCTCATCGCTCGGGTTGGTGCAATGTCAAGTTGCGTACATCACTGTCTGGTGCCGTCTTGTATGGAACACATGTCCCTACCACGAGCGGCAATGTTTGGTTGGTTGCGAATTGCTGAATTTCTGCCACTAGGTAGCCACAGTATGCTTCCTAGCGAGATTATTAGGGTCTAGATGCTGTCACTCTCTTGTGCTGAACTGCCATCAATAGAGTGCATTCCATTTTTAGAACCACAAATGCAATCATTGCTCACACCGTGTGCTTTTTTAGGGGTGGGGGGGGGATTTTGCCTGCCACTGTGCATCACCTTTGACTGATGCAAGCATTCTGCATTGAATGTACCGCGAAGTGACCACACAATTCTAGAAATTGACCTTAGACATGCAGA
This sequence comes from Dermacentor albipictus, assembly GCF_038994185.2. NCBI lineage: Eukaryota > Metazoa > Arthropoda > Arachnida > Ixodida > Ixodidae > Dermacentor > Dermacentor albipictus. The sequence continues at coordinate 8,723,523 of NC_091823.1, read as the reverse complement.
AGATTCGGAGAGTTTATGAGACATGTTGAAACAACTGTGCCGTACTGAAGAACGATACCAAACTGAAACAACACATAGGACGAGCGCCAACTTTAAGTGAAGTTTGTAGTCATTGCTTGCCATGCATAATCTTTTTTAAGCGTCCTCATTGTTCAATGCTAGAGGTAATTCAACATTGGCAGAACTACCCATCGCAAGGGCTGTACATGAACGCTCTATAGATGTTCCCTTTTGTCTTTTTCATTTCCATTTGGGGTCATTACGATCACCCTTGGCAAGCTTCGCAGTGGCAGTCCGTAGCTGGCCAGCTTTCCTGAGGTGAATAAATGCAACTACTACTATAAGCTATAAACGACCCAGTACCACTCTGTGCAGTAGCTCACGTGGTAAACATCACTTGCAGGAGCTCAGGTGACTGTAGTTATGCAACACAGGAGCACAGGTTGGCGTGGTCGCCTGTGCAGTATTTGCAGACGTTTATCCGACTGAAAAGGGTGAGATGGGGGGGCCCAGCAATATTACTTCTACGAAATGGTATTGGCACGGCGTGGAAGGAAATTGTTGAAAGCAGGTGAAGATGTCTAGTAGGAAGTACATGAGATATGTACAGGGAAGGCATACAATAGGCTCATGCTTTCAGTCGCACTGCGAGAATGGAAGGGAAGCAATGGTTCATAGAAGCACTCGTTTACTGCACAGCCGTCACATATTGTATAATAGATTGAGTTATTTGTATGTGATCACTGCATTACACATGATAATGCAACATGCAAGACCAGAATTCATGCGGAAAAAGTTATGATTGTGGGAAATAGAGATTGTTTTTTAAGAAAATGTATATTATTATGCGCAGACAGTAATTGATAGGCCCCCTTTCACCAGAAAAGAGGGCTTATGGCAACATATGCAGAAAGTGCACTGGAGTTGTCAAAGTATATGTTGGCATACCCTCAAATTTCAGTTTGGGCACCCCGAAATGTTTGTAAGGCCACCCGTAAATTTCAAGGACTACCTGCAAACTTAGGGTTGGCTCACACCGTAATGTCACGTTGTGCTACCTCTAAATTTAAGCTGCTCTGGCCCCAAACTTCAGTTGGGCCACCCATACATTTAAAGTTGACCGAACCTCAAATTTATGCTGGCTTACAACGAAACCTCAAGTTAGCCCACCCGTGAAATCATGTTGGCCCATCTTCAACTGTCTATTTGGCCCACCCATAAACTTGCAGTTGGCGTGTTCTCAAATTAGTTGGCTTACGGCGAAATGTCAAGTTAGCCCACCCCCAAATTTCAAGTTGGCCGATTGCCAAATTGCAATTGTTCTGCCAACGAATTTCACTTGGCTAACTTTTACTACAGGATTCCCCACGAAATTCCTACGCAGCCCTATGTATGTCAAAGGGTTTGCATAAATGTGATCTCGGGGATTTCTGAGAGCAATTTAGTTTTGCTTCAATTGTTTCTTATCCCATTTTAATATACTAATCATCAGCATGTGCACTATTGATTAAATGTGTTAAATTCGCGAATTAATTTTTTTGACATATGCAAAGCATATTACACTTTGCGCGTGACACAAGCACTTTGCCGAGGTACTTGGCAAAGCATACATACATATTGAAATGGAGAAAGCTGAACAGGGTAAAGAATTTACGAAAACATCATAGATGTAAAACGCTAACATACACCCATAACACAAAGAATGTGGGGGAAATATTCAGTTAATTTTTGTCTGTTATAGCAACGGTACCCAAGAGGAAAGGGTACGAGATCATGAAATAAGCAAGAAAATTCTACCTTGCACAGCTCTGCAATGTGACATTGCCGAAAGGCATTGCATGGATTGAGTACATGTACATAGGCTGCAGCACTTGATTTTAACCAGCATGCCGGGGCTGCATCATTCGTCTGCATACTTGTGGTTGCCACTGTACATGACCATTTAGTAAGCTCAGTTACGGAAATGTTTTATTGATGCGAGTGGACACTACCAATCATAAATGTGTTTCTCAGATAGACTTAAATTGGCTCACATGATACAATGCAGAAAAACATCTCTGAGATGATGCAACATTGTTTGCTTTCTATTTGTTAATATTCATGCAAAGACACAAAAAAGTTCAATAACTACCTTTAATTGCCACTTATGCGCAGACTGGTAGTGTTTAGATCATATCCTAATTCAGCCAGGTGACATAAGTCGTCTTGATGTGAAACTGTAGCCTACTAAGAAAATGCAGTCTTGTGAAAGTGATTAGCCCTAAAAAAAGCGATAAAATATGTTACGTGTCAAGTACAAGTTATTTCAGTGATGATATATTGCTGATTTGACACAAACACGGTGACACATACCTAATTTTTAAAACATTCGGTGTGGCTGCTGCATGTACAGTTTGTGTAGTTTGTCATGCCCATGCTAATGCCTCATTTTTTAAACATCATGCTGTGTGTACCATCTTTGAAATGTCAGCTATACAGAGCCCTACCATTCCTCGCATAGAAGAAGTTGTGGCACAAAATACTGTCAACAGCGCAGTGCCACAGACAATTAGAAGTGATGACAATGAAAGTAAACGTGCCATACATGCCACAGATATGGTCACGGCAGCAGAATTTACATCAACTTTCTCTCATTACGTTATGAGCTTAGGCAAGTCGAAATGTAATGGCATATTTATTCAGTATTCTTGTCGTGGCACTTGTGTGATCCTTGTATATAGCGATGCGATGGTACAGGAATAGAGAGCTCAGGTGCTGTCCCGAAGTTGAAAGGCAGTCTTTCCATATTTGCCTGAAAAAAAGAAAAATGAAGGAGCATAAACAACTTGCAGTTGCTTCGATACGATTATGGAAGGCTGCAACAGAGGCAAGAAACGTGACAGCTCAGGATGGTAACTTGTAACAATGGTTTGTGCTGAACGGTTCGTCATTCATCAAGTGTCAACATGGCGATTAGAAAATGCACAAATGAGGTGTATGAAAGTACGTAAAGTAAACTTTAGCTTACAACAGCATTTCAATTTACACACTGAATGAATTTAATCAGACAGTGTAGGTAAACATAGCATTAAATAGATATACATTTGCACCTTCACATAAGAGATTCTCAGTGTAACAGATTCAGCAATGGAACAAAATATTTAACTTTCTAGGAGTTGTCCCTCGAACATGTGTTTCAAATTTCAATATACTGAAGTGTGTTTATACTCGGTATCAACGTAAGGAAATGTCACTTTCACCGCAAAGGTATACCGAGACAACATACCAAGCTTGTCCAGATGAAGATGGTTGAATGGTTGAACTATATGCAGCTGCTTACGCATGCACCTCTAAAATTGTGCGCTGCACGACCACTGAGATGAAGCACTGTCATTAACGATGAAATGTGTGAGTGAAATTTTTGTGCCTCACACGATGTAATGTTTGGCTGCGAGTGAGTAATGGGAGACGATGGTGAGTGGAGGAGGACGGTGGTTTGATAGCACCGTTTTCCTGTGCAATCACGGGGAAAGGGGTGGGGTGCGGTTACACTATCAAGAACGCAGAAGGGGGGGGGGGGCGTGAGTTGGCAAAGGTCGTTTAGAAATTGGCTAGATACAGCAATGGCAGTCATAGCAAGGATTTGTTGAAGCTGATGTGACAGTAAGGACCAATGATAACTGCACCAGTCACCCTTCAGTTGCTCCGACTACAAGTGAATTTGTGTTCCTGGAAGCGGCTGGTTTTCATGGGCGGTGATTGCGCCTGTTCGGTGTGTGAGCCTACAAATACCTTTTTTTATAAAATAAACACTGAGTTGAAAGTTAGCACTCGTCATCTTGTCTTACTCTGCTCCGTGTTGTTTAGCACGAAGACCCCACTGCTTATATATTTTAAGCATGTTCGCAGCCGTAGGTGCATGTGGCTGAGCACATGTACCGCCTGTGCACCGTTTAAAAGTAATCTGCAGTGAGTGCAAAGAGTGGGTGCGCTGAGATGGTGTGGCATCATGTGCACTGTTTTCAGGTGCCTCAAGGTTTGGAGACTGAGTAAACTCGAGTTTCTGAGACACTTCGATGCGAGAGGCAGACAGCTCCCCACCGCCGGCACTTACAATGCCAGTGCAGTCCCAATTCAGGCGACACTGTCAGCAGCAGGGCCAAACCAAGCATGGCTGCCACTAGTTCGCAACGCCAATGTGAAGAACTTGGCAACACTGCACGAAAGCGTCTGCTGTCACCAACTTTCATATTCAATAACATTTTTATCTTTTTCTCATACAAATTTGCTTATTCCAATTGCATGATATTTCCGAAAATGTGGCCTCTACTGTGTAAAACTCATGCACTACTGCACTTATATACATATTAAGTGAAACTGCAATATAAGACTTAAAGTTTCGATATAATGCACATTGGAGATTTCACCAAAATGTCAAAATTCACCTGCAGTTTGAGTGTTCTATAGAACAGCTAGCACCATTAAACCAGTTCTAGAGTGAGTATTTTTGTAAGAGCAAGTTCATGCCTAAACGTCCAACTATTTACTGCTAGCTGTTGCCTGATTCCCACAGTCATAGCTGCAAAATATAGGGTGTCTGAATGAGAAATCGAGAAATTGTAGATAAATGTTGGGAGGATCACCTCGAATTGTATTATTGACGTCGCGTTCCTTGTATAGTGCAATAGTGTTTGTGTTAAATGAGTTAGCACATGATGTACTACAATGCTGCACTACGGGAAACTGAACAGTCTGCTCAATAAACAGCTTCTTTCAACTCCACGTAATGCTGCATGTATGACGCTCCTGCGATGTATTTCCTGGAATTTGCATTCAAGCTGTGAGACACAAGTGTAGTCCACAAGAGGTCCTGTGCACTGTATTGTGAGAAGTACGGTTCGAAATTGAACTGGAACACATGGTGCACAATAAAATGATAGTGCATTCCACATCCCAGTTTCATCACTTCTAAAAAGTGTGCCTCATGAGAACAGTACTTTCAGGTTGTGCACAGACTACCGACATACAAACCAACAGACATATGTGTTTCCATTTGCTGTGCCACGAATGTATGACAAGTAATGAAAGTGGAGAATGTGAGTGCTTCTTTCACCTAAGTATGCGCAAAGTGTAATGCCAAAGTATTATCCAAGTAGAAAAAAGAAATGTGTTTAGCTTTGATAAGACTTTTCATGCGTACGAACATAATGGTTTCTCATTTGGCTGGAAGAGTTCGTGTGCCTGGTTAAAAAAAAAATTGGAACAATGTTCAAACTTTCGCTGGTCACTTTTACATCTACATGGACAATATTCAGTCATAAAAACCACACGACCAGCACGTAAGTCATGTATCGCACCCTTTTCAATGCAGTGAGGTACGCCAAATTGACGATAAGCACACAAAATCTCAGGGCGAAATGTTCGAATGACGACATGAAAAGTAGCGAAGGCCAAACCATCACAATTTGCATTCCTTGCGCGACTCTTTCTAAGTCCATCTGGACACTTTCCAGCCTTCATGCCACGCAATGCCAACATGAGGAAGTGCTTGACACCTGTAAGACAGGTGCACCTTTTGCTTGCAGTCTACATTCCTAACGAAAATATCAAGACCTTCATAAAATTACATCTTCAGGTGCTTGCTGCCTTGATAGTGGTGGGCTTCGAATAGCTCAGTGTGGATGCATACCCTTATGTAACTGCGATTGTCCTCTGCCTACAGGAGATGACTCGCGGCCATCGGGGTGCCAAGTCAAGGTCGCATGTTATTACTCATACATATATACGAAATCCCACGAAAAGTACCCGAGTACAGAAAAGTAACTACCGTACTTATTCGAATCTAGGCCGATAGTTTTTTTGTTTTCAAATAATCATACTGTCACGTGGTGGTGACGTTGAAAAACACAGTAGCAATACTGTGAAATACAAACTAACTTTATTGGGCACACCTGTGCCCACAAAAACATGCTACACTTATAGCACAACGGTAGCGGTGCTATCTCATCAGCGGGTCAAGCGCATTGGCTTTTATACATCGGTCGTCGAACGTTCCAGAGTAATTGCTGGGACCCGCGTGCCTTCCACAAAATTCACATTATTTGCGTCGCGCACACATGCAATCAGATTACACACGGTTCGGCCACAGACAGCGGATGGAAGCATCGATAACATTTCCGACACTTCCGATATATGCAGGCGCCTCCTGCGCTGTGTGATAACATTGGTTAGGCAGTGAAACGTGTCGCATGATAAAAGGGTAACAAGTACACGTGTCAATATTCAAATCTCTAGGGTCGGCTTAGAATCGAGGATGTTAAAAAATGCGCCAGCTTTTCATTGAAACTGCTACATATGGTGCATAGCTAGGGCCATCTAAAAAATTCAGTATTGCAGCCCCTACTAGCCGTGCCAGTAGCCAACCGTACACAAGCACGGTCACCATTTTGACCTGTGTCGTGTCAGCCGTATTGGTGTGCGGTGTGGTGGTATCGCGATGGCACCAAGCAGGATATGCCATTACAGTGCCGCTATCAAGCGAAAAGTTGTGATAGCCGCAGAGGCATTGTCAAACCTTCAAGCTGGGTGGGACCTCGGCGTCGACAAGAAAAATGTCCGTCGTTGTAGGGGACAACGACAGCAGCTTTTTGCGTGCACCACAACGAGGATGGCATTTAGCGGACTAAAGAAAGGCCGTCAGCACAAAGTGGAGACAGTTTTGGCCGACTTTGTTTGGATGCAGAGAACAGCTGCCCTTCCAGTGACAACAGAAGTGCTCCAAGCGAAAGCTAGGGAACTTTCGAGGGAGCGAGGCCTAATGCCAAAGCATTTCAAAGCCAGCCGGGGCTGGCTTCAGAAATTCATGCAGCGCTTCGGCTTCAGCCTCCAACATCGCACTTCAATCACCTAGAAGCTCCCAAACCATTTAGAAGAAAAGGCGATAGCTTTTCAGCACTACATGCTGCGAAAGAGAGAAGCGGCAGGCTACAACCTTGGGCAAATTGGCAACAGTGACCACACTGCTGTGTATTTTGATATGCCAGTGGCGTACACCATGAATGAAAAGGATGCCAAGGAGGTGAAGGTTCAGCCTACGAGAAGCAGCGTGCAACTGTGATGCTCTGCTGCACAGCTGATGGACATAAAGTCCCTCTTTATATGATATTTAAAAGCAAGACACTGCCTGCCCGAGAAACTGTCCCAAGAAATGTCATTGTGCAGGCAAATAAGAACGGGTGGATGACGGGTGCGATGGTGGAATAGTGGGATAAGACTGTGGCGACAGCGTTCAGGTGCCCTTTGACAAAGAACTCACTTCTTGTCGTCAAATCTTACTGTGGGCACTTGACAGACGTGAAGGCAGCGCTCGCCCAGGCGAAGACGGACCTTCCTGTCATACCGGGCGGCATGATGGGCCAGCTGCAGCCACTTAATGTCTGCATCAACGAACCTTTCAAGGATCGTCTGCGGAAATATTACACGGGCTCGTTGACTGATGCAGCCCACATGCTAACGGCAACAGGCCGCACCAAACGTGCATCGCTATCGCAGCTAACGGCCTGGGTAGCTGCAGCATGGGGCGACATCACAGGTACTTTGATCATGCGCACCTTTAAATTTAAAGTGCAGCATATCTAATGCGCTTGACGGTACCGAAGATGGTGCACTGTTTGAAGGCGACAGGGACACGGAACATAGCAACGAGTCTAGCAGTGACGACGTTGAACGAGCTCTGCACATTCAGGCTAAATAAATGCTGTTTGCATTTTCTGAACGCTGTCCTCGGTTTTTTTTTGTTCAGTACATTCAAGGTAATATATATATTTTTTTTGTTGGCCTCGGACATTAGGCGGTCATCTTAGAATTGGGGTCGGCCTAGATTCGAGTAAATACGCTACTTGCAATGGCGACGGCTGTCGGGCATTTCCAAACATGCGCTGATAATCAATAGGTTAAACTGGCATGAGACACCGAAGCACTTGGCTACCTTTTCAATTTCACGCAACCCCACGGATATAATTGTTGTTGAAAGTCGCAAGCGAGAACCATACATTGTTGCACACGTGGTTGGGGGACCAACAAAACACGAGAGAGAGGGGGAGCCGGCAAACGGGCGAGGTGCGCCCCACTGCACCACGTACCGGCCGGCACATCTACTGACAAGCTGATCTGTTCCACCAGTTTTTAGGCGAACCGCCAACTCAGTGCGAGGCGCAGGCGCCCCCGACAAGGACGAAGGCCTCGGTGTGGCCAAAAGAGAACGTGGACTTTCTATAACTTCTCTCTTTCCATTCTCCTTTCTTCAATCTATCTTTCATAAATAAACCAGTCTCGAAACGGATCCCAACGAGTGAAGTTCCTTCTTTCGAGGCTCCTGCGTGCACGGCCAACGCCGTCCACCTTAGTTAACACGCAGCAAAAGTAGGTGGAGTCGTCCATGAGCGACAGCAATTAGAGTTAGCCCAAAGGCGCGAGCATTCATTTACATTTTTCGTGCCGAAACCCGGGAATACTTCGCCTGCTGACATCGAAAGGGCCATGGAACGACTACAAAAAGAAGCAGGCCGCCCTGCGACAAGCAATCGAGAAAATCATCGCAGCGGCCAGCGACCTACTGCTATCGCCAACCATCCAGGTCGGTGAGCTTGAGGAACGCCTCGACCTTCTCCTTGAACAAGCAGATAAGTTGAAATCTGTTAGCAAGAGCATCGAAAAGAAGATCGATCTTCAAGAATTAGATGCTGAATTAGAAGCTTGTGCAAAATACACCCAGAAAATCTGCTTCCTCAAAACAAAGATCAAGAGAGCTCTCAGGAGTCAGACAGCCAACGAGAGCCGGTCGGCAACTCCGTCGGTGACAGGCAACGTGTCAGAGCAGGAAGCATAGCACATTGTTTCCGTACCACCTGTGGCATTCCAGCCACTATCAGCAACCTCCGGAGTGATGCGGGTAGGTGTGACCACAGCACCCGACGAAATTTCTCGTCAACTAGAATCATTCTGGGAGATGGAGCACCTTGGGATCGTCGCCAATGCTGACTGCCAAACACGACCAGTGGCGTAGCTAGGTCGCGTGGCACCCGGGGCCCTTAGGTCTTCTGTCACCCCCCCCCCCCCCGCCCCGCTGGGTGTAGCCGGTGGAAAGAGGGGTGTCTCAGACGTATATGACACCCCCCCCCCCTCACTCACTGGCCCCTCGCACCCGGGGCCCAAGGCCCCCCGGCCCCCCCTGTTGCTACGCCACTGAACACGACAGCGTTCTGTGGGTCTTTGAAGAAACCATCATCCACAAGAACGATAGATACCACGTAGCTCTCCCATGGAAAGAGAACGCGTCAGACTTGACGGACAATCAGAGCACATCATCGCAGACTTCGCTCATTAACGGCGAAGCCGCTGCGACATGAAGCCATTCTGGACTACGATCAGGCAATCAGGAACTACCTGCAAGCTGGACACACCGAGGAAGCGAATGAACTGGGTGAGTCCCCGCTGGGGCCAATTTACTATGCGCCATGCCACACCGAGGTGTGCTCTGGCCTGGTAGCAAAACAACTAAGTTGAGAGCCGTATTCGATGCCTCTTCCAAAGCGGCGGAAAAGCTGTCACTGAACGACGTCTTCTTCGCAGGACCTGATCTAAATTCAAACGCTAACCTAAGCCGAGACTGCCGTAAAATCTCGCCCACTGACTTTCGCATCTTCGGACGCGGGGGAGCTTATGCCCTTGATTCCAGCCCATTTCCTCGTCAGCCGCCAGCTAACGAAATTGGCTTCCTTCCGAGAAACCACCGAAGTCAAATCGGCAGCAGAGACACGCCAATGGAGACGACGCACCGGGCTTGTTCACTCATTCTGGCAACGGTGGAGACGCGAATGCCTACTGCAACTTCATTTAGCGCTTTCACAAAGCCAGGCAGTGGTAGAGGCTTCGGTGAGGGAGACATAGTTCTCCTCCGGGATGATCGGGCTACACGTCAGATGTGGAAAATGTGTCGTGTTTTGGAGACCTTTCCTGGAAGAGATGGCTGAGTATGCGCTTGCAAGATCCTTCTCCCGAACTAAAGCGAACTGCGACGACCCGAACAACCCTTGTACCCACTCGAGCCCAGGGAGGTGCCAGCCTGTGCTAACAATGGTGGCCGGGAATGAGCCGGCGCTCATTGCGGGGGAGGATGAAAGTCGCAAGCGAGCACCATACATTGTTGCACCCGTGGTTGGGGGACCGACGACGCAAGAGAGAGAAGGAGCCGGTGAATAGGCGAGGGGCGCCCCACAGCACCACGTACCGGCCGACACATCTGACACATCTACTGACAAGCTGATCCGTTCCACCGGCTATTCGGCGAACCGCCAACTCAGTGCGAGGCGCGGGCGCCCCCGACAAGGATGAAGGCCTCGGTGCGGCCAAAAGAGAACGTGGACTTTCTGTAACTTCTCTCTTTCCATTCTCCTTTCTTCGCTCTATCTTTTGTAAGTAAACCAGTGTCGAACCGGATCCCAACGAGTGAAGTTCCTTCGTTCGAGGCTCCTGCGTGCACGGCCAACGGCGTCCACCTTAGTTAACACGCAGCAAAAGTAGGCGGAGTCGTCCATGAGCGACAGCAATTAGAGTTAGCCCAAAGGCGCGAGCATTCATTTACAATTGTGAGGTGGATTAGCGTACTGTAGAAATTAACATTTGAATTGATCAATAGACAAATGGGCAAGCTGCCAGAAGTTGATGCATTGTTAAAGGGCCCCTGAAACGGTTCGGACAAATTTTGTAGGCGCGTAAGGTACAGCTTAAGTAGAACATTCGCACCACAATTTAAGTGAAGCGTTACGTATTAATTGAGCTGCAAGCGATTAGAAGTTACCCTCCTCCCTAGCTATGCTTTTCCTCCTCAACTCGCTCGCCAAGCGAGCGGCGCTAAGCTCCGCTTTCACTGGTGCAGCGTCACGATGCGACGTCACATCGCTCAATTCCGGTTGTTTAGGAGCACGCCCCCTCCCGCGCAAGGCCGCTCCGCTAGCCGCTTGGCCGTCGACCGAGAGCTATCGAAGCAGCGTGCGTTGCGAGCATTCTGTCGTAGCGCCGAACGTGTCCGGTACTCCGCTAAAAACAGGCAAGCTGGTCATTTCGGCAAATGACTGGAGGCATAAACTCAAGCTGATGAAGGAACTTTAGCGTAGACGTACGTGAGCAGCCTGATCGGTCTGCACGGTCCAGACACTTGCTGGCGCAGCGCTTAACCAGTCAAACAAAGCGCTAATATTGCTCTAACCAAGTGTAAAACATTTTAAACATTTATAAATCAACGTGTTGATGATTACACTTCTGCGAAAAATACACACCAGCAGCAAAGAATACACTTCGTTGCTGCTACTGTGTATGGTTGAGCTCTGTGCCACCAGGTGGCTGCACCGTGCAGACCGTTCACATTTGCCCTTCTGCTCATCTCGTGGCTCATCCCGGCACAGTCAAGCGGCCAGACCCTGTCCCCTTGCGCTTGCGTTTGCCCTAATACTGGACTCGCGGTTTGCAGGTCGCTGGGTTTGCAGTCCACAAGGCAACAAAGTAGAATCATAGTGCTCGCGAAAAGACTGAGACCGACTCTGACCGCGGAGCTCTCGTCAAAATGGAGTACGTTGTAACACAAGCAGACGACACTTGCTGTGTGCCGGAAGTGCTGAACTGTACTAAAAAACTATTCTTGTGTATTCTCTTTAATTTATTTTCTTTTTACAAAAACAAAGTAACTAACATTCCAACTATTACGAGCATCATTTGTTCACCATAAAGTTGGAAAAATTATCGACCACGCGCCCTGGTCAGCCAATCAGATAGCTCGCCCATGTGACGTAATATGGGTTATTTGCATCATATGGGTAGGGGCGGCTTAAAATTCCGCCGAGCAGTGCGCTGCGATCGGCAGCGATGTGTATTTTTAAAACCTTATAATAAATTACACGCTTTACGCAGAGCACTTAGATGCATCAATTAATGATCAGAAGAACCTACTCTAACGACTCAGTAGGTTTGTAGAAAATCGCCAAAATCGTTTCAGGGTCCCTTTAGGGCTGGCTGTTTCACCAGCAACAAATACGAACAAAGTGGTCGCCAACAGCATCTTGGAGGGCACAGAGAAAATTTGAAATCAAATTCACCTCTAAATAGTCGTTACAACATAACAAGGGGAATGCAATTTCGAGGATGAGAGGTCAAAAGCCCTCTTGAGGCTTGACCGGCCCTGCATGTTATAAACTTGGCACAGGAGTGGTTGCAAAGCAAAAGAAAATGTTCAAAAGAAGCTCATAAACAAGGCAATGTAATAATGTTTCTAAATCAGTGTTGAGAGATAAGCTATATCAAAGATTTATTTAAAATATATTAAGGGAAGACCATGTTACATTTTGAATAGTAACACCCAAGCATAAGAGCGTAGAAAAGCCTTGAATTCTGGAGGGTTCATTCTTCCAATATCAATGTCTATTTCTTTAAAAGAATTTAATAACCTCGGTAAATAACTTTCAAGCATCTGTTTGCTACATTTGTCGTATGTCTCACAACATTCCATATTTCAGTGCGGCGGGTGGTGTAGGCAGGTACATTGCGATGCTGGTTGGCAATTTCCGCAAGCGTAACATTAAGTTTCTTTATACTTAAGTAACTCCCGTAGGAGTCTATACGTGTAGAAGTCATTAATTTTTCTTATGTGGTACCTATCGAAAAGAGGTGCGGTGTGTTCAATGTAAGATACATCGGTAATAATACGTAGCACCCTTTTCTGCATGACGAGCATATTGTTCAGATTTGTCTGTGTGGTAGTACCTCATACTAAATGACCGTAATTGATATGCGAGGCAAACAAAGCATTTATAAAGCAGTATTTTAACAGAAGTGGGGAAAGTGTGTCTACTGTGACATGGCATACCAAGTGTGCTGCTGATTTTCTTGGGGGCTTAGCCTATGTGGCCATCCTATTGAAAGCTGTTGGAAAAGGTTACACCAAGAATTATAATTGTGTTCACAACCTCAATATTCATAGACTCAAACATTACATTGTTATGCTGTGGGATTTGTTTACCTGGAGTTCAAAAAATTACTGCTTTGGTCTTATTGCGATTAACGTGCACACAATTCTTGTTTGGCCAAAAAGAAAGCCTATGAAAAGTTCATTTGCCATTCTCAGTAAATCTGTGTAGCTTTGAGACGATAAGAAAATACTAGTGTCATCACAATACATAACAAATTTTGCTTGTTGGTAAATAGGTATTAGATCATTGACATAAATGTTGAAAAGTAGCGGCCCGAGAATACTTCCTTGTGGTAACCTGAAATTATTTGTTTGGGTTGAGATTGGAATTCATTTATTGAGACAAATTGATGTCTGTTATTGAGATAGGAGAATAATAATGTGAGTGGCGTGCCCCTTACCCCATACCATTATAGCTTACTGAGGAAAATATTGTGATTGATGTAGTGAAAAACCTGCGTGTAATCAACAAATATACGGATTGCTAATAACCTGTTGTCAAAGTTTTTTAAGGTGTACTCTTTCTGAACTAATAGTGCCAGTTCTGTGGATTTGTGCTTCAGAAATCCCTACTGAGCTTCAGTTACAAGGTGGTATCTGGTACAAAATGATGACAACCGATTTTGCATAATTTTCTCCAAGCCCTTTGAGAAAATTGGGAGGATCGATGTTGGGTGATAATTTTGTACATTTTGTTTGTCACCTTTTTTAAAAGTGGTGGTTACTCTGGCAGCAGTCATTCTGTTAAGAAAAGTACAAGAAGTACACAAGTTGTAAATATACACTACAATTGGGGCGATATCATAAATGTCATATACAATAGGCTGTATGCGCAGGTCGTCTATGTCACAGCTACGTGAACTTTTGAGGTTCAAATAAACGTAACACACCTCAGCAGAGTCGGTGTGAGAAAAACGGAATTTTTGTTTCTAGGTGTTGTGATATCATTAGTGGGGCAATAATTTGGGTCAACATTCTTGGCTGCAAAGTATTGGTTAAATACATCACCAAGTTCCTCGTCTTAGACTAGGTGTCCGTTTAATTAAATTTATTGTGGTGACTCTCTCGTCTGCTTCTGCCTCGTAAGAGTGTTTATCTTGTACCATAGTTTATCAGTTTGTACTGTGCAAGATTCAAACTCCCTAATATAATGTGCATCGCTTTGCCGTTCATAACTGTTTTGTTAATTTACTTCTGAAGGTCTTAAACATTGTAACATAAAGGTTCCTGAGTTTCTTAAAAGTTCGCCTACAACCAATCTTGTTTTCTAATTTTCGTTAAAAGCTCTTCGTTTACCCAAGGCTTTCGAATCTTTGTACTGATTTTTCGCTGTATGCTGCCACGACCGCGACGTTACTAATGAGGATATCGTAAGCCTTTTCTGGCGAGTTTTCTAGAAAAAGCTTTACCCCAGGAGGTCCCGTGTATCTCGATCTGAAATACTTCCACAGAGTTTCCCTGATGCTTTGCAAGGTTACACACATTTTCTTTGTTTTCTTCGTACTTTTGGGAGCGTTAAGAGACATACATATTGGCATATGGTCACCTACACAGCAGCTTAGAACGGCATTTGAGACGTTGGTTGGGTCACAGTTTGTGATAAAAAGGTCAAGCAGTGCAGCTGATGTGGAGGTTGATGTTTCACACTTTATAACACTCGTGTTACCATATGTGCAAGTAGTCTTTCAAAGTCTACTGTTTAGCGAGTAGCACCTTTCATGTCAGTCTTAAAGTCACCGCCAATCATAACTCTCTACCTATTCTAACTTGTAAAAATAAAAAAATTCTCAAGTGAAAAACGTGCAATAGTCTTCCTCAGGGGCACGATAACATGTGGCAAGATGCAAGCACTTGCTTTCAACAAAAAGCATTTCGTAGTCATTGGTAATACAACAGAAATCAGTTAACAAATCAGTTTTCCCACAGTCATCTATAAATAACGAGAGACCTCTGCCACGTCTTGATGTCCTGTTCAAGTAAAATGTGTTTTTGTTAGGCAATTTAAATACCGCAGTATCTTCATTGTACAATGTTTCACTAAACATAACATCACAGTGTCTGTATGTATCCACATTCTCCACTTTGTGTCTAAGATGTTTCTCTCTTTCTTGGTGGTCCTGGCGCTGCTGTATGACATCAAAGCGATCTTCTGAGAGTAGCTAGCTTCCAATTCCGGAGTGTCATTATTCAGCAACTGACCATTCGTACGTACACAGCTCAGATGTTTTCTACCGAGGCCTCGAGGAGTGAAGCATTTTTCCTTTGGTATATGTTGAAAACTGTGCATGAGGAAATGCAGTTTCAGAAAGCAACCAAACGAACAGCACGCCTACAAATGTAGAGCCTTCAAGTCATCTTCATGTTTACTCACCGCAGCAATTTCACCTGGTTCCCTACGCACGAGAGTCGTACCACCTGTGTGCCATACGAACTGATAGCCTGATACCTTCGCACATTCTTTGGTGGATGTAAGCACTTTCCTAGACCGAGATGTCACATTTTCACAGATGTACCGCTTATCGTTGGGGCCATTTTGAGCCATTCTTTTAGCCATGAAAGCACTATTAAGTTCACAGCGAGCACAGCACATGATAATCCCTGATGTCTATCCAGGCTTTGATGGCAATCTGTGGAGTGCTACTACGTCTTCTCTAGTTATCACTTTTGGCTCTAGCTCTCTCGCAAAGTCATTCACCTTTTCAAGAACATCTTCCCCCTTCGTTTCAGCAATGCCGTGGTCTGCGACGTTGAGGCTTGGACTAGGCCATTCAAGAGCCTCGATGTCAGCCTGAAGGAGGTCTAGCTCTTTTGTGGTGCTGCATTTCTCCATATTCTCTACTTTGCCCCTAAGATCTTTAGGTTCTCTATCTTGGCGGTCCTGGCACTGCTGTATGATATCAAAGCGATCTGAGAGTAGCTAGATGGCTTCTTCACTGCCGTTAACCTTAGTCAGTAATTCGAGCAGCATGTTAAGCTTGCGGTCCACATCTACAAGCCTAGTGACCACTTCACTGTTGTATGCTCTTGCAACTGTGTTCATGCCGTCTTCTGTCCTACACCTTTCACGCTTCCAGTGCTTGTTTGCGAACTTTTTTACCTTAAAGTGTTGCTCAGTGACATGCGACCATGCTCCTACGTGAAATGAAAATTCACACTGTACAGGTCACTGCAAGATCACCATCACTCAGCACCAGGGGCGTAGCCGGGGGGGGGGGGGGCTTATGGGGCTTCAGCCCCCCCCCCCCCCCCCCCCCCCCGAAATTTTTTCCTGCCGTCATGCGCCGCCGACCAAAACAACTCCCGGCGCAGGAAATCATGCTCGATTTTGTCTACAATGTCCTTAATTCACGCTCGAAAGGCATTGTAGCATGAACATTGCGAAATCGGGCTGGAATTTGCGGAAACGCCCATGCATCGGGAGTCACATATCGTAACGCAAGAAGCCCCACCGAGCACAATATTTCAAGGGCGTTTTGATGGCAAGGGGGCTCGTCTCGGCATCTCGCGGAGGCCGCGGAATCTACGGAGCGCTTGGATTTCAATCCTGAAACTTTGTGGGTATAAAGTTCTCATAATATTTTGATGCGAAAGGTGCATTGACATTTCCAAAGTCGTGCTTTAGATTTTCAATTCCGGAACTTTGTGGGTTTAATGCTGTTAAATATTTGACGCCAAAGGTGCATCGACTTTTCTAAAGTCGTACATCGGGCCATACAAAGAGACAAGCGAAATCAACACACAATCAGACAAGTTGACAAAGCACGCACGAGGTCCGATGACACAAAGCGTTGGGGTGGTTCATTTGTGCCGTCGGGTCACAGAAAAGAATATGACCATTTTTTTTGCACCTGCGTCAAAGCATCCATGTCGGACAGTAAAGCCACCATTGTAACGAAGTTCTTATTTATTTTTCTACGTAGACTTTTATTCGCGAGGATACATTGAGCCTCTTTCTCTCTCTTTTTTTTTTTTTGTTCTCGCAACACGGCGGGCTGCCAATCCAGCCAGAGCGCATGCGTTTTTCTCGTGCTGCATCGACAACCACGCGGCGCACTTGGATGCGCGTTCGTTTTTCTCTGGCCGACTGCATTTTCGCCTGGCAGAGTTTTGGACGCTTTCTGGCTAGCAGACGAGAATAAGAAACAATGCATAGTCGCTCGCCGCCAGTACGGCGGGGACTCGACAGATTGCAATGCGTTCGCTTGAACAAAACCTCTCCGGAAAATTTTGTCTCGCCGGTGTAGCATACCGAGCAGTATGCGTATGGTTTTCTGTGGACCCAGCGTCACACATTTTCTTCGATATTCCTTCGGTAGCCACACTAGGTGCCCAAAGTAGGCATTCGATTGTAGCCAACATGCTTTCCTTTGCGTTATTCTATTTCGTCGCCCCCCGCCCCACAAAAGAAAAAAAGAAGACATTGTTGCGGCACAGCGAATTGTCGCATGGTGAAAGTTCGATTTTGTAACTTGTTTTGCGGAAAGTAATGGGCCACGGGACGCTTCTGTTGCCGGATACTATTTTATTATTGCGATAGCAGCTATATGAAGACTCCAGGCGCATTCCTGCCGTTGCCTTCATGTTCTGTATAAATAAAGGCCAAGGGCGATAACATCGTGACCGCGCGTAGCATGCTCTATGTGCGAGTGAAAGCGTGGGGGGGGGGGGGGGAGAGGGATGGGGTGAGCCGACGATGGTGGCTCAGTCGTGTGTGCGCAAGGGAGAAAAGCGGGGAGGAAGCGCGCCGCCTTCAGTCGCACACAACACATTTTGGGAGTGGAGGGAGGGGGGGGGGGGCTGTGAATCTGTGGTTGCGCAACCTGTTTATTTGCCTTGTTTGACTCATTATATATAGTGACTTTTTCTTAGGTACGTAGATTTATTGGAGACTTATACGTATATTTAAACATCTTGTTGCGAGGTTATGTCTATATGCGCAGTGAACTGTGCTTCCAGTGACAATTTTTTGCCCTACATCAAGCTGTATCTTCACATTTGTATATTCCATTGCATCTTCGCATTTCTAACGTACGAAAGCGAGTCAAATGAAAGTGAGACAACCCGCCCAGGGCAATAATGGTTCGGTTCATTATTTCCGAGGCAAGCGCGTAGCACATACGCATCTCATTTACAAGTGACATGCAGAGGTGAGGTTAAATGTTCTTTAATACTCTCATACACTGGGTTGAACATGGTTGCGTGACATAATGGACACTCCATAAGTTGAACAGCTTGGTGTCGTGAGGTTTTTGACAAATGAAGATGTTTCCCAAAAAGAAATTATCCGCCATATGGCTGCCGTATGCGTTGAACATTGCGTTTCATTGGCCACTGTGAAGCGTTGTAGCAAACTGTTCAAAGAAGGACATGAAAGTTACAAAGATGATCCATGGCCGGGCATAAGCCACCGTGCAATCACCCCCAACACAACTGAAAAGGCCGTGGTTGCTCAGTGGCTATGGTGTTCGGCTACTGAGCACGAGGTCGCGGGATCGAAGCCCGGTCACGGCGGCTGCATTTCGATGGAGGCGAAATGCGAAAACACCCGTGTACTTAGATTTAAGTGCACCTCAAAGAACCCCAGATGAGGGTGACGACTTTTTGTCTGCAATTGTGACCGGGGATGACTCATGGGGACGCTACTAGTAGCCTGAAACACTACGGCAAAGCTTACAGCGGAAACATTTGAATTCACCACTCCTAAGGAAAACAAAGGCCGTCATTTCTGCCGCAAAATCTTGACTTCTTTTTAGATCGTTAGGGGCCATTATTGATCAAATTTTCTAAACCTGGAGAGACTCTAAATCTTTTCAGATATTGAGAAAGGTCGGATCGGCTGCGTGTCACAATCAAGAACAAACGACGCGGAAAATTAGGCATTGGGAACATCTTGCTTCACGACATTGCCCGTTCCCACGTCGGTGATGTGATTAATACAAAACTGGCAAAGTTCAAGTGGTAAACGCTGCAACATCCCTCATGCAGCCCAGACCTGTTGGTTTGCGTCTTCCACATTTGGTAAAATTTGAAAAAAACTGCTTAAAGGAACAAGATTCGTGTCAGAAGATGACGTATAATCATTTACAGATTTTTGAGGCAGCAACCCAAGGAGTTTTATGAGACAGGAATTACGCGACTCGTTAGTAGGACAAGTGTCTAAATACTCATGGTGACTAAGTTTTAATAAAGTACCCCGTTTGTCATATATTCGCATTGGCTCACTTTCATTTGACTCGCCCTCGTATATTTTGCAAAACTCCTGCTTTTTATATGTGCTCTCTGTTGCGACTATAATTTCGAAGATATTACTCGCAATACACAACCGGTGACAGCTGCTCCTGCGCAATACATTCTACCAAAGGACAGCGTCATTGAGATTTTCCCTTGGTCGTTGCATATGTACGAAAATGTAAACAAGGTTGTTGAATGACACACACACACACACACACACACGCACACACACACAAACACACACACACATATATATATATATATATAAACGAGAAGAAAGAGGGTTATCCGAAGGACCCGATATTTATTAGTCATATAATGAGAGGCCAACAAACAATGACACCAAGTACAACATAGGGGAAATTGCATGTGCTTAATAAATGAAAATAAAGTAATGATAAACTAATGGAAATTAAAGTGGATGAAAAAACAACTTGCCGCAGGTGGGAACCAAACCCACAACCTTCGCATGTCGCGTGCGATGCTCTACCAATTGAGCTACCGCGGCGGCGTTTCCCCATCCACTTTCTTGGAACACTCCCAGGGTTCTACTAGTACACATAAATACCCAAGAAAGTGGATGGGGAA
The DNA here is from genome assembly GCF_038994185.2 of Dermacentor albipictus. NCBI lineage: Eukaryota > Metazoa > Arthropoda > Arachnida > Ixodida > Ixodidae > Dermacentor > Dermacentor albipictus. The sequence goes on along the minus strand of NC_091823.1, from coordinate 8,703,707 downwards.
ACGCCGCCGCGGTAGCTCAATTGGTAGAGCATCGCACGCGACATGCGAAGGTTGTGGGTTCGGTTCCCACCTGCGGCAAGTTGTTTTTTCATCCACTTTAATTTCCATTAGTTTATCATTACTTTATTTTCATTTATTAAGCACATGCAATTTCCCCTATGTTGTACTTGGTGTCAGTGTTTGTTGGCCTCTCATTATATGACTACATATATATATATATATATATATATATATATATATATATATATATATATATTTATATCGCTCGACTAATTCTATAAGGAGGAGGCCGAGCTGCAAAGTGAGCCCCCCACGAACGAAATTTCTGGCTACGCCACTGCTCAGCACACATTGCCATAAGTTACACTGCTCCATGACAACAAGAACACAAAAGATGACAGGATTATTGCCTCGACCTAGAACACTTTCAACCGTGAACGTCATGTTTACATCATCAGTAACCCATCACACTGGCAGCAAACAGCAAACGGCGGAGTGTCTATGTACAGTGCGAATAATACCAAAGAATAGTAACCAACCTGCGACGGTAGATAAAACAAGGATTCGGCGGGCTGCATGCGATGCACTTCGCCGCTGCTGCGAAAGTGAAGGGCACTGCCCCAGCTGTGGCCGTGGCCTGCATGTGGTAACAACAGCGCTTGCGTAGAATCTTTGAGGTGATGTGGCCGACAGCAATGCGGCGCGGATTCAAAAGGTCAGACCGCCAGGTCCAGGAAAAGCACAGGGCAACGAAGTTTACGGCACCTACGAAGCTTGCCGTTCGCAGCCTCCAATTCCGTGACAGGGGCATAGCCTGTGACAGTAGAGAAAAGGATTCAGCGGGCTGCATGCAATGCGCCCCACTGCTGCTGCCAAAAAAGTGATATAGTCAAAAAAGTCAATTTGACCGCAGGGCGAGAAGCATTATGTGCCAGACACCGTGCGGCCTAGCATCTTGGCTCTTTACCATGACAGCACCCTATCAGTTGGCCATGACAGATTCTGAAAGCTGTTCATGAGAGATCAACCAGCATTCCACCTCGGAAGCATAAAAGATGTGAACACTGTCCACGTTTGGCACCCACGCAAGGTGGCTAGAGCGAAATGCAAAACCCGAAGATACAAAATGTTCATGGCCACGTAATCAAGCGTACCCTTTCAACTTGTACAATAAATTTTATTGGATTTGAAACAATAGCAAAAGTTGAGTACAGATTAAAAAAATACTACATTGCGCAAATTCAAAAATGCCATTCTGTCATTTGCAACGGCCAGTGCCATTGTCCTATGGCCACTAGGAAAGAGTGCACCATATGTGGAACATGCTGAAAGTTTATACATAGTAACCAGAGCTTACCACTTTCATTAGGTGACCGTTCGACATGACATAACATTGTACGTATTGTATACACCTTCCTTGAGGTGGTCAGATGCATGAAATGCAGAGGCGGTGGCCTAACATGTTACAGCAACTCAGACAAGCTCGTTAGTCGATTTTGGGCACTGCTGCAAAACAAGGTCCCATTTCTTGATGGTTAGTGGCATTGGTGACAGTGTGCTCATAGGTAGCACGTGTTGCTAATAGCAATATGAGTGTTTTCCTTAATCAGCCATGTTGATTTCTTTACGTCAAGTCACTGCACTAGATGAGCTCCTAAAGCGAAGTTTTCTTAGCGTCTTGAACGTTATAACTGTCTCAATTAGCTGCTAGCACACGGTACAGGTGCGCTACGACACCAAGTGAAAGTGCACAATAAGTAAAGGTGTTGCTAAATTAAAGGTTCGTTTTAACGCAGTATTTCGAGCACCAAGCTTGCTGCTTTAACCATTACGCCAAGAATGCATTCCCGAAAGAGGCAAAGGAAAACACCCTTGCAATGTTTCGTCATGCGAGCCAGCGCTTAATGACGTTCGGGATTGTAGTCATGTTAAATAGCTATGATAACAAAGAGTGAGTGCATGATTCTTTCGGCTCACGATGAATAGAGATGATACGGGATTCAATTTCCACTGAAATTCGCTATCACATGTCAGTTTAGTGCGGTTCTAAAGGCTAAACACATGGTGTGTTGCAAATCACGTCGCAGTTCACTCAGTGATAAAAATTATGCATGCTCTGCTATGTCCACATTGGTGACGGAGGGATTTCTCATCACATAAATCTTCAGAAGGTGTTTTGATTCAATACACCATTTACCTTTGCAGGCTCGTGAAAGGTTCTCGTACACCTATTCCCACAGTGTGAGATGTCTGCATAATTTTTCTCCTGTAAATCCAATCAATGCACTACTCTTTCCTAGACCTCTTGTACCTTAGGTGTTCCTTGATAGTGCCCTGCCATGCCTTCAATGGCCAACATGACTATTACCTCAAGAAAATGACACTCCCTTGTCATATAGCTAGGTTGCACTGCTATTTTTGTTTCTTTTGAGCTAACGAAATAGAGAAATGACTATGATTTATGCTTTCGTTGCATAGAGCGTGAACATACGCTATGCAACGTTGTAGCAGTTACTTGGCATTACGACACATTTCATCTCTCGACACCTACTTCCTCTGATGACCAGGATAGCAAGGTATTTGGAAGGATTTGTAATTGTAAATAATGTTTTGTCCAATGCAGGGATCTGACATTTGAAAGTCATATTAACAGAACTGATACTGTTCCGCGTAACTGCTCTGTCATGTACATGCTCAATCTGATCTGTAGGTCGAACTGGGTAATAAAGGCAATGTTAAATACATTTTACAATGGGCATTTGGAGGATATGTCAAACCTGTGTAGCTGCCATAATAAATAATAAGTGTTAGATCACATAAGCAGATCACGTAGTGTGCCATACAAATAGCAGTAGTACATAACTGTAATGAAATACATACAAAATGAAAGGGGAGGTGCTGTAAAGCTTGAGCGTCAAGCTCAGATGGGGTAGTGATGATGTAGTCAGCTCGCACACGACAGGGGTGACTGGAGATTGCAGACACGGCCCTTTATTCTGCAGTTGGAACAAGCAATTCCTGCCAATGGAAAACCACAGACGTTGTAGAAAATTTGGAAGTATGTAGTAACAAGTTTGCATGTGAATGTCTATGCAGCCGGGTAACCTCAAGAAAAGTGAAATACTTCAAAATTATGGATATAGGTGCCCATAAAAGGCACTAAGGCTGCCATTTGAGGCATACATAAGAATCAATGACTGTCCTTTAGGCTGCTCCCCCGACCCCCAATACAGGCTCAATAAGTTCTAACGCTGTGCATTTGAGGATAAAGTATGATTTCCTTCGCGACTCAATCCACTGACTCCCCCTTTATTGTGAAATTCAGATTGTTTTCACAATAAAATGGCTTGAGGCAGGTTGCATAGATGAACATCCAGCAATTAGCCCACTCAAATGCCCATAAGTTAGTAAGGTATGATAACGACATCACTTACATGAAATGGCACATTTCTAAGGTCTCACTCTCTGGTAATGTCACAATGTTAGCAGAGTGATGAGAAGAAGGCTTGGTTGCGGAAGTAAACAATGTGGCCATCAAGCTTTAAGAATTGGAGGTTAAATATCTCAAGAAACGTGACACACGCTTTTTTGTTAGGCAGTCTGTAAGTAGCAAAGCAGCTGTATATAGTTCCTCTTTCTGTTATTTCAACGATGTCGATTTGTGTAGAGTGACAGAAAATTCTAAGGCATGTGTGTTAGCTTATGAACTTAATAACTTTTTAAGAAAGTGTTATGCAAAAATTTTTCGCCAGTGCACTAATTGCAGCTGCCACATTACAGCGCAAACTTTCATGAACAGCCTTACGAGCTCAACACATAGAAATTGTGCTCATTGTTGGAAGCTGTCAGCCAAAAAAAAAATATGTGGAGCAAGTTCTTGAAATGCCACAGCATCTTGGAAAGAAAGTGGAGATAGGTTAGCGCCAAGCATGTGATAGTGTCCATTAGGTGACCCTTCAGAAAGAATAAAAACTTGCCAGGTGTGACAGGTCACATGATTTGCCTTGAGGGACACACGAAAACGTGGAAGCAAACAAACATGCTGAGGCGCTATCAGCTCCATAAGGTTATCTCAACATATAATCAATCACATCATAAACTTGCACTCACGCTGCGACGTTTTATTCACATATTCATCAGCTCACTCCCAGGTCTGTTCCTCCTTTGTGCAAATGACACTTGGGACAACTTACTGAAAGCTCATACTCGTCTGCTCTGATGCTCTGAGCAGCATGAACGCACTTGTGATAACAATATCCGTCCGAACTTACTGACACAAGTTTAAAAACACAGTTATTTCCATTCACCCATAATTAAGGTAGCAATAATTTCCACTAGCTTGCAACCACATACACTGTCACAAACACTGGAGTTTACAATGTGCTCATAGGCACACTGCCTTTCACTCACACTTATCTTCAATCATGCATCTTGCCATTACTTGCTCTTTGCACTTCTTGCATGCCACGGTGGTGCAGTTGGTTCTACAATGTTTAAAGGGGATAACTGAGGGGCGATAATGGACGAGGTGTGTCTTTCATTGAAAACATCAGTGTGCTTTAATGAAATGTATGTGTTACTCCGTCTGGATGACGTGGACATTGTTACCTGGTAGGCAATGAAGCAAGGATGTGCAGCAACAGTCTGTGATGGTACCCACATATATATATGTGTGTGTGTGTGTGTGTGTGTGTGTGTGTGTGTGTGTGTGTGTGTGTGTGTGTGTGTGTGTGTGTGTGTGTGTGTGTGTGTGTGTGTGTGTGTGAAAATCCCGAAGAGGATCTGCTGTAATAAGAACAAATGTCATGCATCTGTCGTAATGTCACATAGTTTTCATATGTACGGCTTGTTTGGTACAGGAGCACAGTTCTTCCATAAATCACTTGATGAAAAGTTTCCCCAGCAAACATTGAATGTTGTTGCTTTGTCACAATAACTACACAATTAATGCCGCTACATTAAAATGCATAATTGTGTCTATCATCACGAACACCCTAAAGGCTATGAATGTGAGCTAGTTGGTACAAATTCATGGGTGAAAAACAGTGCAAACACGGACAAGGGAAGAACACAAGACCACACGTGCTGTGTTCTTCCTTTGTCCGTGTTTACGTTGCGTTTTCTTCGCTCATGGACCACGACAGAATTCAAGTCCAAGCAACAAATTAGAAGCCAAATAATGCATACAACTGCCACAACAAGTGTCACCCAAACAGAAAACTGACTGTGAAATGCGAAGTTGAATTCAGCAGTTAACAAATAAGATTGTGCTGCTATTACCGGCCAATAAAAGTATGAGGCCGACAGGGAGTATGCGCACAGTCAGTGTCGCACTCACTGGGGATTTCATTGCAATCCACACAATCTTGTTAATCCATAGTTGCTTATATCCCTACTGACGTGTGAAACGTAGGTAGATGTGGATGAATGGGTGCATTTAAGCAAGTGCAATTTATTGTTGCAGTATGTACAGATTCCCAACTCCTTGACAAAATACACAGGTTACACAGAGTAAGCATATAGATTTGTAATCATTTCTGATACCAGAGATTAACATTTATGTAAAATCCTGCAACATTACTTCAACTACACTGTACTGATTCTACAAATTGCTGCACAAAATGGAATTAAAAATTAAATAGAAGTCACTCACTGCTTATATACCTGCCTTACTTAAGTCTCCCCGAGCTTGGCGCGCATACACGTAAGGTCCTGGAAGGTGGTCTCCAGAGAACGTGTGAAGGTACGTGGTGCTGCAAGCAAACGATGCAGCATTTGTGTCAAATGGCGCAACTTGTAGGCGAAAATGTACAGAGAAAAAGAGTATACTAAAGTTTAATTTGGCATTTTAAAATCGCATATTGGCATTGCTCATAGGTGGACATTTATTTAAACAAGTAAAGAGTCGCTGCGTTAGCACTGCAGCACCAACATTAACTAGAAAAAGACATGACATAGTGGCACCTTCTTCAAAGAAAATGAGTGCGAATAATGCACTTGTGTTACAGCATCTTTCTCTCTATCAATCAGGCCAAAAGCGTGCCTATTATTAACAGTACCAAGCCATACTCCGTCTTTGTGCATGTTACCACACATTAAAGAAGGCACTCGGGCTCTTCTATGTTCACAAACTGATAGGAGTACTCAACAATCCATATGAACATGCATACATGTTGAAGCGCAGTGAATAAACGTGAGTACAACACCTGTAGCACAACAATATGCATTTTTCTATCAGCGTCATATTGCTTCTCTAACAGAGAACAGTACATGATTGCAGTAGCTGTCATGCCCCTCATGTTCGTTCTATTCATTACTTGAAATCTTCTTCCATTACATGTGCATGTGCTGATCAACAAGCAGTGCGATGTTTGGTAAAGGTGCCGTTTAACGTAAAATGCCTGTCGAAGTGCGCTGATGCAGGAATCTTGATGCGTGGTGTTTGCTTGGTAATGGTTTACTGTTGCAGCTATGTGCTACATTACATATATCGGGAATATGTGATGTAGAAGACCAGTACTATGTGGCACTGTTCTGACTGAGTCAGCCATCATTACGAGTCTGCAATTCCTTTGTGACACAGTAAGATCGTCATGCCCTCAGTGCTCGATTGAACTTAGTCATAAGGGTAGTGACCAGCGTTACTCCCACACAACAGTTATCATCACTAGAGTTACCTCCAAGTACGCACATCATATCTGTACTGTCAAAAGAACCCCGTGACATTCAGTACTATCAATGGAGTGCAACGATGAAAACTAACAGTTTTGAGCATGCTCAGAGGATGAAGTGCAAATTAATTATTAACTTGTGCACAAGACCTCACATCATATTGAGCTCATCCTCTGCTATGCCAAGCTGTTGCAAACAACGAATTGAGTATTACCCTATGCGAAACGTACATTGTGGCGTACGACAGAGCCCTAGTGAAACAGCTATTTATTCTATCACTGCACAGTAGCGATGGGAACCTGTTTGTGAAGAGTGGCGATTGTGAGAGTAGACTCTTAGATGCTGCTTTGTTTTTTGTGCTGTCTCAGTCGCTCTCTCGGAATGTAACACATGTATGATTAGTATAGTACCCATGGTCTGAAGTGTTTAAACTTTTAAGAGTGTGCAATCTTGTATTTCATATATAGATTACCTGTCCTCCCTACTGTAATGCCCAATGGGCGAAGTAGGTATGTAAAGAAAAAAAAGTCCGTGCGTGTTGTGTACAATTTACTCCCAAGCAGAATCACCTAACGTTAAAAAAATCCAAGGGAGTGTACTGTAATTCATCGCAAGATGCTGGCGGAGCGTGAAGTAAAAAAAAAAATATGGGTTTTTTACGTGCCAAACCCACGAAATGATTATGCGGCACGCCGTAGTGAGAGACTCCGGAATAATTTGAACCACCAGGGATTCTTCAACGTGCACTAAAATCTAAATACGCGGATATTATCGCATTTCGCCCCACTCGAAAGGAGGCCGTCGTGGCCGGAATTCGATCCGGCGACTTCGTGTTGAGCAGCCCAACACCACAGCCACTATGTAGCCATGTCGGGTCGGAGCATGACCTCGTGGGGTAATGTGGAACAAAATTGTCGCACCTACAAATTGGTAGACAGCAGTTTTATCGGCTGCGTAAACTTGTAAGCATGCGCTTACTAAGCAGATTAACAGACACGGTGTCAGGCGCGCTCCGGAATGTCCGCGGTGTCGGAAGTATGGTTTGAGGAAGAGCGGTAGTAGCAGCAAGCGACCCTCGTATTGCCCGTCGCTTCAACGCGAACAGCGAGAACGCAGCGCACAGGAACCCTCGCTGAGCGCAGCCTATCGTAGACCGGCATCCAGATAGGACCTGCGCGGCCGCGCATACGCAGTCGCCGGTGGATGCGGCTTGCGGCCACGATGTTATCGCACTTGCACTCTGCACAGAACATCACGCGGCGATGCCGACGGCGGAAATCCGCCAGAATTGTTCATATATGTGTGCTATCGCAACACGGAAAAAAAAAATGAGGGGGGGCGTTCGGTAACGGTTACGCCATAGCCGGTTACACCATGGAGGAAGTGTAGGTGTGCGGGGCGGAAGATGAACATGAAAACGAACCAGATGCAGCGATTCCTAGGGAATGAGGGGCGGAACAAGATAGTCATTTAAAGTGTTCGAAGTTATGCTGCCTTCTAGTGGCAAAAAATGTTATTAATGTTTAGATGAAGCATTATTTCAACAATGAAAGGTAATTACATCAGAACTGCCCGTACAAATGAGTGAAATTCGCTTATGCTAAAAATGGGTCCAGTCATTTGTGCGTTTAGTACATTATTTTATAGAGTTGTTGTTACAGTCTCCAATCCGATTGCACCTTTCCGAGGATGGATGGTCTCTCTTTTTTTTTTTTTTCATACGCGCAGCCGGAGGCAACGGGCGAGAGCACGCGCTTGTCGCCTGCAGAGCACCAATGGTGCACTGTGAAGCGGCAAACCTGATGTTACGTGGTCCCAAGCGACACAAACCCACGTAACACGACAAAGGACTAGCAATCGTTACAGCTACGCCTGGAAGTAAAGCGAGGTGGGACGGAAACGTAGCAAGCGGCTTCAAAAGCGCGTCGCCGCTGAGATAAAAGAGAACCTTTTGTTGCAAGCTAAATGCATGTGCACTTTTTTTTAAGTGCGCCTAGACTTGCTACTTCGACAATGCTGCTATCACATACGCATACCTTTCCCGGACGTTTTCGTTGCAATGCTTCCACACCTTGCGTTGTTGACTTGCTGCGGATTTCGCCAGAACGCAGGGCGCGCGAAATAGCGTGTGACGAAACAGTAGGTATTTCCATCTGCCTCCGCGAAATAATTATTCCACGAAGTTGCGACACGGAACAGCACGTAGTATCTGGTCAACACTCAATACGTGTCCGCCGTACGGGTGGTCTGGTGAGGCAATGATTCGCAGAGAGAATCACCTGTAGCACAACATCACTGGTCTCATGCCACACGCACCATAGCACGCACCACGACACACAACACGCCAGCGCGCAGTAAATGGCAGCCACGTGAATGCAACAATACTTTGGCTGCGGCTATTACCGCCATTGGCTTGTAGCGCGCCCCAAGGCACTTTCGAGTTTCGGTTTCGAATGACCGCGTATGATGTAATGCGTGCGAGCGAGAGGGTTAGGAGCGCATTCCATCGGCGATGGGGCGAGTGCTTGAGTGAGGTTGCGGCAGCAGCTCGCGCAGGCGCAAGTGCTCGAGGGGCGGGTCTTGAACGGCATCGTTTGCTACGGCGAAGCGCGCTGGCCGCATTGTCTGCAAATGTGCTACTGTCAGGGTGGTGCGCTGATGTCATCGTGACTGCGTGAAATGAGGCGGTATTCTTTACTAAGCGTTGCGCAACGCCTACTAATATGCCTCGACGGTAAGTTCATCGCTGAAAGGTGCAGGGCAATCATAGACGATGTAGTGATTCCGTACGTTATTGACAGCCCATTCCCGGAAGGCGACTATATAGTCCAACACGAACGGTCGCCGATTCACATTGCTCGTGCGTTGCAAGGAACGCTCAAGGAGCGTGCCGTCACTCTCCTGAAGTGGCCGCCCCAATCCCCGGGCGTCAGCATCATTTAAAATGTCTAGGGAGTATTGAAGGCATCGCTGACTCACCACCCTCTCTATTGTTTGCCCGAGGGATAGGCTTTGTGCCACCATCGTCATGGTGTGAGACGTGCTGCGAATGAGCACATCGCTGTCCAAGTCACTCTGCACTTCACTGCCTTCCAGGAAGTGCGCTGCGGTCACTCTGCGGCCACGCGAGCTGCCGCCGCCAGCCGCTTCGGTCCTTACCGACTCCAGCGCTCGCCGCATCGCGATACATGTGTGTTCCGAGTTTTCCCCTGAGTGAGAAACAGACTACGATGGTGCATGCGTGTGTGTTGACACGTGTGTGTGTGTTGACGTGTGTGTAGACAAGATGACATTCTTTGTTTCGATGTTATTTACACGAGGCAGAGAGATAACAGAGCCCAAGTTACTACGTGTCACGCACTACATTCGCTTGTGGTTCTGAAACGCAAACGCTGCGCGTCTAGTTTATCGGTTTGCTTTTGCCATAGCTTTCGCTCTTGCCATACGGTCATCTCCTCTCTCCCTCTTTCGCACATGCTTTATTTATCGTCCAAGTGTTCGTCCCGCTTTTCCTCTTTCATTAGCCACATCTCTGTCGGCGCCCAGGTGACGGAGAGCTGTTTGTTTCAATGTGAGCAATATGCCCCACCCTCGGTCCCTATAACCGGTCCCACTGCGATGCTTGCGCGTCACTGTACAGTATACTGCCTGGACATGTCCCAACGCAGCGATACTCTCCTCATACTCAACCACACATCCGAACAGTGGGAGGCCGCACTGTCCAATTCGAACCCGCTTGACCAGCAACAACTTCTATATGGTGGACCCGACAGGCAGCCAGAGCCGCCGCAATCTCTTCTGGCTTGTATCTGACGTGTGAAAGTTATAATAAAAGGAATCCTGTTATAACACAATTTGTACTGTCTTCTGAACTGAAGTGTCGGCCGGCTGCAAACGTCTCTCCGCTGCCCGCAGCAGACGCAGGGTACGCGCCGAGCAGACGACAGAGCAGATGCGCAAGTGGACTCGGGCGTATTCCATCCGGTAGCATGGCCCAGCAGCCATGGTTGCTATAGTAACGGCGCAGGGAACCGAGCGCGCGTCGTAGATTTTTTCGTGGCAGCAGCAGAGCAACACTACTCGCTTACGACCTAATGCGCCTAATAGAGGGGCACCCGGACTTTGTGCTACGTGTCCTCGGTGTACTAGCATAACAATAAATGTTCCGGCATTTAAGAAACCAAGCCTGCAGTGGCTATGGGAGGTTATCTCATTTTTACGCATCTGTATGACAGGCAGTGTCATCTGCACTCGTGACGCTGAGAGCACACGCATGTACGTAGACGCGTAGTGTGTCTACTTTACGGCTTAGCTGCTACAGACGTTGGGTGCTGGCTTTTTTCTCTCAATGAGAGAAAAACGCTTTCGAATCAAAACTTCCTTCGGGAATAGGTGGTTATGCTCAGACCGAAGTGCCTGTTTGCGACCTTTTCCGACTTCGGTGGTTGTTGCTGACCATAGGCGCCCACTAGGTGCGCGAGCCCCCTCCGGAGTTTTCCGGGAAAGTCTGAGCCACGTCACCCCCCACCACCACCAAAAGTTCCAATACCAGAGCTTTGTCACCCACATTATGTGACGTTTCTTTTAACTTTCCTCGACGTTTTCACTTGAAATTCTACTGGGGCAACCTTGTTGGCGCGGATGAGAACGGCTTCGAAGTCATACTTTCGCTTTCGTTCTTCAAAAAGAAAAATTTAATTATGGGGTTTCGCCTGCCAAACCACGATCTGATCATGAGGCACGCCGTGGTAGGGTACTCCAGAAGTTTGGACCACCTGGGGTCCTTCAACGAGCACCTCAATCTAAGTACACGGGAGTTTTCGCAATTCGCCCCAATCGAAATACGGTCTGCCTGGCCGGAATTCTATCCTGCGATCTCGTGATTTGTAGCCCAACACCATTATCACGAAGCAACCACGGCGGGTCGCTTTATTTCTGCAAATCCTGACATTATGTAGGAGGACGCGCGCATTAGAAGCACTAGCGGCTTCAGCGTCATCCGTATTTTCTCACTTCAACATTGTTTACATTTACACTGTAAACACCACGAACGTATACAATGCATTTCAGTATACGTGCAGCACAAAGTTTATTTCATTTTTTGAAACAGAAGGATGTACCCAATTATCAATAATTTGAAAAGGTATGGATAGCTCATACCTAGAGAATTAATATGTAGCTGCACATTCACCTCGCTTTAAATTTCTTTGCGGGATTTTTTGACCACGACAGAAAACTTGACTTCAGTGACACCTTCGGCAGAGTCTTTTATCAATGGCGTGCGAAATGCAAGTAAATGTTGTGTCTGTTAGTAATGCTTCTCTTTCCAGTAAGCAATGATAACGACTCAGAGAGAAAGGAAACTCTAGTAATCTACAACATTTTGTAGAGATGGAAACATCGCTACTTGCATGCAAAGGTCATAAATATACACGGTGTCCAACATAACGTCAGCCAAGAATAGAGAGATGAAAGGCGCATCGGACGCGACATTGAACCGAACGCATACTGTTCGCACTACACTATATAGTAACTCACACAATTTTTTCTTGCTTTCCCCATAACTCAGTAATTAATGAAGTTTCATTATCCAACTGTTTAAATTGTTGGTTGAGAACCCCGTGTCTGATACGCAGATTTGTACAGCCCCTTCAGAAACCACCGATCGAGTTGTTTCCTGTGCGATACTGCTCATGTAGTCCTTGTCTCCGTGTAGCCCAGAAGGCCCGCAAAATATGGAAAAAAAAAAGCCACGTGACAGCGCTTGCGCAGTGATATCATGCTCCTTGCTCTCGAGCTGGATCTTTATTCTCGGTCTACCTCAATGACTTTCGGAGACAGGTTCACCTACGCGAGATTTCGCAAACGCGTCCAAGTATACTGCCGACAAAGCTTGGCACAGTCCCAGAAATGAGGACGCGCTTGGAGAGTGCAACTCCAAAGCGAAACTATCTGATCCGCCCCTTTCTCGTGTTTCCTGCTTGGATTGCCCGGCTCGAGCTGGTTGCACGCGCTCTAGGAGGGCACGCTATATATATAGCTGCGTCAGCACAGAGCTGCGGGCCGCACTGAGACAGAGAAGGGAAGGCCATACTTTTTTTTAAGATGCTGCGCCTAAGGGTAATTACTTATACACTGTGTGGCGCAGCTCAGGTAGGCGCGCCCTGCAACATCGACATTTTGAAAAATGCGCCTATCTTCGCCCGCCAGGAGAAGAAGAAGAGGCCGAGGAGTGCGGATGTTTTCATGTCGGCTCCGGCTTTCTCAAATGTTATCGCAGATTTCTCTGTGCTTAGAGACCTAAAGTTTTCACCAAACGATTCTTGAAGTTCTCCGGACTCTGTGGACACCTCGCTTTCAGGTGGGACATTCCATTTTCCTGGGAACCGCACCTTTTCTCCACCCGCCACGTCGCCGCCGCGCTAAGCCTAGCTGGCCGGTCGTTCAGCCTCCGACTGCACCGACTGGGTCTCGGCGGCGTGTCGCGCCTCGGCGCGCGGCGTTTACATCTCCTACCAGAGTGATCCCGCACCTCTGTCTTCGCTATGGCGATCCAGGTCGCCGGCCAGGATATTTCGCCAGATGAAGTGACCGCCCAGTCTGGCTGGGTCACTGCACGATCCCGCCGCTCAAAACGCGGCACGGACAACTTGACCCAGGCCGTTGGATCATCTCAAGCCCCAAGTAGCCGGCCCCGCTCTCGGGCGAGGCAGCCCGTTAAAGCTCAAGTTTTGAAGGCGGGCCGCATGCCGCCGCTTCCGACGGAGGACATCAAGATTGTCATCCGCCCCAAGGGCGCCCTTCATATAGCCAAGATCGGCAGTCCCATGGTAACCACCGCAATTCTCCTAGCAGCGAACCTCACGGACGAAGAAAGCTCAGAAGACACTGTCTGCCCGAATACGCAACAAAACATCGTTGTCGTCAGTACACCTCGCCCGGACCATGCAGACCGGTACGCTCGCATCCGCTCTATCCGTGTGAACGGCGTCAACCACGAGGTCAATGCATACGAAACCGCAGCTGAGCACACGACGAAGGGGGTCATCCGTGGGATCCCACTCACGGAGACTCCCCAGCAGATCCACAACAAAATTGTCACTGCCCGAAACCCGACAGCCTTGGCAGCCAAGCGCATCGCTTCAACTACAACAGTGATCGTCGCTTTTGACGGACTGGATGTGCCTTATCAGGTCTGCTACGGTTCCACGTTACTCCCATGTTCGCTATATCGGAAGCAAATTGACATTTGTTACCAGTGTGACCGCCTCGGACACCGTATGGACGTTTGTCCCTACCCAAATAACAAGATATGCCGGGGCTGCGGTGTCCGCGATCCCCCCGCCGACCATAACTGTAACCCTAAGTGCTCGCTCTGTGGTGGTCCCCATCTCACCGCGGACAAAAGCTATGCCGCTCGATATAAAACCCCGTACGTCATCCGCAAGCGTATCAGAGAACGACGAACAACCAGCCAAGCCACCTATAAACAAGCCGGCCCCTCCACCCTCAGCACCAGAACCAGGCCACGCTCCCGCACACCGTCAAGGGGGAGCCGTTCCCGCTCCAGAACTATCGCACAGAACGTCCCTGCCCCTAGTCAGGAGGCCCCCTCGACTCCCGCCCCCAAGAAGAGAGCCCTGCAAGATGGAGCCACGGGCCAGGTCCGCTCTGAAGTTAAAGACATGCTCATCTCACTTCAAACAACTATTAGCACTTTCCAACATGCTCTGGACTCCATCCAGCAAGCCTTCATTGGTATTGTCCAACGCGTGACCAACCTGGAAACTCATATTCTCACGCCTCCTAGCCATGCCGCCCCCGTCTGCGACCCTTGCGGTACGCCGATGGCGACATCCACCATCTCCACCATGGCTCACACTAATCAAGACGCCCTCATTTGGCAGTGGAACTGCCGAGGCTTTCATCAAAAACAACCAGTACTCAATCAATACCTACGCCAACATACCCGCCGCCCGGATGCTATCCTAGTTCAAGAAACCAACAACGCCCCGACCACGCTCCCCGGTTATCAAACCTTCCATACCACCCACCCTCTTCGCCGGGTCTCCACCCTAGTACGGCGTCGTATTCCTGTTATTGAACATTATCTCAATAGTCCTCACATCGAACATCTATTCCTCGAATTAATTCCCAATCGTAAACGGAAAGAATGCATCTTTCTTCTGAACATATACAATAGCCCCAAGGATAAAGCAAGGTGTCGCTTCCTCACCCTCTTTAAGAAGGCTCTTCACGTAGCCGGAGCGCACCCCCTACTCATCAGCGGTGATTTCAACCTCGCCCATACAGGCTGGGGCTACGTTCGCACGGAAGCTGCAGCTCGCAACCTCTGGCAAGATTACCACGACTTAGGCCTTACGCTCATCACGGATCCCTCCTTTCCTACACGCCTCGGTACTTCCACTACCCGGGACTGTACCCCCGACCTCACCTTCATCAAACATATCACCAATGCACAATGGACCAATACCCAGCAAGACCTGGGCAGCGACCATTATATCCTTGCTCTCTCTTTACCCCAACTCGCTGCCGCCCCTGCCCCCACTAAAGAATTCACCATTACCGACTGGGATGTTTTTCGAAAAATACGCATAGGTTCTACCTCAGCAGAAGGCATTACCGACATTAACACCTGGATGCAAGCTCTACGCACTGATGTTCAAACGGCCACTCGGGTGGTAACTACAGATGCCTCAGTTGAACGCATGGATAGCCGCCTCGCACATCTTCTGGAGGCTAAAGCCTCCATCCTAGCCCGATGGAAGGGGCAGCGCCTAAACCGTCGCCTCAGAAGTAAGATCTCGAAACTGAACACAGCCATCGAGGAGCATTGTCAAATCCTCAGCCGGCAACAATGGACTGAGCTGTGTAACACGGTGGATGGACAACTTCATCGCCCTTCCTCGTGGCAACTCCTCAAACATCTGCTTGATAATACCACCACCCGCACCACCCAACAGGATCGGCTGCAGAAGCTCTATACGGAGATCCTTAAGCAAGGTCCACAACAGGTGCTTGACTACCTCTGCACCAGATATATCTCCAGGGGACAAGTCAGTCCACACAGCAATTACATCGGTAGCCCCAACCCTACACTAGACGCCGATTTCAGCGTATCTGAAATACACGCCGCTCTACGCAAGCTTAACGGTCGTTCTGCTCCAGGGCCAGACGGGGTCACTAACAAAAGCCTTCGCAATCTCGATGACGAGTCCGTGTCCCATCTGACTGACTACATCAACGAATGCTGGCGCAGTGGTGCCCTTCCAGCCGCCTGGAAGACGGCCAACGTTATCTTAATCCCAAAGCCTGGCAAACCATCTAGCCTCAATAACTTAAGGCCCATCTCCCTCACTTCATGCGTAGGCAAGGTGATGGAACACGCCTTCTTAGCACGCATCAACAGTCACCTCGAGGACAACTCTCTCTATCCCCACACCGTCATTGGATTTCGCCCTCACCTTTCTACTCAAGACGCTATGTTGCAGCTCAAACATCAAGTGCTCAACGATCGTTCTCGTAACATGAAAGCCATTCTCGGACTCGACCTCACTCAAGCCTTTGATAACATTTCCCGTGCAGCTATCCTTGATCAGGTCTCCAACCTCCAGCTGGGAGAGCGAGCCTACAATTACATCCGTGACTTTCTCTCCAATCGCACGGCTACCCTCTCGGCCGGGGATTTACGATCAGACCAGCTTCCCCTTGGCAGCAAAGGCACCCCGCAAGGTTCCGTTATCTCTCCCATGCTCTTTACCTTGGTCATGATTGGCCTTGCCAAGCAGCTACAGCAAGTCGACAATATCAACCATACCATCTACGCCGACGACATCACCATCTGGTCGTACCGAGGCAGTGATGGTCAAGTGGAATCAGCCCTCCAAACGGCGATTGACACGGTAGAAGCCTATCTCCAAGGGACTGGACTGCGCTGTTCGCCGGCTAAATCGGAGCTTCTGCTATACAAGCCCATTCAGCGGGGTCGCCCTCCCAAACACCAATCTGATCACCGACCCTGTGACGCCATCACCCTACGCCTTCAAGATAGCAGTCCTATCCCAAACGTCCCTAGTATCCGGGTTCTCGGTCTCACCATCTCTACCAACGGCTCCAACGCCTTGGCTCTCAACAAGATCTGTGCCCAATCTCAAAACACCCTACGACTTCTTAAACGTATATCTAACCGTCGAGGAGGACTCAAAGAAGAAAGCCTTCTCCGACTCGTCCAATCCTTTGTCATATGCCACATCACCTACGTTGCTGCGTACCTCAACTGGTACCGGGCTGAGCAGAACAAGCTCGACACCCTCATACGAGGGGTCTACAAGCAAGCACTTGGTCTCCCACATTGCACCAGCACTGAACTCTTCAACCAACTGGGAGTTCACAACAACCTTTCCGAACTCATTGAAGCCCAACAACGCTCTCAGCTTGAACGGCTCACCCATACTGAAACGGGGCGCTTTATTCTGTCCACGCTCGGCTTCACCTACCATCAGCAACAGGGCCCCAAACAACCGATCCCGACCGACATCCGTAGCTGGATCTACATAGACCCTATCCCTAGAAATACGCATCCTGAATATAACAGGGCCCGGCGCCAAGCTCGGGCCGGAGCTATCATAAAAGCCCTTGCCAACGTACCTGGCGTCACATTTGTTGATGCAGCCCGATACTCCCATGGCACACGATTTGTGGCCGTTGCCACCCGCGATGGAGCCCTACACCATGCCTGCAGCGTCACTACCCCCACTGCAGAGACGGCTGAAGAAGTGGCCATCACCCTGGCCACTTTAGATCCCACCTGTCACACCATAGTGTGTGACTCTCGCTCAGCCGTTACTAACTTCAGCAAAGGGCATATTTGTCCCCAAGCTCTTCGCATCCTCTGCCAGGCACCACACTCTAAAAACAGCATAATCTCCCTAACATGGATCCCGGCCCATGCGGGCCCTGTCCACCCACACCTCCCCAATCTCAACGAGGTCACCCACTCCATTGCGCGAGGCCTAGTCAACCGCGCCGGAGTCACTGTAGATGAGTTGGACACCAGGGACAGCCTGACAAATTATAACGATCTTGTTAAGGCCTTTTACCTGAGTCGCCGAATCTTCCCCCCGCCTCACCCAAAGTTCAGCCGGGCGCAGGCTACCACCCTGCGTCTACTACAAACAAACACGTACCCTTCACCCGCCCGCCTCCACCTTATATTTCCGGACGTCTACACTACCCCCAACTGCCGGTGCTGTGGAATTCACCCGGCTACGCTTCCGCATATGCTATGGGAGTGCCCAGCACAGTACGCACAGACTAACACCACGACTCTCTCGTCGAGGTTGCATGAGGCTCTGCGGAGCTCCGCCCTCGACGACCAAACCTGGGCGACCCAGCACGCCCGCGAGGCGGCGGCGAGGCAAGCCCTCGACGTCCCTTCGTGGGAGGCGTAGGCCCGGCCATCATAAAGTGCTGGTTCTGCAATAAAAGTTTATTCCTCCTCCTCGCCCGCCACGCGCCGCAGCTAGAGGGAGGTGCGAGAAGAAAGAAAAAAAAAACATTCTGCTTGCGCGCGGTCACGTGCTATGGTGCGAAGAAGCACAGCTGCTCGACGCCCTATTCGAAGGGGGTGTTTTTGATAAGCCGCGCCAGACAAGTGCGGAACCCGGTGCGGCTCACGTGGCGCAATTCGGTCGGTATTTTTGGTTCCGGGGCCGAATGCAGTTCATCATAACCATTGGCAGCACAATTTTACTACGTGAATTGGAGGTGTCGAATAGGTGTATATCTATGGGGTTTTCAAGGGGAGTTGCACTTACTTCGTTTTATTCATTACTTCATTATAAGCCGTCTTCTTACAACCAGGTTCAAGATTATTCATTTTGACCGAGTTACGTCACGCTATATCTTGGTATATCTATGCATGTACGCTTTACGTAATTGCAGGATTCATTTGCGGGATTTATGGCGATAACAATGGCGCGGACGCTCGAGGCCCGTTTGCGCCGTCGGTGTGTGCCTCGTTGTCGTCGGGCAGTCCGGCTATCGGCAGCTCATGCGCGGCCACCGTCTGTAGTATCGTACGCATTTCCATTCTATCCTTATTTATTTCTTGTTGATTTTGTAATAAACGTGCCTTTTTCTTTCGATCCTTTTTATCCAATAAATGCCATCTCTGATTCTCTCGCTTCCTTTTTTATTATTCATGTTTGTCTATACACACTCTCAATTGTGCTGCACGTGGTTGCCTACTTTCTTGATATCTTCCTCTATTCCGTGTCCACGCCTTTCAGGCGAACATATTTGTGCACAAACTCCGGCCATTTCTTTCCATCCATGTACATTACAGTGTATCTTCAAAACTAGTCTTGCCCTGCATGAGCTTCTCCAACATCAACAGAAGCCCAAGCCATGTCCCAATGCATTGCCTCATTTATGTTTTTACCATGGCCTCTCAAAGCCAGTTGTCCCACCGCCCTCTGACATACAACCTCGGTAATATTTCTGATTTATAGCGCAGATTTATTTTTGCGACCGCTAGCACTGGCACCATTAAACATTTCCCAATTCCTCGCGCGACCTGGCATTTATCCTAGCCCCAAATTCCTGTATTATAGTATGTATTCGTGTATTCCTGCACGAGCTCGAGATTCCTGTATTAGTCTGCAGGAGCTCGTGTTGTTTTTGTCTCCTTTCCCCTAATAGATAATGCTGTTCTTGCTTTCATGCCTCTCAAACATAATTTCCTTTATTTTAATCATTCCGGTCAAGAACTTAATCAGCAGCGCTTTTCTCCTTGGGCCCGGCTGTTTGATTACAGGTATGGGAATGTCATTGGGTCCTGCGACATCATTGGTGGAAAGATTTCCTTCTGCTATCTGCCAATAGCACTATTGTTACAACTGTAGGGCAATTTTATTTCTCTCGGGCTTCTGCGTTGCTGGATCTGCTTGAGTCAGGACTCTTGAACCGTATTAATGTGAAGCTTGGGGCTCCCATTCAAGACGCGGCAACGACACATGCAGGTGGTAATCTAAAGCGGCCTTGTTCATATTTGTGTGCACGTTAAACAATATTCCAGTATTCCCCACTACTAAGCACGTCATTATCAGATGCTGGGTTTGGCGCTGAAAACGCAAGGCTTTATTCAAACTGCCAGTGCACGCTTTCACGGCAATTTGCAAGCCGTAACCTCTGCAAGTACGAGCATGCGGACTTCGCGGCATTCCTGCTGTGTGGTTTCCGACTCTCGCGCTGGTTGTGTGGAGCCATTGCGTTGCGTTGCCGGGGGCTCCGTGTCCCTCTCCTCCTTGCCTGGACGGGGTGGCAGCGGGTCATAAAACACTGTCACTCTGCTGTCACCCCGCCCACGCGAAGGTCAACAGGCTTTGCCTATTGGCCGTCATTTTGGCGGGATTCGGGCCCTGCTTGCGTGCACTCCGGGTAAGCGCGCGCAAGACGGGCGCCCGGGGAGACCACATCGGGGCGTCGGAAGGTGCGTACGTGTTCCTCTCTGCGGGCGGCGGCCCCCTTTGTCCGCCGCCGGCCGATGGTTACTCCGGCTCGTCGGGGTCCCGGCCTCGGCGGGCGTGCGCGCACTCTTCCGTCGTCTCGATGTCCTGAGGCAGCGTCTGCCGATCGTGCCCCCGTCTGTTCGTCTGTCGTTTCTCTCTATTTCCCTTTTCTCTGCTGTGGGGCGCACGATGGCGGGCGCTGACCGAAGGATAGGCAAATTCTTACCACTCGGGTTCTTTGTTCTTTGTTTCTCTCCCTGTCGCGGTGCGCCGTTAGCGGCCACCGGCGACCATTCGGCTATGTTTTGTGTTATGTTAGGGCGTGTTTCTGTGTTGAGTCCAACCTTAATAAATGTACTTTCTGTCTTCTCGAGAGCTTTGCCTAGGGTCTCCCTTGCTGCGCGCGCGCGGTCTCGCCTTCCCCTAAGCTGTGGGGCCGGCGGGGCGCGTACGCGCGCAGCTGCGCGTCGGCACACGGAGCGGGCTGGAGTAGGCTCGGACGCGTGGTGCCCTGCGCGCGCGGCGGCTCGGAGTGCTCGAACCCGCGGTGGTGGTCGTCCGGCGCGCCGTGAGCGTCGCGGGTGAACACCACACTGCTTACCGATAAGGTATGTGCCGCGCTGATAGAGGCTTCCGAAACGGCTGAAGGAAGAGACGAAAAAAAAAGCAGACGAAACAGTTTATTTACAGGGTGCAGAGCTACCTCATTAAAAACTCGCAAAAAAAACGCGCATTTCCAGATTACGCTCCATCTCGCACACTCCGAAATCAAAGAACGGCAAGGAGAGACATACACGATGTAACACATGTACACGTGCAAAAGAACCGCGTGCAAAAGTTCCCCAGCCCCCTCACCTCTCGTGATTATCACCGTGAGCTGCTGCTCATGGTGATAATCACTTCCCGGCGCAGACGCAATTCTTTGTTGTTGAAAGTCTGTGTGCCTGCGCGTGAACAATTTCCTCGATTAGAAGCGACGGCTCTGTTGCGGTGACACTGTGGTTCAAAACCCGTCGCTTTTTCTTTATCAAACGGAAGGGCAACAGAAATGGTGGTTGATCATAATTCCACGAACGCGCGAAACTCCATCTATCCTTGGCTGTATATGTATAGGCAGGAGTGCTGTTCAGCCAACTCGCTTGACTACGCGTTTGCCTCCTCACCGCGTTGCCGAGCGCCGGGCGAAACCTCTTTTGGGAAGGAAAAGGGGCTTGCCCACCAAAAACTTTGGTTTAACAAAACGTCTACACTAGTCCAACAATTAATACACAAACGGGTACAACTTTCTGATCGAAAACAACAAATATCGAGAGGGGTTTCATGGGACTGGCAAGTAACACCCACTGATTCCAATCAGGAGAGCTCACGTGCACTAGGGTGTGTCGAAGACAGAGACAGCGCTCGTCGCACTCTATCTATAGAGGCTGCACTGCGAGCGCATGATCCGCACTATGTACTGCATGTGCCACGCTGGCCCCCGAGCAGTGCTTCCGAGCTATAGTTGGTTTCGTGTTGTACAAACAGAAGAACGTAAGACAATAACTAAGTTTCAGCTCACACAGGCGGTACGAAGTCATCGATGTAAGGCTTATGGTTATAAGCTTCCACCTTATATAACAATGGCTTTCGCAGGGTGCCATATAAGCATGGTCCGCTGTCATGATGTGTCCGCAGTGGCGCTCTTTTGTGGAAACTCAATACAGCCTCTTCGTCTTTCGCACTTCCGAGCAGCTCTGTCAGGTTACACATTTGAGCTCACACGAACCGGTGTCATATATACTCTCACAAAAAGTGCTCTTTGCACATTCATTCATCACTTTTTTTATTTTATTTTATTTCGGACAACAACACATGGTGTCCGCGAGGAGAGGCTAAAGGAGGCTAACATGTCTCCTGACGACGCCTAACACCCGCATTACACGTCGGTGCAGATGGTGTGGAGTAACATATCAAGGAGAACAGTGGTACATCAAACACAGCGAGACAAGAATTCAACATAAGCAATCCGCGTCTTTCATGTTCCTGTGCTGCCCTCTGACGCACGCCGCTGGAAACGTTTTGGAAGGGTGTCGGGGATTTCGCCGGTTGATTTGTGTACCTGCGCCTATGTTGGCTTTACGTCCGTCGTGCGGTTCGTGGATCACGATTAATTATTAACGGTTTCTCTGGGGCAGCATGTCGTTCACCCATTGAGTATAGTGGGTGTACAGGCCCGAGTGCGCTGTTGCGGAAACAGCGCGGCCCATAAAGGCACGCTGAGTTCCGTCTGCCGAGGAGCCTGCCTTGAGTTCGTTGTCGCTGATGTCTGCAATTGCACATTGCTTTTTGTATTCCTTTTGCACAATCACTAAACATTTCGCATATGCAAGAAGCCTTCGAGCGCAGCCTTCCAGGTGGGATTTGGCTGCGGTGCATTTGTTTACCTCTACAGCTTCAGATCGCTGTAAGCTTCGGTGTAAACGGCGCGTCGCTGGTGTGAAATAATCTCAAAACGTAGCAAAACATACAGACGAGCCAGTATGACCGGCCGAGTCCCTTAAACAACTGCAACTGTGATCCAGACACATATATATTACGGGCTGTTACTGCTGATTCTCGCTTTTGTTTAACTTCATCGTACTTACAGTTCGCGCGTGCTAGTATTATTAGAGACAACTGTGCTCGGCGTAAGTCCCCACTTACATGCCGTGTAGTTCTCTCGCGCAAAGGCGGATGCCATCGCTGAAACCGTTGGCAACTGAGCGACTTTATGCTGCTGTATCGAATGCGCTGTCTCTCCTTTCCGGTTTGACGCAGAGGTAAACAATGCTTCTTTGGAATTAAGAAATGTAAGCATAACAATACACTCAGGCCCACCATGTACGGGGATTCGGCCGGCAGCGTTCGGGAACCGTGACCGAAATACAAAATGTTGGCACAGGGCTGTGTGACCGCTTGCCGCTTATTATGTGCGTGCCGTGCGAGGTGAAGAGCAGTTATGAAATCGCTATAGGGCTGCAACTAAGAGCGGTTTCCTTCGTCCTGTCTGCTTATTTTTTTAAGTCCAGCTCCATCGGTAGCAGGTGCACGAACTCGAAGGGGTCAGGCCTAACTCAAACTTCACACGCAGAGCTTGAGAGGAGTGAAGCTCGTGCATTTCAACTTCGAAGGCATATCGGGGCATTTTGAGCGCGAATAATTTTATTTACAAGTGAATGAGCTGCAACAATGGCTGCAGCTATCGCGTTGTCGGTTCGATATCACGTATAGGGTTCGGTCAAGCTATCACTGTCGGCACGATGATTTTGTCGGTGCTGTTGACACGAAAGCCCGTCGCGCTATATGACAACTCGCACCCGTCGCCTACGTGGTTGTCGGCCCATTACGATCAAATGGTCTCAGTGATACAGTGCTGAATAGTCGGCCAATCATCGGCGCCAGTGACTTGTCGGTCTCGTGTCGACCCAATGTTACCACGCCTTGAAACAGTACGTGAAGTCTGGCACGCGCTGCCACTACCAGCAACAGTGGGCTGACGCTGCAAGAAGACTGCGTCAGCAACGTGTTTTTGAAGTGTTGTCCAAGTGTAACGCAGGGGTTTATCGATAAATTTGACAACTGTTAATTAAAGGCGGCAACTACGTGTTTCACGGTGCAGTCCGGACGAAGGCCTGGCCCAATTCTGTTTCAAATTGAAGTTGCAGTCCTACGCAGGTTTTCGGCACCGAACCGACGTCGAGCTACCAGTAGAGCTTCAACGCGGTACATAGCACGAGCGTTTGCAACAGCGAGCGTCCAAGTGTTTTTTTTTTTTCGGGGTACTTTCTGCCGATATCTGGCCGCGCGGCCTCGCTAGCGTCCCTTCCAAAACATTTCGCAATTAATCC
The DNA here is from genome assembly GCF_038994185.2 of Dermacentor albipictus. Lineage (NCBI taxonomy): Eukaryota > Metazoa > Arthropoda > Arachnida > Ixodida > Ixodidae > Dermacentor > Dermacentor albipictus. Next base: position 8,679,637 of record NC_091823.1, on the reverse strand, counting down.
GCTAGGGCAGGGCGCATGCGCCGTCGCACCGTGAAAGAGGCGGATTATACACGCACTGGTCAGGCAGAAAATAATAGTGAAGAAGTCATCAACAATGAGCTATGGTAAGTGGTGTAGAAAGAAATAAAAAAAAACATAGACGTGCTTTATCGCCGCATTTTAAACCACGAAATTGGAGTCATTCACAGCGTCAACTCGCCAATTCAGGGGAAAAAAAATAGAGAGAATTTGTTCAACTTTCCTCAACAAGCTGTGCACAGTAGCCGTTTGAACAGGCGATCGAGTACAATATGCGGACAGCCTCATCACGGCAAAGTTCTCAATGCACAGCGCATACAATGAGCACTGCCGTAAACATGGCGCGGAAGTTTTCTCTTTTTTGGTTATTATTCGTTCGCTGTTCTTACGTACTGTACCGTCTCAACTCCAACAAGGGTGTTCATTGAACGTATGCCACATGTCAAACCACAGCAGCTCCTATCTACTTTCTGCAGATTCCAACCTAGTTTCTTCGAGGCGGAGTTACTGCGGGTTATGGATAGCATGGGAGTGGCATCGTAACGGAGTCGACGATGGTGATTTGCTGCCATGGATAGCCTTCAGATTCCCTTGCCGGCTCGCCTAGAGAGCACGAGGGGATTAAAAGCAGACACTTTGCGAAAGTGAAGACAGAGGGTGCTGGGGCCCTATAACGTAAAACCATTCCAATATGTTTCGATTCCAATCTCGTGACGTCAAATTTGCGTCAACGCAACCACCGGGCGGTCACCCGCAGCGTTGTCTGAACATACCAATCAAACGCTCTCCTCGTTTATAGGGGGTCACTTTTGTTTGCTTGAAAAACGAATAACATTGCCTACACTAAGTGGCTTCTCGTATCTAATTGGCTGACAAGAGGCGAGGAGAACGCTCTAGTGGAGAGGGATTCGATGGGACCGAGCCACTGCACTGAAAGTCGATAACCGGATGAAGAGGGTGGTGCCGGCGTCTACGATTGGTCGGCTTTGCCTTAGCTTGCGGTTGCTGGTGGAAAATCGCGGCGGCATGAAACGGAAGCTGGAGAATGACCCTAAAACGGACCTTCAGCAAACAATGTTTGGCAGAATGAGGGGGTAAACGTGCCCAAAGTGCTTGAAAACGTTGCACGGCCACGCAAGAAGATTTATTATACGCAAATACACCCATGCTCTCCGGCAGGTGCGAGTAGCCAGTGTTTGAGCGATCGGCGGCAGCCATCTTTTATTCCATTCGGAACGGGGCAGCCTGCGGCTATTCCGAAGAAAGCTCAGTTTTGTTCGGCATAATAACGAATCTTTAACGCGTGCACGTCTCTTTGACGCGGTGAGTTTTCGTGGTTCTGTGACGTCGCGTGACAGGCAGGTGAAGTGGGTTCAGCGCGGAAACTCTTGACCAATAGCCGAGGGCTAATGGTGAAAAGGCGTCTAATCAGAACTAACTATACTTGTTGTGTTCGGTGAAATCATGCATAATCAATGTGTACACGTATATCGGATGGAGAGGTATCGCGGTTTTCGTGACGTCGCGTGACACACAAGTGAAGTGGGGGTGGTTGAAAAAAGTTTTTGGCCAATCATGGAGGGTTGATAGCAGAATTGGAATGGAAAAGTTTGGAATAGTTTTACGTAATAGCGCCCCTGATGTGAACTGAGACGGTCAAATTGCTCCTGAATTGAGTGGGCTTCCGCACTGGAGCCGTGTAACTTAGCTAAATAAAGCCTTTTTCCTTCATTTTCTGCAACTTGACGCCGCAGTCGATGGTGGATTTCATGCCCTGAACGCTACCCTAGCCGCAACAGTACATCGCCCAACTCAAGCATGATACAGACCATGCTTCCCGAGGCGCATAACTACTCGTCAGGGCACGTGAAACGTAAATATAATGTAAGCGCATACGCAAGCGTGTTTGTTCATTGATTCGCCCGCTTTGTCCTCTGCCGTCGTCTTCGAAGTGACTGCTGCGCGATGACGCGTTAATTTCTATTCGACTGCGTACTGCATTTCTCTTGCTTACTGGTACCTTTGCTATACGAACAACGGCCGCATGTTCGAAGTGTGTTGCAACTGAGTGATCACCTCCACGCTGAAGGTAATAAGGAAACTGCTTGTGAAGAGCATATGTGCGTTGTTCAACGCGAATGTGAAAGAAAGACTCGCTAATAAACCGATGAGTAATATGCTATGTAGGCATTCTGTGACAGCGCCCACTCGCGCGTAAGAACATGTCCGTGTGACCGAATGCGAAAACATTGCGGCAAGCGCCAAGACAGCCAGGAATGAGAGAAAATTTGAGGACCGTCCTTATTACCTTAACGTCTACTCAGTATAGTGCGGTACCCGTATCTATTACTCATTTGCAAATGTGTTGCTACCGGATTCACAGGGCTTCGGTTGCATTTCTCCTTTTCTCTCCGTCGATACCGACATGCGTGCATGATCGACATTGGGAAAGCACTAGCGGAGTGCAATATGCTTCTTCGGCCACTTGAACTATGTTATCGTCGTCATAACACAGTGTAAAAAAGCTAAAGGAAACATGAATAAACTGGAAAGGCTACATTATTTTCTCTTCTTTTTTTGCTGTATACATTTCACGGTTGAAACATAAGCATGGACATGCTACGTAATGCGCAAGCACGCGGTGACATCCACGTCATTCGTGTAAACGTCACATGGCGGCATTGCGTGCCACTCATAGGACAGCTGAAGAATCATGCTGGACAAGGTCGTTGATATGTTCCGTTTTCCTTGAAGAAATTGTACACATTGATGTGATGAGCACGACTGTTTGCGTTTGACGCAGTCATGTAATACCGCTGAAAGTAGTTCCGCCGACAGTCACATTTCGCTTGATAACATCCCGTCACCGCTCTTGTCGGCGACGTACCCGGTCCTCCGCGTTGATCACTCTGCACAGCTACAATGACGCTCGCCGTCATGGTGTCATTGAAGGCAAGCTATTAGTTCTGCTTGCTCGACATGTCTGCGTGTGCCGCGGTTTCCTACAGCTGACACCTCTGACAGCAGAAATCTTGGCACCTAAGCTCAATCACGAATGTGAAAACTGTGTCGAACGTTCGTCGGTAATCTATTCGGAACAAAGTAGCGGCTCTACTATTTGCTTGACAATCCGACAGTTGTCTGGAAACTGTAACCTTACGATGGACAGCGAAGAAGACGTGACGGCAGTCTACACAAAATCCAGCAATCGAAAAAGAAAAACTTCACGGTGTTCACGTGCCAGAACCAGGATCTTATAATGAGCCACGCCGAAGTGGAAGATTCTGGAAATTCGGCCCACCTGGGGTTCTTTAACGTGCACCTAAATCTAAGTATACACGGTGTTGTGCCATACTACGAGCACCACGTGGCGACCACGTGGCGACGGGTGCTGCCTTACCACATGCACCACGTGGCTACCACGATGCGACGAGAGCACCCACTTCTCCGCGACGAATGAAGAATTCGACACGGGAGGCGAGTACAAGTACGCCAAGCCATCTCCGCGGCGCCCAGCCATCTCCGCGACGAATCAAAAATTCGACACAGGCGAAATCATCACCCTGCCCCGCCTGGTTCCTGCCGACGAGCACTCGCCCAAGCCGGTTCCTGCCGACTAGTGGTCGCCGGGAGAACCGTTCCATTGCGAGAACACAGAGTCGCTTGCAGCCGCCCAGTCGGTCGGAAGCGCTCCTGCTGCTACCTGTGCGCTATCATCCACTATCTGTAAATATTGTACGACGTTTTTCGTTCCTTCTTCTTCTACGGAAGGAGTCCGTATTTCGTCCTCCACCCCGAAGTAAAAACACCGGGTGCTCCCGCATTTCGCCCCCATCAAAATGCGGCCGCCGTGGCCGGGATCCGTTTCCGCAACGTCGAGCTTAGAAGCCCAGCAATCGAAGAGACTTAGAATGCTTTCCTGCCTGCTTTGTTTCAAACATCGAAGTTCAACCAGACCACAACTATGACAGTGACATGCGTAACCGACCCTACGGACCGACATGTGCACCACCGTGCCTACAGCATTTCTCATATAGCAAGACGCCATTCGAGACCGTACACTTGCAGGCGACGTCCTACATCTATCAACTAATAACTGGGTGCCACCTGCGGGTTTCGTGAAATAGAACGGTGGTATACGATGCCTTTGGTGTTGAATGCCTCCAGCTCAACAAAGTGACGAAGAAGGACGTTCATATCCTTCCACGCGTCCAGGACTGATTGCACCATTTTCGGCACGTCTCTTTCTTTTTTTTCCCCTCATCAACACGTATCCGTAGCAACTGGTAGCTTGTAAGAAATAGTAACCGCAACCTAAAACAAAAAACGGAATCATTTCGTCTGAGAGAATGTACAATACGAAATTATGGCGATTCCATTCGAATTATGCCCAGAGCCTAATGCTTTTGAGTGCGTGATGAACAAGTTTTTATGCGAGGGCTGGAGTGGCACTAACGCCCTGTATGTTTAGCGAGACAGTGGTGTTTTCCAAACTTTTCAGCATGACCTCCCCAGTGACTACAAATGTCATGCCTAACACAAATCGAAGGGCCAGGCCGTTTTTAGGGCCCTAAAAATGCCTGCGCCAATGTGAACGTTTTGCGAACTGTTTGGTGTGGGGTCATTCAAGGCCATACCTTTAAAGCCATACTTGTTGCCGGCTTTCCAAGACCGACGAACAAAAGTGACATTCGGCAATGTTACTGTATATCTCCGTACTCTACGTACGCTTCGCAGCAATTTCTTTGAAGAAAGCCGTACCGCGAAGAACGAAATTCTGTTGGTTTCGGTAGAGAGCCAGTGGGATGCGTTCTACGAGCTACACAAAGGTTAGCTAACGCCTTGCGTTCTGGAACACTTCGACGAATATTGCGCTATTGCATTTCACACGGATGCCAGGAACATTGTCCTCGATGCATTACTCGTGCATTAGCAAGAAGGAGCTGAGCGAGTGTACGTGTGCCGCGAGCTGCAATCTGCCTGTGTCTAAAGGATTGAATCTCACGACAAAGAAGAATGTTTGGCGGTTGTGTGAACAATTGCAACGATATGCTCAACTTTCTACGGCCAGCCATTAGAGCTTTGGCACAACAACGATCCTTGTGCTAGCTCGCCAAACAGAAAGGAGAGTGTGGCCGTGTTGCACGCTGCAGTCTTTGGTTGCAATAACAAGTCATGGTCGCGTTTGGCGAGTGCATAGATCGACGCTGGATCCGTAGTTCGAGCTCTACTTCAACTGGCGCTACTCGACGTCGGTGAAGCAGATATATTTCCCTCCGCCATCCTCGTTCCGACAAAGCCGATCGTCAGCGAAAAAATCCACCAATGCGGCCACTCATCGACTCCCTTGAAATTAGCATACTGGAAAATCCAATCAACGTTTGTTTCTACGCTGCGTTCGTTTCTTCAGCGCCATTCACTTCTGCACAAACTTTCAGAAACGAACACAGGCGCCTGCCTCATTGCAATACAACGCCGCTGCTCAGTAACGAGCTCTTGCGCACCCCTCACGACGAGCGGGAGCTCGTCGCAAGAAGTGCATGAGAGATGCGACAAACATTTGGCAGTCACATCCACGTGCGCACACGGCGTAAGTACTTCAAGCCCGCTGGCTTCTTGCATCCTTCGTTCGTTCCCTTTCATAATAGTCGCGCTTTATTCGCTGCTCTTATAACCACCCTTGCGTTGTCAGTGACAGATTGTGCTGAACAGCTTTTCGCCCGACGCTTCGAAACCTATTTGGATCGACATTGGTTCGCCTATGGCACTGCTCTGCAAGTAATCACCGCCACTCTCTGCTTCCCGCAAAAACATCGCCCAACTTTCACTGCGGGTGGCGCCAAATTGGCTCGATGTGCTCAAGGTGCGCGCGAGCATAAGCGGATGTATGTGCGCTATCACCAATGCAATGACGGCCACCGATACAACCTTAACGCCACTGAGACGTCACGTATCAGCCTGGTGCTAAAGCATACGGGGAGACACCTATTCGCTATCGCGTTACATTGGAGGAGCTTTGACGTCGATATTTTGCCCTTTATCTGGCACTTCACTAGCTTAGAGACGTCACATACCAAGGCCTTGCTGAGGGGGACGCAAAGGCCGCCACTGACGTATACCCGGGCAACGAGGTGATGTTTACGTTGCCAGGTTGAAGGCACGTTATCCCCGCTGGCAGCAGCAAAACTCGCTCACCAGCTACCGGCTTTCCTTTTTGCCTCATTGTATGCCTTTGCTGGCCACCAAGACGATGCTACGAGGTAAGCGGTTATTGTCATTGTCAAGCAGCAAATACAACGCACGTGCTCTAGTATACCGGGGACAAAACAATTTCTCGTACTGCTGCTGACTGCGACCGCACGCACTCGCATTAATTTTGGAACAGCTTGAAAAGCAACTTGCTCTGCAGAATGGCACAGAATATCGGTTTCGGCAAGCGACTAAGTCACTAAAACGGAAACAATGTAACGTCAACTGAGCCACAACAGCAAACTCCTGATGACAGCCAAAGCAGATAAATTACTGCAAATGGCAACACGTAAGGAAAAAAATAAATAGAATGAGTAAATAAATGCATAGATGAGTATATGAAAACAAACAGTGACGAACGATATAGCATAAGTAACGTTAAAACACGCATGACAATGCCCACGTGTGTACAAAGTAAAAACACGGAGTAGAAGAAGTAACAGCACTGCAAGGTTCAAATGACTACCTTGTATGGCCAGACCTGCTCCCTTGAGTCGTCTCACAAGTTAGGCATGTTTATGCGCACTCGCACCACCCACAACACAACACCAATAGTTGAACAAGAACTCTCGTCGGAGAACAGGAACTTACGCCGCATTACCTTACAGTGTGCAGGAGGACAGAAACAATCCAGAAGACGAGCGGACTTGCTGTCTTGAGTCTTCTCACAAATTAGGCATGTTTATGCGCACTCGCACCACCCACAACACAACACCAATAGTTGTACAAGAACTCTCGTCGGAGTACAGGAACTTACGCCGCATACCTTACGAGTCTGCAGCCAGAAGAAGAGCGCACTTGCTCCCTCGAGTCGTCTCAGAAGTTAGGCATGTTTATGCGCACTCGCAACACCCACAACACAACACCAATAGTTGAACAAGAACTCTAGTCGGAGTACAGGAACTTACGCCGCATACCTTACGAGTCCGCAGCCAGAAGAAGAGCGCACTTGCTCCCTTGAGTCGTCTCACAAGTTAGGCATGTTTATGCGCACTCGCACCACCCACAACACAACACCAATAGTTGAACAAGAACTCTCGTCGGAGTACAGGAACTTACGCCGCATACCTTACAGTCTGCAGGAGGACAGAAACAATCCAGAAGAAGAGCGCACTTGCTCCCTCGAGTCGTCTCAGAAGTTAGGCATGTTTATGCGCACTCGCACCACCCACAACACAACACCAATAGTTGAACAAGAACTCTCGTCGGAGTACAGGAACTTACGCCGCATACCTTACGAGTCTGCAGGGAGACAGAAACAATCCAGAAGAAGAGCGCACTTGCTCCGTTGAGTCGTCTCACAAGTTAGGCATGTTTATGCACACAACACAACACCAATAGTTGAACAAGAACTCTCGTCGGAGTACAGGAACTTACGCCGCATACCTTACGAGTCCGCAGGGAGACAGAAACAATCCAGAAGAAGAGCGCACTTGCTCCCTTGAGTCGTCTCACAAGTTAGGCATGTTTATGCGCACTCGCACCACCCACAACACAACACCAATAGTTGAACAAGAACTCTCGTCGGAGTACAGGAACTTACGCCGCATACCTTACAGTCTGCAGGAGGACAAAAACAATCCAGAAGACGAGCGGACTTGCTGTCTTGAGTGTTCTCACAAATTAGGCATGTTTATGCGCACTCGCACCACCCACAACACAACGCCAATAGCAGAAAAAGAACTCTCGTCGGAGCACAGGAACTTACGCCGCATTACCTTACAGTGTGCAGGAGGACAGAAACAATCCAGAAGAAGAGCGCACTTGCTCCCTCGAGTCGTCTCACAAGTTAGGCATGTTTATGCGCACTCGCACCACCCACAACACAACACCAATAGTTGAACAAGAACTCTCGTCGGAGTACAGGAACTTACGCCGCATACCTTACAGTCTGCAGGAGGACAAAAACAATCCAGAAGACGAGCGGACTTGCTGTCTTGAGTCGTCTCACAAGTTAGGCATGTTTATGCACACAACACAACACCAATAGTTGAACAAGAACTCTCGTCGGAGTACAGGAACTTACGCCGCATACCTTACGAGTCCGCAGGGAGACAGAAACAATCCAGAAGAAGAGCGCACTTGCTCCCTTGAGTCGTCTCACAAGTTAGGCATGTTTATGCGCACTCGCACCACCCACAACACAACACCAATAGTTGAACAAGAACTCTCGTCGGAGTACAGGAACTTACGCCGCATACCTTACAGTCTGCAGGAGGACAAAAACAATCCAGAAGACGAGCGGACTTGCTGTCTTGAGTGTTCTCACAAATTAGGCATGTTTATGCGCACTCGCACCACCCACAACACAACGCCAATAGCAGAAAAAGAACTCTCGTCGGAGTACAGGGACTTACGCTGCATACCTTACGAGTCCGCAGGGAGACAGAAACAATCCAGAAGAAGAGCGCACTTGCTCCGTTGAGTCGTCTCACAAGTTAGGCATGTTTATGCACACAACACAACACCAATAGTTGAACAAGAACTCTCGTCGGAGTACAGGAACTTACGCCGCATACCTTACGAGTCCGCAGGGAGACAGAAACAATCCAGAAGAAGAGCGCCCTTGCTCCCTTGAGTCGTCTCACAAGTTAGGCATGTTTATGCGCACTCGCACCACCCACAACACAACACCAATAGTTGAACAATAACTCTCGTCGGAGTACAGGGACTTACGCCGCATACCTTACGAGTCTGCAGGGAGACAGAAACAATCCAGAAGAAGAGCGCACTTGCTCCCTTGAGTCGTCTCACAAATTAGGCATGTTTATGCGCACTCGCACCACCCACAACACAACGCCAATAGCAGAAAAAGAACTCTCGTCGGAGCACAGGAACTTACGCCGCATTACCTTACAGTGTGCAGGAGGACAGAAACAATCCAGAAGAAGAGCGCACTTGCTCCCTCGAGTCGTCTCACAAGTTAGGCATGTTTATGCGCACTCGCACCACCCACAACACAACACCAATAGTTGAACAAGAACTCTCGTCGGAGTACAGGAACTTACGCCGCATACCTTACGAGTCTGCAGGGAGACAGAAACAATCCAGAAGAAGAGCGCACTTGGTCCGTTGAGTCGTCTCACAAGTTAGGCATGTTTATGCACACAACACAACACCAATAGTTGAACAAGAACTCTCGTCGGAGTACAGGAACTTACGCCGCATACCTTACGAGTCCGCAGGGAGACAGAAACAATCCAGAAGAAGAGCGCCCTTGCTCCCTTGAGTCGTCTCACAAGTTAGGCATGTTTATGCGCACTCGCACCACCCACAACACAACACCAATAGTTGAACAAGAACTCTCGTCGGAGTACAGGAACTTACGCCGCATACCTTACGAGTCTGCGGGAGGACAGAAACAATCCAGAAGAAGAGAGCACTTGCTCCCTTGAGTCGTCTCACAAGTTAGGCATGTTTATGCGCACTCGCACCACCCACAACACAACACCAATAGTTGAACAAGAACTCTCGTCGGAGTACAGGAACTTACGCCGCATACCTTACGAGTCTGCAGGGAGACAGAAACAATCCAGAAGAAGAGCGCACTTGCTCCGTTGAGTCGTCTCACAAGTTAGGCATGTTTATGCACACAACACAACACCAATAGTTGAACAAGAACTCTCGTCGGAGTACAGGAACTTACGCCGCATACCTTACGAGTCTGCGGGAGGACAGAAACAATCCAGAAGAAGAGAGCACTTGCTCCCTTGAGTCGTCTCACAAGTTAGGCATGTTTATGCGCACTCGCACCACCCACAACACAACACCAATAGTTGAACAAGAACTCTAGTCGGAGTACAGGAACTTACGCCGCATACCTTACGAGTCTGCAGGGAGACAGAAACAATCCAGAAGAAGAGCGCACTTGCTCCGTTGAGTCGTCTCACAAGTTAGGCATGTTTATGCACACAACACAACACCAATAGTTGAACAAGAACTCTCGTCGGAGTACAGGAACTTACGCCGCATACCTTACGAGTCTGCAGGGAGACAGAAACAATCCAGAAGAAGAGCGCACTTGCTCCGTTGAGTCGTCTCACAAGTTAGGCATGTTTATGCACACAACAGAACACCAATAGTTGAACAAGAACTCTCGTCGGAGTACAGGAACTTACGCCGCATACCTTACGAGTCTGCAAGAGGACAGAAACAATCCAGAAGACGAGCTGGCTTGCTGTCCTGAGTCTTCTCACAAGTTAGGCATGTTTATGCGCACTCGCACCACCCACAACACAACACCAATAGTTGAACAAGAACTCTAGTCGGAGTACAGGAACTTACGCCGCATACCTTACGAGTCCGCAGGAGGACAGAAACAATCCAGAAGACGAGCTGGCTTGCTGTCTTGAGTCTTCTCACAAGTTAGGCATGTTTATGCGCACTCGCACCACCCACAACACAACACCAATAGTTGAACAATAACTCTCGTCGGAGTACAGGGACTTACGCTGCATACCTTACGAGTCCGCAGGGAGACAGAAACAATCCAGAAGAAGAGCGCACTTGCTCCGTTGAGTCGTCTCACAAGTTAGGCATGTTTATGCACACAACACAACACCAATAGTTGAACAAGAACTCTCGTCGGAGTACAGGAACTTACGCCGCATACCTTACGAGTCCGCAGGGAGACAGAAACAATCCAGAAGAAGAGCGCCCTTGCTCCCTTGAGTCGTCTCACAAGTTAGGCATGTTTATGCGCACTCGCACCACCCACAACACAACACCAATAGTTGAACAAGAACTCTCGTCGGAGTACAGGAACTTACGCCGCATACCTTACAGTCTGCAGGAGGACAAAATCAATCCAGAAGACGAGCGGACTTGCTGTCTTGAGTGTTCTCACAAATTAGGCATGTTTATGCGCACTCGCACCACCCACAACACAACACCAATAGTTGAACAAGAACTCTCATCGGAGCACAGGAACTCACGCCGCATACCTTACGAGTCTGCAGGAGGACAGAAACAATCCAGAAGACGAGCTGGCTTGCTGTCTTGAGTCTTCTCACAAGTTAGGCATGTTTATGCGCACTCGCACCACCCACAACACAACACCAATAGCAGAAAAAGAACTCTCGTCGGAGTACAGGAACTTACGCCGCATACCTTACGAGTCTGCAGGGAGACAGAAACAATCCAGAAGAAGAGCGCACTTGCTCCCTTGAGTCGTCTCACAAGTTAGGCATGTTTATGCGCACTCGCACCACCCACAACACAACACCAATAGTTGAACAAGAACTCTCGTCGGAGTACAGGAACTTACGCCGCATACCTTACGAGTCTGCAGGGAGACAGAAACAATCCAGAAGACGAGCGGACTTGCTGTCTTGAGTCGTCTCACAAATTAGGCATGTTTATGCGCACTCGCACCACCCACAACACCAATAGTTGAAGAACAAAACTTCGGAGAACAGATCTCCACTGCACATTTAGCAGCACTGAAACTTCAGCACACCACGAATGTCACTGGCATGCCCCAAACATCGCTCCACCCTGTTCATACTGGTGGGCATTTATGTAATTGTAATACTGGTTGCGTACAGGGACATCCCAGGCGGCGTTCCCTATGTGACTTTCGCATGCTGCAGTCATCGTGCTTGCTCACACTCGTCTAAGTGCCCTTGAAGTTCTCCGCACCTGTCGAGCATATATACACTATGTAGTGTATTACGTCCAGCTCCTCCCTCGCCTCTACACCGAACTCATTTGCATCCATCTATGTGCCAGTCGCTTGCTTTTTCAATTGCCGCTTTTGTGCCTCACAAATATATGAGGGCTCTCGTACGGGCAGGCTGCGCGGTACCCGTGGGTCAACCAGTTCCGGTACAAGGCAAAACCGGTAAAACCTACTCAAGAGCGGTAACATGTGGTCACTCCAGAAGTTGTCATCTCTTGCTATCTCCTGCACAAACAGACTTTTCTCCGTTCTCACAACGAAGATGCAAGCTTGCCTCTCAGTTATATTGAGTTGCCCTTGGATTTGGTACCAATAATCGCTTCTGGGTTTTAGTGCAATTTTGCCACTACTGTCGATGGTCATGTAATGTAGCTTTTTTTGCTCCATTGCTTCGGCGATGGTCATGGCGCTAGCTGACTTCGGGCACTTCACTTCGACAACTCTGTCGTTTCCTACTAGGCCATCAGGGCTTGCAGCCAAGTAACAGTGCACAGGGTGGACAAACAAACCGCACTTTTGCACCTGGACCCCCAGATGCTCCTCCAGCTCCTGAATGGCTAGTGCTTCGTGTTGTCGGCCGAAGCGCATTGCGGCAGTATCAACAGAACTATACAAGAGCGCGCGCACCGTCTTCTCGCAGCTGGTATGCTCTCTCATTTTGCATACCCTGCCAAAAGAAGAAGCGGTCAGGCGCTTCCTTCGCTCCTGGAACCACACTGGGCTCTCGGCCTGTCCTCTCGTGTCTCGTTCGAGTTGTTCTCGCTGCTCTTGCGACATCTCGAGAGTCTCCAGAAAGGTCTCGCATGCCTCTGCAAAACGTTCTTCTGCCATGTCGGGTCTCTGTGCGTTCGGCCCGTAATCATGATCCGCGTTCGCATTGTTATGCGGCAGCGGGTCCTCTCCGTGGCTAGTCCGTGCCCTTGATCTCGCGGCGATTTTGTGGCCAAGAGTTCTGGTCAGTCGCGCTTCCTTGCTCTTTACGTGGGCTTTTGTCCATCGCCCTGGGCTACTTCTGTACATGCTCTTATGTAGCACACGGTGATAGCCTCCTCGAGCATTGAACGATACTGCCGCACCGAGGCATCTTGTGTTGTACGAACGCCTCTGGCAGAAGTTTACCCGCTTGCCTCCGACAAACTTTGCAACCACCGAGTTGAAGTGTTCCGCGGCATTGTTGTCCACGTCGTGTATCAGGCTGAACGAGTTGTCAGCCACTCGATTCATTGCGACGAGTATTTCTTCATACACGCCCGTGGACCGCAGCTCGGGAACTCGGTTAAATTCGTCACTTTTTGGGCCGGAACAGAAGTAAGGCGCACAGTTCTGGTGCTCGCCGAACACGTGGCTCGGGCCGTTTCTTATGTCGGCCTCGAGTTGTCTAATTTTCTGATGCAGAGGGCCATCCTGCGAACTGCGGTATCTTATTGCAGAGGCGACGCCACTGCGCAGCCGCACTGCTGCCTGAAGCAGGAGCACCTTTTGGGAGGATGGCAGCCTTTTCGGTCTTTTTCTCTGGGCAATATCTCTGATGCAGCCTGAATAATTCCGCAGGACATGATTGCGGCATTCCACCTTCTGCACAATGTGCTGGCCATACGGTGCTGCTTCTAGTACGCACTTGTAAGTGCTAGAGTCACCGTCGGCTATCAGCCTAGTGTATTTTAGGCCGTGGATGTCCAGGCTGCGACGAAAACCTTCGACAATAATGTCGCGCTCCATGCTCGTCGAGCTACCACGCCAATTTCGGTAGCAAGTGTGCGGCCTCGGTCCTCCAATGACCTTTGCCCTTGCGCAAAACGTGCAAAATTTATTTCGCACGCCTACGAAAAGGACCTTCTTCGTCCGGAATCCGATGATGGCAGCCTGGGCAAAAAAGGAAGGGTAGTGACTATCAACCGTTTTATATTGTGTGAAAAACGAGCGCTCCTTTCAATTTGCGCATATGCGACCGGAAGTGCAGGAAATGAAAAAAAAAAAAAACATGTGCCTTATTATGGGTAACCGCTTGCATGAACGAGTTCTTCGGAGTACCCTCAACGGATAGTGGCCCCACCGAATATGACCATGCCAGTTTCTGGCGGCTGCAGTTACTATCGACTTACAACCCGAAAATAAAACCAACATTTCTTCAAGATGACGTTGTGCAATAGGCGGAAACTGCGCAAGGAGAAATAAGAACAGCCTCATTCCGTTTCAATCCTCCATGGGGAGACGTGAAATTATGCACGAATTCAGGACATGTTACACTGATGCAACAAATGTGCATTTCCTAGATGTTGTAATGCATTTACATCATCACTGTTTTTGTTAGACGAAAGGAAAATCTGATGCACCACGAAAAGAAGCAGCACAATAAATGGTATTTGAAATCTGTTTAGAGAAATGTCCTTTTAATAGCGATAAAGCTTCGTCATTTGAGCTACCTCGTTATGGAAATGTGCACGTTCCCTTCGTTTTTCAACATGTATGCAGTTGTACATCTTGCAAGTGAAAAGTAAACAACTTTGCGAAAATTTACGCTGTATGCGTACGCTCACCGATGCACGTTCTGCGTGGCTTGTGCTTTCACGAAAAAGCAGGTTGTGAATGACGCGCTCCGCAAGTACACGTGCTGACTAATGGTGATGACGAGCACATCCAGGGCGTTCTGCCCATGACAGGCAGCTAGTGTGCTAAGGAAAACTTAAACTATATCAACTATTCATTGATGGAGGGCATAGTGTGATCTGGAGTGAGGCGTAGTGGAAAGAACAACTCTGAGAAAATCTTGTACAGTGTGCTAAACGCAACGTTGCAATTGTCTTTCATTAGCCCGACGTTACGTCGACATTTATATATTATTTTTCACTTGTTTCGCTTGTAACTTATTTCGATGTTGTTACTATGCACCCTCACCGTCACATTAACTAGCGCATAGTCAGTGCGACAATGTAAGAAACGCTTATACCAAACGCTCTTCACATTCCTGTTACAAAGGGTACACGTATTCAGTTTCACTAACAAGTACCTTTCTTTAATAAGAACAATTACATTACTATTCACACATAATTTTTCTTGTATTGAAATGGTGCAACTGTTCATTATAAGGAATTAGCTATTTCACTCACTGATCAAGTGTGTCATATGTTTGTCCACGTCATAGCACCGTATACATTCGCAACCATTCAGTAACGCTCGCGCACAGGCACGTGCACGCCCAAAGGATGGCCCGATCCCCCCCCCCCCCACCCCAACCCCACATTCAGCGGCACCCCCCCCCCCCTTCCTGCCCACGCCACCACTTCTCAGACACATTCCTAGAGCGCCGACAAATCAATCTATTCGGCGGTGAAGATGTCGCTGCCTATTACAAGGAAAGCTGTATACGACTAACCTTCCGTAGTTTTTCCAGCGTCCGCCATCAGAAGAAATCGTCATGTGGGCTGATCCTGATGATAGTGCAGAAAGAGTACAAGCTCAATCGCACATACCCCTGTGGGCCGGGAACACGCTCCCTTCGAGATCATCCGGATGGGCCCACGTATGGGAAGTGCTTAACGCCTGCTTCACCTCCGCCGCGGGTCGGCCCGGCAATGCACTATCTAGGGCGTCGGCCCACGTATGGGGACTGCCTGCGTCACCTCCGCCGCAGGTCGGACCGGCCATTAGCTGTTCAGGAGGTAATGGCCCGGCTTTGTACCATACCTTGGGGCCGACCCACGGCAAAGGTGTAGTACTTCGCTTTTCGTTTGAGAGCTTTGGCTGTCGTCAGTTTCCGCTGCCAATCCATATTCATATAGTGGAATGGTCGTCAATTTTTCCTTTCCTTTTGGTAGGCAGTATACTATTGCCAACTCCTGGGCCAGTTTTCTCCTCAGTTCGGTGCCCGCGCGATTAACTCGAGATGCGTTCAGTTGCCATCACCTAATCAACGGTTACGCGCATCGCTGTTGCTTCGTCAGTTCAACCTTCTTTGTTTAGACTGATCCAGGGACCAACAAAGCGATTTGGTTCGTTCTCAGCCGGTCTGTGTGCTCGTGCAACGAGTTATGGCCGGAAAAAACGCCGGTTGCGTTGAACTTTTTCTTTTCCTACAACATTTCCTCGAGTGACTGCTCGCCGCGACGCTGGCAGATCCTCAGAGCCACGTAACCACGCTATGGGTTAGTTAAGTTGGAGAATAACATAACGCGAACCAGCGTCCAATAACACAGCCTGCGATGACCGTTAAACTCATAAGCAATATGACTGTCACCCGTTACCTCGTCTGGCGTTTCCGTTATTGTGCAGCACTGTTCCTACCAAATCGCCAACTGGAAACAAGAGCCGCAAGGAGTTGAGAAATTAAGCGATCTACTAAGCGAGAGAGCTAAAGCAACAACCAAGCAGGAAAAAAAAGCGAAGAAGAACAAATTTACCTGTTATGTGTGAAAATATTTATGGATATCAACATCTTTTTATTGGAAAAGGAAGCTGAGAAAACGTCGCCGAAACTGGAGAATAATGCCGTCTGTTTTAAATGATGCTTCTATAGTTATTAGTCGAGCCATCTGATGTAGCCACTTCACTGCTTTGCTAGATTGGGTGTTTTATATTCTCCAGTGGCGGCCGCAGTACGTTTAGAACCTCAGCGTCCTGCGCACTACGCGGTTTTACGGGACTCGTGACCGCGCATCGTTACCCAACTTCCCAAGTAACAACACCAGTCGGCTTTGGCACTCTAATTGGTAAAGCAGTAAACGAGGGATCCAAAAGAACTGTGGTTGATCCGCAAATATATACATTTCTTTGCAATTCTACCAGAGTTTATTAGAAAAACGCTACTAGAAATCTTTCCTTTACGCTTTCTCTTGTTCACTTACTGTTGTCAGTGTTCTTCCGTTACTTCTTTCATGCTCGAGTGCATTTGATGTGGTTCCTTGTTTGCCAAGTAAAGGAGAAGTGTACCTCATAGGCGTTCCTGTCAGATACACCTTATTTCAATTGTGCTTTGCGGGTTTGCGCGTCTTTATGGCGAATGGTGGGCCTTATTAAGATTTGTACTGCTAAAGGTACCCCCCCCCCCCTCATTTACATAGAAAGGTTACACCGGGTTGCCCCCCACCCCCCGAAAAAAAATTCTGGGTACGTGTCTGGTCGTGCATATTCCAGGTTTCACTAAATTATTCCCCTCATCCTGCACATCTGTCTAGAGTGAACTCTTTCCGTACTGTAACAGTGACACCATAGTAGAACAATTCGATGAGTTGTAGCCGCGTTTAGAATAGAGACATGTCAATTGACAAATGGTACCCGCCGTGGTGGCTTAGAGGCGGCCGTATTTCGCCGAGAGTGAAATGTACGAAAGGCCCGTGCATTGTGCGTTGGCTGTACATTAAAGAGCAGGAGTCGGTCGAAACTACGCTTCATAGTTTGTGCGTCATAGTGAGATCGAGGCCTTGTCACGTGAAAACCCCGACGTTTAGGTAATTTTAACCGCATAAAAAGTGAACAGATTAGCTGTGGCTCCTGAGTTTAGGGACACTCATGATAAACGGTCCCGGTGCAAATAGGAATGTGCACACTGACAAAGTGCAGTGCATTGAGAGGGTAAAATTTCCTGCTCATAGGAATCCCCTTGGCAACACCGTTCGTGTAAAAGGCACGTGAAAATCGTAAGTGACTTAAAAAGGAGTGCTTTTGCGCTGTCATTGCTGTCTTACGACCTAAGTCAAACGATGTGGCGAGCAAAATAAACACCAAGTGGGAGAAGTTAGCTGTCCTACATAATAGGAAACAACGGGAATAATGTACGAGGACTGATGTTACAAGGCGTGTATATACATTTTTCATACATGGACGTCACATCACTGGCATAAGCGACATATTCATGTACAAGCTACTCTGACGACGCTATTACGCCTGCGTGTACCGGCTAACCTCATTTTATTCCACAGTACAAGGTACTTCTGTGCACGTCTTCCTTGTTGGCGGAACAGACAAATTTTATCCCTTTAATGAATTCCATACCTTCTTATGTCCAACGTTGCATGTGCACAGGGAATACTATAACTAAATGGTAAAGCCTTGCGTGTAATAGAAGGACAGATCTCCCATAAAACGTCCTAATGTCTGTGCCCTCAGATCCGCGGTGAAATGCATTGGTGGATATGCTTCCAGTACTGCACTTCTCATACTTTTCTACTGTTTGCCTAACAAATTGATGCAGGGGATTCTCATGCTTTTTTTCTCTTTCATACAACAAGATTTGTCGAACAGCACGACTACGCAACATTGCTTTAATGCAGCGCAATGACGGAGTTTTTTTTTTGTTTTTAGTCACTATTGGGGAAGATGGAATTACTCCTAATTCGCATACGTCACCAAGTATATTGACGTTCAACTGCTCTTCACTCTTGCGACGCGCTTTACTGTCATCGTTTGAAGGTCGGCACGAGTGGCATGACCTAAATTTCCCTCTTCTCGTCGTAGAGGAACTTTTGCGACTACCACAGTTCCTTGCGCTTGCAATCGAACAAATTTTTGAATGCGTCGCCGAAAAGGTCGCATCAATTGCACGGTAAATATTGTGCATTGCGATTATATTGCAGTCAGTAACACATAATCGAAAATATGTTAACATTGTCAGAGTTATGCGCACTACAATAACTTTGATTCTACAAAAAACTTGGAATCCGAAACAAGTGCGCAATTAGACGCTGCACCGCTGAAGCCTTCAATGAGAGTGCGAACAGCAAAAAGAAAAAAAAAAGAAAAGACGGTGTACGCGCTTCTTTGGAACCGTCGTTTAATAGCCCGCCGATCTTCTGTGAGCCTGCTTCATTTTCCACTATTCTCCCGCTCGATGTTCTTATATTCCACTTAACGCAGAACCTTCTAGCTCATCTTTCACCGCAAACTTGTTCAGAATATCTTACTTTCTTTCTTAGCAAATAAATTATAGTTACTCGGTGTGATGGTTCAAGCTGGGTTCAGGGCACCGACTAAATTTGCACAACATATGGAAAGTTCGATCGCACAGAGGTTACATTAATTATTTCTTGTATGCTTTGCGCACCTGCACACCTACATTCATGTTGTTACGAAGCCCAAACGTTCAACATGACTGCAAGTTCGTGTGGCATTATTACTATTATTATTATTACTATTATTAGCCATGGAAACATACAAAGACACAAAGGAAACAAGAGTGGCGCAAGTTGACAGCTGGCACCGAGAGGGCCACAACGCCTGCCTACTCTTTTGGGACGAAGCATCACTATATGTTTTTCGATCGCAAGTACTTCATGCAGTTCAAGCCGGTGTAAACGGGAAATAAATAAAACAAAAATAAATTTACCGCAATGGCTACCAATGCTGCTGAATGCGTACTTTCACTGAAACCTACAACCCACATTCATACTGCAGTATTACCGAACGCGTTCGCTAGAACAATGTCATACAAGAAGTCTCCGCATGACGACTTGTTCGGGAGCAGTCGGGGCCCCAACCGCTCTCCTGCCCCTGATACACGCTTACACCACTCCGGGCACCACTACAAAACATATAAGCACCGCTGCATACCCTCTGCGATCACTTGTTGTGCAAATCTTAAAAAAATTACGCTGCTGTGCTCTGGGCTCTGACATACATACAATTTGCGTTTAAAATGCGTAGCTATGAACACAGGGGCCTGTATTCGGCATTATATATTGAGGTATCCGATAAGTGCCACGCAAACTCACGACTCCGGATGAGGCATCGTAGTGGTTCTTGTATGACCTCTTGGACCAGGCGCCGTCAGCAACAACTGTGATCGTCGGTACCCCGTCCTCGTCCACGTCTCCACACTCGCGGGCTAGGCGTGCTTCCTCGACGCCAGCCGCTTTCATCATGTCCCATGCAGCTATCTCGATGGTGTCGGCGACTTTGTCCTGGCACTTGGAGAAAGTTGCTGATGACATCGTTGGAACGTTTAGCGTGCCCAGAAGTTCGGAGAGGTTCGTGTAACCGGCGCCAATGGCCACAGCTCCCGACGTCGCTGCCGTGTTTGCGTCCATCTTAGCCGGATTTTCCTTTGGGGGCGGCTCTGTGGTGATGACGTCTTCCCTGTTGCACATTCTGCATTTGAAGGTGAACGCGCTGATCAGCCCTTGCCGGCGCTCCTTCATAAACTGCATGTCCGCAAAGGAGCAATCGAAAGGCTCGTGCCTCGACAGTGCCTGGCAAGAGGCAATAAAATGGTTGATGTCGACCAGCCGCCTCCCTTCCAGTATTTCGCCGACCTTGTCTTGTGCGTCTTCATTCGCCAACGATGCGGAGACTTGCAAAGGTGCTGACTGTGCTAGTTGCTGAGAAGTGTCGTCATCCTCACGAAATAGCACTTCTGAAGCAACGCTTTCCGTTGGTGAACTTGCCATTTGCCCAGCACCAGACGTCGAGGACGTAGCGAGGGAGCGAAACTTGTGCATATTTAGAAGTATGCGCTTTCTCTTCTTACCGAACTTCTGGCTACGCTTCCGTGCCATGGCTTACTGTAGCGTGCGAGAAACTGCCGAACTCAACTCCACACAACGAAGTGACCACTTTCTCACGTACAGCAGCACTAAAAGCAACTGGCCGCTCTTTTTCGCGTCAAGAAAGCCCGCGCTAAAGCCGTCTGCTCCGGGGATTGCTGAGAGTATGCTAGGCGCAGCTTCGTATTTCTTGTGCGTTGAAATTACATTCTTAAGTTATGCGCACGCACAAAATTGACACCAAATGAGCGTTAGCTAACTAAAGCATTTAGATAAATCCACACTGCGTCTTGGGGCCGTTACTTTGGCCCATCCTATGCACAAGGACATGTCAAACAAGCACACCCTTTGGTGTCGTCTGCTATTGCTCCGTGCCAATGTACGTAATCGACGCGCTTACTTTGGTGCCCTTTTGTTTTCTACGCTTGCACCTCAGCACATGTAATTTACTATTTATGTTATCAATAAAGCGACTGAAAACCCTTTTTAAACAAGCATTTCCATTGAATATATCATACGCCTAGTCGGCTGAAAGTAACAACACTAAACAACGTCTTGTGTAGCAATGGCGCCGTAGTGGTGTGCATCGAGTACATGTACTCCAGTACATGAACTGCAGTACCTTACGTCGGTTATTACATTTCACGCGTTCCTGCCGTACCATGCTGGTACGCAGCAATGCGTGCGCCATTTGTCGTCATTCCGTCAGTTTCTCTTTAGCTTCGTTCGAGTGAATACACCTGGTGTGACGCAAGAACGCGCGAGGCATGAAGCGGACTGCCCGTTTTCTCACGTAAGTTGCTGTTTTCATGTCGTTATGGCTATGGCTGTTATTACAGTTTATATTTTCTTGCTGCGTCCCACAACCTCATGAGTTACCGCGTGCTGGAGTTTCTACCCCAGGAGCAGCGGTACGGCTACATCTCAGGTACTAACTTCATGAACCGACGGGGGAGAGAAACATGTTCCCCATTATCGCTCAGTAAACAATAAACATTCATGAACCGAACATGCCACAGGAACAGGCGGTGGGATGATGATAGAAACATCTTTATTGACAGCAAAGGAGAGGTCGTGAAGGCGCTGCTAGTCACGGAGTCTGCGGCGACGGCCCACGGCCCCTGCCTCTAGGATCAGTGCCCGTCGGTACTTGCACGCGCCGTCGGGAAGGCCGCCCTCCCACTGCTCTCGGGTGCAGGACGTGAAAAGCAGCCGACCGCCATAATTGATCGTACGATTTCCTGCACGTTTGCCACAACCAAAAAAATGTTACTTATTTGGGGCGCTAATGATATACAACATCGCATGAAACGTGCCATTTGAGCCAATAACACGTTCGAGCAATATAGATGTCATGTTGCCAACAGCATGTACAAATAAATATATGTAGCCCGATTCGTAGTGTTGCGGGCGACGGCTTGAAGCACTTTTTAGACCTGAAAGTGCGCGGACTCGAGGAGGGTGAGCGATACATTGGGGTCGTACGGTGACTAGAAGTATGACTGTACCCATGCTTTCACCTTTTCTTCAACGAAAGTAGCGAACAACTCTTGCGCGTACGACAGCATACTCTCAGCGACACTTCGGCACGTTTTCTATGGGCCTTTTATACGTGCTCATATGCTAGTACACTTGTGCATCCAGTGAAGAAATGAATAAATTTTTTTTCTCAAATATGTTTTCTAACTTCAGCAGCGCTACAGTTAAACAGTGTCGCAGTCAACGTGACTACTCTATCAGGTGCATTTTAAAACAATTCTTGTCAACCATACTTCCGCAAGCGAGCTTAAATGTAAGATTGCTTTGTAATACATCTACTTCTCATTGCTTCAGCCAACTTAAATTGTTTTTCGAGCTACCTTTGTATTTTTCTTTTATGTCATTTTATTGTTTTGCTTGCTTATGTCTGCGTGCATCCCTTGTAACTTCACAACAGAAATGTGTTGGAGCCCACCAGTTAACTTTGGTCAGTCTCATTACTTTGTTCATGTTAAGTATACACAATTGCCGTTCTTTATGCCGTCTGCTCACAACAGTTCTTCTTTACAGATAACACAGCAGCCCAAAAATTACCTTATCGGTTGCTTTGGAGGTGCCACCGTGCTTTCCGTTCATATCGAAAGGTGGCCTTGGACTGTGACACACAGGTGATTAGGTATGTTTGCTATACTCCTGCTAGGTGTCACCCATACATTAACAACAATGTCATGTGTTCAACAATGAAAATTCATTGCAAGCTGAAGGCCACAAGCCCTTAATAAGGGTATCATGGGACAATGTTACCATGAAATAAAAGGATGGTTATAGGCACCCTCCCTCTACTGCTGTGCGAATGAAACATACCTGTACCTATTCCTTCTTCCTTTCATGCTGCCATCCCCCTCTTCCCTGCAGGGCAGTAAAGGAAACCTCCGCCCAGTCATCCTCCGTGCTTTTCTTTTTTTCTCTCTTTTTGTAATGTTATTGTTTCTCTGGAATAGGCTAGCATCATTCTTAATAACACCCTGCTTGTGCTTCGTGGTGTACCTTGGTCATATAAGACGTGTTGACCTAGCAATGTGAGGTGTAGTGCTGATTAAAACATTTCAGATACATACACATAGTTCAACTCACACAACACTGTTTATTGAATAATACCGTTGCAACATGTATGGCGTCATGCATTACATGTGCCTTGATCATATCACATTAATCTGATTATTTACAATTGCTATGACAACATAAACATGTTGTTCGGCAACCATCTCTTTGCATGTGACACATGGACAATAACATTTGCTGTAACAGTGTAAACGAGGCATCCAGAGAAATTAAATGCATGCATTAATCACGCCATACTGCTGTGTTACACAGCGTTAGGTTGTATACATCATCACTTGACATACACCATCACAAACAATTGCTATGTTAGACTGTGTTAAATTGTACAAACTGCAGTGTTGCGACATCCTTTATTTCTGGATGTTCTCGAAATGGCACGTGTTGTTTAACTCTTTCAAATAACTGCAATTTGCATGGATTTAAACACAATTTGAACCTGTACTTGCAAACTAACACAGCATGTTGATGTCCATGCGCATCTTTATGCGTGTTTCATGCACATCGTTACTTAAAACACCGTGTGGGAACATTTACTTTATTCTCTGCATCACTTTGTCCTATGGCTGCACCATACCACATCCATCTTCACATTTACAGCCTCACTGCCACAAGCCATAGCAGCTGATGGTGACAAGGCATCCGTTACAGTTCGTAAGATCAACAGACATTTAGAAGAGGCTGTAGCATCACTTTGTGCTCACACTGCCACAAGCACAACCGTGCTGTGTAAGTGTGTGAAGATAGATAGAAGATAGATAGATAGAAACCCGTTGCAGTTGTGCTCTTCTTCTGTCTAATTTTCTATCTCCTCACTTACATGCCCTGTTGGCTACTGTGGGTTATCAAACAGGATTTTACTTACTGTTTAACTTCACCTGTAATTCCATTTCTTCTGTCTCTTTTTAACTGCACTTGGCTGGTTGTCAAATGTACATTCATTGTTCAGTAGGACTCTGGTGAGAGTTAGTTCATGATTTTGTTTCTTCCTGTTCCTTGTCTTTCTTCTCGTTTTCTTTGCACTGCTCAAAGTTTGCTTCAAAAGCATTCATTGTCTTTTTCCTGGGTTTTGTTACATTAATGTTTGTCCCTAAGAAAACATATGCTCCCACATGCCACTCTAAACATCTCGTGGTCCTGTACATTCATTTCACCTTTTGGACATTGCACCACACACAAGATGCAGGGACACAGGCACACAACTGTCACACTGTGTGTTTTGTGTGCCCTAAAATGTTACACTGGCATACCGACATGCCCAAACTTGCATTCTTTCTTTTCGCTGAATCTGTACAGAAATGCAGAAATTGATGATGGCAAGCTTGGAGAAACATAGGTTAGATATTGTGCGCGACAGTCCAGTGCCATACACGCTCCTTTTGGATGCCTGCTACATGTGCTGTGTACAGAAATAAAACTATCCTGACTCTTGTACATGCACACTACTGACTGCTGTATATGCAATACCTGTATTGTTTACATCATTTCCTTTTCCAGGTTATTTCCACGTGCCAGATATCTTCTACTACGACTAGTCAAGCCATTTGCAGTACGAATAACGCCTACTTGATTACCTTGCAATGACACACCCCACCATGACCGTTGGGAAGACTGTCCATTGCCTGTCGCTGGTGCACGAGGATACATCTTCACCTGTTGGTACTCGCTAATTGTGTTGCAGCTTGTCTTTTGGCTCATCACCACTACGAATAAAAGCTCTGTTTTAAAATCAATAACACTGCAACTTCTGAATAGCTCAACCTAATTCTCACAGCATACTGACCCCACACGACATCTAAACATTGCGAATGCTAATCCTGTATGGTTTGTTTTTGTCGAATTATTGACATCCTAAATAAAATAGCATATTTCGCGTATACACACGCCTATGCATTTCATATCTCAAATCGGTGACATCCGTAGTATGTCTCTTACTATGATATTACTTTTCACCCTTACTTCAGGTACACATTTTTTCCCATGCCATGTATGCTCACACGGCTGTGTTCAAAGTCAGGTTTCTTCATGCGCTTGCTCGCAGCACAAAAGTTTTATGGCACCCACGTTTGCTTGCTGCGACATGCCATAGCCTCATTGGGGTGTCCCTCTCCATGGTAACCTTTACAAGCACATCAGGCACTCGGCACATTTCAAATGGGGTGAGCAAGGAAATGGTGCATTTTTCAATCCGCACTGGCTAAAAATTTTGTGCAGTCACGCATAGTGCATTGCAGGGCTTTGTAACCCTACTGCTGTGAGACTCTACAAAGCAGGTGTGATACTAACACATAGTGCAGTTTCTACCTCGCTGCATCTTCCAGCTGTCCGATTATCCTGCATTTGTGCACTGTTGCTCTTCGACTCCTCCCTTCAAAATGTATCTCTTGCCAAGGCACCTGTGCTTTGTAGTTGCTACATATTCAATGAAAGCCTATATTCATTTGGAAAGGATTGCCTCTCGAGAAGGACACACGAAACACTTGCCAGGACATTAGCAGCAAAAAAAGTGACACTTAATCGCCACGCTAAACTAGCACACGAGTGTTAGCTGGCACCTTATTGAAATTACTAGATTCCCTTTTGCACAGTTACCCCAATATGCAAGGAAAGCTCCCCATATCCTGAGACCTACACATGCAGCAATTCGTTTGACCTTGCAGTTTTAAAGAATGTATGAGGCGTGCTTGGACACGCTGCCTTCAGAGAAATTCGTTTAGCACTTTGGCCTCTGCTCTCGGCAGCGCGATCAAATACTCAACATGCAGCCAAAACAAGCAAACAAAAATGATATGAAAAAAAAAATTGAAACAAACTTGCAAATGATCACACACCACTCGACGCCTTCGTCATCTAGCCGAACAGGTGAGGCTGTAAAATTAGTCACGTACGCGCTAGCGCAGGTACCCAAAACCTCGATGTGCAATAATCTATGCGCAAGCAAATGCCATTACTAATGCGGAAAGCTTCTTTATTACACCTACGCAGGTTAAATGCACTATTGCGCTTAATACGAGTTGCGATACGGCATACACTAGTAAATTATTCTAATAAAAAAAAGTGCAACTTCCCTTGTAAACACGGTGCGTTAAGTGCCGTTGTCATATAACACTATTATCATCGCTCTTCAGTTTTCATTTGTGTGTGTGTTCGTGTGCGCGCGTGCGTTGGCGCAGCCACGCGCCGTACCTGCGCCCTCATAGAAAAAGAAAAGAAACAAAAAACGGACGCTCGCGTTGCGACTCGCAGTGAGCGCGACAATATGTGGCAAAATGTGTACGCAGGTGCACCCATTGCATATTTAGGCAAGGTCACTTGAGGAATGAAAGTACTCCGAACGCGCGCAGGCAGCTTCTTATTGCAAATCACCCTTACATATTCCGTGCGGCAGCGTTCACACTAGTGTACCTGTAAGTTTCTAAAGCTTGCAGAAATCGAAACAAATCAAGCTATAACAGTTGCAAAAACACACTGCGCAGAACAAGCGCAGATCACTATGTTGAACAACGCGGGTTTCTCACGGGCAGTTCTTTAGTTATGCTTACATACAACTGTGCGGTGGTGAGTGCTCAGTATTTCGTGCAAGAGCACCTTACCTGAGTGTGCCAATATTATTTCCCTATCGACAGAATAACTGCACACGCCACAGCTTTTTCATGGACTCGCAACTTTCAGCCACATCGAAATTATGCGGATAATTTAGCTTAGAGACATCACGAAACGCAAGCAATTTCTTCATCCTTCTCACATTCCAGTTTTGCTCGCCAGCGGTTTCAATCAGACCACGAGCTCCTGACTCAGGACGTCGTTCACATGGCCTTCCCATGTGCTTTCGATCCGGCATACCGGCTGCTGTCACATATATTACGCTACCTGCTGGTGCGTAGAATGCTCTAGCGTTCCTAAATGAACACTGCACAACCTCGACACTGCCACTCGCGTACACAAATGTCATGGCGAAATCCTACAGGTACGACACCGCAACACAAAACACGTGTTTTCTTGCCTGGACAATGCTATTTCCCAGACGGCAAAAAGTAGTCCTCACGAAAACACAAAAAGTGTACCGTTCCGCGTGTACAGCTTCCGAGATTCCCGTTGTGAAACGATAGGCGGCAATTTTGACAGCAATCTCAAAGGCCATACAATACGAAAAATAGTTTTAGTTTATTCTGTGAGGTGGCAGCACATGATAGAGCGTCTTTGAGGCCCTCGTTTGTTGGTTGCTACATGCTTTAGGAAAATTAGTTTTACCAATCACATGCATCACGTATGATGCCACCAGTGGTCTTAAATTTGTCCTCTAAGATTGATCTAGTGACTGTTGGTCTTAGTTTTTTCGTTTTGGCCTTCTTTTCCGACATATTCAGTTGTAAATTCGACGGTCGGAAAAACATGACTTTTACTCACATTTCGGTAGTTTTTAATAAAAAATTGACGACCTAACTCAAAAATTCGAAACCAACAGTCACTAGATTTTGAGTTTTTCTTTTAAATGCAACAAACCTCGTCAAATTCGGTGCGGTGGTTGCCGAGAAAAACGAATTCTCCTTTTACATGTATTTAGATAGGAGCCCCCGAGCTAAAGCTTCCTCTTAAGCGATGCAGGTTTGTCACAAAACTCGGAGTGCTTATCTAAGCTACATTTACCGACGGATATATATATATATATATATATATATATATATATATATATATATATATACAATTCTGGCGTCTTCAACGAGCAAAAGCACAGCCTCTAAGAGCCGCATTTTACATTGAGATGGCGCTACCATATACATCATAGATGCGCAGCAGTCCTGTTACTATCGTCATCAAGTGCGGAATAACACGCACAAGACATCTAGAGAACTATTTTTCTACTCTCGGTATATAAGAATAACTAGTTCGCCGGAACGCTCATTTCTCGAGTTTACCCGGGTGCTCATGTCAGCCGAGCGGAGCTTGCGTTCGGCGCACTCGGAGAGACGGAGAATGGTAAGTTCAATCTACGTGCATCCATTCTTCAATAACGCTTGAGATGCCTCTTTTCTTGCTCAAGCTTCTCAACTGGCTTTTTTGTTATTACTGTGCTAGTTATTTCTGTTATCGATGGTTTTCATTTTTCTTTGTTAACGGTCGTGCAGTTTGCACGTTGTGGCTAATACAACAAAGTGCAGATAGTGCGCAGATACCTCGCGTAAACTATATATATCCTTGCAACTAATATTTGCCATGCACCAGTGATGACAATAGATGACGAGACCGAGCATTTTCGGCGGTGAACGCATTAGCTGCGTTCTGCGGCGTGCTTCGCTGTCGGTCTGCTTTTGAAGACAAATGAGGCATTTGTCTGAGGTGCCACGCACTGCCTTAACGTCGCGGAACGTGAAAGATTTGGCTGACTAATTGATTTTTTATGTATACGCTTTTTTTTTCTCTTTGTTTACACAGATCTGGTCGAGTGCCACGTGCTTTGTACGGACCTGCCGTAGGTGAGTGGCCCACTGTGCTCGGCCGTCTGTTGGTCGACCTGATGATTCAAAGAAAATAAAGTTATCCAGATCTTAGCCAATGTGCAGAAACATTAACTCTCTGATACTTCTGTAGTGCACCCTCTTGCTTGAGTTGGAATAAGTTGACAATTCAGTTTCTTGCTATCTGTGCAGGACCGTGATGGCCGCGTGTGAAGCCATCGTGATGCATTCCCTACCGTGAGCAGCAGTTTTATTTCTATACACAGCAACCTTGTCAACAGTGATGAGGCTTTTTCAGACTAGAGTCTCTGAATGATTGTGAGGTATCTCGAAAAGCTGATGATGCTATTGTCCCACAGTATTGTGAACTGCGTGATCATTTTTGTAATAATGGATTTTCTTTGTATTCCAGTGCAGATAGATTTCAGCTTGCTCCACTACCTACATGACAGGTAGGCAGCCTTTCAAGTAATTTGTCGGTGTTCCTGTGATGACAAAAATATTGAGTCCGTGTTTCTGACATGTGATGTGTATTCTGTACTGAAAACTCCTTGATAAATGTTCAATATTAGTCATCATTTGTCTTGTTTAATGAGTCTTCCTTTTTTTTTTTTTCTTCAGTGGTGTTGCTGAAATGGTGGCCACCAGTAACGTGCCTCGTTGGTAAGGCTTCATTTGTATAAAAACGTCAATGTGCCATTGTGCACATTTGTGAATTACTGCTTTCAGGCTATTGCGAATTCATTTTACGCGTGAAACTGAATTTTAAGAAATTGTATACATGGAAGAAAAGGTGTTCTCACTGTGCAAAATTTTAAAGAGAATGAGGCAGTCGCCTGGGCTCGCCACCATGCATGAAGGTCCTACCAAAGAGGCCAACAAAATGCCCTGTAAGCAGGCACCAGGTCGTTTCATGTCGTCCTTGAAGGTCTGGGTTTTGTATGCAGACTGCACACCTCTAGAGTGCACCTTTCCGATTCTTGCTTGCAGTAACATATTGTCTACATAATCTGGGCCAGCTCGGTGATGAATCCCCAGAACATTTGCAGTGCTGCTGACAGCTCCAAGAAAAAAAAAGCTGAAAATGCCACTTTCACATGTCTTTTGATTCGCAAAGGAAACTACTGTATGATGAATTGTTCCACGGTGGTAAATATTGTTGGATGACTTAAGGGGACAGGGTAGGTCCTATTCTAGCCATGCATTTTAGGCTATGTTTGTGACCCTTTTTCTCATGATCTGCTGGGGTTAGAACAATAATCTTGGTAGCATTGTAATCAGCAATGTTAGGTAGTTTTACTGAATCAGGATTATTTGTTTTTAGAGATTATATTTTTTGTTTTCATTTTTTTACTGGACCCACCAAATTTTAGAGCCAAAATCTGCAGTAAATAGCCTGTAAACAAAAATCCCCTACAAGAATATTTAAAATCCTGGTTCAGTAGACTTTCTGTAATGTTTGCTGAATATCTGGAAAATTTTGTCGCCCTAGCGCTTGTTGTTTCTGAAAAAAAGGGTCAAATGCAGCAAAATTTGGTGTTTTGAGATAATTGGCTTTGAAGTGGAAGAAAGAGCTTTATTGCAATATAGGACTATAGAAACAAATTCTGGCGCATTTTTTCAATAGCCACCAGCCTGGTAGTCCCCTCCATCATCAACACTTCTTTTCTGAGCTAGCTGCCTAGTTTTCCCGGCCTGCTTAGTTACCAGTCGTGCAGACCTCTCTGCAAAGTACACTCGCCGCCGGTCAACTTCGCGCAACCACTGGACTGTGAACCGTCCTGGAGAAACTCCAAATGACCTCAAAATGTCGGCTCGAGCATTGCTGCGGTCATTAAAAGTTAGCACAGCATCCATTGTCACTATTTTCGGCGCCTTGAGGCCAAGAAAGACATTGTTCGGAGCGCGCTCCCATACAACCTTGTTGAACGCCTCATTCGCGTTCTGAGTTTTTCCATGGAAACATTTCTGGAGAAGCTCAGGCTTTGAGAGCTGCTGAAACACCGGCGTTCCGTTTCCAGCGTTCCGCCGAGCGCGAAAGCTTCGATGCAGACGCGCACGTGGTGGCCGTGGTGCCCACTCCTGGATTGTGTTGCAGACAATTGGGGTCATTGGAGATCGACTTATGCCGGTTTCCGTGGAAGAGACGTTTTTTAAAGCACTTCTTTGGCTTCGTCATTGCATTACCGCTAAATAACCAGCAACAAAGTATAAATAAATTCGATTGTCCGCGAAAACACGCCAAAGCACGCGCAAAACGCCCCGCGTTGCGAGTAATCCAGCTGCGTCTTAGGATTCGTTTGACTAAGCGAAATATGCTAGCTATGTTTTCACTGTTGCCAAATGAGTGACAGCCATTCCGCTAAACGTGAAAAAAAAATAGGCGGTGAAAAAAAATTTTTTTTCAGTTTAGGAGAGGCAAAGTTCCCGAGCATGTGGGAAAGGGGGCGTGGCTGGATGCTGCCTAGGTTTCGAAAAATGTTGATTTTGAGGTAAATATTTCGCGTAGGCGCAAATGAAACACTGGGCCATGTTAAGGAAAGAATAGAGATTTTAAATTACACAAAAACAAAAAGTCGATTTTTTTCGGAAAATTTGCCTACCCTGTCCCCTTAATTGGTGCTCTGTTAAATCTTTCCAGCATACCAAATTTATAGAATGCAATTCCAAAATAGCAGTAAAAAAAATTAAAAACTTGCTGAGCATATAGCACACATACCACGCCACAATGGCAGTTGCTGTTAGTGGGTGGGCCTTAGGTACCAATATGAAAATTTTGGTTTACTGTTACAAAGATACTAGCACTAGTCTGACTTTAGTATGGCCTGTTTTTATGTAGGACAGCTTGGGGTTTATTCCTGTAAGCAGCAACTCGCTGGTGGTGAAGCTTTTTCAGACTAGTCTCTAAATGATTGTGAGGTTATCGTAAAAAAAAACTGACAGCTATGAGTGTCTTGCGGTTTAGTAAACTTTCATGATCTTTCTTTTGTAACAATATTTCTTTTTTCTATTTCAGTGCAGAGAGATGGCAGCTTGGTCCTCTACTTGCCCTCTTAATGGGTAGGCAGTCTTCCAAGTAATTTGTCATTGTTCCTGTGATGATAAAGAATTTTGAGTCCGTGTTTCTGATACGTGATGTGTGTTCTATCCTGATAATTCCTAGATAAATATTAATTAACTAATTAACGTGCTTGTCTTATAAATACATTTTTTCTTATAGGGGAGTTGCCAAAATGGTGCCCAGCAGTCATTGGTAAGGCTTTTTGTACAAAAATGTGCTGTTGTGCATATCTATATATTGCTGCTTGCAGGTTATTGCTCAAGTGGCCTGTACATGGTATCGCATGCTCCCATAGCATTTTGCATGCCTTTTGTGATTTTCTGTGATGTTCCTATTGGTCTGTGTTTCTGACATGTGATGCATCGTACAAATATACTGAGTGAAGTGTTTACTGTTAAATGCTACTAGTCTCCATAGTTTTTTGGTGACACTTGCTTCCTTCCTGCAGTGAAACCTTCTGTTGGGGTTCAGCATCTCTCAATTTGAGGTAAGCTTTTTTTTTTTGTGCAGTCCTCTGCCAACCTAACTTGATGACTGCTTATCAAAGTTATCCAGACTTATGAAGGCTGTGCAGAAAATTCAGATATCTGATTAATTTGCCTACATATTTTTGTGTAGAGTTCTGTGCTGCATATAATTCTGTATATTTTTTTTTTCCCAGGGGATAATTGTATTTGAGCTACACCTTGGGTGCCCACTTCATCAGGTAGGCCTCATCAGTATTCTTTGCTAGTGACTTTGTTTAGGATGACACAGGCTGGAGTCTCTGAACCTTAAGCTGAAAGACAGTGGTTTTCTGATACATGCTTATAAAAAAGCAAATGTTTGTACAATATGTAGTAGCACTTCAGCTTGGTTGCCTTGCCTTCTTTTTTATGCCTTTCTGTGCTGGAGGACATCTCGTAAGGTGTGTTGTATGATGATTTTCATGGCTAGAGTGCTGACATTGATGACAGCAATTCACAAACCTGATAGCATCAGCAGTCTGAATTACGTAAATTATTTGTCCGCACATTAATTGCCAGTTGTGGTGGTTTCCTTTCAGATGGTCTGGTAAAAGAGCCAGCAGTGCAGGTAGTTGCTCTTACTTTCGTTACGATTGCTTTCATTGTGCTTGAAATTTGTGTAAGGCCATTGCAATTTGTCCATGTTTCTTCAGTGAGCTTATGTGACGCCAATTGCAACTGAACAAAGCAATCCCTGTCTGGTTTGACGTTGATATATAAGGTACTGTTGTGCCACTGGAATCAATTGCAAATTATGCGACTTCATCCACTTTGCATAAAGCTTCACTAATGCGTGTTTTTGTTTTCATGTGATGAGAAATTCTGACACCTCTTCTGAATTCTTCTTGACAGAATTCATTATTCTGAATCTTTTTTTTTTTTCTTGCAACCTGCTGCAACTGTTGTGCAAAGCCGTTTGTACATGTTAGCGATTTTTTTTTCCAGGTATCTGGCAGCAAAAGCAGGTGTGTTCTCCCTTTTTGCTTCAGGACCATCTTTGTTTGTGATGAAACTTGACACCTCTTGTCCGAATTGTTTTTGCTGGAAAAGTATTCTTGCTGATCTGTTTGCATGATGAGCACTGCAGTCCAATCCATTACTGCCAAGTTAACTCCTGCTCTTATGTTGCAGGCGAGTCCAGGGAGGTGCATCGATTTTGCGGTCAATAAAAGAAAAAAAATTTTCTCTGCGTCTATTTTTTTTTTCGCCACCCATCTGTGGAGCCTATGTATAGTTCGCGTGTTCCGCAATGATATTCAAGTTTTACTAAAGCTACACGGTGCTAATACCTACCATGCTGTAAAACGCGAGTTCAAAGGTGGTGTTTCGTTCAAAATTGAGTTGTACGAACCATTATTAGGCACCCTAAAGTGACTGTCGTCCAGTGGAGTTTGCATTTCCGGAAAATGACTGCGAACGTCATGCGGCGAAGTAGCCGGGGTAGTCGAAGACTAGCTAGGTAAGCTGTGTGCCCAATATCGCACGTTGCTGCAGCATGTAAGCTCGATCCGATACATCTGATGCGAACGGGATGTCTGGTCGAGGGCGATAATTCTTGTCCGGGCCGACATCCATGGAACCATGTAAAGGCTAAAAAATCTCACGGGCGCGATTTTGTGCGTGACAGTGATTGATCGGGTCGTCGCTTCAGATCGCTCGGTTCTGCAAATGCAGAATTCATCGCCCGGAAGTGCTATGAACTACGTAATAGTAGGCAGCCGGAATGGGAAATACCATGGCGGAAGGAAACGGGAGAGGCCTTACCCCTCCGCGCGTGCGGGCAGTGTTGCGATGGTCTCCGTGTTTTGTTGCACAGCGTTATCTGGACCGTGCTCTACCGGATGTTGCTGTGGTCAGGTGGGACAGGAGGAACTATAGTTCGTGAAATGAACGCGCATGCAACAGTGGACGCAATGTACGCGCCACGGCAATGGCTACGGATGAAGGAATATCTGCGGGAAACGTTGCCCTCTTTGGCGGAATCGTGCTAACGATTGTTTAGTATTGCTGCGGAGCGCGCGGGTCCGAGCAGCACGGTTGCGCGCAGCGCGACGTGGTTTCGCGAGAAATGTAAACAGGAGAGGAGAGCTGGCCCGATAGGCGGAGCAACGCCAACTCCCGGCTTCACTTTATCTTCACAAAGAGTGACGTCAGGGCCTCTGTTTGCGCACGTGCGCGCTTCTCAGTAGACGAGCGAACTACCGAATTTTGATACAAAAACCTACTGCAAGACCTTCAGTAATACTTTATGTTGCGTTGTACAGCCAAACAAGTCAACTTGAATAATTATAGCAAGTGCCACGCCAGGTGTGGCGCCGATTCGATCCCCTAATATCGTAGCTCTGGTCGTATGCTTGGAGTTTAACTTCTGTGCGATGAGCGAACGCGTCGCTGTCGCGCAAAAAATCGCTTGCATGGGGTTTATACTTCAAGGCGCTGCCTTTTATTTCTCTAACACTGAAAATGATATAATTGTTACGTTATTACATCAGAAAAGACACAGCAGAGTTTACGGGTTTGAAATCTAAGCATGGTTTCACGTCAAGGCATTGATTTCACATCAAAGCGTCAAGACCGCGTCCATTCTGCTTGATGCGTCAACGCTTCGCTGTGCAGCGGACGAAGCCTTCGGCACATTGAGGTTCGAGTGCACGTACAGAAGTTTTTGGACGTGATCCCCTGGGAGCCTGCTTGGTGCGCACATTTTCAAACTCGGGCCAGTTTCTTTCGCGTGCCACAGAAGAAGGGGGAATCTGCAGTACGCGGCAGGCGAGGGGACTCAAGGGAGGAATCCAGGTGCTTCGCAGACTCCCAAACTCCTTCTTTTGACCAAACTTTTAGGTACGTAGAAAGGAGCCGCATCGCAACAGAAGAGTTCTGTGGGGAAGCTCTGGTTTTTACCGCGAAGCTGTTGAGGGCTAGTTCCCCAAGGATCGTGTCCGTGTGTATACACAAAACTGTCGCCATCAGGATTGGCTCCAGCGTCATCGTCTTCCACAGCTGGCTCGTTGGCGCCTCGTGCCACTGCTCCCACGTTCATCGTCGTCATTTATTAAGAAACACAAAGCCGTAACCAATTTTATAGCTAACTACAGCGAAGTATGTGAGGGCTAGTTCCCCAAGGATTGTGTCCGTGTGTAGACACAAAACTCCCCAAACGTGGGTCGATCCCGAAGATAGTGCAATACCGGCCCGACCCGCGGTGGAGGTGTAGTTCGCCATTAAGGGGCCCACATACACAGTTTCGCTGGTCATCCTTCTCAGAGTGGAAGGGCAACGAGTTCTTTGCTGCACACCTCCAGGATTGGTTCGTGTAGCATGTGCTTTTATGCTCTTGTGCTTGGTTCGAGTAAAGCATTTAAGTACCCTAAGCATGAACTTCGGGTACTTAAAGCCAGTGATATGTTTAACTATCGCCTTGCTCTTGGATACCTAAAAGAAACCAAACAGAACTTAAGCATTGTTTCATCTCTGGCTAGATTAAAACACAACATCCCATGTTATAACACCAGGTCCCCGGAATACTGGCATGTGCCGCATGTGCGTTCAACCTATGGTAACCAAATGACTTGTTACACTCTCCCCACTCTGCTGAATAATCTCAGATTTGCGTCCATCGATGTACCTAATTGTTCTGGCAGAGACCTGTATAATTTCTACTGCCCCAAGAATTGGCTTTAACCATGTACCTAATGTCTTTCTTTTTAAGAGTTTTATGTATCTATATAACTATATTGTTTGTTTTCCCCGAGCTGTTTCATGTGTGAAGCAAATTATTTAAGTGAGATCTGTGTACTACATGCCATTACTCTTTCCTTTCTCCATTTTTGTTGTTCCTCTTTCGTTTCATTTTCTTCTTTTTTTCCTCGCTCCTTGCTGTCTGCTGCCTTTTGGACCTTCTGGTTATTCGGACCAGTCAAGTAGCTTTTGTAGCAACTTTTTTCCTAATGCCATGGCACTTTGTACCACTTGTTTTTATGAATAAAGGTTTATTATTATTATTATTATTATTATTATTATTATTATTATTATTATTATTTTCTTGTATTGCCAAAATGTGTACTATGTTGCCCTGCATTTATTTTATTGTTAGTTATTGTTAGTTGCCTATGTGACTCCCCTCTGCTAGAACCCCAAGTACGTATTGCGGCATTTTTAAATAAATAAAATAAATAGACGAAGCGGCAGGAGGCGACGAACAGAATGGCAGCCAACGCGATAACCATAGAGAAAGAAATTCGATAACTGCGTAAGTGCCACTTGTTGGCACCCCAAATGAAGCGATTAAACACAAATATAGAAGCCCCCAAAAATTAGCCAAGGCACCTTTTATTTCTACACCTAATTGAATCACTTTATTAATGTGTAGGTTGAAGAGATAGAGCCAAATATGCAAAAGGTATTGAAGTTCCCATTGGCTATCGGCATATAATGGCGATGCATTAGAGCCAATACCGAAACTAACCCGCCCACTATCAGTGCAGTGTAATGATGGCGCCAAAATGTTTTGCCCATGCTCAGCGTAAAGGAATTGTTACTCCGCGCCCATTGCGTCATGCCGTGGTGCTCGTCGTCTGCTGCGCCCAGTTTTACGCCATCTCGAAAACTTACATACCGGCCAGCGCAGCTTCTAACGACTCGAAAGCGACAAGATCAGATGCGCACCAAGTTCACTCAAAGTGCAAGTTGCGTATGCTAGGCTCTACCAGCGCGACGCAGCCCCTGGTACGACTAATTTGGCGCAAACTTACCGACTGAATGGGGATAACAGGAGCGTATGTCCCTGTCTTGCGTCTGTCTTTTTTTTTCTTTACAGCTAAGCTGTACATGGCTAGCCGATTCGTCCGTCCGTCCGTGTGTCGCCTGTACGCCGAAAACTCATCATGCGCTACCCCATGCGCATGCTTGAACAAAGAAAAAGTAAAACAAGACGCGGTGGTCACTCTGATTGTCATTATCTTCTGTATATTTATTATGTGCATTACCATTCCCGCGTGATGTCATCATTCGTGGCGATCGCTTTGAATACTCTCATCTTATCGACCATGTTATGACGCATGACCTTAATGGTCATATAGAAAACGTGGGATGGCGGTGCTCCTTCGCTCCCATTGGAGGGTCGAAAAGCATAAGAAAACGCAATAGTGAAGTCACCAATCGTCGACTTTAACGTCGACCTAACGCGCCCCGATGACCAGTGGTTTATATCCTTCCTGTTGGAACGGTTTGGAATTGAGTGCTACGCGGACGTCAGTGTGCCGACGACACGCCACCGGTCGTGTATAGATTAAACCTTTGTCAAGAACTTGTCTAGCATAGCAGTACAACCGATCGCGGTGTACCACAGCGAGCACAAAGCTGTGGTCACTGTGGTAACGAATGAGGAAAAGGCGATAAAAACCACGACGTTACGTGTCTCTGTCTTTATTCAATCAATAATAGCAATCAATATAAATCAATATAGTTGTCAATATATAGTCATCCCAATGCAGCTTCGCTGGTTAGCCTTCTTCACAGAGTGGAAGGGCACTAATTTTGTGTTTTTATTTTTAATTTTGGCATAGTTGAAAACAACGAAAAAGCTGGAAGCGTCTGATGCGCTGTTTTGCCTTCATGTAGGAAGGCAAAAGTGAGATGGCATTGCATCACGCCTTGGCAAGCGAACGCTCCCTGAAGCTAGCCCGTTGCTCAGTGGCGGCCCTACATGTGGCCTCTTGCGTCGAGATCACGGGGCAAGAATCGAGATTTGTTGAGACGTTTGGTCGCGCCTCCTTCAGGCGCTTTTCTTCTAGCTGGACCGTACATTCGCTCTCTGATGTAATTATCGGGTTTTACGTGCCTAAACCACTTTCTGATTATGAGGCACGCCGTAGTGGTGGACTCCGGAAATTTCGACCACCTGGTTCTTTAACGTGCACCTAAATCTAAGTGCACACGGGTGTTTTCGCATTTTGCTCCTATCGAAATGCAGGCGCCGTGGCCGGGATGCTTGTGCTATGCAGCGATGTATTTTGTTTATTTCCGCACAGTGTTGGTGGAAGTCCGTTGTCGCCATCAGAGACAACATGGATTCGTAGCAAACACATTGTGAGAAACTGCAAAAATGACTTTAGCTCGTAGGTGCCGTATGTGCCGCATTGTATGTGCTGACGATTTTTCCGGCGGCACATACGATGTCGTTTCCAATTACCTGCTCAGCGTCCCTTACATGGTTGAGCAGACGCTGCCCTTTCGCCGCATTGCAGCCATAAAAATAATCGTCAAGCGTACCGATCTTCTTAAAGGCAAATATAGCGTGTGCAGTTTGTTTCACACTAAGGGGAAAACTCGGAACGTATTGCGTCGCGATGCGTCAAGCAATGGAGTCGTACGGCGGCAGCAGCTCGAGCAAGCGCACACGCTTGAGGGGCAGTGTCGTGATCTGCGTCGTCTGCTACGGCGGCGCGCGCTGGCCGCATTTTCGGGAAGCGTGGTACTGTCAGGGGCAAGGCACCGATTTCATCGGTACTGCGGGAACTGAGCTGATATTCTTTACTAAACGTTGTGCGTCGCCACACTCTGATCCTTCATTGGCGATAATGGAGTTCCACAAACTTCTTTTGACAACATGGTTCAACATGGACAACACGCCGTTCAAGATCCCGCCCCTCGAGCATCTGCGCGAGCTGCTGCCGCCGCTTGACTCAAGCGCTCGCCGCATCGCGATGCAATGCGCTTCGAGTTTTCCCCTAAATGTGAGAGAGACTGTACACCGCCCTTCGAAAGAAATGTCCACGCGCACACACCGCGCGCGGCGCGAAACGTGCCCAAACACGCGCAGTGCAGGAGGCAATCAAGGCGGCGCGAACGAGAGATGGGAGAGGGGTACTACCGGCTAATAGAATTTTGCTCCGCATGCGGCGCTCTCAACGCCGGCGCAGCACGCACTGCGATGAACTCGCTCCTGGCATACCTTTCCTACTCTTTATTTTGCAATCGAACTGACGAAGTTATTGAGGCACAGTCATGGCCTCATGTAAGCACACCACTGATATAACCCACAGCAGCTACAGTAACGTCTGCCCTCGCCACCTGTGTGCCTCTCCACGCTAAGGGAAATTCGTTTTGCGCATTCTTTATTTCAAGGCAACCGCGCCTCCGTACCTTAATTTACATGTCACATGGGTGTTGGATCACGTGACTTCTAGTTATTGGCGGTTTTTGTGTTCTTGTTTTTGTTTTGTTTCTCCTTCCTTTTCCATCTCTCGACCTCAAGTGTGCGCGGAAAACCGTCTCCGGTAATATTGTGAGAAACCATGGAGGAAGGAAAAAAAAACCTCCTCTATGTGAGAAACTTTATATACAGCTCTATCTGGTTCCATTCACTCCATCCGTCCGCCCATCCACATGGCTCCATCCATAGAGTTTCTCACCATAACTACAGTGCCATAACCCCATAATATGGCGAGAAGCTCCATCCGCTCCATCCGCTGTAGCCGCGAATCGAAATCGTGATCGAAACCACGCCGAAACTACTGTACCGAAACTACGGCTGCTGTGCTGCGGCTGCATCATTGCTTCTAATGGCAACTGCCGGTGCGCGTCTGGATGGCTGGAAACTTGCAGTAGCTTATAGTTTACCTGTAATCATTAGTGTACGGCTAACGAATTGAGTGCCTAAATTGTATTCGAAGTCGTCTAGTGTTTTATGCTGCTTAGGTTAATCTGTGGCTCGCTCCTGCTTGCCATGGCAAATATTTGAGACGTGGGAATTTCAGGGCTTCGTGCTGTAGAGCCGACGTACTGATGTCGTCCCTGCAAAAGCAAATGCTGAAGAACAGGCTGCCTCCCATGCGCCCGAAGCCGCTTTCTATGTCCATGTGAGTTCCTCTGCCTTATGGTTTACTTGATCATGCTACTACATGCGCGTAAATGCTAAAGAGGTAAGGCCAATAGGTGTTCTGCGCGAATGAAGGATTAGTGCTTTGCTGGAAAACACATACGGTCAGCGTTTTATTATTCGTTTTGTCTAGGGAAAGAGGAAGGTCTGGAATGCTTCGGAGGGACTACACGCCGTTACCCTGGCGCGACTACTTTTCCGAAGGGCGGTGGGTAAAAACATCAGACAGCGATGTATCCTTTTTGATGTTGGTTTTTTCAAATACAACGGGGAGGGGTGATGCGAGCCTACTCGGGTTTTGCGCAAGCGTTCGCCCCCAAATTTTGTTTAGTTAAACAATAAGGCGGCTGTATCCGTTGTATCCCTACAGAGGTAAATTGCACTACGTTCTGGGTAGTAATGATCAATCTTAAACCAACGAGCGCATGTTAATTTTCTCAAGCCGCATGGAACTTTAGAACAACGTACGTAGCAAGGTCGCAATTAGTAGCCGCGTACCAAGCCAGCAGAATAAAAAGAGCAGTGACATCTGTTGAAACTTTTCCTATCTCTAATCTGTTACTTGAGCTGACATTTAGTGCATTAGAACGTTATCTCTTATTTCAAACAAACAAGCTGTAAATGACCCGTTGGGACTGTTTTACAGACATCCATGTGCATTGGAATGGTTCACATTGCTTTTACTCAATTTGGCATAACTGACTTATTTTGTCTCCGTATATTATTTTGATGGTTCCTGTTGTATCATGAATAAGCACAGTAATTTCAGTTACACTATTTATGAGTCAGAATAACTGCACACACTAAATTTTTGTTGAAGAAGCATCCATTGAGGCGAGACAGGAACCTACCTATCACAATGTGCCTAGGAAGAGCAACGAATGCCGCATGTTAAAAAAAAAAAGGAAGCACGAAAGAACCTCTAAAACATGGGCTTGGTTTCATGGATGATCTCTTCAGAACTGTAACCAGGGCGAAGCTTCTGGTTAGGCGTGCAGCAGATTCTTGCCTAGGATTACCCAGCTGTCACGCCTCTGCTTTTGTGGCAGCCATTGTTGGCTGTGAAGCTTCAAAATTTTAACAAAGTAATCAATATAATGTAGGGTGGCTTCCCTTTCAACTTTGTTATAGCGAAGCTTTACTGTACACCTTCATAATGCAATTTATTCGCACTGTGTAAGGGGCCTGCATATTGTTTTTGCTCAATGGCGTTGGTCAGCTAGTTGGTTTGTCTGTATCCAAACAAGTGCATTGCCATTCAATCAATATTTTTTTAAATTCTTGCTCATTGTAAAGTAGGGTCACTCATTTATTATCGGCATTGCAAGGTCCACAGACAGTGGTGCCACAAAGAGATGAGAGAGAGAAACTCTATGGGGAGGAACTGGATGCCAACATGGTACGACCATGTTTTCCCAACACATCCCATGCTATGTGCATTTGTTTACCTGTTTTGCATGTTTGATGGTCAAGAACTATAATAGCAAGTGCATATGTGGTGCGCCCCAGGTGACAGAGTCGTCTGCAACACCGTAAGTCTTCTTTCTGGCGAAATACGCAGATGAAGAAGAAACAATGGGTGGTGAGTCTATGGATCGGTAAGCCTATGACCCGGTCGGTGGTGTGAATTATGTACCATTCTGGAATGTGGCACTGGGCACTTTCTTCTTTTTTTTTTCTCAGTTTTCTATCATTTTCGGCAGTCAGGTTGAGAAAATAAGGTTTTTGAAGTTTGCTTAATAAACTTACATGTGTTGTCAAATGCTTAGTGCATTCTTATGGTGTATAGGAAACCTATTTTCAAGTGACAAAATTATGCAGCTATGAAAAGCATAAACGCTTTTCTAACACCCTTGCAAGACCTAGAAGTAAATGTCTTGCAATACACTGCAAGTTTTCTTTTTCATTATTAGTGAATGCATCGCAATACATTTGCCTGAAGTGGAATTGTGTAAAATTAATTATTTGAAATATTGATTGCTCCTACACCAAAAATTACAATTCTACTACTACAGTAAAAAGTACAGCGTCGAATTACGCACACAAGGTAACTTTGGCTTTCACCTGCACATCAAGCAACGTAGTCTACTGTCTAGAATGCGCCGCTTGTAGCAAACAATACATAGGTGAGACTGGACAACAAATTCATACAAGACTCAACAGTCGCCACGCGGACACTAAACACAATTTACCTAAAGCAGTAGCCAGCCACTTTAATGAACATGGTCATATATTTGACAAAGCAAGGCTCTATATACTACAAATTTCCATTCCCCTCGTGAAAGGAAATATACGGAATCATACCTCATACACAAGTTTAATTGCCTACACCCGACGGGAATTAATTTGGGACGTGGCAACCTAGAATCTTTAAAAGCGGTAACGTAAATCTGAAATTCTCATATCATCAACCAAAACACAAAACACATTATGCCACCAGCTAACCTTAATTCTTAACCTCACCTACTCTTCCATTTCGAACATTTTTTCCAGCCTACTACTCAATTTAATATACTCTTTCAGGTTTTTACGTTTATATCAACTGTACGATCCTTTTCTCCCATGTACGCTTGCCCGCGCCCGCTCCTGCGCACGTTACCCTCCTATTTGTTATTCCAGTTTCGGTTCCTCCCCCCCCTCTCTTTTCCCTTTGTTTATATATTTTTTGAAACACCCTCACCAACACATTCCGAAGTCAATATGCCTTTTTCGGCGCCTCAACCCAGGGTATCGCCATTTCTGGATGCCGCCGTAACGACACCTACGTTGAGCGACTGGGGCAACGCCCCTTGAAAGACCATGCTGCTGCATTTCAGTCACCCCATACGTTGCACTGCAGACTCCTCGACGCCAGCTTAATTATTTCAACATTACTCGATGTATTGCTGCTATGCTACTCCAGTCACTCTTTCAACTCATGTTTTTTTTTTTTTTCTTTTGTGTTACTCGCGCACTGACCGCCTGACCGGCTCTTCTAATGCCAAAAGAACATGCCGCCAACGGCATCCCTGAATGCTTCCTTACCTCTCGCCTCCCCAACGCACTCCCAGGCCCTCATCTTTCTTAAAATTATTCTCTCTCTCTTGTCTTGGTGTCTCCCTGTTTTTTTTTTCCACTGCTTTTCTTTCTTTTCTTTTCTCCCCGCATTCCCACTCTCCCGCTCTTCTCCCCTCGTCTTGTGAATGAAGCTCACAGACGTCGGACAACAGCGCTCGTTACCTCTGAAGTCCCTCCCTTTAAAACCAGCCGTCAGCGACAACACCCGCAAGTGACGTCACTCCACTAACCCTTTAAAACTAACATGCCGAGGATGACGAGGCCACCTTTGACGAAGATAGGTCCTCCTATCGAAACATAGGCCAGCCTTTCTGAGGCACCTTATCCCTGTTTACAAACTTCATACCACAAACACTGGAGAATAATTTTAATTTACTGTGTGATATTCGTCATTGAATAATGAAATCCTAGCATGTTTAAGTGCTTGAAGTGGGGATTCACACTTGCAAAGCACTACACATAGCTGCAATACAATGGTATTGTCAGATATTGCAGCTGTTTTTCTCTTCTGAGTGACAAGCGTGAACCATTGACGCTTGCCTCTTGTATATGTGATGTGCTTTCATATTATGACATAAATGGCGTATAGCCAATTACATATAGGCAAGTAAATTTTTGAAGGAGCATCAAACATAGATTAAATAAGCCATCTGGGCCCCCCTTTGAATGTGCGCTGGTAAGCCCTGTAGGTCATGGGCCTTGTGGATCATCATGCTATTTCCACTTGGGCAAGCTGTGAGCAATATCTTTAAAGCTGAGCAGGAATGATTGTGTGTGCCACAGAAAGCTTTGTTGACCTCACCTGTAATAAAATAAGTACCAATGCTGAAGAATCTGAAGAATAGCAAGCATTTTTCTGCATGCTGAAAAAAAAAAAGAAAGGAAAGGGGAAAAACTATTTAGTAGGTGCAGTTCCCGTTTTTCTTTTTTTGACTATGCCACAAATTTATTTAGATGCAGCAGACGGGTTTTCTTTTATTCTCTGGTTCTGTAACTGATGCATACCATTCAGGGACCTTCTTTAACGAGATCATTCTTTTTTTTTTCTTTTTTTCCCCTTTATTTCTTAATGCAAGGGTATGCCCAGAAAAAGGAAATGCT
The DNA here is from genome assembly GCF_038994185.2 of Dermacentor albipictus. Classification (NCBI taxonomy): domain Eukaryota; kingdom Metazoa; phylum Arthropoda; class Arachnida; order Ixodida; family Ixodidae; genus Dermacentor; species Dermacentor albipictus. The sequence goes on along the minus strand of NC_091823.1, from coordinate 8,635,558 downwards.
AAGCTGGAGCTGTAACAATGGAAATGTTCCATGTTTTATAGCTGTAAGCACCATATTTTAGGGGCTGTCTGCATTGCTTGCAATTGTCAAGTATTCATAAAGGTGGTTTGCATGCCAAAGATGAAGGTGCCACTGCCGCAATCAGGTTCTATTAAAAGACAGTTGAAGTGACAATCTATACCTAAAGGCAAGTTATTTTGTGTTTTTGACATACCTGGGTGAATGTGGAGAACACAACTTTGTGTTAATAAGCCTTCAAAAACACTCAAGAGGCATTTCACTCATTTCTTCCATGGACAATGTGTGTCAAAGGTGGGCATCTAAATTAATCTCTGTGCAGAGTGACCAGTTACACTTCCTTTAAGCAGATTTGGACACATTTCTTTCGCCAAGCCCCCTATTAAAGTTTTTACTTTTCATGACTCTTTAGTCTTGTTAACATTCGATCTGTTCCAATATATAAACTCAGAATTTGATCGATATTCTGCCATTAAGTCAAGTTGCATAACTGATTTTATTGGTGGCTTGGACGAGGAGGGCAACGCAAAATTTATCATCATTCCTCAGAGCAAGGAAATGCTGCATTGACAGTGACTGTTTTTTACCATAGTGTCTTTGTTGTTTTTATCATATTTAGCTGCCTTCTGATTATCTACAAGGATTGATCCAGAAATAACGTTCCCATCAATTTTAGAAATAGACAACATTGTTTATTCTCATAGAAATTTACATCATTGGAAAGATGAAACTTTGCTCTATTCTTCTACATAATCGCCATCTTTTTCTGCGCATTTTTGTAGACAGTGCTCCAATTTCTGCATCCAAATGTCGTAGGACTCTGCCGCCAACCTGTTGAGGAAGCGTTTCACCTCTTCTTTGACTTTGACTTGGTGAACAAATGATATTCACTAGGGGCAAGGTCTGGACTGTACGGTGGGTGGGGCATGACAGTCCACCCAAACTTTGTCAAAAGTTCGTGGGTTTGATGGGAGACGTGAGGTCGGGTATTGTCATGAAGCAGCGTTACACCGGCTGCCAGTCGTCCTCGCCGGCGGTTCTGGGTAGCTTGTCTGAGTTTTCTTAGTGTTGCACAATAACTGTCCGATTGTTGTCCCATGTTCCATGAAATCGATCAGCAGTATCCCCTTACGATCCCCAAAAACACTGGCCATGACTTTGCCAGCAGAAGGAGTTTGTTTCAACTTCTTTGCAACTGGGGACTCTGGGAGACGCCACTGTTCGGATTTTTGTTTCGTCTCTCGTAACAGTGGAGTCCAACAATCCTTCCTTATCTTCTTGACACTTTTGAAGAAACTGGCGAGCACGGTTGAGGTGTTTCTCCTTGTGGTCTGATGTCAATAGTCATGATACCCATCGAGCACAACACTTGTGATACCCCAATTTTTCAGTCAAAGCTCTTTCCACTGTACCGTAAGAACTCCCAGGAATCTGAGCCACAAGTTTACAGACGGTGATCCTCCTGTTTTGAAGCACTTCACATTGGACCATCTCGATAACCGCCTCCTAACCTGATGGTCTTCCACTCCGTTCTTCATTGTGGACTTCCTTCCGACCGGCACTAAACTCCCTGCACCACTTTCGGACGTGTTGAACAGACATACACTTGTTGCAATACACCTCTGTCAACTGACGATGAATATCCACAGGTGGAGACACTTTGGTGTGCAAAAAGTGAATTACGGAACGAATCTCGCACTTGGCGGGATCAACAATGGGAACCTTCATATCGGACGGCTGCTGAGCCAAGAATGAGCGGCGCAGCGAAGCGTGGCTGGGGTAATCGGGAGAGGGGAAACAGCTGCATGCAGCAGTGTTGCCGGATTTTGCTTCGCACTTTCCCGTGTGGCTGGAGCTTTTTGGGAACCTTATTTCTGGATCAACCCTCGCACATAAATGTAGTGCACAATGTGTGGGTTCAATTCAAATGAGCTAAATTTGAAAAGATTCTTTGGTTGCAATATTTTGCTTATTATGGATTACTTTTGTAAAGGCTGTGCCACCCACTTTGGCTCATTTGGAGGGGTGTTTCACATGTTGGCCCAAATTCATCTAGTCACCTTGTCTCTGAAGTGTTCAAGGTTAATCCGGAGCCCTCCACTATGACACGTTTCATAGATCCTGTTTTGCTTTAAGACATTAAACCCCATCAATCACTCTCCACGAGTCTCACTAGACCTCCTCTTATCAGTTGTTGCTTTCACATGTGCCACATTTTTCTTTGGGTTGATTCAGGGACAGTGTTTATGGAAATGAGGAAGAAGTGAGGGGGCCATTTTCTGGATAATAATAAAATTTTTACAGACAATTAAGCCACCTTTTAACATGCTAGAGCAGAGGTCAGTTCAATTTTATTTTCCAGAACAGGAGTGAACTGGAGTGAATTTTGGGCAAGAAGCTGTCACAGGCGCTTCCCTCGGTCCATTACACGGCGGCAGCATATCGTGATATAGTGAATAGTATAGTATGTGTGAAAAAAAAAAACACTCACTTGCTCTTCTTCACAAACAAACAAACAAAGGTGAATCAATTGTATGCAGTTGCATTCTGTATATATTTATATAACAATCTATACAAGAATCACTCAGCTGACATAAATCTCCAAGAACACCAGCCTTCTAACTAAGTGCTCCTACCTGGCTTGTGAAGCCTCCTTGAAGACAGCGCAGACCATGTGCTGGTAAGGTGACGACTTTATGTGCTTGAATCCCCGTTGGAATGTGTCTGTCTGAATTATAACATCTCACTTGAAGAAGTTGTGTGATTTGTATGACCCATTTTTGGAACTTCCTGTGCTGAGGAAACATAGTCTTAGTTAAACACAATGAAGAAAGAGGAACAAGATGTTTTGACTGCCTCTGATAATCACAAATACCCAAGTACCTTGAGTGCAAAATTCCTTGTATACTAGGGCACTGCTACATGCCTATATATGGCTGATGCAGGATGTGACCTGACTAAGCAGTAACATGTGTTCCTTCACAAGATCTAATGAAGATTTTCAGGGTCTATACGAAGGGATCCCAAGGACCTCTCCTGCTTCTCCTCCACGGAGGTGGCTACAGTGGCCTCACATGGGCTCTATTTTCGGTCAGTTGGCTTTGCACTCATTTAGCTGTGTCAAATACACTGGTGAAACTGGCTGCTGCTCACAACTATACGAGAACAACAAAGCTCATTCTTGTTTGTTTCAGAATGAAATTTGTCACGTCGTGGAATGCCAGATAGCTGCTCTCGACATTAGAGGCCACGGTAAATCACATGGTCATATTTTGTACAGCTCTACAAGCACAGTTTAATGCTACAATTGTAAAGACCTATCCTTGATGACACTGTTGTATACACGTTCATGATATTGTGAGAAAGTAAACAGAACAAGAACGGCTTTATGTGGAGTAAATCACAAAGCTTCCAGAGTGTAGCTGACACAAAGCTTGTGTATGTTGATGCTGGCAAAAAAAAAAAAAAGGTTCAAGCATCATTGGCACATCTTGTAGTTTCCGGGCAATGTCATCACCATAGCTATCCACTAGAGTGTAGGAATCAAAACCTGTGGAGAAGTAGTAGGCCACAACAGCAAGTTTAGAAAAACTTGAGCTGCTTTTGTAGTAACCGCTACCAATACCAGTGTTTGGGTTATAGGCCTCCTTAAGCTACAAAAACGGAAACAATTATTTCCAGGTGAAACAGTAACATCCAATGAAATGGACTTGTCTGCAGACACGCTTTCCAAGTAGGTTGCTTCTCTGTAGCATTTTGTTTGTTGTTGGAGCTGTACATGGTGCACTTCAGTAGGGATGGTCTTTTTGGAATATAGTGCTTATGCAAGAATTCTGTACTTTTGCAGTGATGTAGGCAATGTTTACAATGCAATGTACCCAGATGAGTCTCGTCAACCTCCAGTGGTTCTTATTGGACACAGGTAATGCAGTATTTTTCATGCTCTCCTCTCATTATATTAACTTTGCTTTTAAGATTGCCAAACTGACAGATGAATGATAAATGTTGCTCATTTATGGAATTTGTGCTGGAAAAAACATTGTTAATATATACCTTGCTTTATCATGTAGATGGCTGACATGTGAAGTTGGGACTCGGACCCTATGTAGTATTGCCTTTATGACATTTCTCCCGCTTAGAAAACTACTTAATGTTCAATGAAAGGACAAATACCTTAGTCTATTAGATATGCTACTTTTTAAAAATGTCAATTCATCTTAACTGAGCAGCACAGGCTTCCAGAGTCTGAAAGGGGAAATGAAATTGCTGCTTTTTTTAAATGAATATAGTATGACTACAAATAGTGCTGTGGCCGATTGTTTAGTATAGGTGTCTTTTTTCATATTTTTTTACCTTGCTATTTGCACTAAACATTCTGCTCTTCATGGTAGCATGAGCTTGAGATCTTATTTTACAAAACAGTTCTTCGTTGCGATAATTTTGAGGGGTTCTACACTATTTTTCTGCTTAAAAAGAGCAAAAGGTGAAGGTGTTGTAAAAGTAGGTGGCAGCACGGGCAGGTTTCGTGTAGCCCTTTGGTGCATGGTAACATTCGTCCTTAAAGACAGTATTGACTGTTTGTGCATCTGTGTAGAAATTGTGCTTCTTTTTGGTGAAGCTTGGTCATCTATTGTCATAAAATTTTGTCATAGTTATTTACGTGTTGAGTTGGCAGGAACACTCTTATTCTCATTGATAGCTTGTGTAGAGCTAGCCGCATGTGTGCTGGTTCTTCAGCACACATGCTGAAGCACACAGCCAAAGAAGCTGTGAAGCGTTCTTGTTCAACTAATGTGAATCATCAGTGATGACGACACAGTAAACGTACTTGTGGGTTGCGTTATGTTGTGCAGCATGGGTGGAGCGGTAGCTGTTCATGCTGCCTACAAGGGTGTCATCCCCAACTTGATCGGCCTCATCGTCATTGATGTTGTAGAAGGTCAGTGCCTCACTGCTAGCCTGTGGTGGCATGTGCGGTTTCTTTTCCTAACCATTGTTGTTACAAGTGGTGACTACAAGTTTGCAATAATGACATTGTGATCACTATTCAGGGTGAACTCAATGTGTGAGTGTTACTTTTTACCTTATTTATGTATTTATACAGTTACAAACGTAATTTTTATAAAGTTGCCTTATGTTCAATATTATGGCTTAGCCATTGATAAAAAAGTGTCTTGTAAGTCTAGTATTCACGCTCACCTCTTATATTCTTTCCAGGCACTGCCTTGGAAGCACTTCAAAACATGCAATCATTTTTACGGGGAAGGCCTTCTTCATTCAAGTCCCTGGAATATGCGATAGAGTGGTGGTAAGGCATCTCTCAAATCTCAAAACTGAGGCTGGTAGTGTTAGCAGTTGTAGTCTGCTGTAGTCAGTGCTTTGAAAGGGAAAGAACATTTTCACTTGAATAGTGATTGCTGCACATATATGCATGGTTGAAGCGGCTCCACAGCATTCTAAGGTTGTAAGGTAGGCACGAAGCTCTTACTGTGGTAGTGTAAAGCTATTGTAAAACTTGGTCAGAAATCCATTAGCCAGGCAGCACTCAGCTTTACTACACATGACTGCTAAAAACTACAACACTTGTCACAGGACATTACTGGTTATGTTAGCAAGGTTCATCTGGCTTAGCTTTTCTGCTACAGGTCTACAATTAGGCCTGAGTACATCATTATAAATGCCCTTTCAGTCACTGTATTGAGCATAACATATTGTCTCTGTTTGTTACTAAGTGGCATGAACTAATTGAGTGCTGTTTCTTGCTTTTTCTCATGCCATGATTCACTACACCATGCTCTGAAAGTATAGGCATATTAGAGTGTCGCCTTATGTGATTTTTCCATGTTTAGAACAAGCTGGAGCCAGCATCCTTCCCTTTTTTTCTGTAAATGAACAAGGTTTGTTTTTCAGTTCACCAAGTCATTAATATGTTTTATGCAGTGTTCGTAGTGGCCAAGTGCGAAACTTGGAGTCTGCCCGAGTCTCCATGCCAAGTCAACTAAAAAAGTGAGTTATTGCATAATGCTTCTCTTTGTGGTGTGTCACATCATGTGAGAAAGACACTGATAAATAAATTGAATATAGATGTCAAATAAAGTTATTTAAAAACTGCATAACTATCTAGTAAGTAACCTTGCCATGACAGTGTCGATGGATCAACTTTATTGAACTAACCACAATTTTGGGTGACAATCCAATTAAAAAAAGCACCACTGCAGCTGTTTTGCGGTTTTTAGCATGTTACAATTATTCGTTCCTTTATCATTAGCTGAAGTGAATTGTAATCACTGCCCAGTCTACACCATCACTACAGGCTTCACATATCTATGACTACGTCACTACATCACTTGCTGCCTTCTTTGTTTTCTTTGTTTTATACCTTTTTTTTTTAATCTTTTGCCCCACTCCCCTCTGTAATACCTTGTGGTCTTGAGGGTATAATAAATGAAATGAAATGAAAGGAGAGACAACCACTCAGAACATGAATCGAAATAAACCCATTGATGAAATGATTTCATATCGTAGTGGTTGAAACGAGCCATGTTTTTCTCATTAAACATGGATGTATATCTTTAATTCATCACTCAAAGTCACGAAAATGACCCTTGGTGCCCCACGCGGCAAAATCATGACACAGCACAAGAGGTCCACCACGTGACCTTCTAGCGTGCGCGGTTCTTGGTCTATTTGTCTTTGGTTCTTGGTCTATTAGTATTGAAATACAGCATACATTTTATTATTATAAGTTTTTCCTCACTTACAATGTGCGGATAAGCCTTAGTTTGTAGTGAGCAGGAAAGTGGCGCTGCCTTCGCCTTCATTTTGGATGAGTTGACTCGGCTTGTCTACTGAGAGAATGATGGCGACAAAGGCCAGCAAGCCATGACTTAGGCGTGTACTTGGGGGGAAAACGTGGTGCAAATATAAGAAATGTCTGTAGAACAATGCGAACTTATTGCACCGACTTTTTATTTTAAAAAATGGTTGAAGAGGTCAAGTTGTAGTTGGTTAACCACAGTTACACTCACTTCTGGGAAAGCAGAACAATGGGCGGCTTTCACAATTTGCGAGGCGGGCTACAGGCATCACTCTCACTTCTCAGCATTGCTGGAAGAGAGACTCTCACTTTTTTGGAGGTTGCTCAGATTGAAAAATTCTGCTTACTAAATATCCATGCGCTTTTGGAAGTAACCACTGCAGATATAAACTTTACCAATGGTGAGCTTTGCATTGCAGCATAGAAAACTAGGTCTTGAAAATTGGTTGTCAGTCCCTTTAAGAAAGATGAACATTTTGGAACCATGTATGGGTTCCTTGTCCACTCATTCCTTGATCATCATTAGTTCTTTCTGCTTATGGCCTTTTGAGCCTGTTGTGCTGGTGTACTTTAAGTAGGGTTGAGGTCTAGTTTTGCTGTGGGCAGATTAAGTTCAAGTGGTTTTCTACTGTTGTTCAGGGTGCCTAGAAATGTGGAAAACAGGCAGAACTTAAAATCTCATTTGTGACAAAGTTTGGGCCTCATACCAATGAGCTTGCTATCAGTTAGAAATAGTTTATATTCAAAAACATTTCATTCGGTATGCATCTCCCTCTTATTCGTATTTGAGAATGTTCAACTCGATTTGCAGTGGGTTTTACCATTCTTTTCGAAGGTATTTTATTCACTGTGTCGTTTACTAATCCCTTCCTTCTGTTTCCTTTTTTGAATAAAATAAGCACTACTCCTTACTATTCAAACTGGATTAAGTCATCTTTATTTTTAACATGCTTACTAGAGAGTGATAGCATTGGGCAACATGGTGTGAGCCCGTGTCGATATAAAACAAAGTTCTGTTTCACTGAGGGAATTTTTCAAAAGCACTCGCGGAAAACCTGGAAAACTTGGGGAACTTGGAAATGTCAACTTGGTGTACACCCTGCAGACAGTAGCTGCTGACTGACCTGTGGTGCTCACGACACATGCCGGTGCCCACGGTGGGCCTTGACGGAAGTTCTTTGCAAGTACATTGCCTCCCACATTCGGCGTTGGAGAAGAACGGCACCCTCTGTTGGCATGCAGCTTCTGCTGTCTCAGCAGGACTGAAGTGTGTAAACTTGGGCGAAGAACATCCAAAGGTGTCTTGAACATCCTTCCCATGAGCACTTCACATGGTGCTGTGCCAGTAACCTCATGTAGTATAGTTCTATAGTGAAATAAGAACCTTGAAATTTGGTTTTGAAAGGATCCACAACCGCTCTTCTCGATCTTATTCTTGACAGTCTGTACAACATGCTCTGCCGCACCATTGGGAGCTGGATGGTAGGGCAGCACAAGCATGTGACATATCCCATTCCGTGTCAGGAATTCCAAGTATTGCTCACTTGCAAAGGTGGGTCCATTATCAGACACGATGACATCCGGCAGTCCATGCTGCTCAAATGCTATCCACAATGCTGTGATGACGCATCTGCTGATGTTGATGCCACGGGACAGACTTTGACCCATTTTGAATAGGCGTCAACAATGATGAGAAATGTATGTCCCAAGAACGGGCCTCCAAAGTCAACGTGAATCCTTGACCAAGGCCTCTGTGGAAATGGCCAGGGTGTGTGCTGAATGCGTTGAGGTGTACGGGGGTCAGCTTGGCATGTAGCACAACCCTTTACACTCTTGACGATGTCACCATCAATTTCCAGACACCAGACATGGCTTCTGGCAATCGACTTTCTTTTCTCAATGCCAGGATGCCCAGCATGAAAAAGAGTGAGGATTTTGCCTTGCAGAGATATTGGGATGACAACTCTGGAATCCCACAGCAAGCGACCTTCATGGAGGCTGAGTTCACTGCTCCTTGCTGTGAATGGATTGCCCTCTGGTCCTACTGGAAGCCCTTCTCGCAGGAGAGCATGAACTACGTGACTGAGGAGTGGATCATTTCTTGTAGCCTGTACTACAAAAGCTGGTGGCAAGAGTCCCAGCTATGCTTGTTGAAGCATGAAGATTTGAGCTGGTGCTGGCAGATCAATGCTGTTTGTTGGCAGCGGTAACCTACTGAGAGCATCAGCATGACCCAAGTTCAGACCAGGCTTGTACACGAGCTTGTACTTGTAAGCAGAAAGTTTCAATGCCCATCTGACTAGTCGTGATGAAGCTTGCACAGGAACGCTCAGGTGAAGCTTGCACAGGAGCTTGCCTTATCAGCACTCGACAATCCCAGTAATGGTTTATGATCCGTATAAGCAGCGAAAGGAATGCCCCACAGGTACTGGTAGAACTTCTCAATGCCGAATACGAAGGCTAGTGCCTCTTTGTCAATTTGGCTGTAGTTTTGCTCTGCACGAGACAAACTTCTGAATGCAGAGGCAATGGGCAGTTCTCAACCATCAGCTTCTCGATGTGGCAAAACTGCGCCAATCCCATACGGAGATGTATCACAACTGAGACGCAGTGGTTTCTCTGGATCAAAATGTACTAGGACAGGAGCTGAAGTCACAAACTGCTTCACTGTAGTGAATGCATCTTCTTGCTCCTTTCCCTACACCCTTTTTTTTCTCATTCATGAGAAGCAAATGCAGAGGGTAGAGGTGTCCAGAAATGTTTGGGAGGAAGCGCCTGTAGAAATTCACAAGCCACAAAAAGCTTTGGAGTTCCTTAACGTCATGGGGTGCAGGTGCAGGAAGGACTGCAGGTACCTCACTCAAGCTTGGAGATGGCCCTTCTTTGCTTATGATGTGCCTTGGGTACTCCACCTGTAACACTAAAAAAGTGACACTTGTCAAACTTCAGCTTGAGTCCAACATCACAAAATCGAGACAGAACAGCACTGAGGTTGCAAAGGTGCTCCGAATCATTCAGGCCAGTGACAAGAATGTGATCAAAATATACTGCAACATGCGGCAGTCCTCGAAGAAGGTTCTCCATTTCTCTTTGGAACAAGGCTGGTGCAGATGAAATGCCAAGAGGAAGATGTGTATACTGAAATAGCCCCATATGTGTGGAAATAGTAACATACTTCCTTGAGTCCTCATCAAGAGCTATTTGCTGCTAGGCATCCCTCGAATCCTGTTTGGTGAACTTTTTACCCCTTGACTGCATGGCCCATACGTCCTCAATTCTCAGAATTGGGTACTTTTCCAACGTAGCAACAGAATGAACAGTAATCTTGAAATCTCTACAAATTCTGATGTGGCCATCTTTCTTAGCCACTGGAACAATAGGCACAGCCCAATCTGATGCGGAAACTGGCTTAAAAATGCCCTCCCTGTGTAGGTGCTGAAGCTCTTGTGACACCCCATCCATCAGGGCAAAAGGCAGGGGTTGTGGCTTGAAAAACTTGGGTACTGCTTCTTGCAGAACATGAATTATGGCTTTTGGGTCCTTGAAAGTTACAAGGCTCTCTTCAAATACCTCAGGAAATGCTTGAATAACGTCCTTAACATCAGTTTCTAAGTTTTTTTCTAAGTTTGCGATTGAGTTTACAGTGTCTCATATATTTGCTGTGCTACAGTGTACTAGATAGCTACGTGTGGCTATTCTCGCACCAAGTGACATGACTAATGTTTCCTTTCGCACCTTATCTCTACGTCAATCACACACTTTCCAAGGGTCGAACAAATTGCATCTTTATGTCTGCTCCTGCGAGTACGTTGGGAGCACGCACATCAGTTATGTGATAGGTGCCGCACTCCGGACTCGCGCTGAATTCCTAACGTAACGAGCTTTGACCATGATGGCGATGCACCTCGAGGGTGTAGAATTCGGAAAGCAGACGATCGTCTGATGTTGGTGCTCGGGCCTTGAGTCACGTCACCCCCAAGTACTAATCACAGCACATTGTTTCTCCCAGCGAACTCAGCAAGCACGCTCATTGCGGCACCCCACAGCAGCCATGGTATCTACACTACGCTGCAGACATTGCTACATGCATCTGTAATAGCTAACAATGTGCACAGCAGAGCTGGAGTGCACGCTTGCGCTCTTGTGCTCCAGTCTCACCATGCTACGTGGTGTGGACCAGCTTTCTGCATCAGCTTGACCAAAAAGTAGTAGCCACATCCAAATTGTGCATGATGCTCAACAGCTCAAAACAAAGTGAAGTCTGCAGAGGCCTCTAGCCAGGAGCAGCCAGGAGTGCATTCACGCTGGCAAGCATACATCTGGTCTGACCTTAAGTTTCACGTGATTTGAGGCTAGTAGAGTGTTCAAAACTAATAGAAATTAGCAAGACTCAATGACTGCAGCATTGATAAGCAGTGTGCCCAAAGTTTCTTTCCTACATGGGCGGCATGGCTGAGAGTTAGCAGACGATAGTCTGCAGTAGTACAGTAGTTGTACTTCCGGAAGTACATAATTCCTATAGAACTTGATGAAATGAGCGCTACGAATACGCGGACGAAAGAACACATGTACGACAGACAAGGCGCTACTTCCAACTAAATGTTTTTTGAAGAAACAGAACTTTAAATAGATGCAACCATGAATGGCCCAACGTGACATCACCACCTTCCTATCTCTTCAGAAAAGCTATCTCTTTTTCAGTAAGCGTCACTGAAGGGGAACTAATGCACGTGCCCTCGGCCTTAGCAATGTAAAAGGCTTCCAATATCTCCCGTTCAATATCTCCCGGAAGCCTTTTACATTGCTAAGGCCGAGGGCACGTGCATTAGTTCCCCTTCAGTGACGCTTACTGAAAAAGAGATAGCTTTTCTGAAGAGATAGGAAGGTGGTGATGTCACGTTGGGCCATTCATGGTTGCATCTATTTAAAGTTCTGTTTCTTCAAAAAACATTTAGTTGGAAGTAGCGCCTTGTCTGTCGTACATGTGTTCTTTCGTCCGCGTATTCGTAGCGCTCATTTCATCAAGTATGCATAACCAACTCACCCACATCAAGCTTCTGCTATTCCTATAGAAATTCTAAATGTACATTGTTGCTTCATTGTGTTTGTGAAACTGCATCAACAAATATATGCAGTAACAGTAGGAAAAAGCGTACTGATCCAAACACCCTTGATTGATATCAGCTATTGGCCAATAGTATCTATGTATGGGAGTCTGCAATATTATGAAATATGGCAGCCCAAAAAGAGTGATAATATGGATTCTGTTGAAAAGAGAGTGTTTGAGAAAAAGGTGTTTTCGAAATCTGCCTGCGAGTGCCATGCGCTGCACACGACTGCAAAATTTGGCTGTGATGTTCATAGCAGCGTATGCTATCCACGAACTGAGTTTCTTTACCATGCCCAAGGGGTGGTTCAGGACCCCTTTAAACATTTATCAGAAGGCCAGGTGTGTGCATACGACAGTCAAAGTGACCATATATGTACTGGTGTGTTACATATTTAAGAATAAAATAACTGTCACCATACAACTGGGGCACCAGCAAATGCTGGCACTGATCAAGCTGTGCACTTGGTGCTCTCAGCCTGTAATTGTATAGTGCACAAATTTTGGGCAATAAGTGGCGCTGACATTTGCTGTTGCACTGATGATTGCTGCTTCTTTGGTGAGGACTTAGTGTGGAAGCTTGAGCTTGTAGGTGATTAATTGGAAAAAGGACACAGTGCAAAAAGGCTGGGACATGAGAGAGCAACATGCACATAGCGCTGACTTGCAGCAGTTTATTCATGAAGCCATAAAGGAATAAATATATAGGGTGCTACCATTCGCAATATGTGAATGATCGGCAAAAAACCTGGAACATCATTTGCAATGCTGGTAATGATAGCCACATGCTGACAGTGCACACTGGATGTTTGCCATTCAAATCTTGTCAAGATATGCCATTTGCCAAGGTGAAAGTGCAATTCCTCGATGGTATTATTATGAAGCCATGAAGGAATAAATATATAGGGTGCTACCATGTGCGATATGTGAAAGGTATGTGAGTGATCAACTGCCCAGTATGCGAATGACTGATAATTCACATATTGCACATGGTAGCACCCTATATATTTATTCCTTCGTGGCTTCATGAATAAACTGTTGTAGATCAGCACTGTGTGCGTGTCGCTCTCTCGTGTTCCTGGCTTTGTGGGCTGTGTCGTTTTTCCAATTGGGTGAAGAGTCACTGAGGCATGCATCTTTGCATGCCTCACTCATTTTTTGTCTTTTAGCACAACCCTTGCCCAGCATGCACTGATGATGTCTATGCCCTGTTACGGCCACTGCAGTGAGAGCCACAGCAACAGTGTCCTACAGTTTGGCCCTATGTTTCGTATTTATGATTTCTGTAGCTGTGTTTCCACTACTTCATTTTTTTTATTATTTAAAAATGATCGTGTCACAAGCAAGACTTGCTGTTTTCCATATAGAAAATACCAAGTGCATGACCCTAAATTGAACCCTCAGAATACCTGTGCCTGGTTGTCACATGTGCAACAAGGTTTAGGTGATCTTTAACATACTTTTTCTTTATACCCAATTTTATCTAATAGACTGTTTCTTGCATCACTTGCATTGTTTGTGGATGCCACAGGACAAGGATAGGTGCAGACATGAATTGACTTAAAAAGCGAGGCATACTGTATTTATAAACTCCGTGTAAACATGATTCTGAAGTACAAGTTGCTATTAACACAGTAACAATGGTTTAAAACCAGAATGTTGCCTTTTTAGCTCAAACTCAAGCTGCCATTCTTTCATATACACACCTTTTTCTTTTATATTCCTTGCTTCCACAATCAACTGATGCATCTGCAGCATTTTTCAAGCTTCGCTTGTCACTTGCGTTCTCTCCTACCAGTGCCAAGACTGGAGAGCCAGCGACCAAGTGCTTGCCTGCAACGTCAACCAGTCCTGTGTCATTGGACTCAACATCAAGTCTGCCTGCGAATGATGCTGCGCCTCGTTCCATTCCAAGAGCAGACCAGATTGCTGAAATTCCAGAGGAAAGCCCTACAGAAGAAAGCATGCCTTCTCAAAGCACATTCACTGATTTTAGGCAGCCATCACCAGTCTCTTCAGTGAGTCATCAAAGCCTTTCCATGTTTGTTCTTGATTCACAAGTTAGTTCTACATACTTTTACAGCTCATCTCACTCCACTTCGAGCATTTAGATGTCTTCCCATTTTTGTCAACACACTGATAGAGACACCTTGCAGAAGTCTAGAAGTACTGTGTACGACAGGCTTATGCTGCACAAATTTCAGACTAAAGGCTGTTGGTTTGAGTTTTGATAAATTCAAGTATTTTACTAATTTTGAGCCAAATGAAGAGACTTAAGTACTGCTCTGACTCAGCATTCGTTTCAAATGGCATTGGTGGAGTTAATGGCTGCCACAACACTGCACTGCTGTCAGGTTAGCATCAAAGTGCACTTGCAGCTAATGCATGTACAATACTGTCGACTGTTTAATTGAACACAAAGGTTATATTTTGGGACCATTACAGCTCAGTTTTGACACTGAAGGCCTCAGCAATAGTTTTTACAGTGAAGCTGTTAGCCTCTTGTTGGTCGGCACTTTTGGTGTTCATGTCCGTGGGCACAAATGTGGGCCGATCCCGGAGGTATTGCAATACGGGGCCGACCTGTGGTGGAAGTTAAGCAGGCTGCACTCAGCAAAGCAAAGTAAAAAGTGCATACATTTTTTGGAATCATGCATACAACATACAGAACAGCATTCATTTCAATAAAGAAGAAGCACCTGAACCACATGATTGTTGATAAGGCGCTCCTAATAACAATCCGAAGCATGTAGCGTTCCCCACTTATGTTTCCCGGTAAAGATTACTGTTTTGCAAGCTGCCACAGCGACAGCAGCTTGCGATGTGGGGCGTGACAACTCTAGCTTTTCGTATATAAAAAGAACCATCCTAGCAACTAATTTCATTTTTTGTTGCAGCACTGCTATGGGTAGGCAATGCATAGTTAGCACTCCCGAGGAGAAGCGTCAATGCAAGGAGCGACAAAGGGAAAAAGAAACGGCAATACGACCAGCGGCATGCTGTCAAAATTACCATTACTTCCATTACTTTAAAGCAATAAAGCATTGCATACTCGCCTTAGCAGTTATAGGGGAGCTTTTCGACAGCTTCGCTGGACACACACTTTTGCAGTGCCGGGATAACAAGTCATTTGTTTTTCACCACTACAGGTCTACCTAATGCATCATGTGAAGCATCCTTGAAAAATGAAATTGATGATTCATTGAAGTTATGTTGGTTTGAATACTAATCTAGTGTTTCGTTTAAAAGTACACCACACAGTAAACTTAGAATTAATTTTAGTACCATCAGTTTTTTTCCTTTCTTTCTTTTTTGTGTCCTATCCGTCTGGTGGAAAACAATGCCATGTAATTTCATCAAAATGGTATAGCTCATAGATTTTACTTTTCCATTCATGGCAATCAATCATAGAGGCGAGATCATCTTTGGCAGGCGACATATAGTGGTGAAGGCAAATGGCAGAAAATAAGAGAACAATGTGCCATGTCAATTCAATTGTGTGTTTTGTTTCCTGATTAATATTGTCATAAAGGTGCAGCAGGCAACAGAGAGGGATCACATTTTTTGTGGCATTCCAAGGTGCAATTTGCAAATTGACCAAAATTTAAGAATGTCAGCATCCTGACAAGTTTTGGCTGAATTGTATGCCGAGATGACAAATTTGTCAAGAAAATTGATATTAAAAAAATTCCAAAGTGATTTTAGGTACAGATTTCAACCAAATGGTTCTCAGATGTTACAGCCCTAAATATAGCTTCTTAAATTTGAGGACATTTCAGTTGGATTCATAATCTTTTTTCATTTACTTATGACTGTCTGTGAGAAATGATTATGCCACTATGATCTCCCTGCAAATGGAAAGCACCATATCTCCAAGGTCAGTGGGAAAGGATTTCTTTTAACATGAAAGTTGCCTTATCGTAGAACATTCTTCACACATGTGATGCAATGAACATGTATATAGCTTTTTTAGACATCTGGCTTTTTCTAAAAGGCTGTGCTGAAGGAAAAAAAGTTCAGAGGCAGTCTTTATATGTAGGCCAGTGCTCTGGCTGATGATGCAGTTAAAGCAGTAATTTTTCAAAAGAACTTCATAGCATTGACTGCTTTACAGCCAGATTTTGCCACTCAGGCTGTGTCTTTATTCCCCAAGTATAAGCAACAGCAACAAGTCATCAATTTTTAATATAGCATTGAAGGCGTGGCTACAGGACAGCAGTATGCTTGTGACCAGCATTCAATTTATTCAGATGGGTTCAAAGGATTTGCAAGTTTTGTGATGAGTACATTGAACATCTTATTGAGTACGTGAACTAACCTGAAGATTTCATAGCTCTACGTCTACATTTCCTTCTTGGGTAAGGCAGAGAGCTTACGAAGCACATGTGGGCTATGTAAAACACGGGGAAGGTGGGAGATGGAAATTCAAGACAATGAGCAAAATGAGAACAAGGTAAAAGCGGCAGCCAATGTTTCGACAAGTAGACTTGTATTTTTCAAGGCGACATATGCTTTCCTCGGCACAGTATATGTAGGTAGGGTTCTTCTAATAGTGAGAGGAGGTAAGGCAGGTGGGTGCGGCAACGACCAAAGGTGGGTTAGCAGCGAGTGTGTACAAATAGGAATAGAGGAGTGCCGTGTACAAGGCCAGTGACACGGTCGTGTGTCAGCCAGCATGTCAATGGCCATGTGCACAGCACCCCTCTATTACCTACTTCACTGGAGGTCGTGGGCTATCGTGTCTCTGAAAGAGAGAATAAAACGAGCGGCAGAAAACGGTGCTTGTAAAAAAAAAATTACTGAAGTGGAATAAATATATAAATAAAAGAAAAAAAGGAAAGAAAGAAAGGGAAAAAACACTATGCAACCAAACAAAGTGTTGTTACCCATAGCTTGAAATTTAGCATAGCAATTAGATTCTAAAGCTCCCTTTGAAACGATTATGCCTACTGGTTGCAAAGCTTGAAGTTATGGCTAAGGTATAATTCTCTGTATTTTCTTTCTCATTCAGAATGGAAACTTGACCCGATTGGTTGAAATGCTCGGGGACGGCTTTGGGAAGCTTTTTTAGCTGTGTCCGCATGATGTCCGTTTAATTTGACGTTCATTGGTTGTCCCGTTTCACCGATATATTGTTTCTCACAAAAGAAGCCTCTGAGCATATAAATCACATCCAAACTTGTATAAGTAAAACTTGTTTTCACTTCGTGTGTATAACTATTTGCGGTGCCCTTAATTTTAATCTCACTTTGCAGGTGCCTCCAGGCTTCGCACCTTGGGTGACAACATGCTTTTATTACGGGGGAATGATGTTGGCTGACTTTTGTGTGCACTAACATGTCTTTAAAGTTTCTGTTGCAGTGATGGGTAACCTTTGGTGCATCCGGGAACGCTTTTCTCAGATGCTCATTACTTGATAATATTGGGTTGTATTTTCGTAGGATGTTGTTTATGTTTGGGAAGACATTAGAATAGTTTGTTATAAAGGCTGGCAGTCTGTCAGATACTGGTGTAGGCTGTTCCTTAGCTAATTTTGACTGACTCTCCAATCTTGACGCAACATCATAAGCTCTGTCGAGAGCAATCTGTGGATAGTTTCTTTTTGCTAGCATTGCTTTAAGGGCATTAAGGTGGTGGATATAATCATTGTCTTCGCTGCAGATTCTTCTTATTCGTTTCATGTATGTTTCAACAGTGCACTGATATTTGTGATCGTCTATTCTGCAGGATGATGCTCCTAAATTTGTTTGGCGGATAGACCTGTCTGGAACTGAAGAATATTGGAAAGGTAAAATTTTCTACAGCTGCTGCTTCATTATTTTCCAAATTTTCACTGCAGTGTTGTGTTAAGACAAGCATGGTTTGACCTACTTGACAAGAATTTGTAGACAACATAAAGTCCTGAGCATGTTTAGCATTATTACCTTCTATATTTAACGCTACTACATTTAACATTATCAGGTAATTAAGAAATTTCAAACACCTCACATTACTTCATGTACTTTGTTGGACTGTTAAATTGCTTGGGATGACTAAATTTACAGATGCACACTCTTATTTACTATAGCGACACTGAAGAGAAACATCAAACATGTCATACTTTTACCCTTTTCATTCCCGTCCTATTGAGCTGGTTCAGTCATACAGGTACCTTGGTATCATCTTCACTAGGAAGTTTACATGGTGAGAACATAACCAAAATCTGTTAACTGCCACTAATCGATCCCTGGGATTCATGAGACGGTCACTATCATCATCACATCCTGTGATTCGTCAATTAGCATATGAAACATTTATCCGTACTAAACTGGAATTTGCATCGGCAATATGGAATTCCCATCAAGCATACCTTGTTGAGCTACTGGAAGCCGTCCAATACCGCGCAGCCCAGTTTATTACATCCCAGTACGACTATCAACTAAGTGTTAGAAACATAAATCATCCCTCCACATCCAATCATTAGCACATCGCCGAAAAATCTCACGCTTATGCCTCTTTCAAAAGCTTTATTACAATTTCCCACATTTACGCGACATGCTTCTATTGCCACCCAACCATACTTCACGCCTCTCAAACAACCTCAGTCTTCAACGTCTTCACGGCTCTACTAAATCCTTCAGGAACTCTTTCTTGCCGGTAGCCATTGCAGAATGGAATAGTTTGCTTGACTGCGTAGTAATCGAACATAACCTTACTGAGCTTTGAAACATACTAACGAACTTTCTGAGTATTGATGCTTAACGTATTTGACATATTTTTACTGCATCACACTTTTTTGAGTGCATTGGTTATTACTTTTTATGTTTGACTTTCATTTCATTACACCTTCTTTACCCTTCTGAATGTTATTGTTATTGTTTTTTACATCAGTCATGACTGTTTCAACATTTCTTTTTCTGATGTGTACTCCTCCCTTATGTAATACCCCAACAGGGGCCTTTAAAAGGTCAATGCAGTGCAATGCAGTGCAGTGCAATGCAATGCATCGTCATCTGACGATGATGATGATGATGATCAAGTTCTGTCTTTGGTCTGATCAAGATGATTAGACCGAAGAGGATATATAGAATTTGCTGGAGTGGAAGTCGCCTATACGCGCCTATTGGCGACATTGAAGCCGCGCTGATTGCGCGGCGGCCATCTTGTCAGTGGCAAAAAGGATAATAATAATAATATTTGGGGTTTTACGTGCCAAAACCACTTTCTGATTATGAGGCACGCCGTAGTGGAGGACTCCGGAAATTTTGACCACCTGGGGTTCTTTAACGTGCACCTAAATCTAAGCACACGGGTGTTTTCGCATTTCGCCCCCATCGAAATGCGGCTGCCGTGGCCGGGATTCGATCCCGCGACCTCGTGCTCAGCAGACCAACACCATAGCCACTGAGCAACCACGGCGGGTTGGCAAAAAGGAGCCAAGCGCAGCCGCATTCATACTTCTTCGCGCTGCCGGTGAAGCTGCTCGCGTTTACAAAGCAATGAAAACACGCAGTTCTGGCCGTAAACGTTTATTTTACATCTGTCAGCTGTCAATTGGCATGTAGAAAGCAATTCACCTGCACGAATATTAAGGAGAGAAGCTTAATTAAAG
The DNA here is from genome assembly GCF_038994185.2 of Dermacentor albipictus. Taxonomy (NCBI): domain Eukaryota; kingdom Metazoa; phylum Arthropoda; class Arachnida; order Ixodida; family Ixodidae; genus Dermacentor; species Dermacentor albipictus. The sequence goes on along the minus strand of NC_091823.1, from coordinate 8,616,025 downwards.
TGCATAAACATGGTGATAGGTACCCTACTGGTGATTGAAGATAATCACCCTTGGCAGAAGTGGCCTCACTTTATTCTTGATCAGTTCTCGGTTTCGTTCCTTCATCATGTGGTGTATCCTCACTTTTATGTATTCTTCTGCTAGTTTTCTGCACAAATTGTAAATGTGATTATCAAGCAGATCAAAGTCAAGGATGTGCTGCTCCAATTTCTGGAACCACTTTTTCTCTAAGGAAGCACCCAGGACTTCCAAGATGAGATGCTTTGCCCTTGACTTCACCGTTGCAATGGTATCACATTCAGCCTGTAGCCGTCGCAGTGCCTTTTCAGCTGCTTCACACAGGCCAATGACATCTTGTGACAGTGAAATAAGTCCACCTCGGCTCTTTTGCTTACCGTAATTATTCAAATCAAGGCCGATAGTGTTTTTTCAAATAATTCGATTCCAAACTCTAGGGTCGGCTTAGATTCGAGGATTTTAAAAAACGCACCAGTTTTTTATTGAAACTGCTAATTAAGGTGCATAGCTAGCGCCATCTAGAAAAGTCGGTATCGTAGCCGCTATTAGCCGTGCCAGTAGTCAACTGTACACAAGCGAAGTCGCCATTTTGACCTGTGTCGTGGTGTTAGGTTGTTAGGCATGGTGTTATGGCACCAAGCAGGAGATGCCACTACAGTGCCACTTTCAAGCGAAAAGTTGTGACAGCCGCAGAGGCATCGTCGAACCTTCAATCCGGGCAGGACTTCGGCGTCGACGAGAAAAACATCCATCGTGGGAGGGGACAACGACAGCAGCTTCTTGCATGCGCTGCAACGAGGATGGCATTTAGCGTACCAAAGAAAGGCAGTCACCACAAAGTGGAGACAGTTTTGGCCGACTTTGTTCGGACGCAGAGAGCAGCTGCCCTTCCAGTGACAACAGAAGTGCTCCAAGCGAAAGCTAGGGAACTTTCAAGGGAGTGAGGCCTAATGCCAAAGGATTTCAAAGCCGGTTGGGGCTGGCTTCAGAAATTCATGAAGCGCTTCGGCTTCAGCCTCCGACGTCGCACTTCAATCACCCAGAAGCTGCCAAGCGATTTCGAAGAAAAGCTGATAGCTTTTCAGCGCTACGTGCTGCGAAAGAGAGAAGTGGTAGGCTACAACTTTGGACAAATCGGCAACGCCGACCAGACAGCTGTGTATTTTGATATGCCAGTGGCGAACACCGTGAATGAAAAGGGTGCCAAGGAGGTGAAGGTGCGCTCTGTGGGCTACAAGAAGCAGCACGCAACTGTGATGCTGTGCTGCACAGCTGATGGGCATAAACTCCCTCCTTATATGATATTTAAAAGGAAGACACTGCCTGCCCGAGAAACTTTCCCAAGAAATGTCATTGTGCGAGCAAATGAGAATGGGTGGATGAAAGGTGCGATGGTGAAAGAGTGGGTTAAGATGGTGTGGCGACGGCATCCAGGAGCCCTTTTGACAAAGAACTCGCTCCTTGTCGTCGACTCTTACCGTGGGCACTTGACCGACAATGTGAAGGCTGCGCTCGCCTAAGCGAACACGGACCTCGCTGTCATACCGAGCGGCATGACGGGCCAGTTGCGGCCACTTGATGTCTGCATCAATAAACCTTTCAAGGATCGTCTGCGGAAATATTACACGGACTGGTTAACTGATGAAGACCACATGCTAACGGCAACAGGCCGCAATAAACGTGCATCACTATCGCAGCTGGCGAGCTGGGTAGCTGCAGCGTGGGACGACATCCCAGGTACTTTGATCATGCGCTCCTTTAAAAAGTGCAGCATATCTAATGCACTTGACGGCACCGAAGATAGTGCACTGTTTGAAGGTGACAGTGACAAGGAACACAGCAACGAGTCTAGCAGCAACGACGACGTTGAATGAGCTCTGCACGTTCAGATTCAATACATGCTGTTTGCATTTTGAACGCTGTCCTTGCTTTTTTTGTTCAGCCTACATTCGAGGTAATATATATGTATTTTTTTGGCTTTAGGGGGTCAGCTTAGCATCAGGGTCGTCCTAGATTCGAGTAAATATGGTAATTAAAGGTGTCAGCTCATCTGAATGCAGGGCAGTGATGCACTGCTCACATGTCGTACGAACTTTCCAAACAGTGAAGCCTGTTATGTATGGTACCACAGCATCGACAAATGCAGAAAGGCTTTCGGGTCAGTCAGTGCGATGCGTATAATTGTGGTCATCGAGCTGTAGGATTGGTGACCTGCACATGTCAGTGAGCGTGATTTTTGCATCTACCATGGCTACTGTAGTGGTTGCATGCAAGATAGAGACCATATCTTGGGAGCAGTTTCCAGAGCTGGAAGACGTTACTTCCGTCTGAACCAACAGACACTTGTATGCAGCCATAAATTGCGCGGCTGTTGGATTGGTGTTATGTCCACCTCGTCCACGTATGCATCCAAAGAAGTTCTCGGCGTGATCTTGACTGAGTTTGTGCACCAGCGAGTACTTCAGCTGATCCTTGCCAACAAGCTCGTCGAACATTCTTTCGGTGCTTGCCATGCATATCAAAAAGCCAACGAACCCAGTTTTTTTTTTTTTTCAGACCTTCTGTAATTGCACGCCCTGCAGCATCTCTCAGCCCGTTTATGTATCCTCGGTTCTCAGAAAAAAACGGCTTCCAGCAGGCTTCATTCTGGTTCCGAAGCGGTGCTTTATATGACCTTGCTAATAAGTTCCTGGAGTCGAAGATGTCGAACAAGTGATCAAAAGTTCTAATGAGCTTCGATGTTACGCTGGCACCCTTGAATTGTGCCAGCTTGAGCACCTGTTCATAGAAGTCCAAAGCATCGGCAACTGAGGCACTCAATGCTTGTACAGCATATCGCATCTTTTTGCTTTTCCCACTGGACGTGGATCTTCGTAAGCTTGTTGCCAAGCCGCAACCCTTCTCCAAGTTGCAGTGCCTCCAATGCCACTACAGAAGACCGTTTCACATGCCTTCCTTCCATGTCAATGAGGTGACTTACGGTTGCCGGCGAGTTACGGATGAGCTTAATCGTATGGCAGGCATCCAAGATAACGTAAACATTTTTAGTCCTATCAGTTGGGTTTGCAAAACTTGTGACAAACTGATGAGTGTCTGGTCAAAGCTGAGCACCTAAACACTTAGCCATTGTGAAGTTCGACGACGCACCGTCAAATGTAAGAGAGACAACTTCAGCCTGCACTGATGCAAGTTTCTCAATACACTGCTTGGTCAGCTTCGCTCTCTGCGCCAGTGAGTGCGTCAATTAAAAAATATGCCACTGGCATCTTGATTCTAATGTTTATGCCAACAATCATGAAGACACACACATTTTTGGCTTTAGGAAGACTCATCATCTAGCCCCGTTTCAAAGTCTACATACCCAACTATCTTGTCTCCAACATGTTCTACATGTTTTCTTATGGCCATGTCATCCATGACCAGAGTGCAGTAAAATGGTTCACGCCGTGCTTGCGCAAACTTTTCGAGAAAAGAAAATGCTCCAGCCGTGAAACCAGGAGCTCCGTCGATTGATCGATACCAATCCCAAAGTGTATGCTGTGACGGAAGGGCACCGTTGAATTTGGATCGGACGTACTAATAGGTGGCTGGAGAATAAAAATGTTATGTCAGTGCGAACACACGGAGCTCAGGTGGGTACTTGCCCTTCTGTTCATTGCCCGCTATGCAGAGAAGCTGCTGAATGAAAAAAAAAACTTGAAAAGGCGCATGTAAACATGTGCAAGCCTTCTTCTGAGAGAAGTTTTCGTTCCCTGATTTCTTTGATGACTTCTTGTGCTGTCTCATTTCTCTTCGCAAGCCTTCGCTTCGTTTGCTGCAAAGTCTTAATTTTTTTCTTCAGTTGTGTTATCTCTTCTTCAGAGGCACTGACTTTTCTGTACCATTGTTTGGTCGGCGAAGACACAGGTGGGTCTTCAACTTCAGGCACTTCGCTCAGATGGGCAGTGCCACTGGCTGGGCACTCTTGGTGCTTGCGTTCTGGATGCTTCCTCTTTACCTGAAATGGGCACCATATATTTTTGTTAACTTTCAAGTTAGATAATACATTGGCTAATAAACCAAACATAGTTTATTGGCTATACCACAAACTTATTGCTGGGACGTCTGAGCACCTAAAGCTTTCTCCTGATGAAGCAACTTCCTGTGTGAGGGAGCTGTCGTACGCGAGCAGCGGGGGCACAGTACTGACTGTTTTCATTTTTGAAGGTGGAGAGGGCATTAATTGTATCTTTATATCCAGCTTGACTGTTATCACGCAGTCACGAACACTTCTTTTCAATGAAACGAAGCTGAAAAACAGTGCCCACAACACACCTTTTTCCACGAACACAATCGTGCAGCATCATATTGAAAAAGAAAAAAAAAAATGAACGAGAACACTGTCGACATTGAGACATTTTGTTTCCTTTACTTCAATGTACCTATCCGACAAGGGCCTTTGTCGACTCTCGATTTCGGTGCCATATTGATACCACGAATGCATATCATGTGAGGCAAATCATTTTTCCCAGTGCGTGTCTTGGTATGGCATTCTGCAGTAATACTCACAGGCGTCTGTACACGCTGCGGAAACGCAGAAAGCACGGAAGGCACACTTCCCGCCCGCAGTCTGGTTGTTTGCCCGGTGCAGTCAAAGCACTCTGGCAAGAAGTGCACGGAGCTCAGGCAATCTCCATCTTTAGCATGCCACCTTTCATGGCGAACAGCCCACTCCCACAGACTCTGCCATTCGGAATCTTTTGGAAACCTGTCGAAAATTTCAGGACTCTTATTTGTTGCACATTCATGGCCATCAGTTAGCGCCCCTCAGTAATGCGCTCGTAATGGCTCAAGCCTGAACCGAGACGTTTTCGCGTACTTACAGGTGGAATGTGAGGCCGCAGCCCTTCTTCAGCGTGTTTGTACATTCGTAGGTGACACAAGAGGCAACCATTATAAAACCGATGGTGTTTACATGCCTATAGCGTCAAGTTGCACGCCAAAACAATGCACGAAAGCACCAGCGCGAGCCGGCTTCTAGCGCGCTTTCTGCCACTGACAAGATGGAAGCGTCCGGCTTCACTTGACGAGCGCCCCCTCCACTCCAGCAAATCCTATATTTCCTCCTTGAGCTAGACTAGTACTACATTACTTTTCTTAAATGCCAGATAGGTCATTCTCCCCAAAGCAAAAGCTAAGCCAGAAAAGATTGCTCCTTATAATGCAATTATTTTTTACAATATCATTTTGAGCATACCTACTAATCTGTTATCAATTAAAGGGGAAAAAAAAGGTTGCATTGCATACAAAAATAATCAAGAGCTGAGCTTGGCATCTTTTGGTTACGTTTCATGGTTTCTTTTGGTAACAATGCAAACAGCCGACATATGTGAAGATACAATAAAATCATTATAATGCCAGACTGATGTTTACTGCAGTTATGGGAAGAAATTTGAAAGAAAGTTAGACGCTGATTTTAGTCTCTTGATAATACAAAGTGATAATAGAAACTGGTTTAGCGTTTTTCTTTAGGGTCTCTTCATAAACAGCTAAGCGTTTCCTCTTTCTCTCTCAATACAGGCTGGTTTGCAGGCCTCTCTTCCTTGTTTCTCTCTGTTCCGGCTCCAAAGCTGCTTCTTCTGGCAGGTGACGACGCACCTTTGAATATTCTGTTGTGGCACATTACCTGTTTTTTGTTGCTTTGAATGTTACTGTTTTTGACGATGCCAAATTGCAGGGGTGGACCGACTAGACAAGGACCTCACCATTGGTCAGATGCAAGGTGGGCCTTTCTTTTTACTGCCAGTCAAATGCTCCTCAATGAAATGACCTTTATAACGAAGGATTCCATATGTCCTGGCCGGATTCGTGTCTTTTGTATACATTGTGAATGCCTCTGTAGCAAAAAGCACAACAAGCTGGCCTTACAACAAAAATAGGCACCCCCAAAAGCTTATTTGTTGTTTTACAGTGAATGCGCATCATGGTGTCACCACAACTCTCCTACTCTCCTACTACTGAGCTGTTGTGCAAGGAGTGCCAGTTAACTACAAGACAGACAATGTGGGCGGCTCTGGACTCTGCAACTGCATTGCCCTATCCACTACCCTTGACATAAAAAAAAACAAGTAAAGTCCAGTGGGTCAAATAAGTGAACAGTGTCCCAAATAGCACTATACTAGTGGGCAACTTCCTGTGTCAATGAAGGGAAAGCTTTGGAGGCAAAGCGCATGTTAGTAAGAGTCCCACATTCTCATCGGTATTTTAATCTGGGTAAAAGAAAACTTGAGCGTCTTATTTGCAACGGCAAAATACACCATTGAGTGTTAAATTTGGCTTTTATTTTCCTGCTCTTCTCTTCCACACATAAGCAAACGTGAAATGGTCACGCGTAGAAGCTATGCTGATTCAGTGTTTGTTCCAAGAAATCAAAAGTGCTGTACAGCTGTGCTTGGCACAGTGATGCATGTGCAGATGCCCAGCCTCCGCAGCTTTCCCTTCGTTGCCACAGCAAGTTGTTCGAGAGTATAGCATGTTGTGAACTCTGATGCCATAACGTCTGCTGCAGTCACACGTTCCATCTGATGAGGTGCGCAGAAAAAAATCAACAGCTCCTTTCAATAGGTTTTTCTTGAATTCACATTAAATAACTCTTTTGCTGAACATGCTTAGCCTGCATTGTTGCAGGTGGTATAGTGATATATTTACAACAGAGTGAGCTCTATACCAAAAGATTTTGGAGGTCACAGGTACTTCATCATAGAGACATCTGATTATTAGTATTCCCCTGCACATGCTGGTTATGCTGTCCTAGATAAAGGCTTGTGTAAAATGATTCTAGAAGCAAATGCAGACTACAGCAATGGTCATCTATGGTTCTACTGTACTTTAAAAATTCAAATTGGATCATTGTGGCCAGTGCCTGGTATTGCATTCACTTTGGAGGTGCCACTATTCACACAGTGGTTAGAGCTGCCCTAAAATAACAAGACACTGTTGAATTCCCTCTGGGTTCTTTTGGCAGCCACAAAAAAATTTCAGTTCTTTTGGCATGGCCATGCAGCCTGAACAGCATGAATTTGGAACATGTATTAGGCATTAGTTGAGCATGCATGCTTGCTTTGTAATGCTAGGTTTCAGGCTGCCTGCCCACATTGTGACATAAATATTATTGCACAGCATCTGTGGTTTATAATTTTTCGATGGCAGTTGTATGCGACAGACACACTAACTGCCTGTGATTTTTTTTCCCACTTTGCTGTAACCCATCCCAATTTCTGCTCTATTCCACAAAACAGGCAAATTTCAAATGCAAGTACTTCCTCAGTGTGGGCACGCTGTCCATGAAGATGTTCCAGGAAAGGCAAGCAAAGCTTCCTTCATTTCCCAATGAGTAGTGTGCTATGTTCTGATGTATTGATAACTTTTAATTTGAACTAGAAGCTCTGCAGTATTGTTGATAATTGTCACTTTTGCTTTCTTTGTTTCCAGGTAGCTGAGGCTGTGGCAACATTTCTTGTGCGCAACAAGTTTGCCGAGCCTACGGCGAATTTTCAACAGTAAGTTATAGCACCCTTTTTCTTAATGGGTCCCAAGTGGGGAAAAATACAAAAAGCACAATAAAGATAAAGGCACTTTCATTTAATCTATGTTTTGGTTCAGAGAAAGTCAAACCCCAGTTTAATGAAAACAGATATAATGAATTTGGATATAATGAAGCAAATCTGTTTTTTTGCCATTGTCAGCATGTAAAGAGTATATTCTTGTAATGAATATAATAAAAAAAGCTAGTATTTTCATGTTGGATGCTGCTTCATTGTAATAAGATCAGCTGTACAAATCTATCATGACCAGTTACAACATTGAAATGGTTTAGTCCAATGCCCTTGACGTTTAGCCTTCCAGGTAGGTTGTTGGGTGGAAGCTACTGCACAGTTCTCAGCAACTTGTCAATATGGTAAACTTTATCAGGGAGAAGATGGCATGATCACCACAAAGTCCATGTTGGGGCCAGAAAGGAACAGACTTATCTTGCATAGTATCATGCATAGAAACTGATAATGTAACAAATAAATAAAAGAATGAAGTCTATCAATGTTTGTGACAACAAGGAAAGTCCTAAATTATGTGGATATGTTGCTCACTGGCATTCATCATGACAGCTGAAGCCAAGGCTGCATCACTGACTTTGGCTTGAGCTGCTCATTACAGCCCAGCACGCCATCAGCGTCTTACTATTGCTGCAGTTGACGTCTTCTACTGTGGTAGAAATTCTGGAGTTTCATGCAGTAATTACAAGAGGGAACTCTGCCGCTAGTGTATACAGGAGCTGCAGTTGGGCGGTTCAGCCAGCATGGGAATTATGGGTAGTACACGGATTTGCCTAAACTTCGTTCTTCTGGCGGCTTCGTGACTTTGTAAGCTTATAATTTTCAACAAAGTGCTGTGTGATAAATAATTAAACAAACATTATTAAAATTGTTTGACGGAAGGATTTGAACATAGGACCTCTAGCACAGATTCCCAATATTGAAACCTTTACGCCATGGCCGCATGCACCGACAAGCGCCATAGAATGCCCTTATGAATTTCTCGCAGGCTAGTCAGTGCATTGAGACGTTTGGTGTGCTTCGATCTGGCCAGCTCTGCAGGCTGCACTGCTGCAATTAGTAGTGATTGTGTGTGTTTGTAGAGTCTTCTGCACTTAGAAGGGTATTGATGGCTCTGAAATTTAGAACAATGAAGGCAGATAAAGTGTAATAAATGAAGTTTCAAGAAAGTCTGAAGCCATAAGCACGAAGATCAGACAAATACATCTACTTCCCACCATTCTCAACGAGTGCAGCGCCACAGTTTCCTCTAGTAATTATTGCAGGGCACGTAAAACCCCAGAATTTCATTTAAATATTGTAGGAAACTCTCTGGCAGAAATAAGCATTATAGTTGCTGAGGTGTTCTTGGCATCTGTTTGGACTCGACCTCTCAGTTTGTCTTGCAAGTGTTATCAAGCTGTTGGATAGGTGCATTCCAGAGAAAAGGCGATTGTTGAGTACAAGCGCAGAGGTGTGCAAGAAACTAGCTAGAATGAAATTTCAGGATAACTTGCCAAATGGTAATATGAAATACAATCCTACCAGCTATGTGTAGCCCTTGTCAAGTTCTTTCAATTACTCCTTTTTTCAATGTATAATTGGAACTCTGTTCACTCCCTTCAGCAGTTTTGCAGCTCTTAACAATTCTTTCATACTGGTTTGTTCTTGCTATCAGTATTTCTGCATTACAGCATTATAATGTAGAATCATAACAGTATTATATCTAAGTGCCTAACATTATATACCTTTTTTTCCCCACACTGTTGCTGTTTCAGTTTTTGTAATCTACTCTAGGTTGGGTTAAGCTTGGCCTGCAGTATAAATGAATAATTTAGTTAGTTTCATTTGCATTAGTGCATTTGTTTACTTATACTGTGTTGTTTTAAACTGATAATTATTATTATCTTTTTGGTTCAGGTTCAAGCATGTTCAAAAGATATCAGTTAGGGTTCAGTTCCAACAGTGTAGAAGAACTCGCTGTGCGAGTTGATGCATGACTATGTTAGGAAGAGTTGCGCATACAAAAGGACGAATTTCCCGCTCTTTTTGTCCACTTTGTTTTTTCCTGTATTTGTCCTTTTGTGTGTGCAACTCTTCCTAACATGGTCAGTTCCAGACAAAATTTTATTCTGAGTGAGGTTTTAAGTTAACATACTGTTTTAGTTTAGTGTGAAAGATTACTCAATGCAATAATGGTCATATGAAAAGAAAAGTCTCTTCTCCAAGTTACTTCAAATGGTGTGCTCTTGTGGTTGTCAGTATCACGAACAGTAATAAAAATAACAAAACATGCGGTTGTATTTTCATTTAAGCCTAGTAGTTTGTATAGTGCTACTATATTAATTGTAAGCACAGCATTATTCAATGAAGTTTGCAATTTTGTCCTCTCTTTCAAGTGACAGTGGCTCAAAATTTAATGTTCTCTCTTTCAGGACATTTCCAGCGTGCTAGATTTGACCCAAGTTGTATTGTCTTATGCACTACTGCACAAATAAAATGTTGCGTTATGTTGTAAACATTGATTGTGTATTTAGTAGCACTTAAAGCATTTTTTAGATAAAATTTTGTGCATGCTTTAAGCATAGTTGTTTACGATAGAACATGGGGGTTGCAAGTTTTCCGATCATGCTGCAGCTGAAAGCTTCTAGGAAATTTATTTACGTTGCAGTAGGCATGTTTCTTGTACTACTTTTACAAGCTTTTAAAGGTATACAAGAATTGACTTTTCTAGCAAGGTGATGTATTGCAGCTGTATGTCATCATTTAAGTATTTGTGGCCAATGAGGAAAAAGGAATCACAGTGCAGTCACTGGTTAGTGTACTTCCATTTCTTCAATGGCGCAGACCTGGAGAGCTGCTTCACCTTTACCAGACGATTGTGTGCATGTGTTAGTTGCAAGAGAGAAATCTGGGAACTGCGCCCAGGTACTGCGGAGGATCAAATGCTTTGCTTTGTTTGTCCCTAGCCAATGGCAATGTGAACTATGCGAGAACAAATGCTTAAGTTCTGTTCAAATAGGATCATATCAGCCAATACAGACTCCATAATGGGGAAGCATACAAAGCAAACATTTTCACCCAAACAATGTACCATTGGTGTGTGGCCACTAATACGGCATCTACATAAGCCCCACCGTGCTCGTTTTCTCCCATCTACATAAGCCCCACCGTGCTCTTCACGCCGGGTCGCTTCGCTTCCCTTGGCAGGAACCCTATGCATCAGGCCTGCTGGTGAAGCATAGGAAACAACTGTAACAATGTGTCATTAGTCATTGGTCTGCAACCACTAAAGTGGCATCTACCTAAACCATCACCCCCCACGCTTTGCACCGGGTCACTTCGCTCTGCTTGGCAGGAACCTTCCGTTTCAGCCGTGGTGGCGAAGCATAGGTAAAAGTGAAAGGGAGAAATGATATAACAATGCAGATGAAAGAAAAAGCAGGGGAAAGAAATTCACCGATGACTACGATACTCCCGAATGCAAAATTTGAGCGTAGCTGTATACATGTTTTAATTCTGCGATATATTGGCTGGTGCGGACAATCTGTCTTACACGGTGTGTTGAAAACTGAGCGAAGTGTGGCACGACTGCCTCGCTAATCTGGAGATTGTGAGAAGAGGCACGTGGGTGACACGTGGATGCAATTCATAGCAGCCGTCGTGGACAGACCTCCCAGATGACATGCGGTACTCTGGTGCCATCTCGTAGCCGTTGTCGCTGCACTGTGCTTTTCTTCTCGTGCTTTCGGCGTACCGTCCTTCGACTTCCTCCTCACATCTTTCATCCCCCACTGCACTTCACGTTCGCTCATTCATCCTTTGCTGTGCTCATTCGCTATGTTACACCGACGCTTGCCACAAGAAGTGGCGCCTAAGAGCTGCACACTAAGAGCATTTTAGCACGCATTCGAACAACTGACCTCCAAATCATGAGCCGATGCTATAACCACTATGCGACGAAAGACGGAACAGAAGAAGAGCTTATTCTGTAGTGCAGTCAAACCCACTTATAATGATACTGGTTTTAACGATATATCGGTTATAAGAATGAAAAGCTGCTGCTCCGTCAACTTTTGTATGCTTTCTGTGGGGAAATAACCGGCTTACTATAATGTCTCCATGCCGCATTATCAGTTACAACGATGAGGTCTGGCTGCTAGGTGTCCATGCCGAAAGGTAATGGAATGTGAAATCCTTGAAAAGAAGAAAGAAAAAGTGAAATGCGAGTCGCTGCATGGTCGCCCGCTGCCCCAACTGCCGCCATGCACATCTCTCCTTGAGAGATGCATTCCAGCCTTGTGCGCATCTCTCCCGTCGCCCTTCCACCCTCCGAACACGAATGGGCTGCTCTCATAGCTCTCTGCCACACCACCCTCCGAAACACGAATGGACCGTGCCAACTGTGCTGACAACGTTGCTGGCGCTGCATGGCGCTGCTCCCAGATAGCTCGTTGGGCGCATTCTGCGCAATTCTGCTAATTGATTATGTCGCTCATGTTTGTTTTTGTTGCATCAACTTTGTTGTACCGAAGTCATTCCTGGCCGCATTGTTTCTCAGCCTCGTTTGACTTGCTGCCAAAATGGAAGATGGCTGATCCACCCACTGATAATTGGCAATGCGCAACATTGCCGGTAAGAAGAACGTGCATTGCTATAGATTGGAGACGAAGTGTTTCTAACCAATGAGACGATAGTCCTGGACATGCTTGCATCGTATAGCGACAGTGACGGCCACGATGGCAGCGCTGACACTGTAGGGCAGGCTGCCTCAACTTTGTCCCCGTGAGAGGTCCTGTAGATGATTCAGTCCCTCAAGGGCTTGTTTTCGTGAGGGACCTTCCGCTTTACTACGTGGAGAACCTGGATGCCTTGGAGAATGATGTCGGCAAGCTTCGTGTAAAGCAAGCAATGCTAACGGTCATGCAGTTTTCTCATGCAAGCGAGTGGGAAGTTAGTGGTGAGATGCCTGTGGCAATCACATTGCAGTGTTTTTTCTGGATTTCTCAAGCTGAGATGCTGCTGAGGCAACCTTCCCGCATTATTTAAAAGGTGCCTTTTGGGGCCACCAAAGTGGTGCCTTGGCAGAGCTCCTATGTCACTTGCTGCCCGTGACCCCTCTTTGCAGTTATAGCAGTGCCATTCTTGAACGCCGACAGCCATGGCTTGTTAACAACATGCGATCGGAGCACACAGGAAGCAGAGTTAAACAGTTAGATGAGTCAATGCAATCAGAAGCCGGATGGAAAAAGGTGGAGAGGAGAACTGGCCTCCCCGCCATTATAGTTTTCTCAAACAGCTATGCCATCCCCCATTTTGATTTTTTTTCATGCAACCTGGTTATAACAATTATCTGTTATAACAATGGAATTTTCGTCGCAATTGAATATTGTTATAAGTGGGTTCGACTGTACTTATCTGCGGTTGCGTAGTGCAGCTCGGCTAGGGACAAATGGGCAAAATCATGTCGGTGCCTGTAGTACCTAGGCACAGTCCCCGCATTTTTCTCTTGCAAGTCACGCATGCGCACGCATGTCAGGAAAATGCGGCATATCTCCCTCGTGTCTGCACCATTGACAAAATGGAAACACACCATTGGTTGCATTCAAAACAACAGGTTTTGTTCAAATTGCACCCTCAGAGCATTGGCTCCTCTAGAGTAATGAAAGCAAATAGCACTCAGGAAAATCCGGCATATCTCCCTCATGTTTCAACAAGTTTAGGTCCACTGATTCGCCGTCACAACTAGTGACCGAAAACCATATCCGTACCTTAGAAGCACGAAAAACTGTGACACAACTAAAATTTCTTTTTACAATGTACGACAAGTCGCTTGAATTTAATGGACGAACATACATTCAACTTTACCTGTCACGTGTGTCTCGATGCCATCAAGCTCACAACTTGTTCCCTTTTTGTGCACGCACTAACCTGTTTAAAAATTCATTCTTTCCTCGTACTGTTGTTCAGTGGAATGATCTACCCTCAGGAAGTTTCTCTGCTGATAATTTTGAGCAGGCACTACTCATGTATTTAGCACGGTAATGTGGAATGTTGTTTTTTCCGTCTTTCTTCATGTTATTTTTACTATCGCCTATGCAAGTGCATTTTGTTTTGGTGTGAAGGTCAGCAGAAACTCCAACTTGTATTCTGATATAACATTGACTATCCAAGTGCATTTTTCTGATGATGTGAATATTGTCCTTTACAATACAAAAAGGAAGCAGCACTGTAGAAGCACTGCTGTGGAAGCACTGGATGAGTAATTGTGAAATAACGCACGTGTGTAAAGAAAAAAATGTCGCGTTTATTTACATTTATTTGTGCGCGCTTGTTGCTCGAAGCGTCTGCAAAAAGTTCAAATTAAGGTATTGAGCGATGCTGTAGCTCCTGCGAGAAAGAAAGATGCAGCGCATAGGCACTGTAGGAAGCTTACTTTCGTTATGATCGCACGCTATTTGCTGCCTTGGAAAACGTTTACAAACCTGGTGCTCTCTGTGCTTGCGAGTTGCAGGACGCCGAAATAACACTTGAGACTTTATATTATATTGCACACGTACTTCACCCTGCTGAGCTTCCTTTCCGAAGCATGGATGGGTGGAAGAAGCTTTCCAGGTCCTTGATTGTTAGGAAACCGTGCCTCAACACAAACGAAAGAGAACGGTCCATTCTGGCCTATGCACCTTCGCTTGCGGACAGCTTTCGTTGCACCATAGAGTTTCCTACAAGAATTAAAAACTCTATGCCTTGCACTACTCAGTTTGCACCAAGGCTCCGGTGGGGGCGCTGGTGACGAGTTTTTCCGCAGCACCGCCTGGGCAGAGTCTGAGGCATGGTCTGAGGTTTATGGGGCATAGAGTTACTATGCTATGGGGAGACTATATGGATATGGTGTCTAGACACCATAATATGGAGCATGTTTTATTAGAATGTGAAGACGTCTGCCCAGCGGTCGATTTAGGCGCCACTGGCCTCCTTGAAGCACTTGGGTTCTGTGAGAGCAGTGGAAAAGTAAACATGTCCTGCAATAGGCATTAGTAAGAGGCGATTAGAGGATTGGTGGAAGAAAAGTAGAGAAACGACAAAAAACGGAGACGTACAAAAACACAGTTCGAAATAGGCGATGAGAAAATTTGGGTGGGGTAGTTCATAGTGTTTTTTTTCTATTTTTTATAGTTTAACCTAGGTAGGACATTAAGCAGTATAATAGCAAGAGCTTAGTGGCGCAACCCACCGCCCCGTTTCAAACGGGACGCTCATAACATCCATCCACCCACTTCCTGTTGCCGAGGGCATAGAGTTTCTCACTATAACACCTAGAGGGTAATCTGGCGCCACCGTCTATGGGAGTTTCTTAAGGGGGCACCGTGCCGTCATGGGAATGACGGTATATAGCCCCGTTTACATGAATGCGACAGTGGCGCATCGCATTTCCAAGCGCATTTGGGAAAGGTGATGCGACGCCGTCTACATGTAGCGCCTTAACTCTCGCAAAAACGTAGCGCCACATGGTGTCGTATAAGTGAAGTGCAACCGACTTCCGGTGCAACTGGTTTCCGGTTGTGGGCCGAGTGCATGTTGGTGGTTGAGTGCCGAGAAATAGACAGTTTTAGTTTAGCGTACGCAACTTATAGCGTACGCTATACGCTATAGTGTAGCGGACGCGAAGCAGCGCACGTTTTTTGCAGCTTTAGCTGGCCAGCGAGATCTTCGGATCTCGGAGGCCATTAGTTGTCGTTGCGGCTACTTTCCGACTATAGCGATAGGTAGCGCTGACATCTAGAATGTTTCTTTCATTAGGCTTCGCCCATAGAGAAAGAAATTCTCTATGCTTCGCCTCGTTCGAAACGAGAAGCGATCTCGAAAACACCACAAGGTTATCCATAATACCCTGTCGTCGAAGCGGCGTGAGACTAAGCGAAAGCCGTTTACACATTCATTTGCTGCGAACGAAGTGCATTTTACAAAAGCAACGCCAAATTCATTTCGAAGCGGGCAGCCGGGACCGCCGCAATGTTGTTTGGCAATTCCTTCCCATCATGGTCGCCGGGATGCACGTGTTAGATACCTTCGGAAACTCCTCAACGCCCAGCCGGAGGGCACCGTCTATTATACCGACGCTGCCCACTATGCACTATGCACTATGCCCACCATCGAGGAACACATCGAAGCGCACAGAATGGCACAACTCGAGCGATTGAGTCTGACCCCTACAGGCAGGCATTTGCTCGCACGGCTGGGCTACCCACAGCATTCACCCTCTACGCGAGAGCATGTCCCAGTCCCATCAAACATCCGAACCTTACTCACCATAGCGCCCATACCGCGCAATATGCATCCAGAGCATCATAATGGTCGCCGGGATGCACGTGTTAGATACCTTCGGAAACTCCTCAACGCCCAGCCGGAGGGCACCGTCTATTATACCGACGCTGCCCACTATGCTCTTGCGACCAGAAACAAAGAAAGACAAGTGTCGGTGGTGGCGGACGATCAAGGTAATATCGTCACCTCGTGTAGCGTCCAAACCAAAGCTACGCTCACAGGGGAAACGTTGGCCATAGCACTCGCTTTCAACCACATCGTCGGTCACATGGAAAGATCCCCAAACCACGACCACATCATCATTACAGACTCACAAGACGCATGTCGAGCCTACCTCAGGGGTCATATTCCTCAGGAAGCCAATCGCGCTCTCACCAGCACACGTAAGCTCCCCGCCATTACAGATCCCTCAGTACCACGCATCAGGCTGATTTGGACACCTGCTCATGCCTCACTGTCGGGTAATGACAGCGCTCATGCGGCTGCCCGAGAGCTAACCTGCCGGGCACCTGGCAGTGAGGCGAGCAACCCATATCAAGCCTCCCAGAATTTGCCCAACACATACCGGGACACTCTAGACTTTTACAGACTAGGGCGCTTGCAATATCACCCTCCTCCCAAATCCTTCTCCCGGGATGAAGCCGTATCACTGAGACGGCTTCAAACCAACTCGTATCCGAACCTCCTCTTTCTCAACAAACTCTCGCCAACCTTATATCCCACCACCTGCCCAGGGTGCGGTGCAGCACCGACGACGTTCCACGTCACGATTGAGTGCCAAAAACCACCTAAGGATATCCCTCTTCTACAATCCCCCCAACCAACATATGCGCAGTGGGAGGCAATCCTCCGTCGCTCCGAGCCTCAGGTCTGGCTGGCCCTGATACGACGAGCACGAGCGGTGGCGACAGCCATTGGGGCCCTGGACTGAGGGCCCCAACCACGTAAATCCTTTCACTTTATAATAAAGTTTCTTCTCTCTCTCTTCCCATCATTCCTAATGCGACTGCGAGGCTCGCGTTGGCTGGTGTTGTAAGAGGCTTCGTCTAAAACGAGGATATGGCTACGCAGATAACGCGCTCTCAAAGTAAAATCTTCATGAAATGTTTCCATTCACGCATATTACATCTTTACTCACCCACGATGTATGACCAAGCGAAGAAAAGCAAGAACAGACGACGAACTGTTTCAAAGCGAGCGCGAACCTTGTCGTCTGTCCTCCAACTTTAGCGGCCCGCTGATACTTTTTGCGTAACATGTAGTCATACACATAATAAAAAGTTCTCATAGTTAAACAAAATATGTTTTCGCGTAATAATAAAGCTAAAACAGGTTTTCAAGTGCTGCTTTAGTAGGAAATGAATCATTGTGGCAGACGGAACGGTACTTGCCGGCCGGCGTTGGGCGTACCCGGTGGTTCTAACGGGTACGTTGCGTTCACCCAAATAGCCAACTTATTACTGATTTGGCTTGGCTCCCGTTGGATTTTTAAAAGGCGGCGGTAGTGCGCTTTGGACATTTCTTGAATTTCTTGTGAGCGTCTGTGCAACAAGGTGTAACCTTTCTCTATGGTGAAACCTTTTAGAGGTGTTTCTGCGTTGTATGTTCGATTTAAGTGGTCTTCGCTGCCGTGGTTAGTTTGTTTGGCTGGTTAGTACATGTGCAAACGGTCTTTTGTGATGTTCTGGAGTTGTGGAAGGTCGTCGCCCCTATTGCAAGTACTTGCGTTGTCGCGACATCATTCGAACACTATACGATCAGAGCAGAAACAAGTGCTGTAACCTACCCCGGTTATTGTGTAGGCGTCAGCTCTCGAAGTATTGGTCAATGCACGGTGGGAGCCCGTTTTATCTGCGGATGCGTGCTTGCACAAACTCTGACGAAACTCTGATCATTCGGGACCTATGAAAGCAGTGCTGTGTTGTTTTTGTTCCGTGCTTAGTTCGCCTGTTTACATACTCGCCTGAATGTGTGCTATTGTGATTTGTAAGTTTTCCCCCGTCGGTCTGTACCAGATACCTCGCATTCAGCTGCTTGTCACCTGTGGTTGTTTATAACTTTGCTGCAGAATTTTGTCCTTAAGTCGAATAAACTTTGGAAGGAAATCGTGAAGCTTTACTCCCGGAAAGCGCTTGTACGTCCATAGAATTTACAGTTCAAATGCAACACCTACAAATTTTAGAAGAATTTATAGTTTCCGTAAATTGAAATTGCAGATAAACAGAATTCAATAAATTGAAGATTTCTATATGCACACCAAATAAGTTCTGCAAAGTAAAACGGTTTGTTACATTAAAGTTCAATATATGGAGGTCTAATTGTACAAGATTGATATAGGGGTTGATTGGATACAGGGTGTGCATATTCACACGCCTGGTTCCGTAGTCAGTCGTTACGTGCCGCTCTACTTGGGCAATAAACAATAAACCAAGCAACAATGTTAATGTTTTCGAACTGTTCATATATCGGGAGCACACCAAGAAGGTGATCTAAAAACCTCCAGGCATATGGTGACTTTCTGTTCCAAAAGAAAAAAAAGTAATAGTAATAATGTGTACAGTGGCATAGCAGAGTAAACAAACAAAAAAGCTGTCTTTTTAAGACAATGCTACATTTTTTTTTTCCTAATTACAGCAGCTGTGCAAGGTGTTCTAGACCAGTTACGATATTTGAAAATTCAGTGTGATGGGCCAGTCTGTTTCCCTTAGTGTTATAATGGCCTCATATTCTTGCAAAGTTAATCATATGACTCCTGTATCCTTACTACATTGAACTCCTGAAATGTTTTATCCCGGCCACTGCTCATCCACCATGCTGCTTCTGCTTAATAGTTCTCAAGGCAATTATATTGCCCTCCTCTTCCTATTATTCAGGCAGAGAAACAGATCCACATGGCCATCACAAACTAATTTTCACTTGCACATGCCCTGACGTTCAAAACATTGCAGTTGAGCTGGAAGCTAGAGTCAAGCTAGAAGCTAAAGGGAAGCTAGAATTAGCACTAGTGAAATGTGAAGGTTGTTAGCAAAAGTGCCCACAGTGTGTGAGGCCACAGTTTATGCGAAGATAAAAGTTTTGAGAAAAATTGTATAAATTTTGCAGTTGATATTGTTGTTTTATTAATGCTGCTGTTGCTTTAGTTATCCTTTTTTTTTTAGTCACCATATGTGTTAAATGTCACAGCATTTGATATTATAGCATTGACATATATCAGTGGGTGGGGAGTCCTCATCTGGATAGTTCATTTCTAATGCATACACTTTGCATGGCTTGTTCGCGTTGCCAACACCTACTGTATTACTTTGCTATTAAAACCCTCACAATTGTTTTTCGCACATAAATAAAACAAGCAGTCTAAAAATGTTCCTTTGTCTCATGCAATATAGCGCTCCTCTCAACTAAAGCTGTATGTTCTCGAGACACAAGTTAACAGCTACATGTTAGCTGCAAAACCTCTTAAATTTGCAACAATATTGAATATATTGAGACAAAAAAGCTATCTTGGTGAACATAATGTTGCAGATGCTGACCAGCACATGAGTAGTGCTTCTTTTATTACAAACATTTAATCACATTGCAGAGAGTGTGTACCACTTAAATCACAATCATTTTATTGAGATGTTGTTGTGTCAGTTGCATGTGGCAGAAGCAGGAAATAGTAAGCTGACTCTGCCTTAAAGCAAACATATGCATGAGAGAGCGCTTAAAGCATTACTTGTTCAAACCGAGGCTTTGGTGTCTAGATTTCACGACGAAGAGAGTAAAATGTGAGGTCACTTACCCTGTATACTGAAACCATCTATGACTGGAAGCTTCATTCCACTGAGATGAGCGCAGTGCCACCCCTTGACTGAAGACGACGCTGTGTTTCACAGTAATTGACATGAAGTTTAATTAAAGCTAAGCAACCGCCTGTGTCAAGGAGTGGGGCTGCTGTGCATTTGAATCCATGTGGAGGGTTGAGTGGAGAATACAGAAGTTAGTCATCTTTACCTATCCTTGAGCCTCTTAAGAGATTTCCTACAACATTTAAGCTCAGCCTTTTTGTTTTCTTACAGCATGGTTATTACAGGTGGTACAAAACATTCCATTGTACAGTTTCTATAATTCTTTGGGAAAACATACATCACCTCACTAAACAGGAATAGGCTCAATAGGTTCACTGGTATCATCTATAGTGTTTCCATCCAAGACCTATTGCTACTACAAAGCATTGCACACATTCAGTGACGTAGCCAGAAATTCATTTCAGGGAAGGATTCTCCACTGGCCACTACCACTCCCCCATCACCTCTCTCTCTAGCACTATATAAATGTGTGGAGAGTTTTACATCACACCAAGACAAACTCCTAGCACTCCCCGGACAGGAATGCTTTAGCAATGAAGATGCACATTTTTACGTTGCCAAAACTTTGCTTAACTTCTGACAAAAGTTTTTCATTGCTAAGACTACGCCTAAAATTATGCTATCATCCTTGTGCTGTTTTTAAAAATGACTAATTAAAAATAACATTTTGTTTACAAATTGATGTATTTATATAATGTATATTATGACCTTGTTGGTACATTACTTAGGAAAGTGAACTGCGCTAAAAACATGACAGCGCTCTGTCTTGTGTCTTCTTGTTTGCAGCCCAGACTTGTTGCAGCCCAAGTAACAGTGAAGGTCAGCGTTATTTTCTTACCAGATTTGCTAGTGAGTGGTTCAGCCATGGCTGTGTATGGAAGAGAGCGGGCACTATTTTGCAAGTCGCCTATTACTTAATTGCAGGCATTATGGGCATGCTTCCCTGACACCTGCCTATTCTAAAGACTGCAAAGCAGCGAGCACAGCACATGCTATGACAGGGTAGGTGAATCTCAGCTAAGGCAACTGGCCACAGCTATCTGGTGTTGAGCGATCGAGCAGTGATGAGACAATCCCCCTATGTTCCATAACTTTTCACTTCATTCTTGATGCCCTTAATGCGTGTCACCACCCTAGCCCTCTTACTGTATCATCCTCCCCACTTCCTGGAGCTCTCTGAAACTCTTTTCAGCTAATCACTGTCCCACTTTTCAACATTCACGGGGTTGTTGAATGACACAGCATTCTATAACATTCCTATATTTATGTTTCTGTGTGGACATCGAAGCCATTCACCTAGCTCCCATAGTTTGTTGTGGCGGCTTCTTAGCTTCCCTGGTCCAGCACCCCGTCCTTGATATAGATTGCCGCGCGCAAATCAGCATTCTGTAGGCCTTTCTTTCTTGTCCCGTTTTCTCTCCATTTTTTCATTCTTAGCAGTGTGTACAAACTAGCCTGAGAGCAAGCTCTTCTGAAGTTTATTAGCATAATGAAAGTTAGAGTCAATGGAAAGTAAAAGAAGAAAGAAGGTGGGGGGAGTGTTTTTTATGAGTTTTCTAAACAAGCAAGTTGATATAAGTAAGTTGTATAGTAGCAAGCACCAAGTATGAAAGAATAAAAAACACATTTGCACTTCTCGTCTGACGAAATTTACTGTGCTTTTACAGAAATGAAAATCATTGAAAAGGAAGTAAGTGTTTACGTTGAGCACGTAATCTGTAAGCCTCGTAAGCTTATGTCAAGTAAAACAACATGAAATCCTGAGAGATTGAGCTTCTTAAGTACACGTGTTATAATAGGAACACCAACCTTCTTCAGTATGATAAAAGCACTGTAGATCAAGGTTCTCCACGTAGTGGAAACATTGTTAAATCTGTTAAGATGTGAATGTGGGCAAGTTGGTAACAAAGTTCTAACTTGCTAAAGCACATTACTGTCCTCATCGAACTAATGACTATAGTTTCTTGTACATGTGTCTTGATCACATTCGGCACAACATTATGCATTTTTAGCTTTCTTTAATACATTCTGTAGCCCCTCAATGGATTCAAGATGCTAGAAACCTATGTTGAACTACAAAGTGCTTGCCATTAAAAAAGACAAGAAGTCAGTTTCTGTGTTAGAAATATTTATTAGTTAGAGAAAGGCTAAAATTTAGTATGAACATTAGCCATGTCTTGAAGTTTTCATCCTACTCATTTTACAGTTGAAGCTAGCTTGCTTCTCAGGTTACTTGTGCTTAGAATTAAAGCACAACAAACAGATGAATGGCTTGCCGGGGCGTTATTCACAGAAAGTGGTCACTTTTCTCACTCTCACCATAGTGTTTGGGCTACTGCTGGTACTGTTGGCCGCATAGCAGCCAGTGCAGAGCCACTGAGTGTCGTGTGCCGATGTGCCAGTTTTTCTTAGCATGTGGACACTTCTCCCACGGGTTTCTTCGATGTTGTCTTGACGAGGGCCGAACAGTGAATGAGCCAGTTCATCTTGAAATTTTATAATTGGCATAGAGTTTCCTTCAAGCATGCCACGAATGTTCCATGCATTTATGATGACACATCCAACAAGCAACTCAACAGCTACCTTTCTGTACCACTTGAGTCCTTTTCTAAGGAAGTTGTGGTATAACGTCATTTGGTCACTATAGTCGACGCCCTTTTTTGCTGCATTGTAATCGAGACCGGCCTGATGTTTCATTATTGGTGCACCGTCCCTTGTTTTCTTCCCACTGTCCACCAAAGTTGCTTCATATTTGGCGACAGATGTGAGTATCAGAACAGGCCTCTTGTCCATCCACTTCAGTGCCTTCACTCCATTTTTGGACTGAAGTTCGGTAACACTGCCATTTGCAACCTTTACTTCAGTGAGATCTTTTGGCAGCCCTTTCCTCACTGAGCGAACTGTGCCACGAATGAAAGTGTCTTCCTTCAGAAGGCGAAAAGTGAGCGGCAAGCTCATGTAGAAGTTGTCTACGGACAGCGGGCACACAACTTCCTTGTAATTTTGCAGGAGTTTCAAGCATACATCTTTGGCATGTCCGATACCAATTGTTCAGTCACACTTTCCGGCATATACATCAACCTTTAGCCTGTAACCGTCTTTGGTACATGCCTTGAACAGCCTGACTCTGTAAGAACGAAAGTCTGCCACGCCATGGCACTATTGTTTCATCTATCACAACCTCCTTTCCTGGCTCAAGCACAGTGGCAAAAATTTTGGTTCAATTTCTCTACCAGACGATGGATCTTAAAGACATGATCCTGCAACTCTGCAACCAGTTAATTGTCCGCAAAATGCCGGAACCTCAAAAGTAGGGAAAAGGCGGTCACGGCTCATATTTTGACGAATGAGTTCAACACCATACAGGTTACTTTTTGCCCAGTAGTGACTCGGATAGGAAGATGGACGAGATTAATACAAATTGGTATTCCAACAAATGCTTTCGTTTGTTGGAGATTGGTTTCCATCTAATTTTTCAACTTTGATTTAGATTTGGGAGTAGGAAGACGGAGGAGACCAATACAAATCAGTATTCGAATAAATGCTTTAATTTCTTTGGCATTGGTTTCCGTCCAATTTTTCAAGCGTGATTTAGATTTAGGAGTAGTTGACTTCAACACTTGTGTGAACCTGTTTGTTTCATTGACCATCATTTGCCAAATGTCATCCGTAATAAACAGTGAACATAAAGATGGGGCATAACGGCTAGATGGCAACTGAATGATAGTGGGCGGCCTAGAGTACGTGTGGTGTCACACTAGGCGAAGTGGTTGTTGCCGGTGTCCATTTCTCTAGAGATGGGCTGAGAGAAATGAGAGCATTGTATCCTGAATCATTCACCTCAGAATCATCAGTCAGGTCTGACTCCATTCGACATGCTGGCTGAGGTCTGTGATGGTTCGTAAACACTATCTTTGTCACTGATTTCACTGTCCACTGCTGAACATCTGACACTGAAGCACTTGACTCATCCGCTGGTGATCGCGAAGTTGCTGGTGCATTCTTCTGGCCCAAAACTAAGTTTATTTGTTTCCTCTGCATTGTGCTTTTTTTTTTCATCCGTAAGGGGCATGAGGATCTATCTATTAGACATGCTGAAAAGTTTGGGAGTAGCAAGAAAAATGCAGGTACTTATTCCAATGGCACGTATTTCAAAGACTGCTGCGAAAGTTTGCAAGAAACCCAACTGAGAAATGCGCCGCCACTCCACTCTCCAAAACAAACATGCCACCCCATGTCCAATGCAATAAAAATATATATTAGTTGCAATTTCAAACTTCAGATGGCAACACAAGAGCAAGAATTCTTGCGTGTGGGTCACTGGTGAGTCACGCCACACACAGCATAAAAACGTTTTCGTTGAGTGCATCGTGGATTGCCAGTGGGTCATAGCATTTAACATCAGACAAGTAGTCTACTGGCTATCTATAATCTCACACAACAAAAATCGTACCTCTGAGTTAAAGTGTCATAATGTTATCGCAGCAGCAAGCAGATGAATGCCCGTAACTTCGCTGCTGCATAGGAGCACAGGCTGTGCTGTGATGGCACTCAGAGTGACACGTGACTTAGATTCAAGGCAGCATCAGTTACTTGTTGAATCTGTTGCTGCAGTGAACTAATTAAAGTTTAGAGAAATAATGAAAAATACAACCCGAATGTCTGGGTGCTTTTGTTTTACTTCGCACTGTAGCAAGAGAGATGAATTTCCGTTTCGTCTCCTTTTCCCGACGTTTGCACGTGCGCAGAGAACGAAACTATACGTCATTGTCTACATGTGTTCCAGCATTGCGATAATGAATGCTCTTTTATCCTCTCGCGTTTGCCTCAGTGCTGGGGCACTGACTTATACCGCTAATCACGTGTTCTCGTGTAGAGCGCGCACTATCGTCCGCTACAGGAAACGAGACAAGCGCAACAGCTCGCGCGACACCGTCACCGGAAGTGTGCCGGTGACGGTGAAAAAAGGAAGACGGCAGGGTATACCCGCCGCGACCCCTCGGCTCCGGTATGGGAGAACGCAGTGAAGGAAATTTGCTTACACAGGCGAAACGGGGAATGTCGAGAGAGTGTTTATATAGGCGGCGACGCTCGCCTCCTGAAATCATGCGTTCGCGGCACTTCAATCATTCTCTATCTGCTGTTAATGAACCAATTTGAAAAATGCTTGCGGTAGAACACTTCTTAGAGGGCACGTAACAACTTTCAGTGTATAACCAAAATTTGTTATGTAGCCTGTGAGGGGCCCTTTAAAACAAACTCGGTAAAAATCGGGTGTACTGTGGGATGTTGTTACAGCTGCGTCGAGCTTCACAGCCCTCTACACAAGCATTGCTGTGAAGCCTGTGGCAGAAATAGAGTTTTATTCAATCAAAGGACTGCATAGAGCGCGCTCTCGTGTTGTGCTACGTGAATTAAATCATTCGTTTCCTGCCTGCACAAACGTTTGCATCTCGAGTGGATTTCAAGCACACCGTATAATAACGTGCAGTTCCGTCGTGCTTCGCAGCACTATACACAAGCACTGCCGTAAAGCTAGTGGCAAAAGTACGATGTCATGAAACCAGATCAGTGCATATACCTCGCTATTTTGGTGCGCTGCGTGAATGGAAACATTGCTTGCCTGCCTGAACAAACGTTTGCATCTCGAGTTAATATCAAACAAATCATATAATATGTGCAGTTTCGTCGAGCGCTTCACCGCACTGCATGCAAGCATTGCCGTAAAGCCTGTAGTATAAATAGGGTTTCATGAAGTCAAATTAATGCGCAAACCTCGCACTTGTGGTGTACAAGGTAAACAAAGAATTCGTTGCCATGTCTCCGCAGTAGTTTGTCACGTTGATTTGTGTGAGCATATTGGTTCATGTGCTCCATCTACCTCTGTGATGAGAAAATAAGCAAGAATATCAGCTGCTATGTGTCGATGCATATGCTTTTTATTACAAGGTGTAGGAGCAGTACATCTTACTGCATGAGTAAACCACTCATGGAAACAGTACGTTCCTTGAACATTGTAGCTATTTAATAGCCTAGGAAGCGCGCTATATTGGAAGTTGCAATTTTTTTTCTGTTCGCAAAATTCAATAACTCGATGCTTTTTCTAAAAGCAAAAAATTATAAATTTCGCAATGATACGTATGCTGCGTCAGTAAGTTAAGTAGGCAGCACATAATTAGGCTAAACCAGAGGAATATCCGCAGGTATTTATACAAATGTACAAAGTATTTAAAAAAAATGTTTTCTCAAATGTTTTCATTGTGGAGTAAGGAGTTGCATGTGCGTCCAGCGCCGATTTCCAGCGCTTAATTTTTGTTGAACCTTGATGTAACAAAGACGTAACACTCAGCACTCTATTTTGTTACATCAATTTTTTTTTTACAATGGAACAATGCATTCTACTATACGTGCCGCTCATGCGCCCCAAAATTTTCAGGTTGTTCAAGTTTTCAGGTTGTTCACTATGTGATGTAGGAAGGGTAAAATTGATGGGAAATCCCAATATTCTCGGGCATATCGCGAAAAATATGGCCCAAGTCAAGTGTCATTTTAGGCTTCACTGTCCCCTTATATAGGGCAAATAGTAATAGTTTGAATTCTATGGACGCTGGTTGCTTTTTCTGACTTAACCTAGGCAGTGCTCAGCTCTCAGTTGAAAGGAACAGGTAAACAGGAGGACTTGCCACATAAGCAGAAGGTAACACTCCAGACTTAAGCTTAATATACTGTGTGCTTCCACAGCCCTAGGGGGCTAGTCTGTAAGTGTTGACTAAGTGGACTGTCCATTCCAGTACACGCTGAATGAATAGAGCACGAGAGCCCATGGTGATGATTGCCACTTGCTCTACCAGCTTATAGCTCTACCTAATCAGTGTGTGCTGAAACAGTCCACTTAGTGGATCCTTACAGAATCCTTCCCTAGACTGATGTTTATGTTGGTAGGTTGCAAGTATTGCACTTTCTTTCCTTTGATGTGGGCAGTTCCCACATATGGATGCAATTTAACATATTGTATTCATATTGCCTTTGGTCTATACATATCTAATTAATGCTTATAACCAGGCCTACAAGCTCTTGTACTGCATATTTATATAGCCTTCTCTTTGGAGAATGGAGCCATTCTCCATTATACCCTCAAGCACGTGAAGTAGACACTGCAATAACCCCAAGGGAGGGGGGACAGTAACGCAAAAACCTTACTGGGCTTGTGGTGCTGCTGAAGGATGCACACATACCATTTATGCTAAAATTCCCAGCAGACATTCCAAAGTTTGTACGAGTTCGACTTTAGCTGGCTGAACTGAATGATTCATATTGAAGGCAATTCTTGCAACATTTGGTCAAACTGAATGAAACTGGACAGCACAATTAGCTGTGTTCATCTAACATTTATACGACTGCTGCCCCGAGCATTTTGCCTGTTACTTTGCCTTTCGTTTCTGAACTATCAAGTTCAAGTACACACATACTTTATCACTGTACAAGTAGAATGGCTTCAAGGCTTTTCCTGGGCATTCAACAGTCACTATTTATTCCTATAAACCTTCCTGCATGTGAAGGCAAAAGAAACTTATTAATTCATGCTGGAAGTATAAAAAGACAGGTATTTGCACAGAAAATGTTTATTTTGAGCACCGAGGTTCTTGCTGATGTAGATATGGTGCTGGCTCCCTCCTTGCCCGAAGCATGTGCTTGCTGTACACAGCACCAGATGATGGCTTCCTAGGTCAAAAGATCAAAGTGAAATAAGAGGCATTTTGTTTTAGCCCTGGAAAGAAAAAGCAGGATTGAGACATTAACATGTATAAAAAATACTTGCCTAAAGAAAAATTAATACACAAGCAAATTCACTAAAGAGGTTCACTTTCAAGAGCGAAAGTATGGTTACGATGAAAATTACAAGGAAGCTTCACTGCTCATTGAGGTTTCGGTTCAGTAGTTGTTGAGCCACGAGGGTTAGCATGCTACATCTTGCATATTATGTTTTGTAGAACAATATTGCACTTTGAACAATGTAGTGCCTATTTAAATGAACTGACAAGGAACGCTGAAACTCCAGGCTAGTTTGGTCTGCACAAGATATGATACAGACACTGTACTGCATTCATTTAGTGTTTTTGTCACTGATCTCATGCACAAAGGTCATTCACACCTATCCTACATGAAATGCAGTTACTTCTTTGAAGCTTCATCTAGTCCTTGAATTTGCTGCATGCTTATGTCTAAGGGAGTTCGTTTGGTTCCTGTTAATGTAGTACATCTAAGCAACTGTTATCAAATGCCCATAGTGTTCCCTTGCATGTACAAAACATTTTTGGCCCTTTCAATGCACAATACTCATTACATTTGACACTTGGGACTCGTGCAAGGCGCCATTTAGTACTATATGCTTGTCCACATCTGATAATACTTTCACAGCTGGGTCATTCCCATGCCAAATGCCTTGGTTATTACTGTGACCTTCTCACACTTTTCCTTTAGAATCTTCTTGTCCACTTTTAAGGAAGCACCCCACGACACAATGTCTCCATCCTAGTGGTGCTATGGAGTTAACTTATGTGCTAGTTGTAGCAGATGACGTCAACTGAAGGCCACTGAAGATAAAACTCTCTGCGACAATTCCTTTTACACAAAAAATGCAAACAATACAGAATAGTCAAAATGTAGTTATCTGGCAAGACTGGCTGCATCCATCATCTTTGTTTGGCGCAATTCTGAGGTGGCTCCATGTTACAAGACGCTTGGCGATTATTGCCATGCGACTGTTTGGGACTCTATAAAACACAAGAATTGCCTTACTCCGGCCTTTCTCTTTGTGCAGCGGCCAAGGTTATTATTCGTCCAATTGCACCGTGTCCTGTTTGTGTGTCCATAGACTAAATTCTTCACCACATTGTTTTTGCCGTATTTCGTGAGTGACCCATGAACTCATCTTGGGGTGGGACTTCTTATCTTTGGCGTTTGCTTCTATCTCTTGTCGTCAGCGCCTCACACAACTGGATGATGCCACTGGCAATTCTCTTCCTAACCACGAAGAATGCATTCGTCTCGTCACCTCTTCCGATTACGTTCTTTGGCCACCTAGAGAAAAGATTATAGGTGTCAACTCCTGTAACATTGTGGATGGCGGCGTATTCATTCTACCCTATGACCATACCCTATCTCGAGCAATTCTGATTACCCCTGGCCTTATTCGCTTCTCTGAGGGGTCTGCATTGCTTACTGCAATAAACCAAATCGAACCCCAACTGTTGCCTCGTGGATCAACTGTCACTTGAGCTGTTGACACTCATGTCGTTGCAATTGTCACGAAGACAGCTCAGTGTGTTCTTGCGTCTGTTACCGTGCGCTGAACAAAATTGTGCGCAAAGATGTTCACCCCGTGTCACGGATGGATGATGCACTAGATTCACTCCACGGTGCTGAGTATTTTTCTAGCCTTGACTTTAGACCAGGCTACTGGCAAATACCGATGTCCAAATCCGACAAAGCAAAAACGACATTTGCTACCCCTGATGGGCTCTACGAGTTCAGTGCGATGCGTTTTGGACTCTGCAATGTGCCTGCCACATTCGAACGCATGATCGATAAGTCTTCTGTGGCTTGAAATGGAAATTCAGCAACACTTCATTTGGGCCTAGTTGGTACATACTTCTGAACTAAACGTAACAGCGCAAACATATAAGACGAGCCACAAAAAGAAAGACACGACACACACTGGCGCTGTTTGTGGCTCGTCTTATATGTTTGCGCTGTTACGTTTAGTTCAGAAGTTGAAATGGAAAACCTGTCTGTGCTATCTCGACGACATTGTGTTTTCAAACATGTTCTCACAACATTTGCAACATCTTGATGAAGTCCTTGCCTGTCTTGCAAATGCTGGTTTGCAGCTCAACACACGCACACGCGCGTGTGCGCGCACACACATACACACACACACACAAATGCAGTTTGGCCAGCAAGGCCATCAAAGTTCTGGGGCACATAGTCTGCAAAGAAGGCATTCGTCCGGACCCCGAGAAGCTTACTGCCATCCTCGAATTTTGTGTCCACTGCGTCAAAAAGACATGCACAGTTTTCTTGGACTTGCTTCTTCCGGCACTTCATATGCAACTTCGCTACACTTACGTCCCCGCTCCATCAACTCCTCCCCAGTAAT
Source organism: Dermacentor albipictus (assembly GCF_038994185.2). Lineage (NCBI taxonomy): Eukaryota > Metazoa > Arthropoda > Arachnida > Ixodida > Ixodidae > Dermacentor > Dermacentor albipictus. Next base: position 8,586,107 of record NC_091823.1, on the reverse strand, counting down.
GCACCCTTTGTTTCGTCCGACGAATGTGAACATGCTTTCCTGCTTTTGCAACATGCCCTGACGTCAGACCCAGTACTGCGCCACTTTGATCCAACCGCGCCCACCATCTTTCACACCGACGCTAGCAGTCAGTCTCGGTGCCATTATACTACAATGCGACAACACATTCCGCGAACGAGTAATTGCTTAGGCTAGTCGTGCACTAACCAGTGCAGAAAATTACTACACCATAACCAAGCAGGAGTGCTTTGCTGTTGGGCCGTGCAAAAATTTCACCCATGTCTTCATGGCCGCCATTTCACAGTCGTTACCGACCATAACACACTGTGCTGGCTTTCATCGCTAAAGAATTTATCAGGTCACCTGGGTTGCTGTGTGCTTCACCTACAGGAGTACGATTTCAATGTCACCTACAGGGCTGCAAAGAAGCATCAAGACACCAATGCTCTCTCTTGCTACCCTCTGCCGAATCATGACGATTCACCATAACCTCTCCGTGATTGTGTACGTCCTGAGTCCTCTTCATCGGCTTTACCCATTGTAGCCCTCGAATGGCTAAGACACAACAGCCCATCTGTCCTTGTGTCCCACTAACGCATCGACCCATACTGCTGAACTATTCTCCAACGCATGGAAGATTCTTCGTCACCTCCAAACGCCTGACTTCGTCGACAACTTAATCAATTCAAGCTGCACAATGGGGTTTTACATCGCAACATTTATCACATCGATGGCAACAAATGGGTCCCGGTCATACCATGTTCTCTGCAATGTGAGGTGCTTGAAGCCTTTCATGATCATGCGACAACTGGTCCTCTAGGCTACCACAAGACTTACAACAGAATATGAAGTTGCTGCTCCTGGCCTGGCCCATCTTCAGCCGTTGCGAAGTATGTTGCACCCTGCGTTCATTGTCAAAGCAAACCCAACAGCTCCTTCTGGCTCTTTACAACCTCTGCCTTGTCCCGCTTCGCCTTTTGAAGTAGTTGGAATAGACTTGTACGGTCCTCTTCCCATGACCTCACATGGAAATCGTTGGATTGCAACGGCCATAGACCATCCAACATGCTATGCGGAGACAGCATCTCTACCATCCTGGACTGCTGCTGAAGTCGCCGATTTCTTTCTACACAACATTATCTTACACCGCAGCGCTCCGCGCGTTCTCCTCAGTGACCGCAGCAGTCTTCCTATCTTCTATCCTCACCGAAGTTCTGTGCGCCTCTAACACAATTCGCAAGACGACTTCCAGTTACCATGCGCAGACCAACAGCTTGATTGCGATGTACAGTCACGTGCAATATGAATTGCAACACCAGTGCCCGTGGTCGAAGGGGTTCCAAGGCTGTACGGCTGTGCAGACACATGGTAAGTTCCAGACCGAAACACAGCTTCAATTAGTGGTGTCTATTAAACTGCTATTTCGAATGTCAGAGCTGCTGCGCAGGCCGTGGAGCCCCTTCAACAACGAACAAGAGTGTTGCAAGTCATATTGCATGCGACTGTACATCTACCCTGGCCACACGAACGGGGATGCAATCCTGTCGTTCATGACATTCGCCTATAACATGGCTACGCAACGTACTACTGGATTTTAACATTTTTTCTTCATCTATGGCTGTTCACCAAGTTTCATTCTTGATGTATCATTCCTTTCGACTCCTGTACCCCCATCAGTTCCTTTCTTGGAACAGTTTGTGTCTCGCCTCGCAGAGTGCAGACGCCTCGCCCCGCTTAACACCGACGTCTCCCAGGACGCTCGCAAGTTTCGTTACGACTCGACCCACTGTGCTGTCCCTTTTTCTCCTGGTGACAAAGTTCTTTGGACTCCTGTGTGCCTTCCTGGCTTATGCAAAAAAGTTTTGCAACACTTCTTGCTTATGCAACACTTCTTGAATGCCCACACCACCATATCGTCGGGCAGCGAGCACAACCTGCGACACCCATGTGGCCACAGTGACGAGAGGCGGCCTGCGCAGCTGGCCGGTTGGGGTCATCAGGTTGTCGCCGGCCATCCACTGATTATATTGTTCACGGACACGGTCTTTAACAGGCTTGTTGAGCACGACGTCCAGTGGCTGAAGTGTTGACGTCATGCCTCCCGGAATGACGGCGAGTTCCGTCCTCCCGTCGCGGAGTGCCAGCTTCAATCCTGCGGTCAAGTGCCCGCGAAAGGCATCCAAGACGAGCATGCTCGGACACCGCAAGAGTGCCCCTGGTTGCCGATTCCAGACGGTCTTAATCCAATCGAGCATGAGGGCCTCGTCCATATAGCCCTTTTCATTCACGCGAACGACATCCCGTGGGAAAGCCTCTTTCGGCAGCGTCTTCCTCTTGAATATTATGTATGGGGGCAGCTTTCTGCCATCTGCAGTACACGCGAGCATCACCGTGAATGCTCGTTCCTCGTAGAAAGAAGCTCGACTTCTTTTGTGCCGCGTTCGCACACTGTGGTGAGCGACGGCATGTCGAACTACACCGGCATTTCATCAGCGTTGCCGATCTGTACCAACATGTAGCCATGCTGCTGCCGGAGACGGAAAACATAGCGCTGGAATTCGACCAACTTGCCCTCGTATGCCTCTGGCTGCTTCTGCCAGATTGATTTGCACTGTCGAAGTGCGAATCCCTTGCGTTGCATGAAGCGACGAACCCAATAAATGGAGCCCTTGAATTGTTCCTTGGGCAGTCCGGATTTTCGGGCGATCTCAATAGCTTTGATGCAGATGAGTTCTGCTGTGACTGGCAAAGATCTGGCACGATGTTCGCGGACAAAATCCGCCACCCTGTCTTTGAGCTCCGGGTGCACTGCGCCATAGAATAAAGAACTTCGTCAGAATAAAGAACCGCGCAGCGCCCGCGAGTTGGGCCGCGTCGGTCACCAAGGGGGCGATAACAATGTGGATGCCGAAAGGTCTGCGCTCCTACATGCTGGCAGACGACTATTCATGCTGTGCCAAGGGCTGGTATGTAAGTCAAGGGGTGAACTTTTAGTAATATTTTTGGGAAAAAACCTCAACCTATATTCCGCACTATACGGTACTCGGACTGCTGGAGACATATGCCGTGGCCGAGAACCTACGGCTTCCCGACTACTCGGGTGCCACCACCTGTGCCACACGCAGTTGCACTGCGGCACCCTGCCTAGATGGAGTCCATAAGCCAGGAAAGCCACGCACGGCAATCTATGTCCGCAGCACCCTGGCGCGTGCTGTTCTACCTGTTGCTGACATCGCCGGTGGCCCCTTGGAGTCATGCGCCGTTGTGGTACGCCTTGGCAGCCAGGACACGGCTGTGGCGAGCATCTGCATCCGTCCAGGAAAGCCGTGGGATCCCTCCAGCTTCATCCAGCTGGCTGTTCGCCTTGGTGGGCATGCAGTCCTGTGCAGTGACTTCAACGCACACCACACGGATTGGGGAAGCCGCAGCTGCACCCGCTGAGGCAAAGGCCTCACAGATGCCATCAGCTGAGCTGGCCTGCTGACCTTGGAACACCAGGGAGCCCACCTACGTCTACCGCAGAGCTCGCACGGCCATTGACCTCTCCCTCAACACTGAGCAGTGCTCCTACTCCTGGGCCACAACTTCGGACAAATGGGGGTCTGACCACTTCTCTATTGTGATCAGCCCCAGGTCTGGGAGAAGGCCTAGGTCAAGAACTTACGTCACAGACTGGTCCCTGTTCCGGAAGCACTGCAGCAAGTTGGACGATGGCCGTGACTTCCTGAGCGCCATCGTGGATTGTGCTCAGGCTGCCACTGTTCAGTGCTCTACCCAACCAGATACCCCCGCTCCGGACCTCCACCTGCTCAACATTCGTGCCTCCAGGCGCCGTATGGAGCATGGAGCAATCCGGACGGGCAAGGCAGAGCATTGGACCGAGTACAGACGTGCAGATGCCCGCTGCAGACGCCAAGCCCGGCGCAGGAGGAGCCTCTGCTCTGCCATCGAGGCAGGTCCAGGGGACCCCTGGCTTGGAGACTGCTCAAATCCCTCACCAGCAGGAGAGGAAGCCTACAACCTGTCCTCGCCGTGGCCATCACGCTGAGCATCAGCGAAGAGGCCCTTGCGGAGCTCCTCGCCAACCAGTTTGCGCTGGCTGTACCACGCACTGCAGCCATCCTGAAGATAGGGCAGCCTTCCGTCAGCCTGCCTAGCTGCCTGCACAACCACCACACAGGTTCTTCGCTTCTGTAAATGGCCTGTCATCCAGTCTTGGGAGCCTGGCCTCACAGTTCATTGGCCCAGAAAGCAGTCCGAGCGCTTTTTCGCTACCTGAGGGCAACAGACTTGAGTGCCCGACTATAGACATCCTACACTTAAGTTCTCTCTCTTCCTCTTTCACTCCCCATTCCCCTCCCCACGTGTAGGGTAGCAAACTGGACTCAGCCTGGTTAACCTCCCTGCCTTTCCGTCTTCCCTTCTCTCTCACCACCCAGGGTGGCCATCGAGCCAGGTTATGGCTATCTACCAGGACCCGCTGACGCTGCACGAGCTCCAAGCATCGCAGTGCACCAGGAGCCCAGTGCACCAGGAACCCAAATGCTTCGCAACCTGGCCGCCAGCGAGCAGCTGCACCTGCTTGACTGCTTAAACATCTGGCAGTCAGGGCAGGTGCCGGAGTCATGGCGCACAGCCTACGTGGCCCCCATCCTGAAGGCCGGCTGAAAAACGTGAGCTCCTATCGGCCAGTCTCACTCACCTCTGCTGCTTGCAAGCTGATGGAGGCCATTGCTTTCTGGCCGATGAGCAGATAGGCTTCCGGCGGAGCTGATGCAGTGCGGACTCCATCGTGGACGTGGTCTCCACGCTGGAAGAGGCCAAGGCCTGCGGTGACGCCGTGCTCCTGGTGCTTATCGGCATGAAGGGGGCCTTTGACGGCCTGCCCTATCCAGTCGTTCAGCAGGCCCTGGACCTATTTGGTAGAGGGCGTCCCACAAGGATCAGTGGTGAGCCCTTTCCTGTTCAACCTGGCCCGACTGCTTGCTGTCCTGCAGACTGACCCCCACAACCACGTGAATACCTCCATCAACGCGGACCACATCACCCTATGTGTGCGAAATCCACCACACAGCCACAGCAGTGCGCGCTCGGCTCTGCAAAGAGCCCTCGACACCGCCGCTGCTTACCTGAGCTGCATTGGCCTTGCCATCTCGGCAAGGAAGACGGAGGCCATGCTGCTCCACCCAAGAGCAACCGCCCGCTGCACAGCTGCAACTGGAAGGCGACCTTGAAGCCCGGCAGTGACGTACCCGGGGCTACACGTTCATCACCGGCTGACCTGGCTGCCTGCTGTCAAGACCCTGCATGTCCAGGTCCTCCGGGTCCACAAGGCAGTCTCCCAGCTTGTTGCCCGAGGACAGAGCTGCACCACTAGGTGGGCTCTACGGCTGTACCATGCAGTAGCCACCTCACGCCTGCGGTACGTCCTCCCACTCGTGGCACTACCACGTGCCCGTCTCAAGAAGCTGGAGCTGCAGCATAGGGCCGAGATTAGGTTCTGCCTGGGCGATCCCTGCAGCTCTGAAATCGCTGCAACCTTGGCCGAGGCAGGAGCATGGTCCCCATCACTCCTGTCACAGCCCACATTCTACAATCAGCCACAGCTGTGCACATCGCTGAATGACACTGCGTTCAGGAATATCGGTCACATACCGACCGCACACACAACCCCCATCACACCTGCACTGAGCATTACGCTGCGGAGAAAGCTTATCAGTGAATGGCTACTGACAGCGCAGCGAAATTTTGGTTCTAAAGCAATTTTTCCCGACCGTGCAATGAGGCCGCAATGCGAGACCGCAACGAGGCCGCAATTTGGTGACTTTATTCACTACCGCCCTTAGCCGGCAGATCTGAACCGTGCATCAGGAATGTGCATTTCCATTGGGGAACAATAGAAACTCTTATTTAGGCTAAACAAGCGCGCGTACGTACGTACTTACATGCCGCACTCGGGACATCTGCCATTCAAATATTCTGCCATGTAGCAGCACCGTAACCAAGTAATGTTACTGTTACGTGCTTCTGACAAAGACTCTAAATAACTCTGAAGGAGCGCAGTTCCGTGTAATATACGTTCTCTGCATTAGGACACTGTAGCACTGGCTGGCCGGTGTGGCGGTCCCTGCAATGCATCACAAAAGCTCGTGAGGAACCTGGCTATAAAGTATCATCACAGAACACCTATATATGGCATCATGCAGTCGAAAGATTAGCTACGCGTTGTAGATGCACATCAAACGCAAAGACGAAGTATACTTACGAGAAGCAAAAGCCCGAAAAATAAGCGATCCACCGCTTCGTGCACTCCGAGCCTGCCATATGCCATATTATGCCGCCAAAAAGGCCAGATGTGACATCACGGACGTGAAAAAACAAAGACCGGATGTGGCGTCCCGGACGTGACGTTTGGGTGAACCTAACGCTTGCGCTGCGTTCACCGGGTGAACGCAGACACTTTCGTACGGCCGGCGTTGGGCGTACCCGGTGAACGCAACGGGTACGTTGCGTTCACCCAAATAGCCAACTTATTACTGATTTGGCTTGGCTCCCGTTGGATTTTTAAAAGGCGGCGGTAGTGCGCTTTGGACATTTCTTGAATTTCTTGTCAGCGTCTGTCAAACAAGGTGTAACCTTTCTCTATGGTGAAACCTTTACGAGGTGTTTCTGCGCTATATGTTCGATTTAAGTGGTCTTCGCTGCCGTGGTTAGTTTGTTTGGCTGGTTAGTACATGTACAAACGGTCTTTTGTGATGTTCTGGAGTTGTGGAAGTTCGTCGCCCCTATTGCAAGTACTTGCGTTGTCGCGACATCATTCGAACACTTTACGATCAGAGCAGAAACAAGTGCTGTAACTTACCCTGGTTATTGTGTAGGCGTCAGCTCTCGAAGTATTGGTCAATGCACGGTGGGAGCCCGTTTTATCTGCGGATGCGTGCTTGCACCAACTCTGACGAAACTCTGATCATTCGGGACCTATGAAAGCAGTGCTGTGTTGTTTTTGTTCCCTGCTTAGTTCGCCTGTTTACATACTCGCCTGAATGTGTGCTATTGTGATTTGTAAGTTTTCCCCCGTTGGTCTGTACCAGATACCTCGCATTCAGCTGCTTGTCACCTGTGGTCGTTTTATAACTGCTGCAGAATTTTGTCCTTAAGTCGAATAAACTTGGGAAGAAAATCGTGAAGCTTTACTCCCGAAAAGCACTTGTACGTCCATAGAATTTACAGTTCAAATGCAACACATATCCTCATTTAAATTTTAGAAGAATTTATAATTTCAGTAAATTGAAATTACAGATAAACAGAATTCAATAAATTGAAGATTTCTATATGCACACCAAATAAGTTCTGCAAAGTAAAACGGTTTGTTACATTAAAGTTCAATATATGGAGGTCTAATTGTACAAAATTGATTGATATAGGGGTTGATTGGATACAGGGTGTGCATATTCACACGCCTGGTTCCTTAGTCAGTCGTTACGTGCCGGTCTACTTGGGCAATAAACCAAGCAACAATGTTAATGTTTTCGAACTGTTAATATATCGGGAGCACACCAAGAAGGTGATCTAAAACCTCCAGGCATATGGTGACTTCCTGTTCCAAAAGAAAAAAAAGTAATAGTAATAATGTGTACAGTGGCATAGCAGAGTAAACAAACAAGAAAGCTGTCTTTTTAAGACAATCCTACTTTTTTTTTTCCTAATTACAGCAGCTGTGCAAGGTGTTCTAGATCAGTTACAATATTTGAAAATTCATTGTGATGGGCCAGTCTGTTTCCCTTAGTGTTATAATGGCCTCATATTCTTGCGAAGTTAATCATATTACTCCTGTATCCTTACTACATTGAACTCCTGAAATGTTTTATCCCGGCCACTGCTCCTGCTGCTTCTGCTTAATAGTTCTCAAGGCAATTATATTGCCCTCCTCTCCCTATTATTCAGGCAGAGAAACAGATCCACATGGCCATCACAAACTAATTTTCACTTGCACATGCCCTGACGTTCAAAACATTGCAGTTGAGCTGGAAGCTAGAGGGAAGCTAGAATTAGCACTAGTGAAATGTGAAGGTTGTTAGCAAAAGTGCCCACAGTGTGTGAGGCCACAGTTTATGCGAAGATAAAAGTTTTGAGAAAGATTGTATAAATTTTGCAGTTGATGTTGTTTTATTAATGCTGCTCTTGCTTTAGTTATCCTTTCTTTTTAGTCACCATATGTGTTAAATGTCGCAGCATTTGATATTATAGCATTGACATATATCAGTGGGGTGGGGGGTCCTCATCTGGATAGTTCATTTCTGATGCATACACTTTGCATGGCTTGTTCGCGTTGCCAACACCTACTGTATTACTTTGCAATTAAAACCTTCTCAATTGTTTTTCGCACAAAAATAAAACAAGCAGTCTGAAAATGTTCCTTTGTATCATGCAATATAGCGCTCCTCTCACCTAAAGCTGTATGTTCTCGAGACACAAGTTAACAGCTACATGTTAGCTGCAAAACCTCTTAAATTTGCAACAATATCGAATATATTGAGACAAAAAAGCTATCTCGGTGAACATATTGCTGCAGATGCTGACCAGCACATGAGTAGTGCTTCTTTTATTACAAACATATAATCACATTGCAGAGAGTGTGTACCACTTAAATCACAATCATTTTATTGAGATATTTTTGTGTCATTTGCATGTGGCAGAAGCAGGAAATAGTAAGCTGACTCTGCCTTAAAGCAAACATATGCATGAGAGAGCGCTTAAAGCATTACTTGTTCAAACCGAGGCTTTGGTGTCTAGATTTCACGACGAAGAGAGTAAAATGTGAAGTCACTTACCCTGTATTCTGAAACCATCTATGACTGGAAGCTTCATTCCACTGAGATGAGCGCAGTGCCACCCCTTGACTGAAGACGACGCTGTGTTTCACAGTAATTGACATGAAGTTTAATTAAAACTAAGCAACCGCCTGTGTCAAGGAGTGGGGCTACTGTGCATTTGAATCCACGTGGAGGGTTGAGTGGAGAATACAGGAGTTAGTCATCTTTACCTATCCTCGAGCCTCTTAAGAGATTTCCTACAAAATTTAAGCTCAGCCTTTCTGTTTTCTTACAGCATGGTTATTACAGGTGGTACAAAACATTCCATTGTACAGTTTCTATAATTCTTTGGGAAAACATCCATCACCTCACTAAACAAGAATAGGCTCAATAGGTTCACTGGTATCATCTATAGTGTTTCCCTCTAAGACCTATTGCTATTACAAGGCATTGCAGACATTCAGTGACGTAGCCAGAAATTCATTTCAGGGAAGGATTCTCCACTGGCCACTACCACTCCCCCATCACCTCTCTCTCTAGCACTATATAAATGTGTGGAGGGTTTTACATCACACCAAGACAAACTCCTAGCACTCCCCGGACAGGAATACTTTAGCAATGAGGATGCACATTTTTACGTTGCCAAAACTTTGCTTAACTTCTGACAAAAGTTTTTCATTGCTAAGACTACGCCTAAAATTATGCTATCATCCTTGTGCTGTTTTTAAAAATGACTATATTAAAAATAACATTTTGTTTACAAATTGATGTATTTGTATAATGTATATTATGACCTTGTTGGTACATTACTTAGGAAAGCGAACCGTGCTAAAAACATGACAGCGCTCTGTCTTGTGTCTTCTTGTTTGCAGCCCAGACTTGTTGCAGCCCAAGTAACAGTGAAAGTCAGCGTTATTTTCTTACCAGATTTGCTAGTGAGTGGTTCAGCCATGGCTGTGTATAAAAGAGAGCGGGCACTATTTTGCAAGTCGCCTATTACTTAATTGCAGGCATTATGGGCATGCTTCCCTGACACCTGCCTATTCTAAAGACTGCAGAGCAGCAAGCACAGCATATGCTATGACGGGGTAGGTGAATCTCGGCTAAGGCAACTGGCCACGGCTATCTGGCGTTGAGCGATCGAGCAGTGATGAGACAATCCCCCTGTGTTCCATAATTTTTCACTTCATTCTTGATGCCCTTAATGCACGTCACCACCCTAGTAGCCCCCTTACCGTATCATCCTCCCCACTCCCTGGAGCTCTCTGAAACTCTTTTCAGCTAATCACTGTCCCACTTTTCAACATTCACGGGGTTGTTGAATGACACAGCATTCTATAACATTCCTATATTTATGTTTCTGTGTGGACATCGAAGCCATTCACCTAGCTCCCATAGTTTGTTGTGGCGGCTTCTTAGCTCCCCTGGTCCAGCACCCCGTCCTTGATATAGATTGCCGCGCGCAAATCAGCATTAATTCTGTAGGCCTTTCTTTCTTGTCCCGTTGTCTCTCCATTTTTTCATTCTTAGCAGTGTGTACAAACTAGCCTGAGAGCAAGCTCTTCTGAAGTTTATTAGCATAATGAAAGTCAGAGTCAATGGAAAGTAAAAGAAGAAAAAAAGAGGTGAGGGGAGTGTTTTTTATGAGTTTTCTAAACAAGCAAGTTGTAATATAAGTAAGTTGTATAATAGCAAGCACCAAGTATGAAAGATTAAAAAAAGCATTTGCACTTCTCGTCTGACGAAATTTACTGTGCTTTTACAGAAATTAAAATCATTGAAAAGGAGGTAAGTGTTTACGTTGAGATACGAGCACGTAATCTGTAAGCCTCGTAAGCTTATGTCAAGTAAAACAACATGAAATCTTGAGAGATTGAGCTTCTTAAGTACACGTGTTATAATAGGAACACCAACCTTCATCAGGATGATAAAAGCACTGTAGATCAAGGTTCTCCACGTAGTGGAAACATTGTTAAATCTGTTAAGATGTGAATGTGGGCAAGTTTGTAACAAAGTTCTAACTTGCTAAAGCACATTACTTTCCTCATCGAACTAATGACTATAGTTTCTTGTACATGTGTCTTGATCACATTCAGCACAACATTATGCATTTTTTGCTTTCTTTAATGCATTCTGTAGCCCCTCAATGGATTCAAGATGCTAGAAACCTATGTTGAACTACAAAGTGCTTGCCATTAAAAAAGACAAGAAGTCAGTTTTTGTGTTAGAAATATTTATTAGTTAGAGAAAGGCTAAAATTTAGTATGAACATTAGCTATGTCTTGAAGTTTTCATCCTACTCATTTTACAGTTGAAGCTAGCTTGCTTCTCAGGTTACTTGTGCTTAGAATTAAAGCACAACAAACAGATGAATGGCTTGCCGGGGCATTATTCACAGAAAGTGGTCACTTTTCTCACTCTCACGTACCGTAGTGTTTGGGCTACTGCTGGTACTGTTGGCCGCATAGCAGCCAGTGCAGTGCCACTGAGTGTCGTGTGCCGATGTGCCAGTTTTTCTTAGCATGTGGACACTTCTCCCATGAGTTTCTTCGATGTTGTCTTGACGAGGGCCGAACAGTGAATGAGCCAGTTCATCTTGAAATTTAATAATTGGCGTAGAGTTTCCTTCAAGCATGCCACGAATGTTCCACGCATTTATGATGGCACATCCAACAAGCAACTCAACAGCTACCTTTCTGTACCATTTGAGTCCTTTTCTAAAGCAGTTGTGGTATAACGTCATTTGGTCGCTATAGTCGACGCCCTTTTTTGCTGCATTGTAATCAAGACCGGCCTGATGTTTCATGATTGGTGCGCCGTCCCTTGTTTTCTTCCCACTGTCCACCAAAGTTGCTTCATATTTGGCGACAGATGTGAGTATCAGAACAGGCCTCTTGTCCATCCACTTCAGTGCCTTCACTCCATTTTTTGGACTGAAGTTCGGTAACACTGCCATTTGCAACCTTTACTTCAGTGAGATCTTTTGGCAGCCCTTTCCTCACTGAGTGAACTGTGCCACGAATGAAAGTGTCTTCCTTTATAAGGCGAAAAGTGAGCGGCAAGCTCATGTAGAAGTTGTCTAGGACAGCGGGCACACAACTTCCTTGTAATTTTGCAGGAGTTTCAAGCATACATCTTCGGCATGTCCGATGCCAATTGTTCAGTCACACTTTCCGGCATATACATCAACCTTTAGCCTGTAACCGTCTTTGGTACATGCCTTGAACAGCCTGACTCTGTAAGAACAAAAGTCTGCCACGCCATGGCACTATTGTTTCATCTATCACAACCTCCTTTCCTGGCTCTAGCACAGTGGCAAAAATTTTGGTTCAATTTCTCTACCAGAGGATGGATCTTAAAGACATGATCCTGCAACTCTGCAACCAGTTAATTGTCCGCAAAATGCCGGAACCTCAAAAGTAGGTAAAAGGCGGTCACGGCTCCTATTTTGATGAATGAGTTCAACACCATACAGGTTACTTTTTGCCCAGTAGTGACTCAGATAGGAAGATGGACGAGATTAATACAAATTGGTATTCCAACAAATGCTTTCGTTTGTTGGAGATTGGTTTCCATCCAATTTTTCAACTTTGATTTAGATTTGGGAGTAGGAAGACAGAGGAGACCAATACAAATCAGTATTCGAATAAATGCTTTAATTTCTTTGGCATTGGTTTCCGTCCAATTTTTCAAGCGTGATTTAGATTTAGGAGTAGTTGGCTTCAACACTTGTTGTGTGAACCTGTTTGTTTCATTGACCTTCATTTGCCAAATTTCATCCGTAATAAACAGTGAACATGGGGCATAACGGCTAGATGGCAACTGAATGATAGTGGGCGGCCTAGAGTGTGGTGTCGCACAAGGCGAAGTGGTTGTTGCCGGTGTCCATTTCTCTAGAGATGGGCTGAGACAAATGAGAGCATTGTATCCTGAATCATTCACCTCAGAATCATCAGTCAGGTCTGACTCTCCATTCGACATGCTGGCTGAGGTCTGTGATGGTTCGTAAACACTATCTTTGTCACTGATTTCACTGTCCACTGCTGAACATCTGACACTGAAGCACTTGACTCATCCGCTGGTGATCGCGAAGTTGCTGGTGCATTCTTCTGGCCCAAAACTAAGTTAATTTGCTTCCTCTGCATTATGCTTTCTTTTTTTTCATCCATAAGGGGCATGAGGATCTATCTATTAGACACGCTGAAAAGTTTGGGAGTAGCAAGAAAAATGCAGGTACTTATATTCCAATGGCATGTATTTCAAAAACTGCTGCGAAAGTTTGCAAGAAACCCAACTGAGAAATGTGCTGCCACTCCACTCTCCGAAACAAACATGCCACCCCATGTCCAATGCAATAAATATATATATTAGTTGCAGTTTCAAACCTCAGATGGCAACACAAGAGCGAGAATTCTTGCATGTAGGTCACTGCTGAGTCACGCCACACACAGCATAAAAACGTTTTCATTGAGTGCATTGTGGATTGCCAGTGGGTCATAGCATTTAACATCAGACAAGTAGTCTACTGGCTATCTATAACCTCACACAACAAAAATCGTACCTCTGAGTTCAAGTGTCATAATGTTATCGCAGCAGCAAGCAGATGAATGCCCGTAACTTTGCTGCTGCATAGGAGCACAGGCTGTGCTGTGATGGCACTCAGAGTAACACGTGACTTAGATTCAAGGCAGCATCAGTTATTTGTTGAATCTGTTGCTTCAGTGGACTAATTAAAGTTTAGAGAAATAATGAAAAATACAACCCGAATGTCTGGGTGCTTTTGTTTTACTTCGCACTGTAGCAAGAGAGATGAATTTCCGTTTCGTCTCCTTTTTCCGACGTTTGCACGCGCGCAGAGAACGAAACTATACGTCATCGTCTACTGTGTTCCAGCATTGCGATCATGCATGCTCTTTTATCCTCTCGCGTTTGCCTCAGTGCTGGGGCACTGACTTATACCGCTAATCACGTGTTCTCGTGTAGAGCGCGCATTATCGTCCGCTACAGGAAACGAGACAAGCGCAACAGCTCGCGCGACACCGTCACCGGAAGTCTACGTGCCGGTGACGGTGAAGACAAGAAGACGGCAGGGTATACCCGCCGCGCGACCCCTCGGCTCCGGTATGGGAGAACGCAGTGAAGGAAATTTGCTTACACAGGCGAAACGGGGAATGTCGAGAGAGTGTTTATATAGGCGGCGACGCTCGCCTCCTGAAATCATGTGTTCGCGGCACTTCAATCATTCTCTATGTGCTGTTAATGAACCAATTTGAAAAATGCTTGCGGTAGAACACTTCTTAGAGGGCACGTAACAACTTTCAGCGTGTAACCAAAATTTGTTATGTAGCCTGTGAGGGGCCCTTTAAAACAAACTCGGTAAAAATCGGGTGTACCGTGGGATGTTGTTACAGCTGCGTCGAGCTTCACAGCCCTCTACACAAGCATTGCTGTGAAGCCTGTGGCAGAAATAGAGTTTTATTAAATCAAAGGACTGCATAGAACGCGCTCTCGTGTTGTGCTACGTGAATTAAATCATTCGTTTCCTGCCTACACAAACGTTTGCATCTCGAGTGGATTTCAAGCACACCGTATAATAACGTGCAGTTCCGTCGTGCTTCGCAGCACTATACACAAGTACTGCCGTAAAGCTAGTGGCAAAAGTACGATGTCATGAAACCAGATCAATGCATATACCACGCTCTTTTGGTGCGCTGCGTGAATGGAAACATTGCTTGCCTGCCTGCACAAACGTTTGCATCTCGAGTTAATATCAAACAAACCATATAATATGTGCAGTTTTGTCGAGCGCTTCACCACACTGCATGCAAGCATTGCCGTAAAGCCTGTAGTATAAATAGGGTTTCATGAAGTCAAATTAATGCGCAAACCTCGCACTTGTGGTGTACAAGGTAAACAAAGAATTCGTTGCCATGTCTCCGCAGTAGTTGGTCACGTTGATTTGTGTGAGCATATTGGTTCATGTGCCCCATCTACCTCTGTGATGAGAAAATAAGAATATCAGCTGCTATATGTGTTGATGCATATGCTTTTTATTACAAGGTGTAGGAGCAGTACATCTTACTGCATGAGTAAACCACTCATGGAAACAGTACGTTCCTTGAACATTGTAGCTATTTAATAGCCTAGGAAGCGCGCTATATTGGAAGTTGCAATTTTTTTTTCTGTTCGCAAAATTCAATAACTCAATACATATGCTTTTGCTAAAAGCAAAAAAATAATAAATTTCGCAATGATATGTGTGCTGCGTCAGTAAGTTAAGTAGGCAGCACATAATCAGGCTAAACCAGAGGAATATCTGCAGGTAGGGATTTATACAAATGTACAGAGTATTTAAAAAAAAATGTTTTCTCAAATGTTTTCAGTGTGGAGTAAGGAGTTGCATATGCGTCCAGCGCTGATTTCCAGCGCTTAATTTTTGTTGCACCTTGATGTAACAAAGACGTAACACTGAGCACTCTATTTTGTTACATCAAAGTTTTTTTTTTACAATGCAACACTGCATTCTACTATACGTGCCGCTCATGCGCCCCAAAATTTTGGCCCCTCTAAGGAAGTCACTGTTCTCTAAGTTTCGCCCGAAACTTAGATATCGCTACTTCCAATTGACACTCCTGAAACCAGCAGCCACGTCGGCTTGCCGCCTTTACACCGGCCGCAAATTACTTTTAAAAAATGTGGCACGCGCGGGCCGTGTATATGCACTCTGCTGCGCGCGGACAGCCATATGCACGGGCACGGCCAGGCAAGAGACGTCGCGCGCTCTCTGACCCTAGCGCGCACTTGATCACGGGACGTGGACAGCGCGCATAAAGCTGCCATCCTTCTCGGCTCACAATCGCACCCTTTCATTCGCAATTAACCACAGCATGTGGGATGCAACGGAGCACTATAATTTTTGTCACACTTGGACTTTAAACCAAACATCAGAGCGATGGCGAAAATTCGCTTAGGGTGTCCAAAAATTGCTATCGCAATAATACACTATGGAGAAAGGTATTATGTAAATTATCTGTGGATGGGTCGAAATCCCCTAATTTCCCAAACACGCACCCATCCACTGGCACGCTGCACACATGGATCCCGCGCGGCACGCTGCATCATTAAGGCGTATCGTTCTTCGCTAGCTCTATGAACATTTATGCAGTAGTCACTTGGCGAGAAGCTTATTTTCCAACCTATGCGCAAGTGTCGTAGCTGAATTTCGAAAGTACACGGACCATATATATGTTGGCAAAATAATCGGAACTTAGACTCGCCAAAATTATAATTAGCTGCTCACTTGAACTCATAAGAATATACCACTCAGCCGAGCTCACTCGGGCTCAAACTCGCCAAAATACTGCTCAGCTGGGCTCACTCAGACTCATGGGATGATCTCAGGGAGTTGACTCATCAGTGAGTTTGCCAGCGTATGATGTGTGCTGAACCACAAACCTGGCTTTCTTGAATAAAAACAGTTGGTCGCTGCAGCATATGGATGCACATAAGTGTAATTCAGAGAGCGCGGCATTGTAAAGGCTGCCACAGTTACCATGCCATGCTGCAGCTCATTTCAATCATGTCAAATGCAATACCCCTGCCAGCTTTTAGTCAGTCGATCAAATGCGATTGCTATTTATCTCATCACAACACCTCATTTTCCTGCCTAAGGCTTTGGGTGAATTTTCCTTGGCATCCATTTTGTTACTCTAACAGGTTACCAGTTATCTGTTGCCTATACGAAATTTGAAGTTGTGCACATGTCATGTGGACTCCATGCCAAACTCGTAGTACTGCATGCGTTTTTGCAGTTAGGTCTAGAGTTACAGAATCGCATGTGGGAGTTACTTTAGTTAGCAGCTGTAGCTTTGGAACAAACACGTGCATGAGAGTGTGCTTAAGTGTTACCTGTCAAGACTGGGAGCACCAAGGCAACTTGTGCAGTAAAGGCATGGGCAGTATGAGCCCACAGATTTTACTAAGTGTGGCTGAGGTGATGCGTCTAGATTTCACTATGAAGAGAGCCAAATAAAAGGTTGCCTATCCATCATACCTATTCTGGAGCCTTTTCTTGAGCTTTTCTAAAACATTAAGCTCAGCGTGTACACTTTATCACAGCATAATTATTACATGTGATATAAAACATTGTATTGTGCAGTTTCTCAAACTCTTCGTGAAGGCATCTATCCATACATTAAACAGGAATAGGCTCAATGTTGACATATCTCCACAGTAGGATCTCCAGGACCTCGTACTGTCACAATGCATCACAGACATTATTTAAGTGAACTCCAGAAGTGAAGCTCTTCGTTAACATTGGCTAAAATTGTATTTTTATATAGCAAAGTGATCATGCATAAATCTGTATGTCATGACAGAACACTTTGTTTCTCACGGACTTTAGTTTACAATTGTTTTCACGATCAGGAAAATTGTGCAGTGTGCTAGTTGATTCAACATACTTAACACTGTTGTGCGGAGTGACGAAGGGACAGGACTTGAGCGAGAAAACAATAGACACCTGAGCACAAACTATCAACTGGTGATTATCACAAGGCAATGATTCTGCTGAAAAGTAGGAACCAAAGGAAAAGACAAGTCGTGGAAGCATACAACCTCAAGGTGGACCCACAGGGCTCATGTGTCAGCCCGCCGTCTAATTCACTCAGCAATAAAGAGATTAGCATAATCACTGACAATAGAGGGTGTAGGTAGACCGGGAAGAGGACTCCTGTGCATGCGTGTAGGCTTTATGTACGCTTCACTTGCAGAAAAATAAACCAGCTCATAGTTTGCGCTCAGGTGTCATGTGTTGTTTTCTCGCTCAAATCCTGACCCTTTATCGCTCTGCGCAACAGTGTTAAGTTTTCAGGTTGTTCACTATGTGATGTAGGAAGGGTAAAATTGATGGGAAATCCCAATATTCTCGGGCATATCGCGAAAAATATGGCCCAAGTCAAGTGTCATTTTAGGCTTCACTGTCCCCTTATATAGGGCAAATAGTAATAGTTTGAATTCTATGGACGCTGGTTGCTTTTTCTGACTTAACCTAGGCAGTGCTCAGCTCTCAGTTGAAAGGAACAGGTAAACAGGAGGACTTGCCACATAAGCAGAAGGTAGCACTCCAGACTTAAGCTTAATATACTGCGTGGTTCCACAGCCCTAGGGGGCTAGTCTGTAAGTGTTGACTAAGTGGACTGTCCATTCCAGTACACGCTGAATGAATAGAGCACGAGAGCCCATGGTGATGATTGCCACATGCTCTACCAGCTTATAGCTCTACCTAATCAGTGTGTGCCGAAACAGTCCACTTAGTGGATTCTTACAGAATCCTTCCCTAGACTGATGTTTATGTTGGTAGGTTGCAAGTATTGCACTTTCTTTCCTTTGATGTGGGCAGTTCCCACATATGGATGCAATTTAACATATTGTATTCATATTGCCTTTGGTCTATACATATCTAATTCATGCTTATAACCAGGCCTACAAGCTCTTGTCCTGCATATTTATATAGCCTTCTCATTGGAGAATGGAGTCATTTTCCATTATACCCTCAAGCACTTGAAGTAGACACTGCAATAACCCCAAGGGAGGGGGGACAGTAACGCAAAAACCTTACTGGGCTTGTGGTGCTGCTGAAGGATGCACACATACCATTTATGCTAAAATTCCCAGCAGACATTCCAAAGTTTGTACGAGTTCGACTTTAGCTGGCTAAACTGAATGATTCATATTGAAGGCAATTCTTGCAACATTTGGTCAAACTGAATGAAACTGGACAGCACAATTAGCTGTGTTCATCTACCATTTATACGACTGCTGCCCCAAGCATTTTGCCTGTTACTTTGCCTTTCGTTTCTGTACTATCAAGTTCAAGTACACATGTACTTTATCACTGTACAAGTACAATGGCTTCAAGGCTTTTCCTGGGCATTCAACAGTCACTATTTATTCCTATAAACCTTCCTGCATGTGAAGGCAAAAGAAACTTATTAATTCATGCTGGAAGTATAAAAAGACAGGTATTTGCACAGAAAATGTTTATTTTGAGCACCGAGGTTCTTGCTGATGTAGATATGGTGCTGGCTCCCTCCTTGCCCGAAGCATGTGCTTGCTGTACACAGCACCAGATGATGGCTTCCTAGGTCAAAAGATCAAAGTGAAATAAGAGGCATTTTGTTTTAGCCCCGGAAAGAAAAAGCAGGATTGAGACATTAACATGTATAAAAAATACTTGCCTAAAGAAAAATTAATACACAAGCAAATTCACTAAAGAGGTTCACTTTCAAGAGCGAAAGTATGGTTACGATGAAAATTACAAGGAAGCTTCACTGCTCATTGAGGTTTCGGTTCAGTAGTTGTTGAGCCACGAGGGTTAGCATGCTACATCTTGCATATTATGTTTTGTAGAACAATATTGCACTTTGAACAATGTAGTGCCTATTTAAATGAACTGACAAGGAACGCTGAAACTCCAGGCTAGTTTGGTCTGCACAAGATATGATACAGACACTGTACTGCATTCATTTAGTGTTTTTGTCACTGATCTCGCGCACAAAGGTCATTCACACCTATCCTACATGAAATGCAGTTACTTCTTTGAAGCTTCATCTAGTCCTTGAATTTGCTGCATGCTTATGTCTAAGGGAGTTCGTTTGGTTCCTGTTAATGTAGTACATCTAAGCAACTGTTATCAAATGCCCATAGTGTTCCCTTGCATGTACAAAACATTTTTGGCCCTTTCAATGCACAATACTCATTACATTTGACACTTGGGACTCGTGCAAGGCGCCATTTAGTATTATATGCTTGTCCACATCTGATAATACTTTCATAGCTGGGTCATTCCCATGCCAAATGCCTTGGTTATTACTGTGACCATCTCACACTTTTCCTTTAGAATCTTCTTGTCCACTTTTAAGGAAGCACCCCACGACACAATGTCTCCATCCTAGTGGTGCTATGGAGTTAACTTATGTGCTAGTTGTAGCAGATGACGTCAAATGAAGGCCACTGAAGATAAAACTCTCTGTGACAATTCCTTTTACACAAAAAATGCAAACAATACAGAATAGTCAAAATGTAGTTATCTGGCAAGACTGGCTGCACCCATCATCTTTGTTTGGCGCAATTCTGAGGTGGCTCCATGTTACAAGATGCTTGGCGATTATTGCCATGTGACTGTTTGGGACTCTATAAAACACAAGAATTGCCTTACTCCGGCCTTTCTCTTTGTGCAGCGGCCAAGGTTATTATTCGTCCAATCGCACCGTGTCCTGTTCGTGTGTCCATAGACTAGATTCTTCACCACATTGTTTTTGCGGTATTTCGTGAGTGACCCATGAACTCATCTTGGGGTGGGACTTCTTATCTTTGGCGTTTGCTTCTATCTCTTGTCATCAGCACCTCACACAACTGGATGATGCCACTGGCAATTCTCTTCCTAACCACGAAGAATGCATTCGTCTCGTCACCTCTTCCGATTAGGTTCTTTGGCCACCTAGAGAAAAGATTATAGGTGTCAACTCCTGCAACATTGTGGATGGCGGCGTATTCATTCTACCCTATGACCATACCCTATCTCGAGCAATTCTGATTACCCCTGGCCTTATTCGCTTCTCTGAGGGGTCTGCATTGCTTACTGCAATAAACCAAATCGAACCCCAACTGTTGCCTCGTGGATCAACTGTCACTTGAGCTGTTGACACTCATGTCGTTGCAATTGTCACGAAGACAGCTCAGCGTGTTCTTGCGTCTGTTACCGTGCGCTGAACAAAATCGTGCGCAAAGATGTTCACCCCGTGTCACGGATGGATGATGCACTAGATTCACTCCATGGTGCTGAGTATTTTTCTAGCCTTGACTTTAGACCAGGCTACTGGCAAATACCGATGTCCAAATCCGACAAAGCAAAAACGACATTTGCTACCCCTGATGTGCTCTACGAGTTCAGTGCGATGCCTTTTGGACTCTGCAATGTGCCTGCCACATTCGAACGCATGATCGATAAGTCTTGTGCGGCTTGAAATGGAAAACCTGTCTGTGCTATCTCGACGACATTGTGTTTTCAACCATGTTCTCACAACATTTGCAACATCTTGATGAAGTCCTTGCCTGTCTTGCAAATGCTGGTTTGCAGCTCAACACACGCACACGCACACACACACACACACACAAATGCAGTTTGGCCAGCAAGGCCATCAAAGTTCTGGGGCACATAGTCTGCAAAGAAGGTATTCGTCCGGACCCCGAGAAGCTTACTGCCATCCTCGAATTTTGTGTCCACTGCGTCAAAAAGACATGCACAGTTTTCTTGGACTTGCTTCTTCCGGCACTTCATATGCAACTTCGCTACACTTACGTCCCCGCTCCATCAACTCCTCCCCAGTAATGCACCCTTTGTTTCGTCCGACGAATGTGAACATGCTTTCCTGCTTTTGCAACATGCCCTGACGTCAGACCCAGTACTGCGCCACTTTGATCCAACTGCGCCCACCATCTTTCACACCGACGCTAGCAGTCAGTCTCGGTGCCATTCTACTACAATGCGACAACACATTCCACAAACGAGTAATTGCTTAGGCTAGTCGTGCACTAACCAGTGCAGAAAATTACTACACCATAACCAAGCAGGAGTGCTTTGCTGTTGGGCCATGCAAAAATTTCACCCATGTCTTCATGGCCGCCATTTCACAGTTGTTACCGACCATAACACACTGTGCTGGCTTTCATCGCTAAAGAATTTATCAGGTCACCTGGGTTGCTGTGTGCTTCACCTACAGGAGTACGATTTCAATGTCACCTACAGGGCTGCAAAGAAGCATCAAGACACCAATGCTCTCTCTTGCTACCCTCTGCCGAATCATGACGATTCACCATAACCTCTCCGCGATTGTGTACGTCCTGAGTCCTCTTCATCGGCTTTACCCATTGTAGCCCTCGAATGGCTAAGACACAACAGCCCATCTGTCCTTGTGTCCCACTAACGCATCGACCCATACTGCTGAACTATTCTCCAACGCATGGAAGATTCTTCGTCACCTCCAAACGCCTGACTTCGTCGACAACTTAATCAATTCAAGCTGCACAATGGGGTTTTACATCACAACATTTATCACATCGATGGAAACAAATGGGTCCCGGTCATACCATGTTCTCTGCAATGTGAGGTGCTTGAAGCCTTTCATGATCATGCGACGACTGGTCCTCTAGGCTACCACAAGACTTGCAACAGAATATGAAGTTGCTGCTCCCGGCCTGGCCCATCTTCAGCCGTTGCGAAGTATGTTGCACCCTGCGTTCATTGTCAAAGCAAACCCAACAGCTCCTTCTGGCTCTTTACAACCTCTGCCTTGTCCCGCTTCGCCTTTTGAAGTAGTTGGAATAGACTTGTACGGTCCTCTTCCCATGACCTCACATGGAAATCGTTGGATTGCAACGGCCATAGACCATCCAACACGCTATGCGGAGACAGCATCTCTACCATCCTGGACTGCTGCTGAAGTCGCCGATTTCTTTCTACACAACATTATCTTACACCGCAGCGCTCCGCGCGTTCTCCTCAGTGACCGCAGCAGTCTTCCTCTCTTCTATCCTTACCGAAGTTCTGTGCGCCTCTAACACATTTCGCAAGACGACTTCCAGTTACCATCCGCAGACCAACAGCTTGATGATTGCGATGTACAGTCACGTGCAATATGAATTGCAACACCGGTGCCCGTGGTCGAAGGGGTTCCAAGGCTGTACGGCTGTGCAGACACATGGTAAGTTCCAGACCGAAACACAGCTTCAATTAGTGGTGTCTATTAAACCGCTATTTCGAATGTCAGAGCTGCTGCGCATACGTGGAGCCCCTTCAACAACGAACAAGAGTGTTGCAAGTCATATTGCATGCGACTGTACATCTACTCTGGCCACACGAACGGGAATGCAATCCTGTCGTGCATGACATTCGCCTATAACATGGCTACGCAACGTACCACTGGATTTTAACATTTTTTCTTCATCTATGGCTGTTCACCAAGTTTCATTCTTGATGTATCATTCCTTTCGACTCCTGTACCCCCATCAGTTCCTTTCTTGGAACAGTTTGTGTCTCGCCTCGCAGAGTGCAGACGCCTCGCCCCGCTTAACACCGACGTCTCCCAGGACGCTCGCAAGTTTCGTTACGACTCGACCCACTGTGCTGTAACTTTTTCTCCTGGTGACAAAGTTCTTTGGACTCCTGTGTGCGTTCCTGGCTTATGCAAAAAATTTTGCAACACTTCTTGCTTATGCAACACTTCTTGAATGCCCACACCACCGTATCGTCGGGCAGCGAGCACAACCTGCGACACCCATGTGGCCACAGTGACGAGAGGCGGCCTGCGCAGCTGGCCGGTTGGGGTCATCAGGTTGTCGCCGGCCATCCACTGATTATATTGTTCACGGACACGTTCTTTAACAGGCTTGTTGAGCACGACGTCCAGTGGCTGAAGTGTTGACGTCATGCCTCCCGGAATGACGGCGAGTTCCGTCCTCCCGTCGCGGAGTGCCAGCTTCAATCCTGCGGTCAAGTGCCCGCGAAAGGCATCCAAGACGAGCATGCTCGGACACCGCAAGAGTGCCCCTGGTTGCCGATTCCAGACGGTCTTAATCCAATTGAGCATGAGGGCCTCGTCCATATAGCCCTTTTCATTCACGCGAACGACATCCCGTGGGAAAGCCTCTTTCGGCAGCGTCTTCCTCTTGAATATTATGTATGGGGGCAGCTTTCTGCCATCTGCAGTACACGCGAGCATCACCGTGAATGCTCGTTCCCCGTAGAAAGAAGCTCGACTTCTTTTGTGCCGCGTTCGCACACTGTGGTGAGCGACGGCATGTCGAACCACAGCGGCATTTCATCAGCGTTGCCGATCTGTACCAACATGTAGCCATGCTGCTGCCGGAGACGGATAACATAGCGCTGGAATTCGACCAACTCGTCCTCGTATGCCTCTGGCTGCTTCTGCCAGATTGATTTGCGCTGTCGAAGTGCGAATCCCTTGCGTTGCATGAAGCGACGAACCCAATAAATGGAGCCCTTGAATTGTTCCTTGGGCAGTCCGGATTCTCGGGCGATCTCAATAGCTTTGATGCAGATGAGTTCTGCTGTGACTGGCAAAGATCTGGCACGATGCTCGCGGACAAAATCCGCCACCCTGTCTTTGAGCTCCGGGTGCACTGCGCCATAGAATAAAGAACTTCGTCAGAATAAAGAACCGCGCAGCGCCCGCGAGTTGGGCCGCGTCCGTCACCAAGGGGGCGATAACAATGTGGATGCCGAAAGGTCTGCGCTCCAGACATGCTGCCAGACGACTATTCATGCTGTGCCAAGGGCCGGTATGTAAGTCAAGGGGTGAACTTTTAGTAATATTTTTGGGAAAAAACCTCAACCTATATTCTGCACTATACGGTACTCGCACTGCTGGAGACATGCCGTGGCCGAGAACCTACGGCTTCCCGACTACTCGGGTGCCACCACATGTGCCACACGCAGTTGCACTGCGGCACCCTGCCTAGATGGAGTCCATAAGCCAGGAAAGCCACGCACGGCAATCTATGTCCGCAGCACCCTGGCGCGTGCTGTTCTACCTGTTGCTGACATCGCCGGTGGCCCCTTGGAGTCATGCGCCGTTGTGGTACGCCTTGGCAGCCAGGACATGGCTGTGGCGAGCATCTGCATCCGTCCAGGAAAGCCGTGGGATCCCTCCAGCCTCATCCAGCTGGCTGTTCGCCTTGGTGGGCATGCAGTCCTGTGCAGTGACTTCAACACACACCACACGGATTGGGGAAGCGGCAGCTGCACCCGCTGAGGCAAAGGCCTCACAGATGCCATCAGCTGAGCCTGCTGACCTTGGAACACCAGGGAGCCCACCTACGTCTACCGCAGAGCTCGCACGGCCATTGACCTCTCCCTCAACACTGAGCAGTGCTCCTACTCTTGGGCCACAACTTCGGACAAATGGGGGTCTGACCACTTCCCTATTGTGATCAGCCCCAGGTCTGGGAGAAGGCCTAGGTCAAGAACTTACGTCACAGACTGGTCCCTGTTCCGGAAGCACTGCAGCAAGTTGGACGATGGCCGTGACTTCCTGAGCGCCATCGTGGATTGTGCTCAGGCTGCCACCGTTCAGTGCTCTACCCAACCAGATACCCCCGCTCCGGACCTCCACCTGCTCAACATTCGTGCCTCCAGGCGCCGTATGGAGCGTGGAGCAATCCGGACGGGCAAGGCAGAGCATTGGACCGAGTACAGACGTGCAGATGCCCGCTGCAGACGCCAAGCCCGGCGCAGGAGGAGCCTCTGCTCTGCCATCGAGGGCAGGTCCAGGGGACCCCTGGCTTGGAGACTGCTCAAATCCCTCACCAGCAGGAGAGGAAGCCTACAACCTGTACTCGCCGTGGCCATCACGCTGAGCATCAGCGAAGAGGCCCTTGCGGAGCTCCTCGCCAACCAGTTTGCGCTGGCTGTACCACGCATTGCAGCCATCCTGAAGGTAGGGCAGCCTTCCGTCAGCCTGCCTAGCTGCCTGCACAACCACCACACAGGGTCTTCGCTTCTGTAAATGGCCTGTCATCCAGTCTTGGGAGCCTGGCCTCACAGTTCATTGGCCCAGAAAGCAGTCCGAGCGCTTTTTCGCTGCCTGAGGGCAACAGACTTGAGTGCCCGACTATAGACATCCTACACTTAAGTTCTCTCTCTTCCTCTTTCACTCCCCATTCCCCTCCCCACGTGTAGGGTAGCAAACTGGACTCAGCCTGGTTAACCTCCCTGCCTTTCCGTCTTCCCTTCTCTCTCACCACCCAAGGTGGCCATCGAGCCAGGTTATGGCTATCTACCAGGACCCGCTGACGCTGCACGAGCTCCAAGCATCGCAGTGCACCAGGAGCCCAGTACACCAGGAACCCAAATGCTTCGCAACCTGGCCGCCAGCAAGCAGCTGCACCTGCTTGACTGCTTAAACATCTGGCAGTCAGGGCAGGTGCCGGAGTCATGGCGCACAGCCTACGTGGCCCCCATCCTGAAGGCCGGCTGAAAAACGTGAGCTCCTATTGGCCAGTCTCACTCACCTCTGCTGCTTGCAAGCTGATGGAGGCCATTGCTTTCTGGCCGATGAGCAGATAGGCTTCCGGCGGAGCTGATGCAGTGCGGACTCCATCGTGGACGTGGTCTCCACGCTGGAAGAGGCCAAGGCCTGCGGTGACGCCGTGCTCCTGGTGCTTATCGGCATGAAGGGGGCCTTTGACGCCCTGCCCTATCCAGTCGTTCAGCAGGCCCTGGACCTATTTGGTAGAGGGCGTCCCACAAGGATCAGTGGTGAGCCCTTTCCTGTTCAACCTGGCCCGACTGCCTGCTGTCCTGCAGAGTGACCCCCACAACCACGTGAATACCTCCATCAACGCGGACCACATCGCCCTATGTGTGCGAAATCCACCACACAGCCACAGCAGTGCGCGCTCGGCTCTGCAAAGAGCCCTCGACACCGCCGCTGCTTACCTGAGCTGCATTGGCCTTGCCATCTCGGCAAGGAAGACGGAGGCCATGCTGCTCCACCCAAGAGCAACCGCCCGCTGCACAGCTGCAACTGGAAGGCGACCTTGAAGCCCGGCAGTGACGTACCCGGGGCTACACGTTCATCACCGGCTGACCTGGCTGCCTGCTGTCAAGACCCTGCATGTCCAGGTCCTCCGGGTCCACAAGGCAGTCTCCCAGCTTGTTGCCCGAGGACAGAGCTGCACCACTAGGTGGGCTCTGCGGCTGTACCATGCAGTAGCCACCTCACGCCTGCGGTACGTCCTCCCACTCGTGGCACTACCACGTGCCCGTCTCAAGAAGCTGGAGCTGCAGCATAGGGCCGAGATTAGGTTCTGCCTGGGCGCTCCCTGCAGCTCTGAAATCGCTGCAACCTTGGCTGAGGCAGGAGCATGGTCCCCATCACTCCTGTCACAGCCCACATTCTACAATCAGCCACAGCTGTGCACATCGCTGAATGACACTGCGTTCAGGAATATCGGTCACATTCCGACCGCACACACAACCCCCATCACATCTGCACTGAGCATTACGCTGCGGAGAAAGCTTATCAGTGAATGGCTACTGACAGCGCAGCGAAATTTTGGTTCTAAAGCAATTTTTCCCGACCGTGCAATGAGGCCGCAATGCGAGACCGCAACGAGGCCGCAATTTGGTGACTTTATTCACTACCGCCCTTAGCCGGCAGATCTGAACCATGCATCAGGAATGTGCATTTCCATTGGGGAACAATAGAAACTCTTATTTAGGCTAAACAAGCGCGCGTACGTACGTACTTACATGCCGCACTCGGGACATCTGCCATTCAAATATTCTGCCATGTAGCAGCACCGTAACCAAGTAATGTTACTGTTACGTGCTTCTGACAAAGACTCTAAATAACTCTGAAGGAGCGCAGTTCCGTGTAATATACGTTCTCTGCATTAGGACACTGTAGCACTGTCTGGCCGGTGTGGCGGTCCCTGCAATGCATCACAAAAAAAGCTCGTGAGGAACCTCGCTATAAAGTATCATCACAAAACACCTATATATGGCATCATGCAGTCGAAAGATTAGCTACGCGTAGTAGATGCACATCAAACGCAAAGACTAAGTATACTTACGAGAAGCAAAAGCCCGAAAAATAAGCGATCCACCGCTTCGTGCACTCCGAGCCTGCCATATGCCATATTATGCCGCCAAAAAGGCCGAATGTGACATCACGGACGTAAAAAAACAAAGACCGGATGTGGCGTCCCGGACGTGACGTTTGGGTGAACCTAACGCTTGCGCTGCGTTCACCGGGTGAACGCAGACACTTTCATATATTCTGCTAGTCATCCACAAGCATTTTTTTAAAGGAAACTACAAATTGTTTGTATGACCCACCGATAGAAAAAAAAATCGTATTTTAATACTGCGATGTTAAAGTGGGCAGAATTTATATCAAGTTGGAAATATATTTATTTTGCTTTGAAAAAAGAATGAACTGTGTCCGATAGAGAACAAAAATAAACAAATATAATATGAAAAAACTAAAATTTCCGGCAATATATTTATGCTAGTTTATATATAACTCACTAGTGTATATCCTGGGCATGCCTATTTATGGACAGCCAGCGGACGTTCAAAATGGGATGTCCCATGGACATCCCGGTGGGATGTCCTTCGGATATCCAAACAGGATATGGACTTCTCCTGTACGTCCCACGGACGTCCATGTTGGATATCCGGATGGATGGACGTTGGGACTTATGGTGGACGTCCCACGGATATCCGTGGTTACTTGGGCATACTTGCATGGCATTCCTTTCAGAATTTGTGTGAGACGGCTCAGGGAGGGAAAGGGTAGCATATTCATGTCAGATAGAAGCTTATATGCTCGAGGGCTCGCTATCCTCAGCATTAAACAACTCAGAAGCCAGTCCGCATTGTACCGCGCGCCACACGGAGACTTTGCTTTCAACTGTTTAAACTATGTCTTAAATGCAAGGTCGGCCAACGCTTCCTCGATTCTGTTATCGGGCATTTCAGAAAGCCTTTTCTTCAGAGCCAAAATTTCATTCTTTTGCTTTTGATGCGCAGCAGCCGCCCTAAGCAGCCTCTTCTTCACATTGCGTAGTTTCTGATATCGCTTGAGCGTTGCGCTCGAGCCTTAATGCTCAGTCGAAGTTTCCTCTGTAGACGGAGACAACGCGCGCAGACTAGTTGCTTTGTAAGTACATTGCACTGCTTGTGGTGCATATTACCTGATGTCGCCGTGTCACGCTGGCCTGCTTTCACGCCCGCACATAAGTTCAAGCTGTCTGCTTCTCTCAGGATTCTTTCCGCACTTGCAATGCTATAGTCGCAGCTCGAAATAGCCTCTTGTGAATTTTGCTGCAGCCGTTTATGCAGCAAGTACCATCCTCTTCAAGCACAACAGTTTTCATTACTCCGCATCGCTTCTGTGTTGCGTCGCCCTCAACAATTTCGAACTTACAGAGCGCAGAAGGCAGTGTCACGTTCGTGAGCTCGTTGAGCACCAAATGTGTAGCGCATATTTCTCAAGTTCCTTCTTCCAAGCCCAACAGCAAGCTTTAAGTTGAAGCGCTGTCACTACAAGCTTCACCCGATGTACTTGCTGGCACTTGCGCTCGTTCTTTTGCTGGACGACGCTTTCGCTTCACATTTTTTGGCTTTGAGATGTGCCAGGCAGCCCAGGAAAGAGCCGAAGAAGTGGGCCGGGAACAAGCATCCATTTCCCACGAGGAATCAATATTTCTTTGTTACCCACAACATGCTTGTAGTATTTCAAAATGTCGTCGTCCTCAAAGTGGCATTCACACACTTTTGATTTTTTGTGAGATGTTTGTCTTTTCGGTGTACGTAGCAGGCGGCGGTGCGAAAAAATGGTGACCAGTGGCATCGTGTCTCAGGCCGCTGGTGCAGCCGGGCGCAAATAGCATGGCCTAGGGACCTTCTTGCTGTCATGAGACGCGGAAACGCTTCTTCAAGAAGCTTTTCAAGAGAGCAAATCATGACATCACACAACACCTGCAAAGCGGAGAAGGATAACGGCAGACGATGTAGCGCAATCAACATGAAACCAGAAGTGAAAGCAGAAGTGAAGTTTCAAGTTCATTACTAGAAACGCATTTAGAATACCTAGCTCAGATATGACCAATTTTCACAATGAGGCTCAAAATTAAGAACTGTGAAATAACTAATTCTCAAAATGGAAACCGGAAATCTACCAGAAATGGAGCAACTTCTATCAGAAACGAAACAAAAAGTGACAAAAGACGCGATCGCAGCGCCGCTAGTTCGCGTGACCACCACTTCAGCCATCTCCCCAGCGGAGCTGTGAAACCATAGAGTTTTAAATAAGTACCCTAGAGGGAAATGTGGCGCTAGTGTCTACGGGGGTTCTCATGAGCGTTGCCTCAACCTACATGGGAATGATGGGAAGTACAGGCTTCGGATTGACTTCGATTTTTAGACTAGTGGCGTTTTCTTCTGGCGCAGTAAACAAAGCTATACTCAAATATTATCGCGTAAAATCTAATTCTATTTCTGCAGTATGGTATATAATGTACAACACGCTACATAAACTTTGTATGACTTTGAGATGGAAGCATGGTTTACTATGGTTTGTCACCAGGACACATCAGGGTATGCATACTTGTGCGATTCTGGTCCCAATTTAAAGCCAAAGAATAATTATTTATTCATTTTTGCAACAGCAAAACAACCGTGCATGTACTTATATAAAAATACTCATCGAGTATTTTTGAAAATAGAAATGTTGTATTGTGACAAAGCGTTGCGCTCTTGAGCGGAATGCTACAAGTGTCGTCTGCTACGACGCCTTCTCGCTGCATTTAACGCGAGACTTTTCTCGCAGACGACAGGCATTTGCGAACTCTCTCGCTCTTTCGAAAAGGTTGCGTCGGCTGTCACGATTGCTGAACGTCTTCAAGTACTTTTAAGCACATCTGCTGCAGTGCTAGCTAGGACGCTAGTGGCCTCCTACGAGTATGCTTCATCATATTTATATTGGTGTACCGCTTCCGAAGCGTCACAGCGTGGCTTTGCGGGTGCCCATTGTGCGACACTAGACTACAGCTAGGAAGCGCAGCTATCTTTCCCACCACAAGTAAGTTTGTGTTCTCAAAGTCCTAAAACACGCATTTCAATGAGCACATAAACGAGCAATGCAAAATGAAGCTCTCAATAAAATTTGATTTTCAAGCCACTAGAAGTACAACTGTATATGTCTTGTATCAGTAGTGCCTTCTTTGTCCTATTCTGAAGTTTCATAAAGCACATAACGCTACAGTGCCAACCTAACACACTTAACAAACCAAAGTCCAAACGCTCAAAACATGTTCTTTCAACGTTTACGATGCCGCCACTTTCTCGTCAGGGCTTCGACGCCACACCGTAACACAAGCATCGTCCCAGTCGCGGGCCCAGCGCGCTATCGCCACTCCGAGCAACATAACAAAGGCAGAGAGCTTTGCGTTGCACTGTCCCACTGCAGGTTATAGCAATTGCGCTTGGAGCGAAACCAAAACTGCCAAAAAAAATACTCGTAGACTGGTTCGCCAGTCAATACAATGCCAATCCGAAGCCTGTACTTCCCATCATTCCCATGATGGTTGAACGATCGCAGCGCCAGATTTGCCTCTAGGTATACTAATATGAAACTCTATGTGTGAAACTGAAGCGACCAATGGTTTGACGAGAGACCGTGGATCCTGCCTCCGAGATCGCAACAGACGCCGCCAAAATCTCAGAGGCAAGAAAATGTGATTGAAGTTTGGAGCAGCAAACTCTATGGGAGCAGCCGACCCGGGTGGAGAAGAGCAAAGAGAAGAGAGACCAAAACCGTAGAGTTTCTAATATGAAACTGTATGGGCCGGAACCAACTTCTCAGCTCACGCGGCAAGCATATAGTAAAGAAGGCATTGACCTATTATTATCATCATCATCGGTTTTAATCGCGAGCAGTATGGAGGAGGTCCTCAAGTGAGCGTAGCAAGTCAGACGAGCCGCCCTCTGCTGTCTGCAGTGCAGTTGTGCACTACGAATGTCGAGATGGTTGGCTGAGCTTGCGACAAATTTGAACTGGATTAACTGTTGCGCACACGGGTCCGCGATAGCTGACTGTGGTTATCCCTGTCGCTCGAGTGCTGAGAGTGTGCCGCCGTCGTCTGCACAACAGCGCGCGCACGGCTGGCTGCCTGCTGCTGTAAAGCGTAAACATCCTGATGCAACTCACGTTTTTGCTGCGGCATAAGTAGCAGCAATGTCAAAAAATGCTAAGGATAAGGAGAAGCCCCTAGAGAGGTTCAAGTCGTTGTTCGGACTTGGCAAAGCGTCTTTGCCAGCTGTGCCGCGGCTGGAAGAGCACTCCATCGACCTCGAAGTATTAAAGGTGGGTCGACTGCGCGTAGTCTCCGGTAGCTCGGAGTTCATGGCTTGCATGCGCAGGAACTGGGCAACGACTGTCCCGTGGCTCAACGCCTAAAGGTCATCAGGGATCTCACGGAAGTGGTGCGAACCCGGAGGCTAGCCCAGGTAACTAGGGGTTAAAACCAGTCGGGCTGTTAAGTAAACATGCTGTTTCGTGCTGTGTTCCTGGAATGCAGACTTCATGAACTTACGAACTATCTGTGTTATACAGGGGCTAATCGTTGCATGAAAATATGTGAGCACCGTTTTGTCATGCTTATTACAAATGTTCTTGGGATACTGGCGCTGCACTCTAACTATATGTACTTGGTGCGTGCGGGCTTTTCGAGGCTTTCCGACGATAGTAATATACTAGTAATATACATGACGCTGCTGTTGGAGCTATAGGCTGCAGTGAAACTTATTTCGTCACAAAATCCCTTAAAAACGTGACATTTTGTGTCACGTACAAAGATGGTAAGTGTGCTGTTTGGGCGGGGCACACTGGCAAAACAGTAGCTTTGGTGCTGACTTTTGTATATTTTGTGTGGTGGAAAGGGCCTACATCTGTGTGCAGAGGTAACAGCAGAAAGAAACACTGTCAGGCACACAAGTGACCGCAATGGATGTTTAAGTTTAAGGCAATGTCTCTTGTTTCAAACGGAATCCACAGAATTAAAAGCCAACTCACATGCACTAGACACTTTTCTTGCTGTCATTGTATTAAGAAATACACACCTCTTTTCTCGTTAGAAGACTGACGATAGAATTTCCCAGTTCATTCTTTGCCGCAGTTTTATTTATGTTGTTTTACATCTCACATATCTGCGTTTGATATAGTAGGTAACCTGGCAATGTGAGGCCATGAGTGCCCCTATGTCAAGCCTGTTTTTGTGACTGGCAAAGTACTCTGAAGGCTTTAGGCAATTCCATCCTTATGCACCACTTGTTTCATGTTTTGACAGGGAGGGGCAGAGAGCCTGTATAGCCTGACTTGTGACCTGCTGCACCCAGCTCACGGCACTGAGGTGCGCCATGCAGTGCTCAACTTCTACTGCACCTTGGTTCGAGCCCAGGCAAGTGTTTTAAAACATTACAGTGGTTTACTCCACATATTTCTGACATTTTGTTATGTTTTTAATGTGACAGTAATTGCCTCCCGATTGCAAGGAGAGAAAATCACGTAACAACAATATCATGCCTTTGTCAGGCAGTAGCTTGGGCTTGTGTCAGTAGAGGTAGAACCACTTCAGAGGCACTAACAATTGCCACAGCTGTAGCATGATGAACTTTTGCTTGATGCCGACGCTCTTGATAGTGCATCTTCCTCATGGCTGCATATGTGACCTTACTGTGGACGAGGGTACCCTCTGCTCTACAGTATATTGCTAAAAAGAGCAGGTAGGGGTCGCTCTCAAGAAAAAAAGATTCCTGCTATAACGCTGATTATTTTGATTATTGATTGACTTCCATTAGTTTTTTTCACTTTTGCATGGAGGTATTGCATGTATAATGAACAATTGGAAGAGGCCCGATTTCTGTTATTGACAACCATATAAAGGGAGCAGATAATAAATCCAAGGAAAGCATTGGGGAAAATAATTTCCCCTCTGCTTTTCCTGGCTTCGTTATCTCTTGGCTTCATGTGGTTTCCACTAAAAAAAAATTGAGACCCTCGACTCCCCTTTTTGTCATTCATTGCATAGCGAGGGTCTCGACCCCGTGGTTTGATGCCTTCAGGTAGCATACGAAGGTTTATTGGTCAGCTGCCTGCTTCTATAAAAAATTCACATGTATGCCACGCCAGTGGTCAAAAAGATGTGCCACATCTGCCATAATGGCCATGAGTGGCACTGGCTAACTCTTTCAGGGTTAGCTCTTATACACATACATAAATACCAAGAATGTGGACATGGGAACAGTTGTCGATGTAGCTCAATGGGTATAGCGATGCATGTATCATGCGGAGGGTGTGGGTTCGGATCCCATCGGCGGCAAGTTGTTTTTTCGTGCACTTTGATTTCCCTGTGCCTTATCATTTCTGCACTTCAATTAAGAAACAGCAAATAATTTCCCCTATGCTTTCCTTGGGTTTATTATCTGTTGACTTCATTATGTATAATGACATTCATTAATTTATGTGCTCATATCTGCTGTCTATTCTGTCATTACATGGGGCATCTATTCAACAAGAACTGAAGTGTACTCTCTTGCACAGTTATTCTTTGCGAATTTCTCTGGGTAAGCCAATCAGTGCACACTGATAGTCAGGGCTTGAGAAGGTGTAGGTATTGCTTGCTCTTTGGCAGCATATTAGATAAAAAAGTACCTCCATGTACATTCTGAAATGTCTTGGGAGGAGCTTCAGCATGAAAAATGCATCGAGAAGTTATGCTGCATCCTGGTTTTTACCTGTAGTTGCCGACTACCTATGAACACAGAGGCAGATGCACTTCAGGACAATGTGTATGCACATGCCATTTACCATTGCCTCCTCTTCCTTCTGCTCCTTGCATTCCATGTCCCCACTTTACCCTTTGTAAGACAATGTCTTACTGTTGGGGATGGACGGTTTTTGTATGAGATGTGCAATGGATAATCTTGGAAGGTAAGGGGAACTGCCTTCTGTGGTTGGCCTTTTTCCTGGTGGCACACAACCTTGATCTTTGCGGTAGAAACCGAGGAAGCTCTTTGTAAGTTGTATCAGGATGATTTGTTCTCTGATACACCTCCAAGCTGCCTTTTGCATTTCTGCGTATGCTTACTGTGAACAGGACTGTTTCATGGCAGTTGTTTAATGCTGAACTTCTGCAGTGTTGTCTTTGTTTTATGTCTGTATGAACTACGAAGAGCAGGTACGGGATGTTTGTTTGGGAGAAACGTTTTGATTCCACATCAGATACTTCCTCCTTCCCCTTGGTAACCATGTCCCAGCTTTCACCATGCTTGGGTGCTACAATGTCTTGAAGCTCTTTCACCATGCTAGTGAACTTTTTGTTCGTGAACTGTGTGTGGCCCACGTCCTCATGGGAAGGGAACAAGTGATTCACTTAGCCTTCTGTGGTACAGATTCCCCTCAGAATCTGCAAGCACTAGAACTGGGGATGGGGTGTAATGTGACAACACTCCTTGAACAGGAGATCACGTAAAACCCTTTCCTAATTCATTTCAACCTACACTCTTAAACAAATGTACACCTTTTGGGTCATATCTTGCCACACAACAATAATCGTCGTCTTTCTTGCTTGCGTTTCTTTTCTTGAAAACGTTGCGCTCGCTACCGTACTTTCCCATCGAGAATGCTCTGTCGTGCTGATAACGTGCATGCCGTTCGTGACTTGGAACTACCGGGCTCGCATCGTTAAAGAAAGGAAATGCCGTTGCAAGCCAGATGACGATTATTGTTGTGTGGTAAGATACGACCCAAAGGGTGCAATTTTGCTTAAGAGTGTACTTCTCTTTTCTGTGAGCTATCTTCCCTGCGCCTGCTGATATTGGCTGTTTGTGCACCATGGCAGGCTCATTGTTGATAAAACACATAGGAACTTCCTCTTTGTGTGATTGCGACCTCTATTTGAAATATTTCTTGAAGCTTGGAGAGACCAAATACAAGTGCTTCTCGCTTTGTTGGGAGGAACCTTTCCTTCATTTTGAACTTATCATTGACTACGAATAAAAGTGTGAGAATTGCTTCAATTCCTTAGCTAGCCTAGTCTGGGCTCCACCTTGCATTAGCCAGATTTGCATCCTCTTCATCAGTGCATTGCATTAAATTAATAAATTGCAGATAAATTTTCAGTGGGACTAAATCAACATCACCTAAGCCACTTCCGTACCACAGTGAGAGGGAAAAATACTCTTTCATTATGTCTGGTGATGCTGCTTGAAACTTTTCCGCCCGTCTCTATGTGCTTGATGTTTTTGTACAACTTTTTTTTTGCAGATGTGCTTCTTTACTTGCCCCACCTTGGTTAGTTCTGCTGTTTATTTGCTTTTTTGGGGGGGATGTTCTGACAAAGTTCTTTTGATGATTCTTGTCCTGTCATTTGTGTGAGCTCTACCTTGACTTCTATAACTTAATGTGTATGCTTGTTAATGTACTAGGCTCTCCTAATGCTTGCAAGAACATTCTAGCCTAGCAAGACGGAGATTAATTTGTGTTCTATTAATATTCATACGTGCTAGTACATACTGTATTTATGTGTTACCCTCAAGCTATCAAGCATAGGAAGGGCAGCGGTTACTGAGTATAGTTACAAAAATAAAAGCAGCAATTACGACAACATATTAATGCATGACAAAAAAACTCCCAACTACACAATAGTTGCTGTAGTTAATTTACAGGTACCAGAAAATACAGAGTGTAATAGTTAAGTGCTTGTAGCATGAAATTCCACCTAATCATACAATGTTTATGTCTGACAAAAAAGTTGGTTTTCATTAACAAAACTATGTGTTGTGACTTTTATAGTAGTGACTCATGTAAAGCACGATGTCTTTTCTTAAAATCTTGATTGGCCAAAGGTGTTAAGCAGCACTGGCCTACAGCAGCCTGGTAACATCACAAACACTGGCATAATTGTTATACACTATATCAGGGTGCCTACCAACCGGGAAAACAGGGAATTCTCAGGTAATTTGAATTGTCTGGAAATACTCGGGGAAAATTCAGGGAAAATTAGCTGTAACTTTATTTAAAGGGAACGAAAGTTGTGGTAATGTTGGCTCCAGTAACAGAGGAATCGCAACGAATCGTCATTGACGCCGTGTCATCGGCACAAGGTATTGCCAGAGTAGTTAACGACCGATTTTTCGGACATGCCCAATTCGCACGGCTTTGCAGCACCACCACGTACACCATATAGTCAATGTATGTTGCCCTGACTGCAGGTCTGAAATGGCATTAATCAAAGCCATCACCACCGCCATTTTCATTATCTCGCTGCCTCGAACCTGCACTCTCGTATGCTGGTTCGCTGGCAGCCGTAGCCACCACCGCGGCAACGTTAGGCCTAGCTGCTTCTACGTTCCCTTAAGCTTCTTGCCATGCGGTGCCGTGTTTCTCATTGAATGAATTCGCCGCTTTCAGCAATGGCACCGACTCCGCCTTTGTAATCCTCGCAATTGGCTTCGAAGCTCGTAGACTGGCTCGAATGCCAGTCTTCCAAAGTTAGCTTCCATGGTGAAGCATAACAAGCATGAAAAGGGGCAATTGTCACGGTACACAGTATGTATTCCTTAATTATGCACGCCTGCACCCCCATCTCCTATTACAGTACGAGCACCGACATGCCTAATAAGTGTACTGGCAGGCCTTAAGAGCTTTTTCGGACGTGCCTGTGGCAGTTTTAGCTCTTAAGGGCAGTTAAAAACATGCATTCATTTTTTTCAGACTGCCCGATTTTTTGGATGTGTTTGCAGCCACTAGGGAGTCCGAAAAATCAGACATTGACTGTACCACCAACCAAGAGGATTCTTCAAATTATCCATGGGGTGAACGCGTGGCAGAAGGAGGATGAGAACAGAAAGGACCGACGTATGAGGAAATAACGGGAAAGGAATTGTGCTTCCGCCTCTTTGAAGGAGCTTGAGCTAAAATAAAAAAAAAGAAGTGTTGTCTGACGCCGAGATGCAGGTCACCCTCATCCAAACCAAAATGAACTCTTTAAAGCAGTGAAACCCAACACTGAGATGTTGTGTACGGGCTGAGACTATGTCAGGACAGTTGAGGTTGACTTCCCAGCTGCTGAGAGAGAATCAGACACTCGCACCATATTTAAAAACAAAATAGTTTTATAGACTCTGCAGCATGTAACATAGCTTGGTGTCTGTTTTGTACACAATGTATGTCGCGTTATTGAGCACGTTCCTTGGCTTCGTAATGTACTTTAGTGTTTTGTTGGTTACAAGGGCGTGCACCCTATTCTCTTGACGTCAGAGTTGTGCTGTGCCGAGTGTGGTTCTTACTGGTTTCCGCCATATGCAGCGGGACCCGTTGGACATCATAAGGGCCCATTGCTTCAACCTCGTGCTGGATCTGACACTGCCCGAGGACTTGCCCTTGAGGTATGGCTATTTCCAAAAGCTAAAAAAAAGGGGGGGGGGGGAGGGGGGCAAACTGTTCTAAAGAAAGCGACACTCAAAGTGGCCAGCAGTGGGCACACACAGGGGTTGGAGTGAACATTTTGCAAAAGAAGGCTGCCTTTGATGAAGGCAAGTCCCCTTGTTGAATTGTTGATTCTAGCATGGTCCGAGGTTTCCATTGTTTATCACTCCTTGCTAATGAAGCCACTGGTTTGGTTCACTGGCCTCTTGCACTTCATCCTTGTTTCAACGAAAATATTTTCAGTGTAGCCTATATTAAGACCCCTTATCTATGCCTTTTTTAGGCCTGTAGCGTAGCTCAGAAAGAGCAAAAAGGAAGGTGGAAGGGGTAATGAAAAGGAACGGAGAACAGAGTGAGCACTTTTTTTGCTCTTTCTGAGCTGCGCTACAAGCCTAAAAAAGCCATGACATAGCCTCACCCAAATTGCCACGCTTTTGACCTTATCAATGCATTTCAAAATTTTAATAAGCACAAAAATAAGCACTATTTTTGAGTTGATAATTGAGTAAAAAATAGATTGTATTCTAGCAGTCATTAAAATATTTTCCTGGGTTATTTCTATCTATGATGCTACCAATAAGATGCACTTGTCTCCTCCAAAGATACAATGTACTTCCTTTTTGCAAACAAGTCCAGCGGGTTATAAAGTATTGTTCCACAATGGCACTTTCCAATAGCCATAGTCATTTTACAAATTTGCTGAATCACAGTGCCATTGAAATTCACAAT
Source organism: Dermacentor albipictus (assembly GCF_038994185.2). Lineage (NCBI taxonomy): Eukaryota > Metazoa > Arthropoda > Arachnida > Ixodida > Ixodidae > Dermacentor > Dermacentor albipictus. The sequence goes on along the minus strand of NC_091823.1, from coordinate 8,547,487 downwards.
ATTGTGAGTCATGCGGACTTCTCTATTCTTGAAACTGGCTATTTTACCAAGACATACGTAGTTATTTGGTCATTGGAGCAATTATTTGGAATGCTGAATAACTTGAAGTATAAAACAATTCACTGTTTTACTATTTTTTCTAGTAAGGTTTGACCACGCCCATGTTCAGGCATTTCAAAGTGAGAGTTGTGTATGCAACATTAACTTTAAACTTTTTTTTAACAAACTGAAACTGGGCTAAGTGTACAAGTGGAGCTGAGAGCTTTTGAGAATTGTGGCCCTTAAAGCAGTACTTCTATAGTGTCAAACTTCATAGATTCAAAATTGAGAAGTACATAGTGCACAAGCAAGACATACTGCATGGATCACACTCTTGCATTTGCACAATTTCACTAATGCGGAATGTCAGATCAGTATTCCAGCACTAGTTACGACTAAGATTTCACACGAAGGCTGCAGTCTAGTCTGCTAACTGTAACTGGAGGCCAAAATAAGAAAATGAAAATGGTTGATAGCCAGGCTTGTTGGTATGATGACATAACACGTTAAAGAGTGCAAGCACATGACCAACTAGAAATGGACAACATTAGTACTGATCAGAGTTGTGGAGTTACAACTCCAAAGTTGGAAGATTCTGGAATCGTTCCACATTTTCAAAAACCCAGAATGTAATGAGAACAGAATGATGGCACCAGTCTGGCAGATTGAATGGGAATGAAGCCCGAGGTTCCGGAATGGAATTAGAATGACATGGACCATCGGCTTCCTCTATTTTTTCAATGCCAGTGCAATCGCTCACTTGCCAATGGGGGAGCCGTTCGTGTGTCTTTGTTCAGTGAGTTGCCGCAATGTGATGCTACCTAGATGGTACGAATGCTTGCGTCATGCGTGCATCTGAGCGGGTGCCGCTGCCATTCTGGTGGAAAAGTGGTAGATGCTCTGTCCCTACGTCTGTCATGTAATCACGCATCTCTCAGTCTTCCTCCGACTTCCGTTTGGAGGTGCTACCTAGATGGTACTCTCCCCCACGACCGTAAAGCAGGAGCGAATGCTAGCCAACGGGAAACAGTATGAAAAGACGATAGGAGAGGGCGGTGAACGGTTGGATCGGTCACATCTGGCTGGCCTTGAAAAAAATAGGAGGCACTGAATAGACACATAATCCCGGAGAGCTAAACATTGGTTTTAAGTGAAATTGCACAACTATTAAATTTGCTAATTAGATTAAGCTAGACTTGGCCAATTTATTACATGTCTCTATTTTCACTTAATATGGCTCTTTCAGTATCTGCCCACAGGTAATGACTTCCGTGTGCAAACCTTTATTAATTACTGTGTTGCAGTGCATTAAAACGAGCAAGTTTTAGTTAGCTTTAGTTAACAAATTTAGTTTACTCATTAACTTGTAGTTGATGAGTTAAGTTAGTTATCTCCTTAGTTTTATTGTTAAGAAGTTAAGCTGTCAAGAATCATCTGATTTAGCAAGAGCATGCTTGACCTACGACTAAGGGATTCAGGCTAAATACAGCCATGTCTCAAACAATTGCACCTCGCTCGAGTCTACGATGATTTGGAAAGTGCACCATGTCTTGCATGCTGTCGAGTATCCAGGTGCGATAACAGAGGTTCGCAGCGGTGTGCTGGAAAATTATGCCCATTAATACGCCAGTAAATATGCAATGAAAAGAAAGGCAGCAGGCTTGAGCGATTCTTTAGGCTCTGAACTCATTTACTGCGGCTGCAGCGTTCTCCTTAAAGACCACTATCACAATTTTACTTGCTTGCTGTTTCCTCAAAATAACTGCACTCACCCTTTACTGGGGACACGGTGCAAGATTATTTTGTTCTTTACTCTCTCTTCACGCCCTGAGGAGATGAGACACCAAAGCGTGTTTATTCTTATGCAAAAAAGTTGTATGCAACATTATTTGTTACACTTTTAAGACTTCAAAAGTATGTTGTTGTTTTGCTAGGCACGTAAGCACAAGTAGTAAACAATAATAGAGAAGCCATTTCATTTACTGGAATTAGAGGAATAGAATAGACCAGCTCAGCCACTCCAGGAGGGGGAATGGTCCAACTCTCACCATTGCGAGGAGTTAAGAAGAACGGAATGACCGGGATCTCTGCCCTGTGATCTCTTCCCTGTGTGAGTGGGCCCAACTCTGCAACTCTGGTACTGACTTCTAACTAATGCTTGTTGCACAATAGCAAAGCATCTATGTGTAATTGGTATGAAAGAGTCATAGATGTAATTTTGATTTTTCACACAAGTTCTGCTTCACTACTGCATAATAACCATTAGTTGGAAGTCGGCACCTGTATTGTCCATTTCTAGTCTTTATCCCATGTTAGCGCTGTTTTTCGTGCTAAAGCAATAAACTTGAAGTGTTGAAAGCTTTTAGAAATGAATAATTTGGTTAAATTTTGTGCAAATCTGCAAGGTGGATCAAGGTATTAATCCTTTATTCGATCCATGGACCAAAATGAATATTCCTGCATCAGTGCAGTTTATTATTTGAGGACACTGAAATAGGTCCTCTTAAAGTATTCTGCTATGGTCAGATGCATGGCAATATTTCATTACATTAAACTTGCTGCATGTTGTGGACTTCGGTAGAACTTGCTTGAATGAAAGGAATTATTCACAAGTATGCGACACGCTTTCCTGAGGGCTGGCTTCAGTTAAGATCAGCTAACCATGACTGGCCGACAATTTTAAGATATGCGAAAAAAATTGTTTAATCTAGTTTTTGTGATGGCAAAAGCGAATCTGCACTTCGTTTCTTAACAAAAAAAAATATATATATTTTTAGCTGGATAAAAAGTTGCAATATTCCTTATGCCTCAGGCTGCTGTCCGCGAACTGCAAGTTAACAGCAATTTCTTAAATTATTACAGAAATAGCTTTCACACTACAAGTGAAATATTTTTTCTAAATAATATTAACTTAAGATTCTCTTAATTTAAATGAATATAATATTGTTGGGAGCTTTAGATATAGAAAAAAGAGACTACAAACATAGCACAAAGTTCTGTATTGCTCACATTTTCTCCCTTTCTTTTACATGAAATGCCAAACCCAGAGGGCTGAAATTCGCTGCATACATCAAATGGTTTATTGTGTTAATTTATACCATGGTTTATTTTTCTATGAATTTTCTTTCATGAATAAAATGAGTGCCCGATGTGCCATGTTTATCACTTAATGGAAATTTCAAGAGATCGTACATAGAAAGACCCCAATACTTGATTTTTCAAATTGCTCCTGCTGAAGCTAAGATGTACACCTTGTCTATTAATTAAATAGTATTTTGCTCTCTTGCTGTAAGTTTATATGATATAGGGAAACAAATATACATTTCGTGTGATTTCATTTGTAGATGGTAGTATGCACTGTGGTTTCCTTAGCTTTTCAGAATTAATGGCCCTTGTGCAAAGTGAAGATCATGTTTTCTTGCAGGAAAAAGACTGGTGAACAGCAGCTTCAATAATTTAGCAGCACTAATATGCAATGTAAATGCAAAAAAACCCGTCTTTGCATGCACACATTTAGCACCTTTCATTGTTACTGTCTCTTTGTCATTGTCTTTGCCATAGTACACTAAGACTGCTGGCCAACTGTGAGTTTGAAAGCTATGTAAGTGCTTTCACTCTATTTTCAGTTGTTTGCCCACAGACACAAAATAAAATTCAGCCGGAAGCTATGATTCACATTAGGATATTTATTTGGCTACCAAATCTTCCCTTCGTGCAGAATCTTAAGAACTATCGCGATGGTGTTCTTTTTATATTTGGAAGCTATTGCTTGGCCTCGCTTCTGCTGTTGTGCAAGTCATTATCGGCCTTTTGTTCCTGTGAAAGGGAAGCATTTTCACTTAAGGCTAGAATGTTCTTAAGCAAAACTTTCTCTGCCTACCGTCTCATGGTTTTGCCTGGTTTGGTTGGTGTGTCGGTCGGTCACTGGTTGGGTTATCGCCAAGTAGATTCTTCCTCACTGTTAAAAAGAAAAGCACATCATGTGGTGGGATTCGAACCTCGACCTCCCATTGCACCGCACTGATGCTCTAACCATAAGGCCACAATTACATGTAAAGTTCTCTTTGGGCGAACACTGAGATGTGCAAAACTCTTTGAGATGATCGCTGCAATATGATAATGGTTATGATTTCCATACCATGGCACATGTTCACAATGGGCGATTGCCCAAGAAGTAGACGGTACATTTAAAATAAATAAGGAATTAAGAAACGTGAGCCAGTATAATATTTGGGACATTGCCTAGCATGGGTGTATGAGAGCACATACACATTGCCAGGTTCCTTTATGCCAAAGGCGCTGGAATGAAATGGGCAAATTTATAGCAATTCATTACCCACTTCATGAAAGCTTTGCTTCGTACAAATTCCAACATGTGTATTAGAGCTGCATATTTTATTTTAAGCCATGGAAGCCGTAATGCATACTTTCACCCACAAATGAAATAACTCGAAATGGGTCGTATTTGCCCTGCTATATCATGTACACTTACAGCAAAAGCAAAATACTGTTTCATGAATAGATGGGGCATATGCCTTAGCTTCATTACGAGTGTTTTTAAATAAATAAAAAATGGGGTTTCTTTTGTACAATTTAAGGTTTCCATTTAGTGACAAACATGGTACATTGGATGCCAATTTCATACATTAAAGAAAACGTGTAGAAGGATAAACATTGGCATGAATTCAGATAACTTATCTGATGTGTGCAAAATATTTCAGCATCCTAGGTTTGATCTTAACAGAAAGGGTGAAAATGTGAGCAAAATAGAAGTTTGTGCTATGTCTATAATTCTATTGCTCGATATCTGAAGCTCCCAATTACAGTTATATTTATTATGGTCGAGGTAACTTTTAATTATGCTTTGAAAGAATATTTCCTTTATGGTGTTAAAGCTATTTCTGTAACACTTCGGGAAAGTGCTGATGATTCGCAGCTTTCACAGACGGTGGCCTGAGGCATAAGGAATACAGATAATTTTTTCGCGCTAAAATATATTTTTGTTAAGAAACTAAGTGCAGATTCCCTTTCTTGAAAAAAATTGCATTTTTTTTTCACATAATTTAGAAATGTCGATCAGTCATGTTTGGCTGATCTTAACTGAAACCAGCCTAGGCAGTATTCTCGAACAATTACTTTTTGGGATCCGGTCGCTCTTGCATGATAGTACGTGGTGTGATTTGACATACCGCCCCTAACTCCTGTTGTCTCCCAGCCTGTCGAGAATAGTGGCATCCCCTCTAGACCATGCTGTGTAGTGTGTGGTGGGAACAGGTGCAAGGATGTAATCTCCTCCATTTTGCATGTGCAGGCTGGAGTTAGTCCGGGCATTGACAGACAATGGCAAGTGCTTGAACCTCTTCGAGGAGCAGGCCGGTGAGTTCATTTGTCTGGGCGTGCACAAGTACTACACAGTGCGATCCACCTACAATGGCAAAACTAGGAAATTTAGTCTTTATTATAGCTAGCCATCATATTGCGACTGATTTTAGCACTTTCACAGCACAAATAGCCCTGAAGGGTGCGGCATTAAAAAAACATGCCCTTTGAAGTAGTTCAGTGCTATGACTGTATGCGTGAAGTGACATGCTGGCAATTATAAGTAACCAGCTTCTAGAATTTAGACTGAATGAAAAATTGATCGGCACAATATAAATGGCACTTCATGACATTGTGTATTGTATTGCTTGTAATGTTGTACATGTGCTGACAGCAACCCTTTAGACTGCATGAAATTCTGCTCTTAAACTCCGAGCAGGTATAGCAATCCATCTGTGACAGTTATAGCTCATATTGGCATCATTTACTTCAGTTGCTTTCTTGTTTCATTTCATTTATTGTTCCTTAATGGCCCGTAGGGCATGAGAAAAGGGAGGCATACAAATGTGTAATATACAAGCATTTCAGAAACAAAACAAAGAACAAGAAGAGGAATCAAGATAGCTGATATATGCATAACTCAATGAACACAACATCGAGTGTTGAAACAAAGTCTTCACTTAACATGTGATACAATGAGCAAAAGAGAGCATAGAAAAGGAAGATTGCAAGTAAAAGTAAGTACGAAAGAAAAAAAAAAATATTGGAGCACTTGAAATACGCAATAATAAAAAAAGATAATACATGTTATATCACCTTTTTTTAAGGCAAACTCAACTTTATTTTACCTCTGTTCTTGTTTTTCGTAGAAAAAAAGCCTCCTTGCTAGCATGATTTGATTGTTTTAAATATTGGCAATTATGTTCGATTCTCTTGCACAGTAACTGCACAAATGCTTATAACATTGAAGTGGCTGACCATTGCACGTGATGCATTGTTATAAGTAGATGACATTATATTCCTAGCTGTGGAAAAATGCTTATAACATTGAAGTGGCTGACCATTGCACGTGATGCATTGTTATAAGTAGATGACATTATATTCCTAGCTGTGGAAAACCTAGAAGGGTTCTAGAATGCCTAAGAGCATTTTAAGAGGGCAATTGTGCAGTGTGCAGAACCCATAACCCTTATTATCTGAGTCAAATATATTTGCTTTGCTGTTGGAGCACTTGCGCAGTCAAAGAAATGTTTGTGCTCGCCCTGTTTTGCTGTAACCAGACAGCAACACTCATAGATGCTGTCAGGCGGGGCGTCATTGCTGACAACTTTTTTACTGCTGTTTTTACTTCTACTGCAGCTTTTGACGTGCTGTGGTATTCCATCACAAGGAAAGTTGCTGTAGCTTACCGTGCCTTGGTTGACAAAGCACACAGAACAGCCAGATTTGGGAGTGCTAAACCACATCACAGCTGAAAAAAAGCTGCCGCCATGATGTGCAGTGCAGCTCACTGTTAAAGGCAACACATAAGTATAGATTATGTGCTAATTTTAACATGATAGCATTCAGAGCCCCGTGTCACATAAAATTCGGTGTCGGCATCTTGTGTCGAATGTTATTTAGCGAAAAATAATTTCGAACCACAACTGCATGGGCCCTTCATGCGGCATAGAGGTGTCACTGAACTAATTGAATTCCTCAAAGTAAGATGCATCAAAAAGATTGTAAAGTGCAACCTAAACACAACAGACAGACATGAAAGCGTCGGATTGTAATTTGAATATACCAGAAAACATCATTCTGTTACACGGAAGCTCAAACATGAACTCCTTTTCCAGTGTTTCTATGACTCATACAGCGGCACGCTGCGTTCGGTTCCTTGCAACAGCACCATTCAGGTGGCTCTTGCCTCCGTGGTCCACGCAAGAGGCGGGGTTTCCACCAGAAAGCTCGCCCGCTCGCCTTCGTGCATAAGTGTTCACTACCAGTATTTCGCGGTAAACATTACGGTTACATAAGCTGCAGTTGCCAGGAAGCATGAGACGTGGTCGGGGATCCTTGAATGCTGTCGTGTTCCACTTGTAAAGGGGAAGGTTAAGTGTCCTCCAAATTTTTTTCCTCTGCAAAATGTACAGTCGCCTGACTTTTCAGCAGATGACTTCCAGTTGGTGGCACTGGCACCTTTGTTACGCACCTTTTCAGTGTATTGACATAGCTTCAGCCAGCACTTGTAGCTGGAGCACCAGCAAAGTGAGAGCCACACATTAGTGTGTTGCCTTATAGTGGACTGCACTCCCCAGTTTAAGCCCTTTTATCAAATTGAAAGTTACCAGTGTTGCTACTTTACCAACGTATCTTGGTTACCTGGCTGTGAGCTGTGCTTTTGGAAGGTGCCGTAACGGTAAGAACTGACATTAATTGCAGTGAAAAGTGTGGAGGGCCCACTTGCTTATCCTTGTTGATTCTATCAGGTTTCATGCCACATCAGGTTATGGTGAGTGGTTTTTCCTGGCATTTCCAAACTGGAAAACAGGTGATTGATGGAACTTGAGGCATATGCCCTCGACGTGGTTTTTGTTCTTGATTGGACAGCCAGACGAGATATGCTTCAGCACATTGTGAGAAGCATAAGTGATGTGCACTGAAAAGCCTATGACAATGTGTGAGGAAGTCCAGGCTGCAATGCCATGGCCAGCAGGCCCCAGCTGAAGCTGCAGCATTCCTGTTCTACTCACTCTGTTCCCATGCAATGCAATCTTCCCTGGTGCTTGCATCACATGAATATAGTTTATTTGGTTGTCATATAGTAATTGTGCTCTCTGAGAGTGGCTGCACTTATATTTGACTTTATCCACTTTGTATAGGAATCAAAAGCCCTAAGATTTATCATTTGTGCAGCTACCATTCGAAACCAGTTACCATTATCACAACCTGAATTTCGCACATTAACTGTCATTAGTAATAGACTGGTGCCTGCCCTCTGGTTACAGGGCTTGTAATACTTGTTTATTTAGTTCATAGATTCAAATTTGCTAGAATTAGTTGCTGCTGTCATGCAACAGCTGTGGGAATAACAGGCTTGGGCTGGACATTCCATGTGCTTGTACACAGTGTAAAAATTCACTTCTCTAGCTCATGTAGTAACTACATCCTGTTCAATGTGTTTCCCATCAGAATACACCTTTGAAGCTTTACACTGTTTTCATGATGTTGCGCAGAATTATACAAGTGTTTCAACTCTACAGTACTTTTTAATTCCACAATCTAGTGTTATAGGGCTGCCATTGGCAGTGGTTATTATTATGTGAGCAGGCAAATGGAGCTTACGAGCAAAGGCTTGTAACTCACGTCTCTTCTACCAAATGAATTTGTATATGGTGTATCAAAATGTAGCAGTTTCAATGTCTAGAAATAGCTTTACAGTAATTTGAATTGCATTTCAAATCATATGCCGAGCATAGTTTATTGTCATTATTGTACTGGGTCATCTACCGCTGTAAGAAAACTTCATCAGCATAAGGGCCACAGTTCCATCTGTAGTTGGTGGTACTACAATCCATGTCTTTGTGCCCATGATTGTGCTGACAAGTCATTGCTTTCCACCAGGCACATTTCTGGTCAAGTGGATGCCCGAGGTACTGAGCGCTGGTAGGGCACAAGAGCTGCTGCCACTGCTTGTGAACGTGGTGCGTTTCAACTCATCTTTCCTCGACCGTACCACCATCATGGGATTTGTACAGTGAGTGCTTGACTGTCCACATTGTCTGTAGCAGAATGCTTTGTCTTCTTTAGGGTGGAAATAGCACTCTAGATCTGTGGTTCTGTGGTGGAGCAATGGTACCTCCTTACTTCTTCTACAGAAACACGTGCATCCTGTGCTGCCGCACCAATTTGGAGCTTGATGTTCAGGTAAGCCATTGACGGTATGACAACATGAAGGAGTGGTTGGTAGCTTAGACCCTTTAAGCTTTGGTTGTAATAAGATTCACCAGAGTGACAGTTTGGGCATGTTGGTAATCCATAAGAACATTAAAAAGACGAAAACTGGACATGGACATGAACTGGACAAGGACGAAAAAGGCACGTGGACATGCACACATAGGTGCGGTGTGTGTTTGTGCTGTTTTCGTCTGTGTCCAGTTTATACTTTTTTAATGTTGTAATAATTAGCTATGAATTAACTGCATAGTTGGTGTAATAATAAACAGGTGCATGTTAAAGAACCCCAGGTGGTCGAAATTTCCGGAGTCCTCCACTACGGCGTGCCTCATAATCAGAAAATGGTTTTGGCACGTAAAACCCCACAATTTTTTTTGTGTGTGTAATAATAAACGCAAGCATACTAAATTTTATATTTATTAACCCTTTGAGGGTCGAATTATTTTGAAAAATACTTTCCCAGGTGGTCAGATTACATTATTATGGATCTTGAATGTACAAAATGTATAAAGTTGGGAATAAATTGTAAAAAAAAAATTAGGAACAGTATTTTGGTGTCGGCATCACTGAGAACTGCAAAATGTTCAATAGTATTTCAGAGTGTGGTACTCCTTGAAACACAGGCCTACGCACAGCGCCTTATCACAGTCTGCCCACCTAAAACGCGTGTCTGTTCTCCTCTTGGAGCGACAAGTTGTGTTGGCACACACATGACATCTTCTCTGCGTGCGGCTGCCTTGGGCAGAGGTCTGAGGCACCCGCTCGCGTAAGTGCGTTGCCGCAGAGAGCGAGGATACCTCGTGAGCAGCGGTGATAAACAAGCAAAGAGCAGCGCCAATCAAGATAGAAATCAACTTCCACTCCCCCTGCAAGAGAGTGCCGACAAAAAGAAAAATCACGTTTCGCGCGCCTCAGTTGCGATCAGGCGGCGAAACCAAAACTGCGAAAGCGCATTGCCGCTGAGAGTGAGAATACCTCGCAAGCGGTGGTGATAAACAAGCTAAGAGCAGCACCAATAAAGGTAGAAATCAACTTCTGCCGCCACTCCAAGAGAGTGCCGACAAAGAAAAATCACGTTTTGCGTGCCTCTGTTGCGATCACGTGGCGGAACTGAAACCGCAAAAGGGGTGTCGCCACGGTCTGTGTGACACCTAGGTAGCGTGTGTCACCTGCTACCTAGCGACACGCGAGGTAGCAGGTAGCACACGCAAGGTAGCACAAATTTCAAATGCTTCTTGTAAGTCCTAAGAGGAGGCAGCACCTCCCAGTGAGCATACATCATCATTATGGCGCGAAATTCCAACCGGAGGGTCGAAACCATACGCATACGGCAGAAACCTTCAAAGGGTTAAGAAGCAGTGTGTGCATAGCAACATTTTCTTTAGTATATGTGCACCTATAATATTACTGAAAATTACTGGGTCAGTTTTTGCACCGTTAAAAAGTAGCACATTCTGGAATAATGACTAGTGTTCTGATGAGGCTGCACCACTTGAGTGTCAAGATTTTTAGAGCATGTTTGCTTTATGTCATCATCAGTCTCAGTGGCTGCCAAGTATACATTGATGTGTATGCAGTGGCTCATAATGCATTCACAAAGCTGCAAGGATAGCCACCTCAGTCTCTCACTCGTCTGACTGACTTAATTACCACAACCACACCATTCCAGTTAAATTGATTCACCACGCTTACCGCATTGTCTCACTGAAAGAGTGTGCATTGGCCTTGCAGTTGGGTTTAGAGCTGCTGGACAGCGTGGTAGGCTACGGTATGGTGAGTGCAGACCTGCTGGGCCACCTGGTGCCCACGGCTTGCCGTACAGTGGTGGTGGCACCCTTCTCGGAGCCTAGCTGGCGACTCATGCGCAACCTGCTGGGCACCCACCTGGGACACCGCACCATTGGCTACCTCTGCCGCTTGCTCGAGGACAGGTGTGCATCCTCGTTTGCTGCTGCAGCTTCCTGCCCTTGGTGTTATCTATAGCAGACCTCAGTATGGTAGTGCAATGTGCTTCTTGAATCATTTATTGCCAGGTGAAAAAAAGAAATCGGTGTGGGTTACAGTGCTTTTAATGGGTGGACGCTCAACAGAATGATCTATATTTACTTCAGTAATATAAGTACTTGTGTCACCTGCATAGTTTCCATATTGGAATCATCTGGTTGCTATGTTGAAGTAACGTTAGGGAACAGCAACGTGCTGTTGCCATGGTGTTGGACCATTGATTAGGCAAAAGGCACCTCGGAGGACCTCTGTTGGCCTCAGCTTGAATGCAGTCGCAGTTGAAGGCAGTACTTTATTGCTGCTAATTGCCTTCTTTGAGAACTGTCGTTGCTCCTGAGAGAGAGAAACAAAGGAGAGGCAGGGAGGTTAACCAGAAAAAGGCTGGTTTGCTGCCCTGCATGGGGAAAAAAGGAAAGGGTATTTTAAGGGATAGGAAGAGAGAAAGGCGACTACAGAAACAGGAATTGGCACACAAAATTAAAGTGGTCCACATTACTATCATAGTCTGTCTCGCAGGCCCGTAGACCGCAGGAAGTAAACTAGCGCTCTGGCTGCCTTTAGCATGCATGTTCGTTGTGACCACTGTCCTACCATCTTTTGCTCTTACCGCGGCTTGCTGTCCAGCCTCTCTAAAGTGGTTCCAGCGCCCTTTAATACTTTTCTACTGGTCATGACACTTCAGGCCAAGTTTACTATAGAGATAACAGCTGCTGCTAGGGGCACCACTACAGATGTGGAGCCTATTGTCACCGGTGCCAACGGCTTGTTTTGCAGTACAATACAACAGCTTGCTTTACAATGGTTTAGACAGTTTAGGCCCAGTCGGACTAGGGCAACCGGACACCGATATTGGTCTGCCGACTTCCTGCGACACCTGTGTTGTGCCGATGGCCATGTCGCCAGGAGTGGAGTTGTCGGCAGACAAGTCAGATGATTTTGTTGCCGCACTGCAGCACCACAACCAACCCCCACGTTTACGCGGCTGTCATGGTATTTTTGCTGTTGATTTCTACACGTGCTGCTCGCTTTCTTCTTCTTCTTCTTCTTCTTATTATTATTTTGTTTTACTCAATCTCAACACATTTAGCATATTCGCAGCCAGGAACAGTAAGAGCGTGCACAACTTTTTGCACTTGAATACTGATTTATCCGAGGGATAGATTTGATCACACTTGTAGCTATGGCCACAGTTGGTTTCTCACTTCAAGCACTGTGTTGCACCATGTTCAAGCACCAGCGCTGGCACGAAATAATGACAAAGTATTGCAATACATGCCAATTTGCAAATGTGAGCACGGTCACATCATACTAACTGAGATGAGCTGCAGGATATGAGCGACTGGCGACTTTAGGAGCCCCTTTGAAACCAGTAATGAGACGGGAACTGTTATAGATAGCTGGTTTTCACTTTTCTTTTAGAACTCTTCATCATGCATGCAGTGTGTTTGATGAGGTATTGTTGAAGGAAATTCTGCACATATAAGTGCTCAGTTAGAGAGCACGTAGCTCTCATTGAAAACCTCGACGCCAGCTGTATACTCTGTTGTGGAGGCCGTCACTTGTTGCTCATTTGGCCTAAGAGGCAAACAAATGTGTCAGCATAACAATATTACAGCCTTCTTTATAGGTTGTGAACAATACATACAGAGCTACCAGTTGCATTTCTTTCATGGAACGTCTTCGATAGAAAACAGTGACATACCAATGCACAGAAAACGTGAAATATTTTCTTCGAAGCCGCAAGTCTCACAGGTAGAGTTGTCGGCCCATCCAGTTATGAATGAGTGTGACTTGGTAAATGCGGCACCAAGCCACAGCTGCCACAACAAAATTTCTTCACACCTTGGTAGCCCAGGCAGTAGGCAGATCTTCAAATCAGGAGCCAGGGAATGTACCACTGCTCTTGGCACTTGTTGACTTCCACAAGATCAATGTGCTATCACGTGCATAAAGCGAAGTGCAGCTGCTGTGTCTGTTCATGAGAGCGGAATTGACCCTTATCTGCCACTGTAGTGTGCAGAATGGGCAGACTGGTCAGTGTGGTCATTTATGCTGACACCACAGTGTGCTGGCAACCACTGATAAAAAGTTCATTCTGTCCTTGTTCAGTGGCTTGATGGCATCAGTGTTGTATCTCTGACATGAGTTGTTCATAGGAACTGCGGTGCATTGAACTTTGTATACTTCAGAGGGCTGCCTTCAATTCACGAAAAATGGCGATGAGATGGCTCCTGAGAAATAAGCTCGAGTGCTGCTCAAAGTGCAGATGGCTCCGCTCCTTTAGAACTCATCTTGATCTTGGTTTCAACAGTACCCCTTCTGAGAAATCCTGCTGCACGCATGCCAATATCAGGTCCAACGTGTGCAGGTCCAATGTGTGCGACACGACTCTGCTCAAGGGGGCGGTGTTCTTTGTGGGCGCTGCCCTGTGGAGCCCAAAGGCAGTGGGCTCATTGCAGCATACTGCGGCCGGTGTGCTCCCATCGTTGGGGCGAGCCCTAGACAGCGGCAGTGCTCATCCATCCGTTGCCTACGAGGCAGCTGTGTGCCTGCAGTGGCTGTTGGCCGAGGGCGCGCCTCCACTTGGACCAGTCGCCTGGGACGCTATACTGAACCTGCTGGCCACTCTCCTCACCTTCCCGCAGGTGGCTTGGTTTCTTTGCATGTTTTTGGTGTTTGGCTTATCCATTGCATTTCATAATGCATGCTGACTGGGAGCATTATGAAACACACTGCCACCACTAGCAATGAGGCTGCAAATGTCAGTGGAAAGAAACAGAATTAATCCAACAAGGGACAAAGAAAGCAGACAACAGGAGCGCTGTACTTTTACAGAATGGATTACTAATGTGATTAGCATCCTTGGTATACTTCACATACTTTCCTGGATGTTCCTGTTCCTGTTTCTATATTTGTCTCCAACTGTTTTACCGTCAAGTTGGGTCATTGGCTAGTCCATGGTCTAATGGGTAGAGCATCAAGCTGCTGTGCTTAGAGAACCAGGTTCAAAACCAACTGTTTGACCACCTTCGGTCACTGATTATGTTACACTGGGAATCTGCTGCTTTTAAATGAACCTCTTTCATTTCAACTTGGGCCGCTGGGTATGTGCCACTAGGTATGTGTTTTTCCTCAGTGAACCTCCTTGAGGTCAGCTTGTGGAACCTGGTATGTGCTGCATTTCAATGAATGCATTTCATTTCAATGATAATGTGTTTAGCATTGAATCAATATAGCAACATAGTGTTTTGCCACCATCAAAATGAGTTATATATGATGCGTGTACTGCAGCGGAATTTCTCTTTCGCACTTATCTAGAACACTCGGTGCCGTTTATTGTGCTTCTGCGAAGCCTGCATGTGGCCTCCAAAATGCAAGGTGTGCCGGTGTGTACGAATGCTGAGAAATGTGTCATGCGGCAACTGGGCTTCTCTATCTTGCTTCTTTCTGGACACACTGCGCTATCCAGTGGCACTGCAGAGAAATTCGCGTGTGTCCTCTGAGACAAGAAGCGTGGCGCACCGGTGCCTGCGAACGCTGAGGATTGTTCCCTCACTTGCCACACCCTTAGTGGCACATGCTCAGTGAGCCAAGTTGGTGAAAGGTTCGTTGAAGAGTGGCGCATGCCCAGTGCATTTGTAGCACAGCCTGCTAATGCATCTGGTTGCTGTCCTTGAGGAACCCTTGTGAGATCGGTTTGATTCTGCTCAGCATCAGAGAAATTTAAGGGATCTTGTTGCACAATAGCCTGTACAGCATTGTTGACCGCTGAGTGAACACACTGCTTCTTTATCTTTGTACGGTGATGACTGTTTCCACCAGCTGCAGTACAAAACATGCAGCAATTGCTGATGCTATAGAGCAAATATCATTAAATGGAACCCCTCAAGGGACAACAAATACTTTTATCAGAAATATTCTACTGGCGCTATGTGCCTAAGGGTGCACACTTCTCTTTGCTGCTCTTCTCACAAGACACTCAAACATGAAAAATATGAAAGTAATAATTTTTTTTTTCAGACTGCGAAAATGTCCTAATGATTGGAGAGTCACAAACTATTAATTTTACAAATAATAATTCGGTTGCATTTTGCAATTCTGTCAATAATCATGAAAAGCTTGCTGATAGGCCATTGCTACATCTCACCCTTCAGTGCATTTCAAAATTTGGCGATAGTCATTCATTTTATTTTTCTTGACATTCACTTTAGACTTGTTGTGGTGCTACAAAATGTGCTTTTGCATGCAATCTCTCGTCATCTGCCTGATTAAGTCATTGACAAATCTGACATAATGGTAATGAGTAAGCAAGCACTTGTGCTTCTTGCTGGCCAGTCACACACAGACCTGCATATCACATCATAGGCAGCTGCCATTGATGCTTTTTATGACCTCCTTCATCATTGGGTTATTTCACTTTTCCATTGATAGGCTTGCTGCCATAAGCAATTGAAAGTACAGAGTCATCTCACAGTGTTTTATCTTAGTGGCTACCAAATGGCTTTGAGAAAGCTGATAATTGCCTGCCTAGAAGACTACAGATGGTGAACTGAAGGGTTGCAATATTTTAAACATTGCTCACGCTGATGATGATTTCCAATAAGTCAAGAAAGATGCTGCGGGGTGTCTGATGCCTTGGTTGCTAGATTAGTGGTGCCTAGTAAGGCTTAAATGATTCAGCAAAGTCCTAAAAACAGGGTGTCTACGAACCGGGAAAACCAGAAATTCTCGTGGATCTTGAATAGTCTGGAAGTACTCAGGGAAAATGCGGGGAATTTGCGCTTCTATCAGAGAAAATGACCCAATTTTATCGAAAGGGAACCAAAGTCGCAGTAATGGTGGCTCAAGTAACAGAGAGGAATCGTAACGAATCGTCTTTGACACCGTGTTGTCGGCTGGAGTTGCCACTTTGCAGTCAACGACCGACTTTCCGAACGCCCAATAATTCGGAATGCTTCTCGGCACCACCAAGAGTCGATGTATAAGAACGTCTGAAATTCCCTTCGCAGTCCAATTTTCTGGACTGCGAAGGCGTCGGTGGTCCGAAATTGGCCTTGATGTCTTCGATTGCCCTGAAACCACAATTTAGAATGACTGACACTGCCTTCTGTCTTGGTCATATTGCGCTGCCCTTCAAGTTGTTCAAGTACCAACTCGCGCAAATGTCCATCCTTCTACGTTTCAAACAAGTGCCGCAAAAGCATGCCTCCGTAGCAGCAGCCGCCTCGGTGTTTCGTGGAAATGACACAGGGGCACTAACGGAGCCGATCGCCACTTTTGGAAATGCGGTTGTTTGCTTTAAATCAGGGGTACAGTCAGGACTCGACGGGAACCAAAGGTCAGTGCGTTGCTTCACATTGGGCGCTCAAGGGAAGACTACAAATGAAGCTGTGCAGGTTGATATGGGTTGGACTAGTTTTGAAGTGAGGGAAGCTCGCAGTAAAATTGAGTATGAAGAACGGCTGAGGAATATAAAAGAAAGTAAATGGGCTGGGAGAGTGTTCAGATATCTGTACAGGAAAAACATTGATTCACAGTGGAGGAAAAAAAACTAGGAAGCTTACCAGCAAGTATGTGGCCTGTAGGGCGGGCAACACAGCAACAAAGAAGGTCAAGCGGAAAGTCAGAGAGGCTGAAATAATCTCATGGGTGGCGGCAATGGAAAAGAAACCTGCCATCAGTAGCTACTCAAGAGAAAAAAAAAACGAAATCAGGAAAAAAAACATTTATGATAACTCAAAGGGTTATCAAAAGATTACTTTTCGAAGCGAGATCGGGATGCCTTAAAACATGTACCTATAAAGGGAGATATAAGAAGGAAGAAGAAGCATGTGCTTGCTGCGGTAAAGCTAGGGAAACTATGGAGCATGTTTTATTAGAATGTGAAGACGTCTACCCAGCGGTCGATTTAGGCATCACTGGACTCCTTGAAGCCCCTGGGTTCAGTGGGAGCAGTGGTAAAGCAAATATGTCCGCAATAGGCATTAGCAAGAGGCGATTGGAGGATTGGTGGAAAAAAGTAGGGAAACGACAAAAGACGGAGACGTACAAAAGCACAGTTCGCAATAGGGGATCAGAAAATTTGGCCGTGGTAGTTCATAGTGTTTCTTTATCTTTTTTCATTGTTTAACCTAGGTAGGACATTAGGCAGTATAATAGCAAGAGCTTGGTGGCGCAAGCCACCGCCCCGTTCCAAAGGGGACGCTCATAACATCCATCCATCGATCCATCCATCCATCCAGCTGCTAAAGCACAATTCGCAATAGGGGATCAGAAAATGTGGTTGTAGTAGTTAATAGTGTTTTTTTTTTCTTTTTTATTGTTTAACCTAGGTAGGACATTAGGCAGTATAATAGCAAGAGCTTGGTGGCGCAACCCACCGCCCCGTTCCAAAGGAGACGCTCATAACATCCATCCATCCATCCATCCAGCTGCGCCGTATGACCATTGAAGGTAGCCCATTAAGCTTCGTGCCGTTCGGTGCCGTGTTTTTAATTGAAAGAATTAGCCGCTGTCAGCAGTGGCACCCACTTCGCCTTTGTTGTCCTCGCGATTGGCTTCGAAGCTCGGAAAGCACGGCGCGTTGCATAATGCCGGTTCCCGAAATTCAGCTTCGCCGCAATACAGCAAGTAACGCGGTGAAGCATAACAAGCGTGGGAAGGGGCAGAAAGGGCGCGCGTGCACTTGCCATCTCCTGTCACAGTGCGAGCACCGATATGCCTAATAAGCGTGCTGGCAAGCATTCAGAGCTTTTTCAGATGTGTCTGTGGTGATTTGAGCACTTTAGGGCAGTAAAAGACATACATTCATTTTTTCGGACGTTTTCGTGGTCCCCAGGGAGGCCGACAAATTGGACGTTGACTGTACAACTGACCAAGAGAATGCTTCAAATGGTCCTTGGGGTGAACGTGCGGCGGAAGGATGACGAGAACAGAAAGGACCTACGCAATGAAGAATGAATGAGAAAGGAATTTGTGTGCTGCCACTTCTTTGAAGGAGCTTGAGCTCAAAAAACAGTGTTGGCTGACGCCTAGACGCAGGTGTCTCTCATCCAAACCAATGTAAACTCATTAAAACAGTGAAACGCAGCACTGAGGCATTGTGTGAGGGCTGAGAGTATGTCACGACAGATGTGCATCTCCTTTTTATTCATATTTGATTATGTTCAATTGATTTGCAATGGGTTTCACCATTTCTTTAAGGATATTTGCTATGCATCTTACTAACCTCTCGCTTCTGTTTTCTTTTTGAATAACATAAACACTACTCCTTACTATTCAAACTGGATTAAGTCGTTTTTTTTAACATGCTTACTAGGGAGGGACAGCATAGAGTGACGTGGTGTTAGCTCGTCTTGACATATAACAAAGTTCTGTGTCACACAGGGAAAACCTGGAAAACTCGGGGAAATTGGAAATGTCAACTTGGTAGACACCCTGAAAAATCATGCCCATACAGATGGTATTGGGATTGCCCCTTTCGTTGTGCTTTTGGTGCAGTTCACACTTGTTCATTGTTGGTTGGAGAAGTCGGTCCTCGTTAAAAAAGGTTTCTTTTTATTGCCGAAAATGCAAAATCGGCCTACATTGAGCATATTGCCTTATTTAATCAGATGTTCTGCACAAACTGCATTGACTTCTTGAAATTTTACTGCGGTGATTTTAGCTGCACAGTCTGAGTGCTGGCTGTGCTTTGAGTAGGCATCTGTCTTCCTTGTGCACAGCTCCCCTTAGGAGGCTATGCGTGATTATCCCTGTCCTTCGAGAACCAACCAACTATGCACAGACGTTGGATGCCCCGGGCCATTCAGGCAGCCCACTGAAACATTTCATGAAGCTGGCACTAGAAAGCAAATTCCCATATGGTATAGCTCATAAGATTTGGCATACAACTTAATGGCCACGTGACAAACCGTGCAGGCATTGGACATAGTCAACACAGAGATGAAGAACTTCGCTGAGCATTTGCCACTGCAGTGTCAGCTGCGTATGGTGTGGTTGAGTGTGGCCACACAGGCCCTATCTTGAAAGTGATCTGTGATAGGTACAGAGTCTAGGCTCGCCGAGTACTGATAGCTTTGTGTGTGCTGTGTTCTCACCACTCAGTTTGTATTAAAGCAAGAAGCAGCACGAAGATCAATTCACTTACTGCTGCTGCAGCTCTTCCTTACTCGTGCCAGCATTTTGACAGCGAGTGTCCTTGGTCATCGAGTAAGATGTGTTCATGTTTGCCTGTGCGCGGTTGATACCATGCTTGTTAATTTAGTTAGTAAGGAAATGTTTACAAGTTTATACGGCTGATAAAGGTACTATCCTTAGTTTGTATAGCTGTCCAATAATTTGCTATCACAATTGATGCTTTGCCTTTTGGGCAAAACTGCTAGTTTTTTACATGCTTCTCAAGTTGAAGTTTTTAGTATTTGAAAAGTCTGCTTTTTGTCTCTGCCAAAATAATTTAGATTTTAAATACTAGGTTGATGATGTGAAGGAACATACTTTCATTTTTGTTTGGGCCGTGTTACAATTGTGGAAAAAATGTGGCACATGGAAAATCACATGCAGGAGGTACATGTACTGTGCTGAGTGCAGGGTTAGTTAAGTGCCATGTCACTTTGGCTCTGTCTCCATGGTGCAATTTTCAAATTTTTAAACGCTTGCACTAAATGGTGTTAATTAATGATTCATTGGCTCACCCCTTGCAGAGCATTGTTTAATCACACAGAGACTTGCCTATTAGATGAAAACAAAAAAGTGAGGTTCCGTAGATATAGAAGAGAGGGTGGATGATTTTTTAGTACATATTAATCATTGTGTGCTTACAGAAGATTGACACCCCTCTCCCTATTTTGTGCAGGGCCAACCTAGTGGACGGCAGCTGCAGCAAATGGCTCATGAGCTGCTTACGCGTGTGGAGCTGTCATATGACCAGGGCACATTCGAAGGCAGCGCCACACACCTCTTCGAGCTGGTTGACCAGGCTGCACAACTTCGTCCCGTTTGTATAACCTTCACTAGTGTCATCGTCATTATTCCTTTCAACCTGCGCAGCGCAATGTTATTTTTATTCTTCAATGAACTTGAGAAACCTGTTTGCTGCACATCAAAGTTGCCACATTATTGGTTCAACACCACATCATTTGCTGTGCTTTGGCACATGGGTACGGGTTGTCACTGCAGGAAACATCACTGCTGCGTCTGGTGGAGTTTCGAATACGACAGGCGGAGCTGTGTCCACTGCGCTGGGCAAGCCAGATGGCAGAACTGCTGGATCGATTCTTGGACCCTGTGATGGCAACACCAGCTGTGCAGCTGCGCCTTCTTGACCTTCTTGCCAGCCATCGACATCTCTGCCAGGTGGCGTACATCATTGCCTAACATTTCAGTATGAGGCCAAGACCTTGGCAGGGCTTATGTGGAAATTCAAGAAAGACAGTACGACCACTAAATTTTCTTTTCAATTTCTTGGTGTAGAGAGTCCCTGTTCTTAGTAAGCCAACTGTTTATTATTTCTATTCATAGAGGTGTTATTAAAAGCTTAGTTTATTTTTGATAAGTGTGCCTTCAGATGTCAAAACTGCAGCCAGGAGTTCAACAAGTTTGGAAGGAAGACAAGAAGTACTGCACTCAGTGGCAGTTTGGGATAGCTGGATGTGCAGTTTGAATAAAAGGGAACCAGTGCAAGGGAAGATTAGAATAAGGTTGCTGCTGCTTTTTCCATCCAAAAAATTGTCAGTTTTGTGAAAGCATGATTGGAAACGTTATTCCAAAAAAGCTATATCTGTGAAGCAATACCTTGCTTTTGGCTAAGCCATGGCAAAGTTAAACATAACATTTACACTTTTTCGCATTTCCATGGTGGCTACAATACTCAAGAAACTTGTGTAGGCAGTGCCATTGTCATTTGCCTTGAAAGCAGTTGTCAGAGCATCATCAAAACTTGCTATATTCCCTAGCATAAAAAATAATATGCAAACTGGACAGAATAATGTTTTATGTCTTAACTCACAAGTGGCACTACCTGAAGTTTCACACTATCTACTTTAATTTGCTTATTCTCACTGGTAATTCCAGTCTTTGCTTCTTCTTTACCGCTTTTTAATGCCAAGGAAAAGAAAAGTAGAAAAGCTGTCTTTTTTGTCCATGATACTCTGTCTGTTTCTTTTTTTTTTTTTAATTCAATGCATGTCTTGTTGTTCCCTGGGGTCATTTGTACCCTTTGGTCCTACTTCAAATTAAATGCCCTTGGGCTTAGAAATTATTCAAGAGTGCTTTGCATGAGCGACCACTAGAGTGTATAATAGGATAAAAATGCAAGAACCCATGTACTGAGCACACGTGTATTTCTGACAGCTGATTGCATTGTGCATACATCTGTGGTGAAGTCATTTTGTGTGGGAGCCCCTAGCATATGTCACTTTACCCCAGTGCAGGGTTGCAAACCGGAGGCTTTAACTCTGGTTAACCTCCCTGCTTTTCTCTCATTTGCATCTCTCTCTCTCTCTCTCTCTCTGTTGGTGTAAGGACAGCTTAGGACTTCATATACAAAGTGCTGGTTGACAGGGGATGATGTTTTGTTTTCTTTCTAATTCGTTTATTTATTCAAGATACCCCTAAAGGCCCTCAAAGAGGGTATTACATAGGGGGTGGGCGACAGTAGTTAACATGGGAACTGGAATAGTTAGGCAGCAATAGTGTGACTAAAATACGAACAAAAAACACAATTATAAGCAATGTGGGATTAAAATTGGTGGAAGGGGGATAGGAAAAAAGCAATAAACACAAAACCTATTTCTGACTAGAGTTAATACAGCAGTTATGACACTAGTGACAATCCGTAATATAAAAAAAGCCCAATAAATACAGTGCAGAAAAGAAAAGGTGCTTACAAAATGCACAACACTTACAAAAACCATGCTGAAAAATGCTTATGAAATGGAACAAGAGAAAAATTAAGATGTTAATAGTACAATACATCTTAATGTATAAGAAACTGAAAACAAGAATGCTTGAAAAGTAAACACAAATCAATCAGGCAGTGCAGAATTTTGCTGGATTTCTTTCGGTAGCGACACGCGATGGCAAGTAGTTCCATTCGATGACAGTGCATGGTATGAATGAATTGGCAAAACGATGAGAGTGACATATCGGTCGTTTAACTTTGCACTGGTGATCGCGGTGAGGAAAAATGACAGCAGGGGACTGAAAGAAATTGTCAGAAAGAATTGATTGATGACGAAAATATGAAAAAGTTGAAGGCGAGCTGCTTGGCAACGATGTGGTAAGCTTTCTAATTTAGCATGATCTCTTAGTGCAGTGATGTTAGTATGACGTGAGTAATCTAAAAAAATTAAGAGCACAGCATGGTTTTGCATGGATTTGATTTTATGAGTAAGGTAGGCCTGAACTGGATGTGAAATGGCAGAAGTCTATTCAATTTTTGGATGAACAAGCGTAATGTATGCGGTGTTACATATCTCGGGAGGGGCATGTTTTAGAGAATGTTTGGAAAGGCAAAGTGAACGGCTAACTGAAGCAAGGGTGACGTCAATATGATAATAGCATGTTAGATAGGATTGAAGTGAAGTGCAGGGTATTTATATGTAGTGCTAATTTGAATTTCAGCATTATTGAAAACATACGGTCTTGGTTTATGGGAATTATGTTGAGTAAATGACATTAACATTGTTTCGGATTCATTCAGCATCATTAACCATGTGGTACACCAAATGGAGAATGGAGCAGGAAATGAATGGAGCAGGAACGCACAATGTCAGCGATAACTTTCGAGAGGAAGTTTCGACCACGGTCAGTAAGCAGCTGTCGCGGGGCGCCATGAAGCAAGATAATGTCACGCAAGAGGAAGTCCGCGACGTCAGTGGCGCAGCTGGTAGGGAGAGCCCGAGTGATAGCGTATCGGGTGGCGTAATCAGTCGCGACGGCTACCCATTTGTTCCCAGAGGATGACGTGGGAAAGGGACCGAGCAGGTCTAATCCAACACGAAAGAACGGTTCCACAGGGACGGTGATCGGCTGGAGATGACCGGCAGGTAGCACCTGAGGTGTCTTCCGACGCTGGCAGGGATCACAGGCAGCAACATAGCGTCGAACGGAGCGAGCGAGACCAGGCCAATAGAAGCGGCGGCGGACGCAGTCGTACGTGCGGGTTACCCCAAGATGTCCTGCAGTGGGTGCGTCATGCATCTCAAAGAGTACAGTCTGTCGTAGATGTTTTGGCACGACAAGAAGAAGATCAGGGCCATCAGGGAGGAAGCTCCTTCGGTACAGAATGCCGCCCTGGAGGACATATCGGCGAACGGATGCGTCGGTAGGTGTAGAGCGCAGACGCTCGATGAGTACTCGCAGCGATAGGTCTCGGTACTGCTCATCGGCGATGTTAGCGAAGGCAGACACAGAGAAAATGCCGTCGGCGGTACTACTGTCGGCGTCTTCAGGCTCGTCTACCGGGTAGCGAGACAGGCAGTCAGCGTCCTTGTGTAGTCGGCCAGATTTGTAGGTGACAGAGAACGAATATTCTTGGAGGCGTAAGGCCCAGCGACCAAGTCTTCCTGAAGGGTCTTTCAATGAGCATAACCAACAAAGCGCGTGATGGTCTGTGACAACGGAAAAGGATCGGCCATATAAGTATGGGCGGAATTTCGCAACCGCCCAAACTAGGGCCAGACACTCACGCTCAGTGATGGAATAGTTGCGCTCCGCGGGTGAGAGGAGCCTGCTGGCGTAAGCGATAACACGGTCGTGGCCACGCTGGCGTTGTGCTAGTACTGCTCCAATTCCGTGACCGCAGGCATCAGTACGGACTTCGGTAGGCGCAGAAGGATCGAAGTGGGCCAGAACGGGAGGCGTTGTGAGAATGTCGATTAGATGAGAGAATGCAGAGGCCTCGTTATCGCCCCACTGGAAAGGAGAATCTTTTTTCAAAAGGTCGGTTAGTGGTCGTGCTATGGCGGCGAAATTCCTCACGAAACGGCGGAAGTACGAACAAAGGCCGATGAAGCTGCGCACATCCTTGACACACGTCGGAACAGGGAAGTGCGTAACAGCATGGATCTTGCCTGGGTCCGGTTGCACTCCGTTCGCGTCAACGAGATGTCCAAGGACGGTAATCTGGCGACGGCCGAATTGGCACTTCGATGCGTTGAGTTGCAGACCGGCTCGCCGAAAAACGTCCAGGACTGCTGAGAGGCGCTCGAGGTGCATAGCGAACGTTGGGGAGAATACGATAACGTCGTCCAAGTAGCACAAGCACGTGGACCATTTGAAACCGTGAAGAAGGGAGTCCATCATGCATTCAAAAGTGGCAGGAGCGTTACATAGGCCGAACGGCATCACCTTGAATTGATAAAGACCGTCGGGTGTCACAAAGGCAGTCTTCTCGCGGTCGAGATCGTCCACGGCAATCTGCCAATAGCCGGAGCGAAGGTCAATAGAGGAGAAATAGCGAGCACCGTAGAGGCAGTCAAGGGCGTCATCAATCCGAGGTAGGGGGTACACGTCCTTTTTGGTAACCCTGTTAAGGTGCCGATAATCCACGCAAAAGCGCCATGAGCCATCCTTCTTTTTTACCAGCACAACCGGTGACGCCCAAGGACTACATGACTGTTCAATAATGTTCTTGGCAAGCATTTTGCGAACTTCTGCGTGAATAACTTGACGCTCAGCTGGTGACACTCGATACGGGCGGCGATGAATAGGAGGGGCATCGCCGGTATTAATGCGATGTTTGACAGCTGTAGTTTGGGCTAAAGGACGATCGTTAAAGTCAAAAATATCGTGGTAGGAAAACAGAACGCGGTAGAGTTCACGAGCGTGCTCGGAGGGCAAGTCGGGGGCAATCATTTTCTGTAAGTCAGCGATGGGACAATTTGGCGACTGCGATGGTAGAGAAGTATCGGATGAAGTGTCGTCTACTGCAATGGATGCTACTGAGTGATCCTCGAACGAACAAAGCTGGGCCAAAGACATCCCACGTGGCAGCACTTGCGTCGTCAAGCCAAAGTTGACCACTGGCAGGCAGACGCAATTCGCCGTAATAGATAAAACTGCATGGGGTACCGTGATCCCGTGTGTAAGGAGGACGTCTGGCATAGGAGCCGCGATGTAGTGACCGTCGGGGACTGGTGGGGATGACACTAGGTCAACGTAGGTCAGTGCCGAAGGTGGCAAGCGAACGAAGTCGGCGGAACTGAGGCGACTGGGGTGTGGTTCAGCAGGATCCAGAACAGGCAGGTCAAGGCGGAGAGTACTGGCGGAACAATCGATGAGAGCAGAATGTGCGGAGAGGAAGTCTAAGCCGAGGATGATGTCGTGGGGACAGTGGGCGATGACCGTGAATAGCACGACTGTTGAGCGATCGGCGAAGGAGACGCGGGCGGCACACATACCAATTACGGGGGCTGTTCCGCCATCGGCGACACGGACAACAGGCGTCGTGGCGGGCGTGATAATTTTCTTGAGCCGGTTACGAAGGTCAGCGCTCATTACGGACAAATGCGCCCCAGTGTCTATGAGAGCAGACACGGAAACACCGTCGACGTGCACGTCAAGAAGGTTCAGATGAGTGGGCAAAGTCAGAAGAGGATTTGGCGGCGTAGGGAGCAATGCAGCGTCACCTCGAGGCGCTGCATCGTCTAGTTTTCCGGCTGGGAGCGGCGCCCGAAGGGAGTCGGCGAATAGGAGCGACGGGGCTGGGGAGAGCGAGATTGTTGTCGTTGGGGCGAAGGTGAACGAGAATAGGGGCGGTTCGGCGCAGGAGAGTCAGTGGCGGCATTATCGGAGCGTGCGGCATAAGGACGAGAAGGGCCACCCGAGGGGCGAGAATAGGCAGTATAAGCAGACCGGGTCGGGGAAGTCCAGCGACTTCGACAGTGCCGAGAAATGTGCCCGATGCGACGGCAGTGAAAACAAATGGGCTTGTCGTCAGCAGTGCGCCATTCAGCTGGGTTGCGGAAACGTGGTGGGTAAGACGATGCGGGACGGGGCGGAATCGAAGAAGCCGGATGGGTATCAGGGTGATGGGCCGAGCAGATGGTGTGAAGGCCCATGTTTTCGAACTCCTGGCGGACAACTGCCTGGATCAGGGAAACCGTGACTGCCGGTGCGTTGGTGGGGCTGGAGTCGAAGGCAGCCGGATAGGCGGCCTCAATCTCACGCCGAACGATCTTGGTAATATCGCCGGTGTTGTTGGGACGAGGAGCGTCGGCACAGGAAGAAGTCGCTGGGGTGTTGGGCAAACGGGCAAACTGCTGATCGATACGTCTGCTTTTAGCGAGTTCCAGGCGGCGGCACTCTTTGATAACAGCATCCACCGTCGCGACGTTGTTGAACACGAGCAAGTTGAAGGCGTCATCGGCAATGCCTTTGAGGATGTGGGATACCTTGTCTGACTCAGGCATGTGTGCATCAACTTTGCGGCACAGAGCCAGGACGTCCTGAATGTACGTGACATAGGGCTCTGTTGACGTCTGCACACGGCCGGAAAGCGCCTTCTGCGCGGCAAGTTTGTGACCGTAGGGGTTGCCGAACAAGTCTCGGAGCTTTTGCTTGAACGAATCCCAACTGGTGAGCTCCTCTTCGTGCGTCCGAAACCAAACTCGAGGTGTGCCACCGAGGTAAAAGACTATGTTGGCGAGCATGATAGTAGAGTCCCACCGGTTATTGCGGCTGACGTGTTCGTACAGGCTGATCCAGTCGTCGACGTCGTCCCCATCTTTGCCCGAGAATACGCCAGGATCACGAGGAGCAGGGAGAGAGATGTAGGTCGTCGAAGTGGCAGGAGGGGTCGGAGGCGGCTGAGTCGAATTGTCATCGCCGGGAGCCATGAAGCTAGGCTCGACGTACCGTCCACTGCGAAGCTCCGTGACGAGGTACAGGGAACGTCCACCTCCACCAGATATGTTACGTAGGATGACGCAGACGAAAAGCTATGTACAAATATATTTACAAGGAAAATACGCTGCGCTAGGCCAAGAGGCAACAGCCCGTGCTAGCATCTAATCGTCGTCGTCGTCTTCACACTGCTGGCCTTTCGTGATCGCACATATTGTGCCGTAGCAATATGTATTGACAAGGTCAGGCTGGAGGAGATCACGATTAGTATTACTTGATAGGTTACAGTATAGTATACCATCATTGGCAAAAAGTCTATTATGGGTGGACACACACTTAGGCAGGTAAATATACATTAGAATAAGCAGTGAATGCAGAACACTACTCTGAGGGACACCTGTTGTTACGTTCACTTAGGAATGAGAATTATTAATGACTGTGAACTGTGTTCTGTGCAAAAGGAGTTCTTTAATCCACAAGACGACTTTAGGGTGTGTGTTAAGCTGCGTTAGTTTTAGTATCCGCCTGCTGTGGGGAACACGATCGAAAGCTTTTGAATAATCGAGAAAGATGGCATCAACTTGAAAACCAAAATCGAGTGCAGAGTGTAAGTCATGTACAAAATCAGCGAGGTGAGTGTTGCATGAATAAGTATCCTTTACGGAAACCACGCTGTTGCTTACAGATGATGCCATGCTCCTCAAGGTAGTTGATGACCTGAGATTAAATAATGTGTTCTAATAGTCTCCCAATTGTGTTAGCTGGTGGTGGTGACAAACTTTATTGACAGAGGGAGGGGAAGGGGGGAAGTGGCTGAGGGAGTGGGCTCAAGTAAGGCCTTGGGCTTGCTTGGCCTTCTCCGCCCAGTCCACCAGTACAAGCTGGCGGTCGACATGCCCGGACCTGAGCCAGGTGGTCCAGTCAGTCTCGCTGCTGACCGGGAGATGAGAAAACGGTAGTGAGGTGCATTCCTACATTATGTGTGTGAGTGTCCCTGTTTGTGAACAGAGCCTACATAGGTCGCTTTCCTTGCCCCAGTTAAATAGATGTGATGATAATTGAGTGGCAAAGAGCGATCACTTGACTGGAAAATGGGAACGACTTTGTCCGCCCGCCAGTTGTAAGGAATGGTACGGGATGATAATGATTGCAAGAAAAGGGCACACAGAATGGGTGAGTGGCTAGCTGAGATATTTTTAAGTATCTTGTTGTTAGACCCGAAAGTGTCAGATGCGGAAGAGAGTTTAAGATTATTTAATAATCATTAAATTCCTTCTTTGGTAATAGTTATTTCAGGCATTGTTATGTCGGTGCTAATACTAATGAGAGGCCCGAGCATTAAACCTTCCTGTGTAAAGACGGATGAAAAACATTAATAATTGAGCACCTTCAAGGTCAGAGAGAATGTCACAATTAAAATTAGTAAGTGCAATTTCAGGATGGCTGTTGTGGTTTAAGAACACGTCAAAAATGTCCCGGGTTAGTTTTGAGGAGGAAAGAAAGGTCATTTCCAAAAAAGGCACGTCTCGTAGTTTTTAGCAACGACCCGTATGCTTTTTCACATAATTCATAGCGTTTCCATGATTGTAACAGACAAGTTTTGTCGGCGTTCCTATACAGCCATTTCTTTCTTATTGTTGAGACATCAAAGCCAATCGTTGAACCACGGTGTTAAGTTAAAACACCTTATTTTGGCAAGAGGAATGTGCATGTCAATCAAATTGATTATTGTATTCTTGAACAGTTTATTTTTTTCTTTCTTATTGTTGCCGAAAAATGCACTGTTTTTACATCCTCTTCAAGCAAGATCAGGCACCAGCAATAAAATTCAGTATTTTGATGTCCTGATGACAATGGAAGGAGAATTCTCATATTTACTTTTCATGATTTCTTTCTTTTAAATTATCTAAAATGCGTGTATCTAAGATGAATGTGAATGCCTGCATTATATATAAGGCATTTCGTGTACGATTTGATATTCTGTTCCCTCCACACAAATAACTTCATGTGTTCATTCTTTAGGCATTCATTGCTGGAGTTTGATTTGACAGAAATAACGCAAATCTGCATGTTACCCGCCGTGGTTGCTTAGTGGCTGTGGTGTTGGGCTGCTGAGCACAAGGTCGGGAGATCGAATCCTGGCTGTGGTGGCTGCATTTCAATGGGGGCAAAATGCGAAAACACTTGCAGTAATTAGATTCAGGTGCACTTCAAAGAACCCCAGGTGGCCCAAATTTCCGGAGTCTCCCACTATAGTGAGCCTCATTACCAGAAAGTGGTTTTGGCACATTAAACCCCATAATTTAATTTAATTGTTAAATCTGTATGTTCATTACCTCCTAATTCGGTTAACATGGGCTAAAGGAGAGTTGACAAGCTCAGTTAGCACTTCATGCAGTGTTCGGCCGTGCCATAGCCGGTGTCTGTTGCAGGCAGATGAGCTGGTGGAGAAAGTGCTGCTGCCACACGTGTCTCCACTCGAGAAGGACCCTGCCGTGGCGGCCCGTGCTGTGCACCTTCTAGCTGATGTGCTGCTGCGGGATGACCTGTCAAGCCAGAACACAGCTGATCTGCTTGATGTGCTCCAAAAGGTTTAGGGATGTTTTGTTACATTTGCACCTGTTGCAGCTTTGGTGTGAATAGCTTTGGCTCATGACCGAATGAGGCATGCTTGTAGGGGTGCACTGACCTCAACCATTTTACAAGACCCGTAAGCCTGTCTTGAGTGAGCAAGCACTGGATGTGGTCAAATTAACGAGAGTCAGGTGATCAAGATTAAACTCTGTAGCGGGCCTGTCAACCTAAATGATGTGTAATGCAAAAATAACCATGTACACAGGCACAGACCACTTCATATGTTCATTGAGGCATTCGTTGTTGGAGTTGACACAACGGTTGAGGCACAAGCCTCACCGCCAGCCAATGTCCAACTGTGGCTCGCCCTCTGCAATTGCATAATAGTAGCAGGACAAGCAGCAAAATACATGCAGGACACTCAACTTCAACTGGTCTTTACAATCCAATTACGCTCGTGACACGCATAAAAAATTATTCGCTATATGAGGAGTCTGTCTTCTCTAGGATTCGCTTGGTGTCTTGATGTCTTTCTGTTCAGAAATCGTAAACATAGACCTATACTGGATGTTTCAGCGAACACTTTCAAAATTTTTTAAAGGTTGCCTGTGGTACAGGTACGTATCCAGGATCTTTTTTTTGGGGGGGGGGTTACCTTTCTATGAAAATGAGGCCCCTCCTTGGGTACGTGCCTGCTGTGGTAGATAGCACAATTCTAATTATAAGCTGGTCTAGTCAAAGAGGTGGGCATTACTTGCGAAAAAAATTGAAATGCATAGTCGACTGATTTACAAAAATTCACAAATAAAGTTTTCAACTAATTACCTTAAGGCCCATATTGCAATTTACCAATTCTAGCCATGAAGTTTGCAAAGTGGATCCACTCGGAACTAATTCTCAGAATAATACCAGTTTCAAGATGTTAATTCCCGAATTTTGTAGAGAAATGCATTGGCATTCCGGTTACTTTCTTGACAAAACTTAGTTTTACGCATTCAAGCACTAAAGTAACTGGAACACCAATGCATTTCTCCGCAAAGTTTGGGAATTAACATCTCGAAACTGGTGTCATTCTAAGAATTCGTGCCAAGTGGATGCTCCTTCTGAACTCCACAGCTGGAATTAGTAAATTAAAATTAGTTAAAAGTTTAATTAGTGAAATTTTGTTAGTCAATTATGTGTTTCAATTTTTTGTGCAAGTAGTGTTCGCCGCTTCGAGTAGACCACCTTATGCACTAGAATTGTGCTATCTGCCAAAGGCAACCTTTAAGAATTTTTGAAAGTGTTTGCTGAAACGTGCTGTATATATGGTGACATAATCATGCTTTTCTTTCTTGGAACTGTACTTCTGCCTTTTACTGCTGACTGCCATATAAGTTCTGATAAGTCTGCTTCTTTCACTCGAGCCTATCTGCTACAATGATTTGTATACTTCAAGGTAAAACCATCATCACTGTCGTCGTTGTCATCATCATCATTATCATTATTATTAAGTCAGAGACACAGGAGGTCCTATTTGAAGTTTATTGTATTCTAAAGTGATATTTGTGCTAGTTTCCATTTACAGTCTCGTGTAAGAAAGAGGAGCTTTATATGAACTATTCCGTGGCTGTGTACGTTTGCAAAAGATGTGACCTTGTATTATCATAGCATGCATTTACTGCATGCTATAAAAATGTGCATTTACTGCATCACAATTGCCTCATACACATGTTATGAGCATTGCTGCACAGTAGAAATTAGTTCTAAGTTCAGCGTTAGTCCTAAGTCTTGCACGTATTTCACACTCTGTCTTGTCTGAATTTGGTGCTGGTAATTCCTGCATTACAAAAAATTAACCACCTAGCCCAGCTTACTTGTTTGTTTGCAATGGCCATACAAGTCTAGCCAGAAGTGACCATTGATACATTGCTGTGTAGGTGCTCGTGCGAGGTTGGCAGCCTGAAGAGCTGCTGGCGCTCAAGGCAGCTGTCGAGGGCCTCTGCCACCTTTTCCAGGTGAGCGTCAAGCCTGCAACGTTGCCATGTGAAATGGGGCGTGGTTACTTGGCACTGCTTGCACTGAATGTTATGAATAAGAGCGTTAAGTACACATGACTCTTATGGCTACATCGCTGGCTCAAATGCACTCAAATTTTGCGCTTATGTGGAATATTACCATGCATGCAGTTGGGTGCATTACTTGCCTCTTTCATCTAGAATAAACAAAGGTATACATTGTCTACAGCAATGTCGGAAAAAAAAATGTATTGTAACAGTGACATAGTGGTACCATCTCTCATTGTTAAAGTGAAACGTGGCACAAGCATTGTCAGAATGAAACACAGCACACAGAGCTTTGTGATCTCTGCAGTCTTTTCGTTTCAGCAACAAAAAGCGGTTTTTACCATAACAAACATGAGGAGGCAGTTACCTTGTCCACATACATAGAGATGCTGCTTTCAGCAACTAACTGTGCTACCCGCCATGGTGACGTGGTGACTTTGGTGTTTTGCTGCCAAGCCAGCGGGCACGAGATGAAATCCTGACCACGGCAGCTGCGTTTCGATGGGGGGAAAGCACAAAAAGGCCCTTGTACTGTGCACAGGGTGCACATTAAAAAATCCTAGGTGGTCAAAATTAATTCAGAGTCTCCCACTATGGTGTGCTCCATAAGCATATCATGGGTTTGGCAGGTAGAACTTCAGAATTTTTTTTGCCTAACTGTACTATTTAAGTAAAAAATTGGTTTTTGCACTTATAATGTGTAACTCAGTATTTAGGGTTGGGTGAATATCCGATCAGATGTTAGGCTATTCGGCATTCGCTTCTGATCGAATTGCAATATTGCAAGCCAAAAACAAAGGCACCATTCGACCGCTATGTCACCAAACGATTTTTCAATTATCGAACTTATCGGATTCTGCAGTGCATCTTGCTAAATTTTTCTTACATCACTTATGCACGCAGTGTTAGAAAATCTGGAAAATAGTGCAATTCAGGTTGTCCCCTGTATCCTCCCCTTCCTTAGCCATGTCGTTTCTCAACTACCAAACCACAACTTCGGTTGCCAACACCTGGCAAAACCATGTTGATAGGGCTAACAACCAAGGTAGTGTCGCCGTGACAAAAATTTGACGAAACCGTTCTCAGCTGTTTGCCGCTAATTGAGTGGCTCAACAGTGATTGCCCCCTGAGATTAAGCGCATGGTATAGACTGAGGACCGTGAAAGTGATGTGGGTCTGGGGTCGATTGCTGGCAGTTAGGTAAATTAGAGTAGAAACTCGTTGATATGTTCCCGTCACATACGTTTTCCTGGTGCCAACATTCGCAATCGAGAACACAAAAAATGACCCAATAGAGTTACGCTCATTTTTTACTGGTTTGTGCGTTCTCGGAAAACACGATTTATAGGCACCAACATTCAGCACGTCGCCAAACTGCAATCGTATGATACGTTTTCTGGCTGCTAGATCCCATGTAAAAAAGAAAATGTGCAATGCACGCGTGATCGAGAACAGTATATAGCTGCCCACCCTGGCAGCTTCACCGCAATACTCCCCTGCCCTTATCACATGAAAACGCCGGCGTACTCTGTTTCTCATTTCGGTACCAGCAAATCTTCTCCAGGGTCGTCGCACACTGTATTCACAGCTATCACCGCCAATCCTACTGTGATAAGCACCTTCGTTTCTCTGTTTCACAGTGCGTGGTTCTGTTGGAAGTGTAGTGCACGCTTTTAATAGGTGATAACTGAAACGCACCACCGTTCCCTGCTGCAGACTGTGATCGTGTATGTTTTCTGGCTGCTAAATCCCATGTGAACAAGAAATGCAGCGAGGCACATGCGATCACGAACAGCATATAGCTGCCTGCCTCACGGGAAAACAACGATGCACACAGTTTCTTATTCCAGTGCCAGCAAATCTCCGCCTGGTTTATCGCATGCCACATTCACAGCTATCGCCACCCAACCTACTGCGATAAGCATCTTCACCTATCTGTTTTACAGCGCTTGGAGTGTAGTGTCATTGGTAGCGTACTGCATGCTTTTAGTAGGCAATAATCTAAATGCGCCGCCATTCCCTGCTGCAGGTGGCGCAATGTGGGCATGCCATTTCACTTTGGCGGCATCCAGCGTCGCCCACTAGCTCGATTTCATTCCAGTTTCCTGTTGCCCTCTTAAAAACACCATGGAATAGGAAAACAGCAAAATGCGTCTTGGGCCACTGGAGCACCACAAGCTTGATGCACATTTGCGTCTCGTGCCAGAAAGATTTACGCGACACTTCACATTACGTAGATGTCAGCAATAGTTGAGCCTGTCAAATTTTTCTAGTTACTTCGGATTGTACGTTTTCCTGGTTAGTACAATTTTTTCTCGCAGTATTTTCCAAAAAGTATGAACGAGGTTCTACTATATAGCGTGCATTAAGTTTTTCTGTGCGCTTACTGAATAGAATGGGTTAAGCTTGTGCGTAGGTATAAAGCACTGAGCCTAAACTGCCTGCACCATGCAGTTGTCGCACTAAAGGTCGCATGCGACATCTGTACTTCATGGAATCATGACGATGCATGGCTTAATCTGGGCGAATGCAAAATGCCCCTACGTGTACCATTATCAAGAAATTCAAGTATATGGAACCACAATACCGAGCATAAGTGTGCAAATCAATTTTCTATACTGCTTGCTGGCCATACTGCTGGCGTTGTAAAAAAATGTTGAACTTGCTGTTTTGTGGGAAAAGATCCGCATAACAGCACTGAAAATATACTTCCCATCTATGCAAGTAAAGCGCACCCTGCCCCTCCTCTCTCTATTTAATAAATTTTTCAGCTTTTGGCTCTTGTGTCAAGGTTTTATGCAAAGACCACAACTATTGACAATGAGCCAAAACATTTGTGTATTTATTAGCCTAATTATTCGAAATACTGCCACATTTCCCGTCACAAAAATATGTGGTATACAAAGTGCTACTATTCAAACCATTTGATGTGAAATTATTTGACCAAATTACTATTCGCATTAAATTTTATTCAAACCTAAAATTTACTATTTGTCCACCCCTTTCAGTATAAAGAACATACTTGGAAAGTGATTATGCCATTGAGCTGCCTTATAATCTCGGGATGATGTAAACTGACCAGACCATTATATGGATTTGATCCAGAGTCCCCCACTATGGTGTGCCTCATAATCATATTGTGGTTTTGGCACGTAATGCCCCAGAATTTAAATTAATTCTCTGGTTATGGAATTTTTATCCTGTGATAGCTACTATGGGCACTTTTTCCCGCTCAGTATAATTGTGCTTTTGGTAGCAGTCATCATCAATATCAACAGACACTTGAAAAATACCTACTTTGTGCAACAACATTGACAGGTGAAGGGGCATTACAAAGTTCACGCATGCTGACCACAAGGTCAGCTGGAGACCACTTTACTAAAAAAAAAGTGATGAGGACAAATGAGGGCTTGATTAAGCACTACAGCTGTCGCTGTGGCTATACTATGGATTGCCACAAGGCTTAGATCTTTTGCTGCAATAAGTAGCTAAATCATAAGGAAGTGCTGTAGCCTTCCACGCTGCTTTGTCCAAGTAACATGTATAAGGTAACAACATGCTCATTTTGCCAACATTAAGTGTAGTCATCATTGGTGAATAGGATGTTGGAGGAAGATAAGAGTTGAACACACAAAGATATAATATTCAAATACCAAGACATTCATAATTGGCATAATTAGGTGTCAAAGATGGAGCAATTTAAGGCTTTGTGAAAACAAAGCTTGATCTGACTTTATGAGATAATTGATGTGGGACCAAGTTGGAGCATTTCCAAATGAGAGTTACAATTGAAAGCCATGCTGAAGGACTGAGTGAAGTGGAACAAGCAATAACTTCATGTTATGTGCTCATCTTGGTAAATGACTGGAGAGCTGCAAAGAGTTGGAGTTTGCCATTAAAAATGTTTTTATGCGAAGCATATTATGAGAGCTCAACCCAGCTCCTCAGGCGCGGCGGTGTCGCCTTGAAACCACGTGACACCGTGACGTCACGACAGAGGAGAAGTGGCTTTGGCTCAACTCTTGCAAGATGGGCTGGGTGGGAATCGAACCAGGGTCTCCGGAGTGTGAGACGGAGACGCTACCACTGAGCCACGAGTACGATGCTTCAAAGCGGTACAAAAGCGCCTGTAGTGATTGCGGTGTTGCCTTAGAAACGAGCTGTTTCTAAGGCTCAGGCGTGCGTCGCTTGCTCAGGCACACATTTCGTTGCCGCGCCGAACGCTGCGTTGCTCGACGCTCACCGCGTCCAATGCGGGGCGTCCAAGGCGAAGCAGAGTAACGCATGAGTTGTTTCTTCGTCTAGCCGAACCAAATATAGCCAAGCAACAGCAGTTCACCAAGCTAAACAGTGGTTCAACAACTAAAATAAAGGCTAGTATGCTTCGCATCCTGGGCTTAACCTTACCTAAGCCACAGCCATTTTTTTATTGCATTACTATATGGACACTCCAGGTGCATTTGTGTCATTGCCGTGATGTTCCATATTAAGTCCAGGAGCAATAACACTCTCCCCGTGCATTGTAAGCTATATGTGCAAGTGAAAGCATGCGAGGGAAGCCGATGATCACGGCTCAATCTGGTGTGCATGAAGGAAAAAGCGGGAAGCAAATGTACTGTCTTCCGTTGTGCGAAAGGCCGTGGGGGGATGGTAGGGAGGGAGAGGGGCCGGTGTTGTGCTCCGGCAGCAACTGCGCATTTTGCAATCGGGTGCAAGGGGAACTGACGATTGTGGCTCAATTTCACGCGCAACATATGGAGGAAAGCAGGCAGGCAGCATGGAAGGGAGGGAGGCCGGCTTCGACTGCTCCTACAAGTGCGTATTTTGCACGGCCGTACATGGTCGCGTGCATTGTATCTTGAAAGGGACTTGCAGACGGCTAATACCTTTCTGCGCACTGCGTTCTAGCCGCTCTTGTGTTGAAACGATGCATGGCACGAATGTCACTTCGCTCACTGCTGCTGTTGCCCTTGCTCGCACCAGCACATTGACAGCGAGTGTCCACGCTCATAGAGTCTGATCTGTTCATGTTTGCTTGTGCACGCTGACACCATGCTTGTTAATTAAGTTAGTAAGCGAATGTTTCCAAGTTTATATGGCCGATAAAACTACTATCCTTACTTTGTATAGCTGTCTACTAATTTGCTATCGCAGCCGATGCTTTACCTTTTGGGCGAAACTGCAACTTTTTTTGTTCAGAAAGCTGCTGTTTTCTGTGATGCAGGCACATGTGCGTGATGGACAGCCCACGGTGGCAGTGTCGGTGCTGCAGCTGCTGTCTCAGCACCTGCACCAGCAATGCCGGGACGGGAGCCCACCGGCCGACCTGGCTCCGCTTCGGCTGCAGCTGGTCCAGACGTTGGTGGCACTGCGCACGAGCCCCCTCTATCAGGTGGGCCTGTGCGATCCTGCCACGGGACAGGTGACCTTCAGCCGACAGCTCACCTGCACCTTCAGGTGAGCACGGTGGCCGCCGGCTGCCCAGTCACTGGGCATGCGCATGTAGTATATTGCCGGCTATAGCTGGTTGAAATGCATAACCAGCTTGCCCAAATCGCCACTTTGACTGGTTGAAAAAGCAATTGTTGCAATTGTTCTGAAGTTGATAATGTTCGCTGGAGCAAGTTCTATTATTCATTCCATTGGTGTTCTGTCTGTGTTCATTAAGGAACATCTAACATATGGCTATGGAATGTAGCCAGCCTTCTGAACGATTTTCTTTGGCCACATGTGATCATGACGAACAATGCATCTCTCTTTGGCCACCTGGGCTTCTGACTATACAGTAGAACCTCGTTGATACGTTCCTGTTACGTACGTTTTCCCAGTGCTAACATTCACAATTGAGAACACAAAAAATGACCCGACAGAGTTTGCCGGTGCTAATATTTTACCGGTTCATATGTTCTCGGAAAACAAGATTTTTCGGCACCATCATTCAGTACGTCACCAAACTGCGATCGTATGATACGTTTTGTGGCTGCTAGATACCATGTAAACAAGAAAATGCATAAGGCGCACACGGTCGCATATTTGACGCATTGATTGACACTCATTCGTAATTTATGACTCAAGGGAATACACTGGCCGTTTTCTTAGTACTGTAGTCTTCCAACTCAATCCTGGGTGTGCGTACCTTTGCAGGGAAGGCTTTCCATGTTGCAGCTCAGGAAGTCCAGCAAGTGTGCAGCAGCTCTGTTTCCGAGAGCCCTTGGATGCCCTGCTATGCTGCTTACGAGAGGTGGGCACCTTCGTCACGGTGTGCATGGTGGTTGTTTTATGCTAACACTTTTGTGGCGTGCAGGTAAGGGCTAGAGTCAGTAACATTCTGGAGTGTGAGAGATGCAGATATTTTTTATTCAGTTATATGGACACTCCAGGCGCATTTCTACTGTCGGTGTCACTGTGAGGGTCCGTATAAAGTCCACGGGTGATAAAATCGTCACTGCGTGTCATATGGTGTATGTGTGAATCACAGCATGCGAGGGTGAGCCAGCAATCGCGGTTCAATCTGGCATGCGCGAAGGAAGAAAGTGGAGAGCAAAGGTGCCATCTTCCATCATGCGAAAGGCCGTGGGTTGGAGGGACGAAGGGGCGGGCAGTGCTGTGCTCTGGCAGCAACTACGCATTTTGCGATCGAGTACAACGGGAACTGACAATCATGGCTCAATCTCGTGCACCATATATCGAGAAAAGCGGGGAGGCAGTGCAGGAGGGAGGGGGGCTGGCTTCGACTGTGCCAACAAGTGCGCACTTTGCACGGCCGTGTGCGGTCACGCACACCGTACCTTAAAAGGGATGTGCCTCACACCTTTGTGCGCACTGTTTTCTCGCCACTCTTGTATTGAAGCGATAGACCGCACGGAGGCCACTTTGCTTGCTGCTGCTGCCGCACATTCTCACACCAGTGTTTTGACAGCGAATATCTGCACTCATCGAGTGTGATGTGTTCATGTTTGCTTGTGAGCGTTGACACCATCCTTGTTAATTCAATTAGTAAGCGAATGTTTACAAGTTAATACAGCCGGTAAAACTGCTATCCTTACTTCGTATAGTTGTCTACTGATTTGCAATCGCAATTGCTGCTTCGCTTTCGAAAAAAACTGCGACTTTTTTCTTGCTTTTTTACATCATGGTGCGTCAGTGTGTGCACAGGTCCCTGAAACCCTTCAAAACACTTGAAATAGAAAATTAAAATTTTGAGTCCTTAAATGTACAGCAATTCTTTAAGTCCCTTGAAAATCCTTGATTTCTTTGGATAATGTAGAAAAAGTCCGATTATGCAGCTGACTTTTCATGGTAGGTGACTGCGGTCGAAGCAAGCACTATAACAAAACAATGCCAGGGATGTTACTGCTGTGCCAATTGCACTGAACTGCACCCAGAGATGAACCCTGCTATGTCCTGCTCCATTTCAGCTAAATCTCGGTAACTCTGCTCCTACCATGGCGGAAAGAGATTCTTGGACAAAATGAAACAAAGTCCTTAAAGGCCATTTTGCCACACCACTGAAAGCGATGTAGTGTGAGCCAGTGGCTATGTTGGCTGAGCAGTGGACCGAGCCAAGCCTGAATTGTGCCGCTGTTTCTTCCATGCTTCTGTGGGCCATTGTGTAGAGAGGTTCTGCTTTTAAAGCACAGTTCTTAATGGCCCATTCTTGTGGCGTGCAGCGGCAGTGGTGTAACCGAGCAAACGACCACAACAGCAAAAGCTGGAAGAGCAAATGCGGAGTGGCAGATTAAAAACACGAGCCGCGAACGGCGGAGACCAATGAGAGCGGCCCCTTCAGTGATGTGCGCACAGAAAACTGGTTTCAACTGCCCTGCCGCTGGATGTGTACTCCTATCTGTTCTCAGCTGGACCGCTCGTTTCGTACTATCGTCTGCTCGTGTTAGCTCACGCTTCCGCTTGTTTGGTTTGCTTGGTTTGGTCTCATTTGCACTTGTTTCAATAGTCATGGTTTGCAATTGTTTTGTAGGCTGATTGTATGCGCAATGCGAATTCTGTAGTTCTGGAAGCCACGCGGCACCAATGATTACACTAGAACCTTCGACAAGTCATGTATAAAAGCCGACGCACTTGACCCGAGATCAGATTTTCGACGATTGCCAACTCTGCTACATGTCTCTCTCAAATTCTTTGCCTCAATGTATTGTGAAATGAAAACACGTATAGAGCTGCACTCAAATTTCGCATTAGGAAGTATCGTAATTGTCGGAGAATTTTTTAAAGCGAAGCTTTCTTTGGCTCTTCCTTCGACTTTTGCGCTGCTGCTGCTGTTTCCTTGCACACTGCATGGGGGAAGGGGGTTCAGATCGTGTATATACATGGCAGGAGCATAGCAGTGAGGAAAGTCGACATGAGAAACTTGTTTGGATCTTTCCATTGCATGGCATGTGCACGGTACCCTCTGGGGTCCCTGAGTGTCATGACATTAGCCTCTTGACAGCTGTAATTATCTGTTACCCCCTTCAAAAGCATTGCAGAAACTGCACTGCTTAACTTTCTACTAACATGCAAGCCTAGAGGGTATGTAGATAGAAATGTACAGAGGAGGGGGGAGAGGACGCTGAGAATCGGTAGAATCGACGCAGTCACGAAATGAGTGAATAACAGCCTTGCCACTCTCACAGTTCCTGTACATGGTTAGAGAGCAGGAGAGGGAAAAGATGACGTTATAAGGCAAGGAAACAGCGGTTGTGGTCAAACTGAAGGTACGGTACAACACGCTTCTGCTATTTCTGAAAAATAAGCGCCATGCAAATTTGTCAAGTGGACAACTGATGAAGGGCATGCAGATGCAAAGCCGCATTAAAACACTGTAGGGTCAGGCAGTGCTACGTAAGCAGTTGCACGTCAAATCTACACTTCTGTGCCCGCTGCGGTAGCTTGACTGCTATGGCATTGCTCGAGATCGCGCTTTCAACCCTAAACCACGGCAGCTGCATTTTGATGGGAATGAAATAAAAAAAATGCTAATGCACTTAGATTTAGGTGCACGTTAAAAACACAAGGGTGTCAAATTTAATCCAGAGTCGCCACTAATTATAATCCTCATAATCCTTATAATCACAGCCTCAGGCATACCTCATAATCCAATTATGGTTTTGGCATGTACAGCCCCATAATTAAATTAAAAACACTTCTGCGACGTTGCAATGTGCCATGCGAGGCAATGGTACTGCTCAACCCTCTTGGAGAGTACGAACAATGGCGCACAATGCCTCAAGCAAGCACATCTCCCTATGTGTTCTGTGTACTACGCGGACAAACAGCAGTGGTGCACATGAGGTGACATTTATCAACTCGCCACTCTCGTATTGAATTAAATGCTGAGGAAATTACATCAGTCAAAGCAAACAGCATAGAAAGCTTCGCTTACATAGATTTCCACAGTGCATGAGATCCGAATATTTTTCTTTTTCAATACCTTGAACTGCCATGTGCAAGTTGCTTAGGCAATGGAACAATGTTGCTTCTAGTTTCTTCTTAGGTGGCAGCAAACGTATGTGCTGGCACTGAGCTAGACCTGCGCTTTCGTTGGCGATACGATTTCACGGCTTTAGGAACATTGTGCGGCTGCTACTAAGATTTTCATCTACTCTGCTCCAAACCGCAACTGACAAAGCGGCACTGGTTAGGACTTTAGCTGCTTAGCCTGCCTAGCTACTTTGATGGAAATCTGCCATCACACCAAGCTTGTCATCAGTATCTTCAGACCAGTAGGTGATTGGTCGTGAGATTACACTCATGCGCTAGACTGGTGGTTGTAGAAGCCAAGATCGAGTTCACAAGCGATCTGCCATCAGCTTCCATAAGCACCTACCAAGTATGCTTGTGCGCAACGTGTGCTCGCATGTAGGCAGAAATCTCCAAACTGAATTCTTGCAACACAGCTTAATCTGACAGCATTGCACAGTCAAGGTCATACTCTCATATCTGCACTTTGCAACAAGCAAACGGAAAATGCCCCATGTTATCAACCATCGCAGTAGTATTTCAAATAGATATATCACCGAAGCGCTACACAGGGCAAAATTAAGTTTTTCGTACTGCTGGCATTGTAAAAAGCCATGAAATTGATTTTACCCCTGAAGTTGCCATTCCTACCACTGCCTGCATCCCTTCTCTCAGTTGGCAAAGCAAGACCTTTCACTTTCTTCCATAGTAAACTACTCGCATAGGGTTGGGTTGTGACAGGACTCGTGCCTGTGAATGCGAGATTAGCCCACTTAGTGTCAGTTTTGACAACCAATATCTCTCAACAGAAGCACTCTGCAAGATGAAAACAAATTGGAGTTGTCTTCGAATATGATTGCACAAGTTCTTAAGGGGCCCTGAAACACTTTTCGAACATAGTAATAAAATGTTACCAATCTGTCAACGAGGCTCCTGTGAACTTGTGAGCCAAATACTATTGCACTGCATGCAACAGGGAATTTACAATGTCGTGTCACAAACAGTGAAAAATCTCTTGCTCTCTCCTTCACAACGTCTTCGTGCAGCATCATTGCAAGCAGTGGAGTCCACAACAGCTATTGGTTGATTTCGTGATTGTGAGAACATCCTCAGTAATACAGTTATTGCTTATTTGAGCTATAGAAATGAAAAAATATATATTTCTGCGATCTCAAAAAGACAGAAACACCATGTCTTCTTTTCTCTACCAGTCTACACATGACAGTTGTGCATTGCTGCATCTGCTGTGTGTGGCCTCCAAGACAAGCGTAGCATAGATACCGTGGCGGCCACGAGTCGTCTTGCCACCTTTGGGCGGGGCAAGTGGGGTATTGCTCCCTCGCACCCCTTTGCTGTCTCCGCTGTGTAGCTTCTAGCTCGCTAGGCAAATGGAAGGAGAGCAAAAGTTTCTCGTCGTTCCAGTAACTGCATCTAACTTTGCTTTTGCTTGAAGGATTGGAAAAATTTATGTGGTAGGAGATTTGCAAGTTGACATAACTTAATAGTGATGTCATTCTATGATTAATTACAAGGGTGTTTCAGGGCCCCTCTAATATAAACATAGTATGTTTTAACTCGTGAAATTTAAAAAGTTTACAGCATTTTTATCAAACTTACAACTTCATCTTTAAATAATGAGTACAATATGAAGATAATTAACGACGGAGCAG
The DNA here is from genome assembly GCF_038994185.2 of Dermacentor albipictus. NCBI lineage: Eukaryota > Metazoa > Arthropoda > Arachnida > Ixodida > Ixodidae > Dermacentor > Dermacentor albipictus. The sequence continues at coordinate 8,504,592 of NC_091823.1, read as the reverse complement.
TGACCATATAAGAATATTGAAAAATTCAGTTTTACATAAGTGGCGGTGAGGGAGGAACGGGTGCTTATTACATGAGCTTCTGCTGTATTATCAACATAGCTTTTTGTTTTATAGACTGCACCAATTTACAGAGCACATTTATGCATTATAGCAGTGAGACCACGCTGAAAAATGCCTTCCAAGTCTACAGGTACCCTGTCCAAATGCTTCCATGCTTTTCTATGCCACCTTAGTGTGTTTTCAGCACATGTTTGGACACCACTGCTTGTTTTATTGTAGTTCATTGTGAGGACTCTGATGGAGCAGTGGTCTCATTTTTGATGTTTCGATGGAGTTTGTAAACAATCAGCAACTTATTGCTTTTGCATAGCTTGCCCATTGTAAAAGCTTCATATATGCTTTGCAATTACTTTCATAAACCTGCTTCGGAAGCCCATTTTTACTGCTCTAGAACACATTCGGCTGCCTCTAGAACTGCTACGGAAAAGCATGGGCCAGTAACATTACTGCAATGCTTATGAAATTTAAAGCTGGTGCTACAGTACGCGCATTATGCTTAATATGACTAGCGTGAAGCTGGAAATCCCTACAGTGCACTAGTGAAAAAGAGGTGCAGGTTCCCCTCTTGTGCTTTCTTCACCGCCTTGACCCTTCATTTGTTTCAATTCCTTTTGTACCCCCCACCCCCCTTTGGTCACTTTGCTTTGGCTGGGCACTGTGTGTTTTCAGGGGGCCAGTTCATGCTCCTTGTCATGAGGGATAAGCCATATGATGCTGTACCGTGAATGTAATGCATATGTTGGCAGAGAAGTGAAAAATGCAATGAGAATGTGGCATGTTGTGTGCCACATTATTCTTGAAAATTCTTTTAAAGGGCATTAAAAAAGGCCACAATTCCAGTCTTTTTTCATGCTCGCACATGCCCTCGTTCAGGCTGTTATTCAAAGAAACGGTAATCCTTTTGTATATATGGAACAATGAGTTCTGCCTCCCGTATGTCCCTGCCAGAGCATTACGTACACGCGACCGCTTTACCTTACCAAGAGTACGGACAAGATATGGCAAACGTGTCCGTGCCTTCTATGTACCTGATGTGTTAAATGACCTGCCAGATAAAGTTTTATCTTCCAGCACACGGAAAGAAGTTAAATCTTATATTTTTGATTTGTATGTGTAATTTGGTTTCTTCCCTTTCTTTCTTTCTTTCTTTCTTTCTTTAGTTTTATTTTGAGTCTTGTACATAATTGATTTACTGTGCCGCTCCCTGGCTTGCTCCATTCTGCCGAGCGCTTCCCCACAAGCCCATTGTTGGCTTGGGCAGGCTCGTATTTGTATGTCATTTTCGAAATAAATAATTTATATATATAAATATATGGAAGCCTGTGCAAACTGTGCATGGTTGTTCTGGCTTAAGTGGTTCATCTGGTTAATTTTGATAATGAGTGTGGCTATGGCTTACTAATCAGGTGCAAGGGTCTTAGCTTCTTAACACTTGACCACCTCCCCAGATTCTAGCTGCATTTATCGCCTTACCTAGAGAACCCTGAATGTCCACTGCCACATGCTGTACGTTTACATCTTTATAACGTTTATGTCAGCTTCAAAGTGTTGTTTTCACTGGCTTTACTTAACGAAAAATAACAAAAAACATAGACGTTTCGCCACCTATGCGGGTGGCATCATCAGTACACAATCGTCAGCGCACAGAAGTTGTGAGGTGAAACACAAGGTACTGTGTATCAGTGGCCGTCTTTTTTTGCTGTGCAGGAGACTGATGGGTCCGTGCTGAGCACACTGCTTCGAGGGCTTCCAGGCCTGCTGCGGGATCGGGCAGTGGTGTTATGTGGGCGGCTTTCCCTGCGCCGTCTCTCCACTTGGCTCATCAGCCATGTGAGTAGCAAAAGAGGACTAACTTGGGTGGGTTGGTACATGTAGCTACTAATAGGGTAGCAGCCCGTGGGACAGGACAAATGGAAGGAAACGGAGAAAGCACCGACTGTCAACAAAATTTATTATGGACAAGGCACTATATTGTGCATAAGGAGAAAAAGAGACTAGAAAAAGACAAGCATGTAAAATACACAGAAATAATTGGCACCAAATGTACATGTGAAAGAAATTTGGTTTCTTTGGAGTGTAGTGACATGAGTGGCACATTCATGCACCTGTCTCCTTTCCTGGGGATGCGAAAAGCTTCATATAGTTTGTCTACGTGCTGGTCACAGTAAAATTTGGTTGTCAGTTCGCACTTTGTCCGTTTTATTCCATTTGCCTGTCCAATGCATTGTTACTCTACCAAGTATGCAACGTATTCAAGAATATAATAGTACTTGTACGAATAGAAACAATATTTCAGTCATGAATCAAAGTACGGTTAAACCTAGACATAACAAGCTTCAGTATAACGAAATCCCCTGTATAACAAAGTATCTTAATTTTTATTTCCGCCCATAGAACACCGCACATTTTGAACCTCAGTAACCACAATTTCAATGCAGTTGGACCTAGATATAACAAAATTTGTAAATTTGGCACTTTACTTCATTATATAGAAATTTCATGATATTGAAATTCAACATTTTTTATCCAAATAAGTAGTTGCTGATAGATTTTTGGTACACAAAAGGGGCTGTAAAATTTTTCGAATTACCGGGTAACTGGAAAAAACAAGTTTGTTAAATGCAAGCATTCGCATTAAAAGATATAGTTTCATACCTTGTCTACAAGGTATACAAGACAACCTTGTAGATCATTACATCTACTGTATGAAGTGGAGCATGCAAAGCTTTTGCGTCCGCTCCACCACCATGGCCGATAATGTCACTTGCACAGGGATGATGCTAAGTCATGAACAGTGCAGACACTAGGGAGTAAGTGCTTTGTCTGCCGCTCGCTTCAATGCATCTCAGAGACTTGAAGTCTACGAAACTTCCAGCATTAAATGCCTGAGAAGACAGCGCACACGAAACCATGGCCATCTCGACTCACCCATTTTTTGCATCCACCACAGATTACCTGCAAAATAGGGCACACACGCTGTGTTCCTGTGCGTTTAGCGCTGGAGATTGCGTTACCCCGAATGTTTGGAGACTCGTTGAAGCGAGAGGCAGATGAGGAATTCGTTCCTTTCTGCCTGCCCTCTTCACGATAGCGGTGCCCCACTGTGGGCGACACTATTGCGAAAGCTTCGCATGCTTTGCTTCATGTTGCCGATGTGAAGATGATTGTTGGCAAGGCATAAAACTGCATCTTCATTCACCGACTCAACAAAATACAACAAAATAAATTTTTTTTCTCATTGAAATTCGCATTTTTTGATTGCCGGATAACTCAGAAAATTTCACAACCTGTTCCATGCAAAAAAAAAAAAAAATCTGTCGGTGATTATACATACTTGCACAAAAATTTCAATTTCGATATAACAAAGTTTACCGACTTCATTATATCTAGGTATAATTTTATGCATTTGAATTTTTTACATTGTTTCCTTTATTGCTGTTTTCTAGGTCTATTGGATAAAGCTGTTTTTGGCCTTCGATAACTGCTGCATGCTCAGATTACATAGTGCGTTTTGATGTTGGGCAGTTCTTCCACAACAGTGACATGTGGACTTGTGTAATTTCTTGTGTAAATCACTTGTGTAATTTCGACAATGGCCGACTGCAATCGCCACTATCGCTGTGCTTTGAGTAACTTGCTTTTGTGGGCATAAGTTCACCCAATAAAAGTTAGTTTCATCATTCACAGATTTGCCGCTGTATTATTATTCGTCACTACTATGTGACAATAGCAGCTTTTTTAGCGAGTTTTTAACATTGTGCGGCTACTTGTTTGTCTCCCTCTCATTGACGCTACCCGTACACAGCATTGTAGCAGGCTTATCTTAGGAACTATGGACACAACATGGAGGGTGACGTGGCTGCAAATGTTTGCAGTCTGCCATTCTTAGGTTATGTAGGCGCTGTCGGAGCAAGCAAATCTATTACTTGAGAGCGGTGCATAATGGCATCGTGCGCAGAGAGCTTGGCTATTGGCTCTGCCACTTCAAGCTGTTCAGCAATGGTCATAATTGGCCTTTCAGGGTTCTCACTCATCATGGCATTCACCTGCTGAAAAAACAACTGCCTGATGGCATCTGACTATTGGCACTGGTCTGTATGCACTGGTCTGAGTGGAACAGACAGTCAACATCAAGCTGATCTAATACTGTGGTACTGGGTGCTGAATAACACTGTCTGTGTCGGTTAGCTTCTTTGCACGTACCATCGAGATGTGACACCTGCAACACCACTGGCGAAGTACCTCATCGCGCCAGCATCGTGAGACACCTAGTAGCTGCGTGCGCACTCTTTCTTCTGCCTAGCAGAGGTTGCCTTGCATGCGGTTTTGCACCAACATGTCACATCCACGTATGGTTAGAATACCTACAAGGAGTTCAAACACAATGCTAAATATGGTTATGCTAAATCTTGCTATCGCTGGTGAAACCGTGCCCCCCCCCCCCCCCCCACTCTTTTTTGGCATTTGTCATGCTCAGAAAAAGGACATTTTATAATTAGGTAGTTTTATTGTCCATAAGTGATGTGACAGTCTGCAAACTTCCATGCTTTTTGCGAGTGGCTGGGTCTGCAATTTGAAGCATGGGGCTAATGAGGAGATTAATGACTGAAGAACTCTGGTTAGATCACCTTCAGCAGCACATTTTAAAAGTTCTAAAATGTTTACTTGTGAAGGCCACCACCTTATGGTCATGAAGGTTATGAAGGCCACCACAAGGATGTTGTAGAGGCATATATAATTGACATGCACAGGCAATGACTCCCTTATCACCGCCTATGCGTGTCACTTCAATGTGTTCACTATGCTAAGCAGAAACTTTGCCTACCAGCAGCTAAGTTAGTAAATAGATTCATGCTAAACGGGTATAACCGATATTCTAATGGATGTTAACAGAAAGAAATGGAGCTGGGCAGGTCATGTAATGCGCTGGTTAGATAACCGTTGGACCATTAGGGTTACAGAATGGGTACCAAGAGAAGGGAAACGCAGTCGAAGACGGCAGAAGACTAGGTGGAGCGATGAAATTTGGAAATTCGTGGGCGCTGGTTGGAATCAGTTGGCGCAGGACAGGGGCAATTGGAGATCACAGGGAGAGGCCTTCGTCCTGCAGTGGGCATAAAATAGGCTCATGATGATGATGATGACCTGATTGCTTGTGTGTCACGCTTGAGAACTGGTTTCGTGTCGTTGTTTTGTTTTTTATTTAAGTTTGGGATACATGCATGGAAGGACTGTGCTGGGGAAAAGGAAGATCACTGGCTGGCTGCTCAAAAGTGACATGCAAGAAGAGAAGGAAAAAGGAAGTAAATAAAGAAAGCATTGCAGGCATACCCGCTTATAACGATACCAGTTTTAACAATATATGGGATATAATAATGAGCAATGGATGCACTGTCAATTTTTGCACGTGTGCTATGGTAAAATAAACCTCATACTGCAATGCTCTCATGCGGCATTATGAGTTATAAAAATTAAATCTGGCTCTGGCTCTCGAGTGTGTGTGCTGAAAAAAAAAAGCAAAATCCATGCAGAAAAAAAAATGCAAGCTGCTTCGCCACACCCACCTTAGTGCCGCACACCCTGCACAGCATGCCTTCGTTGCATTGCCTTAAAGAAACAGAAAAAGATGGAAAAAAAAATGTGAAAAAAAGTGTGTGCTGTCACACACACTTTTGTGCCACACACCCTATGCAGCACGCCGGCATCGCATCACTGGCCTTGTGCACCCCTCTCCTGTCTCCCCTCTACCATCTTGTTGACATCAAGGGGGGGGGGGGGGGGGTCTTGGTGGACAGGAGAAGGGAGAGGGTCGATGAAGGCATGCCATGCAGCATGCGTGGCACAGTGGCGGGTTTGATGAAGTGACTCACATTACTTTTTTCTTTTTCTGGATTTCACATTCCTTTTCCAAGTGTTGTTAAAACCAGTAATGATACAAGTGACTGTACTTTTGGTCTAATTAAAATGCTTGAATGTTTGTCCCCTCTGCCTTTTTTATGCAACCCTGATGGTACGATTGTCAGTTATAACAGTGGGATTTTCTTGGCTCTTGAATATTGTAAGTAGGTTCAACTGTACTGCCACTGGTCTCTGTGGTGATTCTGCAATTACTGCACCGGCATGCACTCTGGTAATAAAATTTTTATTAGATGCTGTATGTGTAAAACATCAACCAGGCCAGAACTAAGGTCACTGGCTTTGCAGGTAGCTGGCGACCGCAAGTTGCTGGACAAGGTGCGCACTGCCGGTGGGGAGGCTCTGCTCTATCCAGTGGCCAGTGCACTGGTGTTATACCGAGCAGAGTTGGATGCTCAGTCACCGCTTTTGCTGCTGCACGTCCTAGAGTCTGGGCTTGGCTGCAAGCCTGCAGCAGCACTGTGCCTGCGGGCACTCGCCCTGGCAGCCCTGGAGCTGCGACCAGCCACGGCCAAGATACTGCCCGACCTGCTTCAGCGGCTTGGTCAGCTGTCGCCCACTGTGGCAGTATCACTGCCTGTACTCGAGTTCCTTGCCTGCCTAATCCGTGTGCCCCAGCTCTATGCCAGTTTTGTGGCTGCCGAGTACCGAAAGTTGTTTGCCATCGCCCTGCCATACACCAATCCAGCAAGGTGAGCCAACTGCCTTTTTGTGGGCCTGTTAGTTTGCTACAAAAAGAGAGCCCCCTTTCTGTGTAGTTTTCGTTGTCTTGATGCCACCTTTAAAACACTCCAGTGCTTCATTTTTAATCCACACAAACGCACAAATAGAGTTTGGTTCTTGCTGCCAACCTGTCCAATTGGGTTCGTGTCTATGGCTTAGTATTTTTGGCATGGTGACCTAAAAGTTATGCCATGACTAACCAAAGGTGTATGAAACTATACAATAGCTTCTGTGATAAGAGGTAAAACTGGAAAAAAAAAATCAACAAAGGCGAAAACAGCAGCAAATACAACTGCACAGGGATGTCTTGTTCGTGCCCGCTGTGGTGGTTTAGTGGCCATGGCGTTGCACTGCTAAGAACGAGGTCGCAACATAAAATCCCAGCGGCTGTGGCGACATTGGGATGAGGACCAGATGCAAGATGCCCTTGTACTGTGCATTGGGTGCACGTTAAAGAACCCCGAAAGCCAAGCATTAAAGATTAATCCAGAGTCCCCCATTATGGCGTGCCTCATAATCAGATTGTAGTTTTGGTAGGTCAAGCCATATAATTAAATTTTCTTTGTTTGTGTCTTGTTTCTGTATGACTTTTTATGCAGCATTGCATCTCCTTTAGGGAGCGGCACTCTTTCTGCTGCCACTGATTTCAGCTGGCATGTTTAGTATGGAGCATGCACTGCAGATTTAATAGTTGTTCACATATTGAGCTTGGTTTTCATTGTTTGAAGTCAGAGCTGCGCTTTGTCATGTTTTGCTCTCATGACATGCAGGAAACAGTTTGTGTAATGCTGGGGCTCTCAAACTTTCTGGCCTTGAGGAACCCCACCAGTTTTCCCAGAGTGCCGTGGAACCCCTTCCCTCTCCCTCTTTCCACTGATGTGCTCATTCATTCATTCATTTTACTTCGGCATTACGGTACATTACAGCATGTACAAAAATGCTGGGGGCACGGACTAAAAGCCAGAAGCTTGACGAGGTCTGTACCCGATAGTTGCACTTTCACAGGGGCAACAGGAAATGTTCGTACGTGACAAGCTTACAATGCCAAAACTATACATTTGAAAGAAAAAAAACTCAAACTGTTGAAATTACCATTAAAATGGAAATATTTTACTTTTATGCATGACATGTAAATTTATGAAAGTTGGAGAAACTTTTCAGCACAAAATCAAAACTTAACAGCAGCAGCATTACAGGAAACAATGCTGGTTGTTTAAAAGAGTAGGCAATGTATATGCGATCATTTGTTGGCCATAGTTGGTACCAGCCCATAGTGTAAACCATAACGTGATTTCGCGCACATCATAAACATGCATTCTTTCAGTCAAATTAGCAAGTTCTTTCAAGCACAGATTGTTTGTTTTAATGCCTTGTTTGTAGCGTGTCATTAGTAAAGAATCGTACAAGTCGACAACAGGTATTATGTTTAGGTTTTTACAGATGGGCCCTGTGTGTGCGTTATACGGAGCATTGACAATCAAACGGACAGCCTTTTTTTGTAATCTAGAAAGCCTCAGAATATTGGAAATTGTGGTGGTTCCCCAGACAAGGTAGCAATAGCACAGTTTTGAAAGGAGAAGTGAATTATACAACAACAGTTTTACTTTCTCAGGCAAAAGAAAACGTGTGTGCGATAATATACCAACTGAGCAAGAAAGGCTGGCACAAACAGAATCAGACTGTGAATCCCAGGACATGTTTTCATTAAAGAGTACGCGAAGACATTTCACAGCAGGAACCACCTCAATTTTTAATGTACCAAGAAAAAGCGCTAAATCAAAGTTGACTTTCTTCTTTTAGCTCTAAATAAAATCGCTTTTGTTTTTGACGTATTTATGGTTAGCGAGTTGTTCAAACTCCAGGTGTGCAGTTTCACGAGTATGTTATCTGCTCTGGATTGAATTTCCAATAAATCTGATCCTAAAAAAAAGAATGTAGTATCGTCAGCATAAACTATAAATTGGGTATTTTCATCTATTCTTACTACGTCATTAATATATACATTAAAAAGTAGAGGCCCTCAGATGCTTCCCTGCGGTACTCCGCTGTTGAGGGATCGATAGCTTGATTTATTGTTATTAAGCTGTACCTGCTGCTGGTGATCACTCAAGTAGCTTTTCATAAGTGTGTAAAATGCCCCACGGAATCCATAATGCTCTAGCTTCTTTAAAAGTGTGGTATGATTAATCCGATCAAAGGCTTTCGAATAGTTGATAAATATTTCAAGTATGTAAAGTTGTAATATTTCTTTTTGAAGAAGTAACGTGGATTTTGTGGCACGTTTTATACTAAAACCAAATTGAAACGGCGTTATGATGTTATGGCGACTCAAAAAACTATTCGTTCTTATGTGTATCAACTTTTCAATAGCTTTGGAAAAAATGGACAGTATGGAAATAGGCCTGTAGTGTGATACATTATTTTTGTCACCGCCTTTGAAAATAACGGTGACTTTAGCAACTTGTAGGCGTCTTGGGAAATCGCCAGAAGGAAAGATTTGATTGATCACATGTGTTAGGACTGGGGCAATGATGTCAAGCACGTACTTGACCAGTCGAATTTGTAGATCATCAGGGTCGGCGTAGTAGCTATTTTTGAGGAACGAGAACACTGCTAGAACTTCTGGCTGGGTGACGGGAAACAAATACGCAGAGTCGCGTGTTCTCGAAGGCATAGGTTCCATGCAGGACGTATTATGAACACTGCTTGCGACAGAGGCAAAAAAATTGTTAAAAAGGTCAGCTAGCTTACAGCCAGTGAATGTATCGTTATCTAATTTTATCTCAGTGGGGCCAGTATTTTCTTTAGAATACCCGCCGTGGTTGCTCAGTGGCTATGGTGTTGGGCTGCTGAGCACGAGGTCGTGGGATCGAATCCCGGCCACGGCGGCCGCATTTCGATGGGGGCGAAATGCGAAAACACCCGTGTGCTTAGATTTAGGTGCACGTTAAAGAACGCCAGGTGGTCGAAATTTCCGGAGTCCTCCACTACGGCGTGCCTCATAATCAGAAAGTGGTTTTGGCACGTAAAACCCCAAATACTATTATTTTCTTTAGAATAACCTTCCAAGAAAGAATTTAGCCTTTTCCAGACAAGTTCCAGTTTTCTAGATACTTTGTGATTAAACAAGTTATAAAAGTATCGTTCTTTTTAACTGCGCAAAAGGCTATTTGTTTTATTCCGCTTGTAAATCAGAGGCGCTTTTTGTCCTAAGGAACCTTTGAAACAGAGACTCACTATAAGGTTTCATTGGTGTATACAGAGAACGGATAGGGGAGAAGTGGGCATCTTACTGTACACTCAATACTGTAAACACTGAAGTGCCAGCATGTCTCTGGGGGAGGTGGGGAAAGCGGGGCCACATCCTCTCTAAATCTGTCTAACCAATGTATAGCATCGCCGCTGCATCGGCATGTGCCTTCCGTTATTTACGGTTTGGCATGTTATCTTTAATCTTGAAGGCAATTGCTCTTGATGAAGTCACAGTAATACCTAGACCAGTGGATTAATATCTGATTTTTCTGTAAAAAAATGTCACAATTCACTCACGCTGATACACTGATTGCAATGTGAATCCTAAATGTTCACAACATCTGACATGCAGCGGTGCCCCTCACGTGCATCAGAGTGCTTATTGTGCATATTTATTACAGAAAAGATACAGTAGGGCAGCAAACCAGCTTGTACCGAAACTGCGCCATGCTTACACCGGTGCACCTGAACCACAAATAACATGTGAATGTGCCTTGCTTGTCCATTACAATATGCCATGTAAATGGCATTGACCTGCTGGGAAACTTTGGGTGCCTCCACCTGCTCCTCCCCCCCTCCTAATCAGGGAAAATTCTTTTTCTGTCAAGAAAAAGACAAATGCACGAAAAAAGAACACCCTACACGTTGGCATCAACTCGATTGTGCCCGATTCTAAAAAAAGGGAGTATTTGTGATAGTTGGAAGAAAGAAAGGAAGAGGAGAATTTTGCTTGCCGCACTTGCGACAACTGACACTGGAACAACAACAAGGAGCGTGCAGTAGTGACTGTGAGTGCAATTTACTCAGGACGTTTGCAAGGTAGATCATGAATGCATGTTGCTACATGAAAGAATAGGTCTGTGGCCCACATCCTTGTCCAGCTGCATTGCAGTTGCGTTGCACATGGTGACTTTTTCGCTGAGCCTTGCGTCTTCACCCCCCTGAACACCTCTTTCTTGCTCTTCAATTCACGTGAAGTGGTCAAGTGGAGTCGAATGAGTGATGTCTCTAGAGCCAGCATTTCGACAATGCGACTTGTATTCGTCTGCTGGCCATAACTGCCACAGCCTCACAACGGAAACATATGGCCATGAAACTTCTTCACTTCTCCCACCACCCACAATGGCAAAATCTAAATGAGTTACTGCATGGTGTATTAGGGAGACGTATTAGCAAGAAATGGGGGATGGGGTCCTGTCAATTTTTTCAAATGGTCAAATGTCAGATTTTTCAAATAGGAAAGAATCTTCATGTGTAAGCAGGTGTCAATCCCAGGGGCCTCATTTTGCCAGCATATGACCTTTGCGACATAGAGGTGTGGTCTTTTCTTGTATTGAGTGGCTGGCGCTTGTAAGGAAGGGGTAAAGAATTTACAGCTGTGCGAGCTGTCGTTTGATCAGTGATCGGCGCAGACGGCAGAAGTGTCGCAGGTTTGCGTTGGCGACGGAAGCAGACTGATTGCTACAGTAGTACGGGGCAATGCCCTCCATTCGGCCCAATGTCATTGGCCTGATCTCACCCAGATTGCTTTTAGGAAGCGTAAAATGTAAATGACTTGCATTCGCATCAGAGGCATAAATGAATTGTTTATTGCAGTAGTGTGCTTCGTCGGACCAAGCGTTGTCAACTGACATCATTGGACTAACATCAAGTGTCGTTTTTCAGAACGAAGCAGAGCGCTCCGAGTAACACGAGGGCTGAAGATTCCTTCAGTGCAGGGGGGTGGCGAACGCACGACAACGTGTTCAAGCAAACACTAGAAGGGGGGGCAGAGGGGCAGGGCATGCATGCCTATCCGCCCTCTCCTCCTAGCATGCACGTCTCCGCTCTTCTACCCTTGCTGTAGCGGCACACGGTTGTACATATGGGGGCCACGCCTTGGAAGTAATTCTTGGCAAGGGCAAAGGCTGAGCCAAGATGGTTGGTGCCTTCATGCACATTTTGTTCCCATGTGTCTAGTGTTGGTGGTCACATAATCTCAAGTTTCTGAAGCACGGTGCGAAGGTTTAGCTCGCATTGCGACAGTGAGTGTTCTTGGTCATCGAGGGATCTTTTCCTGAGCACACGTAACATCGATAAATCTATGAACCTTACTTTATGCAGTTGTCTCTTTGCTATTGTCATCGATGCTCTACCTTTCTGGTGAAACTGCAACATTTTTTTTTCTGTTTTTCTCAAAACGAATATCTATACCTTTCTGCATTTTTGTTTTTAATTTGAGGGTGCCATCTGATAACCGCTGCGGGCACTAAGCATGGTTAGCCATGGCATCAAAGATTTACGGTGATGCGCGACGTAAAACATGAATCTCTCGGACGCCTTGAGCATTGCTCTCGGTGTGCATTGCTCATGGTGCTATCAGCACTGCGTGTACTGGCACTCGTAACCATGCTATTATGGCCTGATCTCCCTGTGATTTGTTTAATTGGTTACTGACAAGATACTATCCACCAGGAATGTTCTGGAAATTTGTGAAATTATTTTTGCTGCAGTAACTTTAAAATCTTGAATTAACAAAAGTCACAATTATATATATATATATATATATATATATATATATATATATATATATATATATATATATATATATTGTATAGAAGGATTTCAGAGCTTTCTAGTGGGTTCTCTTCAGCGTTTTTGCTGGTGAATGCCGCTCATGCTGAGAGTCCATGCATTGCGCTAACAGTCGGTCCCAAACAGCAGCGACTAAAAACGCCTTTACAATATATATATATATATATACACACACAGTGAAGTACCCCGGCCGAAACGTCAATAAACTGCTTCATACGCGCGTCTAAGTCACTGTGAATATTTACCCAGACCCATAACTGCTTTTTTTCTGGTGTGTGTATATATATATATATATATATATATATGAGAGAGAGAGAGAGAGAGAGAGAGAGAGAGAGAGAGATGGGGATAGTTGTGTTATAGGTGTATTGTAAAGCACAAGGGGCACTCTCAAGCTGCAAAAAGCTGTGCAAATACAGCAACTCGGAACTGCATTCATTTTTGCCTGCCACCTGTGAAACAGCTACTGCTCACTCTTCATGCAGATTCAGTGAAGTAGTGGTGGCTTTGGCCCACCACCTGGTGGCGTTGTGGTTCCTCAAGTGCCGCGTTGAATTCCGCAAGGACCTTGCACCTTTCATTATGAAGGCAAGTTCTCCAGACAGCTTTCACCAAATTTGTACGGACCTCTACATTCCTTGAAAGTGTGCTTTGAAAATTGGCTGTTGCATGCTATAACCTCTTCTGCCCCATAGTAATCAATCACCAATCACTTACATTGCTTTTATTCCTTTTCAGCATTAGCTCAGTTGTATGTTTGTGAAATGTCCAACTCAGATTTATAATCTGAGCCGTGCGAAACTGTGTGAAAGTGGTTTAGGCACATTACTGCTGTAAGCTCTGGTGAAGATTGCCAACAGCTCAGTCTAGGCCATTCTATTGTCATATGCGACAGAAGGTAAGCTCTCGATTACTGTGAGTTGACACAAAAATAGAGCATGCAGCATGAACAAGCCAATGTACAACGCAATGCCACATTTTCATCTACATCTTTTGGCCAATAAAAGCTGTTTTTATGACAAGAATCATAAGGAGACTGTTACTTTCTCCATTTACATGAAGATGCTGCCTCTAGCGTTCAACTGGCATATCTGAACAAAAAATGGTGTTTTCGTATTCATAACCTACAAGTCTGTAATAAGAACCACGTTCAAAAGTTATTAAGCCCTGTGCACGCTTTGTGTCTGTGTAGGATAATTATTGCTGTCATATTCTTTCCTTTCGGGCAGTCTATAGACCTTTGGAATGTTTTTTCTAAGAATTTGAATCACATGCAAGTCTATGTGGATCATTTATAGAATAGTATAGACATAGTCAGTGTATGAGTAAATGTATTGACTGATGAATAGTGTAACAGATGAACCATCACAAGACTAGAGAACAGGGTGGGGTTATGTGCTCACAAATGGTTGGTATAACCTTACAGCATTAAAGTATTACACTTGCATAATGAGGGTTCATTTTCTCCCAAAAGTACACAAAATTGACAGGTGTATTCATTATGCAGGCTGAAATTGTATGGAGCATTTCAGGATACTGAAACCTGAAAAAAAATTCTGTAGAACCCATCTCACGATGACTGTCGACGGTAATGCCTTTAGCATTAGATCGACATAGTGACACAACATATTGCCACCACCGAAATGAGTTATGTGTGAGGTATGTACTGCAGCGAGACTCCTCTTTTGTGCTTCCCTAAGAACACTCGACGCCATCTAGTAGCACCACCGCGAAGTTTGCACATGGCCTTCGAAATTCATGGTGCATCAGTGCGTGCGAATACTGAGAAACTCGTCATGAGGCAGCAGGGCTCCTCTCTCGTAGTTGCACTACTGAGCTCGTTGGCATGGGATTGAATCCCAACCATGGCGGCCACATTTCAATGGGGGTGAAATGTAAGAATGCCTGTGTGCTGTGCATTGTGTGTATGTTAAAGAAACCCAGGTGGTCAAAATTAATCCGGAGTCCCTTACTATGGTGTGCCTCATAATGAAATCGTGGTTTTGGCGCATAAAGCCCCAGAATTTAATAATAATAATAATAATAATAATAATAATAATAATAATAATAATAATAATAATAATAATAATAATAATAATAATAATAATAATATTCCATCATGAATGCACTGGGTATGTGCCGCTCTTCAATGAACCTCTCACCAACTTGGGTCACTGAGTATCTACCACCCGCCGTGGTTGCTCAGTGGCTATGGTGTTGGGCTGCTGAGCACGAGGTCGCGGGATCGAATCCCGGCCACGGCGGCCGCATTTCGATGGGGGCGAAATGCGAAAACACCCGTGTGCTTAGATTTAGGTGCACGTTAAAGAACCCCAGGTGGTCAAAATTTCCGGAGTCCTCCACTACGGCGTGCCTCATAATCAGAAAGTGGTTTTGGCACGTAAAACCCCAAATATTATTATTATTATTATGAGTATCTACCACTAGGTGTGTGGCAAACGAGGGAACAATTCTCAGCATTCGGGTGCACTAGCATGCCGCACTTCTCGCCACGGAGGCCACGTGTGGACTTATTGGCAGTGCCACTGGATGACACAGCGTGTCCAGGAAGAAGCACGAGAAAGGAGCCCGGCTGCCTCATGACAGGTTTCTTTGCGTTCGCAGGCACCAGTGTGCCATGAATTTCGGAGGCCATGTGCAGGCTTTGTAGCAGCACTGCTAGGTGGCACTGAGTGTTTTTACAGAAATGCGAAAAAGGACTCCCGCTGCAGTACACACTTCGTACATAATTCGTTTCGTCAGTGAATATACGTTGTGTATATTAATTCAATGCTAAATGCGTTACCGTCTTCAGTCATCGTGAGATAGGTTCCATTGAAATTTTTATTCTCTGCTCATGCCCGAGTCCGTCCTGCCTGGCATGCACACCACTCTGTGCTAGCGTTGGCAGCTGTGCTAGCCTTGGAACCACTGATTAGCACGGCTGAGGGCAGTGCTGATGGCGCTTCTGCTACAGGGTTCCTTCTCAAGAAAGCAGGGTAGGCAGCAAATTAATCAATGTGCGGTCCTGTTCATGCGGCATCGTGGTGGAGGAGGGAGTGCTGCACTAAGGTATTCTCTACGACAGGAGATGTAACACTGGCTTGTAGCGGTGCTTCACTGAAGGCAGGTTTCAGCTGTTCGAGAGCAGTGGTGTGGGGCTCACTCCTGACATTGACAATGTAGGTCATGTCACAGTGCTCGGGAACAGGGAAGGGCCTGAGATAGTAAGGATTGAGGGCAAGACGGAGAGGTGCATTGCCTAGGAAATGTCATTGCTAGCATTCTGTCCTAGCGCTCTGTCTGGTTCCAACTTTTTTTCGGCAGTCCTTTAGCGCTAGTAACTATGTCTCAGCAAATGTCACTGCTAATGTACAGGCGTTAAGACTGACTAGGATGGGTCTGTCTCCAAGCTCCAAGTTGAAAAGGCATTCCGAAGATTCTTGATGTAGTGAGGAGCGGCAGGGGATGGTGCCATTGCTGTGAAGAAGTTGCAGGGAAAGTGTGGTGGGGTGCTGTAGACCAGCTGCATGCTGGAACAGTTGAAATGGGATTTCAGTGTAAGGTCTATGCGGAGGAAAGTTTGCGGAAGGTGCTCCACCTACTGTGACAGTGTGCCATGTGGGATAGGCACTTATTTGATGTGCCTGGGTGTGCATTTCGCAAGTAAGTTGGTTTAAGGAAGTTAAGCACTGGTGTGGCAACGGGTCGTCCCAAGCTTGGGCAGATGCTCATTGAAGAGGGCCGACTCGAATTGCTGTCTGTGGTCAGTTATGATTGTTGAGGGTCAACTGAAACGCCCTACTTAAGTCATGCCAAATGCTGCGGCAACTGGCACTTTCAGAGGAAGGCGTGGCTTCCAACCACTTGGTGAACTAACTAGTCGATGCACATAAGCAGATAGCAGAAGCTTTGGCACGCAGGAAGAGGGCCCACAATGTCTAGGCGAATCATGGCAAACTGGCCACTGAGTTGCAGGAACCGTTGTGCAGGAGGAACTGTTTATTGTGGCACCTTAACATGCTGACACTCTGTGCATGCATGAACCCAGTCGTGCATGCCAGCATTCATGTGCACCCAAACGAAGTGTGAAGAAATGAGGTGCTGTATGGCACAAACACTAAGATGGGCCAGGTGATGGAAAGTGTGGAAATTTTGCTGGTGCAGAGCAATGGGAATGTATGGTTGAGGAGTGCCAGTTGATGTATCCACAGTGGTGCCTACAGCGGTGACTATAGTGGCGCCTTCGATGTTGATATCCTTGAGCTTTAGCGACGTTGACAGTGACAGGGCAGTGCAGGCATGAGGGCCAGAGTTGCAGACACCATAGTTTGTTTGGGAAAGACACCATTCTTCTGGCTGGTATGTGGGTGTAGACGGTGCTCAATGGCTGGCAGTGCTGAGCTAGTCCTTGCTGGTGTGCTGGTTAGGTTGTCTGTGGTCACCAATTATGTGGCAGCTGAGTGGCAACGGGCCACCACGGTTATTAGTATTAATTTTTTTGGCACGCCATAATATTTTGGTGGTTAGTCAAGCTTTCTAGCTTCTGGGCATAAGCCGCCCTACTTTTGCCTGTGCACAAAAATCGAAAGGCACCTGAAAGGAACGCACTTTTGAAATTCGAGAGGACATCAAGTGAAATGCAATGGCTGCCTTAGCAGCAGTTCCCAAGGAGAAGTTGCCGGACTGTTTCAGGAAGTGGAAAGAGCGTGTGACTCAGTATGTGGAAGCGGTAGTGAACTGCTTTTAAGGGAATTAGGATGATGAAAACACCAATTGATGCTTCTATTTTTTCAGGAGCATGATTGGGTACTTTTCAGACAGGCCTTGTGTGTGGGTGTGTGTGTGTGTGTGTGTGTGTGTGTGTGTGTATATATATATATATATATATATATATATATATATATATATATATATATATATATACACATTAATACATTGTGTAGCTGCAAAAATAAAATGGGTAGTTTGAAGTAGTGTTGTGCTTGCATCGCTACTACCTTCCACTGAATTTCATCTTGTCATTCTGCAGATTTTACTCGTGGATTCAGTGTTGGTCGCCTATTGAGCGGGTCGTGCATTTCATAAATGATGTGGTACTGTTGCAACTGAGCAGTGCATCTGAGCTCTGAATGGTGTGCAGAACCTGCGTGCCCAGCTGGAGCTCGGAGATGAGGAGAGACGAGACCCTGCAGTGATGAAGCTACAGGAGGAGTTGCTGGCCACTCTGGGTGACCTCGTGGCCCAGTGCAGCTTTGGCAGCTGCGGGGCACAGCCACGGCGCTCGGGTGCAGCAATGTTTCTGCTAGAGCAAGGCCGTGCACAGAGCTGGCTCCTGCCCGGACACCGACTGGTCACCATCACCACCAGTGGCTGTGCAGGCCGTCCAGCACGCCTGAGTCTCTGTGATCGTTGTGCACTCTTCTGTCAAGAACCAGGTACCACCACTATCTATCTTGTCCTACCCTTACAAACTTTACTCTCCTGCAGCGTGACAGTGCTGGCAGCTGAAAGCAACAGTCTTGTCAGATGCGAAACAGAAGTACTTGGAGTTTCAGCACATGCTTTTAAACTCATAAAGTGCCATTCCGGTTGGAACAGGGCTGACTCACAACCAAGGTATCATTCGATAGTGATGACAATTATGAATGGTAAGAGGATGGGCACTGAAGAGCTTTAACTCAGAAGTTGCCAGCAGAATTTTCTTGTGAAGATGCAGTGGTGTGCAACTGTTGTAGGCTGCAAGCAAAACTTCATGTGCCTGCTGGTTTCTGTGAAATTGTCGGCACAACCTCTGTTTATGAAATAAAGAAAAAAAGACTGTATAAGGTAGTTCACATAAATTTGAAAGAAATGTTAAGAGTATGTTACAGTATCGTGTTCGTTCATGGCTGCGTCCAATCACTGCTCTTCTCCACTACTTGTGTCTTTGTGTGGTGGGATACCCAGGGAAATCATGTGTTGTTTTCTCTGCACCGTGCCCACCACTGTGTGCTGCCAACTAGTGCATCAGTGTGCAGTATTACGAGTTCTAGGAAGTGCCTAGTGTTAAGCAGGATGATTCACTTTTCATTTCAAGTCATTAGCCATTAGAATTTGAGACAAGCAAGAAGCACATCCAGAATCTAAAGCATAAAGATGGAGTGCATGAATAACTTCTACGAACAAAGTAAAATATTTTGTGACTTGAAAGTAATGTGCATTCAATTTTAACTGCGATGAATAATAGGAATTGTCATGTTTAACCCTTTCAGTGTCATTGACATACTGGTATGTTTCTGCGTTTCTGTCCCGCCATGTCACTGACGTACCTGTACTTTCTCCACTCTGTCCATTCGCATAGGCACAGTAACATGAAGTTGTTGGTGAGCTTCGAGGTGGTTCTGCCATCTATTGTATATTTCTAGAAACATATCTCCTCTGTCTGGGTTTTCTCAGCCTAGGTTTCTTTTTTAGCATGTGTGGAACGCACCTCTACGTGGGCATGGTTGCGCACGTGTCTGAAAATAGGAGGTGTGGCTTCTGGACTTTGTGAACTGCTATGACGGCAATTCTCCATTCAGATATTCACACTGTGGCCCAAAGCCACCACTCTTGTGTGCTTCTGCCATCTGTCGTATGTTTACACAGTATTTTTTCTCATTTTTTAAAAATCTCCCACTATCTTCACTACTGCGCACCTCCTTTCCAGTGACGAGGGTGTTCCTCTCAGTGGTGTGCTTTTTCGAGGATGGCTCTGCCCTGTGTTGTATCTCTTTCATCTGTTCCTCTCTGTTTCATCTGTTGCTCTCTTTCTTGGTGCTCTTTGGCCATCCCTGGATCTTGTGCCAATAAACTCCATATATCATCATATTGAGCAGAGCTCAATTTTACTGACTTAGTTATATCAAGGTTTAACTATACTTGCAAATGTCAACAGTGCTGAGCGACACTTGATCGAAGCGGCACTATAGGTACTACCGGTGGCTTGAAAGTTATACTGTAGAAGGAGAGGACTTACAGAGTCGCCATCTGTCGGAAGCGCCTCCCTTGCATAGTTTGAAGGATCACGCGGCACGTTCCTTATAGGTTTGGCTTATGGCGCTCAATAAAAACACCACGCGGCAGCCCTCCTGGACATTTCTGTAAGTACTCTCAAAACGACTGAAGTTTCTTACTGTCGAAATAATAATCTTGGACAAACTGAAAGTACAGAATCATTTACAGACGCTATCTGTTTACCAAATACGTACAGTGAACGCCACTGTGTGCGGTTGCCACGATGGAGTCTCCCAAACCGGCTTCTTGCGTGAAAGGTAGGCAATCGCTGAGAGTAAACTATGTGAAATATGTTCTCATAGTGGGCTCTCTGTATAACCAAATGGATCATAACAGAATGAAGCCTCAATGCAGCGATCACATGGGTTCGCAGCGACCGGCTGCACGTCTGCATGCATGTCCGCGCACAGTGTTTTGCTTTCGCTGCGAGCGCGTTGTCGCACCATGTCGTGAGCTTTAGGCCGCAGAATATGAGCATTTGACAGTACACAAGCAACCGTAGTTGCTTGGATGCTATCGGAGCTGTTCAAAAATAATTTCGTTATAGAGATTTCGACACCTGCGGCGACTGTGAGCTGCGGTCACAACGATTCAATCTTTTTTTCTAAATTCTTGGTTGTTTCAATATTATTTCTCAAGTTGCATTGCACTGTATATTTATCGGTATTCTGAGCGTGTGATTTTCCGCTGCTTCTTTTTCGTAATCCAGTGCTTTAATTCATAACACAAACACGACCACATGCCATGCCTTTTTTTAATGTGCTTCTTGTCACCCCCTTCCATTCCAGTGAACTTGTCAGCATATAGCATCACCAAGTTCATAGACCAAACCGTCATGACGTTAGCTGGGCAGCGAGCATGGGCGAGTGTCTCACTGCACGTTTTCTGCTACTAACTGAACATCGCAGTCCCGGTATCTGTCGTGTCCGCTGCTGGAGCAGTGATGCGAGGCCTTGTTTTCCTCGGATTGGCCTGCAGTGTCCCGAGTCGCAGGAAAGTCATAGGACGGGTCATGCGCGCCAGTTCGCTCGCTGTACCAGACCAATGCGCGTCTGTTTCTCTCAAGTTCAACCCCGTTGTCTGTCAACACCCAATAAGACCGAGGCCACATGGCTGGACTCAACACTTTTGCTGGAATTTTGCTGTCTTTTATCCACAACCGGTTTCCTGGGGCGAGTAGCAGTAGCTGCGTTACCGCATCGCAACGGTCGTAGTCGAGTTTTTGCTTTTTCCGCACTGTCTTGTTTTTGTATCGGAGGCTCCTGAGACCACTCGTCATTCACAGCACTAGCTTTTTTGGGTGCATGGGAAGCATAGAGCGCAACCGTCGGCTCAACAATAGCTGGGCTGGGCTTGTACTCAACGGACCTGGGGAGTCCCTATAAGCTAGGAGGGCCAGGTAAGGGTGAACCGATTTTTCCAACATCCGTTTTACCGTCTGCACTGTACGTACGGCCGCTCCATTTGACTGCAGGTGCCTGGGGCTGGACGTGACGTGATGGAAGCCATAACTTGTCGCAAACAATGCATATTCTGCGGAAGCGAATTGAGGACTGTTGTCTGTTACGACAAGTTCTGGAATCCCGTGCCTATCAAATATACTCTTGATTTGCACAATAACTGCCGCCGAGTTCATGGAAGATAAAAGGGCAAGCTCTGGATAGCGCGAAAAATAGTCTACGACCACAAGGTACGATTTACTGTGCAAATAAAAAAGGTCAGCTCCTACCTTCAGCCAAGGCAAGGAGGGGGACTCTGACGGCATCATGGGCTCGGCATTTTGAACGCGCAGTCTCGCGCGCTCTTGACACCTGTTTACCAGAGCTCCTAGCTCGGCGCTGAGACTGGGCCACCACACAGATTCGCGGGCCCTTGCGCGGCATTTCACAATGCCCTGGTGACCAACATGCAATGAACAAAGTATTTCCCTTCATAAATTCTGAGGCACCACGAGACGAGACCCATGCAGAAGCACACCGTCGCATATTGTAAGGTTTGCTCTCTCAGACCAGTAAGGGCACATTCACACCGGCGACTTGAGGAGGTCGCGCGACCAAGTTGGTCGCTTTGCGACCAGTCGCAAATGGTCGCAAACGGTCGCCTTTCTCGAAAAGCGACCATTTTGGGCGAGTCGCTCTCTGCGCGATTTTTCAGTCGCGCGACCGTGGTCGCAAAACTGATAAACCAATCAGCGGCACACCGGAAGTGATCTTTCGTGTGTCTACATCCGGCCTCCTCCGGCGTCGCATTCAAATTCCGCGTAGATTCCGAGAGTTCTCGCTGAGAACGATAATCTCCGGGATTGCGACTTGCGGGTCGCGCTCAGCCGGGCTTGCCGGTGTGAACATCAATCGCCTTCGGTCGCTTTTTGATTGCGAGTCGCAAACGGTCGCGCGACCTCCTCAAGTCGCCGGTGTGAATGTGCCCTAAGGGCTTAGTCAACTGGTCGCTTTAGTGCGATGTGGCCAGCCCTGCTTACAATACAACCGAAGTTGTTGGCAGGTTGAGTCTTTTTCTTGCGCGAACTTTATTTTGTTCCAATGGGCTGAAAATTTCAGTTCACTGGTACAGCCTTGTGCATGGCTCAATACTTCACTGCAATCTAGCTCCCCTACCTCTACATCTGTTTCTGTGCAAGGTGCCCGAGAAAGGGCGTCGGCGGTGCCAATCTGCTTTCCTGGGACATAGAAGACTGAAAAGCAATATCGCATGAGCCTCAATTGGAATCTTTGTATTCTAGGGGGAAGCACATCAAAGAGTGAGTGACCGAGTAGCGATACGAGCAGTTTGGGATCAATCTCAAATTGAAATTCCAACCCTATAAAAACCCTTTCAACCTTTCTGCTGTTCATGTCAGCGTAAGCGCTTCCTTTTCTATCTGCACGTACCGTTGTTCTATTGGTGTTAATGAACGAGAGTGATATGCAACCGGCCACCTTTCCCTATCTGATTGCACTTGCATGAGCACACAGCCGAGACCGAATGACGACGTGTCGGCGGACACAATAGTGCACAGCTTAGGGTCGAGTTTTGCAATGCATTGTGCCGAGGTGATCAATTCTTTCAGAGACTTGAACGATTTTTGCTGGAGGCAGGCCCCAGTGCCACTCACGGCCTTTCAAGAGAAGACTATGGAGCGGTGCTGACATGTCGGCTAGGTTGTTCACAAACCTTGCCAGATAGTTTATCATGCCCATAAACCTGCAGACATCAGCAACACTTGATGGCATAGCCATTTCGTTTATGGCTCGAACTTTCTTGGAATCCAGCGTGATTCCCGACGCATCGACCACATAGCCTAAAAATGCTACTCTGCTGACACAAAAAGAACATTTTGCCTGATAGAGTGTTACCCCCTGCTGCAACCAACCTTTTGAGCACTGCGTGCTGCCGTTCATCATGTTCACGCTTCGTAGCTCCGTAAACCAGAACGTCGTCCATAAGGTTCAGTACTCCTTCAAGGCCATCTAAGATTTCCGCACTTCGCTTTTGAAAGTATTCCGGGGCCAAGGTGATACCGAACGGCAGTCGCTGGCAGCAGTACCTACCAAACGGGGTGATAAATGTTGTTAGCTTTTGACTTTCTTTCGCCAATTTAACCTGTTGAAATCATGAATTGGCATCTAATTTTGAAAAGTATGTGGCCCCCGCTAATTGCCCAAGTGCGTCGTCTACGGTTGGCAAGACAAACCGTTCACGTAGGATGCTCTTGTTCAGCTGGGTTAGATCCACACAGATTCGAACTTCCCCACTTGGTTTGACTACTGGCACCATTCCTGCACACCATGTAGTCGGGCCATCTACCTTACGAATGACTTTGCTTTTGACCATTTTGGCCAACTGTAATTTGATAGGGTTCTTTAACGGGATGGGTACCGCTGCAGCATGAAAATTCCAAAGGGGACCGTGCCCTCTTTCATGCGAATGGTGTATTTGTATGACATCATGCCCAGTCCAGAGAAGAGCTGTGGATACATGTGCTCGTACTATTTATCGTCAACCACATCAAGAAATTTGACTACACCAAGTGCTTCAATGGCTGGGAGCCCTAACAGGACACACTGCAGTGACTCTACAATGTACAGTGTTTGTCACATTGTTTTGCCTTTCCAAACAGTATCTGCTGAAAAACAACCATTCACTTCGAGGCGCTCATTTGCAGCGCTTCTCAATACCGCTTGTGACGTGTCTATACGAGGCATTACACCGGCGAAATTGGTTGGAACAACAGTGACTTCTGCTCCTGAATCAATATTTGCACTTACGCGTACACCATTGATAGACACTTCCGCATATCTGGCATTTGAGCCGTTGAGTGCCCCAAGAAAAAAGTTTTGTCCGTTGCCTTCTAGTATGGACACGTCCACCTGGTTGTTTTCTGTTCTCTTGTGACACACCACGGCAAAATGTCCCTTGATTCCACAGTGGTCACACCGCACTGAACGTGCAGGGCACCGGGCTCTCGGGTGGCTTGACCGTCCGCAGAACTGGCACTCTCGTGGTTGCCGCTGTCCCAGCGACCACCCCTGGAGCGACTGCCGTTGTTGGGCTGTGGCACCAGCCTCCCAGTTGCTGGACGGCTTCCTCGTTGCTCGTTGGACCATGTTAACTTCGCCTGCATTCGTCTTGGTGTCAGGAGTGGGGTATAAATCTTGCTCGCGTTTGTGCTTGCTGCATACCTGCGTTGTAGCCGATGGCTGTTTTCCGGTTCTAAGTTTCTCGAGCCAAGCGTCACGCAGCTTCTTGTCCTGCGGCTACATGTGAACAAGGCTGACACTGGGCTCCGTTGCGTACATCTGGCACTATGGCATCGAACAGTAGCCTACCATGCTGCATGCCTCCAAAGGCAGACCCGCCGTGGTTGCTCAGTGGCTATGGTGTTGGGCTGCTGAGCACGAGATCGCGGGATCGAATCCCGGCCACGGCGGCCGCATCTCGATGGGGGCGAAATGCGAAAACACCCGTGTGCTTAGATTTAGGTGCACGTTAAAGAACCCCAGGTGGTCAAAATTTCCGGAGTCCTCCACTACGGCGTGCCTCATAATCAGAAAGTGGTTTTGGCACGTAAAACCCCATAATTATTTATTATTATTATCCAAAGGCAGCCACTACCTATTATAGTGCTTTAAGTGTTGCACAGCAGACACCCATGGTGGGAGAGCCTCACCACTTAATCAGAACCGCAGCACAGGTGGGACTTCAAACTTTTGTTTTCAGCTCGCTTCGGCGCTTCTGAAGCAGTCGATGTGGCCGCTGTGTCCACGTGATCCCTCATGCCACGTCACGCCAACGGTGTTGCCAGCTTTTCCAGTGGTGGAGCTTGCCCCCAATACGGAACAAGTGTGGAAGACCATGAACAGGTCAAACCTTAGTTTGATGAACTTGACATTCTATAAGAATTCTTGCTGAATCAAGGTTTTTATGGCTTAGCAGTGGAAATGCCTTTATATGTTCCTATAAAAGCTGTGCTGATTATCATATTGTAAAAGGGTGTCTTTAGTTGTGACTTCAATAAAAATTAGAGCAATTATTATCTGCTTGGAGTGTCCAAGCTCAGTCTGTGCAATTGCATCATGTGTAAAGTTGTGACCACATTGCTGCATCATAAGCAGAGTCCTATGTTTGCAGCGCAGTAAAATATTGTTACGGGGATGGAGTAATTTCTCAGAGGCCGATGAAACTGCGGAGCTCTTTCATAGTGGTAGGCTTTGGGAACGCAGTAACAGCACGCAGCTTCTTGGGATCCGAGCGAATGCCCTCCATTGACACGGCATGGCCTAAAATTGTGAGCTGACGAACAGCAAATCGACACTTCTTCAGGTTAAGTTGCAACCCAGCGTTGGTCAAGCAAGTGAGTACGTGCTGGAGGCAGAGCAGGTGCGTTGCGAAATCAGGGGCAAATGCCACAATGTCATCAAGATAGCAAAGACAGATTTTTCATTTGAGACCACGCAGAACAGTATCCATCATTCTTTCGAACTTAGCATGTGCGTTGCAAAGTCCGAAAGGCATTACAGTGAATTCATACAAGCCGTCAGGGGTGGCGGTTTTCGGGCGATCGAGCTCTGCCATCGGAACCTGCCAGTAGCCTGAAAGCAAATCCAGCGAAGAAAAGAACTTGGCTCTCGCAAACAGTCCAGAGCATCATCGATGCGTGGTAATAGGTAGACGTCCTTCAGTGTGATCTTGTTTAGCTGTCGAAAATCAACACAGAAGCGGATGAAACCGTCTTTCTTTGTGACGAGTACCACGGGAGAGGTCCGTGGGCTCTGCGAAGGTTGAATCACGCCTTGACGGAGCATGTCATCGACCTGGTCTGCAATGATGAGACGTTCCGTTGCGGACACGCAATATGGTCTTTGTTAGTGGTGAGTGAGAGCCAGTGTCGATGTGATGCTCGACTGTCGATGCACGGCCAAGAGATGTTTGCACAACATCAAAAGAACGGCAGAAGTGCTGAAGGATTGCGAGAAGTTGAGATCGCTGCGAATGTGTCAGATCTTTGGTGATGAATGGGCTGAACACACCAGTCCATGTTGAGTCGGGGATGGAGAGGGCACTGAGTTCATGGACAGCAGAAGAAGGCACTTTATCGAGGACGGAGACAATTTGTGTTGAATCAACCGACTCGTTGTAACCAAGGCATTCGGGCCGGAGAAGTGATAGCAGCGATGAAAGATGATTGTAAATGGGCATTGTGCTGACACTGGCAGCAAGGTCAAGAGCTGCAAAAGGCAAAGGGGGCGCTTTTCGGGTAACAAAGTGATGAGAGGGCATGAAGAAGACCGTCCTGACGGATATAGTACTACACGAGACTAGTATGGATGCTGAAGAACACGGGGGAATACAGGTGTCTTTTTTCACGACACTTTTAGCGGCAGGATGGGCATTGACCAAGGCCAGGTCACCAAGATGGGAAAGTTCAATCTCAGACCGAGCACATTTGATGATGGCATTCTGGCGTGAGAGAAAATCCCATCCTAGAATAACAGCGTGGGAGCACGATGAAAGAACTATGAACGCTATTGTGTATAAAACGTCCTGTATGGTCACATGGGCTGTACAAGAAGCGGTAGGGCGAATGGGTTGAGCACTTGCCGTTCGAAGCGACAATCCAGACAGAGACGTCATCACTTTACGAAGCGGGCGGCAAAATCTGGTATCCATAACCGAAATAGCAGCACAGGTATCGACGAGGGCGACTAGCAACATCTTCGATAAACAGATCGATGACATTGGCAGGTAAAGGAGGAGGACTTCGGCATGTCGACACTTGCGCAGTTCTTGCCTTGAAAACTGCGTTGTCTAGTTTCCCTCTTCGTTAGAGACGGGTCGGCGACGTGGGGAGGGTGACCGGAGGCGTTTGAAGCGAGGACGGCAATCAGTCTGGGAGCGAGCTGGTGATGGGTCGAAGTGGTCGAAATGCACCTTACGGACTAAGGCGCATTTGGATCATGCGGCACATAGGGTGCTCTTCGATCGTCATCGAACGCCTGCGACCGATGGCAGCAGAACCTTGCAACATGACTGCGATACCTACATGCTTTGCATGTAGGGTGATTGTCCGGTGTACGCCACGGGTTAGCGACGGCAGTGGTGGCCCAATGGACGGGAGGGTGAGGGCGATGCACAGGCTGCTGAAAGCGACGTATGGGCACACTGTGAGGCACCATTGCACCAACCATAGCATAAGGGACCGGTGTAGCCACGGCATCCTGCTGGTGAACAGCTGGCAGCGCTTCCGCGACCTCTTCATGGATCACGTTACAGAGATGAGACGGCAAAATGCTGGCGGACTCTTGAGTGACGGACACCAGAGATAGATGTCGTGTGACTTCTTCGCGGACAAAATCCTTGATTTGGGTTATCAGGGAGGCTTGTTCGGTGCCGGTGGTCAAGCTGCAGAGTGATGCTGCATTCAGTGTGGGATGTTGCCTTGTTAGACCTCACTGCTTACGTAATTCATCATAGCTCTGGCAGAAGCTGATAACATCGCCAACAGTGCGTGGGTCCTTGGCCAGAAGTATCTGGAGCACGTCATCATCTATTCCCTTCATGATATGCTTGATCTTTTCCTCTTGCGTCATGGCAACATTCACGCGCCTGCACAAATTGAGAATGTCTTCTGTCTCGCCCGAGAATGTCTCACCCGTGTCCTGTGCGCATGTACGCAAACGCTGCTCGGATTGGAGTTTCCTGACGGCGGGTCGGACGAATACTTCTGTAATCGACCTCTTGAACGCCGACTACGTTCAGATATCCCTCTCATGATTTCTGAACCAGAGACTGGCCATGCCCGCGAGGTAGAATGATACGTAAGCCAGCTTGTCCGAGTCATTCCATTTATTGCGAACGCTCACCCGTTCGTAGGACGACAGCCACTCTTCAATGTCGTTGTCGTTGGTTCCGCTGTAGATGGGAGGCTCCCGCTGGCGAACGGTGCCAGCGCAAGGGACGAGTGACAATGGAAGAGTCTGCTGGTCGGCGTCCGGTATGGCAGGGCAGAGGGTAGCGTCCGAGAACGGAGTTCCAGGATGGTAGCGTGGAACGTTACGCTGCATGGCTCCACCACTTATAAACGAGATCTATTGAGGTTCGTAGCGACCGCCGGTTCTAGCATGCACCGAGCACAGTCCCCTAGCTCGAGCCTCTGACGTGCGCTTGATGCTGCTGACTCTGCGCTCACGTTCGTTATCTTCCTTACAGAACCAATAAAGAGAAAGGCGAGGCACAATGGCATGGATGGATAGATGTTATGAGTGTCCCCTTTGGCACGGGGCGGTGGGTTGCACCACTAAGCTCTTGCTATTATACTGCCTAATATCCTACCTAGCTAAAGAAGAAGAAAAAAAAAACACTATGAACTTCCGCAACCAAATTTTCTGACCCCCTACAGGCGCCGTGCACGCCGACGGACGCGCCACTGGTGGCGGCCTTGCGCAGAACATGCAGGAGAGGAGCCTGGCGCGCGCCGTAGTTGTGTCGTTGATCATGCTTCTCTGTCTTATTCACGTTTTCAGAGCAAGATAGGCAACACCATTCGCACGTGTGGGGTGGCCAAAGCTTCAGGGAATGTCGAAGAAGAATTGTTGCAGGGTGGGGAGCTCAAATACCGGTGAAAACGTGCCGGCAATACGGTTCTAATCATTCCCGGCAAAGCCTCATCAGCGGGAGCAACGGTAGCAAAAATGGATTGTCGCTTCCAAGGGAAATTTTTTGTTCTCATCCTTTCCTTTGTCTCGTCGGTGTTTTTTTCCACTCGATCATAGTTAGACGCGTGAGCAACGAAGTTCGTCTGCAGTGCAGCATGAGGTGTAAATGCATTTCGCTAAAGTTCGGAATGCTGTTTGCCGCTTATTGTTTTCCGATTCTTTACCGTGTTGCGCTAGCTAGGCAGCACGACTGCACGAGCGCATTGCGTTGTATCTTAAAGCTACTGAAGTTTGCAAGAACTGAAATTGTTGGTTTCATGTGGCGCGGTAAATCCTCGCACCAGCTGTCGCGCACTTCATGTATTTACATCTATTTTATGCGTGGCTTCGCACATGTTTAACTGTTGCTAGTTGCTCCATGTTTTCACTGTGAAGTTTTCACCCTGCCTTGTTTGTAAAGGGTATAAATCACGCTGTGTCTTATCGGAATGAGATACCAAGGAAGTGCTTCTTTAACAGCTTTATTCTCATCGCCCGAGGGCATCTTAGATATTGTTTGCGTTTTTGGAAATGTGTTTAGAAAATAGGTAGTTCAGGGCGACAATTGCTAATAGCTGCTGCATATGGTATTTTTCTTCCGTTTCTTGCTGAAAAGTCCGCGTCCCGTTTGGGAAGTCATCACACCTCGATGCTGCCTGAGCAAACTTAACACGCTGAGTGATTTGTTTCTTTCACAACGTAGTCCCTTCTTGCATGTGGGTTTTGTACTCAACTTAATTCTTTCTTATACTTAGGCTGCAGACAACTAAACCGGGCCTAGCCGCCAGCGCTCATCTAGTTTCACTGGCGCTGCTCTGCCTTTAAATATATCATGTCGCACCTCTCTCTAGTAATATAAAAAAGTACTGAAAAGTTAGTAAGTCTTTAGCTTTGTACGTTTCCAAGCAGCTCCCTTGGGGAACTTAAAATTGCACAAACTGCAGCGGGAACGGTAGTTCATTGGCATATGCAGCAGAATTGCATCGGCAGTACAGCACTAACACGCGCTTATATTAACCCGTGTGTTTGGTGACTTCATTGGCTAGTGTATGCGTTCCCATCAATAAATTGGCAATTGCTCTTCTTGAGGCGACTTTGACTGCAGTTATTGGGCTATGTCACATGTATTCATCGGCAGAAAAATCACAACGGCATATGCAGAGATTGCACCGTGCGGATTTGTTTGATATAAGTCTGCACTAACGATGGGTGCTTATTACTCAGGTACAGAAGCAGCATTGCGGCAATGGTAGAATAAAAAAAAAGACCATCGAGAGATCACATCACTCAACAAAATTTATCGGCTAGTCAACATGAGCTCCACATCATGTAAATGGGGTTCATGGCGTTTGTCTGCGCGACACACCTTGCACGTATGTGGACCATGTTGTCCCAAGCACCGGTAACATCGTGTTCATATTCGCTCGCACAGAGGTCAGCATCTTCCCTACAGCTGTCACCGCAGAAGAAGCAGCCTGGCACCCGAACAAAGGAGAAATCGCAGCCGCGAACTTCAGCCATCCTTGCTGCAAAGGGTTGTCGTCTGCTACTGCTCCCGCGTGTACTGTTGGAAGCGTCTGCTAGGTGGCTTTCAGTGGCGCCTCTATAGGTGGTGCACGAGGCGTATTGCGAACTTTCCTTTTGTACGTCTGCTTTTTGTCGTTTCCCTACTTCCACCAATCTTACAATCGCCTCTTACTAATCTCTATTGCGGACATGTTTACTTTTCCCTTGCTCTCGCTGAACCCAAGGGCTTCAAGCAGGCCAGTGGTGCCTAAATCGACCGCGGGGCAGGTGTCTTCACATTCTAATAAAACATGCTCCATTGTTTCCCTAACTTTACCGCAGCAAGCACATGCTTCTTCTTCCTTCTTATATCTCGCTTTATAGATGCGTATTCTAAGGCATCCTGATCTCGCTTCGAAAAGTAATGAGCCTCCCTTTGAGTTATCGTAAATTGTTTCTTTCCTGATTTTATTTTTTCCTCTTAATTAGTTACTCATGGCAGGTGTATTTTCCATTGCCACCACCCATAAGATTATTTCAGCCTCTCTGACTTTCCGCTTGACATTCTTTGTTGCTGTGCTGCCCACTCTACAGGCTGCATACGTGCTGGTAAGCTTCCTAGTTCTTTTGTACGTGGATAATGTGGATAAGTGTGGCCATCTAGTGGAAAAAATTGCAACTAGGCACAATTTGATGATTGTAGTCATCATCGGTTCTATGTGTGAGGCATTTTTGTTCATGTACATTGGTACAAATACTCATGACGACTATACTCAACAGCAGTAGGGAAAGGGTTAATTGCCACTTTAAGAGGATATGGAACCGCATGGAGCACTTTTTGCACATAAAAATATGTCGCACACAGTAAAGCACTTCCTGGTGCTAGAGGCAAGCACATCTTGAACCAATGCCATTGCAAGCAGGAGCTTTGTACATCTGCTCTGTTCAGCTTGTTTCACGTTTACAAGCATGTTTCGGCCACAAACCACTTTCGAACATGTTACAAGTCATTGAGCTTTTCTTGGTCTGGTCACTACTAAATTTTCATCGGAAGCTTTTGGAAACAAAGCACCGTGCTGTACCTTAGTTGTGAAAATACCTTCCTCGTTAGAAATGTCAGAAATTATTATTTGTCATATCTTACTCGTTGCAGTGCTAAGCTTAAGTTCGGGTGTCACCCTGCTGTGGTGCGTGGTGCGCCTCATATACGCCTTGGGTTGTGAGAAGGCTAGTCAATCCTGCACCCATTGTTTGTTTATTTGGGAAAGAACATGCGAGCATGTTGGCTTGCCGATGCTGGCAATGCTGAATTGCACCCCAAAAAGTGTCCCATCACCACAGTGGCATTGCAAGCGGGGGCCAGACCAGTCATGGGTGTTGCGAAGAGAATGCCCTGATGCAGATTGCAAATTTGACTCTTAGCTGCACTGTACTTTTTCAGCTTTGCATTTCCTGGCATTGCAATTTTGACACGCTTGCAAATTCTTCTCTTGGTGCTGTCTCTATAGCACTTGTGCATGGAGCGGAGATGAGTATGCAGCAGCAGCAGCAGCAGCGACGACGACATCAGTCGGAAGCTGCGGGTCGCGCATCTGGGTTGCGTCACCTGCCAGTAACTCAAGATGACCTCAGCCTTGAGCGTCGCGGGTGAGTTTAGCTTCCTGGCCTTGCGTTCATCCAACTACACAATACCAAAATTTCAGTTAGTCAGCAAAAAGCCAAACAGAAAGCACAAAACAAAAGTCTATTTTTACATGTTGGAATACATGCCATTAAGAGCTCTCAAGGTGTGTGCATGTCCTCTGTACTGGCATGTGTACAGCCCAGTCATATCTCTTTATGTACTTAAGTGAATCAATGTTCAGTTCATTTTGTTCTAAGGTTGGTAGAGAAACACTGCAGGAGGAATCTTTCTTCTTGGTTTTGCCATGAATTTCCCAGTGTAATTCCCTAATGGCTCCCTAAAAAAGAAAAACAAGAGGAGAGACAACCGAGCAAAAGCAGGATTTAGCCATTTCTTCAGCTTGAACTCGCTTACTGTGAGACCAGTTACTCCCTTGACCACCCACAGTGCCTGAAACATTGTGCAGAACTTCTGTAATTATGTGCTGAGTTCCCCAATTGTATTCAACAGTAGTAACGATGACAAGACAGTGATAGCAATGACTATAATGGTGGTGTCGTGACAATACTTCATTGAGTGACATATAAGACAGCGAAGGGCAATTCTTGCAATAGGAATAGAATGACTGTTGTGCTGAAAGCCATGCTATGAACGACTGCTACATTGGAAATAGCTGGGCTGCATGCATGTATCGAAACAAGGCCACACGTAAGCTTTCAACAAAATTTAATACTGAAGATTAGCTCATCGAGCTCCCAGCTGCACATTACTGCAGGGGCTTAAGTTGCAGTGCTGGCCAAAGTTGTGCTTTTCTATGTCATGCAGTGAGGATGAATCTGAGCATTAGAAGGTGCCCAGATGATGACATGATAATGACAGTAGTATAACAAAAATGATAGACTTGTACATAGACACAGTAAATCCAGTTTCGTACTGTTTAACTTTTGTCGGGGTGAAATTCTAGAAGGCAGTTACATTTTATTTCATGTAGAGTTGACACATTTTAATCATGATTTCCCTTGCATGAGGATTAGTTAAACTTTAGACAATTGCTGGTAACATGGTTAGGTGTGTGCAGCTTCCCCCAAGCACGTGAAACGCATCAGCTCAGTTTTATGGCAGCTCAGTTCCTTTTGCTCAGATTGTTGCCATCTAATGGAGACAGCCAAAGCATTGATCGTGACAAACTGCAAGCAGGAGTGGCCATTTGTTCCTTGAACTTCCCTGGCATTAGAATTGCGATGAATTAATTGATCCATTTATTCATTCAGAGGTGGTGGCCGAGCAGGGTTGGTGCTACGTCACGTGTGTGGTTGTTGGTGTTGTGGCTGGGCTGAGGTGCTGGTGCGACGGCCCACAGGCAACAGTGCCTGGCTGCTGCGTCTGCAGAATGACCTGTTTCCCCGGGCGGCCACCAGCACTGTGAGTTCTCTTCTCTGAACATGTGTGTAAAGGGACAGAACAGAGTACTATCACATGCTGCAATGGCCAAGTGGGTGTGGCATTCCGTTGCCAAATGAAAGGTTGGAGTTTTAACTTTTCTGCTGCTACACCATGACGGGGACACAGCACAAAAATGCCATTGTCGTTGGAATTCTTTAGCACGAAGTGGAAACCCGAGTCTATCCCTTCGTAGAAGCTGGCAGGTCATTTATGGCAGAGTAACAGCGTTCACACAGTACTAACCTACGGTGCCAATACAGTGACGTTAAGAACTGTGCAGTGATCAATGGAATAGAAGAACTTGCAGTTCCGCCCGAAAGGCGAAGCACCGATTGTGATAGCAAATTAGTAGATAGCTGTATGAAGTACGGATTGTAGATTTATTGACCGTATAAACTTGTAAACATTTGTTTGCAAACCAAATTAACAGTAATAGAATATGTAAGCATGACTCAACGAAGACATAGAAAGAAACAGGCACACAGACAGCACTGTCTTTGTGTGTCTGCTTCTTTCTACATCCTTGTTCAGTCGCGCTTACACATTCTATCACGGATTCAAACTAACTAGCCTGCCAACATGTTTAAACTAAATTAACCAGCACTGTGTCACATGTGCACAGCTAAACATAAACACATCTTGCTTGATGAGCATGGAAACTCGCTGTCAAAATTCTGGAGTGAGGAATCGCGGCAGCAGCAAGTGAATTGACCTTCATGCATCTCTCGCTTCAATGAGAACGAAACATCGAAAGTATACCGCATATGAAGTTACCAGCACTATACGCACTCTACAAACATGGCAGATCGCTTGAAAGATGAGGCTCACACCGGCGCGCACTTTGGTCATGTCGCAGATTGCTTTCAAGACACATGAGCACCGGCAACACGTCCCTATGGTGCCCACCAAAGGTGTCTATTATGGTGTCCGTGATTCGCATGGCCGACGCCGTAGTAGACACCACGGTTGTCTCCACTCTGTAGGGAGTGGCGGGCAAGGAGGACATCGAGGCACCCTAGCAGCCGCTGGAGAATGCCCCTCCTCCCTCGCCTGACCCCCCCCCTCCCCCCCGCCTCACGCGCCACGGGAGAGGGCATGCATCTGGGCGGTGTTACTTGCTCGCATACGCGAGATTGAACCGCGTTTACCGGCTCACCCTCACACGCTTTCACTCATACGGAACCTTACGGCGATGCCGATGGCAGAAATGTGTCTGGAGTGTCCATATAATTGCAACTGCAATAAAATGATAGGTGTAACATCAAGAGACAGGATTGGTAAGCAACTGGGCATAGTTGATATTATAAGGTTCAGACGAAGAGGCAGAATTGTGCAGAGTGAGTTTCAAGGGAAGGAGTGTCACAGCAGTGGGTTATGAGGCGTAGAGATGTGGAGAGATGAGCTATCGCCGCAAAACCTATTGCGATAAGCATCTTTACCTATCTGTTTTGCAGCGCGTGGTGCGTAGTGCCATTGGTAGCATACTGCACGCATTTAGTATAGACGATAATCCAAACTTGCTGCTGTTCCCTGCTGTAGGCAACGTGACGTGGGTATTGCGCTTCTCTTTGGCGGCATCCAGCGTTGCCCACCAGCTTGATTGCGTTTTGGTTTCCCGTTGCCCTCTTAAAACACTACGTAATAGGAAAACAACAAAATGCATCTCGGGCCGCTAGAGCTACAACAATTCGCGCGACATTTCGCATTACGTAGATATCAACAATAGTTGAGTGTGTCAGTTTTTTAGTTATTCTGATCTACGTTTTCCCGGTTTGTATGTTTTTTCTCGCAGTTTTTCCCAAAATGTATCAATGAGGTTCTACTGTAAATGAAAATTTTCCGCAGATGCAGATGGTCAAGTGGTTGAATTACAAGTGGCTGCTTGCGAACACACCTTTCAAATATCACGCTACTCGACCAAGAGCAATTGCCAAAGCAAAACAGCGTCATGTTCCACATAAAATATGTTCGATAAGATCCTATCACGGCCTGCGCACTCTATGCTTTGGATGCAAGGGTGCGAATGCCGTCTTCCCCTGCGGGCAAAAGGAAAAGGGTGGGGGGCAGCGATCTCACGGTAATGTGATCAATCGCACGCGAGGGTATGGGGGGGTGGGGGGGGAGTGGGAGGCAGGTTGGTGCTCTTCTCCTTTTCTAGCACGGCCTTGGCTGCACATGGCTGAGTGCATATGTAGTCCACATGCTCTGTTTTAGAGGTATCTGCCGCGTGTGCATAGAGTGGGTGCGCCAGAGATGGCATGGCATCATGTGCGCTGTCTTCCCACGTGTTTAGTACTAGAGGTTGTGTAATCTCAAGGAGACTCATTGAAGTGAGAGGCAGACTAAGCATTCACTCCCTGCTGTTGGTGCCTTTCTCAAGTGTCAGCCTACTGCGGGCGACACTGCAGCTGTAGGGGCGGAGTGGGCACGAAAGCCAGGCTGGCTTCGCTTCGTAACACTGATGTGAAGTTATCGTCAGCTTGGCAGGAAACTGACTGTCAAAAAGTTTCCGACTCGCAATGGGGAAACAATCAGAATACTAGAAAACAGCGCACAACAATGAGACTAATTAAGAGAATAGCTAAAAAACAATCCGGTACGACTAGTCGAGGCTTTTGTCATTAGCCGTATAGTATATGTAACCCCCTATCTAAATCTCCAAGTAGTAGAGAAGACAAAAATCGAAGGCATCATTAGATGCTCATTCAAACATGCCATAGGATTGCCAATAAACACATTGAATGACAGGCTCCTAGCTTAGGTGTCCACAACATGCTGGGAAGAACTCGTAGAAGCCTATACGATAGTGCCACACGCTTATGCCACACGCTTGGGCCACTTGCTCCCAGAAGAAGACGAGGATGGGCTGGCTCACAAGCTCGCACCCTGGTCTTGTGTCCCTTCGACGACTTGGACTTTAACTGCCTCTTTCAGAAGTCGCCTGCCAATTAAATGTGACATGCTTCTGGTGGAGGTGTGGGGTATTCTCGACCATACAACAGACCCTTCCTAGCAGCAGGAACGCTAGACCGATGCCGGAGCTCACGCC
Organism: Dermacentor albipictus; assembly: GCF_038994185.2. Lineage (NCBI taxonomy): Eukaryota > Metazoa > Arthropoda > Arachnida > Ixodida > Ixodidae > Dermacentor > Dermacentor albipictus. The sequence goes on along the minus strand of NC_091823.1, from coordinate 8,468,216 downwards.
AGTACACCGCGCCAGCCGGAGAATCCAGGAATTGGCCCCTGAGTTTGAGCCTTTACCTGTGAGAACGGCAATGTCGGCAGGTATGGATACTACCCTGGAACTAACCCTGCGACGGCTGCTCTGGTACCTCATCATTACACGCAGCAAAAAACATGCGTGCCAAGTCCCTTCCACGGCGAACTTCTTGAAGACGTGGAAGACTGGCTGGCAGACTTCGAGCACGTACCGGAGTTCATTGGATGGGACGACTAAGTGAAGCTCCGAAACACCCACTTCAGCCTTTTAGATGGTGCTTGCACGTGGTTCCAGACCCACGAAGATGTCCTGACATCATGGTGTGAGCTCTATCGCAGCCTCTTGGACACCTACGCCAGCTCCAATCGCCGGGAACGAGCAGAATGGACCCTCCAGTCTCGCATTCAGAAACCTAATGAGAGTGTGGCTATGTACATGGAAGACATGGTTCGTCTCGTCAGGCGAGCTGACCCTACCATGTCTGAAAACAAGAAGCTGCATCACTTGATGCGAGGCATGAAAGAGCAGCTTTTTGGTGGACTCGTTCGTAGCCCGCCCAAAACGGTTGCAGAGTTTCTCACTGAAGCAGTCACCATTGGGAAGGCCCTGCACCAGCGCTCGCACAAGTACGATCGGCAAGTGAATCTCTCCTCTGCTACCAGTGGACTAGGAGCTCTCGCAACTCACGTCAAGTCACTTCATGAGATTATTCAATCGATAGTCTGCGGCAGCTGCATCAGGTGCAGCAGCCTTCAGCTAAAATAATAGCTAGCATTGTGCGTGATAAAGTGCAGCATGCACTCAGCATACCACGTTGCGAAGCAGCACTTCAGGCCGCTCCACCACTTCAGGTGTTCACAACTTCGACTGAACCACGACACACAACATACGCTGACGTTTGAAGAGGCAGCATCCCATCTCCGGCGACACCTCCTACCGTGAGCGAATACCAGCGTGCGACTTATGCCGATACATTCGGCCAATCTATCCCTGCATCAGCGCCGCTACGTACCGTTACCCCATATGCCATGTTTCAATCAATGCAGGCAGTTCCTTATTTTGGAGAGACTCGATCAGCGGTACGTAAATCTGACATTTGACGCATGCCCAACCAACAACCGCTCAGTTACCATTGTGGTGAGGTGGGTCATGTCTACCGAGAGTGCCAGTACCGCCGCCTTGGACTCCAGGGCTTTCCTATTAGCTCACCCTGACCCTATTTCAGACAACGGGCAGCTGAGATTGAGGATTTTATTGCCCAACTCGGCGGGCCACCATCATCAAGGCGCCAGTCGCGATCGCTGTCGCCACGACCATCCTATTGGAGAGGTACAAGTCGGATGTCGCAAGGACGATCTCAGAGCCTTCGCCTGGAAAACTAACGTCAGCGACTTTTAGAGGCAAGGCCGCTGACACTCGGTTTGTGCAAGACCTCCAATCGATGCGACCTCAGACGGACGGAGACTTGCCGACACCGGTGTCTGAGGCTGGAGACAACTTTTCAATGAACATACCTGTGCTGATAGACGGTTGAACTGTTACTGCTTTAATAGACACTGGCCCTGACTACTCGATTATCAGCGGAAAACTGGCAAGTAGTTTAAAGAAAGTTGTTACGCCTTGGACAGGGACGCACATGTGGACAGCTGGCAGACATGTCAAACCACTCAATGTGTGCGCTTCTAGTGTACAAATTCAAAATTCTATGTCTCTGCTAAGTTCCCTTGTTCTCTGAGAATGCTCCCATGAATTCATACTTGGAATAAACTTTCTTCAAGAGTATGGCGCCATCATCAACCTCCACCAACGCTGTATTTCGTTCTCTACAAAGAAAGTGACGACATGAGATGCCTACCGCCACAGAGCTGTTCTTCGAATTTCCGATGACAGCATCACGATACCACCTCATGTTATTGTAATGATTCTGGTAACATCTGAGGGCACATGCAAAGGCGAAGTACTTGCAGAGTGCAACATCTCGCTTCTATTTACCCTCGGAATCGGCGTGGCTCGAGGAATCATTGACGTTAGGGATGGCCAAGCTGATGTCTTGATCACTAACTTCACAAATGAGCTCCGACACCTCTTCCGTGGCGCTGCGGTCGCTTATGCTGAAGCCTTGGAGGATATCATTGAGTGTTTCGCTTGTGGAGAAAGTGGCAGTGATGAAGTAAGCATTATAAATATCGACATTAACAATGAGCTGTCAGAGGACAATAAGGAGGCACTGCGAGGACTGTTGTGTGAATTCAAGGACTGCTTCACTCGATCGTCTAAAGTCAGTCAGATGCCAATCACACGACAAAAGATAATTGCTTACGACGATGCACGTCCTTTTCACCAGCAGCCGTATCGTGTTTCGCAGAAATTACGCGAAGCAATTCAACAACAAGTCAAGGAAACGATTTACGATGGTGTCATCCAACCTTCAAGGAGTGAGTGGTCATCACCGGTTCTCCTGATAAAGAAGGACGGCACTCCCCACTTCTCTGTTGATTACAGAAAACTGAACAATGTCACAAGGAAAGACTTCTATTCATTGCCGCACGTAGATGACTCTCTCAACCGGCTACGGCGAATCAAGTATTTTTCCTCCCTTGACTCGAAAAGTGGGTACTGGCAGATTGAGGTAGAGCGCGACCGGGAGAAAACAGCCTTTGTCACCTCGGATGGACTTTACAAGTTCCGAGTACTTCCGTTCAGGTTGTGCTCTGCTCCGGCAACTTTCCACCAGATGATGGACTGTGCTAGCCGACCTAAAATGACAAACCTGTCTCGTCTGCCTGGATGATGTGGTCATATTTTCAGACAGCTTCTCCGGACATCTTAAGCAATTGCGGCAAGTGCTCGAGGCAATCTGATCAGCCAACCTCACTTTAAAGCCTCAGAAATGTCACTTCGGTTATGAAGAACAGAAGTTCCTTGGGCATGTTGTGAGCGCGGAAGGCGTCTGCCCCGATCCCAAGAAAACTTCTGCTGTAGCTGCTTTCCTGACTCCTACCCACAAGAAAAGCGTTCAATGTTTCCTGGAACTGTGCGCATACTACCGCCACTTTATATGCAATTTTTCTAAAATAGATGAACCACTTACTCGTCTCACTAGAGATGACATGCCGTTCATCTGGAGCTCTGAACAGGAAGTGGTTTTCACTGAGCTTTGACACCGCCTGGCATCGCCTTCAGTTCTTGGGCATTTTGATGAGAAAGCCGAAACGAAAATTCATACCGATGCCAGTAACATCGATCTGAGTGCGGTGCTCATACAGCGGCAAGAGAACGGCGAAAGGGCCATAGCTTATGCCAGTTGCACCCTATTGCGACCTGAGTCCAATTAGACTACCATGGAGAAAGAGTGTCTTGCTGTCGTATGGGCACTTACAAAGTTCCGACCTTACCTCTATGGTCGCCCATTCTGTGTTGTGACGGATCATCACTCCTTATGCTGGCTGGCTAACCTAAGAGACCCTTCTGGACGACTGGCACGGTGGAGCTTGTGCCTGCAGGAATACAACATGACCATCGTGTACAAGTCAGGCCGCACACACGAAGATACTGACACATTGTCGCGTGCGCCTGTTGAACCTGATGATCAACATGCCGGGGATGGCAGCGCTTTTCTCAGCGCCATAAGCGAGGAAGATGTATCTGCACGGCAGTGAGCAGATAGTGAATTGTGACCTTTTATTGAACACCTAGAAGGCCGCAACGTACGTCTGCCCCGACAAATTGCTTGCAGATTGTCGTTGTTCATTGTTTTCTTTGCCACAGGGAATCTTATACAAGAAGAATTCTGCTGCCAGCAACAAAACCTATCTTTTGGTCGTACCAGTAGAGCTTCGTGATGAAATCCTGTTCGCATACCATGACGAGCTTGGGTCCGGCCACTTGGGTTTCACTCAAACCTTTGCTCGGGCACGGAAATCGTACTACTGGCCGAAGCTCACCAATTGTGTTAAATGATATGTCCAAGCCTGCTGTGAATGCCAACGCCGAAAGTCACCCAATGTGAAACCTACGGGATTACTGAATCCTATTGAGCCGCCTCGAGGGCCTTTTGATCAAGTCAGTATGAACCTCCTAGGCCCGTTTCCGTTGTCTACTTCCGGAAACGAGTGGATCATCATCGCCACAGACTATTTAACCCGCTATGCTGAAACAAGGACTCTTCCTAAAGGCAGAGCTTATGAGGTTGCAGAGTTTTCCGTACAGAACATCGTACTACATCATGGCGCCCCAACCTGTGTCATAACAGATCGAGGGGCAGTGTTTACGGCTAGACTGCTTGAAGAAGTTTTTCAACTGAGTTACACCACGCACCGAAAGATGACTGTCTATCATCTGCAAACAAATGGCTTGACAGAAAGGCTTAAAAAAACGATGACTGACATGCTGTCGATGTACATAGATGTGCAGCATAAGATGTGGGATGAAGTACTACCGTTCGTCACGTTTGTATACAATACCGCTACGCAAGAGCACATACGCTTCATGCCGTTTTCTCTTGTTTACAGTCGTGAAGTTCAAACGGTGTTAGAAGCCATGTTACCATGTGACAAATCTGACATTCTTGATGAAGACGCTGAGAGTGTTGTGCAATGTGCGAAGGAAGCACGCCAACTGGCTCACGTAAACATCAGGAAACAGCAGTGTATTTATGTGCGACACTACAACCTCCGCTGGCCACAAGTTGACTACCAACCGGGTGACCAAGTGTTAATTTGGACTCCTGTCTGCCGTAAATGCCTTTCAGAAAAACTTCTTAGTCGGTACTTTGACCCCTACAAAGTGCTTCAGTGAGTGAGTGACCTCAATTATGAACTTGTTCTGGATGGCACCTAGCCAGCGCGCCGCCGACAACCGTGGCCCGAGATTATGCGCATTGTGCAGTTAAAACCATATCGCACACCATAACAATCACTGTGTTCAATCACAATCACTGTGTTCAATCACAATAGACCATTGCATTTGTCCTGGGATCAGTCTTTCTGCCCGTCAACAATTTGTTTAGCATCGAGTCGATGCTCGTCTGGGAGGAGGGGTAATGCCACATGCTTGCGCCCTGCGCTTGGGCCACTTGCTCCCAAAAGATGAGGATGGGCTGGCTCCTGAGCTCGTGCCTTGGTCTTTTGTTGGTGCTGTGCTGCCCTTTCAACAACTCAGACTTTAACCACCTCTTTTAGATGTCACCTGTCAATTAAACATGACAGTAGCACACTACGAAAGACTCACACAAACCCCTACTGGCAGACACATAGTACTTAACAAACCTAGAATAACATATGCATGGCAGTATGGCACTAAAGTAGACATTCCCCATGACACAAGGAAGCAGCTTATTATCCCACCACTACCTAAAAACATGCATCCCGAACACCACAGGGAAAGGCGGGAGGAAGGGGCAAGGGCTATACAGAGGAGATTCCAACTCTCTCAGGACATGGTGTACGTCAATGCAGCAGAGTACACGACTAATCAGAATATGTCTATCATTGCAGTGAACTTGGAACGTGATCCTAAGGTCAGCGAATGTAATAAAACGAGCAGAGCCAAGGTGGCGGAGGAATCGGCCATTGCTCTCGCAATGGCTGCCACACCGGCCACAATAATAGTCAGCAATTTTAAATTACGCAAAAAGGTGCATTTTGCCGAAATCACAATGAATCATGGCAAACTTCCACGGCCAGCAGGTTGTCCATATCATCTGGGCACTTACGCACCCCTCCCTCCCTGGCAACGAGGTGGCCGACACCGTGTCTCGAGGACTCGCAAGCCGAGCCACCAGGGTGCCACAGCTGGGGCTGACAGGGGACTGGATATTGACTACAGGGAGATAACTAAACATTACAGATTGGGGAGGGTGCATTTTTGTCCTACACATCCATCACTTAATAAGCAGCAGGTGGTGGCATGGTGCCTCTTTCAAACTAATATGTATCCAAATCTGGTGACTTATAATGATTATCATGCAGAACAATATTTGGCCAGATGTAAATTTTGTCAAGAAAGGGCAGACCTGGATCACATTATCTGGGCCTGCCCTCGGGTGCCCCGACAGTGCGGAAAAATTAAGAATTGGGAGCAGTGGGAGACTGTGCTACTCAGCTCGGCCCCCGGAGACGAACTTTTGGCTGTCCAGCAGGCCGGAGATGCCACCATAGCCCAAGGGCTTCTGGCCGCCACCTAGGCTGGGCTGCCGCCCCCCCCCCCCCCCCCAATCAGCTGGCTACATCAATAAACGTTATTTCCTCTCTCTCTCTCTCTCTCTCTAATTCGAGAAAATGAGTTTTTTTTTTAATTCAAATTTGTTTTTACTAATTGTACGATAATTTCGAAAATTTTGCAACCCTTCCACATAAGAAAAATCTATCGGCAACCGTACTTATTTGCATAAAAAGTAGAAAATTAGTACAACGACATTTCTATGTAACGAAGTAAATTGCCACTTTTATAGAATTCATTATATCGAGGTTTAACTGCGTATCAAAGCCTTTGTGCTATGTATGCAGTTGCAAGAAATTGACAACACAACAGTGTAAGAGCTGGTGTTGCTGAATTGAATTATGGGGTTCTACGTGCCAAAACCATGATTTGATTATGAGGCATGTTGTAGTGGGGGACTCCAGATTAGTTTTGACCCCCAGAAGATCTTTAATGTGCCCCCAATACATGGGACATGGGCATTTTTACATTTCACCCCCATCTAAATGTGGCTGCTTCGGCTGATATTTGATCCCACGACCTCGTGGTTAGCAGCAAAACACCATAGCCGCTAAGCCACAGCGGCGGGTACCTGGTGTTGCTGAGCAGTAATACTGGCAGGCAATTTCATAAATTGGGCAAAGTGACCTTGCTCAAATCCGTTGGTTTCCTGCACATCTGGGGGTGGTGGACAGAGCTCGGAGAAACCTCAATGAGGTGGCAAATGAAGCAGCATGAGAACTTTCTAGCCGTGCTTCTCAAGACCGAGCAAATTACACTTCACCCGAGAAACACAGGGATCGATTATTAACATATAACAAAACCATGAAGCACTATTATTTAAGCAGAAGGGAATACCTATTGCCACATGGTAAGCTTTGCAGAGCACAAGCGGTCACATTACGTTTGCTACAGACAAGAACATACCCAAGTCCAGATTTTATTAACAGGATCTATCCGGAGAGGAAAACTCAAACCAACTGTAATAGGTGTGATGGTATCATTACTCTTGCCCACATGCTTTGGCAGTGCCCCACAGTCTTCACAGACTGTGACAAGGAACAAGAATGGTGGCGGCAAATGCTACACAGTGACTCACTCACTGACCAATTACGGGCAGTCCAGAAGGCCTGCGATGTGGCTGAAGGGCTCGGCCTGACAGTCCCAATGTGGGAGCGGCCTGCGTCAACCTAGGGTTGACCTTCAGGACCCAATAAAGTTATTCATACCATATTATACCATACCTTGCTCAGGTGCCACTTTGTCACAAAAAGTTTTACTGCTTAAAGTTTCTTTATACCACCTTTTGCACAAGATTTACTTTAATGCCTGTGTGTGCTTCTAGACAGCCTTGTTTCACTGAAATCTTCAGAGCTCGCTAAAGTGAAATGGTACTTTATCTTTGGTTCACAGTGCAGGTTGTGAAGAAATTTAAATTCGGTCCATTTGCAGGATTTCCCTCTGCCAGATGTGGCAGCCATCTTCCGTTGTCACCTAGTGGACACCAGTGATGAGGCTGAAAGTCATGCCCCCAGTGTTAGTGAGCGGTCTCCATTGCGTCGCACCAACTCAAGTCCTGAGGTACCTGCACAGGACTTGCCTCGGTGTGAACGGTCAGCATTGTCTCTCCTTCATTCAGAGACTTAGTTATAGAAAAAAATTTGTTGTAGCTTTTTTGAACTGCCATGGTTGTAGATGGCAACTGTATTTACACTGGAGGATCTTAGACAAGCTCTTGGGACAAAGGTGACATAGTAGTGCAATCAATCACAAGGGCATTTATTTGACCTTTCATACACTAATGCCTGCATTGGTTCGTTAGTGATTGGTTAATTCGGGCTTAATGGTGCAAAGGCAACTAAGGCCGTGCTGTGCCAGAAACAAGACAATAGAAAACACAATGTTAAAGCAGCTAAACCTGCATTACATTATAGTTGGTGCAAATAACCAGTTTTCTCTAAAAAATTGAACAAGCTAGTAAATGGCACTAGCAGGTCATCTGCCAATATTAGGGCAGGGTAAGTGTAAAGGTATGCAAGTTATGATGGAAACTTCAGTCCTTCAGAAACATTTGTTGCCAATATTTTGTTATATATATCCTAATGCTTCAACTCTTGGCACCCTCCTTCACCCTTTGGTCATTATAGGCATAAACAAAGATATGGTATTACATGTATATGACTTCTGGTACAATACATATGTGACGGAGAGAACTTGTGGACATGCAGGTATGACAGCATTCCGGAAGAAAGCCAGCCACTACGTCCGCCAGCAGGTTCGTGCAGTGAACTTTTTTGCATTGACGCTGCTGTCTGAGCCTCATGTATGTATGGGCAAAAATTGCATTTACCTTCCGATAGCTTACCACGACGGTACAAACAAGTTGGAACAGAGCTGTTCCAAAGGACAGAAATTGTAAGTGTGCACCCAAATCTTTAAATTGCATTTTGGGAAGAACTACACCACTCGCAGGTGCACTGTCTGGTGCATGTGACTAGAGAGCCTAGAAAAATGAACTATACAAGTTTCGGCATGGTTTGCAGGCCTAAAATAGTTGTTGGAGCTACTCTTTAAGCATAAATGGTTTGTCTGGACACATTCAGCCATGAAATAGACGACTTAGTATGAAAATAGGGCCTTGCTTCACTTGGCAGACAAAGAACTGGGTGGTAAGAGCATTATCTAATGAAAACCGAAGATTGTGATGAAGTTGGGTCCATAAGGGGTTTACACAATGGATTAAACTATACTTGCTGACACCCTAAGAACTCAACAGAAGCTCTAGGTTGGAAAAACTGCCCTGCATGTGCCGTCTGTGACCTTGTACTCCACAACAGTGTATGGTATGGTTCACTTCCACCAGGACGTCAAGGAAATGTGCAAACTTGATTCTCAAGTTGAACAGCAATGCACTTGCTGCTTACTGCATTCTTGGGTTGTCGCTGATTATAGTTCTGTGCATGACATGAGGCATTGGGTGTACCTTGTGGGGTTATGCAAGATCTTGGGAAAAAATGAAATGGCAACACACTAATGCAAGCATACAAAAGGCCATTTACTGCTTTTGTACAACAATGTCAGCTGGCTGAAATGCAAGGGATGGCTTCTCGATAGGGACGTGCTGAGGAATAGAAGTTTGACTTAACACATGGGATACCAAGAGAATGTTTGCTCATGCCAGGCTCTGAGGCCCATATAGTTTGTGGGTGCAATCCTGCAAACTGAATTATGTCCAAGTGGTCATGTTTGCCTATGTCGGTGCCGTGCTCCAAAACAGGGCGGGAAACTTTCCACAGATTTGTTTCATTAGGCACACTGATGAGTGGTTGGTCGATTTGCTTGGGCCACTGTCCACTTCAAAGAGCGAGAGTTAAGTTCCTCTTGCACCTAGCATAGCAATTTGATGGAGAGCCCAAGCTATCTATACCATCAGGTGGTACCAGCATTGGAACACTCATTCCATCTCCCATCAGAGCTACACGACACCAGCTCCCACTGGCATGTTTTGTCACTCGGGAAAACCACACATTGGGATATGAGAAAGTGGTACATTCCCACAGCCTTCAGCATTTATTTAGTTGGCTTGAACAGAACAGGGAATCCTTAAGATATTCAAACTTTGGTTTGTGTTATTTTTCACAAATATGTGCACATGTCTGTTGCACCATTTGTTTCGCTGATGTCATTGTTTTCAGCGGCGTGCTGTGACGTGAGCTGTCTGCCTAACTTTGGGATGGAAATGCATTTCCTAGTTCAGTGTTTTCAGCAGCACGATTAGTGGTAAAATGTATTGGTGGCAAACGCATCAGTGTCTTATTCATTTCTCGCAGGTGGGCAGTGGACCACGCCACACAGCTGTGACTTTTTAATATGTACCTCACTAGTCACTAACACAGACGATGAGACTCACAGTAATTTTCTGCTTTTAGTTCAGAAAACATTAAGCAAGTTAAAATGAAAGAAAGAAAAAAAAAACCCACAAAACTGAAGTGAGGTGGTAAGAGTTCAGGTTTTGTTTTGGTATTTTGAAGTGCCAAATGTTGTTGTTGTTGGTATGTCATTTTAGCGAATAAATTTCTTACATGATCTGTTAAAGTGCTCAAAAGAACCCCTTTCTGTTCACAGCTGCAGACACTCTCGAATGTGGAATTCACACCTTGAAAACAGGTGTTGGCAGAAAAAGTACCCAAAGCTCTTAATTTGTGAGATGAGGCTGCTCAATTCATTATGCCATGAGCCATTCCACTATTGTGAGGAAATAATGGAGCTGTGGCTCTTGCGGTGTGCTCAGAAAAGTGACATGTAGCCCATGTTTGGATAATATCTGAAAACTTTTTCGTCCTAACTATTGCATCACAAATAAGGGTATGTGGCTTTTACGTGAATGGGGTACCCAAGAATGGGTCGCAGTTTTTGTGGTGAAAAGTGTGCAATGATTGGTTTAGATATGGCAGGAATACATGAAATAAGAACACTTGTAGTATGGCAAGAGGATTCTTTTGAGAGAGAGAGAGAGTTTAATGGCGTAAAAAATTGGAACGGGGTCTTCCCTGCCAGGAGTCTTTGGTCGTGGTTGGAGCTCCCAGTTCAGGACCCCATGAGCTTTAGATGCCCGGCATGCTCTCTTGACCAGGTTGAGCTGGTCCCGGGAGTCAACACTGAACAGTAAAACTTTCCGCTGTTATGAGTGTGGGTTGCTTTGTATTGATTTTGTTAGCTGGCATGTCCATGTGATGTGGTAAAGCTTGGCCAGTGTGTTGCAACGGGGAAAGTGTGTGCATGTTGTTTGTGATACACGGCATGCAATGTGAGAATGTTTGTCTGTAATTGCCTCTGTGACACCGCCTCGTTGCACCATAGCAAACTGTGCTCTCATCCACTCCAGACTGGGACAGCAGGAGCCACTCTGCTAGGAGAAGCCTTGAAGGCTGGTCCCAGGCAGCAGTGCCTCCAGCTAGCTGTTACCGGGACAGGGGCCACACTGTGTCTGGCACGAGCCCAGCCTCGGACAGTGGAGCTACTGCAACCACCGCCTACGTGGACCTCTACCGTTCTGGCATGAATCCCAGGTGGGCCTATGGTTTGCTCTTGTGTCACCACTGAGCTTGCACTTCTAGGAGCATTTGAGAGGTTTCAAATCAAAGGTTTCAACCTGATGTCTCGCACATGTCATAACATTTAGCTAATCTGCCATGTTAAAAAAAAAAAAGCCACTGCAATTTCAGCAGATTTAGACATGATGCTTTGTGTTGATGCTGCAATTATGGTAACTGGCCTCATAGAACTATTCCGTCAAACTCTTGCCGTTGCTTTGAGTTGTTGACAAATTCAACTTTGCCCTGCTATGTGCTAGCCGCCTGGTTAGCTCAGATGGTAGAGCGGCTGCCCAGGAAAGGCAGTGGTCCCGGGTTCGAGTCCCGGACCCGGGACTTCCCTTCCCGGATTTTCCCGGATTTTCCCGGATTTTCCCTTTAATAATTACTTCTCTCCACCTTGCGGGTTTCCACAGAACTATTACGTCAAGCTATGATATTTATACAGAAGTAGCTGCCGTATTTGCAGAAGTAGCTCATAACCTAAGAGATAAGCCAAAGCTTTTAAATGAGCACAAAGGTTACCCATTTTGTTTCTCATGTAAGGTAAGCACCCTGGTAGGAACCATAATACATTGTAGAAATTTCCATATTGATTCTAGGGTATATTCAATGCACTTGAACCTCGTTATAACAAAATGGGATGTAATGAAATAATGGATACAGTCTAACATACTTACGATGATACCGGCTTTAGCAATATATCGGATATAACAATGGAGCAGCCGACGCACCATCGACTTTTGTATGTGTTCTATGGCAAGTTAAACTGCTTACTACAGTGCTCTCATGCCGCATTATCAGCGATAACAATTAAATCTGGCCACTGAGTGTGTGTTCCAAAAGGAAAAAGAAATGTAAACCTCACGAGAGAAAAAAAGAAGAGCTGCTGCACTCGCCTGCATGCCATACACCTTTGCCACGCCCATCTTTGTGCCACACACCCTGCAATGCATGCCTTTGTCTCATCACCCTACAAATATAGCCAGCCTCACACATCTCTCTCTTGTTCCCCTTTCACCCCTCCAATGTCAGCGCAGTTGATTCGTGTATCAGAGGGTTGTACTGGGTGCCTAAGGCAAAAAGAAAAAGATAGAGAAATTCAGGAAAAGAAAAAAAAAAAGTGGAAGCCGCCACAGGTGCACCCGCCTACATGCTGCAGACCTTTGCTGCACACGCCTTTATGCTGTGCACCTCGCAGGGCATGCCTTTGTCGCATCACCCTAAGCATCTAACACATTGCGAGTCTCCCATCACCTTTTCACCCCTTCGATACACAAGTCAACTACGCCGACCTCAGAAAGGTGAAAAGGAGACGGCAGAGAGGCACACGAGGCCAGCAATGTTACGAAGGCGTGTCGTGCGAGGTACGCTGCAAAAAGGCGGGTGTGGCGAAGCTCTGTCGCACTCAGGTGGGTGCGGCAGCTCACATTTGTTTTTTCTTTTTGAGAATATTGCGGTCCTTTCTTTTTTCATTCTTTTTTTCAGCGCACACGTTTAGAAGGCAGATTTAACTGTTATAACTGATGATGCGGCCTAGGAGCATTGAATTAACTGGTTTATTTCGCCACAGGAAATATACAAAGGTTGATGGTGCACCAGCTGCTCCTTGTTATATGTGATATACGGTATTGTTAAAATGGGGATCTCTATAAGTGTGTTTGACTGTTGTTAAAAGCAGTAATGCTATAAGTGGGTTCAACTGTAACAAAGTAAATGCTGTTCTCCTTAAAATCCCCATAGAGATCTATGTATTTATCACCTCATTTTAACAAAGTAAACTTGTCCTGGCAATGCTTATAACGAACTAGATTTGTCTACGAAATCAAAAAGTACCGACCATTGCTTGCTGAGCATATAGCTGTTCACTGGGTTGGGTACCCGTTTGGTGCGGCACATCGAATGTGCTGTCGAGCAACACTGGTCTTTCTCGCCACCACACGTAGCTGCACACAAGCTTAACTGGGCTCACCATCGTATTTCTTTCTCTCACTGCAGCGCATGACTAGCGAACATGGAAGGAGGATACCACTTCCTCCATGCTGTCGCAGTTAGGTGCACCTTCTTCCAAAATCACCATCTCGGGAGGGCAGGCCTATAAGTGCTACAGCCTGCATGGCACACCCTTCCGCTCTAGGCATGGCCATAGAGTGCGACTCATTGGAGAAGTGTCTATGGCAGTCGTGCTGCTGGCAGGCAGCATGCCAAAGACCAGTGCTTTCACTTCTCTATCTATGCAGTGCACAGCGCAGCTGGGTGAGGCATCAGAGATTACACCGGTGCTATATTGGGGCTCGTGATCCAGCCAAGCCAAGCTAGCATGCTCACACGGCAAGGCTGCGAGGCCACTTGAGAGTTGCGGATTAGCTGCATAGTAGGCACGACGTGTTGTGTGCCATGTGCTGCTGCTCAAACCTGGCACTTTTCTCTTTGATCTCGTCACCGTTTCGTTGGTGTCACGACAATGTGAACTAGCCAAGTGATAAGTGAAAGCAGAAGACCAGCACATTGAAACAGAAAAAAAGCTGTCATAAAGGTTGTCGCATCAGATGCTAAAAAAGAAAGTTGCATGTTGCAGTAACCACAGATTCTTTAGTTTTGTTTTATTCAAATTTAGTCTGATACATAGCTGTGTATCCATTTTCTTCTTTGCATGTTTAAAGTTGTGCACACTATTGGGCATACACTGCAGTAAAGGTCAGCAATCAATATACGAAACTCATTTTCACTCCCCCTTCAACTTTGTTATAACGAGGTTCAAGTGTATAAGCTGATACAGTGTGACTGAAATGAGGACACAAAGAAAACATGCATCACAAAACAAGTGCTTTGGTGCTTGTCCTGTGGTGGGCATTTTCTTTGTGTGTTCATTTCATTCGTGCTGTTTCAGCTTATATTGAACACAAATCAATCAGACCTGACCAGCAGGTTACTATGGAAAATAATGTTTTGACCACAGAAGTGGAGTGCAATATTTACTTGCATCTTAGCCTGAATTGTGGATTACCAAATACTATATGTGAATTTTCGTTTTAAATAAATGAAATGTTTTCCCAAGATGGTCACTCATCGCCTAAACGTGGCTGGTTTTGTAGTAAGTACACTGATTTGATGTGCTGGCAGCAGTTATTTGCTTTGACAGCGATATATACCTTGAGAGCAGGTGTCCATTTGAAAAAAAGAAGAAAGAAAAGGCAGTGAACGTAGTCCTATTCAATTACATTCATTTAACTCTCGCCGTGGTGGCTTAGTGACTATGGCGTTTTGCTGCCTAGCACGAGATTGCGGGATCGAATCCGGGCCGCAGCGGTCATATTTCAATGGGGGCAAAATGTAAAAATGTCTGTGTACCATAATTCAAGCGCATGTTAAAGAACCACAGGTGGCGAAAATCAACCCGGAGTCCCCCACTACGGCATGCCTCATAATCAGATCATGGTTTTACACATAAAACTCCAGAATTTAATTTTAACATTCAGTTAACAAAAGCACATGCATGCACGCATATTGCAGAAGAAACAGCATGTTACTCATTCTAACAAACTTTATCTTCCTCATGTGTGGCTATATCTTTTTGCAGGTAGTCTTCCACTCAGTGGCATTGTGAAACAATGGCGGCAGTCCATGTGGTGAAGCACTATGACTAAGGAACAGTAAATGTCTGCTCAGTTGGCGATTTAATGCAATGTTGTATGAGGCACACCAAGTAAAGTGTAGCTGTAGGGAAAGTGTGTGGTGATCAAGGCTGGGAATGGACCTGGAAATGGATTAGGCCACAAAGTTTCAGCAGATGATAATGTTGGTGTTATGGCCATATTGCGAGAGATGCGCAGACAGTGAAGACCGTCCTGTGCCCTGCTGCTGTCTCCCAGACAGTTAAGCTACTTCTATCACCAATGTTGCTTCAAGGGATAAACTACAGCAGTGGAATAATCTTGGCCTGGAAGTTTTTACTGACATTGAGAGCTTGACATTTTTTGAATGAAATTTAAAATTTTATTTTATCTGAGTTGTATTTTTTGTTGTCTGCTTATGATTGTATGTGGATAATGACTGATAGTTGACTGTATTTTGTTGTATCTTACCGGTTCCACCCTGTAACAGCTCATATGGGCTTAAATAAATAATTGGGCTGCTGAGCATAAGGTCGCGGGATCGAATCCCGGCCATGGCGGCCGCATTTAGATGGGGGCGAAATGCGAAAACACCCGTTTACTTAGATTTAGGTGCACGTTAAAGAACCCCAAGTGGTCAAAATTTCCGGAGTCCTCCACTACGGCGTAGAAAGTGGTTTCGGCACGTTAAACCCCATAATTAAAATTAAAAAAAACAAATAAAATAAATAAATGTTGTGCAGAAAGGGAGAGGAGAAGCTGTATCGGCTGTACATCTGCATGCGCCAGGCATCGCATCTTTCCGCTCAGCCATAACCACTGCCTAGAAATGGCTGCTACAACAGCATAAGCCCGGGTAATCATCATTGCAAAATGCCAGTGCCGTTTGCTAGAAAAGCAGACATTGATTGTTTTATTGCTCACTCTTTGCCTAAAGCAAGCATCACCTGCCGTGGTTGCTCAGTGGCTACGGTGTTAGGCTGCTGAGCACGTGGTCGCGGCATCGAATCCCGGCCACAGCGGCTGCATTTCAATGGGGGTGAAATGCGAAAACACCAGTGTACTTTAATTTAAGTGCACGTTAAAGAACCCCAGGTGGTCGAAATTTCCGGAGTCCTCCACTACGGCGTGCCTCATAATCAGAAAGTGGTTTTGGCACGTAAAACCCCATAATTTAATTTTTTAAAGCAAGCATCAGCACCAAAGCTGAGACTTTTTTGGCAATACTGGATGTACTGATAAGCTGAATAGTATGAAGCACATGAAAGCAGGGAATTAAAAACTTCATCTATCTTTGTGATCTGCTGTTTGCCTATGATTTTGACACAACAGTCAGCTCTGTGTGACAGTCACCATTGGTAGTGCAGGTTTGTCTTCTTGCACCTGTTTCGGAACCTTGGCCAAACAGAGCGGGCCCTGCCACTTCCAGAATCAGATGTGGTGAGTAAAGTGAATGTAGCATCTGCTACTAATGTCACCTCTGCACCTGAACATAAACTTGTCATGTATATATATACCCGGACCAGGACAAGTTTTTCCTCAACTGTAAAGCGTTGTTTCTGAGAAACCCGTATGGGTTTCCTTTGTAGTTTCATCCTTCTTCATGATACGTTCTTATATATATACGGCAAATCAGTTCTGCAGAGTCCTGCAAGGTGGAGAAAGTATCATGAAGGGTAAAAAGTAGGATGAAACTACAAAGGAAACCCACACGGGTTTCTCAGAAAGAATGCGTTACAGTTGAGAATATATGTTTGTATCCTTTGCACACTGCAGCATTACAGTTTTCTAAGCTTGATAATTTCCAACTGAAGTTCAAGTGTACTGCAGCCATTATGAAGTTGGAACAATGGCGTCGAAACTGGTGAAGGCCGACATGTTGGAAGGTGCCCACGAGATGTTGTATTGCATGCAAGGCACCAGCACTGTCTTGACAAATCTTGTGGCAACATGTGCAGGAGCGATCTGTGGGCGTGTTTGACCACATTCTGACCTACGAGACCCACAGGATGGGCCTCCTGTATGTCGGACCAGGCCAGTCAGGCCAGGAGCAGTGCATCCTGTCCAACACACACGGGTCTGTGCGCTACACTGCACTGCTGCGAGGGCTTGGCTCGCTGGTGCGCCTGTCGGAGCTGGACCCTCGGCGAACTTATTTGGGTGGCCTGGCTTGCACGGGCGAGGATGGCACCTATTGCCTCTGCTGGCAGGATGACGTCACCCAGGGCAAGCAGCTCCATCACCTCCCTCTTTTCCTCCTCCTCGCCTGCCAGCTTCCTTTGCAACTGCTTGTGGATGCCCTGGTGCGTGAACATGCATGCAGTCAGTGACCTCCTGGGCTCACAGTGTGTTGTCCTCCTGACCTGTCGCAGTTGGCCTGGGGCTGAAGCCGCATAGGTGCCAGAATGGATATCAGCATGGTATTGAGCAGCCATGAAATTTTCACCAATCGCAATCTTGCCATGCCTCTGCCTGCCCTTGTCCATTAATACTATACTGTCCCATTGGCTACCTTGACCCCTGCAAGTTTACCAGAGTAGCACAATGTGTAACCAACCAAACTTTGCAGACGAAAGTTTATGGTAGGCACACTTCTCTATCTTGGGAGTTAATCATGCAGCTCACCTAACAACCACATGCATTCCCTTTCCTGCTATTAAAATGGCATTGAATGTCATTAAGTGCATCAGAAGTGCCACCATCCTCTGCCAGTGCTTATAGGCAGTGCTGGCTCACAAGTAAAATATATCATGTCTACTGTGAACACAATAGGTTCGATTCTCTGCCAGAATAGGGATACTTGCCCAGTTTTCACACAACCACACACTTGGTTATTATAAATGCAGAGCGTGAAAGGAGAAATTTTGGGTCCTGATTGGGCAGGCTTTACACCAAACGTCATGTTCATTAGGCTTGTGCTACTCTAGGTTAACTTCTGGCAATATAGAATCTGCATAAGCAAGAGCAGTAAAACTGGCAACAAAGGCTTTGACATAACAAAGGCATAACAGGATAGCACCCAGGCAAGCTTAAGAGCATTGTTTGTCTTTTCATTGTGTGCAACTGAGGCATGGTTTGAGCAGTGCACAGCATCAGGTTGGTTCACTCGTCACATCAACGTAGCATGTTTGTTTGCTCCTCTACTCACTGCTTGTCACCTACTGTTCATCACCACCATAGAAATACCACTGCTTTGTGCAACACTTGCATAGGGAATGGCACCTTGTTCTGTACATTGCTTCCAAACTATGTAAATGTACATGATTTTGACAAAAGCTGATGGTCCTACAGTTCTCATCACAAAATTCTTGTATTTTCTAACGTGGCAGGTTTTTATAAGATGTTGTACATTTTTAATGTTTGCAAGTTTAAGCTGACTTAAGCATTCCTGAGTCTCTTTGTATTGCACTGGTAAACTGCCTTGAAGTTTTTATTGCACACAGAATGTGTTACAGTTTTTGTGTGTTACTGCACAGTAAAATATTCTGTTTTACTAACACACGAGGTTGACCAATGGGACCATTTATTTCCTCAAGAAATTCTGCTTTCTAAGCTGAGAGCAATGTCACATTTGCACAGTTTATTTTTTGTTTATAAAGCTGTGCCTGCCTATTCAGCGAAATGTACACTACAGAGCTCACAGGTGCAATTGTAGTAGTGCTAAATTCAGGCACTGTATGAGAAAGTTGTAAATCGTCCTGCTACACATGTGAAATATAGCTCCCATATTGAGGCAGTCCGCATGCAATTGGCATTGCATGGGGTTGCTTCCCAACAAAATGACAGCTGTGTTGTATGTATACACACATTCCAGTGCAGATTGTTCGGCAGAATTTGAGTGACACCCACTTATATAGCCAGATTAGCAATGCATATGCTTCTTTAATGTCCTGGGGAACAAATGGGTGTTCATCCACTTCTTGTGAGCTGCTCTCTATGAAGGCACTTCTCAAGCTTTTGCTTCGATGTCATCCTTCTGCTTCTTTCAGGCCTCTTGCTTACAAGCCACTTTGTGACCCGTGGCATCTTCCTTCTGCTTCTCATGAGCTTCACGCTTCTGAACTGCTTTGTGAGCGTCTATCCTTTTCGCTTACCTGTAAGCTAGTATGAATGTTTTAAGTGCAGATGCGTTAATGTATGGCCTTTGCTCTGTGCCTATTCACATGGGCAGCAGTGAGACACATTACATACAAGGCTGGTGCCTCAAACTGAAACTGGGCATGGCTCAGTAGAAAGATGTTAAGGCTGTTTGCAATGCATTTGCATCTGCATTTCACCTGCAGTTCACCTGCATTTGTTATCGTGAGCCTAATTCCAAAATGTATGCTTGCAAGTGCAACATAGAAGCCAGCTAAAGAGCACTGGCATGTTTCACTCCAATTTAATTACATGTAACCATTGTTCTGATCACTTTTTTCTGTTCATGTTTCAATTTATGCCATGGTACATAAGACTTTTGCAAAAGTTGTAAAAGAAAAAGGCATTTTATGTAAACTGTGTGTGAACATGGTGAACATGTCCACTTAGGTTCTGTATCTGTTGCTGCTTGCTGAGTAGGAATATCTGTTCACATAGTGGAGTTAGATTTCTAAATGTAATGCCTCAGTTTCTAGGAAGTTAATCCATGGTCATTAATCTCTGAAAAAAAAAAAAAAGTTAGCCTGAGCAAAAAATTCTCCCTGAATTGTTTATGTTGCAACTTGGTTTATGAATGATAAAATATTCAATATTCGGTTTGATATTCTCAAATATTTGTACTTCATTTGATTAGAAAATTTTGCTATTCGAACACCCCTAATATATTGGAATACAGAAGGTAGTTTACAAAATGTTGTGTTAATAGCAAAGGCATTATCAAAGGCTGCTGTTATTTATTCAAAGCACAGACCACAGGTGTTAAAAGACGGAAACGATCGACTGGACTAGCTGCTGCTCTGGTCTGGACCAATCACATTGAGGTGCAAGTGCTTCAGCTACTGTACATTGCATAAATATGTAGGAGTCCTAGGTACTGCACACAACCAGTATTACAACTTGACTTCAAATTACGTACAGAGTTGGCATTTTGTGGTGCACGCAGTCTAACACCATGTTTGACTGTGTCCAGAATAGATCAAGCTCTGCATTGTCTGCAGTGACATCAGACAGAATGGTTGGCAGCATCTGTCATTGTTAGAGCCTGAGAGAACCAGTACTTCAGCCAGAAAATTCAAGTGTACTCCTAATATTCAGTACTGCAAAGCACCCTTACATGCAGTGGCACTTAACTCTTTCCCTACCGCACCCAATGCCACTTTTGAGACCCTCTGCGCTGCTCATGGATGCACTGCACTATAGGACGAGAAGGAGAGAACTATATTTTTGTTTTCCAAGCTGTTTGATTTTTTTTTTCCCGCAGGGCGATAATTTTTCAATGTACTCCGAAGTTTCACAATCATCAAAGTAGAAAGCAAAAATGGCTGCCTACAGGAGCAGCGCGCGCATTTCGCAAGATGACAGATTTCATGATTCTGCTGCGTCTGTGGCCGGTTTTATCAATAGATCGAGCAGCAGCAAGTCTGAGGATGCTGCCTTTGCATCAGACTTTGACTCTGAGAGCTACGACGACACAAACCAGACCGGAACATCGGCGGCCACAGCCCGGCGCTACCAACTGTAGTGCTTGCAGTCAAACTTTTGTAGTGGAATAGCTGTTCAGTGACAAATTTCTATTTTTTTATATAGTGCCTATTAGACGGCAATAAATTTTGTATATCTCAAAACTTTTGTTACATATTTTTCTTAGATACAAGCATGTCTTTACAAACATTGTTCAATTTTATACCACAATCTTGATTCTGGCAATTTATATCTTTTTTATGACATACATCTCATTAATAAGACTCATGCGTTAAAAGTGCATTCATCTGCTTTTTGTTTATGTATTACATAAAATATTGAGTGCAGTGGTTCCTTCAGAAGAAAAGAAAATCTGGTGTAACCTACAAAAAATGCCTATTTTTCCCACGGTAGGGAAAGAGTTAATGGCCATACTAAAAACCTGCTGTGGGACCGAGACCTACCATGGTGGCTTAATGGCTATAGCACTGCACTGTTAAACAAATGTACCCCCTTTGGGGTGTATATTTGCCACACAACAACAATCGTCATCTGTCTTGCTTGCGTTTCCTTTCTTGAAAACGCTGTGCTCGCTACTTTCCTGTCGAGAATGCTCTGTCATGCTGGTAACAGGCCTGCCATTCGTGACTTGAAAGTAACAGGCTCGTGGCCTTAAAGAAAGGAAATGCGGGCAAGACAGATGGCGATTATTGTTGTGCGGCAAGATACGAGCCAAAGGGTGTAATTTTGCTTAAGAGTGTACTAAGCATGAGGTTGCGGGATCAAACGCCAGCAGCAGTGGCCATATTTCGATGGGGGTTAAATGCAAAAACGCTTGTGTACTGTGCGTTGGATGCACGTTAAAAAACACTAGGTGGTCAAAAGTAATCCAGAGGCCACCACTGCGTGCAAGCCTCATAATCGGGTTGTGGTTTCGGCACGCAAATCCGCATTTTTTTTTTATTGTTGTGTTAGCTGGTATGTCAGATACCTGGCTTCCACTTCATTTCTGTTGTGCTTGTCCACATTGGCTGCAATGCTTTGCACTGTGCCTGTTTTTTTTAAAACCGTTTTATGGAGATGCAATTGGGTAGGAATTGGGCATGACAACTGTGCACTGTGTGCTGCTTGAATCCTCTTCCACCTGCATGCAGTTGGTCTTCCGAAATTCTGTCTGAACACGCAACCTGTGGTTATTGTGTACTGTTTTGCAGCTATGTGGCGCTGATGTGGGGTGCCCCTGAAGCTTAAGGAAAGCTATATGAAGCATACATGTCTCTAGTGCAGTCTACATTAGTTGAGGGCAAGTGCTGCTCAGAAAGGCACGTTTCTCGAAAAAAACAAATTCTTTAGTTGCTTGGAAATGGTATGAAGAGAGGAGGAGGGTGCAGAGTTAGATGACTATTCAGGTTTCGCATATGTAAGAAGCAAACAAATAGTTTGAACTAGCAGACAGTAATGTAATGCAATAAGAATGACTTGGAAACCGTGCACATTTGTATTTTGAGTGTGTGCCACATGGTCTTGCAGGGCCCACCGCTACTTACAAGTGCAGAGGAAACCAATCCCTCTTATATAGAACAACCATCAATTTTGTGTCTTAGAATGGAGGAAGAAAAAAGTAGGCAGTTTTTTTTTTATGCCACACAGACTTACAACCTGTTGACTCTGTTTTGTAATTTGACAGCTCTTGTTGCTTTACAGTTTTTGTGTAAACTGAAAACATTTTCCTTTCTTGGCATGTTCACTGCATCATGGGGCACTGATGAATCGCTTCATGTATTTCTCTTGCGTGGCAGGTGATATGCAGGCCTCTCCTGTGGTGCAAAGCAACATCCATATGAAAGAAAACTAGTGCTAGTGAAAAGTGGCTGTTGGGCACAGTTTCAGGTAGCATGAAAAATATCTAGCTTGGTAGAAGTGCTGTGGCCGGTGACACACAGTTTCAATAAAGGACACTTTTTCAGATTATTGTGTTTTTAGATTCCTTCAACACTCAAGATTATGTTATCTAAATGCTAGTTACGGTAGTAGTGCTCTTGAAAAATACAAATAACTGTCCATCTGGAGCTACATTTCTGAGCGATTGCTTTTGGGTATACTTTCACTTTTGTTGATTTCATGTGACATTGGATGCGTCGGGTTTCAATAAGTGACAGCATTTCTGGTACAGTGCCAGGAACAGTGTTACACATAGATGCTGATGCATCCAGAGCTAGTCACATGAATTTTCAAGAAAGTGAAAGTATGCCCAGAAGTGAGCATTCAAGAATACCACTCCAGCATTCACTCACCAGCTGGCGCCACTTGAATGGTTTTGGCAGCGATTACTGCAGTTCCAATTTAAGCTTGCATAGTGAAATCTTGTTTTATAAATTTTTGGTCTGCGATATGGTATGGCTGTTGTGAGCCATTATGACTGGGTATATGGTTGCCATTGTGTTTATTTAACAGTTGTAAAAGGAATCATAATTGTAAGTTTTTACTCCTGAGTGACTAGATATTGTTGCTCTAATAGGCCAAAATTTGTTAGGGTGTTAGTGTGCAGTTTGTTTTCAGCTGCAGTGGCAAATGCAAAGGTGCAGTGGTGTCTTTCTTGCTCGTCAGTGAATCAAGCCGATGGATATATCTGTGTGCTCTATTATTGCAGGCTGGAATACACCATAAATTTCAAAGAGTCTGCACCTGTTGCTGCGCAAGAGTGTAGAATTCGACATGCATTTAAATTTGACTATTAGTGATGGGAATTCCAGATTTGGTAACCTTAAATGGTTGTATTTGAAACCTGGCTGTGGGAAATGCATATATAGTATTTTAAAATAGATATTGATTAAAGATATTTGTATTATGAATAAATTAATGGCAAAAGGTGTCTGTTTCGTACTTCAAAAACTGGAGGAGTAATAGCTCTTGCAGTCTGTGTAGTTGAAGAGCATGCATGCAAGCTTTTGTGAAGCAATAAGTTAAGGATGTGCAAAAAACACAAGAAATATACATCTTGCTTGGTAGCTTTGTGTTCGAATATGAAGTTAGATGTAGCTTCTTTTCTCCTTCTGGGTTCAATTGCAGTGGTTATTGGTGCCATTGTGTCAAATGACACACTCAAGCATGTTGGAATTTCTGGTTTTTATTGCCACCATGGCAAGATCAAAAGCATTCTTTGCCGTATTCTAGCTCAAATTTTGCCCTTCTTTTTAAATGCATAAAAGTATCATAACAGGGCATAGGTAACTTTTAATATACGAAAATTTGAATATTACACATTTTTTTTTCAAGGATGCAAGCTATTGACTTGTATTTTACAGTTGAACATACAATGCATACAGCTTGCAACAAGTATCACATTTGACCAACTTCAAGTGCGGTACACGAACAGATATGCCATGCAGTAACATGATGAATTGGACTGGTTGGTACATTATGGCACTTGAAGCTAAATGCTGAAAAGTAGGATGATGGCAATGTTTGTCTCCTCTCATCATTGTCCTATTTTTTGGTGCTGTTACTTTCAAGTTCCGTAAGGATGTGATAAACATTGTGCCTCACTGACGGTGTTCACTTTCTTTCAAAGACAAACTGTTGGGCGAGTTGGTTGGACATCTTCCAGCGTAACCCACTTACCCAACAGTATATTCTTGCAAATTACATTCGGTATTCTTCTGTCTGGTCTATTCACTTGTCCTGTCTTTGCATAGAAAGATAACCCTCTTTCAAGGCATTAACCTTGTTTAGCTGGACACAAGTTCAACACCGTTTAAAAAAGGGTCTTAGGACGGTACATTGAAGATTATTATGGTATTAGAAACATGTTTTTTATTTTTGCAAGTACTAGCTACAACTAGCCATGGTCCAGGAAACATGGGATTTGGGTCCACATTTTAATGTCTGTTTTACTGATGCTTTCTGTGATGCAGCTCTTGTATGCGACTGCTGATTGCTGTGATGGGGTGTGGAACACTGTTTTCTTTCTGCTGCAGTGGTTTTTCACGTCGCCACACTGATGCCTAATGTAGAAAACGATCGGCACCGAGGCAACAAGAAGCGCCACATTGGCAATGACTACGTGCACATTGTGTACAATGAGAGCAGTGAGCCCTATAACCTGGCCACCATTCGGGTGCGTTGTTTTCACCGGTGCATGTCATCCTGATCACTTGTACATGTCTTGTCATACACAGTGAACTCTCATTTGTATGAATGTCAGTTTAACGAACTTTTAGAAAATCCCCGGCAGTTTTCCTATCCATTCAATGCAAAAATCTTTCAGTTAAACGAATTTCTGAACAGCGAATATTTCAGTTGAGCGAACTTGATCGGTGGACCCAGTCTCATTTTTGAAATCAGTTCAACAAAGTTCTGCGCTCTGCAGCTCTGGCGTAGCCGATGCCCGTTACCCTCAAATCATGCCTCCAGCGGCAGCTATGTGCAGTGCGACAGTGACCTGTGCTGAACTACCACCTCTGGATATGGTTTCTAGTGTTTGTCCTGAAAAAGAGTCCAACGAGAAAGATGCAATGGCAGAGGCAGATTCAAATTCTGTAATTCTAGCTGAGGCTGTAGGATACCTCAGAAAGTTGCGAGACTTCGTGTCTCAGCAACAAGCTGTGCCAGAGGAAGTGCACAAAAGCATAGACTCTCTGGACAGCTTTACGTCTTGCGCTTTAAGAACGCCAGTGCTAATGAAAATTATTTTTTTTTGTTCAATATGGAATAGGCAGCAATGTACCTGTCATGCACTTTGTGCATATTGATGTACATAACTCTATAAATTGCATTTCACACTTTTGACTCGATATCTGCTGTGCCCCATGGTGCTCCATATTCTAGTGAATATTCAGTTTAGCGAACTTTCAATTAAGTGAACTATTTCCTTGCGTCCCTTGTAGTTCACCCAAGTGAGAGTTCACTGTAACTTACTGCAAAATTGGTGAATGTGTTGTTTAGAATCGCATGGCAGGGTTTATTACTTTGTAAGTTTTCGTTCACCAGAGTGCGTGAATGGGCTAGTAGGTGCATATACATAATAAATTTTAGCACAAACAAAACAACACAAGAAAGGAGGCAGGGCAAGGCAACTGACATCTTTATTACATCACGCCCTTGCTTATAAGAGAAGACCAAGGAACCTGTGCATAGAAGCCATCATGCTAGACAGATCAGGAGAGCAAATCATACAAACGATTCTAAAAGACTAAATTCAATTTTGTGTTGTACAGAATGTCGTCCTGTATGCCTTTCTAGTGTTTTCCTATGTTCGCTATAACTTTTTGTTTCCAGTCACTACCAGTGTTACAAAATTCAAATTGCAAGCTTAACTTTCCTCAACAGAGTCGTGCCATGAAGCCGCTCTATTTCGTCTTTCGCAAAATGTTCTTTGCTCCACATGACCACTCTATTGTCATATTACCTCAACACATGTCTTGCATCAGCCAGTTTACCAATTTGGGAGCTACTATGTGTACCGAAATTTTTTTTAATACAGACATACGAACACTACAGCAGCCTCCTAGCCAATGTTATGCACTGTTGCAGCTTGCACCATCTCAATGCAGTCACTGGAAAAAATTGCATGCGAAATGCAATAATTCGCCTCTTGTGTAAAGCCCTGCAATCAGGGCATAAATAAAGTAAATAAATCGGCATGATGCTGGTTGCGAGACTGCAGCTGCAGGAAATCATATTTCATGTTTCTAGAATGTAGCACTGCATTTGCATGTATGTTTCCTAGTGTGTACAACACACTATAACTTTCACTGCTAGAATTGTATTAGCAGGGAAAATAATGAAGTCCTTTCTTGAGCCATACACTGGCTTTGAAGGTATGCTGTTTGTGCCATGCAGTCATAGGTTGGTGTAGCATCACCCCCCACCTCCCCTGTCATCCAGGCCCCTTCCACAAAAAAAAAAAAAACACATGGCCAGCTGGCACGACACTATCTCATATTCCTCCGCCGACATTGAATAGCACATCTTTTTTTCAAATTCTACACCATCGCCGCTAACACACCCTCCGTCGTTGCCTCACCCACCTTTCTTACCCCCTCTCCCCTTTAAAAGAACCCCTACCTGTATATACCGTGCCAAGGAAAGCATATGTTTTGAAAAAGACAAGTCCACCTCTCGAAACATTGGCTCTCGGTTTTACCTTGTTCTCGTTTTGCTCATCGTCTTGAATCTCCATTTCCCAACTTACCCGTGTTTTCTCTGCTCAAAGCCAGGTAACGGAACAAATGAATATCTATTTGAGAGCAATTTTGCATTAGTTGCACTTAAAATCTTTGCAACGTGATGTCGACCCTAAACCTGATTAGTCAAACTGCTGCGGTGCAGTGGGATACTAGGTATGTTGCACATATGGCAGGCAGTGTTGCATTCTTTTGTATAAGAGCCTCATTATCTGTAATGAATGATTTGTATGAACTTCATTGCACGACTGCCACCTCTTTGATGACATGCAAGTCAGAGGTGCAGGTTGCGCTGTAGTAGTTAGTGCCTGTGGTGTTGTGTAATGAAGCTCGAGGTGTAATGTTCAGAAAGCAGAATGGAAACTTAAGGTTGAGTGCTAGTGATCAAGTACATAGTGCTTTTGGTGTAATAATGTTGGCCAAGCTGCTTTATATAATCTGCAGGCAGCCATTTTGATGGACTCGCATGTGAAGACTTAGTCTTCTTTCTTTTGCCCCTGTGCATTCACCATGTAACATGGAGTGAGTCTAACACTGTGCTCCGATATTTTCCGAGCATCCAACATAACCTTGGCTAGAGCTGCATATGTTGTGTACTCTTAGGAGGCACTGTTTCTGTCACTTGCATCATCCTTTCATACTTCTAATTAATTTTAGGCTGCCACCCCCACCTGTAAATGTGCACATTTGCATTTCCTACAGGGGGACTGCCACTGCGTGTGCGTCGTTGTGGAACCGCTCAAACTAGGCCACAACTTGGTGTCTCTGGTGGGCAAGCCTGGTGAGTGACTGGCAGAAAGAAAAATGTATGTATGCATGTGTATTATATAGAACTGGACATCTACTGTAAGCAAAACTTGGAAAAATTGCCACTGAAGTGATGCGAAGAAACAGCCACTAACTCTGTCGGGTATCTTGCACTTGCCTATTTGAGTGAAACTTTGTTTCATGTGAGCGGAGCATATGGAAAAACTTCATCATCATGCTAAATGCAAAAAATACTCTTAGTGCAGCACTGAAGCGAGAGGAAGCAAACAAGTATTGTACATTACATTCATGGGTGGCTTGAAAGGTAACATGTGACGTAAAGGACAGTCTTAAAACAATCTCGTGCAGAAACCATCGACGATGATCGTCAAAATAAGCAAATAGCCCATATGAGCGAGTGAGTGAGCGAGAGAGTGAATGAACAAACGCTTTTCTTGACGAGTTTGACCACCGACCATTGGCCACCAACCACAGAAATAGCCGAAAGAATGCTATTCACTTTAAAAGACAAGTGCAACATTCACATGGGCACGCTTATGTGCCACGCGACATTAGTTAACTGGCAGGACCAATTAGTGCTAGCACACTTACGAAATGAAGCCTTTAAGTAAAAAAATTCCACATAATATGCCATGCTGTCTTGAACTGTTTTGTCACTGTATTATCACTTCAAGTTGATCAAGTGCTGCACATTTGTCACAATCTGGTGCCCACTTACTGTTCATGCATACATTGAGCAGCCACCATGCTAGCACTACTTTTTGTTTATGTTTATGTTTTTTTGTATGACCAGGTAATGTATCAAATGCCAGGCATCCTTGGCTCTCAGTCACATTTGGTGGCTAAATTCTTTACTCATTGTATTTTTTTTTTGTTTATACTGCTCAACCCACTCCCCTCTGTAATGCCTTCAGGCCCTGAAGGAACAAACAAACAAACAAACAAATAAATAAGCAAGCAAGCAACTGTTTCAGTGCCACGGTTTCTCTAGCAAGTGATAGTTATTGTATTGCAGAAATGTTGCTACACCCCTTGTGAAAATGTTACTAAGAGTGGTAAATTCATAATATTGTCTGCATACAGTGGCACTACTCTTCCATATGTCTTTTGTTCCATGGATTAGTTCAAGTGAAACTTTTCAAGAGCACACTTTGACGTATGGTGCAGATGTGCTGGAACTGCTGCGGCCACCACCTGAGCCACAGCTGGTGCCCGACAGTAGCTTGGCAGTGTATGTGCGCCAGACAGCAATACACGCAAACGTGAGTGACTTCACTGTTGTCATCCACCAGAGTGCGAGCACTCACTGCATCCAAGCAAAATGGGAGTGAAGTGACAGATGGAGCATTGGTGGGAATGCATGTGGGTGCAGAAATTAATTTGTCCTCCTTTCTAGAATTTTTCATCTCCAACAGAATGAGGCATACAGTTACCATAAAACCTTCTGTTAGTTGCATAAAATGTTAGAACATAGATGCACTATAAATCAACACATTTCCTGAAGTAAGGGTATAGTTAAAAGGACACCAAATGCAAATCTTAAAGGGGACATGAAACATTTTTCCAAATACAGTCGAACCTACTTATAGCAATGTTCAAGCGGCCAATATAACAATATTCATGTGCCAAGAAATTCCATTGTTATAACCGATAATTGCTATAACCAGGTTGCACGAAAAACTCAGGGGAAAAACATTCAAACATTTTATTTAGACAGAAAGAAGCACAGTTGAACCCATTTATAGCATTACCAGTTTTAACAATACTTGGATTTAACAATGAGCAGCTGCCCTACCCTGAACATTTGTTTGTGTTCTATGGTAAAATAAACCACTTACTATATAACATTTCCATGCTGCATTATTGGCTATAACAATTAAATGTGGCTACTGGGTGTCTGTGCCAAAAAGAAAAGGACTGTGAAATCCAGAAAAAGAGAGAAAGCCATTTCAGCCCAATTTTGTGCCGTGCACCCCCACCTTCGTATACACCTTGGATGTCAACGAGAGTGTGGAAGGGAGAGGGGCAGGACGAAGACATGCCGTGCGGGGTGCGCGGTGTAAGGGAGGGTGTGATGAAAAATCTTTTTTTCCCTTCTTTTCTTTTTTTTCAAGGCAGTGCGACGAAGGCATGCCATGCGGGGGGGTGTTGAGCGAGTGACAAAGAGTTTTTTTTTTCCCCAGAGGGTTTTCCTTTCGGAGCATGCACCCCATAGCCACATTTAATTGTTATAATCAGCAGGGCATGGGAGCATTGCAGTAAGCGGTCTATCTTACGGTCTAATCTGGTATCCTTATAAGTGGGTTTGACTGTACATAAAATGTGATTAAATTACATCCTCATGAATCTCCTGCCACAAAAATTTTTCGAATCCTCGAGCACAAGTGAAGTTGGACATCATTATTGAACAAATGGGTGGCTTTCTGGTTTCATTTCCACTAGCGTGCTGGAAGCTACACATGGGAGATGGCAAGGAGGTGCAAAGGAGAGAGAGAGTAGGCATTTTTATTGGGTGAATGCAGCTTTGAAGAGGTGTCCTCATTCCAGAATGTCTTGAGCTCGGGCCGCGTCCTGGGCCCTCATAATCAGCCGTTACTGATCCTCGAGGTCGGAGCTGGCCAAGGCTCTCTCCCAAAGCTTCTTGGTGTGGTAAGGGTTCGGAGGATCTAATGGTGACGCTCTGCAACCCCCTATTATGTGCCTAAGGGGCCCGGGCTCTGCGCAGAAGTGGCATTGTGGAGAGAATTGTGTAGGGGCTATGGGGTGATTTCTGGTTAGGTGGGGGAATTTATTAACCTGTAGAGCTCGGAGGAATCGCTCCTGCTCTCTAGGTAGTGACTTGTGTGGGGGTGCATATGTTCTGCGGGTTAGCTTGTGGTGTTGTATGATGTCTGTACGAAACTAAAGGATGCATGCACTCGGGTTCAGATGCCTCGGCGTCGACTCGGCAGGTCAAATCTTGAGCAACGTGGTTAAGGAGCAATGACCCACTGGCCCCGCCCAAAGGTCGAATGCGAGGCAGCTCGTGGCGATATGCCGTGGCAGCTGCAGTATCTACACTACGCTTTTCACCTCGGAAGCCACATGCAGCAGATGCAGCAATGCGCAACTGTTGTGTTTAGACCAGCAGTGCAAAGATGAAATGGTTTTTCTGTCTTTTTGAGACTTATTTAACTCAAATGAGGAATAATTGTATTACTGAGAATGTTTTCATGATCACAAAATTGGCCAGTAGCTGTTGTGGGTCCAGTTGCTTGCGATGACACTGCATGACGATATTGCAGAAGCGACAGCAAGTGATCTTTTTTGACATGAGAGTGTGAATACCCCGCTGCATGCAGTGCAATAATATTTTGCTCACATGTTCACAGGAGCCTCCTTAACAGATTTGCAATGTTTTCTTCCTACGTTCAAAAAGTGTTTCAGGGCACTTTTAAGTCTAGCTGAGCAATTTCATTTCACATTTGGCAGGCAACACTGTGGGAGCTACACATGTAGTGCACAGAAGTCTCATTAAAGTTTCGCTTCATGCATTTTTGCAGTTCAATTGCTTTTGATTTGCAATGCCTTCTATGAAATTACTTCATATGCTGTAACTATAACTTCTGGACTTAAGGTTATGCCAAATCTCATATTGTTTGTGTTTCGAGTACGCAATATACTGTGTTTTGGTTTTGGTCGACGAAAAATGTCACTGCACTTGTGTGGTAGTAAATAAGTTCAAATCTGCATCGCCTTCCATGTATTGCAGCATAAAAGTATGAGAGCTAATGCTACGTTGAATTGCATGACGTGTATAACTTTCATGTGTGATGCACCATTTTATGCTCGTGAATGGGAGCAATGAGAGAAGTTTCTTTAGCCCTTGTAGCATTGCCTACTATGTGTGGAATGTAGGCTCGGCCTCAAAGACTGCCTACGCATGGAGGGCGTATGTGAAAATGCTCTCTCCGTGAAACCCTGCTAGCCTCCTCTGCAGGATTGTACATAGTGCATACAGTGGCAATTTGTATTTATAGCGTCCTCTTGCTGTGGTGTTTGTGAAAGGTTTTAGCAGATTGCATGAAAAGAATGTTAATTATGAGAATGGAGGGGGGGGGGGGGGTCAAAGTACTACTCTGTGCCAGCACTACATCTGCTGCTTTGCAGGTTGCCTGCACCAACTTTCACCGGTCAAAAGCGGGCAGTTCCTATGTCAACAACTGGCACGAGCGGCTACAGCACTTGGAGCGGTTACGGCTGCGACTTGTGGAACGCAGCAGCGAGTCTCAACCGGATGACCTAGCAGACCTCTAATTCTCAAATAAAACAGTGCATGATTTTGTATTTGCCTCCAATATTTGTGCATCTGATATTTATTTTTTTTGCTAGTGTAGGGGTGACAATCCTCAAGCAAAAGATTTGGCACCAGCCATTGGAAATGTTAAATTTCCAAGTGATTCTAGAGCTATTTGACTTTTCTCAGAGTTAGTATTTTCTCGCCATGTCTGACAAGGGCAACTAGGCTCCAATCATACAAGAAACAATTGTGTTTGTTCTGGAAATGCACAGGAATTTGGTAAGCCACGCATTCCAGACACTTAAAGGAAAGTGCAGCTGACACATACCACTGTTAAGTGCATTCCAAAAGGGGTGAAATGCAAGAACAGCCGTGTAGTTGGATGACCAGCAAAATTAATCTTCCAAACTAGGCTTTCTCTGACGTAATTTGAAGTTAGTGCCTTCTTCGGTTAAGCTTTTAGTATACAAGACAGGTTTTACCTAAACTGGAGTATGCTAGTGTGATATGGGGCCTTTTCTAGAAGACACAGACTTCGAATGGTTTAACGACATGCAGTTTGTTTCATTTTTAAGAAGTATAAAAAGAACTCTCGCCTTCAGTTCTGATGCTTCAAAATAACGTTTCTATCACATTAAAATTGCATAGAAAGATGCAAAGGCTGATTAAAATTTCATGGGAATGCGTATGTTCAGCCATTCAAACTGCACACCCTGCAACGTTGCCATATGCACGATCTTTTTCTGTACAAGGCATGCTTTGAAAAGTTTATTTTTTCCGTGACTGCAACTTCCTGTCGAATGTTTCATTAGATATGCAGCTATTTTCGAATGTGCCTTAAAATTCAAATTTCTGACTTGCTTGGCTATGTTCATTTTGTTTTTGTTGGAGCATGTGTACTGAAATGCTGCCTTTTTTCTCTTTTTGCAGCTACACTTGCTGATGTTTCACTGCATTTTAGTGTTGCTGCGATTGTATGTATATATTGTACAGGTGCACATCTGTATAGTTTTTTTACTACTACTAAAATACTTGTTCCGAAATCCTTGTGCTCTTTTACCATAATTCTTGTGCTCTTTTACCATTTTGCTGCAATATGTTTAAAAAATATTCATTTTTTGTCACTTTATATGATGTGTACTTTCGAGTTCAATTGCAACTTGTATATCAAGCGCTTCTATTCTTGTTTCTGTAAAAAATATCAGCTGTTTGGTCCAATGTGACCACATTATGTTGTAAATAAATGAATAGATAAATAATCAGGAGGTCTCATAAAGCATGGATAGGCAGGCTTGAACATTTTAAATGAAGATATGCAATCGTTAAGAAGTTTGCAGGAACAAGGTGGCCACAATTAGTACATGACCGGGGTAGAGTATGGGAGAGGCCTTTGCCCTGCAGTGGGCGTAACCAAGTTGATGATGATGATGCAGTCATGTAGATTGTCTGCAGTGAAGTAGCCAGGAATATTCCTGGTGGCTAGGGAGAGGGGGGAAATGTATTTGCACTTTTTCTTGCAAGGCCTGCAATAGATGTTTGATCATTCAGGACTGCCTCGTACACATGTTTTCGAGCGGTGGTGGCATTTGCGCATGCAGCTTCTAGACATTTCATAAGAAGTGCCTTAGTGCAGCTTGCGTATTCAATTTTACTGCAGCTTATTTACGAGTAGCAACTCCATGTGAAAAAATCGGACTACTTAAACAAATTTACTTCCTGATGGACAGATTAACAGTTTGTTTCCAATGGTGTTTTGATAGTTTTAAGTGGTTACAAATAGGAATCGGAGAATGATCATACAGCCGCATGTCGTCATCTGGGTGTCATCAGCTCTTTCAAAGAATTATCAATGCGAAATTCAAAATTTTTTTTTCCCCTGTTGCCACAATAGGTATCAAAGAAGTAACGGTATGAAATACTTGGTTTCATGTGTGAGAAATGGTTACGCATTTCTTTAAGCCTTCAATATTCAAAAGCACTCGTAAATTTTCTGACAGTGGCAGCGATGCAAAGATGAGTGGCCAAATGCACAGTATGCATGAATGAACAGATAAATTCATTATGAAAAGGATAGCATTCACTTATGTGGTGGTGGGCGATCATGGAGGATTATGGCAAATTTCATACTCATAGTGGAAAATTAGACCAAATGGGTCCAGTCCTATCTAAAGGTCGCACCTTGTCAAAATCGAGGAAAAAAGTGTGGCCCTTGCACAGGTTTCTATGGCAATTTCCTAGCATGGTCCAATTGAGTGAAGCTAAAACCTTGGGCAGGGCATACATTCTCCAAATTACAAAATTAATTTGCATAAAATTACAAGTTATTCCTATTGTTCACTTAATTTTGTCATTTGAAATGAACATTAAAAAGTAATTTTATCAACTATTTCTGCTTGCTCCCATTCAAAACACTAACAGTTAAGCTCACAACCATAAAAGGAAATAGACAATGAAGTCAAAAAGTATAGGGGAAGTTACTCAATCAGTCATTTCTATGTGCCCAGGAGCAACCCTAAGATCAGGGTGCTGGTACATGCATACAAATAAAAAAATGAAGTGATGCATAATACGAGAAAAAACAAAAAAGGAGAGTACATACAACAAAATGCAAGGCAAGTACAAAATAAAGAGGAGAAAGGCAGTTGAACAGCGTGTGAAACTATAAAGGAAGAACGTAAATCTTGGAAAAGTACAATGACAGTGACGTACGAAAAACATCAAGATCATGAAAATAAGCGTTATAAAGACTTGTTATTCTGTGGACGGTTGAGTGTCAGTGATGACAGGCTCGAACATGAAAAGGATTTTGTTCCCTGGTGATATCGCACGAAATACGAAACATGATACAGCTGAAGAGTTCGGGGCAGGTGAGAATACCGCAAAGGAGTTTGAAAAAAAAAAAAAAAAGACAGGTCAGTGTGATTAAGCAGCAAATAAGAGCAGTGGCAATAATCCAACAGTGCTAGAACAAGTTCCAGTGTCAGTGTTAGCAAAGTGGTGGCCATATCTGCTTAGAAACGTTTTCTAGACCCATTCTCTAATGTCACTGCTGGATCTAGAAATGCCATTCCAGACAACCGACGCATATTCGAGTTGAAGAGGACAGGTTGTTGTGTACAACTTGTGGAAAGGTGGAGGAGAATCGAATTCCTTTGCTAGTCTGCAAACAGTGCCCAGAGAGTGCATATTTTGGCATACAGACAATGAGGTGAGAGAAAGCATGAGGGAAGTCTATTGTTATGTTTACTATTAGGAATGTACGAATAAGGTAAAGGAAAATAAAGTGGAGAGAAAGAAAACTTGCCATAGGTGGGAGGCGAACCCCTGCAGTGTGCATGTAGTGCTTTACTCTCATCTACTTTTCTGGGTATTTGTGTGCAAGCCCCAGGAATGTTATCCAGTGCCACTTCACTGAGTTTTTTCATATTGTTACAAGCACGGGGAAAAGGGGTTTATTGAGGCGTGCGAGAGCAGGAACGGCAGGCTACGAACAACAGGAATGGCCGCTGCACAGTCTTCCTTCTCCTCTTCCCCTCTCTTCTTGATCCCCGCGTCCCTTTGACGCGCTTGGACGTAACATGCCTCCCCTCGCAGACAAAGCCCCCTGGGCGAGTCAACTAGCTTGTCGTGGCGTGCATGATTTCAACCGTGCGACATGTGCGACTTGTGTCCTAGCAGAACGTCTACCAGTGTTCGTGAGGCGCGCGAGAGTATAGTTAACTTCGCTGACTTTGTCGATGACAACATACGGTCCATCGTAGTTTGCCAGCAGCTTTTGACACAAACCGCGCTTCCTTGTGGGAGTCCAAAGCCAAACGAGATCACCAGGGTGATATGTAACAGGCCGATGTCGTGCGTCGTAGCGGGCTTTGGAGTTTTCTTGTGATGCCAAAGTCCGAAGACGCGCAAGTCGCCGAGCCTCTTCAGCGAGGCATAGCGCATCGGCGACCGTAGGATTGTCGTGGTCGTAAAAAGGGAGGACAGTGTCGAGCGTATACCGGGGCGGCCGAGCATATAGAAGGAAGAAGGGGCTGTAGCCGGTTGTCTCGTGCTTGGCGGTGTTGTAGGCGTAAGTAATAAACGGTAGAACTTCATCCCAATTCTTGTGATCGGACGCAACATACATGGAAAGCATATTGGTGATTGTTCGATTAGTGCGCTCAGTGAGGCCGTTCGTTTGGGGATGATACGGCGTCGAGTGCCGGAGGTGCGAGTTACATAAACGCACAAGTTCTTCCACGATATCCGCCGTGAATTGACGTCCCCGGTCACTTATGATAACACCAGGCGGTCCATGCCGTAGAACAATAGCGTAAAGTAAGAAAAGCGACACTTCGGTGGCAGTTGCTGATGGTATAGCCGCCGTCTCGCAATAGCGTGTGAAATAGTCGGCGCAGACAATTATCCAGCGGTTCCCCTTAGATGACTTTGGAAAAGGGCCCAACAGATCAATTCCAACTTGCCGAAAGGGTGAGCTGGAAGGCGGCACAGGTTGAAGGAGACCAGATGGGCCAGTGGTTGGGCGTTTCCTACGTTGGCACTGTATGCAGCTGGCGACATAAAACTCAACCGAATGTCGCATCCGGGGCCAGTAAAAGCGTTCTTGAATGCGATAAAGTGTGCGCACAGTGCCTAAGTGACCGGAGGTAGGGTCATCATGCATAGCCTGAAGGATTGCTGGCCGGAGACGCTCCGGCACCACTAGAAGGAAGCGTGCACCCGTGCTTGAGTAGTTCCTTTTGTACAGGAGCCCGTCACGTACACAGTAGCTGCTTGTTGCACTTGAATGGGCAGAAGTAAAGAGTGGCTCCAATTTAGTGTCTGTCCGTTGTTCTGCTTTGAACGCATCGATATCCGGAAAAGCGGGTGTCACAGAAGCGACGAGATGATCAAAATCGTCTGCGTCGCAGTCCGTCGTGGCAAGCGGCATACGGGAAAGGCAGTCTGCGTCAGCGTGTTTTCGGCCACTCTTGTAGGAAACAGTGAAGTTATATTCCTGCAACCTCAAAGCCCAGCGCGCAAGGCGACCACAAGGGTCGCGAAGGTTCACGAGCCAGCACAGGGAATGGTGGTCTGTGACGACTTGGAATGGGCGTCCGTACAAGTACGAGCGAAATCGCTGAACCGCAAAGATTACAGCGAGGCATTCTTGCTCTGTCACCGTGTAATTCCGTTCAGGTTTGCTTAATGAGCGGCTTGCGTAAGCAATCACGTGCTGACGGTCGTCATAGCGTTGGACCAATACGGCACCCAGACCAACGCCACTAGCATCTGTGTGGATTTCTGTCGGCGCAGTAGGATTGAAGTGGCGAAGGATAGGTCGGGAGGTTAACAGGAACTTCAGCTGACGAAATGCAGAATCGCACTCGGGTGTCCAGTCAAACCGTGCGTCTTTATGTAGCAGATTTGTCAGGGGATAAGCGACGTCAGCAAAACCAGGAATAAATCGGCGAAAGTAAGAGCAAAGGCCCAGAAAACTGCGAAGTTGCTTCACTGACTGCGGTGCACTGAATGCCTCGACAGCTGCCGTCTTGAGGGGATCAGGCCGGATACCGTCTTTGTCAACAAGGTGACCCAGCACAAGGGTTTGACGGTCACCAAAGTGACATTTCTTGGAGTTCAGAACCAGGCCAGCGTTTTTGATGCAGTCGAGGACAATATCCAGGCGCGTATTGTGCTCATTCAATGTGCGCCCAAATATAACAACGTCGTCAAGATAGCACATACAGATGTTCCACTTTAACCCACGCAGAATGGTGTCCATGAACCTTTCAAAGGTTGCTGGAGCGTTGCACAACCCAAACGGCATCACATTGAATTCGAATAATCCATCCGGGGTTATGAAGGCTGTTTTCTCCTTGTCTGCCCGGTGTATAGGGATTTGCCAATATCCTGAGCGCAGGTCCACTGAAGAAAAATAAGAGGCCGAATGCAGGCAATCAATTGCATCATCAATCCGGGGCAGGGGGTAGACATCCTTCTTAGTCACGGCGTTTAATCTTCGATAATCTACGCAAAATCTCCAGTTACCGTCTTTCTTTCGGACAAGTATGACCGGAGCTGCCCAAGGACTCGAGGACTCTTGTATTATCCCATTTTTCATCATGTCACTCACTTGTTCCCCGATTATCTTGCGCTCGTTAGGCGACACGCGATAAGGCTTTTGCCTGATCGGGCGCGCAGATCCCGTATCGATAGTATGGCGTGTTCGTGACTCGGGAATCGAGAACGCTTTGTCCGGCTGCGCAAAGTCAAACACTGACAGATGCTTAGAAAGCGTATCCACCAAGGTATGGCGCTCCCTCGTGCTGAGTGACTTGTTTATCATAGACAGAAGCTTTTTGTCTGAGACGTGGCGAAGGTCAGCAGGTTCACACGGCGGATCTGTTAGTACGGCTACGGACGAGGACGAGTATTCTGTAAAGTAGGCGAGTTTCAGGCCGTCTGGAAGCAGGACGGGTTCTGCCGAGCAGTTGGCCGTCCACAAGCCAGCACGCCCCTTGCCGATGGATACCACACAATGAGGGACAAAAATGTTCTTCTTCATACAATTTAGATGCATTGGCTCTACGGAGGCATCGAAACTGTCTGGCACTTCACCGCGACACACAACCGGCACGCACACAGAGGTGGACGCAGGCACAACAGTATCTGCAGATACACAAAGTTCACCTTGACTGCAAGTCTCCTCTAAGAGCCCGGACGAAACATGGCCATCGACGCAAACTTCCCCCGTGCGACAGTCGACGGTCGCACCACACTGTCGCAAAAAGTCGATGCCCAAAATCACTTCGTGCGTCGATCGGGGAATAACTACAAATTCCGTCGCGAAAACTCCACCAGCCAAGGATACGTCAGCAGTGCACACACACACAGGGCGCAACGACTCGCCGCTCACTCCACAAAACGTTGCAGCCTGGTCCCACCGAAATACAACTTTACGCCCCAACCGACCTTTAAAACCGAGACTCATTACGGATACAGTTGCTCCGGTATCCACTAAAGCCATTGTAGCAACACCATCAACAAGTACATGCACTTTGTTCTTAATCATAGCAACTGCAGGGGGCATTTCTGTCGATAGCACGTGTCGAGCGACCTCACCCCCATCGGCCGCGCTAGCTAGTTTTCCGGTTGTGAAGGCGAGGCGGAGCGGCGCACTGGCGATGGAGACTGACGTAAACGCGGTGCACGAGAAGTCGGCGGTGGCGTCAAACTCCTGTCAGATGCCGGCGAGCGGCTCCGGAAGCTTCTCTGCCAGTAATCGTTGCCAGAAGGGACGCCAGCTGACCAAGAGGTGGTGTACGGCTGTTGAGTTGTCCTCGTAGGAGGTGTGGGCCTTGTTGAAGATCGGGATCGACCATTCCACGTCGTTGGGCGACGATTGCAGAACCTCGCTATGTGGCCCGCGACACCGCATTGGAAACATACCGGCAGATGCCTCAAATTGCGATGTTCTTCCATGTAGTCGCGCATGTTGCTGTCGACTGCATAGACAGTAGGTGGGTGACATTCGTCATGGCTAGGCATCGGCCGCTGGGAGGCGTGTGTGCGGCGTGGGCGTTGGTCGTAGTCATGACCGTGATAGCTCATGGTCCCTCTCGTTTGTGGGGTAGACCTATACTCGATGGTCGCTGAGTTCACCGTGGGTTGCCATGTCGTCGAAACGGCCGTGTTTCTCATCTCGTGTGGTGAGTACGCGCCAGTGATGCCGGGTGTGCAACGGTACATCTCTTCCTGATGAAGCAACTCTTCGCGAACAATCTGCCGTATAGTGGATGGAAGGTCAACACACGAGCTTGGGTCTACACTCGCCACCGTCGTGACATTAGCCAGGCGACCAAACTTCGGTATTATCCGTCGCATCTTCAGCGTCTCAAAGGTTCGGCAGTGGCGAATGACGTCAGACACGGAATCCAAGCTTTCCTTGCCGATCAAAAAATTGTAGACGTCTTCGGCTATTCCTTTCAACAAATGTCCAACTTTGTCATCTTCAGACATTTGAGAGTTGACTATTTTACACAGTTTCAGCACTTCTTCTATATAAGTCGTACAGGTCTCGCCGGGAATCTGAGCTCGTTGCGAAAGCGTCTGTTCAGCGCGTTTCTTTTTTGCGCTAGAATCTCCAAAACACGCTCTGAGCTCCTCGACGAAAAGCTCCCACGAAGTGAGCGTGTCTTCGTGATTCTCGTACCAGACGAGCGCAGTGTCGGTAAGGGAAAATACAACATTGAACAACTGTGCGGTCGCGTTCCAACCGTTAGACCGGCTCACCCTTCGGTAGTTCGTGAGCCACTCGTCGACATCTTCTCCGGCTTTTCCTCCGAAAGTGAGTGGCACGCGGTAGTATTGCCACGGAACACCAGGTGCTGGCCTAGAAGCCGCGTCAGATCCTTCGGGAGTCTGGCAGGCGTATTCAGGCATGTCAGGTGAGGGTGGCGGAAGTCCGGCAAGTCGACGGCTTCGGCGAAGTTGTAGCAGCGTAGGCTCCGTGGTTACGAGGTGTACCCCGCACCTCCACCAATTTGTTACAAGCACGGGGAAAAGGGGTTTATTGAGGCGTGCGAGAGCAGGAACGGCAGGCTACGAACAACAGGAATGGCCGCTGCACAGTCTTCCTTCTCCTCTTCCCCTCTCTTCTTGATCCCCGCGTCCCTTTGACGCGCTTGGACGTAACAATATGCTTGTGACCAATAACAAAAAAACGGGCCTTTCTTCAGATCCCCTTATTATTCTGGCTTTTAATGATTAAACTACAATTTTATATGTCACAGTAAACACTGCGACTATTATTTTCTCAAATAAAGGAAGGTAAAAGAGGAAACCACAGGGAATGAGCACATTTTCAGCAGTAAGGAAGAAACTGTCTGTAGATCACATGACTTCTTGGAATGCAGAAGCATATTAAAGCTTGGGAGAATTAAGTCTGCATTTTTAGAACTGTTTTCAGTGAAAGCAATAAATATGTCAAATGTGTCTTTGCAATGTGAATTTCTATATTTGGGTAAGCGTTCGATAAAAAGAGAAGGGCAGTGCCATAAAAAGGGTGACTATGAAAAATGCTTTAGGTCTCGATCTGTGGTCATGGTGAGAAGGCGTGGCTTTTTGTGAAAGCCAAAGTGCTGCATGGTTCACCAATTAAAGCCATTAATAAAGGTAAAATCAGACATCCACCTGTTTGTAGCAATTGCTACTAAGGAAACCCACACGGGTTCTTCGAAAGAAAAGCCTTGCAGTTGAAGAAAAATTCGTCCTGGTCCGGAACTCGAACCCGGCACCACCACCTTTCCAGGGCAGCCGCTCTGCCATCTGAGCTAACCAGGCGGCTAGCAGATGGCAGGGCGAAGTCGAATTTGTCGACAACACGAAGCAAAGGCAAGTGTTTGGTGTAATAGTTCTGCCGAAAACCCGCAAGGTGGAGAGCAATTGTAGCCTTTATAGCAATTGCTACGAACGGGTGGATGTCAGATTTTCCCTTTATTAATTACTTCTCTCCACCTTGCAGGTTTCTGCAGAACTATTACATCAAGCTCTTGCCTTTGCTTTGAGTTGTTGAAAAATTTGACTTCGCCCTGCCATCTGCTAGCTGCCTGGTTAGCTCAGATGGCAGAGTGGCTGCCCCAGAAAGGTGGTGGTCACAGGTTCAAGTCCCGGACTAGGACGGATTTTTCTTCAACTGTGAGGCTTTCCTTTTGAGGAACCCATGTGGGTTTCCTTTGTAGCAGTTGCTACAAACAGGGGGATGTCTGATTTTGCCTTCATATTAATTACTTCTCTCAACCTTGAAGGGTTTCCACAGACAGTCAATTAAAGCCATTGCATAATAGTAAGAAAGCTTTTATTTTTTGCACATATAGGCACTTGAATAAAAATGAAATAAAATATATTTTTTAAAAGGTAAAAAATGACAAGATTGCATACTTTGCTTTGGTTTTTCTGTAAAACTGAAGCAACAAAACAATTGGTATTGTTGCTGCAAATATACCACTGTGTGACCAAAATGCGGATTAAGTTGCAGAAAAAAGCTGCCTCCTGTAAGCGACGTAAGGCCAAGGTGCATGAATGCACCAGTACTGCAGCAAGAACTAGCCTGTCGGGCAATTCGGTGGACGTGACATGCACTTTGCGTTATGGTTGGCTTATTAGTCCAAGAGAACTTCACTCTTAGGTCGGACAGTTTCAGCAACACCTGAAAAATAAAAGAGGAGTAGGGGTGATCAAAACAGGTAAATAAGCTGAACAAG
Source organism: Dermacentor albipictus (assembly GCF_038994185.2). Taxonomy (NCBI): domain Eukaryota; kingdom Metazoa; phylum Arthropoda; class Arachnida; order Ixodida; family Ixodidae; genus Dermacentor; species Dermacentor albipictus. The sequence goes on along the minus strand of NC_091823.1, from coordinate 8,426,222 downwards.
TTTGTCAAGGTGAATATGTTTGATCACGCTCAAAAGTGGCACAAATTTGATGATATCCACGAAATGAGAGAAATTCCCCGACATTCATCTACAAGAACAGTCCAGAAATTTTTTGACAGCATCTTTCACAGAAAAAAAAATATATACAATGAGAACGTGAATAAGGATCAGATAACCCCGAATTGAAATCTGCTCAGAGTAATTAATTTGAATCTGCCGATGTCATTAAGAAAAGTTGTGGAGCTGCATAAATTTTTCTACATGATCGTGAATGCAAACTTTTTTTAATTTTCCAAATAAAGTGTTGCAGGAAATATTCCTTCAGTATCCAGTGGTTGTGAATCCAGAACAGACTACATTGGTGTGGTGACATTATTATATGAAGTGATCATTTTCAAGTTTGCCAGAATTTTTTTAATTTGCCTGTGGCATATAGCATAATTCTTTTCCTTGGGCTGGGTTATTTGAAGAGCCGGATACTACTAGCATGAGAAATCAACACACATTCAACTTGGTAACAAAAATGCACTAATTATTTTATGGCATATTTGCAATTTACAAATTGAAGTCGAAGAGTTTGCAAGACATATCCACTTGAAGTGAATCACCAGTTTTGAGATATTTCCTATATATAGGTGTTCCAGTTACTTTTGTGCATAAAAAAGTGTTTCGTTAAAAAAATTGACACAGAAACTCCTCTGGGAGTTGTCTAACTATGTGTAAGCATTGTGCTGCTTGTGGTACGTCCACACTAGCGACAAAAACGCGCGCGACACAACGCGCGCGGCGAGCGGTGCTGTCGCGCGCGGCAAGATTCACGAAAAGCGGCAGCAACGCGCGGCAAACGCGCTAATGGGTGCGAGACCCATTTTTCGCGGCAGACGCGAAACGTCCACCAATCAGAAGCGAGCCGCTTTACGGGCCGCGCTGTTGTGGCGCCACCTGTCGCATAAGCAAAGAATCATAATCTATGGGCTCTGAGACTGAACAGTGACACGCGCGCCGTAAAATCTCAGAGGCCATTTCCAGTCAAGGGGGCTGTTTTTGTTAAGCCTTACCAGACCGCCACTGAGGCGTCGACGAAGAATTCGCCTCGCAATGGAGGCGTTTTTGGAAACCGTTCGCGGATATGCGTACCTCTATGATAAATCGAGCGTCGGACAAGGAGCTGCGCGCCAACCGCTGGCACATTATGGACAGCAGTTTGGCATGACAGGTGAGTAATTGGTGAAGGTGGGGAAGCAGAGTGTGCGCCTGGCCCTCAGTGTCCCTGTACCGCACTCAAAACTTTCTCGTCCGCTGTCTGGCACGTCGGCGTCGCACAAGTAAAGAACAAACAAGTATTATAGTGTTCACATGTCACCAGTAGCTCCTCGTCCGTATCCGACATGCCTGAGCGTGGCCGGCAGAGGCGCAAAAAAAACACAGACACTTCCGATGGAAGACGCAATGGGCAGAACGGAGAGTGCGTTGTCGCGAGAAGTATCGAATGGAACGAGACAACGCGGGACTCCACGGGCCGCTGCCGCGTGCCGCAAAACGCGACTGTGGACTTGCCCGCACCCGTCTGCCGCGCGGGCGCTTGCCGCGTGCGGCGTGTCGCGCGCGTTTTTGTCGCTAGTGTGGGCGTACCGTACCATTACTCATCTCCACACAGCCGGGTGTCATTATCAATGTTATGAAACTTGATCTGACCAGTATAAACCCTTATCAGCTCTTATCAGTCATCAACTTTATAGGACTGGATCTGAGCCTTATCAACCCTATCCTTATGCACCCTTATCAGTGCGTACTAACCTTATCATTCTTTAGCACCTTATCCATCTGCGTAGAACCATTATCTACCGTGATGAGACCCATATAACTTCTTGTCACTCCTTAACTCATTGACTGCTTATGTCTGTGTTACACGACGTGAAGCACATGAGCCCTCGGAGATGAGTGGCATTTCGGTTGGTGAAGTCAGTGAAGGTCGCAGGCTCATGCACGAGAATCGGCAGCCAAGGAGCTCGAGGCAGCGGGTGCAGCATAAAACATGCTCAAACGTATGTAAATTGTGCAACCGGCGTGGTGTATGAAATCCCGCTCAAGTGTAGAAGCATCTACGTGGGTCAAACGGGCCGTTGCGTGAATGAACGCGCAGGGAAATATGCCCATTCAATTTGGAATAAAGAAGAAGCAAACTTGCCCGCTAATTACCTTGCGTGCAGTGGATGCGAGCCTCTGCTTAAGAAAATGAAAACTCTAGGAAAAAGTAAAAATAAAACAATGCGTGAGCTTTTGGAGGCCCTACCACATAAAGGAAAACAGCAATAAATGTGTTAGCAACACTTCTGTCAAGTTGTACTAAAAGGAAAAGAATTTTCTGCACAGCTGTTGTTGATTACGAGTTGACTCGGGTTTTTTTACTCTCCCTCTCTCATCCTTTCATTGGCTGTGATTCCGCATATATAAGGCATCTTCACACAAATAAAACCAGTTGATCGTTTGCGCTCCTTCCGTGTCTGTCGCCTTTTCCTGTGGTTTTCTTTTTTTTTGAATGCGCAACTTGGTTCTTCAAAGCAATGCACCAATTAGCCCAGCAAGAAGTTCTTCTAAGCTGCTGTAGACTTAAATCCCAGCTGGATTGAAATTTTGGACTGCATAAAATGCAACTTTTCGGTAGTGTAGATACTATGCAGCAGCCTTCATGCAATATTTTACATTTGAACTACAAGTGGCTGCATCATGAAAACCTGATAAAAATAGACCTTCTTGATACCAAAACTAAAAGCCACTACTGCTGCTTACCAGAAATGACGCAGAGCCCAAAATGCTGAGAATCAGTGCAGTGACTAGTAGCAGTAAACTCCAAGATTGGACGGCACTGTGGCACATTGAACATTTCAGAGGTCACCGTCTGGGATACTATATACACCATATCTGCTAACCACGAGATGCCTGTGTTGCCTGCTAATGTGCTATTTGAAAGCTGTTAATAAAAATTTTGACAACTACCAGCTCAGCAGCTTCACCAATATTACTTCGATAGTACATAGTACAACTAACTTATGATCAGCTTTAGCCAAATTAAAATTTTCTTGCATTTGGCCTTTTAGCGGAACACTGCTGTCATTTTTCTGCACTGAACTCGAAGCTAGTAGTTCTGCATGGATGCTAGCTCATTCTCACAGCAGTTCTTTGTATCTGGCACCCTGCTGTCACAGTACAAAGCACCTTGCACTCGCTGCCTGATGGACTCCATAGAGCTGGTTGACATGTGATAGACATGCCATTAACAACTGCCTCACAACCAGTCTTGCTTGATGCTGTTGTTGCTGCTGCTCTATAATGCTATATCCGTGTCAGCGAGAATTGGCACAAACACCATGGAGTGTTAATGCTATGGCTTCAGCTGCACAGAACGCCATGGTGCCACCATGTAGGAAACCTTTACCTGAAGCAGCCCTGCCCTCTCGGGTGGCACCGTCACCTTTGTCCAGCTCATGCCTCTGTTCACTGTTCATTGGGGGAACATCTGCAGCTTCCTTCTTGTAGAGTTCATCAACAATCTCTGTGACCACGGGCAGCACTTGGTCCAGCATGGTCTCAGTCTGGTTCATGACCAGCAACATTTGCTCTTTCAGGGCCTTGACACTGCTTTGAACCTCCATCAGATGGTGCAGCAGTGTGTCTATCTGCAAGCAGCAGGCATAACTACTCCACTCACGGGCAAGACTTTGTCATAAAAGCTATGCCTCTCCTTGATAGTATAGTACTTTTTGTCCCAAAGTGGCCGTTGAGCTCTTGCATGCATCAATAAGGCCAATGTAATGGCAGTACAGTCATTATCTACAAGAGGGGATAAAGGCACAGCTAGTGTGCTGCAAGGTACGAACACTAATATGTATTTTTATGCGCCAGAACCACAACATAATTATGAGACATGCCATAGTGGGCACCTCCGGATTAATTTTGACCACCAGGGGTTCTTTAACGTACACCCCATGTACGGTGCATGAGAGTTTTTTTTCATTCCACCAGCATGGCTGGGTTCGAACCCATGACTCTGAGCTCAATAGCACAATGCCATAGCCACCATGGCGAGCAGACACTGTTTTCATAGCAAACTGTAAGCAAACACCGAGGATGAAAATGCATGAATGCACTTCGGTTTAATTAATTTAACAATAACTGACAATACCAGTGATGGCAGTTATTCAGGCAAAAATAGGTTACACCCCAGGACCTTAGATCCTTGCTCCTCAATCAGAGAACTCTATTTGTAAGTGTCCTATTGATTTAGAATTCCTTTGGGATATGCAAAAGATTAAGTTTTTTTTAAAATAACAAACTAGAACATACTGCTCCTTTATACATGCTCGCTTATGTTGCCATTATTTTCGTTAAATTTACAATAAACCAAAGAATGAAATAACCAACTTGCAATGATGAGTTGCAATACATCTGGCTGAAGAACAAGCAAGCATTGTGTTTGGGAGTGTACGGGTGTATTTGTTTTTTAAATTGTTTTTTAAAGAGACGAGCATAGCGAAAGATGAAAGAGCAAATGCGGAGCGGGAGATGAAAGACGCAAGCCACAAACGGCGAAGACCAATGAGAGTGGCCCCTTCAGTGACGTGCATGAGGTAAACTGGTGCCATGCGGACCCGCCCGACCGATTGATGTGTACCTGTATCTGGTCTCGGCCAGACCACTCGTTTTGTACTACTGTCTGCTTGCGTCAGCTCTCGCTCGCGCTTGTTAGGCTTGCTTGGTTTGGTCTTGTTCATGCTTGTTTCTATTGCCATGGTTTGCAATTGTTTTGTAATCAGATTATATGCGCCATGCGAATTGTGTAGTACTTTCTGGAAGCCATGCAGCATTAGTGATTACACTGGAACGTTCGACGAGTCATGTTTAAAAGCCGATGTGTTTGACCAGCAAATCAGATTTTCGACGATTGCCGACTCTGCTACATGTCTCTCTCAAATTCTTTGCCTCAATATATCGCAAAATGAAAACACGTATAGAGCTGTGCTCAAATTTCGCATTAGGGAGTATCGTAATTGTCGGTTAAATTCTTTTTTTCAGACTAAACTGCAAAGTGAATGACATAGCCGCACTTACTTTCTTGGGCCTGCTAATCAGGGGCGTAGCCAGGGGGGGGGTTATGGGGCTTCAGCCCCCCCCCCCCCCGAAATTTTTTCGTGCTGTCATGCGCCGCCGACCAAAACAACTCCCGGCGCCGGAAATCATGCTCAATTTTGTCTAGAATGTCCTTAATTCACGCTCGAAAAGACATTTAAGCGAGAACATTGCGAAATCGGGCTGGATTTCGCAGCAACGCCCATGCACCGGGAGTCACATATCGTAACGCAAGGAGCCCCACCGAGCACAAAATTTCAAGGGCGTTTTGATGGCGAGCGTGCTCGTCTCGGCATCTCGCGGAGGCCGCGGAATCTACGGAGCGCTTGGATTTCAATTCAGAAACTTTGTGGCTATAAAGTTCTCATAAAATTTTGATGCGAAAGGTGCATTGACATTTCCGAAGTCGTGCTTTAGATTTTCAATTACGGAACTTTGTGGGTTTAATGCTGTTGTAAACATTTGACGCCAATGGTGCATCGACTTTTCAAAAGTCGTACATCGGGCCATACAACGAGACAAGCCAAATCAACATACTATCAGACAAGTTGACAAAGCACGCAGCGAGGTCCTATGAGACAAAGCGTTGTGGTGGTTCATTTGTGCCGTCAGGTCACAGAAAAGAATATGAAACATTTTTTGCCACCTGCGCCAAAGCATCCATGTCAAGACACTAAATCCACCATTGTAACTAAGTTCTTATTTCTTTTTCTACCTAGACTTTTATTCGCGAGGATACATTGAGCCCCTTTCTCTTCTTTTTTTTTATTTTTTTCTCGTAACCCGCGGGCTGCCGATCCAGCCAGAGCGCATGCGTTTTTCTCGTGCTGCATCGACAACCGCGCTACGCACTTGGATGCGCGTTCCTTTTCTCTGGCCGGCTGCATTTTCGCCTGGCAGAGTTTTGGACGCTTCCTGGCTAGCAGACGAGAAAAAGAAACAATGCATAGTCACTCACCGCCAGCACTGCGGGGACTCGACGGATTGCAACGAGTTCGCTTGAGCGCAACCTCTCCGGAAAATTTTGTCTCGCCGGTGTAGGATACCAAGCATTATGCGTATGGTTTTCTGTGGACCAAGCATCACACGATTTCTTCGATATTCCTTCGGTAGCAACACTAGGTGCCCAAAGTAGGCTTTCGATTGTAGCCAATATGCGTTCCTTTGCGTTATTCTATTTCGCCGCCCCCCGCCCCACAAAAGAAGAAAAGGAAGACATTGTTGCGGCGCAGCGAATTGTCGCATGGTGAAAGTTCGATTTTGTTACTTCTTTTGCGGAAAGTAATGGGCCACGGGACGCTTCAGGTGCTGGATACTATTATATTATTGCGATAGCAGCTATATGATGACTCCAGGCGCATTCCTGCTGTTGCCCGCATGTTCCGTATAAATAAAGGCCAAGGGCGATAACATCGTGACCACGCGCCGCATGCTCTATGTGCAAATGAAAGCGTGGGGGGGAAGGGGGGGGTGAGCTGACGATGAGTCTTGTGTGCGCAAGGGAGAAAAGCGGGGAGGAAGCGCGCCGCCTTCCGTCGCACGCGATACATTTTTAGAGTGGAGGGAGGGGGGGGGGTGATCTGTGAATCTGTGGTTGCTCAACCTGTTTATTTGCCTTGTCTGACACATTATATATAGTGACTTTTTCTTAGGTACGTAGATTTATTGGAGACTTATACGTATATTTAAATTTCTTGTTGCAAGGTTTTGTGTATATGCGCAGTGAACTTTGTTTCCAGTGACAATTTTTGCCCTGTATCAACCTGTATCGTCACCCCGCGCAATAATGGTTCGGTTCATTATTTTCGAGGCATGCGCGTAGCACATACGCATCTCATTTACATGTGACATGCAGAGGTGAGGTTAAATGTTCTTTAATGCTCTCATACACTGGGTTGAACATGGTTGCGTGGCATAATGGACACTCCAAAAGTTGAACAGCTTGATGTCATTAGGTTTTTGACAAATGAAGATGTTTCCCCAAAAGAAATTATTCGCCGTATGGCTGCCGTATACGTTGAACATTGCGTTTCATTGGCCACTGCGAAGCGTTGTAGCCAACTGTTCAAAGAAGGACATGAAAGTTACAAAGAAGATCCATGGCCGGGCCAAAGCCACCGTGCAATCACCCCCAACACAATTGAAAATGCCATGGTTGCTCAGTGGCTATGGTGTTGGGCTGCTGAGCACGAGTTCGCGGGATCGAATCCCGGTCACGGCGGCTGCATTTCGATGGAGGCGAAATGCGAAAACACTGGTGTACTTAGATTTAGGTGCACGTCAAAGAACCCCAGATGAAGGCGACGACTTTTTGTCTGCAATTGTGACCGGGGATGACTCGTGGTGCCGCTACTACTAGCCTGAAACACTACGGCAAAGCTTACAGTGGAAACATTTTAATTCAACATTCCCAAGGAAAACAAAGGCCGTCATGTTGACTTCTTTTTAGATCGTTAGGGGCCATTATTGATCGAATTTTCTAAACCTGGAGAAACTCTAAATCCTTTCAGATATTGTGAAAGGTCGTATCGGCTGCGTGTCGCAATCAAGAACAAAGGACGGGGAAAATTGAGCATTGGGAACATCTTGCTTCACGACATTGCCCGTTCCCACGTCGCTGATGTGGTTAATACAAAACTGGCAAAGTTCAAGTGGGAAACGCTGCAGCATCTCTCATGCAGCCCAGACCTGTTGCCTTGCGTCTTCCACATTTGGTAAAATTTGAAGAAACTGCTCAAGGGAACCACATTCGTGTCAGAAGATGACGTGTAGTCATTTACAGATTTTTGTGGCAGCAACTCAAGGAGTTTTATGAGCGGGAATCACGCGACTCGTTAGTAGGACAAGTGTCTAAGTACTCATGGTGACTACTTTTAAATAAAGTACCCCGTTTGTCATATATTCGCATTGGCTCACTTTAATTTGACTCGCCCTCGTATATTTTGCACAACTCCTGCTTTTTATATGTGCGCTCTGTTGCGACTATAATTTCCGAGCAATGACTCGCAATACACAACCGGTGACAGCTGCTACTGCTCAATACATTCTAACAAAGGACAGCGTCATTGAGATTTTCCCCTGGTTGTTGCATATGTACGAAAATGTAAACAAGGTTGTTGAATGACATATATATATATATATATATATATATATATATATATATATATATATATATATATATATATACATATATTTTTATCCCTTGACTAAATTATAAGGGGAGGCCGAGCTGCAAAGTGAGCCCCCCACGAACGAAATTTCTGGCTACGCCACTGCTGCTAATATATAACATACTGCATTAAAGAAACTGAAAAGTGCAGCAATAACAAGCCTGTAGTTCTTAAGAATAGCAATCTTCAACAATATGGAAGGATTCTTACAGGATAAAAACATACAGCAAACTGCAACTGCAGAGAGATTATGGGGTTTTATGTGCCAAAACAATGATCTGATTATGAGGCACGCCATATTGTGGAACTCTGGATTAATTTTGACTACCGGTGGCTTTTTACCATGCACCTAAATTCAATTACATGGGGGTTTTTGCATTTCGTCCCCATAAAAATGTGGCCACCGTGGCCAGGATTTAATCCTGCGTCCTTGTGCATAGCAGCGCAACACCTAAGCCCCTAAACAACCACAGTGGTTCAAACTGCAATTGCAGGGGCAAGTTTTTGTGATTGATCAACAGAGACCTGCACAAACATACCTCTCTGCTGCATCTGGTAGCTATGGCAAATTGTCACGATGAGAAAAAAAAAGCAGTATGTATTTTTCAAGACCAAAAAATTTAACTTACTTTTGCACTGAGCACAGCCTTGGATGATGGTGCTTAAAAAAAATAATAAGACAAAGTAAGACAATATCAAAGTACAAGAACTAGTTAGCACAGAGTCGCACTGTATATAGCTCATAATAATCCGAAATTCCACTGATTTAAACAAATCACAAAGTCCGCTATATTTTCTTTGCATTATGAAGTTGATACAAAACTTTCTTTTAGATAGAATTATTTCAAACATTCTGGCTTTACAGAGTACAGCCAGATACAGCTTCTCGGAGAACATCCATAAGGCATGAAGGATCAGAATTCATCAATGTCTGATACTTGGGGTGCAAACTGACCAACTCTACCCACAACTATGGTCTGTCTATCCGTCTCTCTCTGTGCATGTATGTGTGTCCATTTGTATATCTTTTAGTTACATTCTGGGTCAAAGCTTAATAAACCATGGATAATCCAAGTTTCTAATGCATCACCCAAACAAAAAAGCTGATGGCCCTATTAAAATCTTAGTGCCTCTACCTTGAACATGCGAAGTGCTAATGCTTTTTGTTCTTGCTGCTCAGTGAGGAATGCACGTGTAACACTCAAGGCTAACACCAGTGTTCTAGGATTTCTCTGCATTTGACACTACACTTTGGCTCAAGAAAGTGGTCACTGTGCTTCAATAACACTTTGTGGCGATTCCCGAGTAAAAGTTTTGTAATTGGACGCTTTTGGCATGTGCCAAATGCACTGGAGTGAAGGTGTATTCTTTGAGCAACTTGTCTTCGTAGAAACCGTTAAGGAGTGTGCAGTGTCTTATTCAGTTGGGGGGTGGGGAGGGGGTGGCAAGGGGGTGGCATGGTGTTGTGGTGCATTTGGTGGAGTCGAGGAAGGGCTTCGAATGGATGCCTGTATTCAAATATAAAGGTAAACTACATAAAAAGAGAAACACAAGAATGAAAGGAAAGGGGGTACGGGGGCAACTGTGCGCAAGCAAGAAAACAAAACATGCATGTACAAATCTGTGGTGTCTGCACATACGCTTCTCCCTGCTGACAGCACCATTGGTGGGAGCTGCCGGTTGCAAGCTGGCCTTTGTCACAGCAGCACTGGATTTGGCCTGCGAAAGGAGGAACAAACAGACCATATATCTAGCACAACAAGCAGGTAAAAAATAACACTGCGACATGTTAATAACTAATTATTAGTAATTAACTATAATTACCTCCGGCATCATCAATTTAAAATCTGTGTGGTGTGTGTCCCGCATCTCATTTTGAAGTTGTTCTTGGTTTTATACAAAACAGCAGCACATCCATTAGTAATAAGGAAACAAAATCAGTTTCAGATTCGTCATTATCAGCCTATTTTCTATGTCCACTGCAGGATGAAGGTCTCTCCCAGCAATCTCCGATTGTTCCTGCCTTGCACTAGCTGATTCCAACTTGCATCTGCAAATTTCCTAATCTCATCACCCCGCCTAATTTCCCGACGTCCTCGACTGCGCTTCTCTTACCTTGGCACCCATTCTTTAACTCTAAAGGTTCACCGGTTATGTGCCCTATGCATTACATGGCCTGTCCAGTTCCATTTCTTTCTCTTAATGTCAACTAGAATATAGACTATCCCCATTTGCTCTCTGATCCACATCGCTCTCTTCCCCTCTCTTAACATTATGCCTAACCTTTTTCATGCCATTGCTCTTTGCACGGTCCTTTTCTTCTCAAGCTTCTTTTCTCAAGCTTCTTTGTTAACCTCCAATTTCCTGAAGCCCCATATATTGGCACTGGTAGAATGAAATGATTGTACACTCTTCAACGACAGTGGTAAGCTCCTGGTCAGGATTTCGTAATGCCTGCTGTATGCACTCCAACCCATTTTTATTCTTCTGTAAATTTCCTTCTCATTATCACGGGCCCCTGTGAGTGACTGACCTAGATAAACATACTCCTGTACAGATTTTAGAGGCTGACTGGCGATCCTGAATTCTTGTTCCCTTGCCAGCTATTGAACATTGCCTTTGTCTTCTGCATCTTATATTCAATCCTACTCTTATACTTCCTTGGTTAGGATCATCAAACATTTCTTGCAGTTCATCCCCAGTGTTGCTGAACACGACAGTGTCATCTGCAAATCGAAGGTTGTTGAGATATTCACTGTTGATCCTCACTCCTGAGCCTTCTCAGTCAAATAGCTTGAACACTTCTAAGCATGCAGTGAATAGCATTGGAGAGACTGTCTTCTTGGCTGATCTCTTTCTTGATAGATAATTTTCTACTTTTCTTGTGGAGAAGCAATGTAGCTGTGGAATCTCGTAGATATTTCACAAGATATTCACGTATGCCTCCTGCACTCCTTGATTACGCAAGCTCTACTGAATCAAATACCTTTTCACAATCTATGAAAGCTTCAGGTTCTGGGCTAACTAATCGTAAATGAATAATATTACACAACTTGCATGTGTTAAGGACATTTCCAGTCAAACTCATCAAATCCAACAATTCAGTTGGTGCATTTGTCATGCACCAATGTTGACAAAATGCACATGCAACACATCACCTCCATTCCTCACTTGTTTCCTCTGCCCACTCCACTCAGTCAAGCAGCAGCAGCTGTATTGATTTTGGAAGAAATTTACAGCTTGCTCATTTTCATACTCTGTAATGGCGGACTGGTTAATGCAGAGAAACTAGAAAACAGCAGTACAGAAACGAGATGACAGTAAGAGGGATGGCGCAACCTGTTGTTCAGTACTTCTTGCTGTTGTCTCGTTTCTATGCTGTTGATTTCCAATTTCAAACTTAATCTTGAATAGAAATAGGCAGCAAATAGAACACCAACACAGAAATACAAAAAGCAGCACTGCAATAGCGGGAACATGCAACCGCAACCATGCAGTTCGAATTTCAAAACAAAATAGTGTGCAAGAATGGCAACAGCCAGGCCATAACAAGCATCGAGTCACCTTAGAATGACAGAAAGCTGAGCTAGTTGGTAAGGATTCATAATGCAAAAAAGAGGTGAGGTTGTCCAAAAAAGAGGTGAGGCGTGTTGTCCACTTCTCTACTCTTGTGTCCTGTCTGCACGCCTCACCTCTTTTTTGCATTATGAATCAAGTCAACCTTATTATTCCGGCCCAAGTGGAAGCTGCATCAATCTATTATAGTGCAGTTCTGAAGGATGTGAAGGTCTCAGCAAGCAGTTAGTTTCAGTATCACACAATTACCTTTTATGTTGAGATAATAAATCTTTGTATTTTTCTACAAAGCCACTTGCAAGGTTTCCTATTTGATCTTGTGGAGGAGAGGCACGAGTGCACATCAGTCTTTATAAATTTCAAGACCGTAATTTTATGTAGGGGTGTGCAAATACCAAATAGTAGATTTTGAATCGAATCAGAAAAAAAAAAAACAAAAAAAACAAGCTGAATATCGAATCAGAATTTTTCTTTCACAAAATTTAATACTTTAAAATTTTGGACAAAAAACAGTGCATGGTGCTGCACTTGCCCAGGTGTCTCCTCGCATTGCATAAAAGAAATGTAGCAAGCTATCAGTAACTTAGGTACATAGAAAGCACTGATTACAGCTCAGTTCTATTATATGAAAGTCTGGAAAACATTTTATGGTAGAATTTCTGTTGAACAGAATCAAATGCTTTTTTTCCTTGACAACTAATCAATCAGTGACGTTCTGTTGTACTGAAGATCAATGACATTGTCAATTTAATAGTGGACCTGTGTTTTGCAGCAATCTTTTATTGATTGCATAGAAATTTTTGCCTTCCAGCTTTTCTCTAAAATGCAGAAGGGCTATCCAACTTTACGGCGGTTGGGTTATCATAAGGCCAATCTACACGACAGTCAAAATGACCGCAATTCACGTGACTCAATCACCGCGCCGTGTGTAGCTGGTGCTGATCCTAAAGAGAAAGTGCCGTCAGCACAGTCTCATTGTCAGGATCAGCTCATGGTTTGCCACCTGTCAAAGATTCTGAAATCTGGAGGGTCATGGCAAGTTTTTTATTCTTCCCCTTTCGTTCATTTGTCGTTTTCGCAAATGCATGCAACCAGGTCATGACACTTTCGCGTCCACTGTTTAAATCAAGAGCTAGTCTTTTAATGGGTTCCTCGAATCTACAAAAAGACAGCGATGTGCGTCTACAAGCAGCATTGGGAACGAGAGGCTGTTATATGGTGTGTTGCAAAGATGGCAGCCATGACCCAGTGACGACAATGACGTCTTATAGATATCTTGTGGACAACCTCTGCCAGGACATGGATATCCTAGGGATGTGTCGAATATGCACTGCGGACGTCCTTCACATCACCATTTGGCAGCAGTTTCCAAGTCCTGTGGACATCCCTTGCATGTTCATGAGGAACATCATGGGGACATGCTGCGTGCATTTTACGGGTATGCCCCAGGGCCATGGCCAAGGGCTTTTGCACAGTGTTCACCTTAATGTCCATAGTGCAGTTGTAACACATACTGCATGACAGATGCAATGGGCAGAGCGTCCATGCTCAAGAACAGATACATATTGTGCACGTTACGTGTGCTCTCACATACGTGGAAGTGGAGCACTAATTCTAGGCCTTCCGCCAAGCGCAACTGGCTTATCGAACTAACTGAAGCTTTTAAAGTAAATTGTGTAGAAACATTTGTAAAGTACGGTGCACATACGATACAGACATGATAGCGTCGGATTGTAATTTTAACATGTGAGAAAACATAATTCTGTTATGAGGAAACTCAAAGACAATGCCTCAATTGGAGGACAAATATTTACATGTATGTCGTAAAAGGTCCATCTGTGATAACCTTGGGACATTCGTGGTAGGATATCTGAACCAGGTTCATGTGCGATATTCTTGGGACACCTATGGTAGGATATCCGAAACTGGACGTCCAGTGGATGTCCCATTTGTCTCTGAAATGATACATGGTCATTGGGACATGATTTGGATGTCCTATGGACGAAGTGTTTTTACTGGGGAACAACTTCTGTACACTGCCATCTCGTACTCTCGCTTTCTCTTGTGAAGCGGTCTGTTGGATTTCCGATTGTTGTACAGCTGCTGCAAGTACATATCTGTCGATTCGGCACCAAACTGTAACTTTAGTCGCAGACTCCTGATGAAGCAGTGCCGATTAGGTCTAACGGCCTAGGCGGTGCGACCATGAGGAAAATTCGCTGCTGGCCAATGTGTTAACGGGCCACAAGCCATCACGAAATGCTTGCCGCTAATATGTTCTTACAGGTGGGTCGTCAGTTATCGGTCCCAAGATCACGTGTGTTATCACACCTGCGATATCTAGGTGGCATTAATTCAACACGATATATCCACGTGCCTATTGGCAGCTATTTTCGGTCCGATCTTCGCACATGCTTTTGCCCTTCATGAAATACGTGTTGCTATTGCTGCCATTCCCTCTGTGCATGTGGTGTTGTCATTTCAATCGGTCCTGTGAACCAGGACGAAGCATGTACCAACAGAGGCGGTCCTGGCCGATGCAAGGGACTCGAGCATGACGGGCTTCGTAGTGCACGTGACCCTGGCACTGCACTGAGTTCCACATTGAATACTTGCAAAATCGAATAATAGATATTCAATTTGCAAATTGAATTACTCGAATGTTCACTATCAAATTCAATTCAGTGCTATTAAACTATTCGCACACCCCTAAACTTATGTGTTCTTTAGTAGGCATAACTCACGTCCGACTGTATGCAAACTCGGTGAACAACGCAGCTATTGTCACAACGAGACAGAGAATGCTTGAAATGGTGTTGCAGACATATTGTGCTATTACTACAAACAAAACCTGGTGCTAACACAAGGCACGAAGAAAAAATATTGTGCTATGTGTGGCACTGAACAGTAATCGCAATTATTATTTGTTTATTTACAGATACTGGCAGCCCTTATATAGGGCTATTACAGGAGTAGAATAGATATGTATAACAGTTAGCATCCTGGAAAACAATCATATCAGATATTTCTTGCATTCAAATGTAACAGGTGAAAGGACAAATTAATGGCACGAAACAACATATAAGCAAATTACTACCAAACAGACATACCTAGTGACATTTCGGCAAAAAATATTCCATTAGCAGTTACAAATCAGGACATCGGCTATGTGTTTTATGAATGAATCAGTTGAGGATGAGACAGCTTCTTCAGACAGAAAATTGCATTCACTGATAGGTCTTGGAAAGAAGGTATGCTAAAAACAGTCCATACGAACAGCAGGAGTACAAATAAACATTGAATAGCGGTGCCTGGATGTCTCACTGCAAAGAATTTCAAGATAGTCTGCATATTTCATATGAACATGATGATTAATAATATGATAAAGATATTTCAGCCTTTTGTATTTAGTTATAGCCTGTAATGTGAGTAGGTCTGCAAGTTAACACAGTTCAGAAGGCAAATTCTACTGGCGATACAGTTAAACCTCAATATAACGAACTCAAATGGAATGAAATTCTCAATATAACGAAGTATTTAACTTTTCATAACCTCTTGTCCATAGAACAGCATGTATTTAGAACCTCAACATACCGAAGTGTATTTGCATGCCATTTCAATATAACAAAATTTCACTGCCGCCGCAAAGGAATGCTGAGCCACTTCCAAAAGCTTGTACTTTTACCAAGGATAAAAAGGAATATCATGAGAAGCCAACAAACAATGACACCAAGGAAAACATAGGGGAAATTACTTGCACTTACTAAGTGAAATAAAGAACTGGTAAATTAATGGCAATGAAAGTGGATAAAAAAACAACTTGCTGCAGGTGGGGAACGATCCCACATCTCCGCATTATGCGTGCAATTAAAAGGAGGTAATTTTAGAATAAAGTAGACTTTTTTTTCTGCAGATACTGCAATGCTTATCATGAAGCCTATTTTCAGACTGAACAGTTCCTCTGTCTCAGTTTCACTTGATTGCTCTGACCCAATTCTGCAGTGCATGAGAAAAAGTGCAGTACTATGGTTATGTGCTAAACCCAAACAAGCTGACCACACGGCATTCATCCTATTGTCATCTTCCAATGTGAGTGTCTTATTTTACGCTATTATGTCTTCCCTATATCTGGACCAGCTATCCCAGCATTGAGTTCATTTAGACCAGCTGCCAACAATAAGAATCCAAATATGGCAGCAGCAAACTAGATGTGCAAGGTAGTAGGCATCATAAGAAAAGTTAAGCGTAGCAACACATATTTTCAAAGCTGTACGAGCTCTACCGCCACATGCTTCTTGAATGTAAATAGATGACATTTAGCAAGCATGAAGCTTTGGATACACACATTAGATATTTTAATTCGAAAGTAAAGTTGGTCTCAAAGTGCTGGACCTGGTGTCATTGACATTATCATGACACACAGCAAAGGTTGCTGATGCTGTCTTGTAATAAGGCTACGCAAGATGATGTTCATAAAAAAAAATAAACAGACATGCTTCATGCATTTATTCCGGCTAAGCTCGTTTGTGGCAACCACAGTTATTGCAGGAATAGAGCAAGCCAATGTGTCATAACTTATCTAACCCCTGGGTACCAAAACTGGTACATAAAAGCAGGTAGTATATTAAGTAAATCATTTAGGAAACTTCGACACTTGCCAGTATTTTTTCTGGGGCTTAAGGGATTTGTACCTTCATTTAATGCTAAGAACTGCGAAGTAAAATATAGTGCGTCAGTACTCATTCAAGAAGTAGGAAGCCAAAAGGGTCCTCACAGCAGGCACTTTTTGGGCCTTTGGCCTTGATGCTGTGCTGGCAGGGCTTGTAGCAGCTTGGCTGGCCGGCTTCTGAGAGCTGCTGTACTCTTTAATCAGTTTCACAATGTCCCTGCACATGATTATCTGTGCAAGAAATGTGAATCAACAGGAGCATGTTCAATGCACGAGAGAGAGATCACACTGCCTTGGTGGCAGCAAATTCTAGGTGTCAACTGCATTACACTGCAAGTATGCTAGCATGCTCATGTCACAAAGTTAACATTTTTCTGAAATAACAGCCTTGGAAACCTGCCCTACCACATATCTAATGATGGACCTATCTATCTAACGATGACAGGCATCACATGATATTGAGCCTGAAAGTTTTACACTACTTGCAGATTTCCGCAATAATTGTCATGATTAAGCCATATTTTTTTGAACCTGTGGCTACAAAAAAGCCAGCTCTGCACCTTAGCAGAATTAAAGCTTCAAAAAATAAGGTTTAGTCGCATTGAAGCAAATAGTGCGGAAATGCCACTGATGCTAACTTGGAGCACAAAGTAGAGAACAAAAAGTTGCAGAGGGCCATTCAAGGAGAAGCCTTCTGCAGTTTACCCAAAGAAGTAATAACTGGATCAATGATGAGTTTGACGACTGATCTTCAGTTAGCAACCTTGTGGGACTTATGGTGAAGCTAGCCAAATGTTCCAATACATGCACCTGCCATAACATGACGGTAGTTTTGGCCACAGATGCCAGCCACAAAGGCAGGAGGAACCCTCTAGCAGCAATTTCAGTAAAGAAAAGCTGAGGGGCTAACCTTCTTCTCGGCAAAGCCAGACGAGAAAAACTGCGAACTACTCAGTGGAGGCTTCCACTGGAAGAGCTCCCGCAGCACTAGGTACATGGTTTCAAGGAACTTCGTCCTGTTGTGCTTGTACGGGGGCAGTTTCAGGTCTCTCCGTAAAATTTCATTGGCCAAGCGTGTGTTATACCACTGGAACAGGTAGTCGTAAATTGGCAGGTAGACCTCTGGGTCACCAGCCATCATCCTGCAGCATGAAATAAAAGAACATGCTGGAAATGCCCTGCCATAACTAGCTTGCAGCTGGAGAAAAATTCAGTGGTGAAGCCACTAGTGTAACGAAATGCCACACAACCAATTGAGTTCTACAAGCTCAGGTATACACCACTGCAGCTTGCAAATAAAAAAGAAAACGGTGAAGCATAAGAAATGTGGTAATGTGAATATGGCATCCAACAGCCTCCATCACAAAAGGGCGGAAGCATTGTAGCAAAGGGGGGACACTTCCCATGGCCCAATTTCTGGCACAGGCTTGTACTGTAGTTGGGCAGACCAGTGAAATGCTAGGTGTTCCCTTACACGTCCAGCCCGTCTAGCAAAAAGCACAAGGTGGAGTCTATAGAAGGTGTTTCTCAAAAGCATTTCCTAAGGTTAGCTACACCCAGGAGCCTATTACCTGACATTTCTCTGCACATGTGTTAATGTGATAAAAGCATTAATGGGCAAGGGAGCATGCAGATAACCTGTGTAGACCAGCTTATAAATTAGGATGAGTGCAGGAAACATGGACTAACATTAATATCTGCTGGTAAAAAAAGGAAAGATTTAGTTGCTCGGGTATTTCCCAATAGATGGTGATAGACGTTCAATTCCGATAGCAGAACTCTAGTGAATGTTTCGCAAGAGTGCCAGGTATGCAAGATTCTTACAGCTAAATGGCTTGTTAGTTAGCACTTAGATCTTGTACAGAGGTGACCTTTTGCACTGCATGCAGCTTATCACCACATTTCGGTGCACCACTTTCCCCTTTTGTTCAGAAGAAATCACAAGTACCTATTGTCTGTGGCAATGCCCGACAATAAATGTCAATCTCTCAGTAATACAGGGGTGCCATCTGCCATCAGTGAGAAGGAACAATGAACGCTGTGTTTCATACTCATGATTTATTCTGGCCGGAGTAGGGCAAATAATACATTACAAAATGGTATTAAAATGTATAACCTATGCACTAAATTTGAGTAATGACAAAGCAGCGGTTTAGCCATTACTTTAGAAACATTTTATGCCTAAAGCTACCTTATCAATTGCTTCATTTTCGTCATACGAAAAAAAAAAAAAAAGAAGGACAACTTTGCCCAACACTGGCACTGCATTGCAAACACTACACAGAATTAAAGCCTTAGGAAGCCATTTTATATTGCACAGCATTTTACCCACAAAATAGTGCCAATCAGCGCATCTGTGCAGTGCATAATTACACATATATATTCAAACAAGGCAGGATTTTTTTAGCATGTTAAAAGAATTTTAAAAAATGATTTAGGGTTTTACGTGCCAAAATCACTATCTGATCATGAAGCGCGCCGTAGCGGACGAGCCCGGATTAATTTTGACGACCCGGTGTTTTTTAATATGCACCTAAATCAAAGTACACAAGCGTTTTTCGGGATTGAATCCACGACCTTGATCGACGATCGTTAAAGAACCCCAGGTGGTCAGCATTAAGCCAGGGCTCTCCAATGCGACATTCCTCATAACTAATTGTGTAGTTTCAGGGCGTTAAACATCACAATTAAATTATAGTTAATAAATGTCTCAAAAAAATAGGATGCCTGTAAAAAAAAAAAATGGAATGCAATACGCACGCATAATGAGAAAAGATGCCAATAGTAACAGTAAACAGACAACGATAACATATCAGCGGCACGGAGAGGTGAACGGAATGCGTGGGCATACCAGCATGACACAATGAGGCCAACGACATGCTCTATTTGCAGCGGCATTTCTTTCGCGTCGCAAAGTGATCATCGTCAATAAAAGCAAGAAAAAAAGAAAGTCAGCACATAGAGCAGCGGCATAACTGCGCGGAAATTAAACCTTGAAGCAATCACGAGAATGCAACATACGAATACGTTAAGAACGCATCACAAGCACGTTCGAAATCGGCGAGAGCTTGTAATCTGAAACCAGGGTTGTTGGGAGGTTAATAGCTTCAGGCCTTCTCACCCTTCGAGGTTTAAAAGAGCCGACGGTGTTTTGACGCTGCGGATCTCTGCGCTGAGCATCTTGAGGTTGTTTCTTATGTCTCCTGTAGCCATTTCCGAATCTGCGTCGGCGAAAATAAACAAGTACGACTGGCACGAACCAGTGGGCGAACCGACGCAGAGAGGCCGCCGCTGCCCTTTAAAATCCCCGCACCAGCACAGTATCTGCTCCGCACCAAACAAATAAATTACCAAAAAACAAGTTTATTAAAATATTAACAATATAATAAAAACACACTTATTTAAGTAATCTACTGCATATTACAAATTATGTAATTATTCTATTTTGGTAATGTTTTAATTGACAACAAATTGATGCCATTATTGATGCAAATAGTATTGATTACTAAAAGAAAAATAATGTAGTTGCGTTAAAAATACAATTATGAAAGGAAATAATAACATTTAATGGGAAACTTTTACCTTATCCTTCTCTTCGATGCATGGCTACATGATAAAACTCTATGATTCTATGGCTGTGTGACCGGCGCTACCGGCGCTCTGTGTGCTGCTGTAAGCAAAGCACTGGGGCTAAAAGCTAGTGATACTTATACAATAGACTGTAAACATTACTGGGATCACTAAGTAAGCATGTCGTTTGACTCCGGTGAAGCCAGTACTGGTGTGGACAGAGAAATGCAACAATTCTTGGCCGTGGAACAGCAGAAGGCGCAGTTCCAGGCGCAGGTGGGAACACGTGGGTTTCTGTGTCATTTGTAACTGTCCATATTTTCGCATGTTGCTTCTCTGCACGGTTATTTTTCTAATACTGCTGACGTGCTGTTACTGGTCTTCGTCTTTGTGAACGACGGCCCAATATGGTGCAGACTAGCTCGTGTGTAGGCGACAGTAGCAGTTGCTTTTGCGGCTACGGTGGCTTGTGCCTTAAACTTTTCTTTTGCGCGTTATTTCATTAATTCATTCATTCATTCATTTTTCTCATGGTCCTCTCATTTTAACAGCGATTTCGAAAGCACCTAGAGTGTGTTTTAATCTCTGAGGACTTCCTTCGAAGCTTGCGGTGTTTTTTCTTCGACGAAAATCCGAGGTGAAGGTCACAATAGTGCCTTGTTTCCTTGTTAATCCCCCGAGAAGCTGTGGCCGTGGTGCGGCCTGTGTGCCTTTTACCGTGTTGTTCAGAAATAGCGTAACAGTGAACAAACGGGGCAAAATGAACTAGCCTGTGCAACACTTCATCGAATAGGGCTCGTAAGAAGTCCGGTGATTCGATGCAGGAAACCTACTTGTCTATTCGAGTTCGTTATTCGTTATAACCAGCTTCCAGTTTAGTTATAACGACGGTTAAGTGTTCTGCGCAATGCGTTGTCACAATGTTATGTTAAGTCATATCTTTATCCCCTACAGGCGCCATTTAATTCTGTCCACCGAAAATTAGGTTTCACCACATTTCTTGCATCTTCAGACTCGTGAAACGTTTGCAGCTGCAGAACAGATAAAGTTTACTGAGTGTGGACTCCATGCGAGAAATCTCAACAGGAACATCAAATATGTGAACATAATCATTTTATCTGTAGCATACTTAACATCCAACCACTTTAAAAAATATACCTTTTGTAGAACATTGAGAATAACAATGAAAGTGAACCCACTACATGACTGCATACTGACACCGTGAACAAACACCGACCTTGAAGCCTGTTCGTTTTACAAATTGAAGAACAGGTCCAATTGGAAGATGTATGCTACATATTTAAATTTTTATTATTTTTGTCAGTGCTTTTGCTGTGCTATTTGGCATGTGCCAAGATAGCCTATGCCAACGTTTAACCATGTAACACATGTAACACATAGCACATGTAAACGTTTAACCCGAAGGGGTTAAACGTTTACATTTTTACATACTTAGCTTGCACATGGAAGAAAGCTTCTTCTTTGGTAGGACGAGATGGATGATTGTTTTAAGCATAAGCATTTTTTAGCTGAATTTGGCCTTTGGGCACAATGTCATCATGGTTACACTTCTAAAAGGCGTAAAAAGGGACAGGTTAATGATAAAAAAGTAGATGCAGTTTGGGCAGGAGTTAAAATGAGCTGCACAGTTGGTACTTAATACTGAAATGAAACTGTCAGAAATAAAAAATTAAGCGGAGCCTCCCTGAATGGAAACTGTCCAAGATAAGTGTAGCATTATATGGCAGTTGGCATGGTGTAGAATGTGTCATGCATGGTAATGACGTGAGATGGGGTTATGCTGATGTAGCATGTATTGTTTATTTATATAGACACTTTTTGCACAGCACTTTGCTCTAGAAGAATGAGGCGGCACTTTCGGTAGTGCGCCACATGTTGCCTCAGCGAAAGTTCACGAATACGAAACCACTACTGCTTCTGCCCTGCTACTATGCAATCGGCTGTCAGAAATCTAACTGGGTGATTGCTAACGCACCGTGCTCCATTCATGCTGAAAAGTGTAGAATGGCAGAGGGAAGACGTCTGCAGTAGCTGGCTGCAAAAATAGTGACTGGAATATCAAGAAATAGAATGAGTCTGTGTGGCGAAGTTCATGGACCGCCTGTGTTGCCGGCACTTTGCGAGGCATGGCTTTTTTCAAGGATAAAAGAATTCACTCATCCGCAGGTGTTGTATCGCTAAATTCAAAGGAAAGGACTTCAACTCCAGAACGATGGCAAGAGTGAGTACCACTCTTTGCACAGTGACGGAGGGAGTAGCGCCACTTCCTGGCCCAGTAAATTTCTAGCACGTTATGTACACACATCCACCCCAACTCACATGCAAATTTACGCCCACTCTTTTACCAACGTATCAAGAATATAAATGAATGGACGCTTACTTGAATCAATGTGCTGAAGCATGAGTGACTACACCGACAACACGCAAATGTTCGAAGCTGAACGTTTTGTAATGGTCCACAGAGTAAGTGAGGGACTAGCGATAATACGTCTTGGTTACAAACTATTGCAAAGTACAGAATATCTATGTTCCAAGCCTTGTCCTCGGTTAGAACAAATCTATTGCAACTAAGCACAGTTGCGAACAATTCAGCAGAATATAAACGATCAGATAATGACCGCAGCGACGAAGTTTTCTGAATCGGAAACATGACAAGGTACTGTTAAAAGTGTTTTCCAAATAAATAACGAGGAGAAAAACACAATGATCCTGACTAATCCATAAACGAAAAATTTGGACAACTTGCAATACACTTCTAGTGCTGCTTTTGGTACAAGCGCCATATATGCTGCTCACGCTGTTTTGGAAAGGTGTAATGAGCTCCAAAAGTGCTTAGATGTCCTTTGAAGCTGTGGCAAAATCTTCAGGTCGTTCAGCCAGTCACCATCTACAATATCCGCCGAAACAGAGTTTTACTGAGATGCTCTGGCATCATGCACATCCATTGTAAACATAATGGTAGCTGAGGCAAGCAATGGATGCATCACCACGTGATCAAACATGGCAGTACCTACAGGATCGCTGCGAAAAAGGTCTATATGCGTGAGGAGTACGAGTGGAGAGGTGCATGTACAGTAGACTCCCTTTAAGACAAACTCAAAGGGACCATGAAAATTTGTTCATCTTATCAGACGAATAATTGGCAACATGATCAGATGCATCCAAATATCTTGCTTCAAAACTGTAAATGAAGTAGACTTACAGAGGCGGAAAAATGACAAAAATATTTATTTAGCTGAACTTTACTGAAAACTTGGTAGAAAAAGGAGAAACAAAGCGAAGCATCGTGGAGGAGGAAGGTAGGCGGTAACATGCTGGGGTTGACCTCCTCTAGCAGTTTCTACAGGTTTTGTTTGCGATACGAACATACCGGCTCCGTCTTGTGATAACATCGTCCTTGCGCACCTTACACTGTATGTGTTAGTGAAAGCATGCGACGATGAGCCGACGATGACGGCTCAATCTCGCGTGCACAAAGGGAGGAAAGGGGAGAAGAAGCACGCCCTCTTTTGTTGCGTGCTTGGCACCAGGGGGGATGGGGGTTGTATTTCGGCTGCGCGTGGTCGTGTGGGCTTTATCTTGAAAGCGATCTGCTTTGGGGGCACAGTCTAGGTGGGCCGATGGGTCATAGTTTTGCATGCGCTGAGTTCTCTCTGCTCAGTTTGTGTTGAACTGATAGACAGCATGAAAGTCAGTTTGCTCACTGCTGCTGCCGCGATACCTCATGCCAGCATTTTGACAGCGAACGTCCGCGGTCATAAAGTGTGATGTGTTCATGTTTGCCTTTATGCGTTGGCACAATGCTTGTTAATTTAGTTAGTAAGCGAATGTTTACAGGAGGGGGGGGGGGTTCTACTCTGGCGGCTGGTACGTATGGCATGGCCGCGCAAGCCCTGTCTTGAATACGATCTGCGATGTGGACAGTGTAGGTGTCTAGGCCCACCAAGGGTCGATAGCTTTGTGTGCGCTATAGCTTGTGCATCACTCGCGTTCACAAAGTGAAACATCGCGAACTTTTTTCAGGCGAAGCATGTATTGCTAGCCTGCGGCGGCGATGTAACGCTAAAAAACCAGCTGCTCTTGAAGCTACACACATGCACGAATTGCTATACATATTAAAAAAAAAGCAATATACCCGTTGAACAAAGAATCCTGCTGCGCTGCTGATGTCATTCCCTCTTCCACTAGGAGTCGTGTGTCTAGATAATGTGAAAGGAACGAGTGTTTCTAGTGTTGGAACACTATCGGAGCTGCGATGGGTTGGCCGCGCATCGTGCGTTTGGCCGAAGAACGGGCGGTGTTTGATAAATGCCGCCAGGAACATGCTCGAGAAACGGCTCGTCGTCGTCGTGCTCACCTCGCCATATGAGGGAGCATGAAGCTGGCCTGTTACGACAACGAAGAGCTGCAGATCCCGAGCTTCACTTCACAGTAGTAGAAGGGCGGTCAATTTTTTTGCTTCCTCCTTTTGTTTTTGCCTCTGTCCACAAGAGATGTGCACCGCAGGCCTCCAGTACGGGGCCTCGATGCGGGCGCCCGCTGGCACGGCGCATTGAGGCATCCTTGTTTCCATGATTGGTAGCGGTGGCAGTCACTCCGAATGTTTGTCTTAACCGAAAAGTACATCTGAGGCGGTTCGTCCTAAGCGGATTTTTTTTTGCATTGAGTCTATGGAGAACCATGCAAACGTTCACATGTTGCTCGTTATATGTGAGAATTTGACTTAACTGAGTTTGTCTTAACAAGAGTTCACTCTATTTACATTGCCGAACATGTGCATTGCACAACACACCGACCGCCATATAATACTATGCATATCTTTAATAGCTATCATTCAGGGAGGTTCCACTTAATTTGTTTGCACAATGCCTGGTTTGGCATAATCAACACGTTAATGCCGTTATAAGCAGCGAGGGGGGGGTTGCGGACGGCTGCATGTGCACGCGTAATTAATGCTTGAGTGGCACATCCTCTTATTTCAAATCCCCTTTAGTCTCCTTCCATCCTCAATTGTCAGGTGTTTACTAGGGCTTCCCATACTGCTTGCATTTCCCCTTTTAGTGTAGGCTTTAGGCATTTCTGGTCTAGCTTTAATGCCTTTTTCTATGTATGGCACATAGTGAACGGTGAAAGCGGACGGGCTCGTAGAATGTTTTTAGTGTCAGTGCAAACAATGGTCCATTTATCACTACTCCGGATGGCAGCTATTAACTCCACACACGACGGGCCTAAAGGGCAACTTCAGCGTTTTTTTTTTAACCATATTAGGATGTTGTCATTTTCAATTGGCATTGACAGTCCTGTCACCGGTAGGGTGGTTTGATTTGTTTAGAAATTCATTGATAATTTTAGTCGCACATTGTCGCCTAATATCAAAACTCTCTGCACTTAAATTGGACTGTCTTACCCTGTCATGACTCTGAAATTTCCTGTCTAATCGTCAGCAGTTTACTATTGCAAATAACTGCTTTTCCTTCGTAACAGACGTTTCTTCTGGTGTACCTCAGGGTAGCGTCCTCGGTCCCTTGCTTTTTCTAATCTTTTTTAACGACCTACCTCAAAATTTGTCCTCCACCATCAGAATATTCGCTGACGACTGCATAATTTATTGCCCAATTAAAAATTCAGATGATCATCTTGTTCTTCAGCAAGACCTTCAACAAATCATTAGCTGGTGCAATAAATGGATAATGACTTTGAATACCACAAAATGCAAAGTAATGTTGTTTACCCGGAAGTTGGCAACCTCACCTTATCCCTACCATATTAACAATTACTGTTACAACAGCTACACAATATAAGTATCTAGGAGTTCTATTCACATCGAATCTATCTTGGACAGAGCATATCACATCCATTTAAGCTAAGGCCTCCCCATCATTGGGGTACTCGCGACACAACTTAAGAAATGTTCGTTAACATGTTCGCAAGCTAGCTTACCTAACTCTCGTTCGTCGCAAGCTCGAGTATGCATCTTCCATTTGGTCCTCTCATCAGAAATACCTCATTGAAATGCTAGAACAGATTCAGAACAGAGCAAGCTGCTTCATCATAAACGATTACAGCTACCAGTCTAGTGTAACACAAATGAAAGTTAAGCTCTCATTACAATCCTTGAACACTCGCCGAGACATTGCCCTTTTATCACTGTTCCACAAATTCCTTCACTCCACTCGAACACCTGCATGCGTGAAACGACCCTACTCCACGTCACATAGGCTTCATAATCATTTCAGTTATGCTCACCTTTACAGTTCTACAAAAGCATTCCATTACTGTGCTCTTCCTCGTGCTATCAGAACGTGGAATTCGCTCCCGGACAGCATTGCATGCCAGTCCAAGTACGATTCATTCCGCAATGCCTTGACTGAATGCAAGACTAAAGAAATGTGAAGTTTTACGTTTGTCGCACAATGCTTTCTTGTACTTGCACTATCTTTTACAGCTTATTGTCGCATTATTACCGTTATGTCGCTATGTTTACCGTTTCGTTGGAATGTCGCGTCTGTAACTTTTCTGTCATTTTTATTCATTATTACTGTTTAACACTCTGATCTTGTTAATTACATGACTTCACTGATAACAATCTGCATGATTTATTCTTTGTTATTATATTATGTTTTCTTCTTTTCCCTAGTGAATTGTGAACTAAATAATTCTTTTTTCATCTCGGTTGCACTTGCGGTTGTAGTTTGTAAACAGATAGGGTTTATAGATGTCTTGTATTGTATGCATTTTCTATGCACTGCCCCCCTTACTCAATGCCTCACCTTGAGGCCTGTAAGGTATCTTTCAATAAATAAATAAATAACCAATGAACAAGATACCGAAATTGAAATGGGTAGCTCCTTCGTGCGACGTCACAATGAGTCAATAACATCAGATCCTACACTACCATAATGTTAACACACACAATGCATGGTAAACACACATTAAAAATGGTGCTAACGCTAAAGAAGCAAAGCTGATTATGTCTCTTGACGACACAGGGAGGTTTTACAGATTTTCCGAACTAGACAGCCGTGATTTTAGCGACAGTGGCGGTGTAGTCTCCGATGTCGCAAACACAGGGTGGCCAGTAAAAAGTCATGAGTTGGGAACCCAACCAATCTTTAAAATTAATTTTCAGGAATACTAAATGACTTGCGACCACATTGTTTGGCCTTGATAATCAGAGTGCAAAGGACAATGTGTATTCAAAATTTTATTAAGACCAGTGGACATAAAAAAATATCGCTGGAGTTGCTTTTTAAACTCCACATTCTTGCCCTGTATTAGGAAGGGGTTTTTTTTAGCTCCACACAGTTTTTCAATGGGTTCGCCATATAATGTGCATTAAAAAAAAGTGAAATAGCATATGAGCTATAAATAAAAATATTAGTTTTAAATAATGGTGATTGAGCCTTGCTTTTGAACTTGTGTGCTGTTTGTGTGGACATTAAAGGTGCACTAAAGAGAAAAATGATTTCTTCTGCATCAGTAAGTTACCTTTCTACAACGCCAAAAACACCGCTCTTACCACGATAAGACGCTTGGTAAGCCTGAAGTAGCGCAAGAACGAAAGATGGGTGGCGATGCCACCTTAAAGTTCGCGCACCTGGTCGCTGTGACGTCATGGATTTTGATGGCATCTTCTAGGGCATATTTAAGTATATAGCGGTACAGATTGACTACATTGTGTTCTGAAGGAACCAGATATTGAACATAGCAAGTTTCGGGAACCTTTACTCAGCCAATGCGGCGCAAATGCGAAAACAAACTTTGGCATTCCTGACGTCACACTGACGTACCGGCATCGGGGTTTCAGTGTGAATTTTAAATACTCATACTTTCACCTTCATTTTCTCATCTAATAATCAAACTATTATTTTGAAATGACTGCCTGCAGAGTTCTCAAACAATGCTTCATTAGTCTAAACTGATTTATTGTTTCACTTTAGTGTCCCTTTAAGTAAACAATCTTGAGCTCTTTTATTCCAGGCATTCCAAACTGGTTAAAAGGGCAGTTGTGAAACACACAATGGTTATCAGGTTGTCGTTGCATAAGTTATCCAGCTAGACCAATTACAAAACTTGGGTTTTCATAAACTACTGTGGACTCCAGATAATTGGAACCTTTAAATGGAAATGCCGGATAAACGGAAGTGTCATCAGCTTTGGTTGGCCGCCCATAGACGCAATGTTAGAAAATGTGTGTTAAATAAGACCCGTCATCATTTTGTGAACTCATATTAAATGGAACTTTAACTGAAACTATGACCTACCTCATCAGCACATGGGACTAGAAAAGTACGACAAACATGCCAAATAATGATGGTATAAATAAAGATAAATAATAAGTATTCCATCAGGCAGTTGCGGGAAATTTAATGCTAATTAAAGATGTCCAAGTTGCATGAGGACTTCGTTAGGCAAGTATAATGATCCCCGAGCAGGAAGAGCACTGTAAAGTAGGTAGGTGCTTGCGGTCAGGCTGCCACTACTGCTTCATTCTCATTGCCAGGAATAAGAGACCTCAGATGATGCCCTCGTTACCTGCTCTGATGAGACAGTTGAGGATATTATTGGTTAAGTTCCTGACGAAGACTATAAATCTGTTGACGAAGACATAGGTGCTGCTGTTTCTGTGCACATTACTGTTTTGGACCAGACGGCAAGAGATGCTGTTAAAACTCTGCAGCGCTATTTCGAATGCGAGAACTGTGCAGAATTAGTGGCAACTGTCTCATGTATGAACAAAACCTCATGCAAAAGAAGCTACAATATTAAAAGCGGAGCACAGTAGAGCATCTCTTTTCACCACCATAATATCGAAACACTGGGATGTTCGAATAAAACAATTCTGGGTGACGTTTGTGTCCTTCACTTAAACGGAACTTTGGAGAAATGGAGCACATTTTCCTGTCTCTTCGAGTCGTACTTAGACGGAGTCTACTGTAGTTATCAACTTTGCAAGGGTGCAGCCAGAGGAGGGGGATATGGCACTCCCAGGCTATGCCATGCTTAAGTGATGAGTTCACCAGACTTCTGACGGTGTGAAAATGTGGTTTAGAAGAAAGGAACATTATCATTTCCCATTGTTTCTATGTTACTGACAATGGTGTGTTTGTTCTCAGGTCCATCGGCTCAATGAGATTTGCTGGGATAAGTGCATGGACAAGCCAGGCACCAAGCTGGACGGGCGGACAGAGACCTGCCTGTCAAACTGTGTTGAGCGTTTTATCGACACATCACTCTCAATCACTAACCGCTTTGCACAGTTACTGCAAAGGTCAGCTGCTGGCCACACATAGCCCTGTGTGAAAATCTAGGTCATTGAACGAAGCAAATTTATTGCATCACTGTTCATCTGGAAGAAAGAAAGAAAGAAAAACAAAACCCAGGAGTTGACTACAACGGTGGCAAGTCTCACCAGGCTTCATCATGTTCAGTAGTACAAATTAAAAATTATTACTTGATGAATGATGAAATTAATGAACAGAAGGTGCAGTACTCTCGCATCCGCAGCTGTTTGTATTGCCTCTACATTCAGTGACTTCTTTCTTTTCATGCATTCCTAGTGTTCTCACCCTTACCTTTGGACTGCAGTGACACCTGCTTCCAGAATCTTATAGGCCGTGTAGAATGAATGCAGGACATATGTTGGTGCATCAGTAGCGAAATTTTATTAAACAGGGAAATGTCACAGTATGCACTCACATGAACTAAGGGAAAGCTATAAATTATCAGGTCACGAGACTGGAATTTGCCACACCTTGTAACAGGTGTGTCTGGAGTAAGCCTCTTGGCAAACTGTTTGTAGGTTGGCATGCAGAGTTCGCACAATAAAAAAAAAAAATTGTAAGTGGATGAAGACTCACGGTAAGCATGTGCAGGACCCTGTTCATTATCTGCTGCTACCACAATAGATGATGGGCATGCATTTACCTGCTTGCAGCTTACAGTCTATAAAACACACAATCATGAGAATGCACAACATTGAACACATTCAAAGCAGTAGGATGTGTGTACATCTGGGGTTTCACAACAGGGACGCTTCTTTACAATTTTTACGATGCTGTTGAAAAGCCTGATGAGATTAGAGCTTAGTTGCAGCACAGAGATTCACCAAGTTCTATATCTTGTGTAATTGATAATGTTTTTGTCTTATAGCCACATCTTTTTTTCTTCTTTGTAACTGATGATGATCCTAAATAATTCTGGTCTCCATTGTAAGCAGTAGTTTAAGCAGAGCCCCGAAGGATTCTCCACACGAGTTACACACTTCATGAATAAACTGCAGTGTGTACTATGGCAAAGCAGTGATTCATATTTGCTTAGGCAGGGAAACTTCCCAAAAGTTGCTCCACAGGAAGCCAAAAAAAAGGAATGAATGACTGTTTTGAAGGACTGCGTCTGCATTAAGGCACTGCGGGTCAACAACATGGTGAACTGTCAAAGGTCTGGACCATGTCGGCTGTGTGTTCTAGGCTGCATTTTTATGTCCACCTTCAAAATATGGATAGTGACATGCAGTAGTGGAGGGAGTATGAGGACAAAGTCAGCAGGGAAGTTCTATAGCTCTTTTTGAGGCCCAGTGCTAGCAGAACCACATATGTGGTATTAGGTATGTATCTACTGTAGATAAATAAGCTATTATTAGTCTTCAGTCACAGCGCATGCTACTTTTGCTTTGAAAGCACTAAGAGAATCCTAAAATGAAAGTAGCGCTTTGCATTTGGGCTGACTGCCTTTGATTATGCCAGCTGCATATGCAGCCTTATGTGTTTAGAGAGGCATGGGCATTGATTGAAATTTTTTTGCTTGAATTGTTCTCTAGAGAATTATTGTCTTGAATTATTGAATTCTAGTCCTTGAGTGATTTGGTCGGAGAAGTGTACATTACTTACACAAGAAATAAAAATACATATGCAACTAATTTTAAAATTTTGCTAATTCGCATCTTAATTACATTACAGCACATATTGCAATTTACGAATTTGGTCAGTTTACAAGGGGTGTCCACTTCGAATAAATTTCCGGAATGACACTAGTTTCAAGATCTGTGCCATCAAACGCTGAAATAATGCCCTGTTGCACTTAGAATTTTATCAAAGTGCTCTTTTATGCATTGAAACACAAAAGTTACTGGAATGCCCACATATTTCATCCCATATTTTGGGAAATATCTTGAAGCTGGTGTCACCCTGGAAATTTGTTTCAAGTGGATATGTCTTGCAGGCTCATTGTCTACAATTTGGAAATTGCAGTATATGCTGTATGGCAACCAATTCAGTTAATTAGTGAATTGTTAATTAGCTGTACCTCTGTTTAGATTTCTCATGCTAGTAATGTCTGCCTCTAAATAATCTAGCTCAAGAACAAGGATTATGCTATCTACGACAGGTGATTATTAAAAATTATGTAAAACTTGGAAATGATCACACTATATAATAATCAACTGCAGTATGAAAAACAAGAACCATATGCTGTAGATAAATCACTGCATTTCTTATGCAGCAAATTCAGTTTGTGTGTCCACTTCGTAGCATGTTGGCGGGAGTAGAAGCACAAAAAATATTGCAATGATGGAACTCGGGGGAAAAAAAAAACTTTTTTTGGGGGGTAGAAAAGCAAATGACTTCGATTAAAACTTCCATGACAAAAGTTGTAATGCTTCTCAAATATGTCTGCTTTTTTGCATGCTTTTCCATGGGCCACCTTAGTGTGTTACCATCTGAACATAGACAAAACTGCATTTTTGCCAAAGTCGGCCTTTTATTTTAGAGCCTCTGCACAGCACATGAGCGGAAATAAAATTTTAGGATAGTATGTTCTAGGGACAGTTCTATAAAAATAATTCCAGGTTTTCTTTCGTGTCCATTCATTGTGAAAGATTTCCCCAAAATGCTATAATTAGCGCATTTTTACCTTGGTGCTAAGTACTGGAAAGCATAAAAGCACTTTGTGAAACTGTTTTAAAGTGAAAGCACAATGTTCAAACAATGCAAGAATGCAGAGTTTGAAAGAATGTGCAAAACGGTCAATTTTTGGCAAATTTTTGTTTCGTACCTGGCTTTCCACCGTTTCGTAAAATTCAAATGGCTCTAACGGGTGCAAAAAATGTGTTCTGGTTAAAACATTTTGGGATAGCACTGTGCACGTAATGCTTCTCTACATTTAATTTTTTTAGGGAAATGGATATTACTTGAGCACTACTGTTGGTACAGTAGGCATGGAATGACTCTGTAAACGGTTATTGATTCCCAACCCTATGAAAAGCAGTTTTAGTTTCTTAGCAACCAAAAGAATGAACTTTCTCCCTAATCTTGTTGGGAGCAAGTGGTTGTAGTTTGTGTGTGTTTGCGCAGTGTTGCGCTGCAATTGATAGGTACTAGAGAAGATGTTATAGCCCTTAGATCGCTCATTTCATGCCTAATGCTGTTATAAAGTGAAAATGAAACAACCTTGTGGAATGAATACAGACACGATCTGTAGCGAGTGACAAGTCAAGAATGTAAAGGCATTCCTTCCAATAAAACACCTCTCCCTGCTTCATTCAATAGTTTCTTGCATGAAAAGGAGCTGCTCCCACTGTGCACATTGAGTCACCCACCACACCCACAAACATCACCGAAATCACCATGTTACCAAGAGGGCAGCTCAAAGTGCAACAAAGCAGTCTTTGGAAAAGGGATAAACAGATTTTCATAACCTCTTGTCCAATGTACTTCTGACTCCAGCTACCCCCCCTATGCCACCCCCTGTGTGTGTACAAGCACCGAGAAGGCGGAACGGCCCAGTTCATATATCTATTTCCACAGGCAAGGGTGCCACACACACTTGAACAAAAAGCTCCCCTGTTAGGGTGAGATGAGAATATTCAGGACTAGGAAGCACCTAAGCAAAGCAAGGACAGAGCATGGACACCAAGGATAAGAGAGAACGGGGAAACAATATGCATGTGTATGTATGTGATCCTTATGATGGGCACTTGCCATTGCATTCTTGACTTGTCACTGACTATGGTGACTAGCATCGGGCATTAAAATAATTAGTGAAGACAGCTTGCTGTTGTACATCCATGGCAGTCAATGCTAGGTGTGCCAGGTCCCTGTTGCAGTGCTGTATTTAAATGTTTAATTTTAAGTAACTATTCATTTCTCTTCATGATACTACACACGTATTGGTACAGAAAAGAAACTATGAAAGTGATTCACTACAAGAGGATGTCCCTATTCTGTGCAAAAGCTGCTGTTAGCAGATTAACCAGTGCTGCAGCTTAACAGGTGCCATTGTTAAATGGGTATCATTTGGTTTCCATGACTTCACTTCAATAAATTCTTCCTATTTAATGACTGTTAAGTGGCTACTTTTGTCTCGTGCACTGAATCATTGCATTCCTTTGAAAGTTCTGCTATAATTTGTATTGCAGTGTATATTCCTTATACAGCAGAACTTTATAAATGCAAAAATTTTGTGATCCAGTTTTGATTGAATTTATTGGAAAGACTGCAGCAATTGGCCTGCTGTGAGCTACCATGATGGTGTAGTCATAAGTGTGATCTTCGTAGATATTAGTTCACTTATGTGCTGATGAGTGCCGCATTCTTGGTAGTAAATAATGCCATGAAATCAACAAGAAGTTTATATTCAGACATTCCATAAGTTCCCTAGCGACAACTCATTTCTTGCTTTTTGCTAATGTAATGCACTTGGAGTTTGAGTGCAGTCTTGAGTGGTTTCCCATGACATTTGTTGGTTGAAGAAAGCCTGGCTTGTCCTTAAGCTAAGCACTTTGCACAGTATTTTTGCTGCCTTAGTAATGGTGTGATTTTCTGACTGTGTTATATATTTCTGTAAACTTGAGCCAGTATATTCTATATTCTTCTCGCCCGGTTTTATTTTATTATCACCCATTGCCTAAGAGCGGTCATTTCTTGTAATTATACAGGTGGGGCACTGCTTAGGCCAATGATGAAGCACAAGGAAGAATAGAATTCCTGTAGAAGCTTCACAATATTTTATATTGATTAGCACTAAGCAGTTATGAACATGTTTTGAAAATGCATTCTTTCTTGATTTATATGTGGATTCCCTCAATCTTAATGGGGAAAGAATGCCTAATTTCTCAGGCAATTGAAATTAAGAAAACTTCAAAGCCTTTTAACATTAGACATTATAGGTTACTAAAATCGTAGTTTATGCATAAAGTAGCAGCATCAAATCGTATTGCGTATTCTTTGTGGAGCGCAGCAGCATTTCCTCAGGAAACATACTAGCCAAGTTGCTTATGCGGCACAAAAATACTGGCCTAATGTTCTGCAAGGTGTTGTCATTATAGGAAAGTAGACACATGAGGTCAGGGCCTACAGGCAAAAGATTTTGCAATTTCTCTCACTTAGCACATTTTGATGAAGGGCGGTCTCTAAGCTAAGAACAGTGTAATGTTTGAACATGAATAATGCTCACACGGAAAGCTGTGCAGTAACATCATTTGTACATTGCTCGTGCTCATTCTCATCGATCTTCATTCTGCGTTTATGTGCAAAGGGAGAGGGATTTGTCGACGTCTTTGCAGACCTTATCCCTTGATAGGGATCTAATCGACAGTCATGTCAAACAACAAAAGATCATAATTGCTAGCTCATTGCTTTCACTCTGAATGAAACTACAGTGAGTAATCCTTGCTGAAGCTACCTGAAACGTTTATCACGACTACTTTTTTCTTGCAAGAAGTGAGCAGCTATGTTCAAAAGCAGTAACGTGAAAATTGCACACCATTTACATATGGAGTGAAACTTTCCCACATGCCAGCAATGTTTTCAGGAGCTGCTTGTGCAGGCAGCATCTTTTTTTTTTTTTTACCTCCTCACTGTAAGTACTTGACCTTCATGCACGTGAAAATGTATTGCTTCTGGTTTAGACTTTTGTCTTAATGTTTTGGAACCATTATGATTTCATTCAAGGCAACGGTTATTATGACATCATACAAATGTTTACCCATAAGCAAAAGTATATGAACCATAGGCTTAAATCAAGAATTGGACGGAAACCCGTCTGGTCGGGAATATACATGACAACAATTTTTAAAAATCCAGACCACTGAGTCCACAATCGCAATAATGGAAACTTTCCCCACATGTACGCACGTTGCCTATGTCGCATTTTAAAAGCCTACATAACGGGACCATTTCCACCTTCAACTTCATTGGGAACAAGGCTTCCGTACGGAAGCCAAAACATCATTTTCTCTATAAACATTTGTGGTCGGTGTCTACTTTTACTGTTTTCACGGAACCATAGGCTTGCTGAAAAAACAATTTAATTGGTAATTTTGAACCCGCCGTGGTTGCTCAGTGGCTATGGTGTTAGGCTGCTGAGCACGAGGTTGCGGGATCGAATCCCGGCCACGGCAGCCGCATTTCTATGGGGGCGAAATGCGAAAACACCCGTGTATTTAGATTTAGGTGCACGTTAAAGACCCCTAGGTGGTCGAAATTTCTGGAGTCCTCCACTACGGCGTGCCTCATGATCAGAAAGTGGTTTTGGCACGTAAAACCCCATAATTTAAATTTTTTTTGTAATTTTGAAGTGCAAACTGAAATTGGTGAGTGCACCGTAAAGTTTGCAATCCCAGGTTTGAACTGCAGTCCTCAATTTCAAGTTATATTCATAGGCAGAGAAGAAAATTGGCTTTATTGTAGAATCGCTGGGCTGTATACTTTTGCTCAGGGGAGTACGTGTCTCTTATCTGCTCCAATAGCTGCACTCTGAAAATTTGTGCAATGTGAAACAGATGCAATTTGACAGCAAATCTTGCTCTCCGTGATTGCCTTTGTAGAGTTGTAGTCAAACATTTCCCCTCTGTAACCTGACCAGTCGTGATGCAACTGAATGGTACTGGAATGGCCTATAAACTTCCTAGAACAATATGAATCATGGTTTAAGAAATAATGGAGAATGTTATGCAATAAAAGCTACCAGTGCTACCAGGTAAATTTGTATCTTAGTTATCAGTAAACTTTTCATCACATCTGTTTCATTCAACTCAACTTCAATTCACTACCTCAGGGTAGCTGTCTAACTTAAATGTAGCAAAGAACATTGAAGAAACCCTGCATTGGTTCTAACAAGCTAACTTTTACTTAGGCACACGCAGGAACGTTACTCACAGGAGAAATTCTAATCCTAAATTTGGGCAAGTACAACCGTATTAAGTTCATTTTGGTGCGAGTGAGGACCAGCATCTGCCTGCATCCCTCCTGTTTTATTATCTGCACTTGCTGTTGGTAAACATATGCCCTGCACATTCATAAACGGGAAATTAACATTTGGAAGTTATTTATTTTTGAGCTGCTCTTCAGTAATAGAATCTAACTGTATGGCTGGCTTAAAGCGTAGAGACCCCCTGTTATCCTGCGCTTCACAACTCTTTGAATGCCTACAGAACAAAACTCAAAAGATGAATGGCTGTTGATGTGCTAGCATGAATGGCTTGGAATTCAATCTTGCACATGCATGCATTCACAAACATACAGGAGTGGAACAATGGCAATGAGCAAAAAAAAGGGGGGGGGGGAGAGGGACGATGGAGGCAGATGTATTGCCTGAAAGTTATTGGGGCTCCGCCATGCTCATTTTTAAGAAGAGTTGCTTGTTGAGGTTCAATTAAGTACAAGTACACTTTTCCAGTGGAGGCCTATAACATGTAGACAAGTTGTTGGTAACACGGAAAGCTGTCGCTGCAGGTTACTGCAAAAAGATGAACATGTGACTTGCTTAATACTATATGGATAGGCATTTTTTAATTGAACCAAGAAAAGGCATAGACTCCAAAAGATTAATAAGCTTTCTTGTCAATGTAGTAACCACTAAAAAACGGGAAGAAACTTTCATGTGCATACCTGTTTTCAGTGTTTTATGGCTTGTCTATGACTGTGATAATACCAATAACTTTGCAGCTTTTGTTTTGCATCGTACTTGAGACAAGATTGATTTAAAATGAATACAAATGTAAGGAAGCCTTTTGTAGTATGTTTCCATTCCTCTTTTGACAAATGTCTTGATTTCTGCTGTGTGGTTCTTGCCAAGTGCGCCTCGTAAGTTGTCGCAATTACATTAAGTAACTAGTTTCAAGTGTGTATTCCCATTTACTCAGCGCATGTTGACGTATCCCCAGTGCGGCATAGTATCTCAATTCCTTTGAAAACAAAGGAACACTGGAATGATAAAATGATGGAAATGTCTTTAACGGCAACAGAAAGCTTCCGAAGAATTTCTCTTAATGAAAAGACCCAACTGCCAGTTTGTGGTGTTTCTGAATGAACATATCACTGGTATATGTAATGAAGAAGGCAACACCTGTAGTAATCAGGCAGATTTCGATATTTTCTTGCCAAATTTTAGTATTGCCTGGCTTACACGATAGTATTCTTAATTCAACATTGGCTAATCTGAATACGAATAATGTTACTTCAAATGCACACCGACAATACTATAAAGAATGAGCAATTAGAAAAGCACAACAATTGGATACTTTGTATCCTTGCTTTGCTGAGAACGATGTCAGTCTGACAGAGGCAATGTATGGTTCCAAATTGTAGTTTCTGGTTCCTTTAATAGGGAAGAGCTGCACTAAACCTACGTGCAATCATGATGGCTTGCTTTTATTTATGCCTTAGAATTCGGAGTGCCAGAGTGGAAAATAGTATGTGTGAAGTGTGGGATGCCGGTCACGTGGTGTTTATATATATGTGTGTGTGTGTGTGTGTGTGTGTGTGTGTGTGTGTGTGTATGCACATATATATATATATATATATATATATATATATATATATATATATATATATATATCTTTCAGTAGAAATATACTGGGAAATGACTGTGCTAGTAAGTAGCCATGGTTTTTACCAGAAAACCTGAGATGGTCGGGCAATACATCTGGGGTACCTAATTGGTGTGAAATAGTAATAATAATAGTGGGCGTGGCTTATAAGCTGCACACATCCTGGAAAAAAGAAAAAGCCATAGCCGAACTTGGGAAAGGGGTGAACATGAAGTTTATAAATCGTCAACAACGCAGCTCTGCATTCAGTATTTTTATGACTGAACCAGCGCAACAATCTCATTGAATTTCTCCTCTTTAAGAGCTTTAATCTGCGGTAGCTATATAGAATAGTGGCATAAAATATCCTAAAATACTTCAGTGACGTAATTGAGGAATCAACTCCTGCTGATAAATGATTATAAGAACTGAACTGACTAACCTTAGGAGGAAGAAACCCGTAATGCTATCACTCAAGCTCAGACGTATTATTGTTAACATCACAAGGTACTGTTATGAAGAAAGAAAGTCTGTGTCATCAACATGGAGATACAGTTGAACACCTTGACTAATCCTGACTGAGCAGGGGCAGAAAAAAATCTTGAACAAGAGCAGAGAAAGAACTAATCCGTGTGTCATGCCAGCCTGTAATCTGTTCCTGTGTGTTCAAGGAGTAACCCGATGCTGGAAACAAAAGAATTTTCTTCAGGAACAGAATGCGTGAAGCCAGCATACAATATAGGCTGTAGTCCAGAAGAGCACAGCTTGCTAATCTAGAAATCTATATTTGACCCTGTTATAAGCCTTACCCTATGAAAGTCCTGCTAGTTAATTGAGAATTTCCTAATGAACATGCATTGGCCACATTGAATATTCAGAGTGTAACCCTGTCTGTTGATAGAAGAGTACTGAGGTGAACGTCAATCACTCTGCGAAACATTAACAGGTTAGATGTAAGTGAAGTTGGACTAATTTTATCAGGGACATAGCAGAGCCTGATCTTTAAGTGTAAGCGCAATTCTTCAAGTTTCCAAGAGGTTAAAGTGCAAGTAGTATATATATATTATAGGGAGCAGTTAGTAACAATGTTCAAAACTTATGGAAGCCATCAAACAAGAGTTTGATATGGAATATGCACCCTGCAGAAGGTGTGATATAAAGGCGCTTTCGTCATCCTTATTGCCGTTTAAAATTCCCACTGTCCTGTGCCTTGGGTGTTAATGTAAAAGGAATGGTCAATACTACCAAGATTTCTGAAAACTTAACAAGCGGCAGAGCGTGCAGTAAACGAATAAAGGCGGAGAAATCGAACTGATAGAGGGTGCAGCTGAGTTACTCGCTCTGTGTATGCGCAAGGTGTGAAAAGGAGCGAAAGTGGGATATGATGACTTCCCATTGGGCAGGATGCCATGCTTGCCATTGGAGAACCACAACTCAACTGAGAACTCTGAGCCGCTTGGCAAACGAGCAGTGAAGCTTATCAGGTCACTGTTTTCCCCTATGCATGCTTCGCACGTTTTCAGTGCAAACATAAATCTTCTGCGTGATGTCAAGGCTTCGAGTTTATGGGACTTTTGATATTTAAGAGGCATTGTAGTGCAGTCACTAGAGTGCTAGGAATGACTAAAGGCTTGGATAAGGCAAGGCGGTGACATTTGGTTACGTTTCTCAAATAACACACTAAAGAAAGATGAGGCTGTCTCCCCTTGATTATGGCCATAGCTTTTTCAAATTTTGTCAGAAAGTGTCATATCTTTATACAGCGTTTGCCCATAAAGTAATGAGACTGCCTGCCGCGCGGCGCTGCAGTCGCCAGTAATGCCCCCCCTGAGGTGGGATTTGTGGTGGGGGTTCTAAGCTAAGTAATGCACCAGGTGGCAGTCACGTCCAAACTCTTATGCAGTGAGGATCTGAAGTCGCTCAAAAGCTGTTTCAAGTTTTTTTTCACGGCAGAAAACGTCAAAAATGGATCGTTCACTGGAGCAGGGGTGCGCAATTAAATTTGCTGTCACCTGGGCAAAACCGCTTCTGAGATGCTTGCCTTGGTTAAGGAGGTTAAGGACGTCCTGTCAAGGACCCAGGTTTTCTGGTGGTTCAGCGAATTCAAAAACGGACGGGAGACCATGGAAGACAGAGTGGTTTGGACGAAAATGTGGCCAAAGTAAGGAATCTGGACTCCGACTGTTGTTTGAGTATCAGATTAATCGCCGAAGACTTCAACATGTGCAAAACAATGGCTCACAATATTATTTCTGAAAATTTAAACATGCCGAAGGTTTGTTCCAAATTGGTGCAAAAAGTGTTGAGTGATGTACAAGAACGACGAGTTGACATTTCCCGTGAGTTGTTAGTGCAGTTAGAAAGTGAACGGGGCTTTCCATACGGCATAATAACAGGTGACAAATCATGGGTGCTCTAGTACGACCCCGATACCAAGCGTCAAAGTTCAGAGTGGCACACCACCAAAGTTCAGAGTGGCACACCACAAACTCCCTGCGCCCCAAGAAAGCAAGAATGCCGATATCCAAAATAAAAACAATGTTCATAGTCTTTTTTTGACAATGTGGGGTGGTCAACAAAGAATTTGTACCTCTGGGATAAAGCATCAATGCAGTGTTCTACAAAGAAGTCCGAGCGCCTTCACAGTGCTGTCAAACAGAAATGACTGGAGATTACCGATTGCTGGAAGCTCAACCACGACAACACTCCAGCCCACACCACCTTCGTTTTGACCACCTACCTGGCCCAGATAGGGGTTGCAACCTTGCTGCAGCCATCGTACAGCCTCGCTGTGAGCGCGGCAGACTTTCCTGTTCCGAAAGCTAAAGAGAAGCCAGAAAGGTCACCATTTCGACGATGTTCCCGCCATCGAACGAGCTCTCACAGAGCCTCTGAAGGAGGTTACGGCAGCCGACTTCCAGGGAGCCTTTCCGGCGTGGGAATTGTGTTGGCAGCGGTGTATCGATGCCCAAGGAGACTATGTTGAAGAATTTTAATAATATGTATCAATTGGATTAATAAATTCTTTTTACCAGAGCCAATTTCATTACCTTACGGACAAACCCTATAGAGGGATAATTACTTGTACATCTTTGGAGCGAGCATTATAATTGCCAGCATGGTAGAAAACAAAGAATAAACAAGCTAAAATGAGTATAAGTGTTGAACACGGGGATAATGGTTACTTCGGCGTGTCCTCATCCTCGCGTGGGTCGTCTGGATGGGCATGACTCAGACACATTCATGCACACATACATGCAAAATAATGCTCACTTCGTTGTGAAATTTCATATGAAGGTGAATATTTGTGAGGAAACCTAACACACATTAAGGAGGAACTCGTTCCATAAATAACTCTGACCCAGAGGTACGAGTGATTGATTGGGATCACAATATCAATACAGCTGATATGACTATTCTTGTTGAAGTGTGTGAGAAAAGTTCCCTAACATTGCTCTCACGTACCGTGGCTGTCTCTCATCCCTCTGCAGGTGCACATTACAGTGGCGTTAAGACACCTACCATATTGCTACACTGTGCTGTATGCAGTATATCTTGGCGCAAGTCTTGATTTTATTCCCTTTTCTTTTCTTTTTTGGTGATGCATTTTAACTGCAGTGTACAAAGCAGTCTATCGGTTAGAAAAAGAAAGTAACACGTTACTTTACGCACATCAAGCGAACTGTTCACTACTCCAAGAGACAAACGCATGAAAAAATCTTTCACTGGCTGCCATCCCAAAAGGGTCACTCTGCCACCATGTGCTGTGCAAGGGGACAAGCCCCTCCACAGATAGCAAAGTCAGTTTCCCCATCATCTAGAATGGGAGCTAACGGACAATTTGCGTCTCAATTTTGAATGTATGTCAGCGCAAAACAAAAAAAAGTCAAAACCCGCGTTATTCTTCCAGCTGATATTAATGCACGTGTGCGCGTAATTTGTACAAAAATTAGCTAAAAATAAATAAACCAGAAAAAGTTCTGACACTTATACTGATGTCGTATGTACACTTCTGTTCATGATTGGGGCTGATCCGGATCGAGCTTGATCAGGATCAGGTGTTGCCACGCGGTCATTTGTGATTGCGATCCTGCAAGATCCGGATGCAGGCGATCATGATCGGGCCCCTTGATCGCGATCGAAGGCTGACATCTGCACCCTCTAGCGCAGTATTCTGAAAATGCTAAAAACAAGAAGTGAAAACGAATAAAAAAATGTTTTAAAATCTTTTACCAGCAACAATAAGCTGTAAAAGTGAAATACTGTCCAAACTTAATCATATTTTGCAAATCAGAATTTTTAGCTAACAGGTTATGCAGCCTTGAGAGCTGCTGACGATCAGCAGACGATAAATTGACCCGGATCATTAGACCATGTAGCAGCGACCATTGTTGATTGCAATAAAAAAACCCAATCCGGATTGGCCCTGATCGCGATCAGAAGTGTACGTGTGACACCGGTATTAGATTTTGCTTGGAATCAAGAGCAACACCTAAGAACAGAGGAATCAAGAGGCTAACGCGAGATTGCCAGGTCCCATGCACACAAATGAACAAATCAACCAAACTACTAGTACAGTGTGAAAAACCAAAAGAAACAGACAACACAATGTTGCACAGTTGCAATCTTTTGGTTTGTTATATCAACTAGTAGTTTCATTGATTTGTTCGTTTGTGCAAATGGAATCTGGCAATTTTGTTATTTCTCTGTTTTTTGTTTTTGCCTTTGATGCCAAGTGAAATCAAAGTGCCACATAATTTTTTCTTGTTTAAAACTTTTCATGCATATCTGTATAAATAGTGCTCAAAGTTCTTTAAAGATCAGTTGGAAGAGCAGCATGTGTGTCTTGTCGCTTTCTTTTTCGCACTGATGTACATTCGAAATGCCGTACCAACACGCCCAAACTACTGGCAGCATATACAGTAACTCTACAAACTACCACCTTGTTGCGCCGCAAGTGAGATTTGTTGAGTGCCAGTAACCTAGAAGAGAGGAGGTTGCCTTCCATACTTCTGTCGGAATGACTGTCACAGCAGATGCCCGGCACGCAACCCAATGTGACCATTTTTACGACTTGCCTTTCGATACCCCATATGGCACACAAACACAACAGCCCCTGCCCAGATGGGCTGAGAAATGAAATTCTGTGAAGCACATTGTGTGGGACTCTACGAGTGGCTCCCTGTCACACCCTCATGTACACACGACGATGGTGCACCTGGGCACATATAGTGCTGCTGCTCTGAGTAGCACTGGCAGCGTCGCAGTTGTGTTCCTGGACCGGCCGTGCATCGCAGGCGTCTGTGGCATTGCGCGTTGAGCCGTGGTGCTGATATTGAGGCTCTGGCTTTCACCTACATGAGCGCTCGTGCTTGTGCACTTTCG
This sequence comes from Dermacentor albipictus, assembly GCF_038994185.2. Lineage (NCBI taxonomy): Eukaryota > Metazoa > Arthropoda > Arachnida > Ixodida > Ixodidae > Dermacentor > Dermacentor albipictus. The sequence continues at coordinate 8,382,898 of NC_091823.1, read as the reverse complement.
GTCAAAGAGCATCCTGTGAGAATTTTCTGTTGTCTTGGTGAACTACACATCTTTTGCTACGCTTAATTTATCCCATCTGTCAGACGTCCACCGACTCGGCCTCTTCCAGGCGCTTGAGGAAGAGCTCGCGCTGAGTCTGGAAGCTGTCCTTATCAGCCGACGGTGCCGGTTCACGAGTCACGGGTGTCGTCGACGCTGACGACTCGGCGACACCTTCGTCATTGTTGGCTTCCTCCAGTACGGCAAGTTCGAGTGGGGGGACTTCGCGCCTGTACTGAGACGGCGAATTTTGGCAGGACGATACACCCTGGTTGAGTATCGCGATGAATGCGGGACTGCGACAGCTGGCGTACGTCGCATCGTCGTCAGACGACAAAGTCCGGTACTCGTCTGACGACAATGTTCGGTACTCGTCTGTGGTCGTCGTGTTTGCAGTTGTCATCATGCTGCCACCGCTGCATGGCGCCAGTTCAACTGACTGGTAGATAGACTCTTCTCTGCTACCTCTGCGTTCTCCATGGTTGAAGCTTGTCTGTGAACGTGACCGGTGCGGCAATGTGGGAAAAGAGCCGGCGTGAGGAACGGTGGGTGTTTGCAGGTCGCTGCCGCCCTGGCCGTTGATTGTCTCGTCGTTGGATGCGGCTGCGATGATCGGCAGGCTGCCTCTGGACTGCTGGAGGCCATCGTTGGACCTGCGTGCAGTACGCAGACGCTCCATGAATTCCCCCAGTGGCAAAGCATTCCGACGGACTCTCCTTACAGGAAACCTGCTTATACGGTAAAATGCACCCACATTACGATGGACGGGCCTTCAAAACATCTATCATGGTTATTGACGTGAATGGACAAAAACACCTCGGCGCTATGATGGACTATGGTGGGCATTGTTCGGGCATGGCACGGTGTCACAGCTGTGAGAACAACAAGAAGAACTGCGAGGGCAAAGCAGTGTGCAGAATTTGATTGCCGATAACTATTTCATATAAAGCACGTTAAACATACTTTTGTTGGAAAACATATATCAATAGGAGATGCTCGAACACCACACAAGTTCCACACGTTTCATAAAATAGGCTGTAGGTCTTCTTTAAGTGTTAACTAATGCGGAATGTTACGTACCATGCAGTTTATGAAAATATGACGACCACGTGGTGTATCTTATTTATGCAGTCACTTCACACATAACCTTGAGGCTGCATGAAATAGCGCCAGATGGCAGGACGCACTTGTAAGTTCCAGTGGTCAGTTGGTACAAATTCAACCATGAATGAATGCGAAAGCATTGCGGTCACTGTGTGATGCCCATGCCTTTTCAGTCGGCTTAATTTAATTTCGCTGTAATTAACACCGAGGGTCGTGGATTTGACTCCCACCAAAGGTCGAGGGTTCGACTCCCACCAAAGATAGTGGGTTCGAGTGCCGTAATGAACTCAATCTTAAACCTGCTTAATTAACTTTGTCTTAATTAACTCCACTTTAATTGATGTCATCAATTGCCTCAATTGGTTCACTTGGACCATTTGGACTTCTTGGACCATAGTTGGTGACCACAACGCCGGATTTTCCGCCCAATTAGCCACACATTAACTGCTTTCGCATTAAAACATGCAGTATTGCAGGAATTGCATCACACGCCATCAAAGTTGCAAGGGCTCCTCTATATACTTGCATGACTTATTTGCATATTTGCCGTTGTGCGCTGCGGTTCAGCACAGCTGTCCTTCCACGATTACTTAGTCTATACTGGCATCGTTAGCTGATCAGAGCGACATTTGTGATTTGCTGCCTGAATTTCTCACTTAACAGGTTTTCCAAAAGCACGTTTTCAAAAAGGCCGTATAGAGAAAGAGAAGACAAATAAATGAATAAGTAGTGGGCCGAAACTTCTCCAGTTATACGCTTTCTCTTAGCTTTTCCTTCGTAAGTTGATGCGTCGTTGCTTCCGTCGGTGCCTGTAATCCAACGCGCAAGTGCTTTAGCGCATACACCATTACTCTTGGCGGCACGCTCAGTTATGCCACATAATATTGAGCGATTCCCATAGCGCACTATGTCTGTATTGCCTTGCACCAAGGTACACCGACCTTACAGATCCGCAACGGTACTACAATACGGCACTACTTTTCTGCACTTCTACCGCCGGCACTGCTTTGCGAGTTTTCGCTCTCTCAGTACAGTTAAGCGGTCGGCCGACATGCGTATCGCGCGATGTACTCGGCATTGGGAAGTTGCAGCACCTGCAACCCGGCGCATCCTGGAAAGAGTGTCGTGGAGGGAGCAGCAGGTCCTCGGCCCGCAGCTGCAGCATCCGGGTCCCCTCATCGAGCCGCCAGTGCAAGTCGTGCACGCGGGCCGGAGAGCGCACCGGAAATTGTGCGCCGAGGCGCGAGATGACCGCGACACCAGCCTCGCTGTTCTCCAGGGACGCTCGCTTGCGCTTGAACCTCTCCAGCAGCGACGACAATGGGCTCTCGGACTGCGCTCGAGTCACACTGCTCTGTACACACTGCTCTGTACACACTTGGACCTTACACACTTTATACATGGCACACAGGGCGCAACCAGCTGCTGCGGTTCTTTCTGCAGACGGAAGGAGAGCTTTTGGTCGTAACAGCCTACAACTGTTATCTTAACGTACACTTTCCATAACTGTTTAAAGACGGGAGCGGTGCTCATGGTCGGTCCCGTTCGCGAGATGTCTCACCACTCGGCACCGGATTGGTTGATGTCTCCGAGCAACATTGCCGAGCCTTATGCACTTTGCGTGCATAAGGCTCGGCACTGTGCGAGGAACGCTTTCGCCCGTGGACAACGGTGCGGCCAATACCGCGCGCGTCACGCGAAATGTCGCGAAAACGATTGTATCCTCGAAAGTGATAAACCGAGAACACGACCCCAGAATTAATGGCGGATTATATATGCAGCGTTGGCGGTTACACCGTTGTTCCTCCAATGTTTATGGCGGAGACTGCGATTCATAAGTTTTGGAGCAGCCGTCCCACCTTCCCATCAACTTATCTGTGTTTCAAGAAAAAAAAAAGAAACTATTCCTCTTTCTTCAATATCAAAATACCTGAAGCTTGTTATATTCAATATACTGCTATGACGATGTCTGATACGACGGAATATACCTAAAATCTCGTTAGTCGTGCTCTATTCCGGTATTTCGTGAACTTAAACTGCGCTAGGGATGAAACACCGAGTTGGATCGTTCCCCACCTGCGGCCAGTCGTTTTTTCTTCCGCTTTCATTGCCATTAATTTATCATTTCTTTATTTCAATTACTAAGTAAAAGTAATTTCCCCTGTGTTTTCCTTGGTGTCTTTGTTGCCTTCTCATGATATGATTAATAAAAATCGGACCCCTCGGTTAACTCCCTTTCTTCTCGTTCTCCCCTATTTCGGCAGTTCTTGTATTTCTATGGTGAAGCTAAAGACCATGCACAGATTCCAATCCCTAACAGCGCTATCGAATTATTTTTCTTGCGAGCTGCTCAACGTTCCACAGAGCATCGCTTGCTATTCCCGGTTTACTCTGCGGGGAGGAACTCGGCTGCTTGCCGGACACCACCGTGGCATCGGATCGTGCTTCATGGGAAATGACTCTGGGCGATGTAGTTTATTCCTAATTACCTAGAAAAGTTCTTACACCAACCAAGCTGAGCAACAGCTGCTGTTATGAGGTTAATTTATTGTAAGGTTCATAACAGCGCAGCACAATATATATGGACAAAAGGACGCTAAAAACGACGACACGGCGCCTTGCGATGAATCCTAACCAACTGGCCCAACTTGCCTTGCCGTCTTGACCTTATGAGGTTAGCTGTTAAACGCAAAAGTTGGTGCACGCAATAAAATTAACACAGAAAACTCGTGTGCTGTTCTTCGCACGGTACACCAACGCACAGCAGTGACATTTTGCCGGGCGCTGCGGACTTTTATGCCTTTTTTGTCTTGCGGCATCGTGCGCACAGCTTACTTGTTAGCTTGACAGATGACAATACGTGGTAAATATTATGTGGCGTTGTTTGTAATAAGCGGAAACTCGCTGTTCGCGACTTGAGAGATGCCGTGTTTTTGCACCTTTGTACTGTCAAATCACGCCGCATGTCGTGCACTTTTCAGCGAGCCTGTCCTCATCTCCAAGCCCCACCTCGTGTCCCACAGCAGTGCACGCGTTGCCTTCATGAAACTTCCAGGTGCCGACATTATAACGCTCGTCCTCGCCGGCGGCTGACGCTATCGAATGTGCAGATCCTCATATGTCTGGTGGGGACGCTCGAGTGTGTCGCATCCCCTGACGTTCCTCTTCTTCGCACGACTCGCAACTCCTGACGATCGGCTTTCCCGCGTGACACACACGCGAGGGTGGAAGCCGGTATTCTACCGAAGCTGTTTCACGTGCCGCTGAGGACGTTTGATCGTTCTACATTGTGTACAAACAGTGCGGCCGTCGGCAACAGCAATACTGAGCGATTGCCGCGCGATTGATTAAGGTTCTACACGGCAAGTTGTAAAGCACCTCCAGTAAGCGTTCTACCGCACGAAAAAAAAAAATGAAAAGAAGTTTGGTAAAAGCAGTATAATTGCTAAAGCGAACTAAATTCTGCGAGGCAATGACACTGTCTCCAGGGGCTCTCAGCAATTATGTCCTGGTGACGCTGCTAGCGTCCGTGCAAGCGACATTTTCCCCCTGCCTTCTCCCATATCGGAGCCGAAGGCCCATACGTCACAGCACCGTAGTACCGTAGAGCAAAACTTTCAAAATGCTCCGCCGAACACCCACCTTGACAGAGTTGTTTTCAGATGACGCTTCAGCGGAGAGTGGCTCTCCCAGTAGCCTCTTCAGCCGCGCTATCTCGGCATCCAGCTATGGGATAATTGTAAGAGTTATCTGCAAGTTTCCAAGAAATTTAAGCTAAATGAAATCATGAAGGCGTTCAATGTAGCGCAATCAGCACATGGACATGCAGGGACAGCATGTCACACACTCTGTGTTCATGTATGCTAGTAGCGCTACATTGAACACCTCCGTGAACTGGTACACACCAAGACCAAATCGCAACACTCAATGGAAGCCACACGCGCGAGAAAATTTTGTGTAGAACATTGAACGGCCGACCCACGACCTTCAAGCAATATGGCCCACAAAGGGGTTGCAGGGCAGCTCTTGTGAAGAGATAAAAGCCATAAGGGAAAGGCAGGCAAGCCTTAACGGTACCGCCGTCATATAAGAAACGCAGTTATGCACCCCCTCCCAATTTTTTTTTTTTTTCTGGTGGGAAAATTAGCCGCAAAGAAAAATGAAACGACTCTGGCTTGTATTCAACTCATCACGTTAGTGCACTGCATTCGCGTTCGATATCATTTATCAGGTCATTCAGGCTTTGTTTTTAGCATTAATTTAGCCACTTACAATTACAGCTTTACGCAAGTGATTCTGAAAGAGAGGTACGGGTACCTTAGTATTAATATTCTAGGTGTTGGTTTGGTTGACTGTGACTACGTCAAATGGCGCAGCTTTGCACTTTCGACCTGCGGATTTGTGTAATACTGCTCAGTCGCATATCTTACTAATGTCGTCAGGAATAAAGAATATGCTAGGTTGGCTGGAAGTTTGCACATTTAGGGTCTGAATAATTTAGCGATTCCGTTCCATTTTTACATCTTTCCGCGCTTCGTAAGCAGCAGCGCGTTATCACCATGATCGGCAGGTCGCGAGCGGCAGACGATGCGGAAAGCTTTCAGTCTAGCGAAAAGAATTTTACGTTATACCTGTTCAGATTGCAGACGGTGAGCGCTTTTCTTTTTGTTCTCTCTTCGCGGTGATGTGAGTCTACATGCGTTAGTACTGGTAGCATAAAGTGATCGTGTGCAAGGAAAGCTTCGCTCGAATAAAATTCTCGAGAGTTTTAGCACGAAAGCACTTGAATCGATGCCAAATTAGTGCAAGCGTCAACGTACTTCCTATATTGGACTTGCATAAGTGTTCAGCTAAAGAACAACCAGCATAAGAAAATGCTATAATATTCAGCGAAGAAAATAAGCCATACATGCAGTGATTAACAACGGAACGACGGTGTTTTTTGCCTGACACTATTTTTAGTGGGTATTGTTCCTCTTGTGATGTATTACGGAAGCCGTCTGCCTATAGTCCCTGTCTGTATTTACTAAAATATTCACTTGTGCTTCCTGCACGCCTTGACTCATGCGTTGGCAGTGAACCCAACCGCCGCGGTCATTCTGCTGCTGAGCACGAGGTAGTGGGTCCGATTCGCGGCCGCAAGAGGCGGAAGGCTACAACGCTCGTGTGCCGTGGTTCGCGCGCACGTTAAAGAAATACACTTGGGAAGATACGTAATCCGAACCTTTCCACTACGGCGCACATCCTAACCCGCAGTGCAGTTTCGCGACGTTAAACCCCACAGTGTAACTTGTTATTGCGACAGCGATTATATGGACACTCCAGGCGCATTTCTGCCGTCAACGTGAGGTTCCGTATAAAATCCAAGGGCGATAAAATCGTCGCCGCGCGTCGTATGCTGTATAGGCGAGTGAAAGCGTGAGAGGGTGAGTCGATCCGTTCTAGGTAGTTGGGATCGTCAACTTAGTATGACAGAAAGCAAAAGTAAACTTAAATGGGAAGACTTGAAAGATCGTAGACGAAACCGCAGGTTGAAATTTTCCCATAATATCTACCATTCTAAAACTGGAATCGATAAGGAGAAGTACATCCTAGAGCCGTCCTATATATCCCAAAGGAGGGACCACAATCTCAAAGTAAATGAATTTTCCTTTAAAGGTGACGTCTTGCGTTATTCATATTTTGTTAGATGTATGAGAGAGTGGAATGACCTTTCGCCTATGATTGCATCCATTGTGTCGAATGATGATTTTTACCACGCTTTGTGTAATTAGTTTCTTAATTGGTCTCAAATATGATGCCTATTTTTATGTATCCCCCTGCTGTAATGCCTGCAAAGGCGAAGCAGGTATCAAATAAATAAAGAAAAAATAAAATTCAAAATTCAATTGTGGGGTTTTACGTGCCAAAACCACTTTCTGATTATGAGGCACGCCGTAGTGCAGGACTCCGGAAATTTCGACCACCTGGGGTTCTAACGTGCGCCTAAACCTATAGGCACACGGTTGTTTTCGCCCCCATCGAAATACGGCCACCGTGTCCGGGATTCGATCCCGCGACCTCGTACTCAGCAGCCCAACACCATAGCCACTGAGCAACCACGGCGGGTGAGAAAAAAATAAAGGTGGCGAACGCGGATCGCATGCGCAAGCGAGGAAGGCGAGGGCGGCAGCGCGCCCTCTCCTGTCGCACGGGGGCCGAGGGAGGGGGAGGGGGCGTTCTGCTCCAGCTGTTGCTAAAGTCCCTCATGGCGCTACCTTGGAAATTATAGAGGGGCCTTAGCTGTTGCATACGGCGCGGCCGTGCGGGCGCCCTATCTTGAAAGCGATCTGCGACGTTTGTAGAGTGCGCGTAGTGTTTGTAGCTACGTATGCGCTGTGCTTTCGACGTTTCGTTCGCGTTGATGCGAGAGATGCACGAGGGTCAATTCACTTGCTGTTGCCGCGATTCCTCGCTCCAGCGTTTTGACAGCGAGTTTCCGCGGTCATCGAGCGAGATATGTTCATGGTTAGATGCGCGCGCGTGATAGCGTGCCTGTTATTTTTGTTAGTAAGCGAATGCTTACAAGTTTATACGGCCGATAAAACTACTATCCTTGCTTCGTATAGATCTCTACTAATTTGCTATCGAAATCAGTGTTTCGCCTTTCGGGCGTAACTGCGGCTTTTCTTTTTTAATGACAAAGGCACGAAATCATGTCGCCTTGGACCTCTAAGGTCTGCCTCTACATCTCAGTCACAGCTATTCCTTAACCACATTGCCACTCTTCACGACAGTCGAATTAATAAGGTCGGAAGGGCTTTTTCCTCGCCGACACTCGTATTTTTACTGACCTTCGTAACCGCGTATATTCTGCGCGTTCCTTTGTGCCGTGGCGGCTGTGGGGCTCAACGCGCAGATCACCGTCAAACAAATCGAGCGGACATACCTGCGCGATTTCGCGCGCGTACGCGCGGCTCTGGACCTCGGTGCGGTAGTAGAGCTCACGGCGCTCGTCGATGGCGAATCGTCGGGTATTGAACTCGACCCGCACGCCCGAAGACGCCACCACGGCGTCCGCATCGGCATTGTTCATGATGGCGTGGATCTGCGCATACAATATTGTTAGGCTCAAAGCTTCGCTCACAATAACCGTCGTGTAGTCAATGCACAAACCTTTGACATTTGTTTCGCATAAAGCGCCATGATGCACGGGTTAAGGGACAGATGCTGTCTGTAATGAAAAGCTGGCGATGTTTGTCTGGCTTGCCATGCTATATACTCCAGCAGTTGGGTGCAATATACTACACGCACGCACGCAGTCCTTGGTAAAGGCCTTGAACAAAACGAGAACAAGGTGAAAGCAGGAGCCACCGTTTCGACAATTGGTCTTGTATTTTTCAAGGCAACATATTCTCTCCTCGGCACAGTATATATAGGTGCGGTTCTTCTAAAGGGGGGAGAATGCAAGGGCTTGTGGGCGAGGCAATGACTGAGAGTGTGTTAGCGGAAAGGGTGTAGAATTGATAGGAAAGGTGTGCTACTGAACGTCGGTGATGGAATGTGAGGTAGCGCCGTGTGTAAGCCGGTTGACATGTCACTGTAGGTTCCACTTTTCGTGGAAGGGGCTTGGACGACCGGAGGGGGGGGGGGGGGGGGGTGCGGGATTATCTGCTCCGCTGGAGGTCAATTGCCTATAGTATGAAATTTAGCATAGCGATCGAATAGATTCTAAAGCTCCCTTTGAAACGGTATAATGCCTATTGGTTGCAATGTCTTGAACTTATGGATGAGGTATGAGTCTTAGTATTTCCTGTCTCGCATAGAACGGAAATTTGACTGCTTAGTAAGTAGAGTTTAGGTTCATCAAAGTTATGACCTGGTTGGTTGAAATGCTCGGCGACGGATTTTGGAAGATGTTCCAAAAGGACTTCTGCTTGGGCAAGTTGGTGCTTAGATTTCCTAGGTATACTTTGTGGCGCAAAATACATTTCTGGAAAAGGGACAGAAGAAAGGGACCCTTTTCCAGAAATGTATTTCTTCTGTCCCTTTTCCAGAAATGTATTTTGCGCCACAAAGTATACCTAGGATTTTGGAAGTTTTTTAGCTGTGTCCGCGCGATCTCCATTTAACCTGACCTTCGTTGATTGTCTCGTTTCACCGATATATTGTTTCTTACAGAAAGAACATCCAAGCATATAAATTACATCGGAACTAGCGCAAGTAAAGCTAGTTTTCACTTCGTGTGTATAGCTAATTGCGGTGCTTTTAATTTTACCGTCACTTTGAAGATGCTTGCAGGTTTCACACCTGGGGCGAGAACATGTCTTTATTACGGGGGAGTGATGTTGGCTGACTTTCGCATGCATTAACATGTCTTTGAAATTTCTGTTTCGGTGATAGGTAACCCTGGGTACATCCGGGAACGCCTTTCTCAGACTTCGCTTGTATGCACAGGAATGTTGGGAAGTGGAGGCATGTTTGATAGAGCCAGCGCCACCGGGGTCAGGACACATTCTAGATGCGTCTGCTGCCCGGTGTTCCGTCTGTCGCGACGGGATTTAGACTGTTAAAACGGCGTGTACGATGATTTTATTGCTTTATTTTGTAAGGCTGTTATCAAACCGGAAGCGCTCGCACCTAAATGTATAGTTATATCGAACGCCAATGGTGACGATATTGGTTCTATAAATTTGTAAGTACGAGAAGGTTTGTGTCGCTCATTGTGCGCCGTTTTCAGTAGTACATGCTTGCTTTCTTCATTTACTTTTTTTGTGGCACGTCAGCAAACATAAATGCAACATGTATTACTATCTTCATATGGGGACTCAATTCGTCCTCCCTCTGAGCTCTCCCATAAAAAAGAAAGCTTTATTTGACATCAGCGACTAGTTTTCGACCATGTCACTGAACTTTACAGGCGCAAGATGTGTGTGTGCGTTGCGCTCTGAAGCAGTTTAGCAAGGTTTATTACCAACCAGCTGGCCAGCTACGTACAAGTTCATTGTGGTCCCAATTTAACGCACTAGTTCAATCGCAAACGCGTCTCTTCTGGACACAGTGTAGGAAACCGTGGGTACAACATGTGTCCGTAGGAGCGAGCGGTCGTTTCTAGGCGCCAGCATGGCGAGGCGGTGTCGGATGAAGCGTGCGCGTGCAAGGAAAAAGGCGCTCGCCTTGGGCAGAAAGAGCAGGCACAGCGTGGTGGTCGTGGAGACGAATATGAGCGTGCCGACGAGCGCGTAGGTGAGCGTGTAGCGCTCCGTCGAGATGACGTTGGCGAGCGCCACCACGAGGGCCGAGGTGATGACGGCGTTGTAGACGCTCATGCCGATGTACTGCGAATCGTTGAGCGCCGGTATCTGGACGTTGCGTGTCTCCCAGGCCATGTAGCAGCCGACGACGAGCAGCAGGCCCTTGTAGATGTACAGGGCACCCAGCCACTTGGCCATGTGCTCCGAGTGACATTGCTCGCGCTGCGGCAGGTACACCACGTCCCGCTCCAACTTGGAGATCTGCGCCGACGGGACAAAGGCGCACAGAGCAACTCGCTTGAGGTCGTACGAGTGTACGACGCAGCCATGGAGAGATACAACACTGAAGCGGGCCACCTGTCTGCGCAGCGTGGGTTTCTAAATTACGGCGGTGAAGCTACGTACAGTATCCGCGAATCAAAATAACCTTTTGGGTGAGTTGGTAGGGCTTGCCGTATACATTATATCGATTGGCGTGAAGGAGGTGTACTGAACAGAAGACGCAATTGTTTGTGTGATTTTCTCGTGTATGTCTTAATTGGGACCGTTCGAGAGTGTGCTGCGCATAACACTGCGTACCGTGCACATAAGGTGCCCTTCCAACAGAAAAATCAGTGAGCACGTCACCTATATATTCCGCTTCGCTATATATTCAGCCACCCCTATTTTTCTCTTCATGTTTGAACAGATTAAAACGATCGCAGTTTCACCCGCATAGTGAATAATTGATTATTACTATAGAAAAGTATTAGACAACAACACGAAGCAAGGGTCGTAGTTTCATCGGTCGTATAAATTTTGTAACCCCCCCCCCCCCTTATGTAACACCTCAAAAGGGGTCTTTAAGGAAAATAAAGTGATGTGATAAATTGCAATGAACATTTGCTTATAATTCTTTTACCAAGCATGATGTCACGTGTGCACGGACAGACATGAGCAGATCTCGCTTGGTGACAGCGAGTACTCACTATGCCAACCCCCCACCACTTCTGGCGAGCGCTTACCTTCCCGCTCCCCCCTTCCGCACACGAGGAGACGACGGGCATCCGCCCCACTCCCCTCACTGCGCGCGCAAGACGCCGCCGCACCAAGCCGCCACTCTCTCGGCCCTCCTTCGCACCTACAGCGTGGCCGAGATCTTATCATGCTTGCACTTTATACAGAACATCATGACAACGCTGACGCCGACGGCGGAAATGCTCCTGAAGTGTCCGTATAATATTGCTATCGCAAAAAATTGCATCGGTCATGCCGCAAAAAAAAAAAAAGAAAAGCAACTCGGCCTGTTCAGGTAAATATCTGAGAAGGAGGTCACCCTTGTGCGACAAATCTCAATGACGAGGTAGCTAATTATTATATTCGCGAATCGACATTTCCAATTGTTTACTTTAGGCTGCATGTTGAAATTGCCAAATTGACCGAGAAGTTAAGTGGTGTATGCTTAGAAGAAATCCTCAGTAAACGAGGCGCGGCCGTATCTTTATCGTATAGGCGAAACTTCTGCGTTCTTGCAATTGAATTTGTTCTTTCGTTGTTTATGCCTCTCTCAGCGCGGCACCTCTTCCAACCTAGTTGTGTTTTTCCCCTCTTCTTGTGTATTCCTTTCCAGTAACATACTTTGCAGCGCGACGCGTGGCCATATTTTAGAGCGCAAAAGCGCCCATTCCTGCGTTGAGCGTCGGCGTAACCGAGCGAATGAGCAGAGAGAAGGATGAAAGCTCCTCTACTGAGTTGAGTGTGTCTGCATCACAGTACGTGAAAAAAGAAAGCCGTATCGCGCGCGCTCGTCCTTTCGCTCCGCTCGCGCTTGGCGAGGAAAATTTGATTCGCGCGCGCGCGCTCCTGCTTTCTTCTGCGGCGCTTGGACATCAGAGTGAAAGTAGCCTGTCTTGCGCGTGCTCGTTCGCCCACGCTTGAACGCCGTAGTGCGTGAAGTGGTGTCCAGCGATGTACACACTTAGATGTGGTTTCAAGAAGATAGCCGACAGTGATGCTTTCTTTCGCAGTGCGAACATAAAAAAGGGACACCTGTTGGTGGCTCATGTGCACTGTGTTGAGCAGATTGTTCAAGAGAACACCGTCTTCGTCAAGGCGAAGTGTGTGTCACAGGTGAACGACAACATCGTTTACGACGTGGAATTTGAGGTAACTATTTCACCTTTTTTGCATGGTCAATTGAGCAAACGTTCAGCTTTGTAGGGTGACCGGAACCATTCTGTGCGCTTAGTGTATGTGTCAAGATAGACGGTCAGGGTAAATGTATGTGTAAAGACGGTCAAGGTAAATGACATTGACCTAAAGGTCCAAACCTGAGGGCTTTTACTGTAAAGATCTCCAACATCAAGGCCTTTAGCATAAATGCATTCACTCTAGAGGCCTTTGAGGCTAGCACCAGTTAGTAAACAAGTATATGTGGCTTGTAGGCCACAATGAGACACAAATGCTTTCGCATTCACAGCACGCAAGTAGTCTTAACTGTACTCTAATTTGTTTACAGCTTGCATGGTCATGCCCCTTAAAGCGCCAGCTTAAGATTCGCCATGGCAAGTGTACTTGCAAGGCTGGTATCCAGGGGCACTGCAAGCACGCTGCTGCTGTGTGCTTTTTCATCAACTCTCACGAAGAGAAGTCCTGCACAAGCCAGCCTCAACAATGGGGCAAACCAAGCAGCAAGAAAATGAGGCTATCAGAGGACGTGGTGGACTTATTCCCTAGTGAGTTTGCTGTGGCAGCCCTTTTCAAAAAGTTTCTCATTTTCCCATAACCACATTTGTGTAGTGTTGGTCACAGGTTTTTGCCGAATAGACAACTTTTATATGGTTACTCCTCTCAATAGATTAGCGCATTCAGCCCACGTTATGTTCTGAACACTTAATTTGTAAACACACAGTGTGACGTCATTTCATCTTCGCATTCTTAAACAGGTCAGAAATCCAGTTACCTCGACGTGAAGCCTGCCTCACGCACTATACTGCTCGAGCATCCAGAGATCACATGCTCACTGCAAGAAGTGCTAGCGCTCACGACGCAACACGCAGACAAATTGATCTGCAAAGACGTCCTAGATGATCTTGTTGAGAGGGCTTCCAAAGCTGTTGAAAGAGAGCTCCTGGAAGACCTGTTGGCTCCAATGTTGACCAGGCCTGTATACCATCACCTGGAAATTATAGATAAGAGCACGCAACCAAAGGACTTCTTGTCTGAACTGAGCTCCGACCAGAAAGAAAAATACAAGCAGAAGATACTTTTCCACGGGAGTGTTGCTGACCTGCCTATTCTTACTCAGGGCCAGGCGAACTGTGCACGGTATTGTGGATTCTAACAGAGAACTTGCACACAGCATGAATATCAGACAGTCAACATTGCAATTTTTTCCTTTATCTAGATGGCATGTGGAGCGCAGGCTGAGGATTAGTGGGTCTAAAGCCCACACAGTTGTCACAAAAAATGCGACGCCGGACTTCAGAAGGCTGCCCAGCAACTATCAAAGGCCACCACCTACGCAAGTGCTGCAATGTGTTACGGTTGGTTTCCTGAATGCATGAGAACCTGGTAAAATGAACATGATGTTAGAGTATTGCAGTCTATTGCGAGTCTTGATTTTTTCCATTAGAGAAGCCGATTTACAGACCAAATAATTAGTACTTGAAGTGACTCTCATGCGTTACTGTTTAACAGGCATCAAGACAGAAGGTGCAGCTCGACAGAGCTTAGAACAGAAACTTAAAGCACGCATTGTCCAGGTATGTAGCTGCTTCGTTTTGCTATACATGCATTTCACTCTTATTAAGCAATGTGTTCATTGTGATTTTTGGAGAGGTGCTTATAGCCATCTTCCGCTTTCCAGACAGGATTGGTGGTTCTGCCGCAGCAGCCTTGGCTTTGCTGTAGCCCTGATGGCCTTGTCAAACTTGGGGGCAAAACAGTTCTCATCGAGATAAAGTGCACTTTCAAGTTCAAGGACAGTCCATTTATTAACTATGAAGAAAGGATATGCCATCTCCCCTATCTCACATTCACCGATGACACAATCACACTCAAGAAAACACATCAGTACTACACACAGGTGCAAGTGTCGTTGTATGTACTCAATTTACAGAGAGCACTCCTGTATGTTTATTCACCGAATCAGTCAGTGATAGTAAGCGTGACTCGAGATGAGCTTTTCCTTTGGGAGGTTATCCCAAAGCTGGAACATTTTTATTTCAAGTTCTTTATTCCAGCATTGTTTTAGCTTCCTATTCTGATTTTTGTTTCCATGTTTATAATTTTTCGATAAAGTATGTTGATATCCTGCTTCTGTGATCACTTGAATCAATGTTAAATAATGTTTAAGTCAGTATATTACCTGTGTGCGCGGGAATGGGTATAAATTGGTGTGTTAGAAGTTTGCAAAGTAATCGGCCATGGCTGTGTTGTTTATCGCAATAAAATATATTCCTACCTTGTGCAACAGGCCTTCATCCGCCTTTGCTCCTTGGTTTCGGTAGCTGTAGGCTTCCGTCATACCATAACGAGCGCCTCTTTCCATTCTTGTCTGCTAAAAACTGATATGGCTATCACTGAAGACTGGCCACAAATCTCTAATTGCAGCCAGGTTTCTGTGATCATTAAGGCGATACTTATCACAAATTAGTTAACTGGCTAACAAGTTGCCTTTATTCACCTATTCTCTAATAGTTGATGACGTTAGTACAATTATTATGCCCCAAAACAGTCTTCATACTTCAAAAAGCCTATTTTTGAAAATTAGTGTTCCCTAAAACACCCAGTATAGCCATGTTTGTGATGGGAGCATCATGCAGTTTTAGCGCAGCCCACTTTGTGACTTAGCTGAAAGTCCGTGCAGGTCCCAAATGGGCTACTCGTATATGCAAGTCAAACAGAGCATTTATTTTTTAATTTTTTTAATTTCATAATACCCCTAAAGGCCCCCGAAGGGGTATTACATAGGGGGTACAGATACATGAAAAAGATGTGAGCTTTGCGCGTTACGGAAAAAAAAAAACAACTGAAGTACACAAAAGTTATACAAAATTTTTACAAAAGAAAACACAAAAGTTATACAAAAAGTACGATATTTAGCAAAATACACAAGTAAAACAATATACGAAATACATTAGGCAAGTGAAACTCAGAAAATACAAAACTGTCTGAGAAAATAAATTAAGGGAATAAAATAGGTACAATGTAAAAGAAGTAAACCGGGGTGTTGCTCGAAAATGCGTCAGTTGTCACGTTAACAAATTAATAAGACATGAATCGACTTGTACAATGTGCACGCAGAATGGCAAGACAAATGATCAAAACAATATATACACTGAACAACGTATGAAGAAACGGTACATAATGGATATTTACACGTAACTATTGCGTAATACAGTAAAAGCTCGTTAATTCGAACCTCAAGGGGAAGCCGCTTCAGTTCGAATTAACGAAAGTTCGAACTAACGAAAGTGAAGGAGGGCAACAGTACACTGCGATTCGGAAGCAGTAGGGCATGTCAGAAATTTGGCGTGTCAGAAAGTGGCACACGCCATCTTCAAGTTGAAGCTCTGGGTCCGACTGTGCCACACCACCGATGTCCACCGAAACGAACGTTAGCCGAGGCTTAACACCATCACAATGAATCGCGACGGCCGATACCACCTAAGCTGAAAACAGAGGTGCACAACCGATGAAGACTGCCGAGACAAAGACGCTGAACATGTGAAGGTGGCGAAGGCCCCGATTCGTTGGCTCTTGATTGCAAGCGCAGCTGCGACATACTTGATTCGCTGTGTTTTGGAGCTTGCCGTGCCATCTCCGCACATTAGCAGCTGTACAAGATTTACAAAGACTCCGAGATTCGCAACGGGCAAGAAGTCTCGGAGGTTACGTAGAACGGAGAAGCGGCAGCCGCCGCTGCCTTCTGGCTGACCCCGCGTCGGTTAGATTTTTTTCCGATTTTGCCTTCTCTCGCCGTTCTCTCCGTTTCGGAGGCAATACAGCCTTGTGTGTAGGCAGTAGGCGCGTTTCTCTGGCCGTGTGCCAGGCGAGCGTAGTTCGAATTATCCGTGAGGGAACCTTCTCGCGTTCGAATTAACGGACTTTTTTATACATAGACTTCTGTGGAGCTTGGCCGGACCAAATCGTACAGTTCGAATTATCCATAAATTCGAATTATTGAAGTTCGAATTAACGAGCTTTCACTGTAGTTCCTGAAAGGATGCGAAATCGGTTTGACTGGCAATGTGTGATGGCAGGTTATTCCATGCAACAAGCTTCATGCACAGTTTAATTTGCTGAATCACAGCACAATCTCTAGAAGGTAGCCATCGAGGGAGCTGAGGCTAACTGTTTCATTTCTTTATAATAGGCGGCTGCATGTTGACAAGGGCAGCACAAACAGAAAGCACTTTGCTCATGTGGGGGACCAAGCTTAGAGGTAGTCTGTTGGATAATATCTTGTAAATTTTTAACCTCTGAATGACGCGCTCAACGTGAATGCGTACAGCTGCAATTTTGTATGTACTGTCCATGGCCTCTTCAGACATCTGACCCCCAGAATTAAATGGGGGCATGAGTGGAACTCCACCTTTTCCTTCTACGTTTGTCCTAATGCTAGGAAACCCTTTGTCACTTAGGACGAGATCACCAGGTTTGATGAGCTCTAGGAATCCAGAGTCTTGCGTGATGAAGGAGTCAGTATGCCGCCCGCCATACACCTTAGACACAAAGGTTATCATTCCATTGGGGATGATGCCTACAAGAAACTTTACGGTGTAGCCTGCCTTGTAGTTGGAATATAAAACATGCTGGCAATCTGGTTTTGACGGCATTTCTGTACGGATTTCACTGCAGTCTATGATGAAAGTGCAGTTAGGGTAGTTTACTTTAAATGCAGGTGGCATGGACAGCTTGATGACTTCTCTTGGTGGCACGTAGACCCATTCCTGCAGCACCACACTCAAGATCTCGAGTATTTTCTTGAAGATGTTTGATGCAGTTGTCGCACTCACTCCGAATATAACTGCCAAGGCGCTGTATGCCAAGGCGAAGTTTAGCTAGGAACAAACATAACTTATCCTCCTGTGTGACATCTGTGCTCTTGTACCTAGAGGTAGGTAGCAGGTTCAACAACAGGCTGAATACTGGGAGTGTCACACCACACATATCTTGTAGTGCTTCTTCATTTCCTTGCAGTGAATTAAAGCCATGAAAACTACAGCTTCTTCGCCAACTTCCATCCGTCCCAGTGACCTATAGAGAAGTAGAGTGAACATCAACATTACATACTGATAAAACTGCAGCAACTTTAAGAAGATAATTTTTTTCCTGGAAGTTCAACCATTAAGCAGAGAAAAATGGTTGTTCCTATATAAATAACAACCAAAGACGTAGAAACAAAACAGATAATGAAAAGTTCAGTGAAGGTTCAACCTTGTCAGTCTGCTCGGTGTGAGTAACTTGAGTAGATGCTTCATCACAATTCGTCATTGAGAGAAAGATAGTAAGCTTCCCAGTGGCTGAAGACTCTGTTTGGCATGCCTGAAATAGCAAAAAGAAAAACTGTTTGCAAAGTATGTTTTTGGTATGCTCCAAAGTGTTGTGAGGAAAAGACCAGATAGAGTGTAATCATAATGACGACTTGCTGGAGTATAAAAACATTTACATCGCAACATCTAGAATTATACTGGGTGCTTACTACATCAGCCTTTGTTACTATTGAAAGGCCTCCTGCAGTCGGAGACTTCAGATCATCCGTGTCACTTTTTAGCATCCCATCATCTTCAAATTTGTCACTGCAGTCCATTTGGTGCTCATGTTCCTCTTCGGTCCTGTCTGCACTGACTGAAACTTCAAGTGTAGGTGCTGTTGGCACTGCCTCTGTGGTGGTTTGTGGCAACCGTCTCTTTTTTATACTATCTAGCCTACAGCTGCCTGAATCAAGCGCCGCTGGCACCTGCATTGAAAAATAAAGACAAAAATGAAATATAACAGCTCTGTTGGGGAAGTAGCAGGCACATATCTGCCATGCACTGGTGTCTAGTGCAATGCATAACCACTTCTGTCAATGTGCATACACCATAGACTTACACATTTACACACACGTTTACCAAAAGTAACTGCAAATTCTATTCTCGGTTTGATTGGCAATATTACCTTTGCGTCCTTTCCCGGTCGGGCGCTTTCTTCTTGTACACAGGTGGAAAAATAGTTGGAATGTACGAGGGATGCTCACTCATATTACTTATGCAGTTGCCCACAAAATGATTGCTGCAAACTCGTGCCGCGTCAGTAGGCATCCATGGAGTTCCATCAGGGCTGCACCAGGAATAAACAAACACTGTTGAAGTCAAGCATACAACATTCAATGTCAAGTAGCATATCCGTTCGAAGCATGCATTTCTCCCACAAATGGATTAAAATTACACCTCTGGGTGCTATTGGCGAATAATTTCCTTTATTTTATGAGTAATACATACATATATCTGAAACACTGCTGCAGAAAAAATGTAAAGGGGTGAACTCTATTTTAGCTCCTTAGGTTCCCTAGTAGTAGCACAGCTAAACGCTTGAAGGCGAAATATTGATAAGAAATAATTTTAAATATTATTGCTGTTATTATCGATTAATATTTTTGCTCGATACAATGACGAAATGCTACTGGAAGGAAATGAGCACGCAAGTGGTACGGTTCGTGCGCGTACTCCGGGACAGGCCCTAGGACAAAGACATTTTTACGCTACTAATCGCACCATCCTGTCGATGTGTCCCTGCGGAACGCTTGAATTTGCTGACGACTCTTTTCGTGCGGCGCCTAACTGCCTACGACACTGATGGAAACCAAGAGGGGGACAAAGGCAGCCACCGACAGCCGCGGAGACGAAAACAGTGGCCAGCGGCTACGGTGAAGGAGGGGCGGCGGGCACACCGAACGCCAAGAAACCGAGGCTTTCAATGAGGGAGACCACGAAGGTGAAGTGCCGCAGCGAGCGGGCGAGACGGTCGGACAGAACAAAGCAGAAAACGAAATCTACGCCACCATCTGAGAGCACGGTGCCTAGCCATCGCTCGAGAGGGTCTCCACCAATGCATCGCATGGCAGCACAGCGAAAACGACCAGCCGAAGGCGTGGGCAGAGCAGGCTCAAGGTAGCCCCCAGCGTTACCGCGGTACCACCAGCTTATCATCGCGCGCGTGCCACACCACGCTGATACAGCCAGAGCAATGTCGAGCCCAACATCAGCAATCCCGCACGCCACATCGAGCCAGATGGCCTAAATAAACATATCTAAAATAAACACTCAACACTGCTTCAATCGCCTCATGCTTAGCGTGGACCCAAGTCCATTTTATGTAACCGCGGTTTACCACACAATCACACGCACTGAACAGCTGAAGCGGTAACCTGCGTGTCTCATACACGTCAGCACAATGCGCTTGTTACTGCCAAAAACCTGTCAAATAACAACTTCATGACGAGAGGTTGGTTACTAAATATTGCCTACTGAATTACAATGTAAGCTCATGTCTGCCGGCTTACACTCGTCGGTACCCTCGGCAGAATCGTCACACGTTAAAAAGCAGTACATATGAACACCTGACAAGTTTAGACAATGAAATAAAACTCACTTGACTCTGCGGACGGCAGTAATCCAGGCTTGCCGCCTCTTTTGTTCGTACCATTTTCCCGGGAACCGGTGGAACTTCACGGGTGGTTCTCTGCCTTGGGTGTTGATGGAACTGTTGTGGCAGCCGACAACACAACAGTACACTTCCCCACTTTTCGACCGCCGCGAAACCGTTCCAGCCATACTTCAGAATGAGCCACAACTCCTCCTTGTACGCCTGCGAGGCACCGCCGCGAGCACTCGCAAAAAGATTGAGCGCGAGCAGTACGCGCGGCCGCCGAAACGTTGCTTGGTGACTGCATAGAATAAAGAACAACTTTAGAGAAGGGAAACTGTACCTTTGGCAGTGGTTCGAAAATAAGCAGCGGCAGCGCATGGAACTAACTTTCGGGGACGCCAGATGACGTTGCTCAATCCGGAAGCGGAAGTGCAAACTTTTTTTTTTTAGCGCAAAATTCAATATGGCCGTTTTTTGCCGGTCGCGTACGCTGGTACGTGCCGTGCTTGCCCTGCAGGCTATGCGGCATGCCTCAATGCCTTCGCTGCCGCTTAGCTGGTGCGTTCTAATTGCCAAGAGCCTCTACTGACGCCCATACAAACAAGCCACAAGTGAGTGAACAGAACGCGCGACTTTATTGGCAGAAGACAAGCAGTGTACATCCTCGTGCAATAGCAGAAATAAAATTTGCATGTCGAGATACGCTGGAATCATTGACGCGAGCTCGTAAACGGCTCACCGTCGTCGTCGCACGTGGTGGTCAGGTTAACGAGCAAGAACCAGCAGCGGAAACATATTGGACAGAGTGTGCCACTTATTTGCAGCGACAGTCGCCGTTAAAAATGCCCAAATTGCATTGCGAAGCAATCGGGAGACGCAGGCATCTGCTGCCGCAGCCTACACAGCGACATGGGCTACCCCAGATTTTAGCCGTTCACTCCTTTCCAACCTGCACGTTTCTTTTCTTTCGGGGGCCGCTAATGTGTGGCTCACACTTGGTGTCTCACATTGTCTCGCTATGGACAAGTCGCTTTCGTGGGCATCGCCTCCATCAGCTACTTTTGCGGGCCTTTCCACCCATGTAGCTATCAACTTCATACGCATCGGACTATGTAAGCACGTATGCTGGTCTCCGTTCATGCCTAATCGCGGCCGAGAAAGGCCAGAGGCACAATATGCCCATTGCTGCAGCAGGAAAGCGCGAACGGGGAGCACGAATCACGGTGCATGAAAATTGGGAGTCTATGTCGCTGTGCAGGCTGCAGGAGCGAATGCTTACTTCGAGAGACTGCTTCCCAGTGCAACCGACCAGGCCGCAATATTCTAAAAACATAACACTGCGACCATAACCAAGTGACATAACAGCAAAATTAAACAGCAATCAGTCACCGCATGAGGTTCAGACAATACGTTATACATTGGCGACGAACTATATGGCAACAGTGAGCATTCACATACACGGGTCTCTTAGGGTACATTGAGCTGCCTACCTACAGGCGTAGTGCCCGACTTCGTCGCACGTGGTGGTCTACTAACGAGCAACAACCAGCAGCAGAAACAGATTGGACAGAGTGTCCCACCTGTTTGCGGCGACAGTCGCTGTTAAAGATGAGCAATTTGCAGTGCAAAGCAGTCGGGTGACGCAGGCATCTGCTGCCGCAGCCTACACAGTGACATGGACTACCCATCATTTTAGCATTGACACCTTTCCAGCCTGCATGTTTCTTTCTTTTGGAGGCCGCTAATGTGTGGCTCACACTTGGTGTCCCACATTGTCTCAATATGGACAAGTCGCTTTCGTGGGCATCACCTTCATCAGCCACTTTTGCGGGCCTTTCCACCCAACTTCATACAGGTCCGACCATGTAAGCACTTATGCTGGTCTCTGTTCATGCCTAATCGCGGCCGAGAAAGGCCAGAGGCACAATTTGCCCATGGCTGCAGCAGGAAAGGGTGAATGGGGAGCACGAATCACGGTGTGCGTAAATTGGGAGTCTATGTCGCTGTGCAGACTGCAGGATCAAATTCTTACTTCGAGAGGCTGCTTCCCAGTTCAACCGACCAGGCCGCAATATTCGAAAAACATAACACTGCGACCATAATCAAGTGACATAACAGCAAAATTAAACAGCAATCAGTCACCGCATGAGGTTCAGACAATACATCATACATTGGCGACGAACCATATGGCAACAGTGAGCATTCACATACACGGGTCTCTTAGGGTACATTGAGCTGCCTACCTACAGGCGTAGTGCCCGACTTCGTCGCACGTGGTGGTCTACTAACGAGCAACAACCAGCAGCAGAAACAGATTGGACAGAGTGTCCCACCTGTTTGCGGCGACAGTCGCTGTTAAAGATGAGCAACTTGCAGTGCAAAGCAGTCGGGTGACGCAGGCATCTGCTGCCGCAGCCTACACAGCGACATGGACTACCCATCATTTTAGCATTGACTCCTTTCCAGCCTGCATGTTTCTTTTCTTTTGGAGGCCGCTAATGTGTGGCTCACACTTGGTGTCCCACATTGTCTCAATATGGACAAGTCGCTTTCGTGGGCATCACCTTCATCGGCCACTTTTGCGGGCCTTTCCACCCAACTTCATACACGTCCGACCATGTAAGCACTTATGCTGGTCTCCGTTCATGCCTAATCGCGGCCGAGAAAGGCCAGAGGCACAATTTGCCCATGGCTGCAGCAGGAAAGGGTGAACGGGGAGCACGAATCACGGTGTGCGTAAATTGGGAGTCTATGTCGCTGTGCAGACTGCAGGATCAAATTCTTACTTCGAGAGGCTGCTTCCCAGTGCAACCGACCAGGCAGCAATATTCGAAAAACATAAAACTGCGACCGTAACCAAGTGACATAACAGCAAAATTAAACGGCAATCAGTCACCGCTTGAGGTTGACAATACATTATACATTGGCTACGTACCATCTTACAGGCATAATGCTTGCCTTTGTCACATGTGGTGGTCTGGTAACGAGCGACAACCTGCGGTACAAACAGATTGGACAGAGCCTTGCACCTGTTTGAACCAACAGTTGCCGTTGAAGATGAGCAACTTCCATTGCGAAGCAATCAGGTGACGCAGGCATCTGCTGCCGCAACCAACACAGCAACATGGACTACCCGGCATTTTAGCGTTAACTCCTTTCCAACCTGCACATTTATTTTCTTTCGGGGGCCGCTATGTGTGGCTCACACTTTGTGTCCCACTTTGTCGCAATGTGGACAAGTCGCTTTTGTGGGCATCACCTTCGGCAGCCATTCTTGCGGGCCTTTCCACCCATACGGCTATCAACTTCATACACTTCGAACCATGTAAGCACATATGCTGGTCTCCGTTTTGAGCAAATCATGGCCGAGGTAGGCCACAAGCACAATTTGCCCATGGCTGCAGCAGGCCAGAACGAACGGGGCGCACCAGTTACGGTGTGTGTATACTGGGAGTCTATGTCGCTTTGCGGACTGCAGGAGCAAATGCTTACCTCGAGGGACTGCTTACCAATGCAACTGACCAGGCCCCCACATCTGTAACACAGTTACCACAACCAAGTGTGGCAGCAAAACCAGATTCTGCAATCAATCACTTCACTGTAGCTTGCACAAAGACCCAGGCTATCAAGGAAGAGGAGCAATCATCAACGAGACTAGGAATATGGAAAATGAGAAAGCTTGCATTCAAGAGAGAAGCCACTCTGCTCTGCAAGCATTGAAGGCTAAAAACACCAAGAAAAGTAAAATGGTGCATAGCACATGTGCATAGGTTAATGCAAGACGCATGCCGATGCTGCATCAGCTATTTCAGGAGAGTAATTGCGCATGACAACATACACTAGAAGATACTGCTACAGATATGTTAGGCTGCTAGACAGTGACTGGTATTAAGTATCAGCGAAATATCCAAATATAAAGGTTGACCTTTATATTTGGATGAGGATGAATAACCTCTAACAAAAATGGGCAATGAGAAAGCTTGCATTTATAGAAGAAAAATTACACTTCGCACAAACGGAATTAACATGGCTTGGAAGCTGATTAAGGACGAACTGATGAAACTCAATCTTTTGGCCAGCGTCGTCCGTGCTTGGTCAGATGTTGCAGGTGCATCTGAAGATGAAGAATTTCTAGAAAGTCCTTTTTGAGTTACTTGGATGACTCAGCCAAATGTCCGTGCTGGTGGAATGGTGGCTGAAGCTCTTTGCAGTCTTAACACAGTCCTTTGCAGACTTGATATCTCATCCATATTCTTGTGCATGTGCTTCTTTGTTCTTGGTGTAAAAGCCTTGCAAATTCGGCTCCAGCCCCTTCCTGTTGGTGCAGATAGGAGCTCCTGTGATGACCAAGATGTGCTTGGCATAGACTCTGTTGGGGCAAAACGGTGACACGTGAGATATAGCACAGATTAGCCAAATTTATGTGGGTTTTATATGTTCGAACCAATTATACTGAACCATATATATGAACAAACATTCATATCTGCTGCAAACGGCAAGCCAATACAGCATAGATCAAACATATTTATTTCTGAACCATATGTTGTTTACCTTGTAGTAGTAGCCAATGTCCACACAATGACCTTGTCGTAGCAGGCAGCAGCTTCTGTTTAGTGCGTGGAGTGTGTTGCTTTATACTGGTGCCGTCCTCATTACTGCATGTCTGGAACAGAAATTTTGACTGAATCAGAAATTGAAAAAGCAAAGTTTTGCAATATGAAATGCAAAAAGGTGTGACATATATGTTGTAATGATTTGCGACTACAGAACACATGCAAATGTACACTGTCTATTCTAGGGTGCTTAAGCAGCATGTTAAATAAATATTGCTATTGCCCATAAAATTGATGTCTGCCTAACTACAATGCATGTCAACAGCGCAAGTACTATTAAGATCACAAATGAGAACATTTGTGGGTTCATTTATGCTCTAGAAGTGATCACACTGCTAGTTACTCAAGCAAATGCATGAAAGTCATGAAGCTATTAGAACTGATGCATTATTTTTCTCCACGAACGTGACGCACCGCTTCACTACTGCAAAAATAAATGCCCTACGGTAAACCAATCTGAACAGCAAGAACATTTGGAACCAACAAGTACGAAATATGGGTATCATGCTTGCAACTGTTTAATACATTAAATTCTGTACTTTCACTTCATTTTACCAAAGGATTATTCGGTTTTGTGGACGACAGACGTTGCCGGCCGACTCGAAAAAAAGTTTAATCTGTATATTGATAAGGCTACTCAGTCACCTACAACCACGGCTACAATAACATGAAAAATGAGACGCGCGTTCCGATATCGCTCTTTCTTTCCTGGTTGTGTGTGTAAACCAAACGACAGCCTCGCAAGTAAAGGTTTATTTAGGAAACAGCAACTGAGATCCTCACTGCCCATATGTAATGCAAGATCTAGTTCGTTAACTTGTGCCCGCCTGGAAGGTAATGAGACAGATATTATATAACGATTGAAGCAGCGGTGTTAAACGACTCACCGTTATTGCCGTTGTCAGCCGCAGCAAAATCCAGCTCCCGTTTCGATGCAGACCTGTTCCGAATGGCTCACGACCGAAACCCAACTGCCGGGCTTACATGTCCGCTTGCAAACACGTAACTTCACCCCAAGTTACATAGAAGCGCAAGAAACTAGTTTTAGAAACAAAGAAGCAACCAGTCTTGAGTGTACGAACGAATGAATCCGTGCCGCCGTGCACTCGGAAATACCGGTAAAAATTTTAAATCCAGGCCAGAGGTCACGTGAAAGATCGATGATGCTGAACGCTATTTGCGTTCATAATGGCGAAGAAACAATAAACTTACTAACAAAGAGTACAATATCTAATTAGCAATGATAATTTTGCCCTGTTTTTATGTAAAAGAAAATGCTTCGGTAATTGTAAGAGAAAGTTTGTAAGATAAAATTGCGCTTATTACGACGCCTCTACCGGGAAATGTTGGAACTAACGAACGAATCCCGAGGTGATCCTACTAGGTCGGCTTTGTTAGCAGCGGCGCGCGGTCGATTTTTTCGCCCTCTGTGGCCATTAGTTGAACTTGAGAGTGTACGGGGCCTGTGACTGTGCTGCGCCGGCGACGCGCCCGCTCAGTAGTACCGAATCTGTCCGCGGGGCGAGCAGTGGCGCTGCGACAAACTTTAGCTTGGGGTCCCTATAGCGCGCCTCGTCTGTCCTAAAGCCCCTGCATCTACGCGCCACCGCCGCTCTCTTAAGTAGCGCCAACCTTTGTGTGCGCCGCCTTTTCCCCTCACACCAAATCCGGTTCCGGCATTTCCGCTTCCGGTATTTCCGGTTCCGGCGTTTCCGCTTCCTGGAGTTGCGCTGCGAGAATTTCCCCTTACATTGCAGACGATGGTGAGGCGCCCGTGCTAAGCAACCGGTGCAAATCTGAGTTGCTCGCACTAGCGATTCCACCAAGCGTCATTCGCGTGCATCTACGCACTTGTTTGCGTACGCTGCGCCCACACGCTTTGCCTGTCATCCTCTTTCCCTGACAAAGTGCGGAGAGCCATGGACTGTGGCTGCATCATCGGCTGCTGCATGTGTCCGGCATGTTGGAAATCAGCCCCTCCATCCTCGCTTCTGCCGGCATAAAACTTCGGTGGCGCGTAGATGGAAGTGCTTTAGCGCTTAGGCCAGGGACGGATACAAGCGCGACAACAGAAGTATGACACACCTACCGCCCGAAATACTGCCGTGTTCGCCTCCTGAACACTCGCAATAAAAAAAAAATAGCCATCGTAATTTCACGTTGCAACACACAATTCGCCGTACACCTTTGCTCACGCCACAACACACGAACATAATTCGCCGTACACGCGAGCAGATGCTCGCGTCACAACACTAACACAATTCGCAGTGCGCATCTGCTCGCGTCATCCACACAATTCGCCGTCCACCTTTGCACGCGTTACAACACGCGCACACGCACCAATTCACTGCACACCTCCGCTCATATCGCACAAGAAAAGCACACTTGTTTTCACCATGTCACTGAATGCCCTCCACGCAAGTTTGAACTTGTTATATTTCATAGCTTCACGTCATTGCAGTCCTTCACGTAGTGCACGCACTTGGGACGTTCGCTACCTTCGATCGTACGAGACAAGTTCAACCTCAGAATCAACGGCATAAACTCTATGCGTCTGCCGTACAAATTGGCGTCGCGAACTCCTTCACTAAAGTCCCTCCATACGTGCTGGCTGGAGGGGATGTATGCTTCAAAACAAGAAGAATTCAAAGGGGACAAGCTGTTGTATTCCGCTGAAGTAGTAGTTTGCGGCCGCTGTTTTCCAAATGCACGAAAAACGGGAGCGGTCTCCAAGCGCCCAGGCACTACATTCCACTGTACGTTGTCTCTCGTGGCACAACCCGTCGCAGGTTGACGCGAAGCAGCGAACAAGACCAGATCGCCGATTACAATAGGCGGTGGTTCTTGGATGGAATCGCATTCACAGTTTCAACCGCAGCTGGTGCAATTAAAGCCTCTCCAGCGACGCGACGCGAAAGTAAACAGCGCTAAAAAACATAGCGTCACTTCCACTCGGAACAGGAAGTTGAAGCTACGTAAGTTCCGCTTCACGCCGGAAGCTAAGGAGGTGAGAGGAGAGGAGCGTGGAGGAGGAGGGTAGGTTGGCGGTACTTAGCTTGGCCGGCGGTGGCGCGTAGATGCAGGGGCTTTAGTCTGTCCACGGATGGCACGTGGAGGGCGCGTCCAATGATACTACCTATGAAATCAAAGCGCTGCATGAGCGTAGGTCTGTTCGCGGCGGTGCTGTGAATCGCGTCTACGCGTCACCCACGCGCTGTCTTTCGCGATCTCTCGATTAGCGAGGCAGTCGCTCCACACTTCGTTCCGTTTGCAACGACAGATTGTCCGCGCCAACCAATATATCACGAAATGAAAACACGTATAGAGCTGCGCTCAAATTTCGCATTAGGGAGTATCGTAATCGTCGTTTCTTCTTCTTCTTCTTATTATTATTACATTTTGCCGCCACGTCTACGCTAGTTAGTGCGACTGCAGGCCACACTTTAACACCCTCCGTAAAGTGCCTTCTTGCTTCGTGAAGCACCTTGCCAATCGTCTCCGCCGTATTTTCTGTCTTGTTCTGCACCAAATGCTGTCGCGACAAGCTCGTCGGCGTCGACGGTGTAGCGCCAGCGCTGCTGAAAACGCAGTTAGCGACGCGGCCCCCCCTCACCGGCTCGCATGAACGTAACTCGCTGCCGCAAGCATCCGACAGAGCGCGGCCCCCACCGCGCGGATGAGCGGAGCTGGCGAGCGGGCCGTCGTACAGCGCGCTCGACGAGGCTTTTACCGCGCGGTCTTTTCCCTTCGATCGTGAACGCCGGAGCAAAGGCAATGCGGCGACTGGTCGATCGCGTTTTCGCGATATTGTCGCGTGCTGCAGATCGGTGAAATAAGAAAAGAATAAAGGGGTAAATGGGGTAGCGTGCGGTGAGCACTAAGCTTTTGAGACACTTTCTCGAGAGCTCTTGTGCCGCCAAATCCGTTGCGCACCACTCCTTTGCTTCTTTCTATTTTTTCCCTTTTTGTTCACGTTCTTCATCTTTGTCACGGAGTCGCGAGGTTCCCTTGTCGCGCCGAGTCAAACAGATGCCCTTACACCTATCCCGCCCTTTACGTGAATGTTCCTGTCTATGCTGGACATGGAGCACACGCACATCTGGTACGCTCCGTATCTTCTCGTTGGCTTTTGGGGATTTTCCTCGTGCTCACCTGAAGCTCCCAGCCTGTCTTGCAGGGAGCTCAACAGACGTTTTATCCTGTAAATTTAACGGGTGACATTAAGCGGGCAGGGAGTAGATAAAAAAAGTTTCTTTAGGAGCACACGTTTTCACATCTGGGCGTAATTAAGAGAACTTTTTGTCCTTGAGAACTGTTTACTATCGTTTTATTATTTTGTTTATTGAAGTCTTCTATATTGCAGTTGCCCGATGCGTCTCTTGCTATCGCTTCGGGCGCGCGAGATGCTTTGCAAATGTGGACCGGCACGCAAATTGGAGAAGGCTCGCTTAATTTTGGTGCCACGACACTTACGAGACTGCCTTCACGGTTTCTGAAGCAACATGTGCGCAGGGATTCACTCGGTTTTTGATCTTGTACAACTGGTGACGCATGTCTGAGTTCACGTTGCATGCGTGTAACGTAGGCGATAACGTACAGAATAACTTCCCCCATCGCGTTGTGTCAGCGCGACGTGGCGTGGTAATGTTTTTATTGCGGTCTCCATTTTGCCTCCTCCTGGTTTGTTCTGGCTGATTTTGTACGGGTTAACATTCTTGCCTTTATTTTATTTCGTTTCTCTCTCTCTCTTGCCCACGTGGCGGAGCTGTTGATTCTATTTGTCACCGCCCTTCTTCAAAGAGGATTCCAATAAATATATTCGTCATCATCTCGCGTTGGACCTTCAGCTCGCTGCTCACAGTTCCTGCTGGATTGGATTGTGGAGTCTTACGTGCCAAAACCACAATTTGATCATGAACGAACTAAGTTCGCGGCAGCAGTAGTGGATCATCGGGGCAATTGCACCAACTGCGCCACGGTCTACACTAGCAAACCTGAAGTCGCTGAACAAGTTGCCATTGCATTGGCACTAACAGACGATAGAATAACAGAAATTTATAGCGACTCGAAAACAGCTATTAGAGCTTCCAATAGGGGAAAAATTGCCCCACAGGCTGCGAAAATAATTAACAAAAGGCTAACAAATGTTATACGCTACATTTATTGGTTCCCGGCGCACCTTGGTTCACTAGATGGTATTCCCGTCAATCCAAATGAATCGGCCAACAGCGTCGCCCACGACCTTACAGACCTGGCCGCTTTTACGTATGGTTTTGATTCCGCTAGATTGGAGAACTTACAGAGAGATACGCTCATTACATACAATGAAATTACAAGAGAGAGAGAGAGAGAAAGAAGTTTAATGACACGTACGAAATGCCGAGAGGTCGGCCAAACATTACTACATGGGAAGGAGGGAGTTTCTACCCCCTCACTATAGCCTAAACAGAGCACAAGCAGTTACACTTAGGCAATTACAAACAGAGTCTTATTATTCACCTGCACAAATAAAGGAATGGTATGACATTGCAGACATGAATATTATATGCAAAGCATGCAAAAAGGAGATATGCACGCTTGAACATCTGCTCTGGGAGTGTGGGTCGCTCGGCCCTGGCATTTCCCGGAATCGGTTTTTAGGAATGATCAGATCTCCATATCATATTCCTTAAGTCCTGGCTGTCCAGTACGCCCGTGATCGGGCTTGGAGGCTTGACCTCCCGGTCCCAACATGGGACTAGCCAGGCAGGTGGCAACACCTTGCACAGGACAAGAATAAAGTTTTCTCCTCCTCCTCCTCCTTCTCCTGGTAGAGCCCATTGGGTGTTATAAAGGCGGTCTTCTCCCTGTCTCTTTCGTCGACGGCGATTTGCCAGTAGCCGGACCGAAGGTCTATAGACCAGAACACGCCAGTCTCGCACCCAGACTAACCGAACGCATACTCTCGCACCCGGGTTGCCCGGTCGACCGGCGCTATTTTGTACTGGGCTGCCAAAGTGTGTTCGCCGGCGACCAGTAGCCATAGCAAGCGCCAGCTCTAGGGCTCCAAAGTGCGGAAATGTGCCCGTTCACACGGATCCAAAGTAGACGAAGTCATCTGGGCATCATTGCGTCGTGTTTGGATGCCATAACAACCAGCGGAAAAGGAGCAGGTTGCTTAGCGCTGTTTGCGAAGAGCACAACACACGTAGGGAATCGTGCCGGTGCGGTGTTTTCAGCCTGCGCCGATTTCCAACCGCAACGAAGAATGCCAAGCTGCGCCACCGGTGGATAGCTGCAGTGAATAGGAAGAACTACCAACCCAGTGAAAATGCACGAGTGAGTATTCGATCTGTGTATATTTTGGTGCCACGTTCAACTTTGCGCCCTACAAACGTAATACGCAGGTTTGCTCCGAGCACTTTCTGGGCAACAAGCCTACAGAGCAGAATCCCGCGCCGGTGCTTCGCCTTGGCTATAACAAAAAGGCAAGCCTTTTCGTGTTTTCATTCAGGCAGAGCTCCCGACGGTTAAGCGGAACAGTTGAGTTTGCGGTTAGCGATACTTGCAGCTGGTGCACGGAATGACCATTAAGCGTGAACGACAAGTTGTAGGCCTTGCTGGTGAGCGTTATTGCTAATGAAAGTAAACCGAAGTCTGCTTGTCACGTAGCATGCGTCCACAAAAACGTAAACGACGACTACTCGTCGCCGAAGGTGTTCTTGCAGCGCACCTACCTTTACGAGCTGGTGTTGCAGGTGTCATTCGTAACGAATTCATTTGAGCCTCCTGAGCTCTAAACTGCGTGCGGGTTGTTATGCGGGGCAAAGCGCAAAATATTCCCGTTCATATGGCGAGGAAAAGAAGGTGCTTAATTATTCTTGTATTTTGTAACAAAATTTTGATCGTTCTCACTAGTTTTTTTTTTTTTGCTGTTTTCTTTTCTAAGGGAGCGCCAACAATCCGATGGCCTCGCACAAGCAAAACAGGTCTGGTACCAGGTAGCTGCAGTTGGTGGGGCTAATTTCTTGGAATGCAGGTGCGGTTGTTGTCTTGTACCAAAGGGGTCCTGATGATGCAGCTTTAAGTAGGGATGGTAATTTTACGTGCCCTGTCATGGTTTGTGCAACTGTACAACACCTGCATCTGTCATGCTCGCCCTGTTATACGGGCTTTGACTGCACATGTAGTTGAACATTATAACTACTGTAGTACCTCATTTTCCAATGAGTGCAGGTTTAGCATCATATGCTGCTTGTTCGAGTGCTGTAGGCTTTTGTTCTGAATGTTGTACTCTTAAGTGGTTGCACGATGCAATTGGCCTGGTATATTTTTTATTTCATTTTGAGAGGACTTTATATCTTCGCAAAAGTGATGGCATGGGAAAGAACTACAGCCCTTCTTACTATAACATCTATTTTGTTTTCAGTGTGCAGGTGGTGAAGGGCAGGCGTCTGCTAACCAGGCAGTCAAACGACCTCGCCAGTTGGTTGCCAAGCGCGGCCAACCCAGTAGAGACCATTACAAACAAGACCAAACTGAAAGTGCAGATGACAGTGTTCTGCGTGCTTTAATAATATATGGCACCAACACAGTGCTGTAAATTCCTTCACAGGTTACGTGCCAAAAAGCTCACAGGTGTTCTAGCATATAGCGCGCGATTTGTACAAACGTAATAGCGTACCTACCCGATGTATTCGCTTCTGCAGTCTGCACAGCACTCAGTGTGTCCATTGTGGACTTGCACGAAGTCTTGAAGTTTGATTGAATCCAGACAGCGAAAATGACAGGTTAGAAAAAACGTGAAACACGCCTTCCGCCCAGCTAAAAAGCCCAAGTTTCGCTTTCGCGCCGGGTCGCATCTCCCGGCGTGGCAGCCCAGGCCTGCTACTTCGCGGCGCTTGGGATAGATGGCGCGACCGGCGCTCATCAATATGGCGGCGCCCTTTGAATTCACGGTGTTCTGGTGTATAGAAGAAAAGTACTATGCTCCATGCAGAGAGTCGAGGGCGTCGTCAATTCGTGGCAAAGGGTACACTTCCTTCTTAATGATCTTGTTTAAATGCCGGTAGTCGACGCAGAACCGCGAGGTATTGTCCCTTTTTCTGACAAGCACCACAACGCACGCCCAAGGACTCATAGATGGTTCGATGAGCTCTTGGGTAAGCATTTTCTCTACCTCCGTTTCAATTATGCGGCGTTCAGTCGCAGATACTCGGTAAGGACGCCTATGGATGGGACAGGCATTCCCAGTGTCAATGCGGTGAGTCACAACTTGTGTCTGGCTCAGATGGGGCGAAGCAAAATCGAGAACGTCGCTGTAAGCGGTGTCGGATTTGGAGGACGATCTCACCGTTGCCACCAGTTGTAGGAGTTGTAGGTCGTAGGGAGGAACTTGAGGGGATGGGACTAGGCGAGCAGGATTTATTTACGGATATTTACATTAGAACAAGCGATACATTCGACAGTCTAGCGTGACTCCCAAATGGAGCACGCAAGACGAAGTATACATGCGAGCACGAAGCTCCAAACACATTGCTTATCGAGCACGAGCACACAGCTCACGAGCACGATCACAGAGCACGCCGACGAGCACACTCTAGCAGCCGACAAACAGGCGCTTATAAACACTCCGTTCTCCCTAGATCCCTAGTTGAGGGAAACGGCAGTTCACCGCCAATTCGTAGCGTCCAACGTCATCGAAGTTGACCCGCCTTTTTCGAGGAGTAGGGCTCACACACACACGTACGCACTTTGGATTCCTAGAACCCGAGTTGAGCGCGTCCTCGTAGCCAGGTGGTCAAGCCTGACCCCAGCCGGCGCCTCTAAATTCCAGAGCTGGCTTTCTCCTGTAGTCGCCACGAGTACCAGCAGACTGTGACGAATCATGGGGCTCACGTGCCGCAAAGCACCCTTTTGTTAGGGAAGCTCTTCTTGCTGCAGAGAAACCATGAAGACCTGGCAAATCAACCAACAATACATGGGGCGCCAAAGGTGGCCAGCCCTGCTGCCGTCGCCGATTCTCCGAACGAGGCGCATGGTGGATTAACGCTGCCGTAGTCTCCAGTTCTCCAAAGGAAGTTCATGGTCGGTTAGCGCTGTCGTTCTCGCCGGTTCTCTGAAGGGCGCCACCACCGCGGGTCGATCGAAGCACGTGCAGCGGGCTGAGATAGCTTTGCAGAGCAGTACCCCTGCAGGCCGATCCTAACAGCGGCTAGCTGAGTAGCGGCTAGGCCAGCGGCTAGTCGTCAGTCTGAGTAGCCGAAAGGCCTGGAGAAATCAGTGCGTCAAAATGGGCGTCAGATGAAGTGCTGGTGTCAGGGTTTCCAGAAGACTGCGGGGCATCGATAGTAAGGGCCAGAGGGTCGTGCGCATCTAAATCGCTACGCTGCCCAGCGTGATACCTTCGGGAAGCAATTGTGGTGTGCGTCAAAATTTAAGAATAGGGATACATGCCCGGTTCACAGAAACAGTCACAACTTAGTGAGGGAGGGCTAGGCCTTGTCAGTAGAGTCGAGGGAAGGAGAGATCATGCAGTCGTTGTCGCAAACCGCGAGATCTGAGGACACTGTAACAACGTCGCGGTAGCTGGTCGAAGGCGAACAAACTCGGCAACACATAAATGCGGTGGTGGCTCGGTGGTCAGATCAGGCACAGAAGGGAGTTCCAATTGTAGAAAGCCAGTAGAGCAGACGATGAAGGCAGAATTGATACTCGGGAAGTCATGGCCGAGGATGGCTTCGTGTGGACACTGGTGCAGAACGGTGAGTAGAACTGAGGTCTGGTAGCGACACTCACACACGTAGTACACATGTCAACGTCGCAAGCTGTACCGCCGTCGGCAACACGAATGACAGGCGACGCCGCGAGCGTCAAAACCGCGGAGACGACGAGAAAAGCGAGCGCTCATAACCGATAATTGCGGCCTCGAGTCTATGAGCGACGAAACAGGCACGCCGTCCACTTGTATGTCCAAACGATTTTCTCGGGTGACCAGGGTCAACAGAGGATTTACGTGCAGGTTGGCCAATGCAGCCTCACCTCCGGGAGCTGCACTGGTCAGTTTTCCGAAGAGGGATGGTGAGGGTATGGCGACGGCGAGAAACGGGCAATCGGTGAACGAGAACGCCGGTTCTGTGGGGACGGCGAGCGGTAGTCGTAGCGTGGAGTCGGAGCAGCAACATTATAGTGCGGCGGGTCATTGTGGGTGTGAAAGAGCGAGGAGAGAGAGAGAGGTTCTTGTTTGGGAAGGAAATAATTGGGTTAAAGTGCAGTGCAGTAACTGTCTCTCAGATGAGGACACCTCAACCGCACTGCACTGGGGGGATGGGGTAGAAAAGAGTGGTTAGAGGGACGGAAGCAGCAGCAGCGGTCGAAACACCGTAAGCGTGGGGAGGGGGCTCAGAGGCGATCGGCCAGGGCGATGTCCTCGGCGAAAACCAGAATCGCTCGGAAGAGGCGCTTCTGGCTCGAGATGCAGCCTGAGGGGTGCAGCAGATTGTCCACCGTGGCACAGGGAAGTTTGTGCGTACGGTAGACGTTTGCGAGGGCCGCGCGCGCGTTCGAAAAAGTCGGACATTCACACAGCAAATGTTCCAACGTTTCGGTCGCGCCGCAGTCCCGGCAGAGAGGGGAGGGGGCTCCTTGGAGGCGATGCCTCCTCTCGGCGGGCCAGACGGAACCGGTCCGCAAGGCGAGGAGGAAGGCGCGCTCGCGCCTAGTGAAGCCGGCCTCCGGGAGATGGCGTGGCGGGCGTCCCCGCGCAACCCGGTTAACCCGGTCGTCAGGGTGGCGTAGGGCGAGCTCTCGGCGGATCGTGACTGGCGCGGTGTCGAAATCACTGACCCGCTGCGTGATCGGCGCGTTCTGTTCGTGTGCGCGTCGCGCAAGCTTGTCGACGGCCTCATTGCCGGCGACGCCAACGTGCGATGGCACCCACTGCAGCCGCAGGTCCAGTCCCCGCTGCTGCAAGGCGTGCAGTCTGCACGCAACACGCTGGGCGAGCAGCGGGGCGCGTTCCTCCAGTAGCAGCTGCTGCAGTGCGGGCCTCGAGTCTGTTAGGATCGCCGCGCGAGCGATGTGCGGCGACTGCTCGAGCGCGTCCGCAGCCAGGTGTAATCCCACGAGTTCAGCGGTGGTGGAGGTGGCTCGGCAGGGCAGGCGGCACTGGGACTCGATGGCGAGGCTCGGGGCGAAGCAAGCAGCAGCCGCAGAGCCGTCCTCGAGTACCGAGCCATCCGTGTACAGGTGCGCTCTCCCCGCCAGGTCGTCCTCTATCCTCGCTGCAGCCTCCTGCACGATGGCACATAGAGGCGTGCGTTGCTTGGAGCGGACGCCTGGCAGTTCGAGACACACGTCCAGGGGCACGGCGAGACTCGGTGGCGGCCAGTCTGGTGGTGGAGCCGGCGGATCAGCCACAATGTTCGTGAACAGCTGCAGCATCTTGCCCACTCGTGACGCAGGGAGATCCCGTATGAGCGACAGGATGGGGCTCGTGCCGGGGGCTCTAGAGAGGCGCTCGATGTGGCCGAGCGCGCGGAGATCGGCCGTCAGTGAGGGGGGCCAGGCGCCAGTTTCGGCGAGCGTCTCTGCCACTCGTGACACGCGGGGGAGGCCGTGGCACACACGAAGCACCCTGCGATGGTCGCGGTCAACGGCGCGCCACAGGGAGTCGCGCACATCACAGAGCGGCAGCGCGTAGAACACCCGCGATAGCGCCATCGCTCCATAAACCCTGACGGCGAAGGAAGGGGCGCAGCCTTGCCCGCGCGCGAGGAGGCGGCGAACCGCACGTTCCACACGGAGAGAGGCGGCGCGTCTTTCTTCCGGGTACGCGGGACAAGGAGGCGGAAGCCGACCATAGCGACAATGGCGGGAAACATGACTTATCCCATTGCAGTTAAAGCATATTGGCTTGTCGTCATGTGTGCGCCACTGGTTTGGGTCGCGGTATACCAGATAGGTCGACTGTGGGCGGGGAGGTCGAAAGCAATTGTTGACAGTAGGCCTACTTACAGCACAGATGGGACGGACGCCTGCGTTCGCCAACTCTTCGCGTACGACAGCTTGAATCAAAGATACTGCCGGGTGGGACTCGTCGTACGAACGAGCCTGAGGAACAGATGCAGTGTCGCGCCGGGCAAGTTTTCGCCACCAGGCCGCTGGACGTCTTCACACGATGAGGTAGCGGCGTTATTAGGAAGCCGAACGAACTGCTGTGAGACACGACGGCTCTTTTCTTCTTCAAAGCGTCGGCACTCTCTTATAATGTCGTCGGCAGTCGAGCAGTACTTATACACCAGTAAATTAAAGGCGTCGTCGGCGATGCCTTTAAGAATGCGGCTGACTTTGTCAGCTTCGGGCATGTTGCGGTCGACCCGCCGACAGAGTGCTAATACACCCTGAACGTACACAACGTACGGTTCAGTAGTTGTTTGGGCCCTGCATGAAAGTTCCTTCTTGAAGATTTGCTGGCGCCTAGCTGGCTTCCCAAAGAGTTTCTGCAGCTTTTGCTTGCAGTTCTCCCAACTGGTCAATTCCTCTTCGTGTGTTT
Source organism: Dermacentor albipictus (assembly GCF_038994185.2). Taxonomy (NCBI): domain Eukaryota; kingdom Metazoa; phylum Arthropoda; class Arachnida; order Ixodida; family Ixodidae; genus Dermacentor; species Dermacentor albipictus. Next base: position 8,345,762 of record NC_091823.1, on the reverse strand, counting down.
GGAACCAAACACGGGCCGTTCCCTTGAGGTAATAGACGATGTTAGCCAGCATTATAGTCAGGTCCCGCTTGTTATTCTTGCTGGCTCATTCGCATTCGATTATAATGCCAGTCTTCGACGTCGATGGTGTCAGTGTCGGAGAAGGAGCCAGAATCCCGGAGTTGGGACAAGACAATCGGTGTTGTGGTAGCCGAAGCAGCGGGCCTCTCAGGCGACGTGGTCGAATGGCCCACAAGATGTCCGCTGCAAAGTTCCGTGATGGGATCGTGACGTACCCCGCAGCTCCACCAATATGCTACGGTGAGATATACAGGAAAGGGGGTTTATTTACACTATGTTCAAGGAGACTAAAAATGGGGCATCAACAACAAATATGGCGGACGATAGATCTCGCTTCGTCCACCTCTTGTCCGCTATGCACTTCAGTATCTTGTTCTGCATCCGCAGGACAATTGGCTCATAATAATATTATTGAGTTTCTGGAGATTAATAGTGTTTCATCTGATGCTCAAAATGGCTTTCGACGCGGTTTCAGTACCATTACTCAACTTGGTGATTAACACATAATATCATCAAGGCTTTAGACGTAGGTGACCAAACTGACGCAATATTTATAGATATAGCGAAAGCATTTGACACTGTTGCACTCTAAACTGTTGAAAAAGCTCTGTTATCATCTACAACAATTGCATTAGTTAACTGGACTTGCTTTTTTTCCCCCATATAGTGGGTCTCAATATGTACTCTTCAAATCTTTCCAATAATCTATTTGCAATGTAACATCTGACATGCCTTTTTAATTTATATGTGATTTACAACGTAGCATTTTCGTTAAAGGGACACTAAATAGAAAAATGATTGCACCTGTATTTGTAGATTGCCCTCCTGGGGGGTATTCTGTAAGAGTCCACCTAGCGGACTGTCCATTTCCGCCGCTGCTGATTGGATGAAGCTTTACGAGGGAGGCGGAGACGAGCAGCCCAGCCAATCAGCAGCGGCCTAAATGGACAGTCCACTAGGAGGACTCCTACAGAATGCCTTCCCTGCAATAGCCAGAGCACAGCTCTTATCGCGGGAGTGAGTGAGTGACTGAAAAATTTACTGAGCTCTAGTAATTGTTTTTATGCGGCTGGGGCGGATTCTTCAGGGTAGTCTTCCTCCTTGTGTCTTTCCCGGAGGCCCTCACCCGCTGCTGCGTCCGTCCTCTACCGCTATGATCGGCTGCCCTCAGTCCAGGGCTCCGCTGGCCTCTGCTGTCCGTCGTGCACGCCGCACTACACCTAGCTGGTCTCCGCAGCGGTCGCTGGACAGCTGTTCCTCCCATTGCTCCGCACTTGTGTGTGATATGATTGGGATTACGTCAGTTTTTTTTCAATGCCCATGTTAGGTGGTATAATGGGGGTTTCTCATTGCACCATGGACATTTGTCCTTATATAATGTAAATAATAAGGGTACGACCCTGTTTGCAGTTGCCCCCATGCGACAGCTTCTTCCCTGCTAAAGGACTTGTGCGGCGTGGGGTAGCGCTTCCTGCTGCCTCTGTAATTGTCTGAAATGGCCGAGTACTCTCGGGGTACAGGTGTGGGTTCCTCAAGGTTGTCGACGTTGGACGCTCGGTAATTAGTGCACTCTCGAGCTACCCTGCCACCTCCGTGTGTCCCGGTACCCATACGAGCTTGTGCGTACCGCGAGAAGACACCCGGCAAAGGCGCACGCACGAAAGATGGGTGGCGCTTTCCCGCACCAGCCTGCCACGGTGACGTCAGGAATTTTGACGGCGCCTGCTGGGCTCTCTCTATGTGTAAAAATGAAGTACAATGTATTCTAAAGGAGCCGAGGACTGAACGAGGCAAGTTTCGGGAACTAGCACTAAGCCCAACGCTGTACAAATACAAAAACTACTTTGAAATCCGTGACGTCACATTGACGTACTGCCGTTGCGGTTTTGGCGCGAAATCTAAAATATTAAACTTTAATCTTTATTTTCTTTTTTTCTATTCAAACCACTATGGCGAAATTAACGGCAATAGAGTGCTCATACGATACTTTATCAATCCAAACTAATTTATTCTTTTGCTTTAGCGGTCTCTTTAAAATACGCACGTACGCTTATGATTACGTTCTTTACCATACTATTAAAAGTCCTAATGATCACGAAATTCTTAACGATCCATCTGCATCATATTTCGCTAATGGTGAGAGACTTGGCAGACGCAAATTAACTTTGGAAAAACTGTTTCCATGTCATTTACTAAACGCTCTTTCCGCCTTCTTTCACTTATTCGTTTAATGCTTCTCCACTAGAAAATGTGTCGCAGTATAAATACCTTGGTCTTACATTCTCGAAATATTTGTCTTGGTCCCATCAAATTGAAAAGATGTGCAACCGCGCGCTTAGAAAGCTAGGATACCTGCAACGTACCCTACGTTCGGCCCCTCTTAACACAATGCTCCTGATTTGTAAAACACTAGTTCGTCCAATACTCGAGTATTGCTCGGTCGTATGGAGCCCACACAAGGAATCTGATATCGACAAAATTGAGACTGCCCAAAAGAAAGCTATACGCTTCATTTATCGTCGCCACAATAGGTATATTTAACCTAATTCCCACATTCACAATCGTCAGCCTGACACTAATTTTTCCCCGTCGCCACGTCGAATCGTTGAAGTTTTTCCATACTCTGATAAACTCTCCGCAAGATTCCTTTCACGTCGCACCCGCTAGACCGGCATTCGCTAGACCACCACCATGCATTGAATACCGTCTGCTGAATTCCTCTTCTATATTGTTAACCAGTGATCTTTCTTGCATCTTGTAATGTTTTCTGCTTTCTCCGTTTCTTCTTGCCTTCTTTGCCATCTGTGTATTTCCTACACCACACTCCTGCAACAGCTCTTCGGGTCTGCAGCAAGTTAATAAATATAAATATGCTATTGTAAGGTACAATAGTAATGCGAGCAAGAACGAGGACACAAGAGGGAGAAATTTATGCCACAAAGATCGAAAAGGAAGAACCGATGGTCCCGATTTTTGGTAGTCACAACAATATGAAGCCAACGGATAATGAAGCCAAGGGAAGCTTAAGGGAAATGATTTGTTGCCTTTAATTGACATCTACAAATGGTAAGGTAAAAATAGATGAAAGAGGACGAAGAAAAAAAGAACGACAATTTGAGGCCGGTGGGAACCGAACCCGCACCCTCCGCATATCGCGTGCGCTGATCTGCCAGTTGAGCTACGGCGACTCGCGTTTGTACGCCTACATTCTTGGATGTTTATGCATATGTGCAAGATGTGACCCTGGGAGTGTTAGCCAGCGCCGTCGCCGCAGCTCAATGGAAGAGCATCGCACGCGTAGTGCAGAGGTTGTAGGTTCGGCTCCCGCCGACGGCAAGGCATTTTTTTCGTCCTCTTTCATTTCCCTTTACCGCACCATTTCTACATGTCAGTTAAAAACGAATTATCCCCCCTATGCTTTCCTTGGCTTCATTATCGGTTGGCTTCGTATTGTTGTGAGTAACACTTTTTGTACCAGACGAGTTTTCGTTGAACTTTTTACTCTACGTAAAGAGGCATACACTTACGCTAATCTTCAGACAACGCTTTATTGTCGGTGAAGCAGTCGTTTATTGTAATGTCCACGTCCTGCCGATGTCATAACCGGACGCTAGCCCCCATTTCAGCACTCGTCCTGAATGCCACGTCACTCGAGCGAAAGAGTGGGCGGCACATGCATGATGAACACACGCCGACAACGAACACAAACGCGCACACGCAATTATTTAGGAGCTCCTTTGCTGCGCGCGATACACGGGCGCCGCGCTTCCCGTAGGATCGAGCACGTCTGCGGCTGCACCGGTCGAGGAATGACGTTCTATTTTTGCCCGTTCTTCACTACTGTAGCTTTTATAGAGGCTGCAAAGCGCACGCAGCTGCTAAGCACTTCGGCGAACCGGAGTTCGCGCTCGCAAGTTGGCAAACTAAAGCGGACGCGCGTATGATGAGGAATGTATATATATATACAAAATGGCGTTCGAACTAACCTGCATGGTGAGATTTCTCATTGTCCTTTCCATGGGATCGCAGGTCACCCAGAGGGTGACAATCGCACAGTCGATAAGTACCAGAACGCAGACGAGTGCAATCAGCTGCTGGTCCTGGAGGAGCTGCAAGGAACAGAACGCGCGGAACACATGGGCGATGAGGCGTGCAGAAAAATTTGAGCAGGTTCTGAAAGAGATATCGAGAAGGGATGACGGGGTGATGATGTGGCGGGGAAGCGTACGGAGAATGGCAACGTGTGAACTGTAGCGGGTTCGCTGTATACTCGCGTGCTGATGGATACACAATGAGTGGGCAGAGAGGAATGGTGCAGAAACAAGACCTCAACAGGATCGCGAGAACACGGTGCATCATCTTCATCATTGTTGTTGCGTCTGCCCGAAGACGCAACAACAACAATGTTTTACCAAAGACAGACGAGTTGCACTTTTTGTTCCTGGGTCTGTAAAAGCCAGTGCTGTGCCTGGCGCAATTCTTGTTGGGTTCGTACGGCCGCTCTCTAGTGGCGGTGGTAAGCAGGCATGTGTTGCAAGGCCGCATTACTTGCCATTGCGCAATAAACGTTGGTTTGAGATTTTTAATATAAATTCCGCAAAATGCTTAACATGGAGGCCCGGACACGCAAACAAGTTACAGATGGAAGGTCGAATCAGAAATTTTATGACGCCATTCGAAGAGTATATCCTTTCTAGCTCTTTGGCGATACAACCGAATACGCAACTAAGCATGCAATCATTATGCGAGACGCAAGCACGTACTTACAGTCGAACGCCTCTACAGCGAAATGACCCGCAGAACGAAGAATTGATTATTTCCTGGCAGAAGAATTCCTATATTTCCTATGTATTGCAAACACCTCTACAGTGAAGACCACTGCAACGAATTTGCCTGTACAATGAAGGAATTCAGGCGTGCACGATGGCTGATTTGTTGTTTTACAACGAACGCAGCGGTGCATTCACCGCCCTCCGACGACGTCAGATGAGCTAACGGCCGCACTGTAGCTACGCATTGACGAGTGTACCGACAGCACCAGTTTAGCCCTGCTACACTGCTCCAGGAATCACTCAACTAGTACGCTGCTTGCTGTAATGCATCAGCGGGTGCGACTGCTGACGAATACGTTGCAGTTGATGACGACGTGATGACGTAATCTTAACTGACCACCGACGATGTAGTCAAGGCTATCTAACGCAGAAAGGACGCGAATGTAAACGAGTGCAACGGTTTCGCTGCGTTTCGCTGCGGAGCATGCTGCGAAGCTTCGGTGCAATAAGGTTGGCTGCAGTCGTACATTCTGTCAGGCGAAGAGTGCACAAAAAATTAGCGACTTACTTCAGCAAGCCTATCTTGGATTCATGTTAAACAGAGGTTCTCTTTTGCTGAATGTGCTTAGACTCTTCCATTGTGAGCGGTATACAGTGCGCGACCTGTGTAACAAAGTGGCCTGTGTAACGATAAGGTCACGAGCACTTCGCTATAATGACGTCTGACTGTATTTACCCGCGGGTGTGGGGTGCGTGTGCGTGAGTGTTTATGTGTTCCGTTCGGTGCGAAATCTACACACATGCATTCTCGACGCTTGTTTTCTTGTTGTTTTTTTTAAACATAAATATATATTACGCGTGCAGCATGCGGGATCATTTCTTGTTGTTGTTGTTGCTGCTGCTGCTGTTTTATTGCCAAGAGTGAGACGACTCAGTCGGTGTCAACCATTGAGGCGCGTCAGTCTTGCTTGTGTTGCGCGCGCGCTCGGCGTGGTTCTTTCGTTGGATTCACATGACGGACCGAAACGATTATGCATCTCGCGGATCGAGCACTCAGGGACATCGAATCACGCCGCGAACACCTCGTCTGCGGCGCCTTCGTACACGTCGCTGTTCGATGCTGCATGAGCTCGGTCGCGATTCGGTCCGTTGTGTGAATCAGGTTTTACCAAAGACGTTTCAAATGGTCTGCTAGCCTCCTAACGAAAATGTCACTCTCATCTACAACATTCCAAAATAGGAGATTATCTCTATTGTAACCGATCATCCGCGGATCTCTCTGCGTGGACCGTTAAGCCATCCGAAATGCACACGGCGGTGGTCGATGTCCGTCCGTCTACGCGTTGCGTCGACACGAAAAAAGAAAAAAAAAATGACTTCAGTTTTTCGAGAATGCCCTGTAGCTCTCAATCTAATGTAAGTGTCTTGGAAAAAAATTATGCTGAATTTGGCCATGAAGACGATTCTATCATTACGCCGCGTTCCTTTCATTTACTTGTAATAACTAGCTAGTTCACAGTGAAGCTGTAAACGTCACAGAATGCCTGTCTGCAATATATGGCCGTCTACGGAGTGAAGATGGGAGTATGGTTACAGAAAACGGCTATAACTCTTAGTTTGTCGAAACTATCCCGAAACAAATGATACGATAATTAGCCCCTAAGACGACTCCAACATTGCGCCGAGTTTCATCTACTTTTCATAATTACGTCTTTCACAGTCAAGTTCACTCTTCTGAATACTGCCACCGCGATAATAGTAATCATGGTGCTGCTGCTTTTTTTATTATCCTGTGAGTTGCGTTGACACTTAACGTGACGAACTGCGAATCTGTTTGGGTCGAATTTCATGATAATTTTTTTTTCACAAGATAAGGAAAACCTAATGGTTACATCTGTCGCTCACCTTTATCTGGAAGCGCACTTTGCTTAGCGCTGGGTGATTTGGTGCATACATTAACATTCGAGCAGAAAAATGCCATTATCATAGGCGATATTAGGATAAACCTTTTAGATACATCCAACTCACTACTTATTGATTACGTTAGCTGCCTAAATCGGTTTGGATATGAAAACATAATTACTCTTTCAACTCGCTGTCCCACAAATAAACAGGGTGCACTTTTAGACCACACATTATCTAATCTTTTTACTAAGCCTGAGTGTGGTGCCATCCAAGCTTTGATAACCGGTCATTACCCAATATTCGTGCGCTTAACTTTTGCTGCTACCACTAACGATACAAACTTCACGAGAAAGAAATTTAATTCGTCAATATTTATCGAATTAATTACCGCTTCAGACTGGTCCCCAGTAGTGCCATGTGATAACCCTGAAACTGCCTATAACACATTTTCAAAAATAATTTCCAGTGCTATTGCAGATTCCACAGCAGTAATGAAATGTAAAAAAAAAAAAAAGATTCAGCTCCCATGGCTATCCGTAACCCATGGCTATCCACCAGCTTGCTAAAGTGTGTACGGAAAAAAGATGACCTTTAGAGAAAAAAAAAACAGCCATTTCACACTGCACTTCACGAAAGGTATAAGAAATATTCTAACCAATTAAGAAGACTACTCAAACAGGCTAAAACAAGGTATTATGAAAATGAAATTAAGTGTGCCGGTAATGATGTAAAAAACAATGGAACCTATTAGACTGTCTTTTAGGTCGATCCACTCGTAATGCCGAAATAACCATGATACAATTGGGATATCTTCTTCTTGATAACCCTTAGGACATTGCAACCTCCTTCATTAATTTCTTCTGTACAGATAATCAAGGGTGCAACGATCCATTGATCCATGTTACCCCTGTGTACCTCATAGACTTTCATTGTCATGAACAAGGCTCCTGTACGGGAGCCAAAACGTCTTGGTTTCTTTTCTTTTAATGTTTTTGGTCGGCGTCCGTTTTACCCTTGAACTATGAGCAATCCCGACCAGACGAGTTTTCGTCGAACTCTTGATTTCATAGCTTTTTTCTTCACCCCGCGACACCTGAAGACATAGTCACACTCATTTCTAGTTTAAAAAAAACTCAAGGCCTGGTCTTGACAACTTCAGCCCATCTCTCATAAATATGATAGCGTACTTAACATCTGCAATATTCTGTCGCATAGTGAACCTTATCTTTAAGACAGGAATTTTTTCAAGTTCTTTGAAAAAGGCCAATTATCCCTGTTTTCACGAAGGGAGATAAGCGTGTAACATGTCATCATCAGCCTGCTAACGCCCACTGCAGGACAAAGGCCTCTCCTTTACTTCTCCAACTACCCCGATCATGTACTAATTGTGGCCATGTTGTCCCTGCAAACTTCTTAATCTCATCCGCCCTCCTAACTTTCTGCCGCCCCCTGCTACGCTTCCCTTCCCTTGGAATCCAGTCCGTAACTCTCAATTACCATCGGTTATCTTCCCTCCTCATTACATGTCCTGCCCATGTCCATATATTTTCTTGATTTCAACTAACAAGTCATTAACTCGCCTTTGTTCCCTCACCCAATCTGCTCTTTTCTTATCCCTTAACCCATCATTCTTCTTTCCATAGCTCGTTGCGTCGTCCTCAGTTTGAATAGAGCCCTTTTCGTAAGCCTCCATGTTTCTTCCCCGTACGTGAGTACAGGTAAGACAGAGCTGTTATACACTTTTCTCTTGAGGTATAATGGCAACCTGCTGTTCATGATCTGAAAATGCCTGCCAAACGCACCCCAGCCCGTTCTTTTTATTCTTCTGAATATTTCACTCTCATGATCCAGATCTGCGGTCACTACCTGCCCTAAGTAGATGTATTCCCTAACCACTTCCAGTGCCTCTCTACCTATCGTAAACTGTACCTATCGTAACCTGTACCTATCGTAAACTGTACCTATCGTATGTTATCTTCCGAGACTGTTAAATAATACTTTAGTTTGCCGCAGATTAATTTTCAGACCCACCCTTCTGCTTTGCCTCTCCAGGTCAGTGAGCGTGCATTGCAATTGGTCTTCTGAGTTACTAAGCAAGGCAATATCATCAGCGAATCGCAAGTTGCTAAGGTATTCTCCATCAACTTTTATCCCCAATTCTTCCCAGTCCAGGCCTCTGAATACCTCCTGTAAACATGCTGTGAATAGCATTGGAGAGATCGTGTCTTCCTGCCTGACGCCTTTCTTTATTGCGATTTTGTTGCTTTCTTTATGGAGGACTACGGTGGCTGTGGAGCCGCTACAGATATCTTTCAGTATTTCCACATACGGCTCGTCTACACCCTGATTCCGTGATGCCTGCATGACTGCTGAGGTTTTGACGGAATTAAACGCTTTCTCGTAATCAATGAAAGCTATATATAAGGGTTGGTTATATTCCGCACATTTCTCTATCACCTGATTGGTAGTGTGAGTGTGGTCTATTGTTGAGTAGCCTTTACGGAATCCTGCCTGGCCCTTTGGTTGACAGAAGTCTAAGGTGTTCCTGATTCTATTTGCGATTACCTTAGTAAATAGTTTGTAGGCAACGGACAGTAAGCTGATCGGTCTATAATCTTTCAAGTCTTTGACGTCCCCTTTCTTATGGATTAGGATTATGTTAGCGTTCTTCCAAGATTACGGTACGCTCTAGGTCACGAGGCATTGCGTATACAGGGTGCCAGTTTTTCTAGAACAGTCTGCCTACCATCCTTCAATAAATACGCTGTTACCTGATCCTCCCCAGCTGCCTTCCCCATTTGCATAGCTCCCAAGGCTTTCTTTACTTCTTCCGGCGTTACTTGTGGGATTTCAAATTCCTCTAGACTATTATCTCTTCCATTATCGTCGTGGGTGCCACTGGTACTGTATGAATCTCTATAGAACTCCTGAGTCATTTGGACTATCTCATCCATATTAGTAATGATATTGCCGGCTATGTCTCTTAACGCATACATCTGATCCTTGCCTATTCCTATTTTCTTCTTCACTGCTTTTAGGCTTCCTCCGTTCCTGAGAGCATGTCCAATTCTATCCATATTATACTTCCTTATGTCAGCTGTCTTACGCTTGTTGATTAACTTCGAAAGTTCCGCCAGTTCTATTCTAGCTGTAGGGTTAGAGGCTTTCATACATTGGCGTTTCTTAATAAGATCTTTCATCTCCTTCCGATTGCTTACTGGTACCCTGTCGAACGCAGTTACCACCGACTTCTATTGTACACTCCTTAATGATGTCCATAAGATTGTCGTTCATTGCTTCAACACTAAGGTTCTCTTTCTGAGTTAAAGCCGGATACCTACTCTGTAGCTTGATCCGGAACTCCTTTATTTTCCCTCTTGCCGCTAACTCATTGATCGGCTTCTTATGTACCAGTTTCTACCGTTCCCTCCTCAAGTCTAGGCTAATTCGAGTTCTTACCATCCTATGATCACTGCAGCGCACCTTGCCGAGCACGTCCACATGTTGTATGATGCCAAGGTTAGTGCAGAGTAATTGAGGTAGAACACACCACAGCTTTGCTGCTCGCATCCTTCACAGAGTGGAAGTGCTGATGAATTTTTTTATCTGAATGTTTAACCGTGTGGAGGCGCGTACTCGCGTTGTACTTCCCGTACCATATCACAGCCCGCAAGGCCTTGTATGAGCAAAGAAAAAAGTGACTGGAGATAGGCGAAAGCCTGATGGGCGGGCTCACTCATCCCGAACGCGAGGCTTACGAAGGCGCAGCGTAGTGCGCTGTTCTTCGCTTTTAAGAACACAGCGTGCAGTTTTTGTTAATGGCGAAAATGTGCGGATGAGCGAATATTTTTTCCTTCTCTTTCGCATTTGAATTATGGTGATCGGGCGCCGTTTGTTACGGTCGTGCATATCGAGCGTATGCCGAAGAGTCAGAAGAGCGTTTTCGAGGGGGCACGACCAAGCTCGTAATTTTATGGAGTGAACACAGTAGACATGACGTGGCCCGAAACTGCCGACAAGGTTATATCGTAGGAGTAAAGAAGACACAAGGCACCAAAGAAATAAAGATAAAGAGAGGAAATCACCAAGTTGATATGAAGTGCACGGAAAGCTATACGGCTGCAGGTTTGCCCGAAGAGGGATGGCGGGGGTGAGTGAAACCGTGGTGTCAGCTCCGCGGTTTCGCTCGGTGAGCAGTGACGCGTGGGAGATCCCGGCCGCGCTCACTCGCGAACGCCGCGGCGCGCAGCACAAGATGGCGCCTGAGGAAGCGATGCGCGGAAGTAACCGCCGAGTCGGAAGGTCCTGCTTGATCACCTCATTTGCCCCCGCGCGTACAGCGGCCGCCTGCGCCCCCCAACCCCCCCCCCCCTCTCTCTCTGCTGCTCCCTTTGCTTCTCCGTGCCGCGTCCCGCCGAGAAGTGACGCGACGCGGCCGTGTTCCGACACGGCTGCTGAGGCGGCAACAAGGCCCTCCGTATGTCGAGGGAGCTGCGTCGGCTCGACTTGTAGGAGGGGTTGGCGGATAATAAATCGTTAGTGGCGTGCGAATATTCGAAAGTTCGGAATAACGAATCGAATGATGTCCTATTTGATTCGGTCTTCCAATCGAATATTCACCATTAGCGAATGCGAATATTTTTTCTAATATTTCAAAGCGTCAACTGCACCCAATTATATCTAAAACTGCAGCGAACGTACAGTTATTTGTAAATTGCAGCGAACGACAACGCTCTCTGCAATGCCTGTCCTTGCGAGGAGACGCTAGAACACGTTCTGTGCGACTGTGCTGAATATAATGTTCAGAGACAGTCCCTGGCGTCCGTTCTAGCGCACCTTGACAATAGACCATTGTCAGTTGAAACGATTTTCACATGTCGCCGACAAAAGACATCGCAGCTGAAGGCGGCGAAGGGACTACTTCGGTTCTTGAAAGGGGCTTGGACAAGCGGCTGTGACAGTGATGTCACGTACCACGCAAGAGTGACGGACTGTTACTGACGATGCGTGTGCTGTGCTATGTGCTCTCTCTCTCTCTCCTCCCCATCTTTCATCGCCCCATCCCCCTCCCATGTGTAGGGTAGCAAACCGGTTAAGGTAAACTGGTTAACCTCCATGCCTTTCCTTCTTCACTTTTTCCTTCCTTCTTTAATAAACAGCGCTTCACAACGTACTATGTAGCAGGGCTAGGCAAAGATAATTTGCAATTGTGTCATGATACGATACAAGATACTCGGGCAACAAGTATTTGAGAAACAGATACAAGATGCTACTGCAATCATTGTATCGGATACGATACTTTATATATGTATCTTTAGATATTTCGATACATTCGCAAATTTCTTATTATAGAGCTATATAATGTAGCAGCAAACGCGTATCCACAAAAATCTTTGCTTGGAAATGTCTTAACTGCGACCAACCTTGTTTCATTTGAACTAAATGTTTCTTATACCCCTGCCACACGGGTACAGAAAATGACATTAACTGGCTAATGCCTTAAACTTTAATGTCATTCGCGGGGTGCCACACGGACATGCTTAATGGCATTAAAGCTTAATGCCATTCACGACGTAGTGCGTTCTCGTAACTCACTTTGCCGTCAAACGCGCACTCTCGTTCCCAATGTCTCCACATTCTGACGTGACTAAACGAACAATTACTATATTCGTGAAGAGCAATTGATATATTCTTCACTTTCTTTAATAAATAGCTCCTTCTCGCGGCGTAGTGCGTTCTTACAATCATTACAACTTACTTGGCAGTCGAATGCGTACTCTCGTTTACAATGTCCCCGTCGTGGCCGTAGTGACCATATTCTCACGATATTAAGCAAACTTGTTGATAAAAACAGCTAATATGCTCTTAAATTTTTTAAAAGGAGCTCTTTATTTTCGTAGAGGTCAGCAGGCGATCTTGCCACTACGCACGGCTAGAGCACTGATCGTGAGCGCGTTAGCCATGCAGGAGGGGCTCTTACGGCGGCGGCTCCTTGCCTTGTTGGCCTTCGAATTTCTCGACGATGCTTGACTCGAAGAAGCACATACACCAGAACAAACTGGAGCACACGGTCAAATTCTTCCGGATCGATGCTTGAGAGCTATTTTTCCAATTTCAATGCTTTGGCTACGCTATGGATTGGCCGTCGAGCTAGCTTTGGCTTCAAACAGCTTACGGCTGGGTGCGACAACGACATTCATGAAGTAAAATATACATACAATACGCCGATTAATGTTTCTCATGCCATTTCTTAAACATTTCCTCCCTAGATAACTGTTTCTTATTGTATTACGATTGGCAAGCAAACTTATCCGTTTCACTGCAGTTAACGCCATCGCAATGCTTGATGTCATTAAGTATGCGCGTGTAGCAGCGATCGAAATATAATGGCATTAAAAAACTTAAGGTCTTAAACTTTTAATGGCATTAACCTCACCCGTGTGGCACAGGCTTTATAGTACCTCACAATTTTTGTCTTTCTTGCTCAAAGTCATAGTTTCATTCCTAAACAACTTATTGGGTTGCTTTGGCTGCTTAACACAAAGGTTCGTAATACATCAGCGGTTCTTGCTTGTCGCTTTTGTAATTGGTAGGAGTCGCTTCTCTGCTTGCCAACCAGCTATAGCGGGTCGCCATCTAATTACAAGAACGCCAATAAGCCTCTCAACGACGGCGCAAATAGCGCTATGGAGTTTTACCTTGCCCGTAAACGTATTACCGTTTACGCATGTAACGTAGACCAGAAAATTGATTTTAGTGCCTGCTAGCAACAATCACGTCGTACTAAAAATTGCCGCCTTATGCACAAATCTCCCAGAAGCAGCGCCATCCACGCTGTGGTTCACAACAGTCAAACTTAAATTCACAATAGCATTGAAATCGCTGTTGTATGAAACTCACTAGACGCAAGGCGACCCCAGTTTTAAAGCGAAAGCTTTACTGTCCGCGAATTTGCGATTTCGCCGTGGCGGTGCTCCGAGGAGGCACATGATGTCACAACGCCCACCTCGCCGCGGATATTTCTCTCTCTCTCGCTCCCTAGTCACTACTGCGCATGAGCCACTAGCAGCACCGAACAATGCTTCCTTTACTATAGATGCCCGACGCGTCGCTCCCTTTCCCATTGTAGCGGCGGATCCCTAATTTCAGCATAAATTTCGTGAGGCGGCGCTCGTTGCCTCTTCAACTTCTGGCGGCGGCGGCGGCGGCCGAGTACTTTCGCCGGCGCGTTCGTAGAGCCGATATGTGCGGGCGTCTGTTAGCGAGCGTTCTTGCGGGCTTCCGAGATGTTGACAGATGTCATGGTAATCTCAGAGGCTGCAGCACCGGATCTAAGTTGCAGGCGTTTGCCATGAGAGGCGCTCGTTGCGTTTTCGCGGAGACGAGAAAAGGAAGAGGGCACGGAACCGAGTTTACCGGACAACGCGGCAGGAACTAGTAGAGGAGGCATTGCACCGAGCCACAGGTGCTCCGCCGCGCCTTCCGCCCCCTCCCCCCCCCCGCCCGCCGTTTGGTATGACGTCACACCGCGTGCCTCGTCGTTGCGCTCGCCTCCGCTCGGTTCGTCGCATGCCTGATAACATGTCGGAGAATTGAAAAGGAGAGCTCGCGTGCGCCGCAACCACAGTTGAGGCGGCAGTATGGACGGCGACATTTCTGATAAGCAGGAGGAGGCCTGGAATCGACATCGGAATGAGATGAAGAGGAAATGAATCGCCCATGGAACAGACGAACAGCGCGCCGAACGACTGGCTAAACGCCGCAACATAGCTAGACAACCACACTAACCTGGACTTGCAATCAAGATTAACCAAGGCTAACCAAGCTTTGCCTTAGCTTTCGCTACGTATATTCTGGCATATATAGCCGAGCTAAGCCACTGCCAATTTTTGCATTTTTCGGACTTCTTAACAAAGCACCGCGCAAGAGAAGAATTAAATTGTGCGGCACTACGTGCAGTACCACGATCTGAGAATGAGGCCCGCCGTAGTGGGGCACTCCGGAAATTTGGACCACCTGAGGTTCTTTAACGGGCACCTAAATATAAGTACACGGGTATTTTCGCGTTTCGCTTCCATCGAAATGCGGCCTCCGTGGCCGGGATGCGATCTTGTGACCTCATGCTTAGCAGCCCGACACTATAGCCACTAAGTAACCACGGCGGGTGTGGAGAAACTTCGACAACGACACCATATAGCGGCATCAGAACTAGCGCGAAAGACGCCGCGCACGCATTGGCGTACGCAGCACAGTACAGTCGTACGGCGGCGACGAGCAAGTATCGTGGCACCAACGACACTAAAATTAAAGGATCAAGAAAACGAAACGTTGTCTGCGCGCACACGCTCGTGCGCTTGTTTTTGTCGCGACTGGCGAGCGCCACCACGAGACTACTCCACCAACAGGGGCGCTCAAACCTCGTCGCCAATTTAGTGGTAGAAAATCAGGTGTTATGGTAATCAATGAAAACAGTGAACAGACAGTGGCAATGCAGGGCCAGGAAATACCTCGGATGAGAGAACATAAATACCTTGGTATATGGATATACCAAGGCAATAAATACATGGAAACACAGGAAAAAAAAAACGATAACAGTGAACGGGTAGAGAAATGGGGGGCAACCATAATGAAGTACAGGGCACTATGGGGATACAATAGGTACGAGGTGCTCCAGGGTATGTGGAAAGGTGTAATGGTTCCAGGACTTACTTTTGGAAACGCGGTTGTCTGCTTGATATCAGGGGTACAATCAGGACTCGATGGGAACCAAAGGTCAGTGGGTCGCCTCGCATTCGGCGCTAACGGCAAGACTACAAATGAAGCTGTGCAGATGATATGGGCTGGACTAGTTTTGCAGTGATGGAAGCTCGCAGTAAAATTGATTATGAAAAACGACTGAGGAATATGAAAGAAAGTAAATGGGCTGGGAGAGTGTTGAGGTATCTGTACAGGAAAAACATTGATTCACAGTGGTGGAAAAGAACTAGGAAGCTTACCAGCAAGTATGCGGCCTGTAGGGTAGGCAACACAGCAAGAAATACGGTAAGTGGAAAGTCAGAGAGGCTGAAATAATCTCATGGGTGGCCGCAATGGAAAAGAAACCTGCTATGAGTAACTACTTAAGCGGAAGAAACGAAATCAGGAAAGAAACAATTTATGATAACTCAAAGGGAAGCCCATTACTTTTCGAAGCGAGATAAGGATGGCTTAGAATACGCACCTATAAAGCGAGATATAAGAAGGAAGAAGAAACATATGCTTGCTGCGGTAAAGTTAGGGAAGCGATGGGGCATATTTAATTATAATGTGAAGGTATCAGCCCAGCGGTCGATTTAGGCACCACTGGCTTTCTTGAGGCCCTTGGATTCAGCGAGACCAGTGGAAAAGTAAACGTATCCGCAGTAGAGATTAGTAAGAGGCGATTGGAAAATTGGTGGAAGAAAAGTAGGGAAACGACAAACAACGGCGACGTATAAAAGCAAAGTTCGCAAAAGGGGGTCAGAAAATGTGGTTGTGGGAGTTTAAAGCGTTTTTTTTTCTTTTTTAACCTAGGTAGGAAGTTAGGCAGTATTATAGCAAGAGCTTGATGGCGCAGCCCACCGCCCCGTTACAAAGGGGACACTCATAACGCGCACGCACACACACACACACACACACACACACACACACACACACACACACACACACACACACACACACACACACACACACACACACACACGTCCGTCCGTCCGTCCGTCCATCCAACCATCCATCCATCCATCCATGCCCTCGCTAGAGGGCTCTGGCAGAAAAATGAAAGCATGGTGCAACATTTTTCATGGAGAAAGGAAAAAATTGGGAGTGGCTCAGCTCAGTGGTTTAGCCAGTCGTTCGGCGCGCTGTTCGTCTGTTTCCTGGGCGATCCGTTTCCTCTTGATCTCGTTCCGATGTCGATTCCAGGCCTCCTCCTGCTTATCAGAATTGTCGCCGTCCATATGCCGCCTCAACTGTGGTTGCGGCGCACGCGAGCTCACTTTTTCAGTCCTCCGACATGTTATCAGGCATGCGACGCAGCTGGCGAAGCGAGCGGAGGCGAGCGCAACGACGAGGAACGCGGGCTGACGTCTTACCGAATGGCGGAGGCGGAAGGCCGTGGCGCTGCGCAGCGGCGGAACACCTGTGGCTTGGGGCTACTAGTGGCGCATGCACAGTAGTGACTAGGGAGCAAGAAAGAGAAATATCCACGGCGAGGTGCGCGTTGTGACGTCATGTGCCTCCTCGGAGCACCGCCACGGCGAAACCACAAGTTCGCGGCCAGTAAGGTTTTCGCTTTAAGAACTGAGGGGCCCTTACGTCCCTCTTTGTGAAGCTAAGTGAAGCTTAGAGTGTACTAGGACACGGTTAGAGTCTACTAGAATACGTCTGAGTGGGACGAGCGGCTGGAGCGGCGCATGCTTTGCAGTGAGGCGCGCTATACGACGAAAAATACTGTGGCGGCGCTGCGATCGAAATGGATTGGGCCGCATCAAGGTCGCGCTGCAAAAGCAAAAAGACAGGTAATTGAAGCAGCTTACAATGGGAAAGCTGGCGATCGCTGCATGAGCACGCCTAGTGTACATATTAGCGATAAAGAAATCCAGTTTCTCATGTGTATTTTTGCACGTTGTTTGGCAACTTGTATGCATGTATAAAAGTTGTTTTTTTTAATATTTGGGGTTTTACGTGCCAAAACCACTTTCTGATTATGAGGCACGCCGTAGTGGAGGACTCCGGAAAGTTTGACCACCTGGGGTTCTTTAACGTGCACCTAAATCTAAGCACACGGGTGTTTTCGCATTTCGCCCCCATTGAAATGCGGCCGCCGTGGCCGGGATTCGATCCCGCGACCTCGTGCTCAGCAGCCCAACACCATAGCCACTGAGCAACCACGGCGGGTAAAAAAAAAAGTTGGTTTGGCGATTACAACATAAAAAAGTTGTAAGTCAGCGGCCATTTACGCCGTTCGCGTTGTTTTAATGTCCTGACTATTTGCGATGCACAAACTCAGTTTTCAAAAACTGTAACCTGAAGACGTGCACAGGCGAGAGTGTTTCACAATGGCGCGAACGTCCTGCTTTTCTCTCGCTCTCCTGTCGTTTGCTGAATTCCCATAATGAACAACAACACAGAAGTTCCCCTTTCTCCTATGACCGCCTCGCTAAAATCCTTCTTTAGAAGCGAATGTTTTTCTTCCCACCAGAGCTAGCACAAACACGGCACGCCTCTGATGTTGTTTAAAGAACTATATATGCCAGGGCTTACTCGCAACTTGTAGCACCTCGCCGCAGATTAAACAAGAAGAATGAATCATTCAACTTTTTTTTTCTCTTGAAACTTGGATCACTTTGACGCTATAAGTTCTCCCTTGCGTAAACACGACGCTGGAATTCTTAGCACACCTTCAGCTTGCAGCTTCTGCTACGAAAGTTTTACGCTGTGCATCCTGTGTTTGTGGATTGTACTTTTATGTTTACTTGCAATTGCTAATTATTAATATCTTTCTGTTTTACTGCATATGCTTGCAAAGTACTTCGAGGATGAGGTAAACAACAGCGGTGCCCGATTCAAAACGCAAACAAGAAGCGCTGCGTGCAAGTTTTAGGTGACAGCAGTGGCTGTGTTACGCTGATAAAATTACACTAGCTGCGTTTACTTTTTGCTGTTACTTGTATTGGGACAAAAATTATCTGGTTTCACCAATTACTAATCTCACAAATTGTTAGTGCCAGTTTCTCGGTACGTACTGCTGATTATTCCTCTCGTGGTTATGCGATATTTCCTTTTCTGAAGACACTTCTGTTATAGATGGAAAGTGGCATAACGAATAAAAATGAGAACTGACGTAAGTAACAAGACGTTCTAAAATAAACACAAGCTATCCTTCTCCTCACCCAATTTCCCCAATAGGGGCCGAGTCACCATATATTGTTCTCGCTCTGTTGTCATCAGCGACTAGAATGTAATCTTACTGGGCTGCTTTTCAAGGTACGCAGAGGGATACGCTCCTTCACGCGCACGCACACACGCACGCGCACACATCCACACGTTTGCCGCGCCCTAAAATCAGATAAGTAAAGGACAGGGCCCGTATATAAAAAAAATATACCCGCAGAATCACCTCTGGGAGTTATCTAAATGATGCGTAAGCATATCGTAGTGCTGACGTAGTGTTTTGTGGTAGTATGCTGGCGTGTTTCGTATAACTGCGAGAAGGACCGCGAAAGAACCGTGAAACGGAGAAGCGCAGTTGCAACACCGAACGGTAAAGTAATACCTGCACGAGACGACGTAGAAGGGGCGAGTTGATCTAATCAATGTGGTGTTA
Organism: Dermacentor albipictus; assembly: GCF_038994185.2. Taxonomy (NCBI): domain Eukaryota; kingdom Metazoa; phylum Arthropoda; class Arachnida; order Ixodida; family Ixodidae; genus Dermacentor; species Dermacentor albipictus. The sequence continues at coordinate 8,326,679 of NC_091823.1, read as the reverse complement.
TAGATAGCCCGCAGCGAATGTGGACGAGGGAGATGCAGCAACTGAAGGAAACATATGCAACATTTATCAGGTACACTGAACCGTTATGAACCTTGATAAACCGTGCTCCGGCGGCGGCTATGTCTGGCGCGGTCCGTATCTTTGAAAGCTATCTGCAAGAGCTCCGTAAGCGCTGTGTTCTTGCCGCTTCGTTGGCGTTGAAGCGAAAGGGAGCACGCAGGTGAATTCGCTCGCTGCTGCGAGCGCTATGTTGAAAAAGATCGTCTCACGGGACGGACGGGGGGACGGTTCTTCCGTTGCGTAAGGAGAGAAATGCGCGCTCGTTTAAAACTTCTTACGCTATTGTAAAAGAACATTTCAGCCAATCTTGATGCTGGACATTCCACTGGCGAAGCCGGTTGGCCAATGGCAAAAAGAACTTACGAACGAAAAGCATTGAGAATTCGGCCCCTAGTTTTGGCTTTTTGCTTACGATCACAGGGCTTTCTTTGCTTGAGCAAAACTTTGTATTGGTAGAGTTGCCACGCTATCGCCGGTTACAAGGGCACAATAGCGCAAGAAGAGAAGGACGCTGTCTTCTGCAGTCGAAGCATTGTTGTCCCCAGAGTTCCCGTATTTTGAGCATACACGCTAGCTATGCCGAATGCCGTCTTTTCGTCAACCTTATGGCGCGGCAATAGGCCTTTTCGTTCGATCAGTTATGAATAAGAAAACTTGTACTACGTACGAAGTAGTCGTGTTCATACTCAGTTCAACCGGTGACTGCGCTGTTGGACCCTATATGGAGGTGAGCGCTTCCGGCTTAGACGAATTTCATTATGCTGTAGTGTCCAGATATAGCTAATTTTGGTCAAGGGGCAGAAAAAACAAACCATTTCCATTGCTTAGGTGGCCGACAACTTCATTCGTCTAATTCTGTCAATTATGCTAAAGAAGCAAAAGAAGCTGACGCGCTCATCCGGACAGTCGTATTATTGTATTGTTTGGGTAAGCGCGGTGCCGAATATCTTCGCAATACTTTAGGCTACACTTATTTTAGCTTATCCTCATGAACTCTGCACGTGCAGATTAAAAAGACAGACAACAGCTCAGAACATGAATCGAAATTACCCCGCTGATAGAATGATTCCCTATCGTAATGGCTAAAACGAGCCATGCTTTTTCTCATAAAACGTGGATTTATATTTCTAATTGATCAGTAAAGGTTGCGAAAAATGATCTTTGGCGCCCCACGCGGCAAGAACATGAATCTGTACCAGAGGTCCACCACGTGACCTTCTACTAGTGTACGCGGTTTCGGGTGTTATTATTAGTATTGAAATGATGTATAATATTTATTATTATAAGTTTTTCCTGACTTACAATGTGCACACAAGCATTCCTTTGTAGTGAGCAGAAAAGCGGCGCTGCCTTCACCACCATTTTTGATGAGTATGCTTGGCTCGTTTATCGACAGAACATCGACGACGGGGCCAGCAAGCCATGATGTAGCCGTGTACTTGGAGGGAAAAACGCGGTACAAACATAAGAAAGGTCTGTATAACAGCACGAACTTATTGCACCAGCTTTTTATTTTCAAAAGTGGTTGAAAAGCTCAAAATGTAGGTGGTTAACCCCTATTACACTCACTCCTGTCAAATCATAACGATGGGCGGCTTTCACGATTTGCGAGGCGGGCTATCGGCATCGCTCTCACTTCTGAGCGTTGCTGGAGGAGGGACTCTTACTTTTTTATCGCCTGCTCAGATCGAAAAATTCTGCTTACACGCGCTTTTGGAAGTAACCGCTGCGGATAAATACACTACCGAGGGTGAGCTTTGCGTTGCGGCTTGAAAAAGTAGGTCCTTAAAAATTGGTTGTCAGTTCCTTTAAGCGAGGAAGAACGCAGGATCGCGTGACGCAGTCCATAGCGTGGCAAGGTACGTAAACAGCACTTGCTGGGCTGCTGTATCTTGGGCGGCATCATTACATTAACTACAATTACTTCATTGTTCATCGAGAATTGAGGAAAGCCGCTGTACTCGAACAAGTTGTTAGTGCAGACCTGCGTCCGCGTTTTCTCGTCTCCTATAGCTCAGCACAATTCGTTGCACCTCGTTTCAGAATTCTGACATCGTGCACTTACGTGTCCTGGAGCGTCACGAACGCTTATCACGATTTTAGATTTTCTCCCCACAACGAACGCCGTGCATGCAATGTGTCAGTCGGATGCAGTGAGCTCCCCTGACCCAGCTTAACGTGTTTTCCCCGTTGTAAGGGCCACTCGGTGACCTTGTCTACCTGTCTGCGGGTCTAACCGGAACCGACTGTCGGAAAGCCTGGCAACGGTCCATGCCAAAACAGCACGTGACAAAAGACACGCATCGAGGGGAATTGGTGACGTGCTGACAATGCGGAACGTGCGGAGTGGATAGATCTGCGTTATGTCAAGGCATGCAGTGCATGCAGGGTGTGGCACAGAGACGCGAGTGCAGCCCACTTGCTGCTATTGTTAGCGTCGAGACGTTCCTTCTGTTAGTGACCCTTCTATGGCAATGAGGATGCGTCTTTTGTTCTTCACGTTGTCGTGCTTCACGTTCTCCACTTCTTCGTGCTACATTAAACACACACACACACACACACACACACACACACACACACACACACACACACACACACACACACACACACACAGACACACACACACACACACACACACACACACACACACACACACACACACACACGCACACACACACACACACACACACGCACACACACACACACGCACGCACGCACGCACGCACATACACACGCACGCACGCACACACACACACAAACGCACGCACGCACGCTAGCGCACACGCACACGCACGCACGCACACACACGAACGCACGCACATTATTTACGTTTCTTTCTCGCTTATTGTCACCATCGTAGAAACACAGCTTCAGAGGCTGCAATGTCTACAAACTGCGTGATTGCCATACACGCACCTTGTTCTTGATGACGCCGCTGGAGGCGCGCACGAACAAGTGATGCACCCGGTATGTCTTGATGAAGATCGCCCCGAAAGCCAGGGAGAAGCCGCCCGACAGCAGGAAGGCCCGAACCTGCGCCCCACTGTACTTCAGACGTTGGCCCCACGTGCACTGACATCAATTCATGAGTGTGGAACGCACAGTGCAGATTCTCTTCACGCTGGGCATGCCCGGTCTGGCGAAGCACGCGCATTGCATTTGGATCCCGCATTTCACTCCGGTAATAAGATGTGCAAGTATAAGGTTTACGCATACAGCAGCTTCTAGGGAACTGAATTCTCCCGTGGCCTGTGCACATAGCTGTAGCCTGAGAAATGAAATGCGTGTAGTCGTGCAAGCAAGTGCCTGGCCGACATGCTTAGTTTGCGAGGAAATACGTGATTCCTGCTGTTCCGGTGTCCGGGAGCGGCTATGCTTCCAAAACTGCGCCTGTTCTTGTGTGCTCTGTCTGTGATCGTTTATTCCCGCAGTTTAAAAAAATGTTCTCAAGGCTCCCAGCGCCAAGGAAATCGCATCACTGTGCGCGCGCAGAACCGCACAATGTGTAAGGAATTCATGCAAGCTCTGCGCTTTCCGAAGGGACGCATGCAAAAAAAAAAAAAAAACCCAGAAGAGGAAGGAGAGAGTGTTACTCACGGTACAGAAGACGGCGAAATGCGTGTCACTTCCCAGCGTGCCGTAGTCTAGGCCAAGGACAACGATCGCTACGTAGACAAGCAAGCAGCCCACCACCGTCATGTTGTTCAGCTTGGGACTGGACAGCTTTATGTACCTGTGCGGGAATGGGTGCCGGGTTGTTTGATGAGAGACGTAAGGGGTAACCCCCAGTCATTTCGCACTCTCTCTTCGTTCGAGAAGTGCAATCGTCTGTTCTCAGATACATTGAGACCCCAGCTAAGTTCTATGTTTAGAAAACTGGCATGCTGACATGCCCAGGACTTGAAAATTGGGAACTGTCCCGTCATCAGGTGGCTGATGCATGAAATTAAAAAAAAAACATTATGGGGTTTTACGTGCCAAAACCACTTTCTCATTATGAGGCACGCCGTAGCGGAGGACTCCGGAAATTTAGACCATCTGGGGTTCTTTAACGTGCGCCTAAATCCAAGTACCACGGATGTTTTCGCATTTCGCCCCCACCGAAATTCGACCGCCGTGGCAGGGATTCGATGCCGCGACCTCGTGCTTAGCAGCCCAGCACCATAGCCAATAAACAACCACAGCGCGTGATGCATGGTATTTAAGGCAATGACAATGAAGACATTAGATCAGCAATTGAGTGTTCCTTGCTCGCATGGGGCGCATGCCTCTGCCACCTTACGAAATTAGTGGTGGTGGTAGTTCGAAGCAGAATTCTACAACGAGCGCGGTCTAACAAATCTGTATGATTCCGGCTTTCGTTAACATGGCGACGGGAAGACGCGCGTGTAGTGTGCGAGCTGCAGCAGTTGGCGAAGAGGCTGCAGTGAAAACGCAAAAGTGCACGACATGCGTGCAGGCATAGCCGACTGCGTGTTTCGTAAGAATGCTCGCGTGCACTGTAAAAATGTTGGTATTTTTTTTTTGAAGGAGAGAGGGTGCAACACACTTGACCGGGGGCAGGGAGCGTGACGGGGGAGGGGGCGGGGGAGCTGGACAGGCTTGATACTAACACAGAAATTTCGCGCGGGGGGGGGGGGGAGGGCAAGTGCCCGGTGTGCAAGCACCTGGCGACGCCACTGGTTGCATGACGTTCATAAAAAAAAAAATCAGCCTTTTTCGGCAAAGGCAAAACATCTGCTTGTGTTTTTACACAAACTGTTTTGAAAAGATGAAATGCGTGACATTTGTATCCCTGGAGCGAAAGCAAGCACCGCGATCATTTTGTTAGCTATCTTAGTTAGCCCTTTCTGGTACAAATTTTCTAATGAAGTGGAAATCTTATACCACATACAGCTTAACCGCTAAAGGCAGGAAAAAATAAAAACGAGAGGAATCCGCCGAAGTTTTTGTCCATTAATCCAAGGTATTTCTCATAAACTGCCAACAAATCAGTGATGTAAGCAGGATGTGGTTCTTCAGACTTCTTAATTCACAATCAAAATAGTGTGAAATATGATCACAGATTGATTTGAAGACAATTTTTGTGCCTCCAAGGCAGACGTATATGCATTATGGGCCCCTCACCAGGCCACACAACAAACTTCGGTTAAACGCTGGAAGTTGTCACGTGTCCTCTAGGGAGCGTTCTACCATAAATTTTTTTCAAATCGGTTCATTAATAGCCGAGATAGAAATATTTCAGTGCCGCGAACCCATGATTTCCGAAGGCGAGCTCCACTGCAAAACATAGACGCTCTCTTCGCTTGCCCCCGATCCTAGAGCACGAACCCGCGCTGGAACACGGTAGAAAATGACATAGTTTTGGTGTCTGCGCGCGCGACTGCACGACGTGGGAACGAGCAGACGAAACGGAAGTACATCTCTCTTGCTGTGGCGCGAAGTAAAACAAAAAACATGCAGACATTCGGTTTGTGTGCTTTATTATATTTCTCTAAGCTTTAACTCGTATATTCAAGCAACATATTACACGGATAACAGATGTTGCCTCGAGTAATTCTCGAAGTCACGTGCCACGACGAGCGACGTCACTGCACAAGCACGTCTACGTAGGCGCACTAGCACGTGTACGTCATCCTCCGACTTGGAGCGCGGCGGCCTCGAGGAGAAGGGCAAGCGGCGTTCGGTTTGAAATTTCAGATATTTCCGCGGTGTAATACTTTGCAGATACGATCGTTATCACGCATTGGATGTTCTGCGCTTGTCAGCTCAAAACGGCCAGACCTGGTGAAGGGCCAGGTGACGCATTGAGCATTATCACGCATTGAGCAGCAGACTCCAATGGCGCAGCACAGAGGCTTAACCTTAGCGTGGCACGACATGTGGAAATTAGAGAAATATCGAAAAGACCTATATTTTTCTGGGGCACAACGTCAATAAATGACCCACTTAGCAATTTTGGCACTTACTTTTTTGAGAAAAGGTTCGTTGCTTGTTTTTATGGATGTCGGCCATTTTACGTAAGACCTTATTCCTACCGGACTCAGTACCGGACTCAACGTGTCAGAGTTATCTGAGCTAAGTGTACAACTGGACCCAAAGAGCAGGCAGATCACAAATTTGTGTCTTGATGTTTGGAATCGCAGGAATCAGACTTGGGGTACCATTTTCTAAAGATTCGTTCATACTGCACTGTCAATATTTTTTCTTTTTGTTTTGCGCACACCAGTGCTTTCAAAAATGAACTAGGACGCGCCCGCATTCAGGCACACTCACGCACAAAACTGGGAACGGTACATTGCACGACAGTTGAGCAAGGCTTAACGTTCTGCGCTTCGTTGGGAGTGAAGGGATGTCATAATGACAATCCAGGGCCATGAAAATTGTAGGCGTTAATAAGGCAACTGCTGTTCTCTCTGTCGTGTAAGCGTGTACTGCATTTATAATTTTTTTTTTGTCATTACTGTGAACAAAACAAAATGAAAGCCGAGAAAACGCGAGGGGCAACTAATGCGCGAAATATATGCCGATAAAGGCCGATTCTTACAGCAATAAATAAGCGCGCCATTATGTGTCTTTTATGAACGTGAACTAAAATAAATGCCGGTCAATTAATCCCTTAATGGGTTAGAACTGCCAAACGCATACGTAGCACACGCGCTCAAAGAATTAAGTGTGCTAGCACTACTTGTTTTCGTAGAAGTCAACATTCCCTTATTCCCCTTAGTCAACACTCCCTTATAGTCAACATTCTCCACTGTTCGTGTGCTGTTTTGTCTCATTTCACGGTTGTCAAAGCAGTTTCGAATGTCACTGATGAACACTCATCAGCCCCCCGTACAGGAATATTGATGGTCAGAAGGCTGCGCGAAAGTTTACTGAATACAACAGCTCATTTTCGCAAGGGGCAGGCTTTCACGGCAGGTGCAGGTGGCGCTAATTTTGATGTCTTTGAATTCGCTCCGCTCGGGCTGTCGGCGCGCGTACCTCCGAACGACGAAGCGCACCACTGCCGCCGTCATCAAGGATTCAATGGAAATAATATCGTTGCACCGGGGCTCACGGCAGTCAGAGGCGGAAATTGCGGTCAGCGACCGTGCTTTTGAATGACGGCGACGCTTATGAGCCCATGCAGTCGCGTTGTTTACATGAAGTGGACGCTGCCGCGTCGTCATTGAAACAATAAGAGGCAAAACTTGGCGCAGAGAAGTTTGTGCGGCGATGCCTCTACTGTACGTGAATAACGGGGTCGTTGGTGGTAGTGGAGGGGTAGGGGGGGGGGGGGGGTTCCCAATGAGCGACAGGTGAATGCGAACGTGCGCGCTTAATTAGTGCAGGTTCGATGAACCCGATGGGTGTGACTTTGTTCCGCTTAGTGCTTCTGTACTAAATAACGTAAAAAAATCTGCAGGCTTCCGCGACTCTATCGGCTTTGATCTAATTTACTGCGTCAGAAGCAAGCTTTCACCTCAAACAGGCCCCTTGCTCTCAGGAACAGCTTCTAGTTGCTGTTGTGGCCTCGTAGTGGGTAGTACTTACGGGAAGAAATGGCCACATTGAATGAGTTAGCAACCTGATGCAGCCGAAACGAATGGAACAGAAACAAAAATAAAAGCCGCAAAAAGATTAAATTAAATTATGGGGTTTTACGTGCCAAAACCACTTTCTGATTATGAAGCACGCCGTATTGGAGGACTCCAGAAATTTCGAATACCTGGGTTTCATTAACTTGCGCCTAAATCTAACTACATTGGTATTTTCGCATTTCGCCCCCATCGAAATGCGGCCGCCGTGGCATAAAAGCTGTAGGTGGCACTCTCGGATGCACACAACCTCGGTTTCGTCTGGTGTGCAGATAGCCCGTTGTCGTCTCAGCTGTAATACGTGCACCCCTCTCAAACTCTACGTAGTCTGCAGGACCTCGCGCAAATGTACAAGCGGCGAGATTGCGCGAGAGCGCTAAAGTTACCGCGCCCGGCTTACAACTCCTGCCGCAGGGTCACGAGTTCAATGGTTTATTTTCACGTCCGTTAGAAATTGTGACGGCTTCTAAAATTTCCACATTGCAGAGAGAGAGAGCGAGAGAGAGAGAGAGAGAGAGAGAGAGAGAGAGAGAGAGAGAGAGAGAGAGAGAGAGAGAAAAGATAACGTGCACTTTGAAGACATGCTGCTTCAAGGAAATGAAAACCCAGATATTATAAGCTATGCATAACGCTTATAAATTTCGCTCCGTGCACGCAGTATTTCTCTCACGAATTATTCTTTCTCGTTTAATGTTTGACGATTTCTGCAGCTTCCAAGGTTCCGATTTGGCAAGCATTTGAACGAAAAATTCGGCCTCAACACTTTTTCTGTTTCATGCGGCGCGTGACTGGCTGAGCAGAATCTCTTTACCTAATTCAATTTCATTGACAGTGTGTTTTGTTATCCGCTTAAGACGGCGCTTGATCGCTTGTTGCGTACTCAAGCGCGTAAGAGGCGCGGATTCATGTCTGTACTTTCTTCCGATGATTGACAACGAGTTCAGGAGCACCTTACGGTAACAAAAGAGTTGGGATGAATCAGTGAGAAACGTCAAACCCACTCGAATGCGAGTACATGGTTCGTGACTGCAATGTTAACCTCACAATACAGTAACCCTTTAGCGTCTGGAGGCGCGACGCAACAACTACAGGCTAGCGTATCATGCGATGCTCTCTGCCACGTACCACTGTAAGCCAGTGTGCGGATGTTGCTTAGCGAAGTATTCACTGCACACATGTCTTTATTCACAGTGTGGCTTCAGTTAGTGCGCGTACTCTTCACTGAAATCTAGTTCCACCGCAGTATAGTGCGCGTTCTTTGGCGGCGGAGAAGCCGAGGTGAAGGGATACGCTTGTTTCCGGACAGATGATGCGCTGTGTTTACGCGGGGCTCTCGATCGCGGTGATGCGCGCGAATACGTGGCTGCTGGTGCAAATTTCCGTTCACGGAGGCGAGGAATTCGCTGGAGACTCACTTGCTCTTGCGGTAGTAGAGGTTGAACACGAGGAAGGCGATGGCCAGCAGCATGCCGAAGGTGGCCAGCACCGACACGGAGATGAACACGCTGCGCTGGATGGTCGCCACGCTCAGCTTGACGGTGCGCCGCGCCACGGGGGGCTCGCCGTCTGCTCGCAGCGAAGGAAACGCGAGACCCCGGGTCACTCAGGTGGCTCCTCCTGGTGCTCGTCCGCGCGCCGTGTGGAGCTAATCGGGCACGTCTACACCGCCTTCGCCTAAATTTTGCAATGCTTCCTGTTTAAAACAAAACTGATAAAACTGCAATTGTGCACTACACGCAGCGTACGGGAAGGCATATATAGCCAGTGGCGTAGCAACAGGGGGGGGGGGGGGGGGCGCGGGCCCCGGGTGCACGGGACCAGCAGGGGGGGGGGGGGGTGTGTCATATACGTCTGAAGACACCCGAAAATTGTCGATATCCTCGCCGTCCCCGACTACACCCGGGCGCAGGGGGGTGACAGAAGAGCTAAGGGCCCCGGGTGCCAGATGACCTAGCTACGCCACTGTATATAGCCGACTTAATCTCCGGCTATTTACATTAAAAAACACAGCCCTGATGTTCGCAATGCGATATTCATCAAGGACTCTCATCGCGCGAGCTGCGAAACGTGCTTGGCCCACGGGCTGTAACGCTGCTTGTGCATCTCGCGCAACAAATGCACTCTTAAGCTTTCTTAGAGATGCTGGTCCCTACATTGGTTTGTTCAGTGTTGCGGTGGTGTCCTGTGTATGTCTGTATCTGTGACGTGAATTGTGTATATCATTTCATTTTTCATCATACCCATCCAGGGTAGCATGCTAGGGCAAATCTTTACAGTATTCTATAAAATGCCATGTTTCTCTGCTTCCTGATGCTCACTAAGCTCGTGCTGGTGGGCGAGCTGGTTATACGTGGTCGTCCCGTGTCGCCTTCCTTCGTCCGTTGTTTTATTTGGCGCCTTCGTTGTAAACCTGATGCTTGATCAATGCTCTTTCTACGGACGTTTCACCCAGAGAGAGCGAGAACCTCCTGTCTCGTGCGGGAGTGGCACACGCGGCAGCGTCTGCAATGCTTTTGCACGGAGGTTCACGCGCAGGTGCCACATCCCAAGCAATACTATGACGACACCCAGAACGCTGTCGTTGAAAAGGTGTATGAACAACAACAACAACAACAACTTGTAACCTCACTCTGCAGCCGAACGCAATGGAGCAGTGACATAAGAGTGCGATCATTGAAGTGATTTAACAAAATAGTAGGCTAATAACTTTTTGCTGTCTGTGCAAGGGCCTCGTTTGCTACGAGCGCCGCTGTCGAGGTTTTCTTGGCTGTTGCTCTACGTGAATATACTAGAAACACTCTGTTATGGCGCATCTGACTGCGCGAAGACCTAATACGAGATGCGAAACGATGTTTGTAGGCGTTGACTGCTTTACTGTTGAAGCATCTAGCTTGGCGCATGGTTCGGGGCCTTTATGGAACATGCATTATGAGTACAGTAGCAGTGCGCATACGCACCACACTCGTTACGGGCACATAAATGGCGCGACAATAAAAACTGAGAGAGAGAGAGAGAGAGAAACGAAACAAAGCCAGTGATAAAGCATTACCTTGCCAGATGATGGGGCGGCACCTTATACAAGAGAAGTCTAGTGTCTTGGAGTCAGGTATGTACAAGGCCACCTTGCGTAGGAACCCGCCTGCGTTGAGACACCAGAGGCAAACCACATTGTTACGTCGCTTTCTTTCAGTTTCAGTTTTGCGTTCGTTCAGGATACATGGTTGTTAGTAGTATACTTAGCAGTATAGTTAGCTTGAAGTTCACTTTGTATTCCTAATGGCACTTGTTGAGCGTTGTAAAAAACAAAAATCACTGTCGATTATATGATACTCCATAATGCAAAATGTGAGCGCAGCTCTATACGTGCTGTCATTTGGCGGTATATTGAGGCATCGCACCGATCACTGTGCCGACTCGCAGAGACGCGAAGCGCGGAGACCGGCGACACAGTTGCCGCTTCCCGGCAACTGCAGCTTACGCAACCGTAATCGTCACCGGGAAACGCTTGTTGTGAGCGCTATGCGCGAAGGCGAGCTTTCCGGTTCTTTTTGTTTCTTTCCCCGCACGGCCGGCGCCACCACTGCCGCGGATGCGCCCTCTGGTGGTGCTTCAAGGCGCCTACTTCCGATTTCCTCCTCATGCTTCCGTTGCGCCCTCCTCCTTCGCTTTCCTCATTACGCTCTCTCCGCTCTCGCCATCTTTCATCCGCCGCTGCGCTCCGCGTTCGCTCTTTTATCTCTGGCTGTGCTTGTCCGCTCGCTTACGCCGAGGCACGCTGACGCTCAACGCAGAAACGGGCGCCTAAGAACTGCGCTCTAAAACAAGACATAAAGTGGCCGAGGGTGGCAACACGTGGTCCACTCACACCTAGCGACTACACATAGCGGGTACTGTAGCCCCCGCTACGGGCGTTTTAGTAACATGACGACCGGTTTTCTTTTTTCTCTTTTGTTAGGGGATTAGCTGCAGTGGGAAGAAGAAGAAGCATGTGCTTGCTGCGGACGCGTCCGCGCCAGCTCTCGCTTTCTCGCCAATTTAAATGTGCCTTTTGCCCAGTTTTGTGCCTTTTCTACCCGGAATCGGATTCTTGAAGTACTTTTCTGCCTAAGGAGACCACATTTCGGCAAGTGCGTGACATCTGTACTTTTTTACGAGTGATTTCATCTCTCGCCACCCCGCCTCGGGCTATAAGCCTAACGGCGAGCACGGCCGCCGCCACTAACGCCCGTCTCGACTCCGACCAAGCCGTCGCCGACCCCAGACCTCCCTGCGCCCACCCCGGCGGTGGGGGCCTCCAGCGATCACAACAAACGAGCCTTCCACCCAAGAACGCTCCTACAGCGATGCCATACGAAGTCAATGGCCAAGACATGAGCCCGGAAGACTTCACCGCAGACGCTGGGTGGACTATCGTGGCGCCGCGCCCGTCAGTAATCAAGACTGCGTTGAGCCAGCCCAACCTCGTTAACCACCAGCGAAAGGGAGGAAATAAGAACGCAACCGCCTCAACAGCGAGAAACTCCTTGATCAAAGCAAGCAGAATGCCCGCGCTGCCCCAAGATGATATCAAAATCGTGATTCGCATACGTGGCGGTATCAACATAGCCAAGGTAGGCCAACTTACGGTCACCAAAGCAATTTGCATGGCTGCTTGCATCGAACCTAACGAGCGAAGCGAGGACACGATATGCCCCAATTTGAAGCAGAATATCATGGTGGTCAGCACACCGTCCGAAGCGAACGCAGCAAAATACCTCAGGATCCGCAGCATTTCCATAGGAGAGCAAACGTTTGAAACCACTGCATATAGGACGGCGCCGCACGAAACGTGCAAAGGCGTTATAAGAGGGGTTCCGCTAGATGAGACGCAGGATTCCATAAACAGCAAGATCGTCAACCCACGCAACCCGCTCGCTCTGGCGGCAAAGAGAATCAAGGAAACTGGCACGGTCATCATAGCCTTCGACGGCTTTCGAGTCCCGAACTATGTCAGATACGACAATGCCCTGATCAAGTGTTCTCTTTACCGCAAGCAGATCGCTATGTGCCATGTGTGCGGCAGACTCGGCCATCGTGCGGACGTGTACCCCTCGCCCGACGACGCAATTTGCAAAGGCTGTGGACTAGCTAACCCTAACGCAGATCATGTGTGCACCTCGATCAAGTGTGCGCTCTGCGAGGGAAATCACGTCACGGCAAGCAAGGAATGCACGAGCCGCTTCCAACTCCCCTACGTCGTCCGAAGAAGACGAGTTGAAAGAAGAATCGCAGCAAACGCAAGTCAAAGCACCACGAGATCAGGAACAATCGCCCTGAGTCAGCACGACTTCCCGCCGCTCAAGAACGCCGAGTGTAGCACCATCAACGACAACGTGGCCGCCAACGCAGATGCTTGCTTATCCTGCGAGCGGGGCCGCTCGAGATCGAGGAACCGCGGTCGCCTGTCGTCGCGATCACGAGGACGCTCCAGGAACCCAAGCCAGAGATCCTCGTCAAGGATACGATTCGCCCCCAGCCCACGAGTTGGCGGTGAGGATCGGTTGACGTGGGCCCAACGGGTTCAGCAGCACCAACAACAGGAGCGACAAGAACATCAGCACCAACAGCAGGCCGCCAGCCAGGTGAGTCCGATGGCACGGCCAGAGCAAGTAGAAATAGCTAATACGATTAAGAGACTAGAACACGAAAACAAAGAGTTAAGGCAAACAATCACGCAACTCGTCGAGGAAATCAGACAACTCAAAACGCCACCACCCTCCGACTCTAATCAAACCGAAGCCCCATCAGAAGCCATGGTAGTAGAGGTACCGGTCGCGGAATCCACGCGTAATCCGCATAAGAGAAAAGCCGTGACAAACACACATCATCGAGCACGGACAGTGACATTAAGGAAATCAATGACCTGCTAGGCGGGCTTGCAACTACCATCGCGTCAATGAAGGAAGGACAAGACAAACTTGCGACGACGGTAGGGACCCTCAAGGAAGGTTACGACAGGATAACGTTACAAATCAATCACATGATGGAGACGATCAACATCCATGGGGCAAGGCTCAACGCGCTAGAAATGGCAGACCACCCGTCTGTGACGTCACAGTCTACTCGGGCGTTGCCGCTCGATAGACAAAGCAACAACGTGGCCTCACAAAGGCCACCACACGCCAACAACAAAGATGGCTGTGCCAACTGAAACGTTTCGCCTTTGGCAATGGAATTGTAGGGGCTACGTCCGCAAAAAGGCCCCCCTGCAACAATACATTCGAGCCAAAAAAGACAAACCCCAAGTCATTCTCCTACAAGAGACAAATACCGCTACACCCTCGCTATCCGGCTATGACGTGACCGCAACGACACCGCAACACAAATGTAGAGGTATCGCCACGTTGGTCAGCAACAAGCTAGCTCACAAGACGCACAAAATTAATCACGACCGCAGCAATTGCGAATTCATTCTCACGGAAGTCTTCCCTAGAGCCAAGAACGCCAAGAGCATATTCATCCTAAACGTTTACAGCAGCCCCAAGCACACAGCACAAAAATTTAAGCAAATACTCCAGCTCGCCCGCAACCGAGCCTGCGACAACCCCATGATCGTGGCTGGGGACTTCAACGCCCCTAACACGGCCTGGGGATACGTCGCCAGCAGTGCCAAGGGGAAGTACTTACTAAACGACGCCGATGAACTTGACCTAACGCTCATCACGAACGCCGCATACCCCACAAGAACGGGTAACTCGGTCACTCGCGACACAACGCCAGATCTCACTTTCGTCGGCAACGTTCCAAACTATCAGTGGAACAACCTCTTCGAGGATTTGGGCAGCGATCATCACATTGTTGAGACAGCGATTGACACCCCATCCAGAGAACCCAGAAAAATGACGTACGTCGACTGGGACAAGTTCCGCGAGTTCAGACACGAACGCCGAACAGGCAATGAATCAATTGAACAATGGACGTCGCAACTAAAGGCCGACATTAAGGCGGCCACGAAGGAAATAGAGACAGATCTCCCCGTTCAAAGCATGGACAGCCGACTGGCTCACATGCTCGAAGCCAAACAATCGCTCACCAAGAGATGGAAAGAACAAAGACACAATCGACGGCTGAGGAAAAGAATTTCTTCCCTCAACCGGCTGATTGCAGAATATTGCGCGCAACTATCTAACCAGCAATGGAACGAGGTGTGCGACGCCGCGGACGGCCGCATCAACAGCCGGACGACGTGGCAACTGCTCAAGCATCTTTTAGACAGAACCAGAACCAAAGCGGACCAGGGCCGTACGCTGAACAGGATCATGCACGAGGAACTCAAAATTACCACTGAAAATGAGCTCATTGACCGTCTCGCCGACAAGTACCTCCCTCTGGCCAAAAATGCTAGAGGCACGACCGCCGAAGCATATCGCGGCAAAGCCAACCCAGAGCTAGATCGGGAATTCTCAACCGAAGAGATACGCACAGCGCTTCAGAACCTAAACAGCAAGTCAGCGCCGGGGCCGGACGGCGTAACTAACAAGGCACTTAGAAACCTCGACGAAACCTCCATCGAAACACTCACAGAGGAAATCAACAAAATCTGGAGGAATGGAGCCCTACCCGAAGATTGGAAAACGGCCCTCATCGTGCTCATCCCAAAGCCTGGCAAGGCGTCCAACATCAATAACCTCAGACCTATCTCGCTGACGTCTTGCGTCGGCAAGGTAGCGGAGCACGCGGTTCTAAACAGGCTCTCGAGGCATCTCTAAGAAAAAGATGTCTACCCCGCAGCAATGATCGGCTTTAGACCCGGACTATCCACCCAAGACGCCATGAAGCTCCTCAAGCATGAGATCATTGACGCAGACACGAGAGACGCGAGAGTAATCCTAGGGCTAGACCTCGAAAAGGCATTCGATAACTTATCACATGACTACATACTCGACACGATTTCTAACCTCGACCTCGGCACGAGACTCTACGCTTACACAAAATCGTTCCTGAGCGACAGAACGGCCACCCTCCGTCTAGGGGAAATCAAATCCCAGAAATACAAACTCGGAGGCAAGGGCACACCGCAAAGTTCAGTCATCTCTCCGACACTTTTTAATCTTGCGCTAGCCGGCCTAGGCAAGAAACTGGATCTAATTGAGAACGTCAGATACACGATATACGCAGATGACGTAACGCTGTGGGTCCCCGGAGGTAGCCTGGGATCAATTGAAAGCGCTCTGCAGCAAGCGATCGACGCGATCGAGGAATACCTTGCTCCCACCGGCCTGCGGTGTTCGCCTGCGAAGTCGGAGCTCCTCGTCTACAAACCATCGAGAAGCGGTCCCAAGCCAAAGAACGAAATCAGAGACACACATTCCATTACTCTCAGAACAAAAGACGGAGGAACCATTCCACACGTCAGCAAAATCAGAGTCCTTGGAATGCTCATTGAGAGCAACGGCTCTAACGCCGCGACAGTGGAGAAGATCGTGACGAAGTCGAATAATGCCTTAAATCTCATACGACGCGTGGCAAACAGACAACACGGCCTTAAGGAAGAAAATCTGCTCAAGCTAACACACGCCTTTGCGCTATGCCACTTCACCTACGAGGCGGCCATGCACAGATGGAAGGTAGCGGAGAAGGAAAAACTCAATGGACAACTGAGGAAGCTAGTAAAACTAGCGCTGGGAATCCCCAAGAACACCGAGACAGAGCTCCTGCTGCAACTGGGGGTGCACAATACACTTGAAGAAATCGCCGAAGCTCAAGAACGGGCTCAATGGACAAGACTCTCTGGAACCAAACCAGGTAGAGAAATCCTAGCCAAACTAGGTCATGACACCACAGTAATGGAGAAACTATATCGAAGCGTTCCGACGGACACACGCAACTCCTACACAGTTCGCCCACTCCCACGGAACATGAACCCCGCGCACCATCAACCCAGAAGGCTGGCACGCGGATCGTTCATCCTGCGCGAAATACGTGATAAGAAGATCTTAGCCTGTTTCGTAGACGCGGCACAATACCCGACCAGGAAGGTTTTCGTTGCCACCACGATCAATACGCAAGGTCAAGTCACAAACGCTCTCACAGTCAAGACCCACAAGTCCGAGATAGCAGAACAGGTCGCCATCGCACTCGCGCTCACAGACCCGACCACCACCCACGTCTACAGCGATTCACGCTCGGCTGTCAAAGCCTTTCAGAAAGGAGCAATTGCAAGCCAAGCTCTACAAATAATCAACAGATCCGCACCGCTGCAGCATCACACCATCTGCTGGTTCCCGGCACACCTCGGTGATATCGAGGACGCCCCTCGCAATCTCAATGAGATGGCTCACAGGAGCGCGCGAGACCTAACCCTCCGCGACGCCACCTATTCTGGTCGTGACCATCCCAGCGAGAATCGGGACCCTCCCTCCACATATAACGAGATAACAAAGCACTTTTATCTAGACCGCAGAATATACAGCACACCTCACAATACGCTCACCAGGCCTCAAGCCCTCACGTTCAGAATGCTTCAAACAAACACGTACCCCACGCAGAACAGACTACATCACTACATGACTGACCTATACAAAACATCATATTGCGAAAATTGCCATAGCACACTAGACGTACATCACTTGCTCTGGCCGTGTGGTCGGACCCACGCAAACAAGGATCAAGACTCTGCCAGGCTACAAGAAGCATTACGCAGCACGGACCTGGCGGAGCAGCTATGGGCCGTCCAGCGAGCCCACGATGCGGCCAGGGAGTTACAACTCCCGGTCCCAACGTGGGAGTAGCCCGCTCTATGGGACCTTGCGTCCCGTAGCTCGCAGGACCTCTCATTAAAGTTATTCAATCAATCAATCAATCAGCTGCAGTGCATATGTAGTAAAAATCGAACAAAAAAGGCATCAAATAAACGCATCGAGTTATGTGTGATGCAGCTACCACAGCAATGAGTTAGCGTATTCGCTGTCCATTATCCAACGTGTAAAGTCATCTGTAAAATTCGACTTTACTTTGGCCTCCTTGAGCATCTTGTGCCCAATATTCCGAGTACCTGGCAAAATCCACAAGTGACGATGAATGTACGTCGTAGATCAGTCACTCTCGGATATATTCTTAGCTTTTGCGCAATACAACATAATGAGCTGCGCCTCACTGGAGTGACAGACACCCTGCGCGGCTGGCTTAGCCATTCAGCGTTCACTGAAAGTGATCGACACAGAACGGGGTTTCAGCTGCAACGGGCTCCGAAATGGCGGTCAGCCGTCACCGCAATTTTTTCTTTCTTCCCTCATCTGACTGCTCTCGCAAACTCCCACAGCATCTCTTGGGCACGGGGCAGCCATAGTCTGTGCTCATCGAGGTACCTCTAGCTATTCATGGTTAAGCGACATGAAAGTTTCCAACCGGACTATATGCCACCGATGGGCTTATGGTCTTCATCACAAATCGCTGTTGGATTTCATTGACTAAAGTAACGTGTATGTGTACAGGTGATACAGAAAACCTGATTTACGTCCCAGGGCAGGCTAAAGAAAGAATAATCACAGGTAAATTGGATAATTTATGTCCGCACTCGCCTTTTCGTTTCATTCGAATATGTCCAGTTTTTTCCTCAACGTTTTCTGGCCTAATCTTCTGATGGAGGAATTTAACAGTAAAATTACGTGCAAGATTCGCCAAGACCGTATCGCGAGACGTCTATATAGTGGAGAGAGAGAGAGAGAGAGAGAGAGAGAGAGAGAGAGAGAGAGAGAGATCTCTGTTAACGACACGCTAATCCAGTGGCATAGAAGCGCCTCCTTACTTTCTTTACTCGTCCGGCTTCTGTCAACATTAATTGTTACCCCAAATGAACGCACTGGAGCCGAATAATTTGAGGTTTCTTCGACCTTTTAACGCGACAGCGTTAAGGAGCTCGTGTCGCAGAAAAGCCGGTGTCGTCGGCGTCGGTGTCGGCGTCGGTGTCAGCGTCGGCGGCGTTGGCCGTGAGCGATAAATCCCAGCAGGCACTTCATGAATAAAAAAAACTGGAGGACGCTTAATTTTTCCTAATTCAATATGCATAGCTGCATTCGTACGGTTGATTCTTCATCGTCTGCTAGAGGAGTACGGATGATCGAGGGTCCCGTTCTCCTTTAACTGCAATGTATCGAGTTCGTTTCAGAGACGTCATCCTCGCACATGCCTGCTGGATGCTTCTGGAACTCACGAGCTCTTGTGCGTGCCCCTCTTCGCACGCGGAGCACGGCGCGCAGCGCAAGGAGTACGCACCGATATTTGCAGTACGTCAACGTGTAGGAAGGACGACCACTTGCTGAGCAGAACTGTTTGGTGGCCGTGGCCGCGCGGCCAGAAAAGCCAAATACGGATGCAGGAGGCCCCGTGGCATTATTTAAAGCTCTCAAATAGTGCTTCGTTTCCACCTTTACCATACATGGGGCGTAAGCACGTGGTAATCTACGCAAGGTGGTGTATCGACGCTTCCTGTCCCTAGGTTGGTGTCGCGATAAAGAAACCACAGAAGATTCCGTAATATTTCCGCTAGCCCTGTTTAGCACGTGCTCTTCTTACGGTATATATATATATATATATATATATATATATATATATATATATATATATATATATATATATATATATATATATATATATATTTGCGAAGACCTTACAGGCCCCCGTAGGACCCCGTAGGAGCATTGCGTAAGGGGGGGTATAAACGGAAAAAGTACTATAAGAGCTAGTAAAGATATTATGTAGCAAGTCGCACTTATACATTTCTAATACAAAGCATTCAAACACAAGAGATACAGCATACTTTCAAAATGTACCTGATGCGCAGCACAAACCAGAATGCAACTAAGAAATAACAATGAAAAGCAATAAGTCGGTGAACAGATTAAAAGGGTGTTATTGAAAGATGACTGCTGACTTGGTTGCGGAAGAAATAGCATAGAAATAGAAAGCGATAGTATCGTGCAAATCGTTCCACATAGAAATGGCACGTGGAAGCGCAGATCTGTTGAAGGTCAATGTGTGACCGAAGATGCACGACTAACTGAAATTGTAATGGAGGCGTTTTGACATGCGCAAAGGCCTTTCGAGAGGTAGCGGAGACAGCCTATTACCATGAACGTACTTGTGGAACAAACAGAGAAGTTCGATGCAACGGCGACTTTCAAGTGAATTGATGTCATGATTCAGTTTAATCTCAGTTACACTATGAGACTAGTTATAATCGCAAGAAATAAAACGTGCTGCTCTGTTCTGTACAGCTTCTAGCATATTGATTAGATATTTTTGATGAGGCGACCACACAGGGCTCGCAAATTCTACTTGAGTTCGGACAAATGTTGCATATGCAAGCTTCCAGATGCTGGTTGGGGCGTGTTTTTAAGTTTCTTCGTAAATGCCCCAAATTTCGTGAGGCTTTGGCGCAAGTGGCGGTCACGTGAGATGCCCAGGACAGGTTAGGAGCGAGGTGAACTCCGAGATATTTATATGAAGATGCTTCCGAGACCTGAGAGTAGTTACGAAAGCAGGTGAACTTAGAATTGACATGCTTACGGCTAAAAGTGATAACGTTACATTTAGATTCGTTAAGCTGCATTTGCCAGGTACTACACCAATCAGAAACATTTTTGAGGCCATTTTGAAGTGGCGATGTGGTCGTCGATAGAATTAATGGTGCGGTAAATTACGCAATCGTCAGCGAAAAGACGGATGGAAGAAGATATGTTAGCAGGAAGGTCGTTGATGTAAATAAATAAATAAATAAATAAATAAATAAATAAATAAATAAATAAATAAATAAATAAATATTGCGGGGGTCGCTTTCACGGAAAATAGACGAGAGGAACAAGTGCCAATTAGCATGCAGCTCCTTATGCGATGCTCAGTGTAGAACCCCAATAAACAACTAGCTGTACGCCCTCGCCAAGAACGGGCGCAGCCAATAACGCGCACAGGTGTGCTGCGAGGCAGGCAGAGCTGCCGAGCGCGCACGCAATGTGCAACGACGCAGTCACAAAGGGCCACGCCGTGACTGCACGCTGGCGTTAGCACGTACCCCGCACTGGCGGGCGCTCGAGGTGGACTCGCCCGAGCTGCTCTTTCGAGCGCGTGTCGGATCGGATCGAGTGCCCTCCTTGTTCCGAGGTTCGTTTCACACCGCTCATTAACGTATGGCGGTGCTGTGCGGACGGCGATACCGCCGTGACTAATGAAGCGAACATGGCCGCGCATGGCCCGCGCTATATTTGTCTGCGCGCTTTGTTCGGCGAGCACGTTTACTTGCTTGTCTTTCCTGCGCGCCAAAATAACGCCGCACGATAAGGTAAGAGTTTGTTGCGTGGCGAAGAACAGGCCGCCACTCCACCGCCGTGCGTCGGTGTGCGTACGCTGCCCCTTTTGTTCGCTGCGCGCTGCTTTCACCGCACTGATTTCAGTTGCGCGACATGTGGGTGCGCGTTGTTATCTCCGTGCGCCCCACTCGAAGAAGACCGGGCGAACCGGCGGATCGTCCTGACTGGCGCAGGAGCGAACTGGCGCCCTGGATGAACCTGTCGTGACATCCGGTTCCTGCCTCATCTGTCGCAGCACGATACTTGCGACTTCGCTGGCACAATGTGCCTGCAGCGCTCACCTTGATTCTGCTGGAACTCGGTGATGCCGACGCGGTCACTGCCGTAGAACGAGAGGGGGCCCTGGGCAGAGCGAAACAAGGGACGCGTGTTGAATGCGTCGGCGAGTGTTGCCGCTCCCGTTTCAAATGAGGCAAACCGCCTCTATTGAAAACTATGCAAAAAGACTCGTCAATCTAACCAGTATCACGGTGTTTTTCAAACTATACTGGTGCGCAAGGTATCACGGTAGCTTCCCTTACAGTCACCGCCGTTTCTGCTGCGTAACAACATTAAGAGGAGATATTGGTGCGCTAGTTGGTTGGCCATTATTGTTCTAAAAGCAACGTGCTTGTGGACACATCGATGAACAAACACCAGCGTTCGTCTTTGTATGCCTTTGTCTTTCTCCATGCGTCCACAGGTGCGTTGCTTAAGGCGTTAATAGATTAAAGCAGTAGGAAATTTTTCGCCTACAGCACCGTTGTTTTTGCTAGTCATTCACAGAAGAATCACAGTTTGTTTTTTCTCCGCATCTTTCAGTAAAGCATGTGGCGTCCTGGCTCTTCTTTGGAAGGTGAAAGATCCCCATCAGTGCGCACATCTGACCATCGGGGAAGCGTGTCGCTGCAGCGACGTGCACAGTGTTCGCCGCTCGTTGGCAACCAACAGACCAGAAAAACCAGACAAACGATGGTGTCAATCTCTTCATTAAAAGATGCGGACCAAGAGATGCGCTAGTGTGAAATTTTAACGAAAGCAGAAACGCAGTACGCAGAAAACGTCATTTTACAGTTTATAGAATCCAGGCAACTCTGGGCGGCCTCAGTTTTCGCTCACTGGTGCCGCTATGCCTATAGAGATGTAACAGGAATATTTTGTCAATTTCAAAGGCAGCGACATTAAGCCTAACGCGCCTGTGAAACGCGGAACACATCTGCACATTTCTTTATATGCGCATGAATCATGCGCCGCGATATTATGATTGATTCGTTCGTAATAAAGAACCATGATTGAGGAATTCTAATGTTGAAAACCAAAGGAAAAAGAAAAGAGAAAGTCGTTTTACTGCTGAGCACACTGTTTCTGTGGTAAACGTCGTCTGCGTTTCTGTCAGAAAAAAAGGCGTGAAAGCGTTCGTATGGACTATAAAATTCCGGTATAGCTTTTCAACAACTTTAGTAGTCAAAATTAAGTTCGAAGCTTGTACTATAACGTCATTCGTATAGCTCGCCACTCAGCTCTTGGGACATTGAAAAGTTCATTCCAAAATATTTCGCAACATGTGTAAGCATTTCTCACTGGAACACGTTCTGCTGAAACAACAGTTCCACATTTACGAATTGGCAACGTGACGAGCGCTCCAACAGGGTCGAGAGAATTAAATATTTCAGCATCACTAATTGCTGCCTGATGTTTAGCTGAAACGCAGTTCTTGCATTTTATGCATGATGATTGACACAGAGCAACTGAACAGATTAAGGCCCAAACAATGAAACGTTCCTTTCCTTCGAGCGCTTCCTAACCTTACGTGAGGCCTCCTTACAGCGAAGGACCGATGGAGGAAGCAAGCATACTCTGAAAGCTCCCTTCACCCGTCCTCACGTAAGGAGCGGTTGCCGCCATGCCTGGGTTTGAGATTATCTCTTAAGGCCGAGATATAGTCCGGCGTTCTCGGCGCGCCAGGCCGCGGCAGGCGAAGTCGGATACGCTGCGCTAGCGACGCCAGGGGTGCAAGAAATTTTCTTCCTCTAGAGTTCGGCGTGCGCGCGGAGCTCGAGACTGGCGCCATCTGTGCGTCCGGGAGCGCAACTTCGCCGCGGCGAACAGCTGTTTACATGGCGCATGCGCGTCGTTCGGGTATCGCGCGTGCTTCTCGTTCCGCGCGCTGTTTGTGCGCTAAAATGAAAACTTTTGCGGGATGGCGTTAACTTGTCCTGACAGCCAGAAAAAAACAACATAAGGTTTTACGTGCGAAAACCACTTTCTTTCTGACTTGGGCTTCTTTAACATGTACCTAAATCTAAGCACACGGGTGTTTTTCGCATTTCGCCCCCATCGAAATGCGGCCGTCGTGCCTGACAGCCAGAACATCGCACTCATATTGCTAGTACTTCGGCTACGTCAAAAACGGAAGCGGACCATGTATGTTCATGCGAAAGCTATTCGACAAGCGCCCTGAACTTGGCGACTACCACCAGCTAGTACAGGAGCTGCGAAATGCAGCTTACCTGTGGCGAGACCACACTGCTTTCGTATAGCTTCCCACGCGTTGTTCTTGCGCTCTGTGTCGCGGTGGTCCATGCGTTTCACATCGTATACACATGGAAGGTTGCAAATCGCTTCAAGCAGGCGTCCTCACTCGCGCTGTCATCCCACACGGATGTTCAAAAAACCACAGCCGCACTGTCAGTACGCGCACCGCAGGCCGCCATCCTGCCTTCTGCTCGCTGCCGCTGCAGCGCGCAGTGCATTCTGGTCTAGCGGCAGCCGCGTGAAATAGAACACGCTCTATGTCCGCGCCGGCGGCGTTGTGCTCGCCAAGCGCGCCTGGGCACGCCGGCTACGCAGTGACGCCGGACTGTAGAGTGCGCGCCTTTCACCGACGTCGCTTAACCGCGACGCGCGTGGCCGCGCGCGCGCGTTACGCCGGACTATATCTTGCCCTTTAAAAGCTTTAGGCGAACACCAGAACACCCCTATTCAATAAAAAAGGTTGTATCGTCGCACAATCTCTAAGTTGATGAGCTAATATAGAGAAGCGTGGACGCTATTATTTAGTTTTGTTTACTAAATCTAAAGAAGCAGTGCATTACAGTGCGAAACTTGATGTGCTCCAGCAACGCTGGCACGCCGGCGTCGTGCAACGCCTAGCAACGCTTCCATGCCGCACGCGTGACTGAAACGAACGTGCCTGGCAAAACGTACCGTGCTCGCGCTTCTCCGAAGGTGGGCGACAGCACGCACGGGCAAGCAAACGTCACGTGGTTAAGCAGTGAGGCGAAGTGCTCGTTCAGGGCCAGGAGCGGCGTAAGGACGCATGAAGGTAGCTTGGCCCAAACAATAAAACGTTCCTTTTAGGGGTGTGCGAATATTGAAATTTTCGATTACGAATCGAATACGAATAAGGCGAAGAACTCTCTTCGAATATCGAATCGAATATCGAATACATGTGTAGTATTAAAAAATTGCAAGAGAGGTAACAATAGCTTTATTACCCTTTTAAAAATAACATTGCATTTTACAAGGTTGCTTCAAATTAAAGAGGTACTCAATTATAGATAATGGACTCAGGTAATGCCCTCAGTCAGGTAAAACGCTTGTTACAGATTGTCGTGAAGGAAAATTAACTGCTCAATATGGCCAGAAAGTAAACGCTCTCTATGCACTGTCACATTTCTACCGGTAGAAAAGACTCTCACTAGGAACTGAAGTGGCAGGGATCGCCAAGTACTTCCGGGCGAGTGCACTTAAAAGCGGGTACCTGAAGCGGCCAATGGACTGCCACCACTCACAAGGATTCATGCCCCTTTCCAGAAGAGGCTTTTGCGCGTAGTCTGTAACTTCCCTCTCAGGGGCAGATGCCAAATGTGTCTTCTCTTCGTTCATCACTAGATCGTCAAAAGCATTCCATACACTCGATGCCACCAGTGGACACGAAGTCGACGCTGGCACGGCGGTGTCCCCACGGTGTTCCACGACGGCTTCCTGGAGCTCCCTTGTCACAAGGTTTTTCAGCCAGATCATCTGACCAGATGCCTGATGAACTGTGGCCATAAAGCGCGGATCAAGAAACATGCCTAGGCTGGCCACTTCATCAAATTTCCACTCCGCACAAAGAGCCTTGATACATTTTGAATCAATGTTAGCAAACCCTGAGTTGCCTTTGCAACCTTCAAGGCAATGGGGCATTCCAAAAATAATTGGAATTATAAAGCTTGGTGAAAAAGAAACCGAAACTGATCATGTCTCAAATGCCTGAAGCAGATAGACTGAAACAGAGCACACAGATAATGGCAACTCAGGGTTGCCTTTGCAACCTTCAAGGCAATGGGGCATTCCAAAATAATTGGAATTATAAAGCTTGGTGAAAAAGAAACCGAAACTGATCATGTCTCAAATGCCTGAAGCAGATAGACTGAAACAGAGCATACAGATAATGAGCGGATCATGCGAAGTTCTCAGTTAATAAACATGTTCTTAGGAGAATGCGGAGCAAGCATACAATTGGTTAATTGCTCAATTATTCGCAGTCTATCCGAATATTCGCCGTTTCCACCGTTATTCGGCCGTCCTCGGATATTCGTGAATTTCCGAACATGCATTTCTCGAATCGAATACGCTTCGAATATGGAAAATATTCGATGCGTATTCGAAATTCCGAATATTCGCACACCCCTAGTTCCTTTCCTTCGAGCGCTTCCTAACCTTACGTGAGGCCTCCTTACAGCGAAGGACCGATGGAGGAAGCAAGCGTACTCTGAAAGCTCCCTTCACCCGTCCTCACCTAAGGAGCGGTTGCCGCGTGCCTGGGTTCGAGATTATCTCTTCAAATCTTTCCGCGAACACCATTATTCCATTAAAAAATGTTGTATCGTCGCACAATCTTTAAATTGAATAGCTAATATAGAGAAGCGTGGACGCTTTCTTCTAGTTTCGTTTACTAAAGTTAAAAAAAAGTTGCGCATTACAGTGCAAAACTTGATGTGCTCCAGCAACGCTGGCACGCCGGCGTCTTGCAACGCCTAGCAACGCCTAGCAATGCTTGCATGCCGCACGCGTGACTGAAACGAACATGCCTGGCAAGACGTACCGTGCTCGCGCTTCTCCGCAGGTGGACGACAGTGCGCATGCGCAAGCGAATGCCACGTGGTTAAGCAGTGAGGTGAAGCGCTCGTTCAGGGCCAGGAGCGGCGTAAGGACGCATGAAGGTAGCTTTGGAGCTACCTTATGCTGAGGAAGCACCAAGGAAGCCTTCACCGAGGGCCCCTCAGTAAGGAAGCTTTCAGAGTGACATAAGGTAGCCTCACCCCAATGAAGGCTTCCTTAGTGAGGTAAGGAAGATTTCATTGTTTGGCTTCTTATGCTGAGGAAGTACCAAGGAAGCACCAAGGAAGCCGTCACCGAGGGCGCCTCAGTAAGGAACCTTTCAGAGTGACATAAGGTAGCCTCACTGCAATGAAGGCTTCCTTACTGAGGTAAGGAAGATTTCATTGTCTGGCCCTAAGAATTCGAACTTTTAGAGAGTTTGTTGAATTGACTTGCGCAGACTCTACAGCTTAGCGCTCAAAAGTACTTTATTTAGAGAAACACGTTAAATTATTTACGAGTCGTGTATGTGAAAAACGCACAGTCACGTACTTGGGAAATTTGTCTGATGTAAGTCATTATTAACAAACAGGATCTAAGGAAAGGACACATGAGAACATACTGGCGGCATCAAAAAGCACGTGTTAGACGTGCATACTTGCTCTAGCACACCTTGCACATGAATTTTACTGCATGGGATCAAATAAAACTATCCTAAGATGTGTGCAACACGTTTGAGATGCCGTTACTTTCATTAGTAATTCAAATTTTGAGGATTTACCCTAGAGTGTACAATTGTGCAAGTGGAGCCTGAATGGGGATAATAAGCGAACTCCAAGCGCGAAGGAATGACACTCACCGAGATGCCGTTGAAATGCAGCCGCGAAATGATTCGGTCGAAGTAGTTGGCCATGCGGCGCTCCTGTGGCGGAGGCAGCGGCTCAGCGGTCACGTTCCAGCCGTAGCTGTCGCCTCCGCCGGTCTCCGGCAGAAGCTTCTCGTAGCGGAAGTCCGTCACGGTTAGATTCAAGCTGGCCTGCGATGAACGTCAGCCATATCATGCAGTTCCTCTCAGTGATACTCACCGAAGGTGTTCGGCTTTCGCCACTGTGATTGGATTATCGCGACTTTATTATTTTAACGGCATAAAACACACACACACACAAACACCCACACACACGCACATGCACGCACGCACGCACGCACGCACGCACACACACACACACACACACACACACACACACACACACACACACACACACACACACACACACACACACACACACACACACACACACACGCACGCGTGCACACACGCACACACACACACGCACGCACGCACGCACGCACGCTCTTTATCGCATTTGAGACAACGTTTGCACGTTCGAGGACACATATAAAAGTTCACAAAGGTAGATGTTACATATTAAAGGAAGAAAATATATTTAGGTGATCGTTCGCAAGAAAGCTTACGTTCAGCCGCAGGCCAGTACAAACATGGTAGCAGAACGCCTTCTATAGTCTCCGCAGAGGCTTGGAGTGGTTTGATAAGAATAGCAACTGTTTTGTAGTAAGCTTTGATTTATAGCTGCCTTGGCTTGCGGAACCACCTTTCCCATTACACGATAACAGTCTCTAAGACACAATGTCCGTTCTCTGCATGCAGTAAAACTGAAAGCTGTGCTGTGGCAAAGAGTAATAATTATCAGCGTGCTAAAGGACGAAGCCACGTAGAAGTAAGAGACGGTGCGTGGCGCTGTCATACGTTTATTATGCGAAGCATACTAGCCGCACAACCACGCTCTTCTTTGCTGCGCCGCGCACGGCCGCGTAGCTACCATTGAGGGTATGAGCCATTGTTCATTGCTGCGCGTCCCATATGTGGATCTATACTCTTTTAAGTTTGCTATGTTTGTTATTAAGTTGCTTCTATTTTTATGCGTTGCATATTGCAATCACTCAGTTCAGCCCTTGGGCGCGGCCGGGCAGCCACCATTGACCTTTAGCGCAACCACGTGATGTGACGTCACGACAGCCGGAGGAAAAGCTGGGCTTAAACTCGCGCAATATGCAACGCATTCTTGGCTTAACCAAGCTAAGCCTGGCCATTTTTATGCGAAGCATACTAGCCGCACAACCACGCTCTTCCTTGCTGCGCCGCGCGCGGCCGCGTAGCTACCATATGACGTCATAACAGCTGCAAAAGCGGAGGCTCAACTCGTGCGCTCGCTTGCGGCCGCGTAGCTACATAGCCGGGTCTCAGCTCGTGCGCTCGCCTGCATGAGTTGTTTCTTCGTCTAGCCGAACCAAATATAGCCAAGCAACAGCAGTTCACCAGGCTAAACAGTGGTTCAACAACTAAAATAAAGGCTAGTATGCTTCGCATCCTGGGCTTAACCTTAGCTAATCCACAACCATTTTTTTCCTGACTTCGTGTTTTTGCACGTTTCCAGTGACGCCTGTCTTGTAGGTTCCACTATACTGCTTCCTCACCTTTCTCCAGAGCAGCTCGGCTGACCGCAGCGCCAGCGCAGCGGTCCACACGGCGTCGTAGGCCTGCGCTACGTGGCCTCGGTAGCCGGCGGCTGTGGCCGGCAGCGCTGGCTCCAGGCCCGACCGCAGCTCGGACTCCAGTTCAGCGTCCAATTCCCGCCGGAAGGCGTCCATTTGCTGCCCGATTAACGACGCGCAATTAGTGCTGCCGCGCGCATCGGTGCGACAACGGATGCCCCCCGCGGAATAATTTGCTGCCACTAATCGTCCCTTCCCAGTTATACTCTTCCCCCGCGGACAGATACAAGCGCCCGTACGTGCACGCACACACGTCAGTGCTAGCACACGTGCACGGTCGTCCCCCTTTTATAGGCACTTCATGGGGACGCCTGCCCCACGCAGTGAGAGGCGCCCGCCACAAAACAAGGCTGGGACCACGGTGGTCGGGACTCTGCTGCTGAGGCCACGTAGCATTGACCGCGACGCGGCCAGAATCGATGGGGATGCCTCGCTCTCGTTCCGCAGTCTGAGCGCAAATTGGCCCTAAACGGCGTGCAAGAACCGGCGGGAGACCGTGGCGTGCGAACGAGGCTGGCACTGTGGAGATGCACGTGGAGAGCGCACTTCTGAACGGTTCCTTCTGCTACATTGCGGGATGCGCGCACCAACGGCAGCACCAAATGGGCACCAGAAAGAAAAATGTTAACCATGTGCCACTTACAAGGCTGTTAAACATGCACTCATTTATCGCGCTAGACAGGCATGTTAACCATAGCAGCGCCCGGTTGGCTGTCCTACGCTTTTAATGCCTGAGTGCACGCTCCCAGTGGTAAATGTCTATTAACGTCAATAAATCAGTGGCAATGACAGTAACAAGAAAAAAGCAACCCTCTCATTTCACCTATATCGTTAACGGCACGCCCCTTTCGATGGTTGAGCAACAGAAATATTTAGGGGTAACGCTGACAGCAAACCTGAATTGGGAAACACGCATAACTAATATTACAACTACTGCACTTATCTAAAGAGACGCCTAAAGACCGCTCCAACGAACATTAAGCTTCTGGCCTACAAAACATTTGTGAGACCAATTTTAGAATACGCTAACACAATTTGGTTTCCTTACACAGCTACTAACATAGCTAAACTTGAAGCCGTACAAAGAAAAGCCGCAAGGTTCATTCATAGCAAATATCGTTCTACGGACTCACCTTCACGTATCTTAGCTTCCTCAGGCCTCAACACATTATCGACGAGAGCAAAACCAGGTCGGCTAAAATTCCTATTTCAAATTCTGCACCGTCAGTATAAAATTGATATCACCCAGTACATTTCATATTCGCAATCTAGAATAACACGGCAACAACACGAGCATACGCTAACCGAGTATTCCTTTTCTAATGACGCATTCAGGTACTCATTCTTTCCTCGGGTAACCAGAGAATGGAATGAACTTAACCCTTCATTAACATCGACCAACTCTTTATCCGTGTTCCTTTCACAGCTGGAGCTCATCACAAGAAATTATTAACGACTTCTAATGTTTGTTACCTATTTTCTTTATGTTACACTGACACTGCTTAGAAAAAAAGAAATTGTATACACTTGTTTGTTCCCAAATATTTCACGTTTTTTCTTTGTCTATGATATGCCCCGATTGTTGCTCATTTTACTCTGCGTTTTTTAGTGTTAAATTGTATACGTTATCTCCCTTATCTTTTGTAAATATTTTGTTGAATATCGTTGCTTTTTCATTCTCTGTGCAGCTCGCACGTGTATTTATGCACGGAAAAGAAATTGTTCATGCCCGTCTGCTAGGCTCTCGGCTGAGAGCGGCGGTATTGTAAAATAAATAAATGATAAATAAATAAGAGATGGGAACAGGTGCATACTTTTCCAAGAGAGATACGCACGGAAGATGCGGCGAATACGTGTACACGCGTGGACAGCTCCAAGCCGCGTCACAGCTAAGTATAGGCGAGATTAAAATGGCCGAAGGCTGTGGACTTAGAAAGCGCGGCCTTTAGCCAGAATTCGTGGCGGAAAAGCAGCGCGAGGAGGTCAAGACACGGGCACATGAAGGAGCTCAGTAATTCCGCACACCCGGTTTAGATCGCCTGTTGCTCGGCCACGTGTTGCTCGAGCATTTTCCTCGTCATGTTAGTAGCCATTGCACTTCTCAAGTGCCTTTTGTGTGGCAATAGCCTTCTCAACTCCATTATTTCTCGGAAAACTCGTTTGACGTTGTTAGTTCACGGCTGGCCTCCATGCGTTGCTTTCACTGCATTGTGAAAGTGCTTAGCTCTTCAGTGGGAAGCTCCTGCTTTGAACCAAGCTTGACATGTATCAAGAGTGTGTCGTAGCGTTTA
The DNA here is from genome assembly GCF_038994185.2 of Dermacentor albipictus. Lineage (NCBI taxonomy): Eukaryota > Metazoa > Arthropoda > Arachnida > Ixodida > Ixodidae > Dermacentor > Dermacentor albipictus. Next base: position 8,295,764 of record NC_091823.1, on the reverse strand, counting down.
CAGCATTAAAATGGTTTGAATGCGTCTTTACCGTGATATCAACTCTCCGGCCCCTTAGCTGTAAAGTATCACTGGGCACATAAAAATGATCATGGAACCCAGAAGAGTTTCTGAAATAAAGCAAAACTGGGCACTTGGTGAATTTTTTACACATTACGTCAGCGAAGCGATTTGAGGGTATCAAGAAATTTCGCACTGTGGGTTTACGTTAACAAGATCTACTCCATTGAGCTACACGACTGCTCCGCAGCAGCTGCTGGCAGGTGGTGCCAGCGGCCGATATCTTAAATGCGTTGCTATTTGACGCCCGAGCTGAGTGCCTGAGGACAAAAAACATGCCGGAGCAAATATGTGCCACGGGATGAGGCGCCTGTGTGCTGAAAAGAAAAAGCCCGAACACGACTCGGCATATCGTGATGGACTGCCACGATATTCAGCCAGCGAGACCCGTACGGAGTGTCCGCCTCCCAGATGCGTTGGGATTCTTAGAAAATGGAAGGATAAACTGGACAGCAGTCGAGATAGGTTAGAGACGATTACAGTACGATTAGAGTTTTGGTGGAAGAAAAGTAGGGAAGGGATTACTAGAACCGGAGTCATTGCAAGTATAGGCTGTGGTACAGTATAGTAATAGTATTAAATACGAAAGGTCTATATCAGATAGGCAAAAGGCTAGATAACCATAGATGTAGCAAAATCTGATTAATTCAAGCAGGCCAGGGGGCTACTTATCAACCTCCTCTCCCTTTTCAAAGGAGGTGCCAATAAACATTATAATCACCATCGTAAAATTTTTGGACGTGGAAGCACCGTCGACTGATTTATTGAAGAAACTAAAGGACAGATAAAAACATGCAAGAAGGAAACATGCGTAGGTTAAATCTTTTGCCCTGTTTCTGCCACGATAAATTAATACTAAGTCGCTCGGGCTTTAGTCCCGTTCATTCGAACCAGAGTCCTGGCCATCGGTCCACGCGAGCGCTTGCGCAATACGTAAAGGCAACGGACTGGAGTAGACAACACGCTCAGTTTCTGTAAGTGCACTCTTCGAGATCCTGCTGCCCAATCTCGAAAGATTGGGCAGCCGACTGACCAAAGTCTTTGTTAACTTCCCTGCCTTTCCTGCCCCTATTTATTTCTCTGATCGCGAGTGCGTTTGTTGAAACCCGAGCTATATTCCGATGAACATAGCAGCGTTGCCAGATGGGCCCTCAGGCTGCAGAAACGAGCGGGCGACGCTCACATTCAGCAGGGCCTCTAATGTATTAGCAAGTCTCGGGAAGCCCACTAACACGCAGTTTTAGCTCGTGTTACCAAGGCTTGCTTTACCTGGCAGTGAAGCCAGCCTTTGGCACGCCAGGCAAAGCGAACTTCTCAAGCGTCTGCGGTTGTGAACTGCGCAGGTATATACACGTAACGCAAGCTCGGTTCCAAAGGAGGCGTCAATGAAAAATATTTGGGCCTTTCTGTTGCTTCAGAACGCTGCTTTGCTTTTGGGCCGTTTGTGCTTCGCCTGAGGACAGTGTTGAATCTCACATGCTGCGACTATCTGGCTGACGCAGTCTTTGAACGGAGACTTTGCGTGGCCAGCAAGACGTCCCATACGAATGTCATTGTTCGTTTTTGTTCACGCGAGAAGAACAATGGATTTCTTCGCAAGGGTCGTAAAACTCGTCTGCGATGCTCCCAGATAGGCTTTTCTGGGAGTACAGATAATCCCTTTACACCAACGAACACCTCACAGTCGGCAACAGGCGCTTATTCTGCAAAGCTCTCGCACTAAAGAAAAGAGAACAAATGGCAGTTTTTATAAACTGCCATTTTATCAAGAACAGATATCGAGGTTCTCTAAACGGCATCCATTAGATCATTCATGAATAAAGGGAAAATCAGACATCCACCCGTTCGTAGCAATTGCTACAAAAGAAACCCATACGGGTTCCTCGAAAGAAAAGCCTCATAGTTGAAGGAAAATTCGTCCTGGTCCGGGACTCGAACCCGGGACCACCACCTTTCCGGGGCAGCCACGCTATCATCTGTGCTAACCAGGCGGCTAGCAGGGGTTTCCTACAAAGGAAACCCCTTATTGGTTTCCTTTGTAGCAATTGCTACGAACGGGTGGATGTCTGATTTTCCCTTTATTCATTACTTCTCTCCACCTTGCGGGTTTCCGCAGAACTACTAAGTCAAATTAGATCATTCAAAGAGAACAAATTCAATACGTCAATTTATAGCTTACGTGAACTTGTAACGTTGTGTACAAGGGTTCTGCAAAAGCTCTATTTCCGCATTACTAAATTTTTTAGAATTTATGTGTAACATATCAATTTTGTCCGCTTTAGATGTACTATTATATGCAATTCACAGAATTGTGAGTTAATTTTTCATTGCTGAGAGTTACAGAGTTGTAAACTTGATAGTCTCGTTTTCATACAATTTTTTTTTTAAATTTTTGCCAATTTTTAATAAAACATTTACAACTTAACTAAAAAATTCGAAACCAACAGTCATAGATTTCAAGTCTTTCTTTTAAATGTAACAAACCTCGTCAAATTTGATGCAGTGGTTGCCGAGAAAAACGAATTCCCCTTTTACGTGTATTTAGATAGGAGCAGAGGAAGCTTTAGCTCGGGTGATCTTATCTAAATACATGTAAAAGGAGAATTCATGGTAAATTGCGCATCTTGGTTTTTCGTAAGAGTAACGTCTGCCTCTTAGAGTAACTCAGTTCAAGGATTAGAATTGTGCTATCTGCCAAAGATGATTTTTCAGAAATTCTGCATAGTCTGTACACCTTTAGTAAGCACCATGGATCGCCCGCCGTCATCATTTGGGACTGAGGTCAGAAGTCTGGCGATGTAAAAGTGAATGCTAGGGGCATCATGTCTCGTATATCATCCTTACGCCGGTACGTTTTCACAAAATCGGCCTTCAACCTAATTTATCAAGTTCGATTACACTGTATGGCTACGAATTCATGAACTCCTCAACGTCCGGCGAACCGAGCAGTGGTCGTATGTACCTACGTAGACCACTCTTATGCTCGATCAACATTACGACGTGCGGCGACCACAACAAAGTGTTCATTTATAATCTGCACGGACGTTACGATGCAACGTGAGGCGACTACTGTAAATAATTATCTTATATCTGCCCGGACATGACGTATGTTCCCCATGCTGTGCAGCCCCATGCTAAGGAACAATGCCTCAAGGTCAGAAACTAACCTCTACAGACCTCAGTGACCGATAAGAATTCGCAATAAGCTATTAGTGTAGGGCGGCGCTTTAGAGAATTTTCAACTTTTGCAAGATCTGGCACAGAAACTGGAAGCAGCGTACGAGTTGCTATAGACTGCTTGGATTCTTTGTAAGAAACGAGCTGCGTATAAGTGGCCCCGATTTCGCGCCGGAGCTCCGTGCACCGGCGTGTACGCACCAGGCCGGAGACGCTTGCGCGGTTGGGCAGGCGCCCCGTGTAAGCGGCCACCGTGATGACGTTGTCGGCAGCGGCGCGAAGCTGCGCGGCCGAGCAGTCCGTGCCCGACGGGTCGAGCCACCACTCGCCGAGGCCCCCCTGCACGATCCACTGGAAGTCGGAGCCGTACATGCCCTGCTTGTACACCTGCGGTGGGTGGGAGGACACGATTGACTCGTTGACGTGGGCGCGCGCAAGCACGCACGCAGGTACGCGCAGGGACACGCACGCACGCACAGACACGGACGGAAGCTATGATGGCGGTGAATAAACGTGCGGTATAAGTTTTGTACACTGACATCGAAGCACTACCGAAAAGGTTCACGCTTGCACTGTCGACCGGATGCAATGAAGGCCGAAGCAGCACAGTGAGATATTGCTGACGATCTCCCTCCCGTGATCGCAAGCAGCATTAGATGGAAAAGCCCATAAACAAGAACGGTCGAAACATCCCTCCACAGGGGGCTGTCGCAACGGTAAAATCTTACCCTCAACGATCTGTATATGTCAAACGTAAGTGCAACGTTCGCATACACAATTATCTCGCCCCAAAAACGTTATTTAAAATATTCCACACAAAATGAATGTAAAGGATTTCAGCAATTCCAGCAATGAAGTGTTTTAGTATATGTCACTGTTCTCATATTTCCCTTGGGTGACTAACAAAAGCGCTCTTTTGGTCTAATCACGCGGTAATGCGCCAGTGTTTCACTCATTGTCATTTCATACGAGGGAACAATGTGCGTAAATCCACAGTAAGCACCAACCGATTTCCTGTTATTTAAACAGTCCCTAACCGGAATTAGGTTCCGGGCGTAAATTAAATCAGTTGGTATCAAGATTTCTGCCTGCACTCTTTCAGTTCCTTTATTGTTATTCTGGTATAAAATACGAATTCCACCGAGCTAGCAATTTATATTTGTGAAGCTTGTGCTGTCTGCGCAAATGCAGTTGCCTGATAAAAAAAAGCCGCAGTTACGCCCGAAAGCGAAGCATCGATTGCGTTCGCAAATTAGTAGACAGCCATACGAAGTAAGAATAGCAGCTTTATCGGCCTATAATCTCGTAGACATTCGCTTACTAAATAAATTAACAAGCACGGTGTCACGCGCGCACTGGCAGGCATCAACATATCTCACACGATGAACGCGGATACTCGCCGTCAAAACGCTGGCGTGAGGGAGAGCGGTAGCAACAGGAGCGAATTGACCTACGTGCTGCTGGCTCTCGCTTCAGCGCCAACTAAGCGACGACGACACAGCGAACACGAAGTTATGAGCCCCCGGTGCAGCTCGACTCTGTACTCACCGCAGATCGCTTTCAAGATAGGGCCCGCACGGCCGCGCCATACGCAGCAGCAGCCGGACTAGAGCGCCCCCACCCACCCCCTCCTTCTCCTTCCCCCGGCACCTTGCGCGCGACGGAAGACGGCGCGCTTCCTCCCTTCTTTCCTTCCTTGCGCGCTGAGATCGAGCTGCCATCGTCGGCTCACGGTCGCACGTTTTCTCTTGCACATACATCATACGGTGCGCGGCGACAATATACGGTGCACAGCGACGGCGACGGCCGGAATTCACCTGGAGTATCCATATAATTGCTATCATAATAAAAATAACTGTGAAAATTCGGGTCAGTTAGCGATGCGAGAAAACTAGAGTAGCGTGGTAGTGTTGATCGATATCGACATCACTAGGCTGTGAGCAGTTTTCGTGCATGCGAACTTCTTGGAGAAAATATACTTACCTCGCAGAATATTTTGCGCGCCATGTGCCTGGAGAAGCTGCCAATTATGATGCGGCTGTCGGTGTTCTGCAAGTACAAAAAGGTTAATTAAAGAAAGACCAAGAACATTCATGTCCTAAAGGAGTTCTTTTTTTGTCAGCCGTGATCAAAAATTCAGTTCTTATTAGTGAAAGATAGACACGCTCCAATTCAATGTGCTCCCAAAAGTGACGGGTGCGAAGAAACGTGGGACTTGACGGGTGAAGAGGAGTCCACATAGCGTTTTTCTTTCTACCCCCCCCCCCCCTTTTTTTTTTACAGAAAGATGCTTTCAAATAAGGCTGCAGCGTGGAGGCATAAAGAAATAAAATAATAATAATAATTAAAAAAGAGCGTCCGCACCCGCCGTGCTTGCTTAGTGGCTGTGGTGTTCGGCTGCTAAGCACAAGGTCGCGGGATCGAATCCCGGTCACGGCGGCCGCATTTCGATGGGGGCGAATTGCGAAAACAATCGTGTACTTAGATTTAGGTGCATGTTAAAGAACTCCAGGTGGTCAAAATTTCCGGAATCCCCCGCTACGGTGTGCCTCATAATCAGATCGTTGTTTTGACACGTAAAACCCTATAATTTTTTTTTTAAAAAGAACATCCGCCAGCTTACGTTTCGCTGCGCTAACCTTGCAATTATTTCGTCGTCGTAAAGCGTCCAGACCAAGATGACCCCTTAGTAAAATTTGAAATGACTCCAAATATGTAACTGAAGTTTCATTCAGTAATTTTTTCAGTCAGAAATACTACATGGCGAGATGTCTTACTTTAAGACCGCATTATCAGATGACGAGAGAGAGAGAGAGAGAGCCTAATGTTGGAAAGGTGGAGAGGTCAGCGTGAAGGACATGCTTCTCGCTTGCTACTCCACACGGAGGGAATCGGACAATGAGAGAGATAGGGACAGAAGAGGTAGGTGATGGTGACGGGTGAATGTAATGATGAAAGAAGTCCAGGATGTCAGGCCCATGCGGTAACAATGATTTAGGCTAACCGAGAGCAGCCAGCATTTTCTCCAACTCATGCATGACTTGCACTGCTCTCTCAGCGACAGACGCGTTTAAACCGGCAGTAGCTGCTGCAAGGCTCTTGCCATTTGCTCCAGCATCGCCCTGACATTGACACTGCGTTCTCGCTGTATTGCTGTCACTCGGACTGAAGTTCGAAGGTGCAGTTCCTAGAGTGTAAGGAAGGTCAGTCTGGTACTATTTACACGAGGCTGAGCTTTTAGAGTAGTGTCTTCAGCCTTTGTGCTACCTTCTCACGGAGTAAACACCGATACAGGCGAAGGTTGCAAATTCGAAGGCGCATTCTTTATTTCCTTACGACTGTAATGCTTCCTCCCACGGCGTATGGAAGCTGCGGCAGCGGTGGCGGCAGAATTGTACTTGGCCATTTTCCTCAATAGTGAACGGGGGGTGGGGGGAGATGTGGTGAGCGTCAGAAAGAAATATAACGAAAATGTAATTTCGGAAATACGTAGCTGTCGCTGCATATTTCACGGGACTCGTGTTTTACACTACGCTAATGAAATATGAGAGCAGGAAATACGGTAGGCTGCTTAAACGAAACTCCAAGGAAAAAAAAAAGAACACGTGTTCCGTTTATCCAAAGTTTCATTTAATTAAGAGAAGTACGCAAAATCACCGAGAATCGTTTTATTCGAAAAGTGACGGAGTGTTTCGATATTACTATCGCGAAAAAGAAAAGTTTATTGCGTTCTGCTTCTAATAGTGTGGCTTTTCTTGCGCGAGGTTGTGTTTATGCGGAAAAGAATTACAGATAACTCTGCGCAGTTCTGGCTTCAAGATATCGCTGCAGAACTTCAAGCACATCTGTTGACGTCTGGTCCGAAACAGTAACACGCACTCGAACAATAATGTCTTCGTCATTAGAACTGTAGCCTTTGCCACGAACTTTAGCGAAGATATCTTCAACTGCGTCCTCATGGCAGGTAACGAGGGCGTTATCCGAGGCCTCTGATTCTTGGCTGTAAGGACGAAGCAGTACAGTGGAAGCCGGAGTGCAAGATCCTGTACTTACTCCATAGTGCTCTCTACCCTTTCAGGGATTATTACTTGCCTAGTGAAGTCCTCACGGTGGAAGCACCACTGCAACTTCGACATCTTTAATTTGGATTACGTTCACAACTACTGCCTGATGGAATGGATTTTCTTCCTTATTTGTAACATAACCATTTGACATCTTTGTCGGACTTTTCCTGTTCTATATGCCGGTGAGGCAGGTGGCAGTTCCGTTTAACCGGAGTTCAGCAAAGTATGGGCTCTCTGTAACCCAAATAGGCTAACATTGTGCCTATGGGCGGCCAACCAAAGCTTGTATCATTGTTCCGTTTATCCGGCATTTTCTTTTAGGCGCGCTTCATTAATCCGGAGCCTATTGTGGTAAAGGCGGCCGAAGTGCAAGGAAGGAAGGAAGGAATAAGTGGAGAAGGAAGGCAGGGAGGTTAACCAGTTTAGCCTAACCGGTTTGCTACCCTACACATAGGAGCGGGATGGGGCAAAAGCTACGTTGTGACAAGTGCGTGTTTCGTAGTTTTGACGTAAAAAGTAATAGTCTATCTTGGGAGGCGGCGGTCTCTTGATGCTGTGGTATGACTTGACACAAATGTTCGATCAGCCGTCTACGAGATGTTACCCAAAAAAAAGAGCGCGTGAAAAATGCACGACTTTCCTATCATTAATATTTCGGTCAAGAGAGAGAGAGAGAATGAAGAGGAAAAGCAGGGAGGTTAACCAGATATGAGTCTTCGGTTTGCTACCCTACACTGGGGATGGGGGATAGGGGTCAAATGTGCAACTGAACATAATGGGCTGATATCATTGAGGCAGTGACTCCTACAATGTGACATAAACAAAAAAAGAAAAGAAAAGAATCTGTGCAAAGAAGGCTGCATGCGCGCTTGCGTGACGATGTAACGAAGTGAGGGTTTTCCAGTGTCATGTTGTTTAGTCTTTCCCTCCGTCCAATCTGTTGCGCCATTTTATCCTTGAATCCTTGACGATAAAACGCAGTTGTAAATCAGCGCTGGTGATGAGTTGCTGTCTCTCTTGCGGTCGTCGCAGTCGCGCTCCGTTTTAACCATGTTTTCAGAGAAATATTCAATTGAGCTTATCTGTTGCAGTAACCATTCTTTCTAAGAATTCAGCGGTGTGCGCCATCTTTGGATTCGGCCAACTTGTTTCCCCAGCAACCTTATAAAACTACGATTAATGAACACTACAAACGAAAGAGCAAGGAGCGGTACTCTTGAGGCAACGCCAATAGCATGAATCTAGCTTTATACCGGAAACATTCATGGCTTCTTAAGTAAGGTACACAGACTGAGTGCTCTGTGCAAACACACAGAGTGACTTCGGCTGCTAACTGGCCTATAAAATCTAGGAAGATAAAAATGAAATATTATGCCCGCGGGCGTCAAAGGTCAACAATGTTGCGGCTGCGGGCGCAGCGCAGCACTCAAGACGAGGAGGAGGAGGAGGAGGAGGGGAGCTGACTTCAAACAGGGGCACAAAACAAAAGTGTGCAACTGGACGCGGCAAACAATGCCGACGGTTCCTTAATTGCCGGTTGCCAAGGGACAAGACATTAAAGAAATAATAATATCCGGAATGGAGGACGCATACAACAAAGACAACACAGAGAAACATTTGTTTGGCATTGCACAAGTTTCTACGCGCAGAAGCTTCAGCAGCTTACGCCTACAAATGGCCGATGTCCATGGCGTTCAGTTCTGCTGTCCTTGATTTATTGACTTTATTCAGGTTTACTTCCTCCCTTTTTTGTTGTGCCTGCGTCTCCGAGCGCGCGTTTTCTGTGCGACAAGTTTCGGTTCAAGGCCGCGTACATTTTGAGCTTCTTGTCTTACCTAAGCCTTCTCTCGGATCCTCTGAAATCGCGTCTCTTTATTTTTTTTTAAATCTTGTCTTTAATAGCTTTCTAGATCTAGCAGCGCCTGGAGCCCCATTGTAATGCCTGCTTCACAGTGCGCGTTTTCCAAATGTTGCAGCGAACGTACATGACAAATAAATATTGGCAAATTTAAGTTTTCGCGCGAACGTGTCGGCGTACCGACGTCCGCTCGTGGAGGTGTGAGACGTGATCAGCGCAGCGTCATTTCTTTGAACTGCCTAAACGCATTGACCTTGTGAGGATGCCGCCGCACTTACGTGTGCTTGAACTGGCTGCTAGGTGCGGGATATCGATGCTCACCCTGCTCCGAAACAATGGCTTCGTCGAAGACGTATAAACCACGCAGATAATGCGACCCGTCACCCGACCAACGTTTTGGTAGCTTTTCAGTTACGCCCGACTGTACACAGTGTCTCTCCTGCGTCATGCGTTTATTGAATCGCGCCTCCGCCGCCTCATCTAGGTGACCTTCCCACATTCTCCTTCTACGCTGCATAGGTGATCGCAGCAGCCCAGAGCTCTGCTATCCAGTCTCTCCAGATTTCTGTAGCGATACGGCTTCACACTCACTGCCTCTCCTTTCATCTTTGGCTGTACGTAATTGGGGTTGGCCAGTTTTAATTCGGACCAAGGATGGAGCAGACTCCGGAGAAGATTCGCGCATCGCTTCCCGAGAGAGTGGGAGAGAGAGAGCGAAAGGGTAACAAGAAAGAAACGCGCTTACTAAGCGCTGGGCACAGCACGCCTGCCACGGCATACGGCGTCAGGCACGTATCCAGTGGTGGACGACGTGACACCCTCCCACAATTGAGGCGTCCACGAGAGGATTCACTTTACGCCCAATGCCGCTGCCTTTGCAATGCGGCCGTCTGGATGGGCGTCCGCCTTTCACCTAAGTTCGCGCACCTCGCCACCAAGGGTGAACCGGAATCCTGCCCAAGCCTTTCGCCTGCCAACTCGACGTATATATTGTATTCTTTCTCTCAATTTTTTTTTCTTTAGGAAAGCTTGCAGACACTTCGTGCAATAGGACAATTGACGGACGCGGCGTCGAGAAAGGAGTTCTTAAAGAGAAAGTATCGGTATTTCATCGCGGATTCCTTGACACAAAACACACGTTACTGGGCCCTGATCGACGGGCTCGCTCGAGAAAATGGCGGCCTGAACAGCTCACGCGATGTGCCTGAGATTTAGTGCAACCTGAGCGAATTTTTCTGAATGCCTCGACCGGAAGGTGCCACAAAAATATGCGACACACGCAATGATAGAGGGACGCTTGTAATACGGAGCATCTCTGATTCTACTCAGTATACGCGGACGACGTGGTAATACCAGGAGATATGGCACGCATAATTTCAGCGGAGCTAAGTCTGCGGATTCTTCAGCGAAGCACGTATTGGGCAGTAATGATGTGTGCTGACCTGCAGCATGGGGATACAAACATATGTCGTGTTCTCACTAAAGATCTTTCGTGAGGATAAACTGGCGACATGACGACAAGCGTATATTACTGTCATCTAGCTGGATGTTTGTTGGGATTGAGTTGTGTTGCAAATAATAGTCTGCAACCTGTTAGCCTGAAATCATAATTTTACAATCATGTGGCGCGCATGAGGGAATAAAGACAAACGTTATGAGAAAGGCACACATAAAGGTGTTTGCACAGAATGCGGCCCTACAACAAGGTAGACGATTAGAAGCGAGGATAGATGTTGTGACCTTCATCAAGGAGTATATTTGTTGCGAGCGCTGTGCGATACTTTATCGTAAACTAACGGTTTTAATCACGTTCTGAAAAACCATCGCTAGGCTTTCAGCTCGTTTTTCGTGGCGACGATCAGTCCAGCGCTTTCTTAAAAAGCACAGACAGAAGCATCTTCGCGACACTGTACGGATATCTCTGAATTATGCGCCCACTGCTTCTTTAGTTACCTGCACCGAGCAAGCACTATTTCGGGTTCATTAGGAGTTAAAGAAATTACATTTCGGGAGTTTGCGTGCCATAACCACCATATGGTGATGATGAGTAGGGGACTCAGGATTAATTTTGATCAAATGGGCTCCCGTAAGGTGCACCTAAATAAAGGTACACAAGCGTTTTTTGAATTTCGTCCCCATCAAAATGCGGTGGTCGCCGCCGCCATATATCCACTAAACTACCGCGGCGAGTCGGATTTTGCCGTTACTCCACATGTATCGAAAACTTGGCGTGTCTATACGCAAAACTTCGGGCTGAAGCAAACCGCGAGGATGCAAACTTCCTCCAGCAGACAGCACGACGCCGACAACAGGTACAGCTGCCATGACTGCAAACGATCCGTTAGACTTATGATTAAACGCCTGGCGTGAGACAACCAGTTACATGGAATGCCGTAGAGAAAGTATCACTATACCAGGCGAGGAGCTGCCAAGCTATAGGAGGAAGTGGACCGCGCCGGCGGGCGACGTGGAGGACCGCTGCGCAGGGCAGAAAATATCTCCTCCTCGTTTTTGACAGGAAATCAGGACAGCTGTACGCCAACCGCTGCTCGCAGCGCACCTTCCACTTCCAAGAGATGATCGGAAGTATTGTTCCATCTGCCGCATTGGATTGAAGAGCCACGAATACGTTCCCTTTCGAAGCATTTGTTCGTGTAATCAATTAAACGCTCGCCTAATTATTCTGCCTCAATCCTGCGATAGTGCCTGCTCAGCATTGCCATCCAAGGAGACCGAATTTATATTTTCATCTCGCCTGTTTGGAAAACCTAAGCGGCTCACAGAGGAGGAGGCAAATGCTCGCGTCTGTGCACTTCCTCTCTTGGACTCTGCACTTGCACTCGGCACTCCAACTGCGCAGTTTAGAAATTTTCGAATGCCATGCCGCTATGGTGGGGCGCAGGTTGCAAGGCACAGTGGACGACGGCAACGTACGCACTCGACGCCGCATCCTGCGCAAGCGTTCTGCTCGCCGGCGGCGTCCGCAGATATTCATTTCCTGGGCGTCGTTGAAAGACGGCCCCGTCAAAGCATTCGCGCTTATCTCCGCCGTTTTCGCATTTTGTTCTTCTTCTATCAGTACTCCTGTCCTTTGACACTGCGGAAGTCAGCGCTTCCTTTTTGCGAGCAAGTGAGCGCGGGGCACGCAGGCAGCAGCAGGCGCACAAGGAAGGCAAGAAACGCAGTGTAATTCTTTCCTATCTCTTTTTTTTATTATCCAGAACCACAGAGCTTATTTCTGGCACGCGCCGTGAAAGTGGGTTCTCGAAATATAGTTGCAAGCGGGCGCGTTTTCATAGTGAATGTCCGGCCACGCAAGAAATGCAGCAGTCGCGAAAACATGCTTAGCCTCTTTTCATATCCTTGTTTACGTTGCTTGATAGAAGATATTTTTTTTTTGCCTGCGTCTGCCGCAATCGTAAATAGAGGCCGCCGTATTCAATTCACCCACCTTCAGATTCAGAATAACGTGGCAGTGAGCGCGGGTTTGGCTATATGATGTCTGCGCGCAACAGGCTTTGCTTTAGGCCTCGACCTGTGCAAAGTAAAGTACGGTTACGATCGACTGAAAGGAAGGTAAGAATAAATGCAAGAACGTCCTTCTCTTTTTTTTCTCCCGGTTTCATCCTCTTCCACTTGCTCTTGTGTCTACGCCGACAAATAGATAGATAGATAGATAGATAGATAGATAGATAGATAGATAGATAGATAGATAGATAGATAGATAGATAGATAGATAGATAGATAGATAGATAGATAGATAGATAGATAGATAGATAGATCTCTTTATTGAAAAAGTTTAGCCAGCGCATTTTCGCCTACATGCTCCTCTGCAGGAAATGGAACGAAGGAGAAAGGCCCTAGAAGAAGGTGGGCAGAAGATGAAAAGGAAAAAAAATGCAAGTCTTCTGTTGTTATCGGAAGAATAAGTGGTGAAGGTAGATAATCTTGTTAAAATTAGATAACGCCACATGAAATAAAATCTGAGACTTGATGAGACAGCGTGCGTGGGTCGTAGTCTTGAGAGCAAGCCTATTCACTCAATGTATGAAAACAAGAAGTCCAGGGCTTCGCGCTATTTTGATGTGCATTGACACGGATGCTGGGGCCCTGGCCGTGCCTACACTGATGCGGTCGGTGCTCCTGTAAACGTGAGTGTATGCTTTTCTCAAGATACGTATCCTTGTAGTCTACAATTTCGTCAGAAAACGGACCACATGTTTGTGGAATGGTTCTCGCCTTCTTCCAAACACAGGTTCGCACGCCGGCCTTTTTCTGTGTGGACGAGCAAGCTCCGCAAGGCTTCCGACGGCCCAAAGAGCATGCGCTATACTCGTGGAGTGTCCGAAAACGGCAAAGATGCGCGCACTTCTTTACCGGCTGGCGCATCAGTTCTGCGCCACGGATGAACGAGGGGAGGGAGCAAAGCCCGGCAAACGAAGGAAGCGTCGTCGTGTCAGGAACCTGACGAAGGCGGCTCTCGGTGAACAAAGAAAGAAGCGGCGAGGAAAAGTACGGCGCTCCGCGAGCACTGAGGAGAGACCAACACACGGCTCAGGGATGGGTGCAAGGAAAGGCGGTGGTTCGCGTTTACCTTCAGCTCCTGTATTTGCTCGAGGAAATCGTTTCGTGTGACGCTTTCCGAGGATGAGACGGCGATGTTGGCGCTCTCCAGCTGAGTCAGCAGCTCGTTGATGGCCTGCGAACCGAACAGGAGGGGTTGTAGGGAAAAAGGTGGCAACAACAGGAAGCTTCGCTCAAAAAAAAAGAAGAAAAAAAAACCGAAAGAAAAGAAAACAGGTGTGAGACGCTGTCGTGATGACGCGCGCACTCAAAGGTGAGATAAACATGGACCTCTCTGCCGGTCCGCTTGATCCCCGTGAGCCTACTCTACGGCCTTGCACAGAAATCTTCGGTTGCGAACCTTTTAGTGTGACACGGACGCTTCACTATGCTCATGTAAGAAGTGCGGTATGAGATATTACATTTGAACCAGCAAAGCGAAATAATATGGCTGCAAACAGCAATGTATCACGAACCTCAATCCCCTGGCAGTCGGTGAAAAGAGAGAAGGAGCACTTTGATTAAAGCAAAGTGCCAGCTCATGAGATTTCACATATACGCGCCCCTTTTCAAGCGAGGGGAAGAGAGCAGAGAAAGGCGCCCCAGAACTATTACTAAACCGTGCCCCAGAAGGTCTTCTTGACAGAAACGATAGCACCACTAGGCCATGAAAATGGCAATAATGTATGAGATGGCAGTCAAAAATAACAGACACATCCATGGGTGCAATAGGCCATGTATTGTGTCTCCTTTAGTCTGAACATTTAAGCCACAAGTACGGTGATATATTTTTGCGAGGGCACGACGCACTGCGCTTTCCTCTTAACAGCAAAAATATTCTAAGCCAGTTGATAAACGTGGACAACGACATAAGAATGCTCTTCGCCTGCGGCACTTTTCGGATTCTTTCCTGATCTAAAGACATAAAGAAATGTGGTTCGTACCTACCCCAAGAACCTCCTATGATGAGCAATCTTTATCTCTACATTACCTTCGCTTTTAAACCTATTAGACCGACAAAATCTTGATCCCTCCAGAAACCGAAACTCTCGCATTAAAGTTTTTGTAAACTTATTTATTTGCAAGACTAGACCGTGCCTTCTTATTCTCCTAATTTTGTTCCCCACTGTTATTTATGAGTGTAGATTATTTCTTGCCGTCTTGTTTCACTCTGTGTTACCCGTTACATTGTGGTGGTGGTGGTGGTGGTAACAACTTTATTAACAATCCGGCAAATTCGTGGCCTGGGCCTAGGCCGCCCCCGAGGAGGTCCGGAGATCCTGTCTCCTCGCCGCCTCACGGGCTTGCTGGATGGCCCATATTTGATCTTCGATGTTTGAGCTGCGCAACGCGGCCGTCCATCGCGCCGCAGCTTCATCTGGGGAAACTGCATTTTCTTCGCATATAACGTCACATTCCCAGAGAATGTGTCTAAGAGCTGCGTGAGCCCTGCTGCATAGCTTGCAGTTACCATCTGAGTAGACGTCCGGATATATCCTCCTGAGATGGACGGGGTTGGGGAAGGTCTTTGTTTGTAGCTGCCGCCAGTCTACCGCTTGGGCCCTGTCGAGTTTGGGGTTAGGGGGCGGATAAACCCGCCTTGAGTTTTGATAAAATTTTGTAATGTCACAGTATCTGGTCATTCTGTCCCTCTCTGTCCATGCCTCCGTTGGATTTCCAACCCCAAGAGAGGATCCTTCTTCGCGGGCGCGGAACGTGAGACCTCGCGCTACGCGGTGGACCTCCTCGTTGAGGTTGGGTACGGGGGTGTCGGGGGACGTGTGAGCCGGGAACCATATAATGTGTCGTTCCTCCGTCTCCTCGGAGATGACATAGTTCGCGTTAGCTTTGAGTGTAGCCTCAGCCGTCGGCGAAATTCTGCCTTGTGCATAGTTTCTGACCGCCGTCTGCGAGTCACTGATTACGTATCTACAACTGGGGTTAACGATAGCTAGGGCTATCGCCACCTCTTCCGCTACCTCGGGGTTTTTTACACGTATGCTACAACAACTGACCAATTGTTTCTCGGTATTGAGGACGGCCACTGCAAAAGCACGTCGATCCTCGTATTCTGCCGCGTCTACGAACAGCGCTTCCTTGTCCCTACCGAAGGCTTTGAGTAAAGCCTTGGCTCTACTCTCTCTTCGACCCTGATTGAATTCGGGGCTCATGTTCTTGGGTATATTAGCCACCTGCAGCTTTTCCCTGATCGCGCTTGGAAGGGATGTCTTGTCGCCGTGCTGCTTGTGATAACTTATCCCGAGTTTGTCCAGGATACTCCTGCCCGTTCGTGTCTTCGCTAGTCTTTCGAGTTGCGAGATTTGGTGTGCTTCAATTAACTCTTTAAGCGTGTTGTGGACGCCCAGCTGTAGCAGCAGTTCCGTGCTGGTGCTGTCTGGAAGGCCCAGTGCCATCTTGTATGCTCTTCTAATGAGGGTGTTCAATTTGGCATATTCGGCCGCGTACCAGTTGTGGTAGGCGGCCACATAGGTAATGTGGCTAATAACGAAGGAGTGTATGAGTCTGACGACGTTGGCCTCCCTCATACCCTGATGTCTGTTGGTGATTCTTCTGATGAGCCTCATCGTGTTCGTGATCTTAGTCTCCAAATTCCTGACCGTTTCTCCGTTGTTGCCGTTCGATTCTATGATGAATCCGAGCACCTTAATCTGCTTCACCCTGGGTATTTCTTGTCCGTCTTTGGTGCGTATGCAAATTTCTTCGCATGCAGCATGCTGGATGTAAGCCTTGGGGGGTCTTCCCCTAAGCGTCGGGCGGTAGAGGAGGAGTTCCGATTTTTCTGGCGAGCAGACGAGACCGGTTCCGACGAGGTACTCCTCCACCACCTCGACCGCGGTCTGTAATCGCTGTTCGATTTCTCTGTCGCTTCCCTCGGACACCCAGATCGTAACGTCGTCCGCGTATATTGTGTGATGCACTCCCTCGATGGCGTTGAGGCGCTCGGGGAGGCCGATCATAATGAGATTAAAGAGCATCGGCGAGATGACCGAGCCTTGCGGGGTGCCGACGCTGCCTATGTTCCTGTCTTCGGATGCGAGTTTGCCCAGCGTTAAGGAGACTTTCCTGTTTGTGAGGAAATCCTTAACATAGCTGTACGCACGGTTTCCTAGATTGAGTGCGGCAATGCTGCGTAGTATGGCTGCGTGAGCTGCATTATCGAAGGCTTTCTTGAGGTCTAATCCTAGAATGGCCCTGGTACCTCTTGTCTTGTTGTCGAGTATCTGGTGCTTGATTTGCAACATTGCATCCTGCGTGGAGAGATGAGCTCGAAATCCGAGCATGGTGTCTGGATACGCTTCCACGTCGTCCAAGTGTGCGTTGATACGGGTGAGGAAGGCGTGCTCCATCAACTTGCCGACGCACGACGTAAGGGATATTGGTCGCAGGTTGGCCAGATCTGGCGGTTTCCCTGGTTTGGGGATGAGCACCATTTTTGCCCTTTTCCACTGGTCAGGGATGCATCCTCGGGTCCAGCAATCGTTGTTACATTGTGACGCTTTTTTTTTTCATTTCTTGTGTATGACTGGCTGTCATCTTGCTGTTATGCCAACTTACAAGGGGTCGAGACCTCGTCAAGCCGTTCAAGCTTTTAGTCCTGTACTCCTCCTTCTTTAAGGAAATAAAATGATTGATTGAAAAATGATTGATCTTCCAACCAGGCGACATTTTGGCTCAAACCAAATCGTCGACTGTTATAGACGAGCGGTAACCTTCTTAGTTCCTTGTCTCACCGCTGAGTTTGGAACCATCAACTCCAAGAGAGATTCTACACAAAATCAACCGATCTCGTAGCAAAGCGCTCAACTAGGCTAGTTGGTACATAGTAAAACATATAAACAGCCATCGAAAACACACGAGAGACCAGATGAAGAAGACGACGGGACCAGCTGGAAGTTCCAGCTAGCCCCATCGTCTTCCTCATCTGGTTTCTCGTGAATTTCCGCTGCCTTTTTATCCGTTTTCTAACTGATCTTGTCAGAAAACCATAGATGGAATTTCCGAAGGAATGAATTTATGTAGTGATCCGGGAAGAACCGATAACAAAGACGAGAAAGATGGAGAAGTATAGGAGAAGGAAGGCATGGAGGACCGTAATGGCAGCTGACTATAGTATAACTAAAATATTGAAGACTGTTACCGTGTGTGGGAAAGTGAGAATTTCTTTGTGGTGCCGGAAGAACTGACTTCACCAGGCCTACTCTAAACCATCACCAACAAAACCAAGGCACGGATTAGCGACGTCACCGGAAGAGGTATCGCGAAAATCAACATGGAACTGACAGAACTTGAATCTACGAGGAAGCAAATCGGAAATAAGTGTGGCGCTCAACGCGATAGAGGTCAGAACACACTGCCGCATATTGAAGACGTATTACTTGCGATAGCACAGCTAACGCAAGCGCAAATGCAACACATGGAACAACCGCAAGTAATTTTGAGTATACTTGCCGCTGGTGCGATATGCCGAGAGACAGTGGAGAGGGAAATGTTTGATAGTAGCACAGTTGGGGCCGCTTTCTGGCTGGATTTTTCCGGTAGGCGTGTGACTAAAACCACTGATTAAGTGACTCCAATAGGATACTTAACATGCGCCGGTACCTACGTGGCAACGCTAAAAACTGGTATGATCTGCGCATCACATGACATATGAATGAAATATGGAAAACGTGGAATAAAAGTTTTATTCAGACATTTCAAACCAATCCAGTCTACTTGTGGGACAAAGCAATTTTTTAGAATTATTGGAAGTAGAGAAACAGAAATTTGCTGGACTATTACTTTGAGAAGAGGCGTCTACTGCGATTGGCACATCCTACGCTTCCAGATTTCTGCGTCGTGTCGCTAGTGATACACGGGATGACAAAAGATTGCCAGAGACAAGTCGAAGTTAAAGCACCGTCCACTTTTGAGGAGCTGCTATGCTGCTTCAAAATATGTGTCGTTCGAGTCCTGGCCTCAACATCCGTCAACGCGCGAGGTGCAACACAAACGGGAAAGGAAATGGACACAGAACTGAAGAGATGATTATCTGCCAACACGAGTTGTCACATATCTAGGCAAGTGGAATCCGCTAAGAACGTGTTCGGAAAATCCGAACGAGAATCGAAAAAAACGCAGGAGACACTATTCTTTGTGAAATCCAACATTTTCTTTGTTCCAATTGATCGCGAATGATATTGAGATGCCCGCGGTCATTGATGCAGGTGCCTCGGTCAGTCTGATTAACCAGAAAAGAGTTGACAAAGACGAAACCTTTGCCGTAAGAGCTGTCAGAGTTCAAGGCTACGACGGATACTGTCGTGAGCTAGCAAAATGGACGGATGCCAAAGTGAAATTCAGAGACCTAGAGCTTACCGTGAGGAGCCTCGCCATGTCAGGGGTGGAGTTTGATTTTCTTTTATCCCGGTCTGACATGAAGCTATTCAAGATGCACATTATTAGAACGACATCATCACCACTGAGAATTCCAACCTCATTCAGTCACAAGACAGGACCATCACAAGCTCTGACAAAGTTTCGTTGAAATTTCCGGAAATTTTGTGTGTCGGCACCTATCATCCCGCGACGACTGCAATCGAAGTGCCTTTTGAACTTCGAGACAAAATGTTGTGAGCAAGAAAGTCTATGGGGTAAGCCAAGAAATGAAAGTATGCCTTAAACAGCACCTACAAGGCATGTTGGATTCTGGTATCATCAGACCTTCGACTCTCTCCGTTTGCCTCCTCCGTTACCATAGTGCCAAGACGGATCCTATCGCTTGTGCACAGATTTCCGGCTTATCAACCAACAAACAAACTTGTTCCCTTTCCTGATGCCACGAATTGACGAAATAATTGGTGAGACCGTTGTGTGTCAGCGGTTTTCCAGGGTAGACCTATGTAACGGGCATTGGCAAGTACTACTCAAACAGGAAAACAAGATGTTCAATGTGTTTATTGCACCTTTCGACAACTACGAATATAACCGGCTGCCATTTGGGTGGAAAAACTCAGGCGCATGGTTCCAAAAAAAAAAATATGATGAACTCTATGCTCAAAGAATTTATTAGCAAAATTTGTAGTGTGTGTCGACGACATACTCGTCTTATAAAGAACACGAGATGACCACATTAGTCATCTATGCATGGTTCTAGGTGCATTGAGCAGGGCACAACTGAAGATCAACGCCAAAAAGAGTTACTTCTGCCAGAGGGTCGTTTCTATCGGCAGGATATTCGATGGGAAGACAAAGACTACCAAAGAAGAAAGTGCTCAGCCTATCAAGTGTCTTCCGAAGCCCTTTGAGCTGCACTCTCTTCTAGTGTTTTTAGGCCTTGCTGTGCATTTACAGGCCTTCATAAAGGATTGTGCAAGAAAGACAAAATGTCTCGCAGCACTTGCCCAAAAATTTGTGTGTCCTGAAGACTGCGAGCGGTGTTACGCAGAACTTGCTGAAATTATTCCTTCAGACCCAGTTATGACGCCCTCAGACTTTAACCTGCCTTTTAAACTGTGCACTGACGCCTGTCATTATCGTACAGGAGCCATTCTTCATCAAAGACATGTCAGCAAGCCTGTTGCGAAACAACAAGTGATGGCATATTTGTCTTACACATTTACCAAGGCCCAAGTAAACTATGCTACGACAGAAAAGAGAGCATTCGCTGTAGTCAGGGCCCTCAAATATTTAAGAAGCTATCTGGAAGGAAGAAGCTTCAAATTGTTTACGGATAATCAAGCTGTGACTCATCTCATGCAGCTCACACAGCCAAAAGGTAGAGTAGCACAATGGGCGAGTGACATTCAACAGTAGACTTTCGAGGTAGTGCATCGCGCTGGACAAAAGCACCAGGGCGCGGATGGTCTGTGTAGGCTTCATGTACCAGTAGAAGTTACCCATGAAGAAGCGAATATGAGCAAATTGTGGGAAGGAACGCAAGACTTTAAGATGCAAAACGGAAAGTTAGAAGTACCTGAAACAGCAATACCTACCATAATGCGACTCTACCATGGCAGTCCAGAGTCTGGAGGTCATGATCGATTCACTAAAGCATACCGAAAGCAAACGCAAAGGTTCATTTGGAAAGACATGGAGACAGATGTCGCTAAATACATAGAGTCACAACTGACAACTTTTCAAAGTCAGGCCGCGTGGAAACAAAATGGTTATGCCGGAGTATTCGAATGTGCCCTTCGAAATACTACACCTCGATCTTCCTGAACTCAAAAAGAAGGGCGACGGGGTCAAAAGGATGCAAGCATTCCTAGTTGCAGTGCATGAGTGTTCGCTGTTTGTGGCTGATAAAGCTGGCAGGGAAGATGCGAACTGCGTAACTTCTTTTCTAGAGAGCGATATCTTCTACAATGTTAAGGTCATCGTTGCGGATAATGGACCGGCGTTCTGAAGCGAAAAACTTCGCCGTTGGGCTGAAGCAAGAGGCGTCGAGCTGCGTTTTCCAGCACTCTATCATCCAGAAGCGAATTCTCTTGCAGAAAGGATGATTCGGGACTTGAAGACTTTCTTAGCTCTAAACCCCAACTTCAAAAGCGGGTGGAAGTGCTCTCTGGAAGCAGCTGTTCGTCACCATAACCGATCTCACACTGCAGCATTGGGATGTGGCCATTACTTCGCCGCTTTTCAGAAACCCTGTTGGTTACCTGCAGACAAAGAACTTTGTATAGTTGAAGAAATAACACTTTGCAAAAAGCCGCTGGATATGAACCAGAAAGAAAAGTATCCTAAAACAATGAAAAAGAACTTGTACAAACGTCACCAGTACACGATGCCCGATATTGAACCATGAGACATGGTGCTGGTCCGAAAAGGGTTGGATTCAAAGTGCCCCTTTATAGGCACATATTCGGTATTTAAAATAGCAAAGCACCAAGGGAATATCAAGACTGTGTATAATAAAAGACCCCGAGGAAAAACAGAAGAGGCGTCGATTGCTAATATTCTTCAATATCATCCCATCAGAGATGATAATAGAAGCTCGGAAGGATGTAGTGATCCGGGATGAACCGATAACCAAGACACAAAGATGGAGAATAAGAAGAGATGGAAGACATGGAGGACTGTAATGGCAGCTGACTAGTATGATTAAAGTATTGAATACTTTTACCGCGTATGGGAACCTTATAACTTATACAGGAAGCCAAGCGAATAAATGTTGGCAAAATATGCCCTTAGAAACTGGCTGCCTGTATCATAGACACCGCCAGGCCAGAACAAGGTGCTTGTGAATTTACTAGTCGAAAATTATTAATACAGAAAGCTGCTTGAAAATATTGAACCTTCTGCGAAAAAAAAAACTCATCGTGAGATGTGGCAAGAAATGTCACTTTGTGATGTCAAACACCTCCTCTCAAGTTATCTGTTCAATATGCTCAGTCATCAATAATTGTTGAACTCTTCATTTGCGTGTATAACGTAGTAAAAATAATAAATGAACAATCCTACTTATAGTTACTGCGCATGGCGCTTGGAGCGGGATGCCTTACATTCGCTGTAGTTACCACTGCGGTTAAGAAACATTAAAGTATCCTACCCGGGAGAAAATATTTCTGGTATTTTCTTGTACTCCTTCGCATATCAAAAGAGGCGGCGCGTAGCGTCAACATAGACTCGCAGATGACTCCAACCACGTGGTATAAATGCTTAAGAGAACGCTTGATAAAACACAGAGCACATCATCAGGTATTTAATTATTGACTAAGCGTGTGTCTACATGGAATTAGTTCTCTGCCGCATGTCACTACACAAAAACAAAAGCGAGTAGTGGGACTGAAAATTGTACTTAGAAAATGACATTTCTTTTGACATTTATTTTTCTCTACCACAGCGCACTGTAATCTTTTCGTTTTGTTCATCCGCCGATATTTACTATTCTTTTCTTAGTCGTTGTCGGCTATACAATACTACAGTAGTCTTTTCTCGCCCACTTCGGCACCGTTATAGGGTAGCAAGCCAGGAGGACACTGGGCAATAACCTCCCTGCCTTCTTTTCTTTCATTAGCGGCCCGGGCCTGGAGGGCAACACGGCCTCCAGAGACGAACAGTGCGTTCGGATCCAAGAACAGCGCAGCCCAGTGGATGCACCGTACACCCGCTTCCATCGGCTCTGCGGCGGCTGCAGGGCGCTCTGGCTTCCGCTGCTGGCACGAACATTGCGCGCGCACGCGTTCGAGAAGAGCTGGCGGTAAGCGTAAAGCTACAATCTGCTTAATCTCATTTCATTGGGCGCAACCAAACGCCGATGGTTACATACGTCAGCCTCGTGCAACGTATACAGGTGCGACGTCTGTAATGCCGCTACCGGCGATGCTCAACGCGGCAGCGTTGTGACGGGCTTCGTATCCGTCAGGACGGTGTTCGTGCTGTGTCACGCCGTGCCGTAAAGGCCCTAGTACACACGGATGCTTGCCGGCGCTCGAAAGCTCGTGCTCCGCGCCTATACGCACGTGCAGATGGTGTGGGACAGATCGCACGCCTCGAAGCGCGGCGCCAGCGCCGATATGTCTTCTCCCCATAAATATAGATGCTCTGGCTGCCTCTTAACAGGCTGAAAAATGTGTCGATACCGGCAAACGTCAAAACATTTTTCTTCAAGCTTCACACGGGAATCTTGCCTGCTAAAACGTCGTTAGAGGAAAGAGGGATTTATGTGCAATGGGGAAGCAGACGCTTTCTGTGCAACAAAGCTGAAACGATCGAACATGTCTTCGTTGATTGTAATAATTCCATATTCTTTTGGGATATATTACAGAGAACTTTAAAGATAGACGTACCCCTCAATCCAAATGGCATTCGTTTTTTACCACCTGCACGCGATTTTGAACAGATGGATGTCATCTTTTTACTTGGGCTGCACGCAGTTTGGCGTAGTCTGTCGGCATATACACATTGTGATGTTAAAGGCCGATCTGTGTATGAATATTTTGTCGAAATGGTTGTGAAGCTACGTGACGTGTACAAAACGAATGACTGTGATGAATCTGTGGTGTCCCAGTGCTTGATACTTTAACCAATATAAAACGAGTGGGATCTATGATCACAAACTCTTCTGAGACTTGTAGCCAAGCTAGAAATAGAGAGAGAAAAAAAAAAGCTCTGGCTGCCTCACGAAAATACGAAGCGACGTCTACCAAGGCGAAAATTGTGAGCCAAGTGGGGGCGCGCTGGTGCGCGTCTTGAAGGTTCAAACCGCCATTCCTACAGCGAGGCGCGGCAAACGCAAGACGCGCGGGCGCGAGCTGTCACGCGCCGGCAAGCGTACGTGTACGCCTTAACACAGAACGAGGAGATCGGTCGCTACGCTAAACCTCGATATCGCTTCAAACACTTCACCTTCGGACAAAACAGCAATTTTTTTTTTGCTATGAATTGGCTCGCGAGATTCCCTCGTTCCACGCATGGGATCCCGCAAAACACGCCCGTGGGAGACGTTTGGGTAGCTTGGGAAACATTGCTCTAATGAGACCACCCGTTATCTCTTGTACGCATTATATCACCTACCCAACCCCACTTCTTCATCACGCCTGAAATTTTAGCTACGCACTTTTACGGCAGCCTAATGTATCGGTGGGGCACTTCCTTGGACTTGGCTGATTTCAAGGAGCTTTGGTGCGTGCACGAACAGTGTTCACTCCATCCCGCTTTCCTCTTTCCGTTCCCCATTTCCCTTTCCCGAGCGTAGGTTAGCAACCCGGACGCTCGTCTAGTTGACTTCCCTGCCTTTCCCCTATTTGCTATCTCTCTTTTAACCAGACCTGTGCACACTGTATAGGTAGTGGGGGAGGGGCTCATTCAATAACATGGGTCCCCCACCAAGGCGTAGAGCTCGTCGTCTTCGTGCAAGGTGGCCACAGCATCCCAGCGGAAGCGGCGCAGCAATGCCACACGAGCCGGGTTGTGCGACGAGTCCGGAGCCACGGTGCGAAAGAAGAGCGGGAAGCCCGCCCGGTCGCTCAACACCGGGCTCAGGCTGCCGAACGAGATCTGCAGGGGGACAAGCACCGTACGAAGGCTGAGCACATTCTCTCGACACAAGCCCTGAAAAGGTTGGATCAAGCAGTCAGCTGCTCCGTCCAAGCCGGCTAATTCCTGTTTTGCGATAAATACATTACTAGAATTACTACAGGGAACACTGGAGCTGCTATCATTAAGCTACGATGTGAATGATGACTGTGATAGCCCACGGATTTGTCCAATCTTCGTCGACGTGGCTTCAGACGATGTTGTGGCTTATTTATTGCGATTTGTCTGCTTTTATATGCGACTAAAGTTTCAAGCAATCATATGTTTCGAAGCGCAGAAGGAAACAAGAATCTGCACGCGTGCATAATCACTGCAAGTGATCGCATATGCAACGCCATGTTTCGTGAAATATTATCAGAACCACAAAGTTGTTTGAAGCCGGAAGGACGAAGTTTAGGCAAATCCATGTACTAAACCACCATGTTTGCAGCTGCCGTAGAAAATTGCGCCATATTCCCAGCCAGTAATTTTTGTAGAGAATTCTATGATATTTATTTTGGCACTTTGTTTTTAAGAACAAGATCCCCATTATCATGATTCGTGAACCTCATTTTTCAAGGACAATTCGACTGTCGGGCTACGAATAATTTTTTTCTTCATCGTGCATTGAACGTAGTCAAGTTGTGTATATCCGCAAGGAGCTCACGTATGTTCACCAAATAGTGGAGCCCCACAACAATAATCAATACGCGTGTCTCTGTGTTAAAAAGAAGAAAGTTTCATTCACACTGATAGGCGCCTACATATCCCCATCACGTTGACTTGATCGATAGAGACTAAACGACGCACTCACAAAAACTACAGGCCCTTAAATAATACGGGTGACTTTAACGCCCATCATACACTCCGGGGAAGCCTCAGGACAAATCAACGAAGCATGAGTCTTGTTGGTGGTGGTGATAAACTTTATTGAAAGGGGGAAGGGTAAAGAGGGACGTGGCTGAGGGTTAGGGCTCAAGTAAGGCCCTGGGCCTGCTTGGCCTTTTCCGCCCAGTCCACCAGTTCAAGTTGTCGGTCGACGTCCCCGGAACTGAGCCAGGCTGTCCAGTCAGTCTCGCTGCTGACGGGGGGATGAGAGAACGGGAGCGAGGTGCATTCCCACATTATGTGTGTGAGTGTTCCTGTTTCTGAACAGAGCCTACATTTGTCGCTTTCCCTGCCTCCTGTGATTTTGTAAATGTATTTTGGGTGTGGGTATGTATGTGTCTGAAGTCGCCGAAACGCGACAGCTTGCGTTTTGTCGAGTTGCTTGGCCAGTGGTGGGAGCGCACGACGCCTCAGGCGATACCGATGGGCTATTTCATAATAAGTCTCGCAGGGTTCCTCGTGTTTCTCCTCCTCATTCACGCCGTCCGCGGATGCGGACGGCATTCACGGCATTGTGTGCCGGCACTTGTGTGCCGGCACGGCATTGTGTGCCGTGTTCTCGCCGCTTAGTTCGCGTTCAAGCAAGGTAGCACGAAGGTCAATTTGCTCGCTGCTGCTCCCACTCTTCCACACGCCAGCGTTTTGACAGGGAGTGCCTGCGGTCTTCGAGTGAAATGTGTTCATGTTTGCCTGGGCTTGCGCGACACCGGGCCCCTTAATTTAGTTAATAGGCGAATTTCACAAGTTTGTGCGGCCGATAAAACTACTATACTTACTTTCTGCAGCTATCTAATGATTAGCTATCGCAATCGATTCTTCGACTTTTGGGCAAAACTGCAGGATTTCTTTTCTATATGAACAGACTTATTCGGAAAAAGTTTCTAAAGCATCAAAGGAGTTGTTTGTTTCATGATTCACAAAACGTTTCAAGGATCATGCTTAACTGCAGAAATGGAAGATGACTATCACTAAGTGTTTCTTTTTTGGTGCACCGGTATCTCCTGGCCGAACGCATGTTGATGGCACAAAAATGTATGAAGCTCCGACAGAGGTTACCTTTCAATGGAGCAAGCTTTAACGAAGCATCCTCCTGAGAGCGTTGCTGAAACTTCTTTTACCGTTTAGTTTTACCTGCATAGCGTTAAACAGAAAGCTTATTGTAAGGCCGCTTACGCGAGCTTGAAGGAATATCCGTCTCTGCAATAGTTCTTGTAGCTAGCTGCCACAAACGCGACCAAAGCTGGCCGCGGGCTTAGATTTCGAAACTACCCAGAAAGGCATCTGTGTGAAGGTTTACGTAGGTCGGATTGACTTAAATTCCGTTGGATACTTACAACAGTAATTATTTACAATAGTAATTTACAATACTGGATACTTACAATAGTAATTTCGTCCATAAAAATGGACGAAATATAATTTTAGACATAACCTACAATTTTGTAACATTTTGCATTACCAAAAAATGAATTTCAAGTTTCTCCCCGGAGACGTCATTTATCCATAATGTAGGAAATTTGCCACGATTTGGCAGCACTTAGGCGGACATACTTTCACGCTATTAATGTGAATTTCCGAAGACCAATCAACAAAAAATAGTACCTAACTTTTTAATTCTGGACCCTGGGGGTAGCTTATACCACAAATCTTAAATCATGAAAGCCGCGCCTGATTCGAGATATTCATCATCGAATTTCATTGCTCAAGTTTGGCAGTCTTGAAACCGCACGCGCCGATAGCCTAGGTATTACATCAGACAGAAACGCTCTTTAACGAAGTTTGACGCTCATAGCTCTTAAAAAGATATCTGTGCAGTCTAAAAAGGTACCCTGTGTACTTTACACGAGGAAATGTACCAAATGAAATTTTCTTTATGTGTGAAAGTGGCACAGCAATTAAATTTGTTTCCTGCCACAAGATATTTCTGCATTTCGCTCTAGTACCCGCTAATGCATTATTCGAGAAATTAGTTAGATCGGTGTGTATATATATCAGCATAACCTGCTGCTTCATCGTGTCCTTCTGCAAAGTGTATTTCAGCCAAGTTTCAACATAGGAGCATCCGCAAAGGGGCCTGTCATGTTGCATCATTATATTAATACGTCCACTTAATACGTAGCAGTTATTGCACATATAGGCCAGAAACAAAGTGTAGATTGCGTCTTGAGAACCTAATCAAGGCTTCGATGGATTTAAAAAAATCTGGAGTACAAGGAAAAGGCGAATAAATGGACTCAAGTGCAAAGCGTCTACCATAAAGGCCTCGTGGGTGACTTGGCGGCATATAGGCGGAGACAAAATAAAGAACGACGTTCTAGTTGCTGAATTTAGTGATCATTCTTTTTATTTACCAGAAAGCCAACGAAAAAGAGAGGTCGCCTTCGGCTGTGCTCAGGGATGTGAGAACTAAAAGGACCTGCTTAAAATTAATTAGGCTCCCTTTCGCGTCGAAAACCCTAACTGCATGCCCGAACAACTCGAGCCTTCGATCGTGTTGCTTCCTCCCCGTTATCTATGCACACACGCGCGCACACGCGAGTGCACGCATGTATGCGGTGACGATCAAGCAATTGGAAATCACGGAATTGCTTTTTATTTAGAAAACTGTTTCGAAGGAAATACACAGCGAAAAAAAAACCGCTTCGTTACTCGCTGAAGCATTGACGGGTGCATCAACTTGAACACACACACACACACAGAGAGAGAGAGAGAGAGAGAGAGAGAGAGAGAGAGAGAGAGAGAGAGAGAGACAAACGAAGAGGGAAAGGTAGAGAGTTCAACCAAGGCCGTGTCCGGTTGGCTACCCTACACTTGGGAGGGGGAAAAGGGCAGAAAAGACAAGGAAAGAAAAGAAAAATAATCGTCAGTCCTTCACAGTCAGTCGCAGAGGAATCTCCACTGTCACAAGCGTTCGTGCAATCCAATGTCCTTCAAGAAACACAGAAGGGCTTTTGTGGCCTTTTGCATGCAAAAACGCATATGCCATGGTCCAAGGATATTTTCTTGTGGGAGCGCTGTATTGTTTAGCAGGTTGAGTTTCCCTTGTAAAATACGTCATTAAGTGTCAAAGAATGGGCAGTGATAAAAAATCAGAAGAGCATAGTGTGCTTGGATTAGGACGCAATGCAGTGCAGCAAACTGCTGTTTAGTGCAACGACGATAGACCATATATCTGGATAAAATGACGAGCAAACAAGCGGAATAAATCACCACTGTCATTGGCTACTGTTTTTCTGGCGCGATTACATCAAATGATTATCACTCGCGAGCAGAGTACTTTGCATTGCGCTTACATAAATTCTCTTGTATGCTGTTTTTCCTGTTGGGACAGTCGAATGCTGAGTTTCACTCGTTGAGATAGTTTCTCTTAACTGATTAATTAACCAAGTATTTATTTACTTATTTACACACTGCAGACTCCGTGTTCAGGGGTGTGTAGAACTCAGGGGCAGGCTGTTAAAAAAATCAATAAATGTTGGAGACAACTAAAAATGGACAGAAGCTTAAGACTAGAAATGAAGAACACGCAGGTTCCAAAACTCCCACACATTACAACACAGCGGGAAGAAATAAGCGTGTGAGGAACGCCGTAAATTCGATGCTTGAACACGCCCTAGAAGGCGCTGTAGTTAAAGGACACGTGGAGTGGCATGCAGGAACTGTGGCCCCTAACATTAAGCATGCACATACTGTGCACGCTTAATGTCAGGTGTCGGGAGCTATCTCGCTCGAAAAAAGAATTTTATTGAAAGCTGCTGTGCGCCGTGATCGCACGCTGCTCAAAGACTCCGTGCTTCTAGATTCTCGACCAGCGGCGTCACGTCAGAGACAGGCGCTTGCTCTTCCGCGAAGTGGTATAGTGCCTATACGGGGCCAATCTGACTTTCTTTGCGCATATGAGTTTTACGTGCTCTTCAACCCTGTGCTTGACGCTGCTCGCAGATCTCTCAGCAAGTGCGCTAAACTCGCGCGCGCGCGAAGCAGGCGACCTGTCGTCGAGCAGCGCGGCGGCCCTCGAGAGAGACAGGGGTGTATACGTGAAGAACCCCTGGGCGAGGTCACGCCGCCGTTGACTTCGCTGTCGAGCCGAGCTCTAGCGCAGGGAAGCGTTCCCGCACGCGTCTCTTCCTTGCAACCCCGGCTGCTCTGCAATTATAATGGAACCGTGGAGGTGGAAAGCGGCCTCCGCGTCGTCCCCCCTTGGCGGCCACTCTGTCAACTCGAATGCTGCCGGCAGTGAGCGAGCCACAGCGAATGCAGCCGGTAGCCCGCGCCCCGAACTTTGTGCTCTTTTCCATCCCCCTTTTCACGCGGCTGGGACATTTGCGGCGTCGGCCAAGCTCCGAATCAGAGTCCAGTCACAGGTAGAGTCTATTCCCGACACACGATAGAACACGGACTACTGTCGTCCAAGCAGGGCTGCTCTCGAGCGAGATGACTTAAACAGCACTCGAAAGAGGGCACCAGCGGTGCATAAAACTTTTCACCTGAGTGTGTGTTTTGCCAGACACGTCTTGCGGCACTTTCTGGCGAACTTCTGAAGTGCAGCAAACGCCAGCGCAGCTTTGTTTTCTGTGCGATAGCTGAGCAGACAGCACCGCTTACCGCTGTCATTTCTCTAAACGGATGACCGGTTAAGGTGTCCGTTAAGGTTAAGGTGTTACGGTTAAGGTTAAGGTTAAGGTTAAGCTGTTAAGGTGTCGGGTAGGTGAAGCGGCTTGAACAAAATCTCGTCTGATGGTGAAGCGTCGTCATCCTGAGTAGTTGTCGTCAGTGATCGTCACGAGGAATCGTTACGAGAACTGAACGATCATCACTGTCGTCACGAGCGCTGTGTGTGTCGTCTCTCGCAGTCCTTGTCCTTTGCGCTGTACGCTACTTTTTATCATGAATTGCCAACTAACCCAAGCAACCACCCTAGTACAACGCTGTGTACGTCGTCTCTCGCAGTCCTTGTGTTTCGCTCTGCACGTTATTTTTTATCATGAATTACCAGGTAGCCCAAGCAACCAGCCTAGTTTACGTCACGGACCGTCAACGACCGTCATTCAGGAGTTATCTTGCTCGCCCTGTGTCCATCTTCACACCTACTAGCTTCCTCTGCTCACTTGCTTACTCACGACTCGCTTCCGTCTTCCGAACTCCTTACAAATCATCGGGAAATCTGTACGCGCAATGCTTAATCCCAACGTGAACGTGCTCTGCGACAGCAGCCACAACACTAACCAGCTTATTCGGCACTGATCATATCATTTTGATTTGTCACTGTGAAAGTGTTTCTACACACACTTTTCGAGAGTATTACGGTTTTTCTCGCAAACTTTTTTTTCTGCACTGGCTGGTATGATATAGCGACAACGGAGATGAAGGACCATAATTCGGTCGCACGGTGGGTTCAGGAGTAAACTTCTCAAGAACTTCTCCACCACTTTCCTTATTTTTCACAAATAAAATGAAGTTATAAAGCGCACAAATCAGCGCGGCTGCTGATGGTCTCTTGTGAGCCTGCGTGCTTTTTTTCAAATGCAAAGTAGCGGCGAATTGAGACACGTGATGTGATCACTGACAAGCTTGCTTGAATGCAAGTTCCAGAGCTTTTCGTGTAAATCACTTCTTTCTTTCGTTCGTCTTCTTTTGTACTCGTCATACACTCAACGCTACAGGTGGAACGCAAACACCACGTTTCTGCTAACGCGCAGGGACGAACAAGTCCCGTCGGGGAAAGGTGCTGTGCACTCCGGACAAAGAAAAGAAAAGTGCGCCATTTTTTGCAATAAAAGGCTTGAAGAAATCACGAGGACGACACATACAAACAGAGGAGGAGCGATGTTTGTAGCTACAAGTTGTTCTAACCTCGGAATGGCATGCCGGCAATCGTTCCGCTCGAGCATTTTCGTTTTATCTGTGGGGGGCTAAACAGGCACAACTTAAGTGAGTAGTAAGCATGCCACTTATAATCAATGCTGCCAACAAGGATAAGAAATACGACGAGACGGTGTGATTGTACGCTGCCTCCACTACACTTAAGACTGTGTTGTACAGCGCGAAGCGGGACAGGGGACACAGGAATAAACGAGCACAAGCGCTTACTGCCAACTGAAAATTTATTGCCCGACACAATGTTTTTCGTCGTTCTCCTTCCGCTTTGTATCAGGCAACGAATTTTCAGTTGGCAGTAGGCGCTTGTCCTTTTTTCTTCCTGTGTCCCCTGTCCCGCTTCGCACTGTACCACACCGTCTAAAATTGAAAACCAATTAGCTCAAACCGTCACCCTTCTAAACCACTACGCTATACGTCCAACCCATAACAGTGGAGAGTCCTTGGAGTCGACTGCGTTAACCAACTGGTGATAATGAGCAACACAGCAGTACTCTCAAAATTGACTACTTATTCACTGAACAAATCGGTGTCTGTAAGAAACTGTGGGAGGAACAGTAAACTAGGGTTCTTTAATGGTAACGCTGCTGTAGTGACATATTATCTGGTGAAACTTCGAGTCCGCGGGAATCTCAGTGCCGTGTGCAATGTCGGTACTCGTCACATAGAAGCGCCCACACTAGCTAGCACGATGCTGCTATAGGCCTTGTCTGCTTGGAGCACATAAAGCAAACGAAGTTGGGTGGAAGAAAGGAGCCGCCCGTCTGCCTGCGTGGTTCATTCCAGTTACTGCTTTCGGCGGGGCTGCACGTCGGCCCACCCGGCACTTGGATGAGCCACGCGAGCTTGGGAGCACTTGTCACGTGCGCCACCCGAGAGGCAACGTGCTATGCGCGCTGTGCAAGCGCAGGATCACGTGCCTGCCATTCGGCCGGCAGCAGAAGGGTCTACCGGGCCGCAGGTGCCCCTCCGCTGCAAGGCTCGCAGCTTCTTCTGTCTTCGTTTATCGGGGAGAGGAGCTATACGATCGCGGGGAATGGCCCACAGCAGAGTGCGCTCACGGATGCATGAAGAAAGTTGACGCACTTGGGCTGACTCTTTTACTTTTCGAAGTACACTTGTTCTCTGTTCATTCGTGTTTTCACACTGTCGCACGGGCCTTTGGGCACTGGACATCGGGCACGCGATGGCTCCGTGTCTGTTGTCTGGTAGTCGCCGTTCGCAAAAGAACGCGGGAATAGAATCATTTCCTGAAGCGAGGGAAAAGCGTCACCAAATACCGCGGCGAGTCTTATGCAGGGTGGAAAGTGCACTTTCCACCCTGCACCCTGCAACGTATTACGCAGGCGCTTGCGCATACAGGACGTATCCCGTTCCCAGCAAAAGCAGTACGGTGAGGGCGTCATTTATTTTAAATTATGGGGTTTTACGTGCCCAAACCACTTTCTGATTATGAGGCACGCCGTAGTGGAGGACTCCGGAAATTTCGACCACCTGGGGTTCTTTAACGTGCACCTAAATCTAAGTACACGGGTGTTTTGGGCGTCATTTATACGGAATACCAGCTGATGTAATAAAATTTGACATTTAATTGGACATGGTTTCAACTTTTACTGCGACCGCAGTTACTAGCCGGAAAGTGGGACCGCCCTGCCCGTTACTCCGTCGTCAGGCCAGCTGTTCGTCCTCACCCTGTCGATACGGCGAAGGAAAACTAAACCCTGTCGCCGATGATCGCCTGTGTGCACTGGAGAATCCGCACGCACTAGGCACTGGAACATGATCGCGCAACGTTTTCTACCGCAGAAACAGTTAATATCGAGGTCTCCCGCATTCTAATGTATTTACTGTACCTTGTTTTATACTCCTTGCGTATTTTTGTTTACATAGTCCTGTATCTGCTGTATTTTTGTACACTAATAGCGCCATTCTAATCTATTCATAGCTGAATTTGCCTTTATTTTGTTATGATATGTCCGTCCATACAATGCACTGTTTATTGTAATATTTTTACTATGACATGCCTGTTTTGCTTGGGCCTTGTTGTGGTCTGTAGTATGTACTAAATAAATAAAATAAATAATATACTTCCGTTTCGCAGAAACTGCGCCATCGCCCGACACAGTTGAGCACAGGACAGCACAGGCGTATCGAGCCGGCGTCTGCGTGTTGCCATCCGTGCCACCCCTGCAGATGTGCCGGTCCCCGGCTCTGTTCTCCTAGGAATTACGCAACGAAACAACTAACGCTACCTCAATATCCGCACAAACACCCGCTTTCAAGTGCATAGTTCTTTTTTTTATGAACGGAATTTATTTACTTGTTTCCTTCAGACCTTCTAAAGCGGTCGAGTAGCTTTCTTTCGATCTTTCGCCAGCTTTTTTTTTTACTTTCTTTATTCGTCGACAAACGGCAACTCGCTCTTTCAAACGCACGTACTGTCACGAGGATGCTTCGTGTACAGCGTCTGACGTTTCCGACGCTGTGGTCGGCGGCGGCACCACCTCGTGTTTCTCCGCGAGTAAATGTTACATTGACTTCGTTTCCGTGTTCTCGAAATGCACTCTGCTTCCGCGCATTTCAATTCCGTGCGCATGCAAACCTACTCGTGACTGCATACACTGCCCCGGCGGCACTCGGTGGTCGTAGCACCTGCAGCAATCTATGTGTGGTTCATAACTCAGATGGCCCTTTTTTGTTATTTGCCTTTGTGGCGTAATAAACAGCTTACAGCCGTAGAGTCAGTACCCCATTGAAATGAAGTTTTCAGTGTTGCTGTTGCAGCTATGCATTGGCAGTAACAATTAATGCGATTTGATTATCGCCAAGTAATCCACGAGTATCAGAACGACGTCATTACAGTCTTTCGTGCGCAAGATTTCCGGCACAAGCTCTCTTCAGAAAAATATTCGCGGGCGGATCGCGCATCTATTTTACGTTTCCTAAATTACGTAAGGCTTCAGCTAACGCTGCGAAGGTCGAAGAGAAAGGTCACGTGATGTATGTGCACGTATACGGATCAAGCGCGTGCCCCGTATGGAACTCTGTTTCTTTTCTAATTATGTATAAACGTCGGGCGTGTTCTTTTTAGACAACACTGATTTTTTCTAGAAAGGCTATAAGCGCAGAGAACGTGGCGTTCTTTCAAAGGAATCTCTAGGTGAGGCGTAGATGTTTTGCCGTTAATAGCGTGAACTTCAGAATAATAAATAACCAAACTTTATCAACTTTTTAACGCGACAGTGTTAAGGAGCTCGTGGCGCAGAAAAGCCAGTGTCGTCGGCGTCGGCGTCGGCGTCAGTGGCGTTGGCCGTGAGCGATAAATCCCAGAAGGCACTTCTTATTAGTGCCTTAGGGACAATTGTTTAAAAACGAACTTGAAGGCACTCACATCTTATTGCGCCCTCATTAAAAAATGGTTAAATTCGCATCTAATTGGAGATATTTATCATCAGATTTCAATGGTAAATTCAGGGAATATCGAAACCGAGGGCCGCGGGTCCGCATAGGAAGGTCGGCCCCGCTATCGTCACGTCAGACCGAAACGCCCGGTGACCACAAGTGCGAGGAAGTTTGTAACCGAACGTCTCGGTGTGTCGTGCCAGCTATCGAATTGGCGCGCTTTGCCTGGCAGGCATGTCGCGTCTGTGTGTGGGGTCAGGATTTGCCGCGGCGTTCAAACTTCGCCCTACGCTTTTCTACGGGGAGTTGCCGTCTGACGCGCAGCGGATCGAACGCGCTAGGTCTCGATATTGCCGCAATTGAACTGTGGAAATCTATGATGAAAGTATGGATTTAAGTGCGATTTTCAATGTAAAAAAGAGGTGTGGATTAAAACATGACTGCCTCCAAATTTACCATTCAGGCAACTGCCCCCAATGCACTATGCACTAATAAAACAGTTAATTAATGAATGCTAGCCGCAAAGTATGTCGGCCTTGCCTAACTCATCTGCAAGAACACCACGTTCGCTGCGCTTATAGCCTTTTTATAAATAACAAAAAAACTAAGTATATATATATATATATATATATATATATATATATATATATATATATATATATATATATATATATATATATATATATATATATATATATATATATAAAGGACTAGCCGTCATCCTTGTACAGTGACTACATCACCGTTGGAGCGTATTTCAGAAGAATATGATGTTACAGCTATGCAAAAAAAAATACGTGCACTACGGTCTCACGCTTTCTACAGAGTAGGTGGTTGGCATACAAAGAAGCGGTATGCCTTTTTGCCCCATACAGAACTACTGGTCACGTTCCTGTGAGCAGATCAGAAAATAATGGCATGATTAACGGCCGGGGGTATCGAGCACATCTCCCCTTGGGTTCCCGTGTACAGCAGCCTGTACAATGGTTCACGGAACAAGGCAAAGAATGGGCGAAATTTCTATTTAACCGTTTCCGCATGAGAATTGAAAGGTATTCCAGTGAAAATGGAAAAACGAATATATGCATACCAAAGAAAAATCCCTTTACCCCCCCCCCCTCAAGGAACAAAAAACAAACAAACAAACAAACAAACAAACAAACAAACAAACAAACAAACAAACAAACAAACAAACAAACAAACACCGATCGAATAACACAGACCACTCTTGAAGGCACCACGAAGTCGGGTAACCTAGAAGACAGACAAATCTGAATCCATGTTTGAAAGAGGTGATCACTTTGATCTCAAAGAAAAATGCGTCTAGCAAAAATTTGCTCAACAAACAGATGCGGTAATGCTGAATTGGCACCCCTTAACCCGCGGAATAGAGTGTTTCGGCTGCAGCATAAAAACAGCAAGAATTTGACGTTGAATTTCTGTGTATTAATGCAAGGACACTGGAAGCCGCGTAAGCGATTTTATGCCCTTGTATTTGTCCACAATCTTGTACATGATCTGTCGAAAGAAATTGCTCGTTTTTCGTACCTGCAGCACGCCCCAGTAGCTGACCACTTTGGCGAGGCGCTCGGTGACCTCAGAAGAAGAGGTGCCTAGCAGCATGGTCATCTGCTGCTTCCGGTAGATGGCGTGGAAGAAAGCATTGATAGCCGCTCCGGCGTCACACTGCACGAGACAGGAAACCACGACATAAATCAATACGGTGTGCATAACTAGCGCGCACGCACGCACGCACGCACATCCTTACGGGAGTAAGGGTGTGAGTTATAGACCAATTTGTACCCTCATGGACTCATACAGGTGTAAATCGGATAACAGTGTGGAGTTTCTGGACATGGCGATAGGACTGCGATGAAATCACATTTGTTCAAGGCCGGCTAATACATCCTAAATTAAAGCTGTGGCCATTGGATCGTTAAATCCGGTATTGCTGCTACTTGTCTCAATGTAGCACGTAGGTCGTATCTTGACACAGTAAATGAGAACATTACAAACCATGCGAGATAGCATTTCCTAAATGTACACGTTCCTTGTAAGGAGATTGTTTAGTCAATTAAAATGACAAGGTGGCGCTAAACAAAGGTCAAGTGAGGCATTGAGGCAGAAAGTGAACGAGTGCAGCTGCTTTGGTGTTGGCGTAGTTATCAGTGATGCTGAAGTGCTCCAGCGGCATTAACAAACTGGTAGGAAAGTTAGGAACAAGGAAAATTCAATGAAAATGTGTTTGTGGGCATTAAGAAAGAATGAAAGCCGGTGGGATACAAAACATGTTGAGCGCATGTTGCTACATGCGCCCATGCTTGCGAGGAGCAACCAGCTGCGTGCGTTAAAAAGGAACGTTACATTCACTTGGCTGATATAATTATTCGCACCTGGCAGAGCAATGGAAACACTGTATTTGTGAATCACTATATTTGTGACAGCTCAATTCTATTTTCAATCGTTTATTGTCGGACACATAAACATGAGATACCACAGTTTTCCACAACGAAATAGGAAATGCGCCCGTAAATGTTTAAGTCAACCGGGAATTATTGCGTAAAAAAAAAGAGTTCAATTTCTTGGATGTTACATGACTACTGCGGTGCTTTCAGCGCCCACATACACAGGAGATAAAGGAGAGAGAAAAGTTCTTTCACTCCCTTTATGCGTATCTCTATTTCTGAGTATGTGCGAGAAGAAAGAGGGTTAACCGTGGGGCACTTTGGGCCCCTCTGTTACGCGTGCGATGCTCTAACCCCGAGGGGTTACGACATAGCACGCATAATACGAAGACGTGGGATCGCTCCCCACCTGCGACAAGTTGTTCTTTCATTCACTTTCATTGCCGTTAATTTATCATTCCTTTAATTCAATTAGTAAGCACATGTAATTTCCCCTATGTTGTCTTTGGTGTCTTTGCTTGTTGGCTTCTTATGATTCCTTAGTATGTGTACTTTGTGAACACCACCGTAATGAACCGCCTCTAGCTCGCCCAAGCTTTAGCACCCGTGACGGGTGTGTGCGTGTGCCGACCGTATTCAGAGTAAGCTCAGTTGCGACTGAAGGGCGCCTTAACGTAAAGCTATTTCAAACTTTTCTATTCCAATTCTGCAATCAGCCCTCCGTGATTAGTCAAAAACATTTTTGAACCCAGTCTACTATTTCACCTGTCTGTCACGCGACGTCACGAAAACCGCGATAGCTCCCAATTTGACATGACGTGTACACACTGATTATGTGTGATTCGACTGAACAAAAGAAAAATAAATATTTCTGATTCGACGCCTTTTCGCCATTAACTCTGCGCTATTGGTTAAGAGGTTTCAGACTGCACCCACTTCACCTGTCTGTCACTCGACGTCACCAAACCGGGAAATCTGATTGCGTCAGAGTGACGTCTGCACGTTAAAGATGCATTAATATGCCGAACAAAACTGGATTTCTATTAATGGGCCGAAACTACACCGTTCCGAAAGGAATAGAAGATGGCTGCTGCCGATCGCTCAGGCACTGGCTACTCGCATCTGCCGGAGAGCATGGGTTTATTTGCGTATAATAAATTTTGTTGCGCGGCAGTATAACGTTATGAAGCCCTTTCGGCACGTATACGACATCACTCTGCTAACTGTTCTTTGCTGAGGAACCGGTTTAGCGGCATTTTTAACTCTCCGTTGCACACCGCCGCGATTTTAGACAAGCCACCGCAAGCTAAGTAAGGGAAAGCGGACCAATCGCGAACGCCAGCACTTTCCTCTTCATCTGGTTATCTATTTTCAGTGCACTGGCTCGGCCACATCGAAATCCTCTCCAATCTAGCGTGCTCCTCGCCTCTTGTCAGCCAATTTGATATGAAAAACCACTGAATGTAGGCAATGTTATTCGTTTTGAAAGCAAACAAAAGTGACCTCTTATAAACGAGGAGAGCGTTTGATTGGGCTGTTCAGGCGACGCCGCGGGTCATCGCCAGATGATTGCGTCGGCGGTTACGCAAGTTTGACGTCAGGAGATTGGAATAAAAACATATTGGAATAGGTTTATGTTATAGGGCACCTATAAACCGTAAAATAATTTACGCCCTTAAGATTGAATAAGGCCGTAATTCGGTTTGGAGCACACTGTTAATTCTTTTGGGGGAGGTTATAGACAAATTTATATTCTCATTCACTTTTAAGGGTGCAAATTATTTTACAGTGTAGTTTTCGCCACCTTGCGCGTGTCTGTCGTCTTTTGTGCAAGCTGCAGTTCTGCCACGACAAACACACGCTTTCATTGCAGCACACTGAAACAACGCAGTTCTTAGCAATCCTATTTTCGATAGGTGGGCCTCTCGAAACAAAGGACGTACGTGCCAACGATTCGACAATCCCATTACACGAGAGCAACATTAGTATTCGATATGCCAGTGCACCCTATCGTGGCATTTACATTCTCTTAAACTCTACCTCCACAATGCGTTAGCGATAGACTCCATTAAGGATCTGGAGTGAAATTATGCACAAAGAAACGGCAAACAGAGAAACAGGGACAAGTCGCCAGATCTACTAATTGTGTTCCCAGTCTACTACGACATCAAAGCACCAACTTGCCGAACAAGAAGCTTTGCTAAACACACATATTCAGGGAAAGCTACTAATGTTAGATTGAGCCTTGCTGAATCATTCGAAGTTTTAAGCTATTTGGTGGAACGGCTAGAAATTACGTGTTATCTGCAATTCCAGAACATTTTGTTCATTTTTTTTCTGTCAGCAGGCAAATTACGAATAAAAAAAAAGTTGTCGCGGAATTTCTGGTATAATCGCCGGAGGCTGGCTTGTGCATCAGATCTGGACGCATGACGGCCGAACGAACTGCCCTCGAGCTACTGAGTCGGTGGATCGCTTCAAAACCGCTGATGACCATTTGCGAAGTTGTGTGAAGCCAATTAAGGCGAGTGCGCAAGGGGTGGCGACAGGGGCTCATGGAAATGAGGCGGGCAATGTACGCGCTGGTGCTGGGCGCAATCTGTGTGGCGGCCCTCCACAGCCGTCCATTTGCATAACTCGACGGCATTATACAGCATGCGGGCCGTGAATGCACTTTTGGCGCGTTCTGTACGGATACGCTGCACGTTCGCACGCGCTGGATGTCCATCACGCATGCCAGAGCAGTCGCGGCGGGACACCGTGTTACGACCTCACAGTTCCTTGGGTCGATGAGAGAACCCAAGCACCTGAACCCACGCGCGCAAATCGCAGAAGCGGGGAGGAGGGCTTTTTCGTCAAAAACCAAATTTGCAAGTCGCGCTACGAATTTCCCTATCGAGGATGTGGGACAAACATACGGAGGGAGAAGTGAACGCAGGACATGCAGGCCGGAGGAACACGAGGCGAAATTTGGAATGAGTGATCGGGAATCTCTAGAAAAAAAAACGCCCAACGTTATTTTACTCAATAATCAACAAGCGAGGCTGTATCCCCGTTCTTTACCTATTACTGTGTAGTAACATTTGCCAACAGTCGCAGCTTTGGGACAGACGAGAAACCGGCGAGCTTGAAGTTTATTGGCGTGTGCTCCCAGTAGAGCGTAGTGGCTCTGATCGCCGTTTTGTTGTTCAGCTGCACTGCTTCTGTATCAGCAAGTCTGCATTTTCCCCTCAGTGATACCCGAGCATGATCCGTCTATATTTTACCACCCTGGAACCTTAACCGACCAACATTGTATGTGCGTCAACCTGGCTAGTTCAGCTACGAAGTACACACATACTTTCTGTGGAGAGTATAATCCTACCGTCTCGCTTCCGAAAGCATCCAAGAAGAGAGAATGAAACGTCGAATCTGGGGCCGGAGGTTGTAGTGTTACGGAGCTAACAATTATAATTTAGTGTACCATGCATCCAGCCATGCTACCGATCTACATGGTATCGTCCCTTCTTTTGACTATTGAGGCGGGTTTCTATGGCCGTATGCGCCCTTCCCCACGTTTCGGAAGTTTATATATATTTTCGTTTCGGAATACATATATATACACACACACACACACACACACACACACACACACACACACACACACACACACACACACACACACACACACACACACACACACACACACACACACACACACACACACACACACACACACACACACATATATATATATATATATATATATATATATATATATATATATAATATATATATATATATATATATATATATATATATATATATATATATATATATATATAATTCTTCAATTATTAAAGAAATGATGCGCTTAATAGCAGGTCTCCCAACCATGATAGTGCACATTTGCTGCAACTAGGATATCTGGGCTGCGTTTGTTGTTTCATTGCGCGATTCCGTATAGGGAACAGCCGTTGCCATTCACATCTGTAGCGGTGGTGCGTAAATGGATGTACGTAGAAGGCCAATTCGTCGTATGCGTGCTGTCTGCCGCAGCAACCACAGGGAAAGAGGGAGAAGAAAAGTGCCGTTCTTCTCGAGCGCTCTACCACAGCATGTGACAAGAGAGAGAGAGAGAAAGATATGCAAAAAAGAGCAAGGCCGGAGGCTTTAACCAGATTTAAAGCCTCCGCTTTGCTACCCTGCACTAGGGGAAGGGAAAGAGGAAGACGGAAAGAAGAGAGGGGACAAAAGAAAGGCGTGAAAGAAAAATACATGCGACAGCATACAGCATGTGGCAATCCTCAAAGCTCCAGTGCGACAGCAGGGACGGTGAAAGTTCGGCCTCCACCAGCCACCAACCAGAACGGAAATTGGCGAAAGAGCCAAAGAAAAATATTCGCTTCGAAAGAACAGTGACACTCATATGTGGTAGACGAGACAGCTAGACCTAGATGCAGGGACGGTGATCTTCAGACTGAATGCTACGTGTTACGTCTCAACACGGCCAGAGGCGTTAATTATACGTTTTCCACGAGGCAATCCCCACCCATGCATGAGCGCCTACCAAGAAGTCAACGCAGCGTTGACACCGACTGCTGATGGGTCGACAAAAGGCACTCACTCCCGCCACTACCTGACAGCCTGAAGTAATGATGAAAAGGGCCAACGTCAAATGCTACCGAGGACTGGGGCAGACCGTCGATTCCCAGAGTGCTATCCTGTCCCCTATTCTATGCTTCGGGTGAGCGGAGGCTTGTTACGTCTCAACACCACAAAGGCGTTAATTGGTCGTTTGCCACGAGTCAAACCACCAACAACCCATCAGCGCCTATCCAGACGTTAACGTAGCGTGGACACCGACTCTTGACGGGTTCCATGAAAGGCCATCACCCCACCAGTGCCTGACAGCCTGAGCTAAGGAAGAAAAGGGGGAAGCAACGACTGCCACCTGGGAGTCGCAGTAATTAGGCGTTTGCTACGAGGTAAACCACCAACAATACATCAGCGCCTATCCAGAGGTTAACGCTGCATAGTCACCGACTCTTGACGGGTTCCACGAAAGTCGATCAAACCACGAGTACCTAGAAGACAAGGGGGAAGTAGTGACGGTGACCTTGCATTCGCAGGTTACTTTCTTGTCACATATTCCAAACCAGCGGGCTTCAGAGGCGGGGTTACCGCTGAGTGTTGCGAGGAGTGGACGCAACGGAGTGGACGATGGTGATTTGCTGCATGGCAGACTTCAGCTTTCCTAGTCGACTCGCCTAGGGAAGACGACGGTATTAAAAGCGGAGACTTTGCGAGCAGGAGGACAGAAGGTCCTGATATGAAATTGGCCGTTTAACTTGCTTCTGCATGGAATGGGATTCCGTAATGGAGCCGTGTCACTAAGCCAATAAACAATTTTCCTTCATTTTGTACAACCTGACGTAGTTGTCGATGGGCTTGGTAGATTAATTGCCCTGGACGCCCACCCTACCCGCAACAAACTGGTTGACAGGGGTGACACCAAGAAGGCAGTCCTCATGATCTGGGATCGGCGGGCCTGTGTACGTGGCTCCGGGGGACATGAACTTCGAAGATCGAGGGAACCTACGACGAAAGAGCGACTTCTGCGGATCGGGGATCAGCTGACCTCCTCTTCGTGGCTTAGGGAGGCACAAACGTCGCAGTAACAGCGTGGAGTCCTGGACGACTCGAGGAAACTGGAAGGAAGGGCAGCAGAAGACAGTTCCACGATCTGTGATCGGCGGACCTGGGAACGTGGCTCCGGGAGACACGACCTTCGCAAGCTCGAGTTTGGGTGAGTGGTTGAGCGACTACGTTTTGCCGGGGGATAAGGACACGGTTCTATCGGGCAAGTAGCTGTAGTTAACCGCCACCGGTTGTGCGGCCAATACAGGGGAAGTTGTAGTCAGCTCTCGAAAAGCATGAATATTACAGTGTTAAATAAAGAGGAGCTGTTGCTCTTA